>NC_084798.1:75814775-78214775 GCF_963169125.1 Humulus lupulus | reverse complement strand
ACTTCCTGGGGTAACTTTACAAACCCACCATCGACCAGCGGGCAAACCTGCCTGGTGGAACCTTCAGCACTTGGTCGAGATACCACATTGAGACAGGAGCAATCTTGCCTCTCCATCCTTTTTACTAGAGAGTGGCCAATTATTTCGGGGTCGCTCCCTTTCAAATAACTCCAAACGGGTATAGAACACTTTCTTCTCTCTATATCCTTTATAGCCATAAAATGTGGCATGTTCCCACACCACATGAGATCAACTACTTGTTCGATCTCAAGTCCAACCCCAACCAAAACAATACGAGCTTTTTTCATTTCTGTCACCAAGAATCGACTCGCACCTTCCTGAGCGAGACTACCTTCAAATCCAACGTAGGAAAGTACTTCCAGGAGTACTTTTTAACCACAGATCTGGTCACCAACAACTTGGCCTTCATTGAAGGAGGTAAATTCTTTATTCATTGGTCGCTTAAATTCCTTTAGCTTTCCCACACGTTTATCAGAACTTTTATGCTGTTCAGGTCCATGGCTACGACCAGCTTCTACTCCAGAGATGGAGATACGGGCGGCATCTTTGGCCAGTATGACCAACGTAGAAAAAAGCGTCAAAGAGCTGGTCATAGAGGCCAATCTGAGGCTGGTCGGCCTTCTGGCACCTCACTAGGACATGAGGGAATCCACAGCGGGGAGTGCCACAGGTGGAGAAGTCCCCGAGCAACACCAAGATGTGTCACAACCCCCGACGAGGAGGGCAACAGGAGTGACCATCAATGAACTTTCCGGAGCCCGACGAACCGCCGATGCTTTGGTCCCTTTAGGGAAGGGCAGGAAGAAGATTTTTGAACACCCCAAACCTATTCTTGAATCATTAGATGAGAACGGTACTGAATTTTCTCTTTTAGATAATCTGCCTATTCCCTGTAACTTATTTGATGGAGACAGCAACTTTAAATACAGCCCTACTTTAAATTCAGACTTCTTCAGGCTAGAGAGTGAGTGTAGCACTAGTAAAGTAAATAGTGTAGCGACCAGTAATTGTAGCTTGGGTATTATATTTTTAATTTCTTTGCCCTTATTTCCTTAACTTGGCAAGACCCTTTTATTATATTGCCTAATTGTTCGTATGCTTTCTTCCTTGTAGACATGCCTGCTAACAGAGCTTTTGACCTGTATGCCAAATCGACGAGCAAGTAAATATCCAGCAAGTGCCATCCTAGGGAGGGCAGCAACAACCCTTCCGCAAAGAAGGCTCGAATAGGGGATCCTCCTATGCCAACTCCTACCAAAGAGACAACTCCTCCGCCAACTCCTGTCAATCAAAATCCCCCAGCTCCAGTCGAAAAAACTCTTGTTACAGCTCCTGCTGACCTCACTCCTCCAGCTTCGACCGAACAGATGCATGCTGGTCGCCCAGAAGAAGCTTCAAGAGAAGATCTTACTAGCGTGGTGCTTAATTCAGCCAAAGATAGGCTGACCAAGATAACAAAGCACCGTCGCAGCCTAGAGGCCATCCAAGAGACTGGCTCCATAGCGGTCGAACAGGTCTTCAACTGTGCACTGAACAAAGTGCTTAGCGTAAGTCGCAGTTTTTACCATACTTTATTAATTTTCTTCGTCAATTTATTCCTACCAACAGCTTTATCTTTTCTGATCACATGGAGTTCTCACCATGAGCTCCGACTGACAGAGTTCGAGGGCACTGGCTTCTTAATTTGAAAAAAGGCTTAGCAATCAGCTTGGCATAGCCGAGGCCCAACATGCTGAGCAGCTTAAAACAATCGAAGCTAAACACTTTGAGCAACTCAAGGAAGTTGAAGCGAAGCATACCAAGGTGCGCAAGGAGGTTGAGGCGAAGAACACCGAGGCGTTGCAAATGGCTGAGGCCAAACTCGCCTCCCTCGAAGAGGAGTTGAAGAAGAAGGAAGCATCAATTGCCAAGATTACTACTTTCAAGGATCAATATAAAGAGGCCTCGCTTATGAACTATCAGGAAGCCCACAAGCTTCAAGAAGAGCTGGAGATAAGCTGCAAGGAGACTTCTGACCTGGAGGAGGCGAATGCCCGCAACCTCGAAAACTACGAGGGGGTGGCGTTTGAGTGTTTCTATATGTTCTGGAAATGCAATCCCAACGCCAACTTGTCCTATCTACCAGATCATATAAGGGAGGTGGAGCTGGTGAGGTGTGCTGCTCTCCTGGAAGCAGAGAAGAGTCAAGGGTCTCCCGAGATCTCTCTAGCAACAAGCATTGAGGGTGTCCAGGAAGACGTTGGAGTTATCGTTGACTAGTAGCCACAAGAGCCTCAACAGGATCCTTCGGTCGCTTCGTAACTTTATCTGTTTTTTCTATAAATTTTATTTTGAGATACACAACCTATGGTTCCTGATGTAAAGACAATTTATACTTTTATTGTTGCACGGGCATCT
Source organism: Humulus lupulus (assembly GCF_963169125.1). NCBI lineage: Eukaryota > Viridiplantae > Streptophyta > Magnoliopsida > Rosales > Cannabaceae > Humulus > Humulus lupulus. Next base: position 78,212,357 of record NC_084798.1, on the reverse strand, counting down.
TTTTTCCTTTTAACAGACAATTAAATCTGAGCAGCAACTGCTCGTGGTGTAAAGGATTTCATTTTTTATATTATAATATTTGCATTCTATTATAACATATGTTCGCATGACTAAAGTTGGCATAGTACTTTGGTTTGATTTAACAAAATAACAAAATTTTAAAAAAGACTCTAAGTACCGTAGCATGCTTTCACTTATTTTTCTTGTGTGTTTACATACCTGTTGATATGCTTTGCTTACTAGATACCTAATATTCCCCCCAAGTGATTGAGGAGCTTTAGGTCCTCGGTCACTTGCCTTGACCAAAACCTGTTCGAACATTTTTGCTCGTAGTAGAGAATTTAAAACGATAATATAGCAAACAACACACGTAATGAGAAAATACTTGTAATAAATACAATAGTTTGGCAAGATTGACTGGCTGCGCATAATCCCTTTTATTTCTCGTAATAGATGGACAATCATGTATGTACGAGTGATCAAAAAAATGATCTTACACTTATAAGCAATCAGTCACAAAAATGACTAACCCTTGTTCATAAACTTGTAAAAAGTAAAATTAATACAAGCCAATTCTTTAAGAAGAATTGTTTATTGATAGTACTTGTGCAGGTGTTCTCCATTCCAATAGCGAGGAATGAGATCTCCATTTAAGCGAGCAAGTTTGTAAGTGCCTGGATGGAGAACTTCTTCGATTTGGTACCGTCCTTCCCAGCTAGGTCCGAGTACTCCAGCAGCCTGATTGCAGGTGTTGAGGAAAACTCTTCTAAGTACTAGATCTCCCACATTAAATTTCCTTTCACATACTTTAGAATTGAAATACCTAGCAACCTTTTGCTGGTAAGGTGCTACTCGGAATTGGGCTTGCTCGTGCTTTTCATCGACCAAATCCAAAGATTCCATTAATAATTGGCTATTAGAGCCTTGATCGTATGTCATCCTCTGATGCGATGGCAGATCTAATTCAACAGGCAACATAGCCTCATATCCATAAGCTAAGGAAAATGGAGTATCGCATGTTGTTGTTCGATGGGATGTCTTGTACGACCAGAGGACTTCAGGCAATTACTCCAGCCATGCCCCCTTTGCTTCTTCAATCCTTTTCTTCAGAGTATCCTTTAGCATCTTATTGACTGCCTCGACTTGTCTGTTTGCCTGAGGGTGAGCAACTAAAGAAAAGCTTTTGATAATTCCATGCTGCTCGCAAAAATCCGTGAACAGATCACTATCAAACTGTGTGTCGTTGTGTGAGACAATTTTTCTTGGCAATCCATAGCGACACACATTATTCTTGACCACAAACTCTAGCACTTTTTTGGTCGTTATGGTTGCAAGTGGCTCACCTTCGGCCCATTTTGTGAAGTAATTGACAACCACTACGGCGTATTTGATACCGCCTTTCCTTGTGGGCAAAGATCCAATTAGGACTATACCCCATACTGCGAATGGCCATGGGCTTTGCATTTGTTTTAGCTCATTAGGGGCTGCTCATGGAATCTTAGAGAGTCTCTGGCATTTGTCGCACTTCCGAACAAATTCCATCGAGTCTTCATTCATTGTTGGCCAAAAGTACCCTTGCCTTAGGATTTTCTTTGATAAACTCTGCCCCCCAGCGTGATCTCCGCAGAAACCTTCATGGACCTCTCGCATCAATTCTACTTCCTTTTCCTTTGAGAGACACCTTAGGAGTGGCATTGAGTATCCCCTTCAGTATAGAATTCCATCAACCAAGATAAACCGTGTAGCTTGCCTCTAGAGGGTCCTTGCTTTATTTCTGTTCGTAGGCAACACTCCATGTGTTAGGTAATCTATGAAAGGTGCCATCCAAGTATTTGCTGCCTGAATCACAAGAGAGGTTTCTTCTACTTGGATGCTTAGTGCGGCCAACCGTTCAACAGGTACTATATTCAGGGTGTTAGCATCCTTAGCACTCACTAACTTGGCCAAAGCATTAGCATTCTAGTTTTGGTCACGAGGGACTTGCTGAAGAGTATACTTTTCAAATTGTGCCAACAAATCTTTTGCTTTATTCAAGTAGGCAACCATCTTCAGACCTCGAGCTTCATATTCCCCAGTAATTTGATTAACCACCAACTGGCAGTCACTATAGATTTCAAGTGACTTTATGTTCATGTCCTTGCCTAACTGTAAACCTGTGAGTAGCGCTTCATACTCAGCTTCGTTGTAGATGTCGTGAAGTCGAATCTAATCGTGCAGTGAAATCGATGCCCTTCAGGCGTTATCAAAATCACTCTAGCTCCAGCGTGATGTTCATTAGAAGAACCGTCTATGAACAACTTCCAAGAGGGAGTTTGGCTTTGAGGTTCAGGCTCTTTTGTCTGCTCATAGTTTGGAAGCCCAATGAGCTCTGCGACGAAGTCGGCCAGAGCTTCTCCTTTTACTGCTGCTCATGGTAAGTAAGAGATTTCCAACTTCCCAAGTTCCACCGCCCATTTTAATAATCGGCCTACGACTTCTGGCTTCTGCAGAACTTGCCGTAGAGGCTAGTCGGTCAAAATTGTGATTGGGTGAGCTTGGAAGTACGGCCGTAGCTTTCTAGAGGCTAAAATCAAGTGGTAGGCTAATTTTTTAGTAGGCAGATACCATAGCTCTGCTCCTATTATCCTTTTGCTTACATAATATACGGCTTTTTGCACATTTTCCTCCTCTCTTACCAAGACAGCACTAGCAGCGTATTCGGTGACCGCCAAATATATGAACAAAGTTTCCTTTTCGATCGGCTTAGATAGGATCGGCAGCTGCGACATATGCGTCTTTAAAGCTTGAAAAGTCTATTCGCATTCCTTCGTCCATTCAAATTTCTTGTTGCCTCTAAGTAGATTAAAAAATGGGACGCACTTGTTCGTCGATTTGGAGAAAAATATACTTAGAGCATAAATCCTTCTGGTTAAACTTTGAACATCTTTAGTTTTTTTTGGTGATTTCATAACGACCAGGTCCTTGATCTTCTCAGGATTATCTTCAATTCCTCGTGAGTTTACTATAAATCCCAAGAATTTCCCTGATCCAACTCCGAAGGAACACTTGAGGGGATTCAGCTTCATCTGATATTTATTCAAGACGTCAAAGCACTCTTGCAAGTCTCCTATGTGTTCTTCTGCCTTATTCGACTTAACCAACATGTCATCAACATATACTTCCATGTTTGTACTGATCATCTCCTTGAACATGTGATTGACTAGTCGCTGGTAAGTCGCACCAGCGTTTTTCAAACAAAAGGGCATTACTTTGTAACAGCAAAGCCCTATATCGGTCTGAAAGCTAGTGTGATCCTCATCAGGTGGGTGCATACTAATTTGATTGTACCCAGAGTATGCATCCATAAATGATAGGATCTCGTGCCTTGAAATGGCATCGACCAGCTGGTCGATTCTCAGGAGTGGGAAATAATCTTTCGGGCAAGCTTTATTAAGGTCTGTTGAAATCCACACATGTTCTCCATTTGTTGTTTAGCTTAGATACTAGTACATGATTAGAGACCCACGATGGATAAAATGCTACCCTGATGAATCCGTTCTCCTTTAGCTTCTCGACTCCTTCCTTTAAAGCTTTTGATCTATATTTGTCGAGCAGCCTTCTTTTCTATTGTACTGGTGGAAAACTTTTTTCTATGTTCAGGACATGGCTGATAACTGCTATGTCTATTCCAACCATATCTTGATGCGACCAGGCAAAGACTTCCTAGTTCTTCTTTAAAAATTCCACCAGTTTTAGTTTTGTTGTTGTCTCTAAGTTTTTACCGACTTTCACAACCCTGGTCGGATCTGCTTCATCGAGTTGGACCTCTTCCAGGTTCTCGATGGGTCCTATTTCTTAATCAAAATCCCCAAAGTGAGGATCCAAATCCCTATCCTCCCTTTGGACAACACTCTATTTGGTGACACAATCACCTGATTGGGCTTGTACTTCATTGGCCATCTGTAACTCTTTTCCGGCGGTTTCCCTCGATCCAACTTTCTTCGCCTTAGATATCGAGGAATTGTAGCACTCCCTCGCTTCTCGTTGGTTTCCCAATACGCATCCTACACCTGCGTCAGTTGGGAGTTTTATGGCAAGGTGCCAAACCGAGGTAACAGCTCGCAGGTCAACCAAAATAGGCCTTCCAATGACAGCATTGTACGCGGAAGGGCAATCAACTACTATGAAAGTAGTGAGTACTGTCCTGTTCGCTTGCGTAGTTCCTGCTATAACTGGGAGCCTAATCGAACCTGTTGGCGCGAGTCCTTTGCCAAAAAAACCATATATGGTTTGGTTGCATGGCTCTAGGTCCTTGGCGGACAACTTCATCCTCTCCAATGAAAACTTATGCAAGATGTTCACTGAGCTCCCTGTGTCAACCAACACCCTCTTAACCATCATGTTGGCAATCTGGATGGTAACGACCAGCGGATCTGAATGTGGGAATCGTACGTGCTGAGCATCATCTTCAGAGAAGGTTATCAACTCCTCCTCTATTCGAGCTTTTTTAGGTGCTCGATCCTCCACACTCATCATCTTGATGTCCCGGTCATGGCGTAAGGTCCGAGCGTACCGCTCCCTTTCCTTCCCACTATCTCCTACAAGGTGTGGGCCACCACAGATGGTGAGTAATGTACCTGCCACAAGAGTTGGTTGTAAAGGTGGCGAGCGTTGGCATGCAAGCGCCTGCTCGTTGCCTCCTTGAGCCTCTTGCGGCTCGTACGTACCTCCTTAGGTGTCCCTGTCTGATAAGGAACTCAATCTCGTCTTTCAACTGGTTACACTCATTAGTGTCATGACCGTAGTCATTGTGAAAATGACATAATTTTGTTGTATCTCTCTTGGAGATATCCTTCCTTATAGGTGATGGTCGCTTATAAGGGACATTTGAGTTCATCACCTGGTAGACCTCCGCCCTGCTCTCGACAAGGGTCGTATAGTTGGGAATCTCATCTCATACCTATTGCCTTTGGGGCATTTATTTTCGGACATTGATGGCTCATTGTTCTCCCTTTTTCCACCATTTTTACCATTCCCATTCCCGTTGCCTTTGCCATTGCCATTGGGTTTATCCGACCCGTTGGCATCTTTAGTGGGTTCTTCCTTTGGTCCCTTGTCTTTCGCAGGCGATTTCCCCTTGTTGGCAATCGCGTCCTCGAGCTTGATGTATCGATCAAGAAACTCCTGGGTACTTTTTACCCCATTCTTTCTTAGGTTGTTCCAGAGGGGAGAATGGTGCCTTACTCCAGCAGTTAGGGCCATCATTTTTCCCTCGTCGCCCATGTTTTAGCTCCAACAGCTACTCGCATGAAACGCTGGACGTATTCCTTTAAGGGCTCTCCCTCCTTCTGTCGTATCTTGACCAGCTGGTTGGCCTTAGTGGGGTGTACGCGACTAGCATAGAATTTTCTGTAGAATTCCTTCATGAACATTTCCCACGATACTATACTAGTAGGAGGGAATTTAAAGAACCACTCCGGGGCAGTGTCAGATAGGGTGGCGGGGAAGATCCTGCAGCGGGCATCGTCCGACACCTTTTGGATATCCATCTGTATCTCAAACTTGTTAACATGAGATACAGGGTCCCCATACCCATCGAACTTTGGCAGTACCGACATCTTGAACTTGTTGTGAGTTTCTACTACAGCAATCCTCTTTACAAATGGAGTGCCTCTTCTCCGATCATTCTCAATGTGGGATGTCTGGCTCCCTACCAGCTGTTGTACCGCCTGATTCGGAGCATCAATTTGAGCATGTATAGCATCGGCGATCACTGGGGTGACTTGTGCCAGAGGAGCATACTAATCGTTCCTCTCGCACCTGTCATTGAGCACGTCCCTCGGGTCATCATCTCTGCGCCTTTGCTCACTAGCGCCCAGCTGATCAAAGATGTTATGCTGTCGGGGCTGCCCCTCAGTGTTCAGGCTTGTAGGCCTATTTTCTCTTGGTGGGGGGTTCCTATCTCCACCTCTTTCCTCATGCCCTCGACCAGCATTCCTCCTGCTGGAATTGGCCTCATTATAGTAATGGTCATCCCTAAACTGCGACCGACTATGGCACGACCGATTGATCACGCTGTTTCCTCCTCTAACTGGCATCTCTCGAGTGCCAGGGGGAGGCCTGCGTTGGTCAGTGGGTCCCCATGCATTATTATGCCGTGGGGGGCCCTGAATGCAAAGCTTGACTCGTTGTGCCTTCTGTTAGTAGAAGGACGTTGCCCCCTGCTCGATGGATTTGTCTCATTGACCACTGGGCGTCTAGGGCTTCAGGGAGGCTGCCTGGCCCTATTCTGCCTCTGGTGCTAGGGATTGCCTCGACCAGCTTGAGAAGGTGGTTGCTGCTCAGGATCCCGAATTGGGATATCCTACTGAGCAATAGGTGGTTGCTCTGACCTTTGAGGGCTTGCTAGCTGAAGCGGAGGACTTGTATTTGGGGCCCATTAAGGTGGTGCATTTGGTGGTTGATCCGGTTGAGAAGCCTATGCAGCTTGTCCCCGAGCCAACTGAATGGCTGCTTCTAAAGCGACTGTGGCATCTCTTTGCCGACGATCCATGTCTGCCTACCGCTCATTCCGTTCCTGACGCTAACGCTCGATCTCCCTCTGTTGTAGCGCCAAGGTCTCCGCCGCATTCTCTTGATTGGCCCTCAAATTGGCCAACTCATCCTGCAACACACTCAGTGTTGTCCTCAGCGTTTCAGAATCCATTTTTTCCTCCTCAAAATCCAAGTGTGGCTCATTTTCAGCCACATTTTGAGGAGGAGGCTGAGTGGATGCAGCGCCAGAAGTCTGTCCAACTCTCTTGGATGTCTTTGCCATTTGATCTTCTTGAAGTTCTTAATTAACCTCTCAATGAAAGCACCAAAATGTTGACCCTTCATTTGTCCAACGACACAGAGTCAAATAAACTACAAAAAACAAAAAGAAATCAAGAAGAGAATCAAATGGAAAACAAATGACACAAGCAATTTATAATGGTTCGGCCCCAATAAGATGGTAATGACCTACGTCCACTTAGTGTTCTTATTGATATTGAATCCCAATATTGTGATCAAAGAACTAGGGTTCTTGAGTTTCACAAGCCTTGGGAGGATTACAATTTTGGTGGATAATCACACTATGCTCTCTTCTATGAATTCTAAAATCAAAGATTCAAAAGTCCCCTCCTTAAGCCCTCTCATTCTTATTTATAGGCTCAAGGGGGTTACATGGGCCGATGGGCCTTAATTACAATTAAGATGAGCATATCAAGGTAATAAAGGGAAACATAATAAATGTAATTATTACAAGATTGTGTATTCCAAAGGAAGTAAATGAAAGTATGCGACTAGACTAGTCGCACCTAAACACGAGACTTGACGAATCAATAATTATCTGGTCGATGGTCGAACAGGATCCCTTTACTCAAAACTGCCACATGCCAGTCACGTGTAAGAAAATCTTGCCACGTCACCAAGAGCCATTTTTGGGTAAACAACAATCATATCATAATATAATTCACATAATAACATGCTCATGATACACAAACACCAAATTAACTCAATTATTGCCTCCTAGCCCCCTAATCCAGGCACTAAGCCATATTAGGGAAATTGGGGTGTTACAATTATCCCCTCCTTAGTGAAATTTTGTCCTCAAAATTTTACTTGAATAGCTCGGGATACTGATCTTGCATGTTTGACTCCAATTCCCAAGTCACCTCGTCGACCTTGTTGTTCCTCCATAATAACTTAACCAAAGGTATGGTTTTATTCTTCAGGACTTTGTCCTTTCTGTCTAATATCTGGACTAGCTGCTCCTCAAAGGATAAGTATACTTGCAGCTCTAGATCTTCATAGCTTAGTACATGAGTCTCATTCGATACATACTTCCGCAACATCGAAATATGAAATACATTATGCACGGCCGACAATGCTGGAGGTAAGGCCAATCTATAGGCCACCTGACCAATCCTCTCCAGGATCTCAAAAGGTCCTACAAACCTAGGGCTCAGCTTGCCCTTCTTCCCAAATCTCCTCACCCCCTTTTAGTGGTGAGACTCTAAGGAAGACAGTCTCCCACCTGGAACTCCACATTCCTATGCTTCGAGTCTACATAACTTTTCTGTCTACTCTGTGATGCGAGCAACCGAGCTCTAATCTTCTCGATAGCTTCATTGGTCCTCTGAACTGCTTCAGGACCTAAGTATCTCCGCTCAACCACCTCATCCTGGTGAATGGGTGATCTACATCTCCTACCATACAACATCTCATAAGGAGCCACTCCAATGGTCGCCTGGTAGCTGTTGTTGTAGGAAAACTCTATCAGAGGCAAATACCTACTCCAGGACCCTTCAAAGTCCAGTACACATGCTCTCAGCATCTCTTCCAATATCTGGATAGTCCTCTCAAACTAACCATCGGTCTAAGGATGATAAGTTTGTTGGAAAACCATTCAGAGCACGCAGCGAAAATTCTTTGCGTGGTGGGCCTATTATTTTGTTTATGAACAATAGAACAACAACAATAAAAAAAAAATTCATTATTCATATAAACAATTCATATGACCAAGAAAAAAATCCAGAAACATTATCATACAATAGTATAAACCATGCAACAATATATATATATATATAAATATACAATATATTTATATAGAATATATAAACACAAAAATCAAGAACATAAACTTTTACCTCTTGAAGCATATCAAGTGTCCTTGAGTCTTTTTGTATTTTTAACGACCTTCCGGAATGTTCTCTACACCTCAAGATGTGTGTGGGCACATAGAGAACATGGGTTTGTATTTTAGGAATCACAAGTATTTCTCAACACATGATAACTTGAATTATGGTATGAGAATGGCTAGAATAAAGAAGAAGAAAGAGAGTTTTTGTCTAACAAAATCCTCTGAGAACTATTCTGACCTGTGAATTGTGTTGTGTCTGATGTATATTTTGTATATTGTATTTGTTTCTCTTCTTCTTTTATATCATATATATAGAGATTTATATTACCTTATTATTCGTAATAATAATAATAGTAATATAATATAATATAATAACGATGATAGAATTTGATTTAGGTAAATATCTAACTTACCAAATTTGAAAAAATTATTTTCACACTATGAAATAATTAAATAAATAAAATAAAAACTACACAGATACAATTTCTGTATAGTGGTACACGCATGGCACAGTCCTTGGACTATGCCAGGCGTGTACTGAAATTCTCTTTTCAGGGATTTTGCATTTTTCTTTTATTTAATTATTTAAGTAAATCAATCTCCCACAAAATAAGATATTTATCTTTTTAAAGAAAAGATGACAAACATATTTCAAAATTTAAATTCTAAATTCAAAATCAAATTGATGATTATCATTATCATCATCTTTTAAAATTAAATAAATCAAAAACTATTTTTTGACTTACCAATTTTATTTTCTCACTCAAATAAAATAATTAATTTCAAAAAATTTATTTATATATATATGTGAAATTCAAAAATTTATATTTTTGAAATTAATAATTAATTATTCAACTTAAATTATCATATAATTGCATACTTGACCTGAAGAATAAAATTCTTCTCAAATTCCAAAATTACAGTTATACTCTTGTATCAACTCTTACCTCTATATGGTGTTGATACAGCCACCCTAGGGACTTATGGACCTATAATATCAAGCTTCAATAAATACTACATTATTAATCAAAGCTCTTTGATTAAATAATCATATTTATTAATATCATCATTACTCTATTAAGAATATGATTTTTAACTCTTGATAAGTATACACATATTTACTGAGTACTTTATTAAGAATAAAGAGTCCATTGATATAATCATTACATACAGTATTAATCATCTATTAATGGTTCATAATTAAAAGGAAATAAATTACTGTTTGACCCTTTTTGCTATATCTTGTTCATAGAGTACCATTGACTTTACTAGTGAAGGTTGTGTCACAACAGGTTTGTGATGTGAGTGCTCATAACCTTTTCAGTTCCAAAAGTCAACCCAATAGGGAACCATTATTCAATCTATAAGAAGGTATAAATTCCATATATGTTAAACTACGTCCCCAGCCATATACATCATTGAGTCTCCAAAATAATTATTCTTAGCCTGATCATTCTTACAAACTTTAACGCGTGAATCAAAGGATCATATGGCGTATATAAGAGTTCTTAGTAACCTTAGGATTAAGATCATCGTGTATATGATCATCGTTTGATGTGTTTGATTAATACTATGAAACAGTGTTTAAATAAGTATTAAGAAATCACATCTGGTCCAGTTCTACATACTCTCAGCATGCAAAGTACCTCCACTAAAGTGTCCTACTACACTAGTAACCCAGATCTAGGTCACATATATTCATAATATACTAGTGGACCGTACTAGTAGTAATTAATCTAAAGATTTCATAACTTTATTTTACTACAAAATATTTAAGTTTATTATCTTAATCTCGATCATCTCATACCAATATGAAATTAAGACCACATAGATAAACTTTGAAATTTTTTAATATTCACTTAATTTTATCATATAATATCGGACATAGTCTATATATATAATAATTCAATTCAATTATTTATTTCATTTAAACATTTGTCAACTACAATTACTTTAAAGGCACTATTCCCAACAATCTCCCACTTTTTCTAAAGAAAATTGAGGCATCTCTTTTAATATGTCAATCATATTCTCCTGGCCGATTTTGTCTAACAAAGTCTTTGTAACAGTTTTGTAAGAAACTACTTTTGAAGTTATCTTCAAGATTATTACATCAATTATGTAATATTATCTTGAATTGAATGATACTTGATTTCATGTGCTTTATCCTCTCATGATTTCTAGTTCTTCTAGAATAGTTGTATCTCCATTGCTTTCGTAATGAGATACTAGTTGTTTATTCTAGTTTGAAAACCTTTCCAGAATGTCAAAGAACTTAACTAAATCAAATATTCTATTTAACTACTCATAGTTGTTGACTTGTTTTTTAGCCAACTAACACGGAGTCAAATAATAAATTAGAGAGCTTTCAATTAGACAATCAATACACCATGAATGAACCAAGAATCTTATAATAATTAGCAATAAATAATAGAAATTACTGGGATTTATAGAGGTTCGGCCCCCAAAGATTGGTAATGACCTATGTCCTCATAGATTTGTATTAATCACGCAGGCTTACACAAGATCACAAGGGATTACAAAGTGGATTTCTATGTGTAAAAGATAATACAATACAATATGGCATAGTCACTACTAAATATCGAGCCAAACTGCTCGGTATGTTGCTAATGCTGGTCTGTAGGCTATTTTTCTGAACCCCCTCCACTGTGGTGGAGAGTCTATATTTATATTGTTCCCTTCGCCCCTGGTTTTCCCTTGTGCCTAACTGATAGGGAACATCCCTCTCTTCTCGCAGGGTAGTTGTTGTCCTCTTCTATAGGAGCTTTGACCTAGTCATCAGGATTGTCAGGCGCTCTTTGCAGGTGGTTGTGCGATTCTCACGGAGTTCTAACGAAGAGTGTAACAGCTTTCATCCAAGTAGGTATGTCTGTTCATCGTATCAACCAGCTGCTATCCTGGTAAGTGTACCGAGTAGTGACTGTTATTCATTTGTCAAGTGTATTCTGACTAGTCTGCCTGTCATACTAACCAGCAAGTTTTTGGGGCTCTTGCCGAGCAGCTGAGCCTCTAGAGATAGCATGCCAAGCAGTAACTTGTTGTATACCCTATAGGTATTTATTGACCAACTTGCAGGGGGGTCTGCCCAGTCTGCTCCACGTGTCCAAGTTTAGTGCCACGTCAGATATGCCAATTTTTGGGATAACATTTTCCCCCCAAGTTTGCAATGGTGCTAAGCAGCATGGAAAATTTCTTCAAGAGGTCACCCTGTCCAGTCTGGTCAGGGGTACACACCCCTTGCTTCGGGGCATAGCACTTGGTATAGTTAATAGCCTTTGCATTTCTAAGAAATGACTTTTCAGTTCTTCCCGCCACTTTTTGGAATCATAAAGCATCATAATAGCCCTCCATTTAGTGTACCGCGCAATTATCGAAGAGTGGCTGATATATTAGGTGGTTGAGACGAGGTGATTGGATGGGCGTGCTAATGTGTCTTGGGAGATGTGTCTGCGATGGCTGAGGGGACTATTGACTGAACGAACACATTAAATTCTTGCAAGGAGGAAATTATTTTCCCTTGGTTATAAATAGGGGTGCTTTTTCCTTTCCTCTTCTTTTCTACTTCAAAAAAGCTAGAGTTGTCTTGAAAAAAACCTAATCTTCATCTCACAATCTGTCCGAGAGAGCTAGCATGTATTCCAATCCCTACATCGCACCACCTTCACTCCACGAACTTATCTTTAGCGCCAAAATACCGCAGCAAGTATGTTTTTCAGGATTTTCTTTTTATAATTTATGTAGCTCATGCAAGATGCACTCTTCTTTCTTTGCGTTTTTTACATTGTAACTGTAAGTAGTTTTCTTGACAAATCCCTAGATTTCTTGAATGTATACTGCCTGAACCTGTAACTAGATGACCATTTTGAGTGGCTCTTGGCCTGGATAGCCTTTTTTTAAATTCTGATTTTGTACAAACTAGGTTTAAACTTCCTCTTTTTGTTGATTTATGCTCGGGGGTTCTTGAAAGAACACGAAGAACACCACTTAAAAACTGTTTTGGAACAAATCTCCCACTTTTTTTAGTTCCTTTGTTTTTAACTTTATCTACCCCTTTTTCATCATGTTGCTCTGTGTTTGTTCTGGGCTGGTCGGTATAATCTGTGAACCCCTACCGACCAGCACTGTTAGTGTTCTCGCCTCACCCTTCCCTTTTTCTCATTTGTGCAGAAGGGAGGTGACCACTGAACTGTGTTGCAAAACATCATTTGAAACGATTGATGGCCCACATGAAACACACTAACTGGGGTACCGAAGAAGAAGACCCCCATGTGGCACGCCATGCCTTTAATAGGGCCAAGCATGGGGTCTTATCCGTTGAGGAAGAGTCGAGCTCTTCAAGACAAGAGGGGGAATATGCACAGAAATCCATACCGAGGCCATCCTTAATCCGGCCTCAGAGATAGAAGACGCCCCCCTATATGTAGCTCCTAAGTGCACGATTTCTGACAAGCAACTGCAAAATATCAGAGAGTTTTTCCGTCTCAATTCCATCTTCAAACCTGCTGCTGTACAAACTGCTAAACACCCTAGGGCTCAGTTTTGCGCCTGGAGCAGATACCATATGAATGTGGGCGCTACCCTTCCTCTTCTGCCATACTTTCATAGTGTGGCAGATTACTTCGGGCTTTTCCCTACACAGATTAGCCCTAAAGGCATCAAATTTCTCTCAGCCCTTTATGTTTTGTATCAATCTTTAGACTGACCAGTACCTACTGAACACAAGATTAATTATCTCTTTGATCTCAAATCCAGCCCTCCAGGTCAGGGTATTTCTATTTTAGCCACCAGGACTCCAATATTTACCTGTCGAATACTGAAGGCATCTCCAGAGTTGGGGAGTACACTAGTCAATACTTTGTCACAGATAATATTGATGCCAATCACTTATCATCCTGTCGCAACGGTCCATTTAGTTGGTCGGCTCCCACTAGGGAAATGGAGACAAGGGCTAGGAAACTAGCTGCTATGGACCCTAGTGACAAAGATCTGGTGGCCCTGACTACTGCGGAAAATATTATATTTGTTAGGCTCTACCCTGACCCTAAGACAAGGGCCAAGGATGCCACCCCTAACAAGCAATCGCCCAAGAAACCTTCATCCATTTCTAAACTGCCTAATTCACCACCCATTAAGAAGCAAACTAGAGTGAAAATTCCCCCGTCTAGACCTTGCGTGGCTCACCGAACCAGGAGTTCGGCCAGAGTTGTTATCAAGGAGCCTGCTAAACATGGCATTTCCAAAGCTACCACCACCCCCCAGCCTGGCAAAGGCAAGGAGGCTGCAATAGAGCATATAAACTCGAACTCATCAAATAGTGATGGGGTTCTTCCGTTCGAGGTAGCCAACTGCTTGGGGGGAGCTGAAGAGGTTGATCTGACTCTCTTTCCACAACTTACTTTTATTCTTTGCCTAATTATGAAGATTTTGTGTTTGTTTGTTTTGACTCTGCTCGTCACCTTTGCTAATCCTTTGCTTTTATTTTATATATATGTCGTCCGTATTTTTCAAGAAATTTTCTCAAAAGCACACCAATGGTCCTAGCAGTGAGGTTCCCCTAACCAAGCATCAAAAAGTCGACCCTCTTGTCGAAACTGCCGATTAGGCCGAGAATACCAATGATAAGACCTCTTCTCAGAAAAAAGGCACCCACACCATCGCACATATCAGACAAAAGAAAAGGGTTATCTATTGAGGACGGTACCCATATGGCTACTGCACCGAAGTTGACCAGCCCGAGCAAGGCTCCTGATTGCACGATTAAGAATCCTATCGAGGAGGACCATGGGCCCCTAAAGAAAGCCCTGGCTATCCAGCAAGGACACATAAAAAGGGTGTCTACCTCCTAGACCGAATTCATGGATACTCTTAGTAGCAAATCTCTGTACTACATTAGTAGCACCAGTCATCAGGATGTCACCAGAGTAAGCAATAAATCTGTTCGATCTTTGAATGGTCTTTCTTCTCTTGTTATTTGTTCTAAATTTATTTATTTCATATTGCAAGGTATGCTAGCTCTTAGCTATGCTCATCACCGAGCCAAAGGGGTAAGCAAACATGTACTTGGTCTATTGAAAGAGTCTGAGGACAAAGCCTCTCAGGTTGCCCAGCTGACTGAGCAGGTCCAAAATCTTCAGCAGACCACCGAGAAAATTTTCAAAGAAAATGAGGAGCTCAAGTCTACCGCCGAACAGAGGAACCTTAATGTTAATCGACTAGAGAGGAGAGTGGAGGAGCTGAAGGATATTGCCATGTGTAATGTTGCCGAGGGGAGAGTCATTCAGGAAGAAAGGGATGAACTAGCGAAGGCCCTCGATGAAGAGAGGGCTGGTATTACTGCTAATGTCACGGCCTACAAGACTTTTGGCCTGAGTACTTTCTATGACTTCTGGATGCACAACAAGGGGGTGGATTACAGCTATCTGGGGGAGGCTTTCAATGAGCTTATGCAATACTATACTAAGCTAAAGCAAGCCGAGGCCCAAACCATACCTACCGAACAAGTTCCAATTGTCCAGGATCCTGCCTTCCCTAATGCCAAAGAAGACAACCCTTCTGCCCCTAAGGATTCTACTCTACCTTTCAGTCTGAGTGCTTCAGCTGACACTTCTGCTCTTGCCGACCAGCTTCAAGACCAACCGACCAATCAGCTTCAACACCAACCAACCCCCCAACCTTAAGACCCTTGAAACACTTCGTCTCTCTATCTTTTCTTTTTATTTTTGCAAAGATGAAAATGGTTGATCTGAGCAACTTTTAATCTTGAGAAATATTTTACTTTGGTCAAAACATCATGGTTGAGCCGAGGAGCCTTTAATCTCGAGCAATATTTTACCTTTAAATAAAATGCTTCTCACTCTACCTATATATCCGCTCGTGCTTTTATTTTTTCTAGCTACTCGACATATACTATTTTTTAAGCTATGCCGCTCTGTGAATCGAAGCTGTTCAATTTTTTTGAATGATTTCTAAACAAAAACTGTTCAACCTTATCTACAGAAATTGTTTTATGGCTCTTTTTGTTGTCTGGTAAAATACCGAGCAACGCGCAAGCACTTTAACATTAATAAAAATTAATGTTTCAAAGTCCTTTTTATTACGCTTTTTTCTCTCTGCTTGTCCATCTATGACTATGGTGTCCCCCAAGTGACCGAGCAGAATTCATAACTCTTGGGCTATCCTCTTGGTCACTTACTAACTAACCAGAGCAATTTGTAGTAACCTATTGAGGGTATTGGGTTCGCTAAAACCTACAAAGGTTTCATACACTGCCGACAATTTGTGAAATAAATCATTAATTAGCAAGATAGTCATTATAAAAATAAGGCTTGTAACAATAGATAGAAAATTGTGTCTTATTGTTTAAAAGTTAACCATACAAGCTACGTCGCTACTGTGTAGCTTACATTCAGAAATATTAATTATTACAATAAATGGGAAAATCGTGCCTATGCATAATTAATATAGCTAAATTGAGCTGGTCGGTGATATGGGAAATTCGTGCCTGTACTGGCCAGCCAACGATCACTTAAAAATGATCTTTATTAGTAGTACTTCCTCAGATGTTCCCCATTCTAGTAACGGGGTACAGATACTAACTGGAGATCTTGGTCATACCATGCTAGCTTGTACGTTCTGGGCGGTACTATTTCTGTGACCTAGTAGGGGCCTTCCCAGCTTGGCCCTAGCATTCATACTGAGGCGTCACGAGTTTCTGATAATATTCTTTGAAGGACTAGATCTCCCATGCCAAACTTTTGTTCTTTAACTCTAGAATTGAAGTACCTAACAACTTTTCGTTGGTGGGCGGCCTGCCGTACGTTGGACTTTTTGCATCTTTCTTCAATCTGGTCTAAGGATTTAGCCAGCAGTTGGTGATTACAATCTTGGTTGCATGCAGTATGCCAGTGAGATGGTGGAGTCATTTCAACTGGTAGCATTGCATCATACCCATACGTGAGTGCAAAGGGGGTATCACCAATAGCTATTCACTCGGTAGTCTTGTATGACCAGAGTACCTCAGGCAATTTCTCAGGCCAGTTTTGTTTAGCTTGTTCTAAATGTTTCTTCAGGGTGTCTTTGAGAGTCTTGTTAACTACTTTGACTTGCTCGTTTGCTTGAGGGTGTGAGACTATAGAGAAACTTTCTGTGATTCCATGCTTGGCACAGAAATCCGTAAAAAGTTGACAGTCAAACTGGGTGTCGTTGTCGGACACTATCTTCTAGGGTAAACCAAATTGATAGACTATATTTTTTACCACAAAATCCAGTACTTTTTTGGAAGTGATGGTTGCTAGCGGCTCTTCTTCCATCCATTTGGTGAAGTAGTCAACTGCCACGACTGCATATTGTACTCCTCCATTTTCTTTCGGTAACTAACCAATGAGATCAATCCCCCAAATAGCGAAAGGCCACGGGCTCGGCATTTGAGTAAGTTCGTTTGGTGTTGTTCAGGGTATCTTGTCAAATCTTTGACAGTTGTCACATCTTTGAACATATGCAAAGGCATCTTCGTTCATAGTTGGCCAGAAGTAGCCTTGCCTTAATCTTCTTAGACAGGCTTTGCCCCCCTGCGTGGTTTCCACAAAAACCCTCATGTACTTCTTCCAGCAGCCGCCCTAATTCATTTTGGTTGACACACCTGAGTAATGGCATGGAGAATCCCCTTTTGTACATAACTCCGTCTAGGATTATATATCGAGCAACCCTCCTCATTAATTTTCTGGTTTCATTGCGACTATTGGGAAGGATGTCGTGTTCTAGATAAGCTGCAATTAGAGTCATCCAGGATGGAGTGTTGTCTATAAGAAAGATTGGTTATGGCAGGTTGATACTTGGTTCGGCCAGGTATTCAATAGGGACTAGTTTGGCCTTGTCCATTACAACACTGCTAGCTAGTCTATCCGGTGCATCTGCTGTGGCATTTTGCTCTCTTGGTATCTGTTGGATATTGTACCTTTTAAGCTGAGTAAGCAGGTCTTTCATCTTATCAAGGTAGTGTTAGGAGTGTGTCCTAAAAGCATGTAAAGACATTTGTTTTTTCTGTGAATAAATAAATACAATGGTTTATTATTATTGTCATATTTAGATTGTTAAATTATTATTTGAATAATTTTGTAAATATCAGAAAAAATTCCATATTCATTATTGAGGATGTGATCTTGTATTAGTACGAGAGAATTAAGATCACATGAATGAATAAAAATAGTCAACAACAACAAATTAAAGTTATGGAATTCTTTAATTGGAGTTGTATGTACAGTTTACTGAGTATCATAATGATACAAATAATCTAGATTCGGATTATTGATGTGGTAAGACATCTCGGTAAAGGTGCTTTATATAATATGATTATATATGACATGGACCGATATGAATTAAAGTCTTTATCCAAAAACCATTTAACAATAAAGACTTGTAATTCATATAATAACTGATGATCATTTATAGATCAACATAAATCCTGAGTGTTCATGAACTCCTGTTCATGTTTATTAAATCTTTTGATTCATTCGTTAAGGTCTCTTCAAAGAATGAGGCTAATGACTTTTGTTTTGGAGATTTAATTTCATGGATGGCTGGGAACATGTATCAACAATACGAAATCTAATCTTTCCTAACGGATCGTATATTAGTTCCCTTAAGGGTTAATTCTGGAACTGAATGATTTTGAGCTCAAATCTATATTTAGATTATAGATTAATTATTCACTAGTGAATTAATGGTACTTAAGGAATAAGAAGTAAATTAGAAAGGTTAAATAGTAATTCTCCCATTCTAATTTATGAACTAATTAATTAGAGGGTTGAACTATTGTAAGATGGTTATATCAATGGACGACTTAAGAAAAAGATTTCTGTAAAAGTATATCTATAACATAAAGAGTGCAATTCTGAATTTATAGTGGAGTAATATCAGAATTAATAAATTAACTATTATAATTAAAGAGTTTAATTATTTAGTTTCAATTTATTGGAGCTTAATGTTATAGGTCCATGGTCCCCGAAATGGCTCAAACAATCACTGTCAAAGGCAAATACAAAAATGGGCAAAAAAGGACTTATGTGATAAGTAAAATATTTTTCTATGTATCAAACATAATTATTGTTTAATTATGTGTAATTAATTAATTAAGAATTAATTAATTTTGAATTAATTTATTTTGAATTAATTTATTTTTGGGATTATTGGTATTTAAATAATAATAAAAATTGGGAAAAATCACATGCTTGCACATGCATGTGGTACACGTGTGGCACAGTGCACAGGCACTGTGCTACACGCATAAGA
Organism: Humulus lupulus; assembly: GCF_963169125.1. Classification (NCBI taxonomy): domain Eukaryota; kingdom Viridiplantae; phylum Streptophyta; class Magnoliopsida; order Rosales; family Cannabaceae; genus Humulus; species Humulus lupulus. The sequence goes on along the minus strand of NC_084798.1, from coordinate 78,193,405 downwards.
GATGGACTGAGTCTCTTGATTCCGCAATTTTAGTTATTTAAATATAAAATAAATATTGAGATATTTTAATATGATTAAAATATTATTATTTAAACAAAAATCTGATAACTGATCAGTTATTTTGAATTTGTTTAAAATAACAAATATTTTAATATATTGGATATTATTAAATATGGGATATCAGTTTTCACAGAACGTAAGTTTTCAGGGATAGAAAAATATCTAGGATTCTCTCAGAGAAAAGAGAACAGTGACAAAAAACAAAGGTCATTGGTCTTCACAAAACCTAGGTCCAAACTTTATCAGATCTCATGTGTTGAGAACATCTGATAAATAGTTATTGCCTATTATTTGTATAGCGAGCCCACACTTGTTATTTGTGTGCCTGAGAACATTTTGGAAGATCTTGGTGTGAGATCTCAAGGATTCAACCATACGAAAAGATAGCAGCAAGGAAGGACCTGAGGTAATTTTTCTATTCTTGTCCTTGATTCAATATATATATGAGTGTGAAGAAGTAGATCTAGAAATCTTATGGGATTAATCTGACAATTTGATTGTTGTTCCGCTGCGCATAATCTGTGATTTGATCAATAAAAACCAATAGGTAGGCCATCATTTTATCCCCCCAAGCTGTATACTCTCCGAGGACTTGATTGACAACCAATTGCAAATCACTTTATATGTCTAAGATTTCAGCCTTTACCTCCCTAGCCAACCTCAACCCCGCTATTAATGCTGCTTATTCTATTTCATTATTGGAAGCCTTGAATCCAAAACAAAGTTCACAATGGATGCATTGCCCTTCAGGAGTGATTAACGTTAGACCTTCCCCATATAGTTGATCGGTAGCTGAGCTATCGACGTGTAGCTTCCATACTTGGGGTTCTTCCTCGGAATGAACTATACTGGTCACTGGGTGCTTAGTGCTCTGCCCAGCATCCGTATTGTGTAGTGGTCCAGACTTCTGTGATTGTTCGGCCATTTCTTTGTCTGCCTTTGTAATGCTGGTACACTTGCCTAACAAATCTACGAGAGTCTGGGCTTTAATTGTTGTTCAGGGTTGGTAATTGATTTCATATTGTCCAAGCTCTATAGAACATTTTAATAACTGACCAAAGGTCTCTGGTTTTAGCAAGACGTGGTGGAATGGTTGGTCGATAAGAACCTTTATGGGATGAGCTTGGAAGTACGAGTAAAGCTTCATGGACGAGAGGAGCAGGCAGTAAATTAATTTTTCAATTAGAGGATACTTGCTCTCTGCTTCAACCAGCCTCTTACTAACATAGTAGACTTGATGTTGGATCTTGTTTTCTTCTCTGACCAGGACTGCACTGTCAACGTGTTGAGTTACTGGCATAGTATATGCATAGTGGTTTTCTTCACCCTCCAGATGTTTTGAAAGGATCAAGGGTTGTGTCAGTTGCTACTTTAGAGCTTGGAAGGCTTGTTCACACTCTTCAGACCATTCAAATTTCTTTGTGCCTCTAAGGATATTAAAAAACAGAATACACCTATCAGTTGATTTTGACACGAATCTACTGAATGCTGCTATGCGTCTTGTTAGACTTCGCACATCCTTGATTCTGGCTAGTGAGGGCATGTCTAGCAGTGCCTTTATCTTTTTGGGGTTTTCTTCAATTTCCTAAGAGTTCACTATAAACCCTAAAAAATTTCCCGACCCCACACCAAAGGAGCATTTTAGGGGATTCAACTTCATTCTATAGTGCCTCAAGATTTTGAAGCATTCCTCCAAGTCTTCAATGTGGCCACAGCCATTTTAGATTTCACCAACATATCAGACACGTAAACCTCCATATTATTTCCTATTTGGTCTTTGAACATACGGTTTACCAGCCGTTAATAGATGGCTCCAGTGTTTTTCAGGTCGAACAGCATAACTTTATAACAGTACAGCCCCACATCTGTGCAGAAGCTGTTGTGCTCCTGGTCAGTGGATGCATACTTATCTGGTTGTACCCCGAATAGGCATCCATAAAAGTTAAGATCTCGTGGCCAGTTGTAGCGTCCACCAATTGGTCAATTCTCGAAAGTGGGAAGCAGTCCTTCGAGCATGCCTTATTTAAATCGGTGAAATATATGCACACTCTCCACTTGTTATTAGGCTTTGGCACCAATACGGGATTGGACACCCATATTGGGTAGAAAGCTTCCCTAATGAAGTTGTTATTTCGGAGCTTTTCCACTTCTTCCTTCAATGCTTTTGACCTCGCTGGATCCAGCAACCTCCTTTTCTATTGTACGGGCTTGAAGTGTTCAATATCAATGTTAAGGGTGTGGCTTATAATGGTTGGGTAGATCCCCACCATATCATCATGAGACCAGGCGAATACATCTTGGTTGTTCCATAGGAACTGGATCAGAGCGGATCTTATATCCCCAGACAACATTTCCCTACTTTGACTACCCTGGGCGGGTTCTTTGGAACAAGTGGGACTTCTTCTAATTCTTCGACTGGGCCCACCCCCATATCAATATCCCCAAAACAAGGTTCCATGTCCTCCCCCCTGGTTTTGGGCTGCATTCTATTTTTGGTGTCTGGGCCCTGCAGGTTGTGCGGTGCAGGCTGCCTTCCCTGCTTTTTTACTGACGAATTATAACATTCTCTGGCCACTAGGAGTTTCCATTTAAGACATCCTATACCTGCTCGTGTTGGGAATTTGACGAGAAGATGGAAGACTGAAGTAACTACTCGGAGGTCATACATGGCTGCTCGGCATGTCATGGAATTGTACGGAGAAGGGATGTCTATTACTACGAACAAAGCCATTATTGTGTTGCTATTAGGTGTCATCAGGCAACCTTATGCTTCTTGTCGGGGCCATGCCATTCCTTGTAAACCCATACAGTAGCTGCTCACATGGTTCCAGATCTCTGATGCATAAATTCATCCTTTCTATGGTACTTTTGAATAGGATATTGGCATATGATCCATGGTCAATCATCGTTCGGGCTATGATCATATTAGCTATCTGTACTTCTACCACCAAAGGATCATTATGTGGATGATATACATGACTTTGTCTTCCTCACTGAACATGATAGGCTCACACTAGTAGCGATGTTGTTTGGGAGTACGCTCCTGGACAGCCAGTACATCTTCCTCTTGCTCGTGCCTAAGGGAACGAGAGTACCTTTCTCGAGCCATACCAGAGTTGCCGGCCAAATGCGGCTCGCCGCAGATCATATCTAAACGACCAGCAACTAGTGATGGTAGGATAGGTTGACTGCTCTGATAGTGTTGAGAGTATTGCTGAGGAGATTGTTGAGGATGTTGCTGAGGATGATGGTCGACAGTCAGCCGTACATACCTCTTCAGATGAGCATTATTTTGTCTAATCAGGAATTCTATTTCCTCCTTCAAGTGGTTACATTCAATGGTTTCATGACCATTGTTATTATGAAACTGACAGAACTTGGTCATATCCCATCTATTAACATCCTTCCTCATTGGCAGAGGTCTTCTATACGGTACAATAGCCTGTGTAGCATTAAAAACATCTGCCCAGGTTTCTAACAAGATGGAGTAAGTAGTAAATTTGGGAACATATTCCCGTGGTTTAGGTTGCTCGACAGTTTTAGGCTTCTTATTGTCATTCTAGTTACCACTATTTCCACTCACATTACTGTGTTTGCCATTCTTAGCCCATTTTTTGCTCTTTCTGTAGGATTGGTGGTATTTCCAACATTTTTTTCCCTTGCTCGGTAACCGCCTGAGTTGGATTATCCACCTTCCTCTCGGCCTCCTCTAGTTGGATCAAGGAACTCTTGTGTCATATGTGCAGCCTTCCTTTTCAAGCTGCTCCAGAACATACTCTTTACCTTAATTCCTGAATTAATGGCTATTAATTTACCGTCATCACTAAGGGATTTCACCGTGGTGGCTTCCCGCACAAAACATTGAGTGCACTCCTTCAAAGGTTCACTATCTTTTTATTTTATGTCCACCAGGTCATTCGGATCGGCAGGAAAGGGTATTGCCGAGGAGAATTGGGAATAGAACATGCATACAAATTCATCCCACGATGTAATTGATCCTGGTGGTAACTTAAAAAACCATTGCTAGGCAATTTCTGACAGGGTGGCTGGGAAGATCTTGCACCTGGCATCATCCTTAACTCCCTATAAATCAGTTTGTAGTTCAAATTGATGAACATGAGATACTAGGTCCTCCAGCCCAGTATACATTTTCCATGTTGGCATTTTAAATTTGATAAGTTTGGGAAGCTGATTAATACGGTCTGAAAATGGGGAACCTCTCTCCATTTCCATTTCAATATCTGGGATTGTCAAGTCCCTTACCATTGCGGACCTCATCCATTCTCGGGTCTCGAACAGGCTCAAGCAAAGCTACGTTGTTCGAATCCCGATTTTCCCTGCTGCGATTAAGATCATCTCGAAGGTCTTCACCTCCCATGGGGACCATTCGGTTGAAAATGGAATTTGGTCAAGCTCTACCCCCGACGTTCTGGCTGCCTGCTCGACCTAGCACTGGAGGTACTCCTTGGAACCCTACACCGTGAGGTGGTTGGTTGTTTTGGACATCATGCCCTTGTGGGAAAAACTGCCCTTCGGGCTGGTTACCTCCCTGACCTTGATTATTCTGTTGGTGAACTTGGCTTGTTGCTTCATCGTGGCCATACCCGTCAGAATAATGAGGTCGGTATGCGCTACTAATCTCTTCGGGACCTTGGTCGGTACTTGATGTTGTCTGTATCGACCAAGTTGCTGTTGGTAGTTATGGGGTTGATCATTCCTATTTTCTACTGGAGCTTGAGGGTTTCCATCTTGTCCTGCAGCACCAGGATTCCAGTTACGGCCGCTACCCTCAGGTCTTGGGCTAAAATTTCCTGCTTGGTCCTGTCCCATGCCACGCCTTGGCAGGACCTGCTCATCAGGTGGTAAGGGTCATCCATTATTGTTCGCGTAGGCACCTCAACCAGATTTGTGATTCTTGATCAAACCCTGGTTCCCATTCTGAGGTTGAGCCTCTGGCCCATGCATGACACCTTCACCGAAGCCAAAAGCGGGAGGGCGTTGTTGGTTTTGGGCAGTAGTCCCAGCTGCAGTTCCCATACCTTGGGTTTTCTGCTGTTGTAATTGTGGATGGACTCAGTTGCCTCTCAAGTATGATGTTCCATGTCTTCCTGACAGGCCTGCACTTCCTGGGCATGTTGATCCATCCATTCTCGAAAGCTTCATTAAGGACCTCCTACGCAGTGGCTCGTCGCTGGTTCATGGAGGCAAGCTGATCTTGCCTCTGCCCAATGACTTCCCTTATCTGGTCAATTTTAGGGTCTAGTCCTTCAATATCTATGTGGGGCTCATACCATCCAGGACCTCCAGCTCTGGGTCCCTGTTGGTCGGTACCCCGCGTAGCAGTTCCACCTGACGTTCCTGCCTAAGTGATTCTAACAGAAGCAGCAACTCTGCGTCCTGTAGCGGTGGACCCAACGGTTTGTCCTCCAACACTAGATGGATTCCTAGGCACCAAATCACTTTGTTGCCCATTGAAATTGCTTATTGGCGAGACTTGGTGAGAGACTTTAGCCTTGGGCTCTGATGGCTCTTGGCTCGACCTTCTGGTTGAGACTACCATCCTTGCAGTAATAGGATCCGAATATGATTCTCTTAGGCTCTCAATGAAAGCACCACAATGTTGACTTGTTTTTTAGCCAACTGACATGGACTCAAATAATTAATTAGAGAGCTTTCAATTAGACAATCAATACACCATAAATGAACCAAGAATCTAAGAATAATTAGCTATAAATAATAGAGAACACCAAGATTTATAGAGGTTCGACCCCAAAGATTGGTAATGACTTACCTCTTCTTATATTTGTATTAATCTTAAAGGCTTACACAAGATCACAAGGCATTACAAGTAGATTTCTATGTGTAAAAGACAATACAATATGGTAGAGTCACTGCTAAATACCGAGCCAAACTGCTTGGTATGTTCCTAATGTTGGTCGGTAGGCTATTTTTCTGAACCCCCTCCACTGTGGTGGAGAGTTTCTATTTATATTGTTCCCTTCACCCCGGTGCCTAACTAATAGGGAACATCCCTCTCTTCTGGCAGGGTAGTTGTTGTCCTCTTCTTCAGAAGCTTTGACCGAGTCATCAGGATTTTCAGGCGTTCTTTGCGGGTGGTTGGGCGATTCTCGCAGAGTCCAACGGAGAGAGTAATGGCTTTCATCTGAGCAGGTATGTCTGTTCATCATACCGACCAGCTGCTATCCTGGTAAGCATACCGAGCAATGACTATTATTCATTTGTCAAGTGTATTCCGACCAGTCTGCCTGTCATACTGACCAGAAAGTTTCTGGGGGTCCTGCCGAGCAACTGAGCCTCTAGAGATAGGATGCCATGTAGTAACTTGTCGTATACCCTGCAAGTATATATTGACCAACTTGCCGGGGGGCTTGCCCAGTCTGCTCCACGTGTCCAAGTTTATTGCCACGTCAGATATGCCAATCTTTGGGGTAACAGCTGTTATATATCGGCTTTTGTGGTGAAACATATAAATTTGAAATGTCTAACACATTTCTAGATTAATGTGTTTCCTCCATAGTTTTGGAATCTTATTCTGATATCAATCTTTAAAGATTTATTATCAAATCATCCGTTGGGATTTTAGGTCTCTGCCTAAATGCACATACATATAATCTCTATTATATTTAAGATACTCAAAAACCAAGTCCTTATAATTATTCACTGACTCAATCCATAATGGATTGATAACTACTGACTATTCCCACCATTTAACAAATGTCAATTCAAAACTATAATATCTGATACTTTAAACAGTCTATCACTAAGTTGTAGGAATGGCTGACTCACGTCCTCTTTTCTAGTAAAAGAATAAATTGACATTTATTATTTAGATAATACATCCTTCTTACCGGGAAGGCAAAAAGCCTTTCTTGGATTTTTGTAAACTAAAGTATTTAAGCTTCTTATCTATATAAGTTGCTTGAGACAGAGCCTAAGGATTGTTCTTTCAATCTCTATAGAATTGAATGTACAGAACATTCTTGGCTTTTCTAAATCCAATATTTAGATATATTTTGCTAACCATTTCTTTTCTATTGACAATTTCTCTACATCATTCCTAATGATTAGAACATTGTCAATATCAAAAATAAGAATCACAACAGAATCTTTCTGGTCGAGATCTTCAAATGATTTTTTCATGTTAGTCATTCCAGTAAAGACTACTTAGACATTCATTTAAATTAATCTCATAATCCATACATAAAGCAATGGATAAGAGTATGTAAACAGATTCAAGTTTGGTTACAGTAGAAGGCATTTATTCATGTAATAAATTCTTCTTTCTGTTCATAGCCTTTGGCTATTAACCTAACTTTGAAAAGTTTGTACTTTTCTCTGTTCTCCTCTTCATCTTGAATATCATGTTTCAAACTGAAGTTCAATGAACTTTAGTTGGATGTTCAAGAGTCCAAATGTCATAGAATTCAAAATTCCATTTCTTGATTCATGGTGTTTCAGCCATTGTTTTCTGTAAAAACTTCAGTACGTGAATGAAGTATAGTTAGATTGTGTTTCACACAATTAACTATCTTTACATTTGTAATGGAGTAATTACTAACTAACACTCCCACTACAACTATGCTTTACAGAATTTGTAATATTCTTTAGTTTTATCATTGTTAATTATCGGTAACTCGCTTACTTGACTTGTAATCATTATTTCTAGTACAACTTAACTAGAAAGTATAGTGATTGTAATAATCATGCTTCATTAAAGTAGCATTTAGAAAGATACAAACTCTTTTGTAATCTTTTATGATTATTAAACTGCTTCACTAAATGACTTCATGGAAAATTTTCAATTTATTCACATATCCACTTGTGAATCCCCAACTTCTAAGTCTTTGATGTTGTACAATCAACCATGTACAGAGTATAACAAGTGTTAAAATTATAGAATAAAGACAATAATGACTACTCATTATCTATTTAATTTTATTCAATATGATTATATTTCATTTCCAAAATACTAATTTTGATTAGCCTTCTAGTTGTATGTGAGTTGGGTTTTAATTCCAAGTTCACATGCAAACTACTTGAATTCCAAATTCGAGTTCAATCTTCCTTTTGATAAAATCAAACAAGTCTCTAAGTGACTTTACTTTGAATGTTACATAAAAAATTTCTAGAAATTTTCTTTGCATTTGATCAAAGTTAAACATATCTAAAATAAATATCAATCAATATTGACTTACTATTTACTATTTCTTTTAGCTTTGAACATTAAAAGGTTCAACATACATCTCTATGTATTAGCTAAACAAGTATGTGATTTTTGAGCCTTTATTAGAGAAAGGTCTTTTGGTTAATTTTAATTAACAGACTATATAAATAGGGAGAGAACCATTGAGTGGTTGCAATAAAAGACTGTCTTTTATTTGTTTTATGTGTCTAATTAATTACAAACCAATCGCAAAAATAATTTACATATATGTTTCACTTAGTTGGGGTTGGAATAAAAATGTCTTATTAAATCTATGATTTGCACAATAATAAATAATTCATAATTTTAATTTATACTCATTGATGAAATAGGTAGAACAAGTATATTTCAAAAATAAATATTGAATTTATTATTGAAAAGAAACACTAAACTTGTTCGTTCATCAAATAATGAATCTAAAAATATAGTTTCTAGAAAAAGAAGTTATTAATTTCTTTTAGCTTTGGTTTCAATGCAACCACTCTTTTTCTCAAAAGATTTTTTCATCCTGAAAACAAGAACATATGAAAAATATTATTAGTGGCATAATTTTGAATCAAGCATTCAAAAATATTAAAGAGTTTTTGAGTAAATCTAATTTGCCCCATATTTAAAAAATTGAGCATGTGTTATAGCATCATCCTTTATCATGGCTCATATCTCGTATGCAATTTCGATAACCATATATATTTCTTTAATATCATCATGCATGGTCGATAACATGCATTGACGTGCCAGGTGATTCGATCTCATCGATTCACCATATTTTTCATATTCATCAAAGTTAGATGAGAAACTTGGTTCCTCTAGTGGTAGATCATAGATCGCTCCATACAAGTTTTGTGTTCTGAAGGCAGTACGAACCCCATCGTACCAACTTCTCATGTGGTTAAGATTAAAGGGAATCATTTCCAAGAGTTTGTCAATGAGGTAGGTTTGATTTTTCAAGTTTTCAAGTACATGATCAGGATTAAGAGGATTAACCATTGTTGCTGGAAATAAATAAATAAAATATAATGAATTAAAACATATAATAAATACCATATTTTATTTGGAAAAGTAAATATGATGCATGAATGTAACATATAAAAAGACATAAAAAAATATACTAAACCACGTTAAATTAATTTAAAAAGTTAATGGACCGCCTTTGGGTATGTCAGACTAACCCCAAATTAATTTTGAGACAAATCTCAATTTCATAAGTGAAAACTTAAAAATGCATTTTTCTCTTTTTACTTATGAACTAACGCTAGTTTGGTCAAGATGCACTAGTCGTGCATGAAAGCCTAGATACAACTTTGGAGTGTAACCCATTATTTTCAATCAGTGACTTAACTCAAGAGTGTCTTAGGGTCAGTCAAACTTGAAATACATCACTAATTATATTCTCATAAGAGAAATCAACTTTGAGATAAAATAAACATATTCGAAAGCCTTTTCTTAGAGAGGCCGCAAACGGAGGCAACACGAGGCCCTTCCTATGTCTCTCGGTGTTCAACCAATAATGGAGATCATTGGACTTATTGTCATAACTCCATCTCCCACTCATTATTTTGGAAAAAGTGTGTTTTTCACAAAATCAATATTTTTTAATTTAGTTGTAAAAATAAATTTAATTATTTTTTACCAAATGATATTCTATTAATTGCTAATCTAATTAAGCAAAACAAAAAAAAATAAAAATATGTGCCCTTAATTTTAATTCTAATTTTGCTTGAACTAAGAGAATATCATTTTTATTTTAATAAAACATTTTCATTAAAACAACAAATCAAACAACTTTAATTTTGATTTACCATCTTAACTAATTAAGACTAAATTTATTATTATATGAATTACCATATATAAACATATAACAAAAATATAGAACATTCCTATTAGCATGTTTCTACATGAATGTAATGCATGCGAGTTGCATACTGTGTGGGTATATGAATGGCATGTTCTAATGCATGACAAAATATTAAACATTTTAATCACATTCAAACATTTATAATATATAAATAAAATAAAAGCAGGTATGGTAACTTTTGAGTATTTCTAGTAAAATTACAACACTTGCAAAACTATACATGAAAAATGTAACCTAGACTAACTTAAGGCTTGATAAAGAACACTTGGATCTTGATCCTTGAGATGTAGTCTTGTTGAGCCAATGTCACCCCTTTTTCATATCCATTTTGAATTATACAACTTTTTAGTTATTTTAAATAAACTTTTAAAATAATTAAACTTTGAGTGTTAACACCCAAAAGTTTCTAAGCCCAATTTGAATTTGGGTAATTTAATTCAAAAATAAAATTAAACAATTTAATTTTAATAAATTAAAATTCAAGATCATTTTACTTTTTAATATTTTAATTAAAATAATTTTAATTATGGAAGATAACAATTAAAACATTTTTAATTAAGGTAAATAATCACCATTATTTCAATTATAGAAATTACCAAATTAAAACAATTTTAATTCAATTTCTAATTTTTTATTAAATGAATAATTAAAAAAATATTTATGGTAACAACACACTAGGTGTGTACCATGGGGCAGTGGCAGCTGGGGGTCTGGCGATGGAGGAGCGGCTGGTCGCGGCTGAGATGGGCAGGGACGCAGCTGGGCTGTAGGGAGCCTGGTGCAGGGGCGCGTCTGGGGCACCAGGGAGCATGGCTGCCTGGGCGCATGGGTGCAAGGGCGCGTTTGTTGGGCACAGCAGTGGCTGGGGTGCGAGCCTGGCTGGGATGCGCACATGGACTGGCTAGCGTAGCTCGTGGCTAGGCTCAAGCTCGAGGCTCAGGCTTGGGCCACCACAGAATTTTTTAACCCAGAATTTTTATAGAAAAAATTACAAAAATCCTATGCCCCAAATTGGCTTACACATTTCATCTAAAAATTTTAAGAACAATTCCTAAACCCAAAAGCACCATAATAAACAACCCTTAAGAATCTATCATCATGAAAATAAACATCCATCTATTCAAACATATATCGCATATAATATAAAAATGCATATAATCCCACACAACAATTAATAATATGCATAGATTAATGTCCTACTATGGTACCAATTGTTGGAAAACCATTCAGAGCACGCAGCGAAAAATCTTTGTGTGGTGGGCCCATTATTTTGTTTATGAACAACAGAACAACAACAATAAAAAAAATTAATCATATAAACAATTTATATGACCAAGAAAACAATCCAAAAACATTATCATTGTTGACTAGTTTTTAGCCAACTAACACAGAGATAAATAATTAATTAGAGAGCTTTCAAATAGACAATCAATGAGCAATAAATGAGCCAAGAACCTAGTAATAATGAGAAATAAATAATAGAGAACTCCAGGATTTATAAAGATTCAGCCCCAAAGATTGGTAATGACCTACGTCCTCTTAGATTTTTATTAATCTTGAAGGTTTACACAAGATCACAAGGGTTTACAACTGGATTTCTATGTGTAAAATACAATACAAAATAGCAAAATGGCTGCTAAGTACCAAGCCAGGCTACTCGGTATATTCCTGGCGTTGGTTGGTAGGCTATTTTTCTGAACCCCCTCCACTGTGGTGGAGGGTTTGTATTTATACTGATCTTGTCACCCAGGGGTTACGCCCGAGCGTAACTGATGGGTCAATATATTCTTGCAGGTAGTTGCTTTCCTATTCTTCAGGAGCCTTGACCAAGTTTTTAGGGTTGTTAGGCGCTCTTCACAGGTGGTTGGGTGTAACGGCTTTCATCCAAGCAGGTATATCTGCTCGTCGTACCGACCAGCAAGTATCTGGGGGTCCTACCGAGCAGGTGAGCCTATAGCATGCCAAGCGGTAACTTTTTCATATTCTTTGCATGTATACACCGACCAACTTGTCGGGGGGTCTGCCCAGTCTGCTCCACGTGTCCAAATTTAGTGCCACATCAGATATGCCAACTTTTGGGATAACATTTGCCCCCCAAGTTTGCAATGGTGCTAACAGCATGGAAACTTTCTTCTGGAGGTCACCCCGTCCAGTCTGGTCAGGAGTACACACCCCTTGCTATGGGGTATAACAATTGGTGTAGTTAATAGCCTTTGTATTTCCAAAAAATGACCTTTCAGTTTTTCCCGCCACTTTTTGGAATCATAAGGCATCATAATAGCTCTCCATTTAGTGTACCGCGTAGTTACCGAAGAGTGGCTGAGGTGAGGTGATTTGATGGGTGTGCTGACGTGTCTACGGAGATGTGTCTGTGGTGGCTGAGGGGACTGCTGAGTGGAGGGACGCAATGAATTCCTGCAGGGAGGAAATCATTTCCCTTGGCTATAAATAAGGATGCTTTCTCCTTTTCTCTTCTTTTCTACTTCAGAAAAAAAAAAGAAAAAAAAAAAAAACAGAGCCAACCTGGAAAGCCCTAAGTCTCTCCTTCCCAACTTTTCTGAGAGAGCTAGCTGTACTCTGATCCCTACGTCTCGCCACCTTCACACTACGAACCCGTCTCCGGCACCATACTACTGCAACAAGTAAGTTTTCCAGACTTCTCTATTTCACTTAGCACTGTGTGTGAGAAAATGTTTTCCTTTTTCTCTGTCTGTGTTCTTTACTGTAACCTTGGGTGGCATTTGAATGTTGTTGGAATCTAGGTTTGAATGAATGTTTCGGGTAGTTCTTGGAATGGGTAATCTATTTGAAACTTTGGTTGTGTAAAAATTGTGTTTTAACGTCCTCTTTTTGTTGATTGACACTCGGTGTTCTTGAAGGACACGAAGAATACCACTCAAAAAACTTTTTTGGGGAAAATCTTCCACTTTCTTGAGTTTTCTTGTTTTCAATTTGATCTAATCCTTGTTCATCACACTGCTCTGTGTTTGGTCTAGGCTGGTTGGTATAATCTGCGAACTTCTACCGACTAGCACTGGTCGGTGTTCTCACCACACCCTTCCCTTTTTCTTGTTTGCGTATAAGGGAGGTGACCATCGAACTGTTTTCCAAGACATCATTTGATATTGATGGCCCGTATGAAATGCATTAACCAGGGTACCAAAGAAGAAAATCCCCATGTGGCGCGCTGTGCCACAACTAGGGCCAAGCAGAGGGTCCCATCCATTGAGGAAAAGTCGAGCTTTTCTGGGCAAGAGGAGGAATATGCCACGTAGATACATACCGAGGTTATCCATAACCTTACCTCAAAGGTAGAAGATGTCCCTCTGTATGTAGCTCCTAAGAGCACAATTTTTGATAAACAGTTGCAAAATATCAGGGAGCATTTCCATCTCGGAGATGTTTCCATCTTCAAACCTGCAGCTGTACAAACTGCTGAACACCATGGGGCTCAATTATGTGCCTAGAGCAGATATCATATGAACGCGGGTACCACCCTTCCTCTTCTGCCATACTTTCGCAGTGTGGCATATTACTTTGGGCTTTGCCCTACCTAGATTAGCCCTGAAGGCATCAGATTTCTCTCAGCCCTTTATGTTTTGTACCAATCCTTAGACTGGTCGGTATCGACCACTCATGAAATCAATTATCTCTTTGTTCTCAAATCCAGCCCTCGCCAAGGCACGTCAGGGTTTTTTCTAATTTAGCCATCGGGACTCCAATATTTACCTGTCAAGCACTGAAGGCATCTCCAAAGTTGGGGAGTAGGCTAGTCAATACTTTGTCACAGATACTATTGCTGCCAATCACTTGTCATTCCATCGTAACGGCCCTTTTAGCTGGCCAACCCCCACTAAGGAAATGGACAAGGGCTAGAAAACTAGCTCCTATGGATCCCAGCGACAAGGATTTGGTGGCCTTGACTACTGCAGAAAAACTTATATCCATTGGGCTCTACACTAACCCCAAAACAAGGGCCACGGATGCAACCCCTGAGAAGCAATCGCCCAAGAAACCTTCATCTAGTTCTAAACCGCCTTATTCACCACTTGCTAAGAAACAAACTAGAGCATCAATCATCCCGTCCAGACCTTGCGTGGCTCACCGAACCAGGAGTTCGACTGGAGTTGTCATCAAGGAGCCTGTTGAGCATGGCAACTCAAAAGCTACTACCACCCCCCAGTCTGGCAAAGGCAAAGAGGTTGCAATAGAGCATGAAGACTCGGACACGTCAAATAGTGATGGGGGTCTTCCGTTCGATGCAGTCGTCTGCTCGGGGGGAGTTGAAGAGGGTGATCTGACTCTCTTCCCACACTTACTTTTATTCTTTCCCCAATTATAATGATCTTTTGTTAGTCTGTTTCCACTATGCTAAGGACTTTTGCTAATCCTTTGCTTTCATTTTGCAGATATGCCGTCCGTACTTTTCAAGAAATTTTCTCAGAAACACACCAGTGGTCCTAGCAGTGAGGTTCCCCCGTCCAAGTGTCAAAAAGTCGACCTTCTTGTCAAAATTGCGGAACAGGCTAAGAAGACCCCTGATAAGGCCTCTTCTATGAAAAAGCCACCCACACCATCGTGCAAGTCGGGCAAATGCAAAGGATTATCTGTTGAGGATGGTACCCATATAGCCGCTGCACTGGAGTTGATGAGCCCGAGCAAAGCTCCTGATGGCACTGTCGAGAATCCTGCCGAGGAGGCTCATGGGCCCCTGAAGAAAGCCCTAGCCATCCAACAACAACACATAAAAAGGGTGTCTACTTCTTATACCAAATTCATGGATACCCTTAGTAGCAAGTCTCTAGACTTCATTACTAGCACTGGTCTTCAAGATGTTACTAGAGTAAGCAATAAATTTGTTCGATCTCTGAATGGTCTTTCTTTTCTTATTAATAGTTCTGAATTTCTTTATTCCACATTGCAGGGTATGCTGGCTCTTAGCTATGCTCATTACCGAGCCAAGTGGGTGAGCAAACATGTAATTGGCCTAGTGAAAGAGTCTGAGGATAAAACTTCTCAGGTTGCCCATCTGACCAGCATCTTCAACAGGTCACCAAGCAGGTTACCAAGGAAAATGAGGGGCTTAAATCTATAGCCAATTAGAGGAATCTTGATGTTAACCGATTGGAAAGGAGGATTGAGGAATTAAAGGAGAAAAATGCTACTGATGGGAGGGTCGTTCAGGAGGAAAATAATAAGCTGGAAAAAGCTCTTAAGAAAGAGAAAAATGACAGGCTTGTCGATGCTAAAGCTTTGGAGGACTTTGGTATGAGCACCTTCTATGATTTCTGGGTTCGCAACAAGACGACTGACTTTTTCTATCTGGTAGAAGCCTATGATGAGCTTATGCACTACTATGCTGAACGAGAGAAGAACGAGGCCCAGCCATCCATGCCGATCAACCTCTTTCCTCTGAGCCAGAATCTATTGTTCCATCCCCCGAGATGATTATCACAACCCCTGAACAAGATGTCCTGCCCCTAGTCCAAGTGTTCTAACTGAGGCTCCAACCCCTGCTGACCAGTCTAGCAGCCTCCCTGCCGAAACCCCTGTCGTCGAATCCAACCAACCACTCTAGAGTGCTTGATAAACTTTACCTATAATTATATCATTATTAGTTTTATTGTTGCAAAGACAAAGATGGCTGAGCTGAGCAGCCTTTAATCTCGAGAAATCTTTTACATTAGCCAAAACAGCTTAGTTGAGTCGAGCAGCCTTTAATCTCGAGCAATCTTTCTTCTTTTTATAAAATGTTTCACGTTTCATCTATCTATCTGCTCGTACTTTTATTTTTCCTTTATACTTGACGTATACTATTTTTTGGTGCTGTGCGACTCTGTGAATCGGAGCTATTCAATTTTTTTTGAATGAGTTCTAAACTAAAACTGTTCAACCCTGTCTACAAAAATGTTTTATGGCTCTTTTTGTTGCTTGGTATATACCGACCAAGCAATGCGCAAGCACTTTAACATTAATAAAAAAATAATGTTTCTAAGTCCTTTTGTTTATGCGCTTTTCTCTCTACTTGTCCATGTATGACTATGGTGCCCCCCAAGTGAGCGAGCAAGATTCATAACTCTTGGGTTATCCTCTTGGTCACCTGCTAACTGACTAGAGTTGTTCGTAATAACCTGTTCGATGGTACTTAGGTTTGCTGAAACCTACAAAGGTTTCATACACTTTCGACAATCCCTGAAATAAATCACTAATTAGCAAGATAGTCATTATAGAAATAAGGCTTGTAACAATGGATAGAAATCATGTCTTATTGATTAAAAGTTAACTACAAGTTGCATCACTACATTGTAGCTTACATTCATAAATATTAATTATTATAATAAATGGGGAAATCGTGCCTGTGCATAATTAATATAGCTAACTTAAGCCGATCGGTGGTATGGGCAGTTCATGCCTATACCGACCAGTCAACGATCACTTAAAAGTGATCTTTATTGGTAGTACTTCCTCAGGTGTTCCCCATTCCAGTAACGGTGGACAGGTACTAACTGGAGGTCTTGGTCATACCGCACTATCTTGTACGTGCCTGGTGGTACTATCTCTGTGACCTGGTAGGGGCCTTCCCAGCTTCGGCCTAGTACTCCTGCCAAAGCATCTCGAGTTTCTGGGAATACTCTTCACATGACTAAATCACCCACATTGAACTTTCGTTCTTTAACTCTAGAATTGAAGTACTGGACGACTTTCTGTTGGTGGGCAACTAGGCGTATATTGGACCTTTCACATCTTTCTTCAATCTAGTTTAAGGACTCGGCCAGCAGTTGGTGATTACAATCTTTATTGTATACGCCGGTGAGATAGTGGAGTCACCTCAACGGGAAGCATCATATCATATCCATATGTAAGTGCAAAGGGTTATCACAAGTAGTTGTTCGTTTGGTAGTCTTGTATGACCAGAGTACGTCAAGCAATTTCTCAGGCCAGTTTCATTTGGCCTCTTCTAGACGTTTCTTCAGGGTGTCTTTGAGAGTTTTGTTAACTGCTTCGACCTGCCCATTTGCTTGAGGATGTGAGACTATTGAGAAACATTTTTTGATATTGTGCTTGGCACAAAATTCAGTGAACAGTTGGCTGTCAAACTGGGTGCCATTGTCGGATACTATATTATGGGGTAGACCAAATCTGCAGATTATATTCTTCACCACAAAGTCCAGTACTTTTTTGGAAATGATGGTTGCTAGTGGCTCGGCTTTTGTCTACTTGGTGAAGTAATCAACAGCCACTACTGCATATTGAACACCTAATTTTCCCTTTGGTAACCAACCAATGAGGTCAATTCCTCAAATTAAGAAGGGTCACGGGCTTTGCATTTGAGTAAGTTTGTTTGGTTCTGCTTGGGGTATCTTGGCAAATCTTTGACACTTTTCACACCTTCGAACACATGCAAAGGCGTCTTCTTTCATAGTTGGCCAGAAGTAGCCTTACTTCAAAATCTTCTTAGACAGATTTTGCCCCCCTGCATGGTTCCCACAGAAACCCTCATGTACCTCCTCTAGCAGCCATCCTGCTTCATTTTTGTTGACACACCTAAGTAATGGCATGGAGAATCCACTTTTGTACATAACCCCATCCATTATTATATATAGAGCAGTTTTCCTCATTAATTTCCTGGATTCATTGCAAGTATTGGGCAAGATGTCGTGTTCTAGATAAGCTGCAATTGGGGTCATCCAGGATAGAGTGTCATCTATAAGAAAAACTGGTCCTGGCAGGTTGATGCTAGGTTCGACCAGGTATTCAATAGAGGCTAGGTTGGACTTGTCCATTACAACGCTGCTAGCTAATCTAGCCAGTGCATCTACTGTGGCATTTTCCTCTCTTGGTATCTGTTGGATATTGTGCCTTTTAAGCTGAGCAAGCAGGACTTTGATTTTATCATGAAAGGCCATCATTTTTCCCCCCGAGTTGTATACTCTCCGAGGATTTGATTGACAACCAATTGCAAATCACTGTATATATCTAGGACTTCAGCCTTTGCCTCCCTAGCTAGCTTCAACCCCGCAATTAATGTTTCATATTCTGCTTCATTATTGGATGCTTTAAATCCAAAATGAAGTGCACAATGGATGTGTTGCCATTCAGGAGTGATTAATGTCAGACTGGCCCCAGACAGCTGAACGGTAGATGAGCCATCGACGTGCAGCTTCCATACCTAGGGTTCTTCCTTAGAATGATCAGTTCTGAGTGATGGGAGCTCTGTGTTCTGCTTGGCACCTGTACTGGACGGTGGTCCAGACTTTGATGACTGCTCGGCCATTTCTTCATCTGTATCTGGTATACTGGTACATTCAGCTACAAAATCTGCAAGAGCCTGGCCTTTAATCACTGTTCGGGGCTAGTAAGTTATTTCATACTGTCTGAGCTCTATAGACTATTTTAATAACCGACCAGAGGTGTCTGGTTTTAGCAGGACATGGCGGAATGGTTGGTCGGTAAGAACCTTTATGGGATGAGCTTGGAAGTACGGGCGAAGCTTCCTAGACGAGAGGAGCAGGCAATAAATTAATTTTTCAATTAGATGATACCTACTCTCGGCTTCGACCAGCCTCTTACTGACATAGTAGACTAGAAGTTGGATCTTATTTTCTTCTCTGACCAGGACTACACTGATAGTGTGTTGAGTTACTGCTGGGTATATGCATAGTTCTTCGTCTTCCATAGGTTTTGAAAGGATCGGGGGTTGTGCCAGCTACTGCTTTAGAGCTTGGAAGGCTTGTTCACATTCTTTAGTCCATTCAAATTTCTTTGTGCCTCTGAGGATATTAAGAGACATAATACACTTATCAATGGATTTAGATACAAATCTTCTGAGTGTTGCTATGCATCCTATTAGACTCTGCACGTCCTTGATCCAGGTTGGAGAGGGCATGTCTAGCAGTGCCTTTATCTTTTTGGGTTTGCTTCAATTCCCCGAGAGTTTACTATAAACCCTAAAAAATTTCCTGACCCCACACCAAAGTAGCATTTTAGGGGGTTCAATTTCATTTTATACTGCCTTAGAATGTTGAAGCATTCTTCCAAGTCTTCAATGTGCCCCCTAGCCTTTTTGGATTTTACCAACATATCATCTATGTAAACCTCCATGTTATTTTCTATTTGGTCTTTGAACATACAGTTTACCAGCCATTGATACATGGCTTCAATTTTTTTCAGGCCGAACGGCATAACTTTATAACAGTACAGCCCCACATCTGTGCAAAAGCTAATGTGTTCCTGGTCAAGTGGATGCATCCTTATCTGGTTGTACCTCGAATAGGCATCATTAAAAGTTAAGATCTCGCGACCAGGTGTAGCGTCCACTAATTGGTCAATTCTCAGAAGTGGGAAGCAGTCCTTCGGGCATGCCTTATTTAAATCGGTGAAATCTATGCACACTCTCCACTTGTTATTAGGCTTTGGCACCGATACAGGATTGGACACCCATACTGGGTAGAAAGCTTCCCTGATGAAGTTGTTATTTCGAAGCTTCTCCACTTCTTCCTTCAATGTCTTTGCCCTTGTTGGATCCGGTAACCTCCTTTTTTGTTGTACGGGCTTGAAGTGTTTGATATCGATGTTGAGGGCGTGGCTTATGATGGTTGGGCAGATTTCCACTATATTATCGTGAGACCAGGAAAACACATCTTAGTTGTTCCATAAGAAGTGGATCAAAGCAGACCTTATGTTCTCGGACAACCCTTTCCTTACTTTGACTACCTTGGTCAAGTTCTTTGGATCAAGCGGGACCTCTTCTAATTCTTTGACTCTGCCCACTCCCGTATCAATATCCCCAAAACGAGGTCTTTTTCCACCCCCCATCCCCCCCGGTTTTGGCCTTGGTAAGACTTGCAAATTCGCCGATAAAGGTCACCTATTATTATTGTCTTGAGTGCTCCGAACAGATTTGTGACTCCTGGTCAGACCCTGGTTCCAATTTTGAGGTTGAGCCTCTGGCCCATGCATGAAACCTTCACCGAAACCAAAAATGGGAGGGAATTGTTGGTATTGGGCAGTAGTTCCAGCTTCAGTTCCCATACCTTGGGTTTGCTGCATATAATTGCGAATGGACTCAGCTGCCTCCCGAGTATGGCATTCCATGTCTTCCTAACAGGCTTGCACCTCTCGGGCATGCCGATCCATCCACTCTTGAAAATCTCTCCTTTCTTTTTTGAAAGCTTCATTAAGGGCCTCCTGCGCAGTGGCCCACCTCTGATTCCTGAAGGCCAGTTGATCTTGCATTTGCCTAACAACTTCCCTTATTTGATGAATTTCAGGGTCGAGTCCTTCAATATCTATGTGGGGCCTATATCTTCCAGGACTTCTAGATCTGGGTCCCAGTTGGTCGATACCCTACACAGCAATTCCACCTGACGTTCCTGCATGAGGGATTCCAACGGAAGCAGCAACCTCTTGTCCTGATGCGGTGGGTCCAGCAATTCGCCCCTAACACCAGATGGACTCCTAGGCGGCAAATCACTTCCCTGCCCATTGAAATTGCTTATTGACGAGACTTCAGCCTCAGGCTCTGGAGGCTCTTAGCTTGATCTTCTGGTTGAGACTACCATCCTCGCAACAATAGAATCTAAATGTGATTGTCTTACGCTCTCAATGAAAGCACCAAAATGTTGATTAGTT
The DNA here is from genome assembly GCF_963169125.1 of Humulus lupulus. Lineage (NCBI taxonomy): Eukaryota > Viridiplantae > Streptophyta > Magnoliopsida > Rosales > Cannabaceae > Humulus > Humulus lupulus. The sequence continues at coordinate 78,172,634 of NC_084798.1, read as the reverse complement.
TTTTAGCCAACTAACGCGGAGTCAAATAATTAATTAGAGAGCTTTCAATTAGACAATCAATGAGCAATTAATGAGCCAAGAACCTAGTACTAATGAGCAATAAGTAATAGAGAACGCCAAGATTTATAGAGGTTTGGCCCCAAAGATTGATAATGACCTACGTCCTCTTAGATTTGTATTAATCTTGAAAATTTACACAAGATCACAAGGGTTTACAAGTTGATTTCTATGTGTAAAAGACAATACAGAATAGCAAAATGGCTACTAAGTACCAAGCCAGGTTGCTCGGTATATTCCTGGCGTTGGTCGGTGGGCTATTTTTCTAAACCCCCTCCACTATGGTGGAGGGTTTGTATTTATACTGATCCTGTCGCCCAAGGGTTGCGCCCGAGCGTAACTGATGGGAAAAAATCCTTATATTCTTGCAGGTAGTTGCTTTCCTATTCTTTAGGAGCCTTGACCAAGTTTTTAGAGCTATTAGGCACTTTTCGTGGGTGGTTGGACAATTCTCGCGGAGTTCCAATGGAGAGTGTAACGGCTTTCATCCAAGCAGGTATATCTTCTCCTAGTACCGACCAGTAAGTATCTGGGGTTTCTGCCGAGTAGGTGAACCTATAGCATGCCAAGCGGTAACTTGTTCGTATTCCCTGTAGGTATACACCGACCAACTTGTCGGGGGGTCTGCCCAGCCTGCTCTACGTGTCCAAATTTAGTGCCACGTTAGATATGCCAATTTTTGGGATAACAATCATACAATATTATTAATCATGCAACAAATATATATACAATATATGTATATAGAATATATAAACACAAAAATCAAGAACATAAACTTTTACCTCTTGAAGCCTATCAAGTGTCCTTGAATCATTTTGTATTTTTTTATGATCTTCATATCCAAAGCTTTGAGCACTCAAACTACAATCTTCCGGAGTGTTCTCTACCCCTCAAGATGTGTGTGGGCACATAAAGAACATGGGTTTGTATTTTAGGAATAACAAGTATTTCTCAACACAAGAGAACTTGGATTATGGTCTGAGAATGACTAGAATAAAGAAGAAGAAAAATAGAGTTATGTCTAACAAAAACCTTTGAGAACTATTCTAAATTGTGTTGTGCCTAGTGTATATTTAGTGTATTGTATGTGTTTCTCTTCTTCTTCTATATCATATATATATAGAGATATATATATATATATATTACCTTATTATTCCTAATAATAATAGTAATATAATGTTATATAATAATGATGATAAGATTTGATTTAGGTAAATATCTAACTTACCAAATTTGAAAAAACTTTTTTCAAATTATTAAATAATTAAATAAATAAAAATAGACAGATACAATATCTGTATAGTGGTACACGCATGGCACAGTCCTTGGACTGTGTCATGCGTGAACTGCTATTCCCTTTTCAGGGATTTTGGATTTTTCTTTTATTTAATTATTTAATTAAATCAACATCCCACAAAATAAGGTATTTATCTTTTTAAGGAAAAGATGACAACCATAATCCAAAATTTAAATTCTAAATTCTAAATTCAAATATATGATTATCATTATCATCATCTTTTAAAATTAAATAAATCAAAAATTATTTTTGACTTACCAATTTTATTTTCTCACTTAAATAAAATAATTAATTTCAAAAAATTTATTTATTTATTTATATATATGAAATTCGAAAATTTATATATTTAAATTAATAAATATATTTTCAAAATTAATAATTAATTATTCAACATCAATTATCATATAATTGCATATTTGACCCGAAGAATAAAATTCTTCTCAAATTCATAAATTACAGTTATACCATTGTATCAACTCTTACCTTGATATGGTGTTGATAGAGTCATCCTAGGGACCTATGGACCTATAATATCAAGCTCCAATAAACAATATATTATTAATCAAAGCTTTTTGATTAAATAATCATATTTATTAATCTCATGATTACTCCACTAAAAATACGAGATTGAACTCTTGATAATTATAGACATATATTTATTAAGTACTTTATTAAGAATAAATTGACCATTGATATAATCATTACATACAGCGTTAATCCTCTATTAATGGATCATAATTAAAAGATAATAAAATTACTGTTTTACCCTTTTTTCTATATCTTGTTCCTAGAGTATCATTGACTTTACTAGTGAAGGTTGTGTCACAACAAGTTTGCGACGTGAGCGCTAATAACCTTTTCAATTCCAAAACTCAACCCAATAGGAAACTATTATTCAATCTATAAGAAGGTATGGATTCCATATCTGTTAAACTACGTCCCTAGCCATATACACCATTGCATTGAGTCCCCAAAACAATTGTTCTTAGTCTGATCATTCTGACAAACTTTAACGCAAGAATCAAATGATCAGACGACATATATAGGAGTTCATAGTAACCTCGGGATTAAGATCATCGTGTATATGATCATGTTTGATGTATTTGATTAATACTATGAAACGATGTTTAAACAAGTATTAACAAATCATGTCTAGTCCTGTTCTCCATACTCTCAGCATGCAAAGTACCTCCACTAAAGTGTCATACTACACTAGTAACTCGGATCTAGGTCACATGTATTCATAATACTAGTGGACCGTACTAGTAGTAATTAATCTAAAGATTTCATAACTTTATTTTACTGCGAACTATTTAAGTTTATTATCTTAATCTCAATCATCCCATACCAATATGAGATTAAGACTGCATAGATAAACTTTGGAATTTTCTAATATTCACTTAATATTATCATATAATATTGGACATAGTCTATATATATAATAATTCAATTTACTTATTTATTTCGTTTAAAACATTTGTCAACTACAATTTCTTTAAGGGCACTATTCCCAACAAAGTTGTACTAAACTCCAACTGCATGCCCATTGCCCTCTACAAACTTCCCCAAAACTTGGAAGTAAATGTGGGGTCCCGATCTAACACAATCGACCTCGGAGCCCCGTAAAGACGTACGATCTCTCTCACATAGAGAGCTGTGTATTGGTCAATTGAATATGTCATCCTCACTGGTAGAAAGTGAGCTAATTTGGTGTATTAGTCTACAATAACTCACACCAAATCGTGTTGACCCACGTTCCTAGGCAATCCCACCACAAAATCCATTGTGATGTCCTCCCACTTCAACTCTAGGATATCCAAGGGCTGTAATAGCCCCACAGGTCTCTAATGTTCAGCCTTGATTTGCTGACACGTCAGACACTTAGCCACTACTCGGTTATGTCCCTCTTCATCCCAGGCCACCAATATAAAGTCTTCAGATCATGATACATCTTCGTGGTGTCAGGATGAAAAGAGTACGGGGTAGTGTGAGATTCATCCATAATCTCCCGTCTAATAACAGTATCCATCGGAACGCAGATCCGACCTTTATATTTCAGTAAACCCATATCTGATATTGTATAGTCCCTGGCTACTCCAGCTGTGACATCTTCTCTAATCTTCATCAGTTGTGCCTCTTTTAACTCACTATCATTTATCCTCTCTAGGAGAGTAGACTGCAGGGTAATGTTGGCTAACTGGCCCACTACTAACTCTATCCCTGCTCTGGTCATATCCTCTGCCAACTCCTTGGATATCTGCCTCGAATTGTACAATTGTCACGGACCTTTCCAACTTAGGGCATCTGCCACCACGTTGGCTTTCCCTAGATGATAAAGGATTTTACAATCATAGTCCTTCATCATTTCCAACCAATGCCTCTGCCTCATATTCAAATGATTTTGTGTATAGAAGTACTTCAGGCTCTTGTGGTCAATGTATATCTCACACTTCTCTCCATAAGGGTAATGCATCCATACCTTTAATGCAAAGACCACTGCTGCTAACTCCAGATCATGAGTAGGATACCTCTGCTCATAATCCTTCAACTGGTGTGATGCATAAGCAATCACCTTCCCTGCCTGGATAAGGACACAACCTAACCCTTGCCTTGAGGCATCACAATAAACTACGAATTTCTCCTGATCTGTCAGAAGACTCAAGACTAGAGCAGTAATCAAACGTCGTTTCAGCTCTTGGAAGTTATTCTCACATCTATCTGACCAAGCAAACTTTTGGCTCTTGCATGTCAGCTCTATCAGTGGGGTAGCTATCCTTGAGAACCCTTCCACAAACCTCCTGTAATAACCCACCAATCCAAGGAAGATTCTAATCTCAGAGGCATTCCTTGGCCTTGGCCAATCTTTCCTCAATCTTAGCTAGGTCCACCTTGATTCCATCTCTGCTAACAATATGACCCAAGAAAGTCACCTGAGGTAATAAAAACTCACACTTCCTAAACTTCACAAACAATTTATGCTCTCTCATCTTCTGTAAGACCAAACTGAGATATTTCTCATGCGCTTCCTCTGACTGTGAATAAACTAAGATATTGTCGATAAAGACGATCACAAACCCATCCAGATAATCCTTGAACACCCTATTCATCAGATCTATGAAGGCTGCCGAGGCATTAGTCAAACCAAATGACATGACGATGAATTCGTAATGCCCATATTTGGTACAAAAGGCTGTCTTTGGTATGTCTTCCTCCTTGATCCTCAACTGGCGATAACCAGATCGAAGATCTATCTTTGAAAATACCACTTTACCATGCAACTGGTCAAATAGGTCATCTATCCTTGGCAAAGGATACCTATTCTTAATAGTCAACTTATTCAGTTCCCTGTAGTTTATGGACATCCTCAGAGAACCATCCTTCTTCTTCACAAATAGGACTGGCGCACCCCATGGCAAGAAACTGGGCCTGATAAAACCCAAGTCTAACAACTCCTATAATTTTACCTCCAGTTCTTTCAACTTTGCTAGGACCATTTTGTAAGGTGCCCTAGACACTGGTTCTGTCCCTGGTGCCAGCTCAACAACAAATTTTATCTCTTCGTGTGGGCAACTCTAGTAATTCCTCTGGAAATACATCTAGGAAATACATCTGAGTGGTATCCACCACGCTGGCCAGGATTCCTATGCAACCTTCTTGCAACAAGTCCCTAGCCCTCAATGATGAAATCATAGGTACATGGGGTCCATGCATAGTGCCAACAATACAAAGGGGTCCTCACCCTCAAGCTCAAAGGTTACCATCTTCTTTCTACAATCAATGGTTGCCCCATATCTAACTAACCAGTCCATCCCCAAAATCATATCAAAGTCGGTCATAAACAACTCTATCAAGTCAACTAACAACTCTCTGCCGTTCATTTCCATTGGCAGTGATCTGACCCATCTTCTGGAAACTACTAACTCCCCAGTGGGTAATAATGTCCTGAACCCCACAACATAATAATCACATGGCCTACACAATCTATTGATAATCCTACTGGAAACAAAAGAGTGTGTAGCACCAGACTCAATAAGTACAGTATTAGAAGTGTCAGCACTAGAAAGCTGACCTGTCACTACTGAGGGTCTGGCCTCAAACTCAGCCTACGTCAATGTGAACACTCGATCTGGAGTCGAGTTGTCCACCTTTTTTGGCTCATCTTTCTTCATTCTTTGGCAGCCTTTCCTAAGATGCCCCATGATTCCACATAAAAAGCAAGCCTTCGCCCAACACTCCCCCAGATGACATCTTCTACATCTGGCGCACTCTGGATATGTTGTAATGCCCTAGTTAGCCAAGACTGTTACACTATGTATTTTAAATAGTGCTTAACTCGCTAATTGAGTAATTAGGCCATAAACGTGCATCTAAGTGTGATTACTGGTTCAAGGTTAAAAATTTCGATTAAAAGGAATGGATGTTTCATTAAAAACATTAAACTGCATATGGGATCCCATAATAACATTTACAAAGCTGTCTACAGTTCCAAAAAGGCCGTTACAATCCAAAAGTTACAACCCGTTGACCTAAGCGGCAAAAATAGGGTTTAACCCTAGTTCCCTCGAGAAACTTTGGTTGTGGTGGTCAAGCAACCACATATGTACACATCACCACCTAAGCTCTCCAACTCATGGCTAGTCAAGCTTTCCTTTCCCTTGACCTGCACCACGTAGCACCTGTGAGCCAAGGCACAGTAAGAAAACTTAGTGCAAGTGCATGAACAATGTATACAGATTCAGATGTATATCTAGCACACCCAGCAGCAATACCCCTACTCATGCATGCATACAAATTATATAAATGACTACAGTGGCATATGGGACTAAATGCCCTAAATAAATTATTAACTAAATCATATCGAGACTCGTTGCTCAAGCACATGACTAATAAGTCACACTAGGGTCTCAGCACCCTAGGATCTGGGACTAATAAGTCACCATGGGGCCCATTGCCCTATCCTCTGTATAACCAGCCTTGAAGCTGGCCTAATGTAGCTGGAGCTTTAGTTTTCTACGACCATTGGGTCGAACAAGCGTGTAATGCGCTCCTGATTAGATCCAATCATATCGATCAGCGCTCAGCGCACTATGTTTTATGACCAGCGTTATTGCCGTCCTTAACTAATAATTCAATGCTTTATGACCAGCGCTATTGCCATCCTTGACTAATAAGTCAATGCTTTTCTCAAGTAAATAATGCTAATAGGCATTCATCATATAACCAACATCCATATATAGAGCACTCAACATGCTTCATCAATAATCACATGCATAATCATAATCATGCGCATTTGCAGGGGACAATGCCCAATCAAAACCATATTCAACATCTGGGCCAAGCCCTAATCATGTATGTCACATAATGGGTGCAGTTTTCTTACCCCAACTCCAAGTATAATGAAAAATAAGAACGACCCCCGAGCACGATTCTGATTCCGAGCCCCTAGCGAAAACCTAGTCACAACCAAGTATAAAATCCCATCAATAATGAGTAAATAAAGGCTTCCAAACCGAGTCCTAGCCTCCGGGACGTCGAATCCTACTAAACTGGGTAGTAGAATCGACCTCGAGCCCTTAGGTTTGAGTTCCCACACCCAAAACCTCCCTCTACCCAACTTTTCCCATAAGCACTGCGGCCCCACACCCCTGAGCTGTGGCCCGCCTCCAGACAGAGGCCCTTATCCCTTTCTGCCTGTGCCTCACGCTGCGGCACGCCTATCAGGCATCGCGGTCCTAATTTCCCATCAACCAGGTCCTCGGATTATGTCGTTTCTCGTTAAATTCTCTGGTTAGCAAGCTTCTAATCTTTCCTAGGATCTCTATGACTCGATCCTCGCTTGAATCTGAGCCCTAAAACTCGAGTTTCCTTCAAAAATGCGTAAAAATGGATAACAGAAGAGAGAGAAATGGTGTTTTGAACGTATTTTTCTTTCAGATAGGTTACTTTGAGCTTAAGTAACCTTAAGTAAATCTCAATGCTTGGGGTCCCGAAAATGCCCCCAAGGGTAAAATAGTCAAAATTCTCATAATTTCCTTATGATCTCACTAACTCCCAATATATCATCAAATATTCATTCCCATTACCCAATAACTTGTAATGTACTAAATACCCAATATACCCCTTGACTCACACCGAGCCAAATATTGATCCCGTTGTGACTTTCCCACTAGCTTGATCCATAGGATCGCCTCGTGCCGAGTAACCCAAATATATATCCACATAATAATATGGTCCCACACATATATCACATATATGCCAAATATACCCATTACGGGCCAAATTGCAAGAATTTCCCTTCTGATAAGAAACGGGCCCACATGTTTAATTAATACACCTAAACATGCATATGAAGTCATATAATAATATAAATTACATAATTACACACATATAAAACACATAAACATGTCATTTCCATAATTTTCCATCCTAGCCCCCTAATCAAGGCCCTAAGCCTTATTAGGTAGTTTGGGACGTTACAACTATCCCCTCCTTACAGAAATTTCGTCCTCAAAATTTTACCTGAACAGCTCGAGATACTAACTCTGCATATCTAATTCCAGCTCCCAGGTCGCCTCTTTGACCTTGATGTTCCTCCATAATACCTTAACCAAAGGTATAGTTTTGTTTCTTAGGACCTTATCCTTCATGTCTAGTATTTGGACTAATTGTTCCTCATAGGAGAGATCTGCCTCAAGCTCCAAATCCTCGTTACTCAAGACGTGAGTCACGTCTGACACATATTTCTGAAGGGCCAAAATATGAAATACATTTTGTATGTCCAACAATGTCAGAGGTAAAGCCAACCTATAGGCTACCTGACCAATCCTTTCCAGGATTTCAAATGGTCCCACAAATTTAGGGCTCAGCTTTCCCTTATTCCCAAATCTCCTCACCCCTTTCCATGGTGATACTCTAAGGAAGACATAGTCTCCCACTTGGAACTCCACGTTCCTGTGTTTGGGATCAACACAACTTTTCAGTCTACTTTGAGAAGCGATCATCCAAGCTCTCATCTTCTCAATAGCCTTATTGGTCCTCTAAACTGCCTCAAGACCCAAGTATTTCCTTTCTTCTGTCTCATCCCAATGAATGGGAGACCTGCATTTCCTACCATACAACATCTCATAAGGAGCTACTCTAATGGTCGATTGATAGCTGCTATTTTAGGAAAAATCTATCAAAGGCAGATACTTACTCCAGGACCCACCAAAGTCCAGCACATATGCTCGCAGCATGTCCTCTAATATCTAGATCGTCCTTTCAGATTGTCCATCTGTCTGAGGATGATAAGCAGTATTGAACTTCAACTATGTACCCATGGCTCTCTGCAAACTTCCCCAAAACTTAGAAGTGAATGTGGGGTCCTGATCTGACACGATTGACCTCGATGCCCCATGAAGGCGTACAATCTCTCTCACATAGAGATCTGCGTACTTGTCAACTGTATAAGTTGTCCTCACTGGTAAGAAGTAAGCTGATTTGGTATATCGATCCATAATAACCCACACTAAATCATGTTGACCCACAGTCCTGGGTAATCCCACCACGAAATCCATCATGATATCCTCCCATTTCCACTCTGGGATGTCCAGAGGCTGTAATAGCCCTGCTAGTCTCTGATGCTCAGACTTGACCTATTGACATGTCAAGCACTTAGGCACATATTCTGTCACATCCTTCTTCATTCCAGGACACCAATACAGTGATCTAACATCATGATACATCTTCATGGTACCTGGATGCAAAGAGTAAGGAGTAGTATGAGATTCATCCAGAATCTCCTGTCTAATAGTTGTGTAAATCATAACACAGATTCGACCCTTGTATCTCAACAAGCCTATATCTGACACTGTATAGTCTCTAGACACTCCAGTTAGAATGTCCTCTCTGATCTTTGTCAGTTGTGTATCACCCAACTGACCTTCCTGTATTCTTTCTAACAGCGTAGACTGTAGCGTAATGTTAGCCAACTGGCCCCCCAACAACTTTGTACAAGCTCTGGTCATATCTTATGCTAACTCTCTGGATATCAGTCTCACACTGTATATCTGTCCCGAACCCTTCCGGCTTAAGGCATCTGCCACCACGTTGGCCTTCCCTGGGTGATATAGGATTTAACAATCATAATCCTTCACTAACTCCAGCCAGCGCCTCTATCTCATGTTCAGACCCTTCTGTGTGAAAATGTACTTCAGGCTCTTGTGGTCAGTGTATATCTCACACTTCTCCCCATAAAGGTAATGCCTCCATACCTTTAATGCAAAAACCACTGCTGTCAACTCTAAATCATGAGTGGGATATCTCTGTTCATACTCTTTTAACTGGGGTGATGCATAGGCAATCACCCTCCCTGATTGCATAAGAACACAACCCAAACCCTGATGTGAGGCATCACAATAAATCACAAACTTCTCCTGATCTGTCGGGAGACTCAAAATTGGAGCTGTGATCAATCTCTGCTTCAATTTCTGGAAGTTGTTCTCACACTTGTATGACCATACAAACTTCTGATTCTTGCGTGTCGATTAAGTCAATGAAGTAGCAATCTTTGAGAACCCCTACACAAAACGCCTATAATACCCTGCCAACCCAAGGAACCTCCTAATCTCTAAGGCATTCCTTGGCCTTGGCCAATCTCTGACCACCTCAATCTTGACTGGGTTCACCTTGATCTCTTCCTTACTAACAATATGACCAAGGAAAGTTACTTGAGGTAGCCAGAACTTACACTTCTTGAACTTTGCAAAAAATTTGTGTTCCCTCAGTCTCTGTAGAACCAACCTCAGATGTTGCTCATGTTTTGACTCTGACTAAGAATAAACCAGAATATCGTTGATGAAGACAATCACAAATTAGTCCAAGTAATCCTTGAACACTCTATTCATCAAAACCATAAAAGTAGCTAGGGCATTAGTTAACCCAAAAGACATAACTAAGAACTCGTAATGCCCATATCATGTATGAAAGGTAGCCTTTGGTATATCTCCCTCCTTGATCCTTAGCTGGTGATGACCAGATCGAAGATCTATCTTTGAGAATACCTTCTTACCCTGCAACTGGTCAAAAAAATTATTTATCCTTAACAAAAGATACTTGTTGTTGATTGTTAACTTGTTCAGTTCCTTGTAGTAAATACACAACCTCAGAGAACCATCTTTCTTCTTTACAAACAAGACTGGTGCACCCCATGGTGAGCTCCTGCAACTGTACCTTTAGTTCCTTCAATTCTGTTGGGGCCATTCTATAAGGTGCCCTAAACACTGGCTCCATCCCTGGTGCCATTTCAATCACAAATTCAATTTCTTTGTGTGGTAGAAACCCTAGTAAATCCTCTAGAAACACATCTAGAAACTCATAAACCAATATGGTCTCCTCTAGTCCCACTGGCACGACATGAGTGGTATCCACCACACTGGATAAGAATTATATGCAACCACTTTGCAATAGATCTCTAGCCCTCAATACAGATATCATCGGTACACGGGGTCCATGAATAGTGCCAACAAATACAAAAGGATCCTCACCTTCAGGCTCAAAGGTTAACATTTTCCTTCTGCAATCTATGGTTGCCCCATACTTCACCAATCATGCCATACCCAGAATCATGTCAAAGTCGGTCATAACCAACTCTATCAAATCAACTTAAAACTCTCTGCCCTCCACTGTCACTAGCAATGATCTAAACCATCTCCTAGATACTACTAACTCTCTAGTGGGTAATAAGGTCCCAAACCCCACAACATAATAATCACATGGTCTGCACAATCTATCAATAACTCTATAAGCAAAAAAATAATGTGTAGCACAAGAATCAATAAAAACAGTATAAGGGGTTCCAACACTAAAAAGTTGACCTGTGACTATTAAGGGACAAGCCTCTTCTTCTACTTGAGTCAACACGAACACTCAAACTGGAGTCAAGTTGTCCGCCTTTCGTGGTTCTCCCTTTCTTGCCTTCATAAATCTTTCTTTAGGTGTCCCACTACCCCACATAAAAAGCAGGCTTTTGCCCAACACTCCCCTATATGAATCCTCTTGCATCTGGCGCACTCTGGAAAAGTCCTCCAGCCCTCACTCCCACCCTGGCGGCCTGCTGAAATACCACAAGGTCTCTTGTTAGGGCTTGGAGCTAGAAAGGCATCAGGAGCCTTCCTTTTGTGATCACTGGGGCCCCCGCCCCTACCTAAAATCATAAATGGAGGTCCCACCCTCCCAGTGTCTCTCCTGGGTGCGTTATCACGCCAGATTTGGTTCTCTGCGCTCTCCACTGTGAGCACCTTCTCAACAACATGTGCATAGGTAGTCACTCCTGGCACAGTGGTAATACAAACATCCTAGGCTATCATAGGCTGTAGCCCCTGAGAAACCTCTCCCTTTTGGTCCCATCAGTAGGCACCAGTTCCCCAACAAACTTTGCTAGTCTATCAAATTTCAAGGCATATTTAGTCACTGATGAGTTGCCCTGAAGTAACCTGCTGAACTCTTCAGCCTTTGCCTCCTTAATGGCATCATTATAATACTTCTCATTAAAGAGAGTTTGAAACTCTTCCCAATCCAGGGTTTTAACATTTCTGGTCTGGGATACCACTTCCCCCCAAATTCGGGCATCCTCCCAAAACATATACGTCGCATAGACCACCTTCTCATTACCAGACACACTCGTGAAGTCTAGGATGGTGGTAACCATACTCATCCACTGCTCAGCCTTGGCCGGATCTGCACTACCCTCATAGACCGAAGGGTGTTGTTTCCTAAACCTTTCATAAAGAGGTTCCCATTTATTCCTAGCCTCTAGCAGCTGCTCAACTATTGGCACCATCACAGGTGGTGCCTCTGGCAAGATGTTCCCTGCAAGAACTTATTGCTATCTCAGGAGGTGGATTTCTTCTTCTTGCCTCAATACCCTAGCTTGCAAATCAGCAAGCAACTGTTGCTAGTTCTCAGAAGCTAGCTGAGGGGTCTGACCCTGATCATTATCCTGACCCTGCCTGTCATTCTGGCCCTGATCTCCCTAGCCAGCTAATGATTCAATATGCCTTGGAAGCATACTTCCAAGTTTATACCTTGTTGCAATAATCAATTCGGCCAGTTAGGTAGTGATAACTAAACTACCTGCCGCCTCACGGTCCAAGATCAAGCATTTAACCATTCACATTCAACAGTCATGCTAATAAGCATGTTAATTCATGCTCATGTCTGGTGCTAATAAGCACGTCCTGATATTCATAAAAATTAACAATGCTAATAAGCATTTTCTGGCATACATGTATCTATGACAGCGCTAATGAGCGTGTCCTGACTTACATGTCCATATAACAACACTAATAAGCGGTTCTTTAGCATTCACAAGCATTATAATTGATAATAGGAAAATTCTATATAAATCATGTTGTAGTCAAGGGCCAGGCCCTATCAGTATATCTCATGCTACCCAATAAGACTTGTAGATAAAGCATTTATATCCTATTTAAGCAGTTAAACACATAACCACATAAATAGTTATCGAACCTTGAGTCGAGCTTGTCTTTAGTGGCAAGTGTACATGCCCAGCCTGTCTACAGGAACACTTAACCTTGGCACACTCCGATACCAAGTTGTAACGCCCTGGTTAGCCAAAACCATTACACTATGTATTTTAAATAGTGCTTAACTTGCTAAGCGAGTAATTAGGCCATAAACGTGCATCTAAGTGTGATTTTAGGTCCAGGGTTAAAAAATTTGGTTAAAAGGAATGGATGTTTCATTAAAAACATTACACTGTGTATAGGATCCCATAATAACATTTACAAAGTTGTTTATAGTTCCAAAAAGGTCATTACAATCCAAAAGTTACAACTTGCCGACCTAAGCGGCAAAATAGGGTTTAGCCCTAGTTCCTTCGAGAAACCTTGGTCGTGGTGGTCAAGCGGCCTCATATGTACACATCGCCACCTAAGCTCTCCAACTCATAGCTGGTCTAGCTTTCCTTTCCCTTTACCTGCACCACGTAGCACCCGTGAGCCAAGGCCCAGCAAGAAAACTTAATGCAAGTGCATGAACAATGTATACACATTCAGATGTATATCTAGCACACGCAGTAGTAATAACCCTATTCATGCATGCATACCAATCATATAAATGACTACAATATTATATAGGACCAAATTCCCTAAATAAATGATTAATTGAATCATATCGGGACTTGTTGCTCAAGCACATGACTAATAAGTCACACTGGGGTCTCAGCGCCTTAGGATCTGGGACTAATAAGTCACCATGGGGCCCATTGCCCTATCCTTTGTATAACCAGCCTTGAAGCTGAGCAAGCAGGTCTTGATTTCATCAAGATAGGCCATCCTTTTTTCACCCTGAGTTGTATACTCTCTGAGCATTTGATTGACAACCAATTGTGAATCACTGTATATATCTAGGACTGCAACCTTTACCTACTTGGCTAGCTTCAACCCCACAATTAATGCTTCATATTCTTCTTCATTATTGGATGCTTTAAATCCAAAATGAAGTGCACAATGGATGCGTTGCCCTTCAGGAGTGATTAATGTCAGACCAGCCCCAGACAGCTGATCGGTAGATGAGCCATCGACGTGCAGCTTCCATACCTGGGGTTCTTCCTTAGAATGACAGTGTTGAGTGCTACGCGCTCGGTGTTATGCTCGGCACCTATACTAGGCGGTGATCCAGACTTCGATGACTGCTCGATCATTTCTTCATCTATATCTGGTATACCGGTACATTCAGCTACAAAATCTGCAAGAGTCAGGCCTTTAATCGTTGTTCGGGGCTGATAAGTGATTTCATACTGTCCAATCTCTATAGACCATTTTAATAACCAACTAGAGGTGTCTGGTTTTATCAGTACATGGCGCAATGGTTGGTCAGTAAGAACCTTTATGAGATGAGCTTGGAAGTATGGATGAAGCTTCCTGGACAACAGAAGCAGGCAGTAAGTTAATTTTTCAATTAGAGGATACCTGCTCTCGGCTTTAACCAGCCTCTTACTGACATAGTAGAGTGGATGATGGATCTTGTTCTCTTCTCTGACTATGACTGCACTGACAACATGTTGAGTTACTGCCAGGTATATGCATAGTTCTTCGCCCTCTAGAGGCTTTGAAAGGATCGAGGGTTGTGTCAGTTGCTGCTTTAGAGCTTGGAAGGCTTGTTCACATTCTTTAGTCCATTCAAATTTCTTTGTGCCTCTGAGGATATTAAGAAACAGAATACACTTATCAATGGATTTAGACACAAATCTGCTGAGTGCTGCTATGCGTCCTATTAGACTCTACACGTCCTTGATCTTAGTTGGAGAGGGCATGTCCAGCAGTGCCTTTATCTTTTTGGGTTTGCTTCAATTCCCCGAGAGTTTACTATAAACCCTAAAAAATTTCCTGACCCCACACCAAAGTAGCATTTTAGGGGGTTCAATTTCATTTTATACTGCCTTAGAATGTTGAAGCATTCTTCCAAGTCTTCAATGTACCCCCCAACCTTTTTGGATTTTACCAACATATCGTCTACGTAAACCTCCATGTTATTTCCTATTTGGTCTTTGAAAATACGATTTACCAACTGTTGATACGTGTATCCAGCATTTTTCAAGCTGAATGGCATAACTTTATAACGATACAGCCCCACATCTGTGCGGAAGCTAGTGTGCTCCTGGTCGAGTGGATGCATACTTATCTGGTTGTACCCCAAATAGGCATCCATAAAAGTTAAGATCTCATGGTCAGCTGTAGCGTCCACTAATTGGTCAATTCTCGGAAGTGGGAAGCAGTCCTTCGGGCATGTCTTATTTAAATCGGTGAAATCTATGCACACTCTCCACTTGTTATTAGGCTTTGGCACCAATACAGGATTGGACACCAATACTGGGTAGAAAGCTTCCCTGATGAAGTTGTTATTTCGGAGCTTCTCCACTTCTTCCTTCAATGCCTTTGCCCTTGTTGGATCCAGTAACCACCTTTTCTATTGTACGGGCTTGAAGTGTTCGTTATCGATGTTGAGGGCATGGCTTATAATGGTTGGGAAGATTCCCACCATATCATCGTGAGACCAGGCGAACACATCTTGGTTGTTTCATAAGAACTGGATTAAAGTGGACCTTATGTTCTCGGACAACCCTTTCCCTACTTTGACTACCTTGGTCGGGTTCTTTGGATCAAGCAGGACCTCTTATAATTATTCGACTGGGCCCACTCCCTTGTCAATATCCCCAAAACGAGGGTCTATGTCCTCCCCCCCCCCCTATTTTAGGCTGCATCCTATTTTTGGTGACTGGGGCCTGTAGGTTGTGCAGTGCAGGCTGCCTTCCGTGCCTTTTTTACTAACGAATTATAAAATTATCTAGCCACCAATTAGTTTCCTTTAAGACATCCTATACCTGCCTGGGTTGGGAATTTGACAAGCAGATGGAAGACTGAAGTGACTGCTCGGAGGTCATACATGGTTGATCGACCTATCATGGCATTGTATGGAGAAGGGATGTCTATTACCACGAACAAAGCCATTCCTGTGTTGTTGTTAGGTATTGTTCCTACTGTCAAAGGCAACCTTATGCTTCCAGCTGGGGCCATGCCATTCCATGTAAATCCATATAGTAGCTACTCTCATGGTTCTAGGTGATGCTTAAATTCATTCTTTCCAGGGCACTCTTGAACAAGATATTGGCGGATGATCCATGGTCAATCATTGTTCGGGCTACGATCATGTTAGCTATATGTACTTCTACCACTAAAGGATCATTGTGTGGATGATGTACATGACTTGTGTCTTCCTCATTGAACATGATAGGCTCACACTCGTAGCGAAGATGTTTGGGAGTACGCTCTTGGACAGCCAGTACATCTTCCTGTAGCTCGTGCCTAAGGGAACGAGCATACCTTTCTTGAGCCTTATCGGAGTTACCGGCCAAATGTGGCCCACTGCAGAACATGCCTAGCCGACCAACAACTAGTGGTGGTAGGATAGGTTGACTGCTCTCATACTGCTGAGACTGTTACTGAGGAGATTGTTGAGGATGTTGCTGAGGATGCTGGTCGACAGCCGGCCGTACATACCTTTTCAGATGAGTATTGTTTTGTCTAATGAGGAATTATATTTTCTCCTTCAAGTGGTTACATTCATTGGTTTCATGACCATAGTCATTGTGAAACTGACACACCTTGGTCATATCCCGTCTATTAACATCTTTCCTCATTGGTGGTGACCTTCTGTATGGTACGACAGCCTGTGTAACATTAAAAACGTCAACCCGGGTCTCTAGCAGGATGGAGTAAGAAGTAAATTTGGGAACATATTCGCATGGCTTAGGCTGCTGGAGTTCTTAGGCTTCTTGATATCATTCTAGTTACCACTACTTCCAGCCCAATTACTATGTTTGCCATTCTTGGCCCCATTCTTTACTCCTTCTACAGGGTTAGTGGTATTTCTAGCATCTGTTTTCCCTTGCCCGATAACCGCCTGAGTTGGATTATCCACCTTCCGCTCAGCCTCCTTAAGCTTGATAAATTCCTCTGCCCGATCAAGGAACTCATGAGTGGTACGTGCTGCTTTCCTTTTCAAGCTGCTTTAGAACAAACTCTTTACCTTAATTCCTAAATTGATGACTATTAATTTACCGTCATCACTAAGTGATTTCACTCTGGTGGCTTCCCTCATAAAACATTGAATGTACTCCTTCAATGGTTCATTATCTTTCTATTTTATGTCCACCAGGACATTCAGCCTAGCGGGAAGGAGTATTGCTGAGGAGAATTAGGAATAGAATGTGCGTACAAGTCCATCTCATGATGTAATCGATCCTGGTGGTAACTTAAAAAACCATTCCTGGGCAATTTCTAACGTGGTGGCTGGGAAGATCCTGCACCTGGCATCATCCCTAACTCCTTATAAATCAGTCTGTAGTTCAAAGCGATGAACATGAGATACTGGGTCCTCCATCCCAGTATACATTTTCCATGTTGGCATTTTAAATTTATAGGTATGGGAAGGTGATTTATACGGTCTGAAAATGGGGAACCTCTCTGCCTTTCCATTTCGATGTTCGTTAATTTGGGGGCTATCAAGTCCCTTACCAGTCGGGTTAACAGATCAAGCTGGGCTTGGATGTTAGGGTCTGGCTATGCTGCATTGTGGACCTCATCCATTCTCGGGTCTCGAACAGGCTCAGGCAGAGCTATGTTATTCGAATCTCGATTTTCCCTACTGTGATTAAGAGCATCTTGAAGGTCTTCGCCTCCCATGAGGCCCATTTGGTTGAAAACAGAATTTGATCGCGCTCTGCCCCCAGCATTCTGGCTGTCTGCTCAGCTTGGCACTGGAAGTACTCCCTGGAGCCCTCCTGCCCTTGTGGGACAAACAGTCCTTCAGGTCGGTTACCTCTCTGGCCTTGATTATTCTATTGGCGAACTTGACTTGCTGCTTCATCATGGTCATACCCATCAGCATAATGGGGCCTATATGCGCTACTAACTTCTGGGTCATCTCTTTAGGACCTTGGTCGGTACTCTTGATGTTGTCTATATCGACCAGGTTGTTGTTGGTAGTTATGGGGTTGACCATTGCTATTTGGTGCTGGAGCTTGGGGGTTGCCATCTTGTCCTGCAGCGCCAGGATTCCTGTCACGGCCGCTACCCTGAGATCTTGGCTAAAAAAATTGAGCTTGGTCTTGTCCCATTCCACGCCTTGATAAGACCTGCTCATCCATCGGTAAAGGTCACCTATTGTTGTTTTCTTGAGTGCCCCAACCAGATCCATGACTTCTGGTCGGACCCTGGTTCCCATTTTAAGGTTGAGCCTCTAGCCCATGCATGACACCTTCACTGAAACCAAAAACTGGAGGGTGTTGTTGGTTTTGGGTAGTAGTTCCAGCTGCAGTTCCCATACCTTGGGTTTGTTGCTGCTGCTTATAATTGTGGATGGACTCATCTGCCTCTCGAGTACAACGTTCCATGTCTTCCTGACGGGTCTGCTACTCTCGAGCATGCCAATCCATCTACTGTTGAAAATCTCTCCTTTGTTTTTCGAAAGCTTCATTAAGGGCCTCCTGTGTAGTGGCCCCCTCTGATTCATGGAAGCCAATTGATCTTGCATTTCCCCAACGACTACCCTTATCTGATCAATTTCAGGGTCGAGTCCTTCAATATCTATGTGGGATCTATATCGTCCAGGACCTCCAAATTTGGGTCCCTGTTGGTCGATACCCCGCAAAGCAATTCCACCTGATGTTCCTACCTGAGTGATTCCAGTAACCCCTTGTCCTGTTGCAGTGGGCCCAGCGATTTGCCCCCTAACACCAGATGGACTCTTAGGTGGAAAATCACTTTGTTGCCCTTTGAAATTGCTTATTGACGGGACTTCATCAGAGACTTCAACCTCGGGCTCTAGAGGCTCTTGCTTGATCTTCTGGTTGAGACTACCATCCTTGCAGCAATATAATATGAATGTGATTGCCTTAGGCTCTCAATGAAAGCACCAAAATGTTGACTAGTATTTAGCCAACTAACGCGGAATCAAATAATTAATTAGAGAGCTTTCAATTAGACAATCAATGAGCAATAAATGAGCCAAGAACCTATTAATAATGAGCAATAAATAATAGAGAACACTGGAATTTATAGAGGTTTGGCCCCAAAGATTGGTAATGACCTACGTTCTCTTAGATTTGTATTAATCTTGAAGATTTACACAAGATCACAATGGTTTACAAGTGGATTTCTATGTGTAAAAGACAATATAGAATAGCAAAATGGCTGCTAAGTACCAAGCCAGGTTGCTCGGTATATTCCTAGCGTTGATCGGTAGGCTATTTTTCTGAGCCCCCTCCACTGTGGTGGAGGGTTTGTATCTATACTGATCCTGTCGCCCAGGGGTTGCACCCGAGCGTAACTGATGGGAAAAAATCCCTATATTCTTGCAGGTAGTTGCTTTCCTATTTTTCAGGAGCCTTGACCAAGTTTTTAGGGCTGTTAGGCGCTTTTCGTGGGTGGTTGGACGATCCTCGCAGAGTTCCAATGGAGAGTGTAACAGCTTTCATCCAAGCAGGTATATCTGCTCGTCGTACCGACCAACTAGTATCTAGGGGTCCTGCCGAGCAGGTGAGCCTATAGCATGCCAAGCAGTAACTTGTTCGTATTCCCTGGAGGTATACACTGACCAACTTGTCGGGGGGTCTACCCATTTTGCTCCAGGTGTCCAAATTTAGTGCAACGTCAAATATGCCAATTTTTGGGATAACAATTGGGTAGTAGAATCGACCCCCATGGCTTAGGTTTGAGTTCCCCACCCAAAACCTCCCTAGGGCCAACTTTTCCCTTAAGCGTTGCAACCCTATGCCCCTGAGTCACGGCCCCATGCCTCTGAGTTGTAGCCTGCCTTCAGACAGAGGCCCCTACCTCTTTCTGCCTGCACCTCGCGCCGCAGTGCACCTATTAGGCGCAGCGTCCCTAACTGCCCTTCCGCCAGGTTCCCTTCTTCATCAAGCTTGGGCCGCGGCACCCAAGAACAAGGTCGCGACCCGACTTGGAACCCAACCAAAACCTTCATTTTTCCCATTTCAAAACACCCCATAAACCTATCAAAACATATCCAAATCCCAAAAAAAAAGTTCCCAATCATTTCAATGGCCCAAAACCATCAAAACTCAAGCTTCAAACAACTCAAAAACTCATCAAAACATAGAATCCAACCTCAAAACTTAAGAAACTTTATGAAACGGAAACTTGGAAATTCAAATCGTACATTACCTCTGATTATGTTGTTTCTCGCTAAATCCTCTGATTAACAAGCTTCTAATCTTTCCTAGAATCGCTATGACTCTATCCTTGCTTGAATCTGAGCCCTAAAACTCGAGTATCCTTCGAAAATGCGACGAACGGTAAAAAGGGATAACGAAAGAGAGAGAAACTGTGTTTTGAATGTATTTTTCTTTCTGACAGATTACTTCGAGCTTAAGTAACCCCAAGTAAATCTCAATGCTTCGAGTCCCGAAAACGCCCCCGAGGGTAAAATAGTCAAAATTCTCAGAATTTCCTTCTAATCTCACTAACTCCCAATATATCATCAAATATTCATTCCCATTACCCAATAACACGGTAATGTACTAAATACCCAATATACCCCTTGACTCACACTGAGTCAAATATTGATCCCGTTGTAACTTTCCCACTAGCTTACTCCCTAGGATCACCTCGTGCTGAGTAACCCAAATATATAACCACATAATAATGTGGTCCCACACATATATCACATATATGCCAAATATAACCATAACGGGCCAAATTACAAAAATTGTCGTTCTAATAAAAAACGAGCACACATGTTTAATTAATACACCTAAACATACATATCAAGTCATATAATAATATAACTCACATAATCACATAATTACACGCATATAAAACACATAAACATGTGTTGACCCTCGATTTGGTCAACGACACGAAGTCTAGAAAATGACAGAAAAATAATATAGAGCTTGAGAAAACGATCTAATGGAAAATAAAGAACACAGAGATTTATAGTGGTTCGGCCCCAGTGATTGGTAATAACCTACGTCCACTTGATACTATTATTAGTATTTAGCTCCAAAGGCGTGATCAAAGAACTAGGGTTCCTGAGTTTCACAGACCTTAGAAGAAGAAAGCAATACAAATGATGGATAATAGTAATACAATTCCGAAAAAGAGAAAAAGATCCCCCCTCTTGAGCTATTTCTTGTGTATTTATAGGCTCAAGAAGGATTACATGAATCGAATGATAATATCTTTCCTTAATAAACGGATCTTCAGGTCATAATGAAGAGATATTCTCGGATATCATTACAAATGTACTGATCTTTACATAAATGCATAAGGTATACGACCAGGCTGGTCGTATATAAAACTTGATCTTCGCATGTAGAAATATTTTTGGTCGATAGGCGAGCAGTATCTCTACCACGTGTCGAAAATTCTTGCCACGTCATCAACAACTATTTTTTGGATAAACATTTTTCCCCCAAGTTTATTTATTGCGACCAGCAATAAGTAAACTTAGAAAACTAACTTTTCGTATGCCCCACGAAATCTTTCAGAGCGTCTCATGCATTCTTGAAAACTGTGACCTAATCACGTCCAATCGTGCCTTTTCAGTTTCCAAGTAACCTTTCCGATGGCTGTTACACTCCCCCATGCCTTGAAAAAGGTAACTCATGATTACCCCTTTTCATCACATCTCAGCTTCTATAAATAATCCTCTCATTCACCTTTTAACCTTTTACTCGCCATTTCCTGCCAAGAACTCTCAAGAACTCCATCCCAGAGCTCAGAACTTCGAAGGTCTCCCATCACATTGATTAAGGGTTCTTTATTTGCAAGCCCAAAGTCGTCCCATTTCAGAATCTCCAACCCTCATCCAGGTAAATTTCTTCGTCTTTTAAACCCTTTGAGATGCCATGCATACAGCTTTTGAGTTCTGAAACTTTTTGTGTTCTTGGATAGAAATTGATGAGGATATTGTACATATCGTTTGATACTTGATAGGGTAGTGTAGTTTTGCTCTGTAGAAGTTAGGAATCAGTTTGATAGTCAGGATCATGGGTTTAGGGCGTAAAATCGAAGTAAAAATTCGATTTTTAGGCTAGCTGAAAAACTGGGGTTTTCCCGCCCCTTTGGAGTTGAAAAAGCTTTTTCCAGAAAAACTTTTTACTTTCATTTTTTGATTCGTTTTTCAAACTGTTCGCATAAAAACTTAGTGTTTCGGTTAGAATGCTGATGATCGTAGAAGCGAGCAACGTTATTCCAACTTTCAACATAAGCTCCAAGTTGTGCGTCTTATCTCCTCCTTTGTATGTTTGCAGTTTACATGCAAGACCCGTGGGGAGGAGAAAGACCCATTGACGATGACCTGCTAGCTCAACTGCTCGAGGACAAAGAACAACCCTCATCATTGATACCCGAAATTCCATTTTCTCATACCAATCCAAACACTTCCCCAATCTTTACCTGAAATATGGCTCGCACCAAAACCAAGGCCCAGAAAAGGAAAACCTCCGACCCTTCTCATCAGCCTGCTGCTTCGGCTGATGCTCCCTCGACCAGTGGTCGAGATGAAAATGCTCCCGACCCTAACATCCAAAGACATGCCCGCCTTTGACACGCCATTCAGCCGGATGTTGAGTGGTATGTAGTTTCTGAAAGCAGGGTGACGATCAGAATGATCGCCAATTATTTAAGGAAATACGGTCTCCCAGGGGTGACCTTAGTCAGACCCAAACCAGACCAAAGGGAGAATCTTCTTGGAGGCGCCTTCAGCACCTGGTCGAGGTTTCATATCGAGGCAGTGGCTACCTTGCCTCTTCACTCATTTTTTCAGGGGGTGTCCAACTATTTTGGAGTTTCCCCCTTTCAAATAACCCCAAACGGATATAGGATGCTTGCTGCACTCTATATCCTATACAACCAAAAGAAATGGCCCATGCCATCGCCTCATGAGGTCAACTACCTGTTCGACCTCAAATCAAACCCCAACCAAGAAAGCACGGGGTTCTTCCACTTCTGTCATTAGGAAACCGGGCGCACCTTCCTGACTGACACAACCCACATCTCAAATGTGGGGAGGTACTATCATGAGTACTTCCTCACAACTGATATGATCGCAGACAACCTAGCCTTCGCTCAAGGAAGTAAAACTTTCGTATCACTGGCTATTACTTCTTCACTTAGTGTTCTCCTCCACAACTTCTTAAACTGTTAATGTCTTCCAAGCCCATGGCTGCAACCAAACCCAACTCCAGTCATAGAGTTGAGATCTGCGCTCCTAGCCAGAAAAGAGCGTTAAGCATCTGGTTACAAAGGCTAACCTTAGGTTGGTTGGCCTTTGGGCCCCTCAATCGGACACGAGGGTGACTTCAGAAGGGAGTGTCGTTGCCGAGGAGGAACCCGAGCAGCAACCTTCAGCGTCACCTTCACGGAGGAGACCAACTAGGGTCATGATCAGGGAACCTGCTGGCACTCCTCCAGCAAAGAGGCCCTTGGCCCCCTTGGGGAAAGGAAAGAAGAACGCCACCGAGCCTGTCGAACTCTCTGACGATTCGTCGGATGACAATGGTATAGTTATTTTGCTTTTAGACAATTTGCCAATTCCCTGTCATCTATTTGACGGGGACGGTAATTTTAAATATGCTCCACATTTAGGACCAGACTTCTTCATGTCAAAGAATGAGTACAAGACTAATAGAGTCTGTAAGATAGCAACCAGTAATAATAGCTCGAGTATTTGACTTTGAAATCCTTTTTTGCTTCTTTTTCTGATATAATGTACTTGGTCATTCATGCTATCTCACTGTTCAACTTTGTTCTTCTTTTTCAGACATGGAATCCGCCAATGTGTTTGATCTCTACAGCACTCCAGAGGCTGCCACAGCTCCCCCGAGCAAGAAGAAAAACAGCAAGAGACACCATGGGGAGAGTAGCAAAGCGCCTCAGACGAAGAAAGCTCAGAACATAGGCCCTTCGGAGGATAGGCCCTCCGCCACCACGACTCCACCTTCTCCCCACGAGCAGCAGACTCCTTCTGCTCCGGCCGGATCGACTCCTCCTCCTGCGGTACCGACCGACCAACCTCAGCAGCTGATCCTACCTCAACTGGGAATGAGATGGTTGGTCACGGCTTTAAACTGATCAAGGAGAGGATCACCAAGATCGCGAAGCATGACTGCTGTCGAGAGGCAATGGCTGCTACGGAGACGATGGGAGTTGACCCGATCCTGAATCGTGCCTTGAACGAGTTCACCAGTGTAAGTCATCTCTTTTTGTGGAAACAGGTCTTCTTCAGTTTACTGTTTGTCTAACTTCGGATAATGGCACGAGGATGAACTCAAAGCTGCTGAGGCTAAACATGCTGATCAACTGGCGACGGTGGTTGAGGAAAAGGCCCAACTGGGAGTTGGAGGAGAAGCAGAAGTCTCTGGAGAAAGTCCGCGAGTAGAGGGACCAATTCAAGGAGTCCAACTGCTTCAACTACAAAATGGCCAAACAGCTCAAGTTAGACTTGATCGCGAGCAGGCAAGAGACCACAACTCTGGAGGGCCGGGTTGAGGAGTTGGAGAAGGGCAACGCCGGAAACTTGGAAAGGTACAAGAATGCCACTCTGAGATGTTTCTATGATTTCTGGAAGCACAATTAGGGTGCCAACTTTGACTACCTTCCCGAGAATGCGAGAGATGTCGAGCTTCCTCGCTGTGCGGCTCAGTTGGCTGAGGAAGAAAGATCAAGGGTCCCTGCTTCCCTCAAAATCTCACTGGCCGCTGGGATGGATGGTGCAGACAACGAGGCTGCGGGTGCTGTCGACCAGAACCTTCCCCAAGATCCTCCAGCTCCTTAGTCTTTTCCCTTTATGTTTTTTCTTTTTTAATTATATGACCTATGGGACGTGATTTAAAAACAATATATTTTTTTGGTTTGCTGCATGGGCAGCTTTTACTTTTACTTGAACAATTACATCCAAGCAGTTACTGCTTGCGATGTAAAAGGATTCGCTTTGATATTATAATATATTTGCATATTATTATAACATCTATTTGTTCACATGACCGAACTTAGCATAGCACTTTGGTTTGATTTAACAAAATATCAAAATTTTGAAAAATACTCTAAGTGCCCTAGCATGCTTTCAATTATTTTGCTCATGTGTTTACATACCTTTTAACGATATGCTTTGCTTACTTGTAGCTTGTATGCCCCCCAAGTGATCGGGGAGCTTTAGGTCCTTGGTCACATGCCTTGACCAAAACTTGTTCGAACATTACTGCTCGTAGCAATATGATTAGAATTATAATACAGCAAAACAACACACGTAATGAGCAAATACTTGTAATAAATACAATAGTTGGCAAGAAATGACTGGCTGAGCACAGTCCCTTTTATTTCTCGCAATAAATGGACTAAACATGTCTTTACGAGCGATCAATAAGATCTTACATTTTTCCAAAACTTGTAAAAAGTAAAATTTATACAAGCCAATTCTTTAAGAAGAATTGTTCATTGATAATACTTGCACAGGTGTTCTCCATTCCAATAGCGAGGAACGAGATCTCCGTTTAAGCGTGCATGTTTATAAGTGCCTGGGTGAAGGACTTCATCAATTTGGTAAGGCCCTTCCCAATTTGGCCCGAGTACTCCAGCAGCTTGGTCGCAGGTGTTAAGGAAAACTCTTCGGAGTACAAGATCTCCAACATTGAATTTTCTTTCTCGCACTTTAGAGTTGAAATACTGAGCGACCTTCTGCTGGTACGCAACTACTCAGAGCTGGGCTTGTTCATGCCTTTCATCAATCGAGTCTAAGGATTCCATCAATAGTTGGCTGTTAGAGTCCTGGTCGTATGTTAATCTGCGGTGCGAGGGTGGATCCAACTCAACAGGCAACATGGCTTCATACCCGTATGCTAAGGAAAATGGGGTATGACCTATTGCTGTTCAATGGGAAGTTCTATACGACCAAAGGACTTTAGGCAACTGTTCTGGCCATGCTCCCTTAGCTTCTTTGAGTCTTTTCTTTAGGGTATCTTTCAGCATTTTGTTAACTGCCTCGACTTGCCCATTTTCCTGGGGATGAGCGATTGAAGAAAAGCTTTTGATAATATCATGACGTTTGTAGAAGTCTGTGAATAGATCACTGTCAAACTGGGTGCCATTATCTGAGACTGTCTTCTTTGGTAATCCATAGCGACAAATGATGTTTTTGACTACGAAATCAAGCACTTTCTTGGTCGTTATGGTCGCGAGTGGCCCAGCTTCGGCCCATTTGGTGAAGTATTCGACGGCATCAACTGCATACTTTACACCACCTTTCTTGTAGGCAAAGATCCGATTAGATCTATTCCCCAAACTGCGAAGGGCCATGGACTCTGCATCTGCTTTAACTCATTAGGAGCTGCTCGTGGGATTTTAGAGAATCTCTGACACTTGTCTCATCATTGCACGAACTCCATTGAGTCTTCATTCATGGTTGGCCAGAAATATCCCTGTCTTAGGATCTTTTTTTACAGGTTTTGCCCCCTAGAGTGGTCCCCACATAAACCTTCGTGCACCTCTTTCATTAACCCTTTGGCTTTCTCCTTTGTAACACATCTGAGAAGTGGCAGTGAGTATCCCCTTCGGTACAGGAATCCATCGACCAGGATATACCTAGCAGCTTGCCGCTGAAGGGTCATGGCTTTGTTTCTGTCCGTTGGCAGCACGCCGCTTGATAGATACTCTACAAATGGTGCCATCCATGTATCCACCATCTGGATGACTAGAGTGGTTTCTGCTGCTTGGATGCTTGGCTCTGATAGTTGCTCGACTGGCACTATGTTAAGAGTATCAACATCTTTTGCACTTGCCAACTTCGCCAAAGCGTCCGCATTGGAATTCTGATCGTGAGGTACTTGCTGGAGACTATATCTGTCGAACTGGGCTAACAGATCCTTTGCTTTGTTCAGGTAGGCGACCATTTTTAATCCTCGTGCCTGATACTCTCCCAAGACTTGGTTGACCACCAGCTGAGAATCACTATAGGCGTCAAGTGCTTTTATGTTCATATCCTTGGCTAATCGCAGTCCAGCGAGCAATGCTTCATATTCAGCCTCATTGTTAGAAGCAGTGAAGTCAAATCTTATTGCACAGTGAAATCGATGCCCTTCCGGCGTTATCAATATCACTCCTGCTCCTGCATGAGATTCATTAGATGAACCGTCTGTGAAAATTTTCCATGAGGGTGCTTGGATTTAACATTCAGGCTCGCTGGGCTTCTCGATCTGCTCGCCACCCATGGGCTCTGTGAATTCGGCGATGAAGTCCGCTAAGGCTTGTCCTTTTATCGTTGCTCGCGGCAAGTAAGATATGTCGAACTACCCGAGTTTGACTGCCCACTTTAGTAATCTTCCGGAAGCCTCTGGCTTTTGCAGAACTTGTCGAAGAGGCTGGTCGGTCAATACCGTAATCGGATGAGCTTGGAAGTAAGGCCGCAACTTCCTTGAGGCCAAAACTAAGCAATAGGCTAACCTTTCGATGGGGGGATACCTCAATTATGCTCTTATTAGCCTTTTGCTTACGTAATAGACAGCCTTCTGCACACCCTCTTCTTCTCTTACAAGAACAGCACTAGCAGCGTAATCCGTGATTGCCAGGTAGATGAACAAAGTCTCTTTATCGACCGACTTTGACAGGATGGGTGGCTGCGCCATATGCATTTTTAGTGCTTGAAAGGCCTGTTCGCACTCATTTGTCCATTCAAATTTCTTGTTGCCTCTGTGTAGATTGAAAAATGGGACACACTTGTCTGTTGATTTTGAAATAAATCTACTTAGAGCAGCAATTCTCCCAGTCAGGCTTTGGACATCCTTAATCTTCACTGCCGATTTCATCTCGATCAGGGCTTTTATTTTCTCGAGATTAGCTTCAATTCCTCTTGAGTTAACTATAAATCCCAAGAACTTCCCTGATCCTACTCCGAAGGAGCATTTAAGGATATTTAGCTTCATCCTATATTTATTCAGGACGTTGAAGCATTCCTGCAGATCCCTTACATGCCCTTCTGCTTTCTTTGACTTAACCAGCAAGTCGTCGACATAAACCACCATGTTTGCACCGATTAGCTCCTTAAACATGTGGTTGACGAGTCTCTGGTAAGTCGCACCAGCATTTTTCAAACCAAAGGGCATCACTTTGTAACAGTAGAGCCCTGTATCAATTCGAAAGCTAGTGTGATCCTCATTAGGGGAATGCATACTGATTTGATTATACCCAGAGTATGCATCCATGAATGAGAGGATCTCGTGTCCTGCAGTGGCATCGACCAGCTGGTCAATCCTTGGGAGTGGGAAACAGTCTTTGGGGCAGGCTTTATTTAGGTCTGTAAAATCCACGCACGTACACCACTTTCCATTCGGCTTGGGCACGAGTACGGGATTGGAGACCCACGATGGATAAAATGCCACCTTGATGAACCCATTCTCCTTTAGCTCCTCGAGCACCTCTTTCAAAGCCTTTGATATGTCTTTGTTGAGCAGCCTTCTTTTTTGTTTCACAGGTGGAAAGCTTTTGTCAATGTTCAGGACATGGCTGATGATTGCAGGATCTATCCCGGCCATATCTTTATGTGACCAGACAAAGACATCCTGGTTCCTCCTTAAGAACTCCACCAGTGCTTGTTTTGTTGTTGTCTCTAAGTTTTTACCAACTTTCACAACTCTGGTTGGATTTTCCTCATCGAGTTGGACCTCTTCAAGGTCCTCGATGGGTCCCACTTCTTCTTCAAAATCCCCAAAGCAAGGATCTAAGTCTCTATCCTCACTTTGGGCAATGCCCTATTTGGTGAGATTATCACTCGAGCGGGCTTGAACATCAGTTGCGATTTGTAACTCTTTCCCGGTGGCATCTCTCGATACACTCTTCTTTGCCTTGGTGATCGAGGCGTTGTAGCACTCCCTCGCTTCCCTTTGGTTTCCCAACATGCATCCTATCCCTGCATCCGTTGGGAATTTCATGGCGAGGTGCCATATAGAAGTGACAGCTCGAAGGTCGACCAAAATTGGTCTCCCTATCACAGCATTGTACACTGAAGGACAATCAACTACTATAAAAGTAGTGAGTAATGTCCTGCTAGCAGGTGCAGTGTCTGCTGTGACTGGGAGTCAAATTGACCCTACTGGGGCGAGCCCTTCTCCGGAAAAACCATAATGGTTTGGTTGCATGGCTCTAGGTCCTTTATGGACAACTTCATCCTTTCCAGCGAGGACTTATATAGGATGTTGACTGAACTTCCTATATCGACCAACACCCTTTTCACCATCATATTTGCGATTTGTACATCCACAACCAGCGGATCGGAGTGTGGGAATCGCACATGCTGGGCGTCGTCGTCAGAGAAGGTGATCAGTTCCTCCTCTGTTCGAGCCTTTTTTGGTGCATGATCCTCGACACTCATCATCTCGATGTCCTGGTCATGGCGTAGGGTTCGAGCATATCGTTCCCTCGCTTTCCCACTATCTCCTGCAAGATGTGGGCCTTCGCAGATGGTGAGTAGGGTACCTGCCACGGGAGCTAGCTGTAAAGGTGGCGAGCGTTGGTGTGCAGGCGCCAACTCGTTGCCACCTTGAGCCTTTCGTTGAGAACCTCCCGCAGCTCGTACATATCTTCTTAAATGTCCCTGTCTTATCAGGAACTCAATTTCGTCCTTCAGCTGGTTACACTCATTGGTGTCGTGCCCATAGTCGTTATGATAACGACAGAAATTTGTTGAATCTCTCTTGGAGATATCTTTTCTTATTGGTATGAGTCATTTGTGGGGTACGCTCGAGCTGGTCGCCTGGTAAACCTCGGCTCGGCTTTCAACAAGGGCAGTGTAATTGGTGAATTTTAGTTCATACCGATTACCTTTGGGGCGCTTATTCTCGGAGGTTGAGGGTTCGTTACTCGCCCGCTTTCCACCATTCTTACCATTGCCATTCCTGTTGCCTTTGTCATTGCCATTGGGCTTAGACCCGTTGGTGGATTTGGCAGGTTCTTCCTTGGGACCCTTGTCCTTTGCTAGTGATTTCCCTACATTGGCAATCGCGTCCTCGAGCTTGATGTACCAATCAGCTCTATCCAAAAATTCCTGGGTACTTTTAACCCCATGCTTCCTGAGGCTACTCCAGAGGGGAGAATGGCGCCTAACCCCAGCAGTTAGGGCCATCATCTTTCCTTCATCGCCAACAGTCTTGACTCCTGCTGTGGCTCGCATGAAGCGCTGAACGTAATCCTTCAAAGGCTCCCCCTCTTTCTGGCGTATCTCGACCAGTTGGTTTGCCTCGGTGGGGTGCACATGACCTGCATAGAATTGTCCGTAAAATTCCTTCATGAACATCTCCCAGGATACTATACTTGCAGCAGGGAACTTAAAGAACCACTCCTGGGCGAAATCAAAAGTGTCGCTGGGAAGATTCTGCAGCGAGCATCTTCAGAGACTTTCTGAATGTCCATCTATATCTCAAACTTGTTAACATGAGAAACCGGGTCTCCATACCCGTCGAAATTTGGCAGAGTTGGCATCTTGAACTTGCTGGGGTTTCTGCCACAGCAATCCTTTGTACAAAAGGGGTGCCTCTCCTCTGATCGTACTCGATATGCAATGTCCGCCCCCCGACCAACTACTGCACAGCCTGGTTCAGGGCATCGATTTGAGCCTGAACGGCTTCCAGAATTGGTGGGGCTCTGGTACCGGGGGATGTACTCATCATGCCTTTCTTGGCAGTCGTTTGAGTACATCCCTTAAGTCATCGTCTCTTCACCGCTACTCGTTGGCTCCGAGCCGGCTAAAGATGTTATTTTGTCTGGGCTGCCCCCCAGCGTTATGTCCTGCTTGTCGGTCTTCTCTAGGTGGGGGGCTCCTGCCTCCACCTCTTTCTTCGTTCCTCCGACCAGCATTTCCTCTGCCTGAGTCTGCCTCATTGTAGCCGTGGCCATCTCTGAACCGTGACTGGCTATGACGCGACTGACTATTTCCTTTGTTGCCTCCTTGGGCTAGCATTTCCTGAGCGTTAGGGGGAGGCCTGCGTTGGTTGGTGGGTCCCCATGCATTGTCATGCCGTGGGGGGCCCCTGACCGCAAAGCCTGTCTCTGAGTTCCTCCTGTTGGCAGAAGGACGCTGCCCTCTGCTCGGTGGATTTGGCTCTTCACCCCTAGGCGTCTAGGGCTACGGGGCTATTGCCCAGCCCTATTCTGCCTTGGATGCGGGGGATTGCCTTGACTAGCCTGAGGCAGAGGTTGCACCTTTGGATCCCTAGGTGGGATATCATCCTGAGGCATAGGTGGCTGCTCCGGCCTCTGAGGGCTTATTGGCTGGAGCGGAGGGCTAGGATTCAGAACCCTTTGAGGTGGCTCACTTGGGGGTTGATCAAGCTGCGAGGCTGGCGCAGCCTGACTCCTAGCCAACTGGAGGGCTGCTTCAAGGGCTTCCATGGCCTCCCTCTGCCGATGGTCCATCTCCACCTGTCGATCGCTCAGCTCTTGGCGCTGGCGCTCTATCTCCCTTTGCTACGATGCCATTATCTCGAGAGCATTCTCCTTGTTGGCCCTCAGATTGGCCAACTCATCTTGCAACACCCCCTGTGTTGTCTTCAAGGTCTCAGAGTCCAACTCCTCCTCATCAAACTCCAAATGAGGTTCGTCTTCAGCCACATTTGGGGGAGGAGGCTGGGATGGTGCAGCGGCAGCCTGTCCAGTCTTCTTGGTAGTTTTTGCCATTAGATCTTCTTGAGTTCAACTCTCTCAATGAAAGCACCAGAATGTTGACCCTCGATTTGGTCAACGACACGGAGTCTAGAAAATGACAGAAAAATAATATAGAGCTTGAGAAAACGATCTAATGGAAAATAAAGAACACAGAGATTTATAATGGTTCGGCCCCAGTGATTGGTAATAACCTACGTCCACTTGATACTATTATTAGTATTTAGCTCCAAAGGCGTGATCAAAGAACTAGGGTTCCTGAGTTTCACAGACCTTAGAAGAAGAAAGCAATACAAACGATGGATAATAGTAATACAATTCCGAAAAAGAGAAAAAGATCCCCCCTCTTGAGTTATTTCTTGTGTATTTATAGGCTCAAGAAGGATTACATGAATCGAATGATAATATCTTTCCTTAATAAACGGATCTTCAGGTCATAATGAAGAGATATTCTCGGATATCATTACAAATGTACTGATCTTTACATAAATGCATAAGGTATACGACCAGGCTGGTCGTATATAAAACTTGATCTTCGCATGTAGAAATATTTTTGGTCGATAGGCGAGCAATATCTCTGCCACGTGTTCGGCCACATGTTGAAAATTCTTGCCACGTCATCAACAGCTGTTTTTTGGATAAACAACACGTAATTTCCATAATTTGTCATCCTGGCCCCCTAATCAAGGCCCTAAGCCTTATTAGGTAATTTGGGACGTTACATATGTCCTCTAGTTCTCATTGCCGCCCTGGCGGCCAATCTATAAACCCTGTGTCCTCCAGTTCTCATGGCTGCATTCTTACGCCTGATCTTGTTCTCAGCACCCTCTGCAGTAAGGGCTCTCTCCACTACCTAAGCGTATGTCGTCACTCCAGGTATTGTTGTGATTCTGACATCCCGGGCTATCATAGAGTTCATCTCTCTAAGGAATCTCTCCTTCCTTGTCACATCTATAGGCACCAAGTCCATAACAAACTTGGTTATTCTATCAAACTTCAGGGTGTATTCTATTACTGACATATTTCCCTGAACCAAACTATTGAATTCATCTACTGTCGTAGCTCTCACTATGTCATTATTATATTTCTCATTAAACACATCTCTGAATTCTTCCCAACTCATTGCGGTTACATGCCTAGTCTGGGATACCACCTCCCATCAGATTCGGGCATCCTCCCGAAACATGTACGTGGCACAAGCCACCCTTTCGTTGCCAACCACCCTCATAAAGTCTAGGATTGATGTGATCATGCTCATCCACTGCTCTGTCTTAAGTGGATTTGCGCTACCCTAAACAATCGGATTGTGCTGTTTCCTGAAGCGTTCATATAACAATTCCCAACAGCTCTCTATCCCTGTCTGCTATTGTACGCCCGGTTGTAGCAGCAAGTAGGGCCTCTGACGCAATGTTACCTACCGGAACTTGTTGTTGCCTCAACTGGCGAATCTCTTATTCCTACCATTGCAGCCTAGCTTGCATATCAGCAAGCACCTGTTGCCAGTTTTCAGAGCGGGCGGAGGGTTATGACCCTGGTCATTACTTCCAAACTAATTTTCAACGCTAGCTGGCTCATTCGATTGCCTTGGAAACATACTTCCAAGTCTATCTGCAATCAATGACTCGAATTACCAGGCAGTAATAACAATATTTCCATGTCAATCCACGATTCAAAACCGATCAAATAAGCATCCACATGCATCGATAATGCTAATAAGCATCCCAATAATCTCACACATATACCGGCATGCTAATAAGCATGGTGATTTATATTCATACTCAATCAAGGTGCTAATAAGCACGTTCTTAACATTCACAAACATCAACAATGCTAATAAGCATGTTCCTGGCATTCATATGCATAACATAATGCTATTAAGCATTCCTAGCATTCAAAAGCAATAATGATGCTAATAAGCATTTCTACAACATTTACAAGCCATAAGTGTGCTAATAAGCACATCTTTAATATGCATACAACAGTTAAGGGCCAAGCCCTATCAGAATAGATCGTGCTTCCTAATTAGATAGGCAGGTAAGGAATATGTATTTCATTTAAGCAATTGCACACCTAACTATATTAATAGTTACCAAACCCTGAGTCAAGCTTGTCTTAGTGTACATGCCCAGTCTATCATTAGGAACCCTTAAACCTTGGTAGCTCTGATACCAAGTTGTAATGCCCTGCTAATTTGGGACTGTTACCACGTGTGTTTAAATTTGTGCTGGACTCGCTGAACGAGTCATTTGGACTAAAACATGTTATTAAGCTACTAATGGAATAGGTATTAAAAATTTTGGTCAAAGGAACAAACATTTCCATTGAAAACTTTAGTCTTTACATGGGATCCCAAAATACAAGTTTCAAAATTTTTAACAACTCAATGATTACAAAATAAACCGACCTAAGCAACAAAACAGGGTTAAACCCTAGTTCCCCTATGATATATCGGTCGTGGAGGTCGAGCAGACTGTATATGTACACATCACCTCTAACGCTCTCCAACTCATGGCTGGCCAAGCTTCTCCTTACCCTTACCCTTACCCTTACCTGCACCACATAGCACTCGTGAGCCAAAAGACTCAGCAAGAAAACATATTAACAGACTCAGATAATCAACAAAACATAACAACATGCTTAACGGTGATAACCGAAACCAAGCAAGCACACTGTACAAGTAAGTGACCACATGGTCACACAAGTGTGCGTCACACTTCTATTTATTCAAGTGGCATTCTAGCCAGTCAAGTGCATAATACACTCCTGAGATGGCCTAGCCATAACGTCCTGCGCTCAACATGCGTAGTGCCGACCACAACTTATAAGCCGAGTCTTGTAAGCCCTCGACTTATAAGTCAAGCCTTTTAAACCCTCGTCTTATAAGTCAAGCCTTTTAAACCCTCGACTTATAAGTCGAGCCTTGTAAACCCTCGACTTATAAGTTGAGCCCTTTTTAACCAAATATGCCCTCGACTAACAGGCCGAGCTTTCAGTTAAGTGCAGTAAACAGATCCTCGACTTATAATTTGAGCTTTCCAGTCAGGAATAATCATCCATATAATACATTCATCATACACACAGATACAATGCATTACAGTGTACTTAATCAGATATTCACATGCATAATTATAATCATGCTCATTAACTAGGCCCGAGCCCAAATAATGTTTACATTTAACACTTGATCCAAGCTCTAATGATACTACATTTGACCGCTAGGCCGAGCCCTAATCATATTACATTTGACAATTGGGCCGAGCCTAATCATGTTACATTTGACAACTGGGCCGAGCCCTAATCATATTACAATTAGGAATGGGGCCAAGCCCTAATCACGCATCTCATGCATTGGGTGCAGTTTTCTTACCTCGATCCTCGTGAAAATAATGAAACGACCCCGAGCGCTATCCCTAACCTGAGCCTGGCAGAAACCCTAATCACAACACAAGCATAAGTACATCAAGAACTAACCCTAGAACCCGAGTTCCAAACTGAACTCTAACTCTCAAACTATGGTTCCCAGTTAACGGGGTGCTAAAAATGTCCCCCCAAGCCTAGCCCTTAAAATTCAGCAAACTAACATTTTGGGGCCCTTGACGCGGTCGTGCCTACCTTTGGCGCAGTCATGCCCACAGAAAAATTAGGGCTTCTGGGCCATTGGTGCAATTGCGCTCCTCATCTCGAGCCCCCAAATTGGATTCCAATTTCCCTTTTTCTAGGAAAATAGCTCGGTTGCGCCCGACCTAGCGCGATCGCGCTAGGTCGCTAGAAACTAAAAATCTGCTCAAAATATGGTGAACTTCCCCAATTTTCTACATCTGCAATTTCCAACGATTTTAGACTCCCAATCCGGCCCAAAATAATGTTTCCAGCAAGTTTCCAGCCTCAGCTACTTAGTACTAAGCCTAAGCAACAAAACCATATACTAAACTCACCCCAAAACACATCAAAAGCTAGCCACTAGGAATCACAACCCAAAGAACTCAAGAACACCATTTGGAAAAGAAAGGGACCAGAGAATTACCTGAATTCCCTCTGCCCAACTCAAAAATTCAGGTGAGATTCTTAGCTTAACAGCTCCTAGTCCCCAAAACACTCTCCAATCTTTACCACAATTAATCTTGGCTTGAATTCTAGACAAAACCTCTTCAATCTTCAATGTGCACACCAAGAAAGAAAGAAATTAACTGAAAACGTGAATGGGCCTCTTCAAAGGTTGTTGCCTAGTTAGTTAACCTAAGTGGTCAAATGACCACTATACCCCTTGCCCCTTTTTACCTCAATGGTTACTCTAACGGCAAAATTGTCATCTGGCATAATTCCTGCTAATCTCATATTATCTCATATAATCCCAAATAACCAATCAAGCCAATACTCACCAATTAATTCTAGTTACTCTATAATTCACGGTAATTTACCAAATTACCAAAATACCCCTAAGCTCACCCCGAGCCGGGTATTTTACCCCATTGTGACTTTTCTGCTAACTGGCTCCCTAGGATCGCCTCGTGCCGAGTAACTCAAATATATCCACATAATAATGTGGTCACATTTATATATCACACATATTTATAGTTATACCCTCAGCGAGTCAAAATTACGAAAATGTCATTCTAATAAGAAATGGGCCCACATGCATATTTAATACACTTATACATACAAGTACAATCATATCATAATATAATTCACATAATAGCATGCTCATAACACACAAGCACCTAATTAACTCTATTATTGCCTCTTGACTCCCTAATCCAGACACTAAGCCATATTAGGGAAATTGGGGTGTTACATGAATCATTGCACATAATCCTTGAGAGGTTCATTAGGCCCTTGCTTGATGTCCACAAGGTCGTTGAGCTTGACTAGTGGGATACGAGTAGCGAAGAATTGTGAGTAGAAGAGCCTCACAAATGTATCCCAGGATGTAATGGCTCCAGGCTTTAGTTTAAAGAACCATTGTTGAGCAGAGTCAGCGTTGTATGGAAGATCCTGCAATGAACATCATCTCTCACCCCTTGAAGATTCATTTGTATTTTAAAGTTATTGACATGTGAGATGGGATCTTCTTTTCCAGTATACATCTTCCAAGTTGGCTTCTTGAACTTGGGTGGAATGGTAAGAGCATTTATTCAATCAGAGAACAAAGACCCTTTCTGTAACGACCCAAAATCACTAATATGGCTTAAGGGCCTTGATTAGTGTGTCGGGAGGGCATAATTGGTGTTGACGGTAAGAACTCGTCAACGATTGATGGTTAGAAAACTTCAATCTCTATACTATAAGAAGCTATGAATTAGATAGAAAGAACTCTAAACAACAGGAGAAAAC
The DNA here is from genome assembly GCF_963169125.1 of Humulus lupulus. Taxonomy (NCBI): domain Eukaryota; kingdom Viridiplantae; phylum Streptophyta; class Magnoliopsida; order Rosales; family Cannabaceae; genus Humulus; species Humulus lupulus. The sequence continues at coordinate 78,135,716 of NC_084798.1, read as the reverse complement.
TCAGGCAAGCATGAGAACCAGAAGCATATATTTCATAAGTCTCGTTTTTACATTCAGTTTTCCAACCCCTTAGCCTGAGGGGTTGGAGCCTATTTATAGGGGAGGCTCTATTGGCCCAGGATACAAACAAGTCCCAGACCACTGGGACGTACATAGGTACTCTGATAAAGTAGTGGCTCAGGGCGTAGTGGTGTCTACCCTGATGGTGTCAGAGTCGTGGCCTTGGACATAGTACTGTCGGCTCTGGCGCATGGTCGGGGGTGTCCAAGTGGTCTCACCACTCTTCGTACAGGTCCGTACCGCCACTACTCCTCAGACGCAGATCATAGGGTCGTGCCTCTGTTCTCTCCATAACCGTACACCCCGTGTCAGCGCACGTGTTCCGTACTCGGTGGTCCTCATCAATTCCCGTTCAATGCTCCATGTTCGTTTGGCATATCAACAAGATTCCCCTAAGTGATCTCATGCCTGTGCCAAGGAGGCTTCATCCTATGCATGTCCTGAGAAGTCGAGGTGCCGAGGGTCAGGGCCGGCCTATGCGGATCGCATAGACACGAGGCTAGGAGCACGGGTACCTCAACACACCCCTCACCCTCGCATAGCGAGGGTCCCTCGCATAGCGAGGCTGCCTCTCCTCCTTCCGAGCGCAGCATCGCGAGGCTAGGAACACGGATACCTCAACACAGCCCTCACCCTCGCATAGCGAGGGTCCCTCGCATAGCGAGGCTGACGTTCTTCCTCCGAGGTGCAGCGTCGCGAGGCTAGGAGCACGGACATCTCAACACAGCCCTCACCCTCGCATAGCGAGGGTCCCTTGCATAGCGAGGCTGACGTTCTTCCTCCGAGTGTGGACGAGGCTTGATGCCTGCTGGAATGGGGCGCACGCGGATGGCCAGCTGGGGACCCTCGCATAGCGAGGGTGAAGCTTGGCAAGTGGCCGAAGTCCCTCGCCTAGTGAGGGTGACTCTCTTACCCCAACTCCCTCACCATCATGCGATGCCCTTTCAGGATGTCTCGTAGTATAGAGCTTCACTTGTGAATAGAATTCCCAAGGAAAAAATTCCACATTTACACTTCCCCCCGAGTCTATAAGTACACTTTTAAGTGTGTTTGTAGACTCTCTCTATTTTTCTTGCTTGACACGCACGGCCAGCCTTGGGGGACTTAGCCTTGGAAATTTTTCCAACGTCGCTTGAAGAAGCCCGAAGTGTGGCTTGGAGTTGTGTTTCTTCTTAGTGTTTGAAGAAACACAATAGCCACCTAATACTTGGGGGATCCACGTAAGATCCTAAGGTTGCGTAAGGACTAATCATCCTCAATCGCAGATCCCAAGTTTTGAAGCCACTTGTCCACACCAAGATCTGCGTAGCCTAGTGGCATGCTCTCCAACTTATTTTCATGAGTTCAAGGGTTCTATCCTCCTCCAAAGCTCTTGAGGTGCTCTTTCCCTTTTTTTTTTTATCTTCTTCTTTTTTTTTTTTTTTTTTTTTTTAAACTTGCGGTGCTCTAGTAGGTCCCTCTTATTGCCGTTGTTCGTGGATCACATATTTTTCTTTGATCTGATGGCGATAATCTTTCCGGTGCACCTTGATTATACTTGTAAGGACACATTAACCCGTTGGGCTGTTGGGGTCCTTTTATATTCATTGCGCGCGCTTGTTATTTTTTTGCGAGAAGCGTCCTTCTCGTCCTTATACATAGTACTATTTTTTCCAAGGGTCACTTGTAAGACCCTTTTTGGCTAGCCGGCTTAATGGCCGATCTAGACTTATTGGGCGATTCCCTCCTTACGGCCTCACCTCTTGGGGTGTCGGCCTTTAGTTAGAGGTCATCCTTTTAGACCGTTCCTTTGATATTCATAAGGGTAGCTAATCCTTTTGAATATAAGAGAGATTTTTTTTTTGCTCATGCCTCCTGTCCTACCCCCCAAGTGCTTGGTGAGATTTAATTCAGCAGGCAGTTCGGTTGATGCTCGCATGAAAAAGAAAAAATCACATGTGAAGTTGTGAACATTTTCATTTATAGTAATCAGATTACAACGACATGCATATAGAGGGCTTACATTTACTTGGGGGTTATGTAGGTAACCTCTTTGATTCTCGTCTACTGAGATAGCCTATCCTGCGACAAACTAAACACAGCTACTGCCTGTGTTGGGAGTGGAAGTCTTACTGGTAGTATTTCCTCAGGTGTTCTGCGCCATTCGACCCTTCATTGGTTGGGGGCTGTACAGGGGACTCGCCCATTCCCGCCTTTAAGTTCGCGTGACCATCCTCTACACGAATATACTTCTGCGCTCTCTCGTAGAAGTCATCTAGATCTGTGACTTCCCTCTTGAGCATATTATCCCACAACTTGCTTCCCAGAAGCACCCCGGCGGTGATGGCCATTTTTAACTCTCTGCGGGTCAGGCTCCCCACTTTGGCCGCTTCCATATTGAACCTATGGATATAGTTTTTTAGGCTCTCATTTTCGCCCTGTTTTACATTGGCTAGGCTAGTTCCTGGCATTGTATAGTCACGCACGGCATGATGCTGCTGGAGAAATTCGTCTGAAAATTGTTGCCAAGACCTGACGGACCCCGGTCGAAGTCTCTTAAACCATTTGTATGCGGGCCCTTTCAACGTGACTGCAAAACAGTGGCATCTAGCCCCGCTACTTATCCCCCTCAGCTTCATTAAGTCATTGAATGCGTCTAGATGGTACTTGGGGTCGGTGCTTCCTTCATACGGGGTCATATGAGGCTCCTTGATGTTGGCTGGGAGTCGAATGGCTTGGATCTCTTTGGTGAAAGGCGATTCATAGTCGAACTCTTCCTCAAGGCTCTGCCCTCCAGACACGGTGACAATCTTACTCCGCAGGCTCTTCATCTCCGTATCGAGGTCTTGCCTCCTCTTCTTCAGGGAGTCCCTCAACATGGATGGGTTGACATCTTCCTTTCCTTTGCCGTCCCGGGGGACAGTAGGAGGGGTAGTTCTCTTATTCGCCCTCTTCTTGCTGAGCTCCTCTCGTAGGTCTGAGGGCGTCCTCTTTGAGGTGACCTCGACGTCGTTGCGAGAGCCACCATTGTTCCCTTGCGTTGGCTCCTGGGGTGGCCTCGATGGTCTAGGATGCTCTTGTGGCTTTTCCCTGGGGGTGTTACTGGTGGAGTGTCTGGTTCTTCCGTCGTCTACTGGGACAGTGGTTTCCCGACCCTTCTCTTTCCTCTTGGGCAGGGTCACGTTTGACTTACCTTGCAACAGGCCATTCAGCACCTCCTGCATGTTCTCCAGGGTAGTCTCCAGTCTTTGGTTTTTACGGTGCAGTTCACGAATCTCCTCTTCATAGAAACGAGATTTAGAACTCGAGCTCACGGAATGGACCCGGGGTTGCTTATCGCGTCTGTGCGTTGAGGGGCCCGGGTCTTGCCGACCGGAGTTCGGTACCTTCGGTGGTTTGGGAGGAGGGAACTCGTTGGCGTTCCCGAGTGGTGCAGTAGTTGTCCTTGGAGGATTCTCACCGGGCGGGATGGCCAGAGACGAGGCCTCCTTGTCATTCTGGTGAACCTCAGGGTCCCTTGGGGGGTCTACATCTCGGGGTGGAGGTGGATCCTTCATGGAGGCCTTCAGCTGGACTCCGGTAAGGTGGACCTCCACCTCTCGAGGCTCCTTGAGACGCTTCAAACGTCTCGGCATTTTTCCTTGCCGGAAGTAATGGCAGAACAGTAGCTTGGTGCTTACGTTCCCACAGACGGCGCCAAACTGTTGACGGTAAGAACTCGTCAACGATTGATGGTTAGAAAACTTCAATCTCTATACTATAAGAAGCTATGAATTAGATAGAAAGAACTCTAAACAACAGGAGAAAACTCAGGCAAGCATGAGAACCAGAAGCATATATTTCATAAGTCTCGTTTTTACATTCAGTTTTCCAACCCCTTAGCCTGAGGGGTTGGAGCCTATTTATAGGGGAGGCTCTATTGGCCCAGGATACAAACAAGTCCCAGACCACTGGGACATACATAGGTACTCTGATAAAGTAGTGGCTCAGGGCGTAGTGGTGTCTACCCTGATGGTGTCAGAGTCGTGGCCTTGGACATAGTACTGTCGGCTCTGGCGCATGGTCGGGGGTGTCCAAGTGGTCTCACCACTCTTCGTACAGGTCCGTACCGCCACTACTCCTCAGACGCAGATCATAGGGTCGTGCCTCTGTTCTCTCCATAACCGTACACCCCGTGTCAGCGCACGTGTTCTGTACTCGGTGGTCCTCATCAATTCCAGTTCAATGCTCCATGTTCGTTTGGCATATCAACAAGATTCCCCTAAGTGATCTCATGCCTGTGCCAAGGAGGCTTCATCCTATGCATGTCCTGAGAAGTCAAGGTGCCGAGGGTCAGGGCCGGCCTATGCGGATCGCATAGACACGAGGCTAGGAGCACGGGTACCTCAACACACCCCTCACCCTCGCATAGCGAGGGTCCCTCGCATAGCGAGGCTGCCTCTCCTCCTTCCGAGCGCAGCGTCGCGAGGCTAGGAACACGGATACCTCAACACAGCCCTCACCCTCGCATAGCGAGGCTGACGTTCTTCCTCCGAGGTGCAGCGTCGCGAGGCTAGGAGCACGGACTTCTCAACACAGCCCTCACCCTCGCATAGCGAGGGTCCCTCGCATAGCGAGGCTGACGTTCTTCCTCCGAGTGTGGACGAGGCTTGATGCCTGCTGGAATGGGGCGCACGCGGATGGCCAGCTGGGGACCCTCGCATAGCGAGGGTGAAGCTTGGCAAGTGGCCGAAGTCCCTCGCCTAGTGAGGGTGACTCTCTTACCCCAACTCCCTCACCATCATGCGATGCCCTTTCAGGATGTCTCGTAGTATAGAGCTTCACTTGTGAATAGAATTCCCAAGGAAAAAATTCCACATTTACAATTGGTTTATGTGTGAATCTATTAATTTAACGTGTGATTATATGATAAGCATGCTTGTATGGTTATATGAATGTGAATGTTATTACATATTATATTTGTGAGAACCACATTATTATGTGGGTAAATCTGCAACATACGACTTGAGGGGATCCTAGGAAGCTAGTTAGCGAGAAAGTCACAACGGGGCTTAATACTTGACTTGGAGCAAGTCAAGGGGTATTTCGGGTATTAGATGATTATTTGGGTTATCGGGTTATGGAAATAAATAATTGGAGATATATTTGAGGTTAGGAAGCTTAGGCGGGAATATTGGGGAAATTTACCATTTTGCCCTCGGGGACATTTTCGGTACCCCGAGCCTCGGGATTGAATTAATTAACTAAGGTTTGACTAAGTAAAATAGAAAATAGTAGAACAAAAACCCAAACGGAACCTTTTTTCTCCTTTCTTCCTTCTCTTATGTCTCTTAAGAAAACTACTAGAACTTGAGGATTTTGGCTGGGAATTCAGTGGATTGGGCTGGAGTTTGGAAGGATTAGTCCAGTGTTCAGCTAAGGATTCAGTTAGGAACTAAGGTAAGATATAAGCTTGAAGCATGGTGATTAAAATTTTATGTTATAGCTGGGTTTTGAAGTGTTTATGAACTTTGGTGTTGAAGGGCAGAATTGAGGCTTGAAAGCTTGAGTTTTAGCTCAAAAATTGTTAAGGAAGTGGTTCATCAAAGAAGGTAAGCTTCAATTTGTAATTTAGAGTTTAAATTCTGAGTTTGCATGACTAGTTTTAGTGTTCTTGAGTATGTGAGTTTCATAAATTGAAATGAAATTTTAATGAGTTTTAAAGCTAAGGTTTTGTTGGATTATATTGCTAGAATCATGTTAGAAGTCTTGTGATTAATGGGTTTTGGAATTAGGGTGCTTTGGGGTGGTTTTGAGCAAGGTTAGGATGTTAGGAATGATAGATTTTCTGGGAACGAAGGGCTGGGCTGCGGCTCTATTCTTGAGTGTCGCGGCCCTGCAAAGCAAAGAAGAGCCAAGGAGGCTCTGCAGTGGGGAAGCGCTGCGGCGCCACACGGCAGGGCCGCGAAGTGTGCCTATCTTCAGAGAGGCCTAGCCTCTGTTTCAGGGGCAGGCCGCGGCATGGGTTTCAAGGGTCACGACCCTTAAGGGTATTTTTGGTCTTTTGGAGGTTTTAAGCGTGGGAACCTAACCTAGGGTGCTCGGGATCGATTCCACCACCGTGTTTGGTGGAATTCGACGTCCCAGAAGCTAGAACTCCATCCGGAAATATTAACGCGATTATTAATGGTATTCCCTATCTTGGTTGTGACTAGGTATTAAGCTAGGGCTCGGGAAGCGGATCGTGCTCGAGAGGCGTCGCTCGTAATTTGTAAACTTGGGAATTAAAGGTAAGAAATTTGCACCCGGTTGTGGATTTATTATGGGACCAAGGGTTCCCTGATCTGTATGCTCTATAGAGGATGGTATTATGCCATGCAAATAGTAAACAAACGGCCTAAAAGTGTCGAGGTTTACATTAGCGCACAGGGCGCGGCTCGACCACTGGTAGCTGAGGACAGCTTATTATGCATTGAGCTCGGTTTAAGTGGACTGGAGTCAGTGGGGTAAATCAAGGGTGCGACCTAAGGTGTCAACCTTGCATAATATGTGAATTGATTGTTGTTATAGGTTGGTGAATTAGTCATACTGTATAGTTGAGTGTTGATTGGCTGAATCTTTGATTGTGTCTACGTGCTATGTGATTAATTTTATATGTTAAGTATATGATCATGCTTAAAGGGTTATTCAACTGTTATCATTGCTCGTTATATGATGTTATGTTTTCTTGTTGGGCCTTGGCTCACGGGTGCTTCATGGTGCAGGTAAAGGCAAGGGCAAGCTTGATCAACCCTGACTTAGAGAGCTCTGGGAGCAGAATGTACATGAACAGCTGCTCAGCCGCCACAGTTGAGAGGAGATAGGGACAGGAGAACCATAAACATATGTTTTGCCTTTAGAATGGCTAGTGCTTGTCTGTACACTGTCAGTTTTGTAAACCGACTTTTAAATGTTGTTTCTTTTTGGATCCCATGTGTAAAATGTTTAATTATATAAGATGTGTTTTTAGAGACCAAAACATTTTAACCCTAGCTCGTTGATGGTTTCAGTAATACGTCTTTAATTAAATGATTTGATTAGCAAATCCTACACCTTTATAAATACACAGTGTAGCGGTCCTAGCTATCCAGGACGTTGCAATTTCCTTCTCTCTAAATCAATATCAGTAAGTTTAGAAGTAGTTAGCTCCCAAACCATCTGTGTTAGGGCATCTAGTTGTGCTTAGATTATCGAGGCAACTAGTGGCGTGACTACTAGACCAGTGACTGGGATTGTTGCAGCTCCGCCTTATGGTGCAGGTGGGATTACTAGTGCAATAGGCTCTACAACATTGGAACCATTGCCTTCCCAGAGTTGGTCGAGGACATCTCGCAGGTCAGGCCCTTTGTTCCCAAGTCTATCGAAGATGCTTCCTCCTCTAGGTAGCCCCCAACATTCTGACTATCTACTGGAGGAGGGATATAAAGTGGTCTTTCTGGACAGTTCGTTGGCTCTTGCTACCTTGGTGGGACAAACGGTCTTTCAGGCTGCAAATTTTCCCTTGGTGGGATATCTTGAGGCCCAAGTGGCCTTGGCAGAACAAACTTTCCTCTTTGGTTTCCATCACTGCGATGGTCGTTATAATATTGATAATCACGAGATTTGTAGTATCGACTATCCGACTCATCATTATCATAACTGTAACGACCCAAAATCACTAATATGGCTTAAGGGCCTTGATTAGTGTGCCGGGAGGGCATAATTGTTTTATGTGTGAATTTATTAAATTAACGTGTGATTATATGGTAAACATGCTTGTATGGTTATATGAATGTAAATGTGATTATATGTTATATTTGTGAGAACCACATTATTATGTGGGTAAATCTGCAGCGTGCGACTCGAGGCGATCCTAGGGAGCTAGTTAGCGAGAAAGTCACAACGGGGCTTAATACTTAACTTAGGGCAAGTCAAGGGGTGTTTTGGGTATTAGATGATTATTTGGGCTATCGGGTTATGGAAATAAATAATTGGAGATATATTTGAGGTTAGGAAGTTTAGGCGGGAATATTGAGGAATTTTACCATTTTGCCCTCGGGGACGTTTCCGGTACCCCGAGCCTCGAGATTGACTTAATCAACTAAGGTTAGACTAAGTAAAATAGAAAATAGTAGAACAAAATCCCAAATTGACCCTTTTTGTTCCTTTCTTCCTTCTCTTCTCTCTCTCTCTCTCTCTCAAGAAAACTACTGAAACCTAAGGAAAATTCAGTTGAAACTTTGTGATTTGAGCTGAAGTTTTCAGAGATTAGCTCAGGCTTAACTAAGGAATTCAACCTGGACTAAGGTAAGAGCTGAATCACACTTTTGATCATTAGAATTCTGTGTTTTGGCTGGGTTTTAAAGTGTTTATGGTTTTGAAATTTAAGGATTGAATTGAAGCTGGAAAGCTTGGGTTTTAGCTCAGGAATTGTTAAGGGAGTTGGTTCTGCAGTGGAGGTAAGCTTGAATCTAAGATTTGATGGTTGATTCTGGTGTTTCATTTCTGGTTTTTGTGTTCTTGAGTTTCTGGGTTTCAGAATTTAAATGGGATCTTTAATGAGTTTTTAAGCCAAGTTTCTGTTGGGTTTTGTTGCTAGAATCATGTTAAAAGTCTTGTGATCAATGGGTTTTGGAGTTAGGGTGCTTTGAGGTGGCTTTGAGCAAGGTTAGGATGTTAGGAATGGTGGATTTTCTGGGCACGAAGGGCTGGGCCGCGGCTCTGTTCTAGAGTGTCGCGGCCCTGCGAAGCAAGGAAGAGCCAAGGAGGCTCTGCAGGGGGGAAGCGCCACAAGGCAGGGCCGCGACGCATGTCTGTCTTCAGGGAGGCCTAGCCTCTATTTCAGGGGTGGGCCGCGACATGGGTTTCAGGGGCCGCGACCCTTAAGGGTATTTTTTATCTTTTGGAGGTTTTAAGCGCGGGAACCTAACCTAGGGTGCTCGGGATCGATTGCACCACCATGTTTGGTGGAATTCGATGTCCCGGAAGCTAAAACTCCACCTAGAAATATTAACGCGATTATTAATGGTACTCCCTATCTTGGTTGTGACTAGGTATTAAGCTAGGGCTCGGGAAGCGGATCGTGCTCGAGAGGCGTCGCTCGTAATCAGTAAACTTGGGAATTAAAGGTAAGAAAACTGTACCCGGTTGTGAATTTATAATGGGACTAAGGGTTCCTTATTTTGTATGCTTTGTAAAGGGTGGTATTATGCCACGTAAACAGTAAACCAACGGCCTAAGAGTGCCGAAGTTTACACTAGCGCATAGGGCGCAACTGCCACTAGTAGCTAAGGACAACTTATTATGCACTGAGCTCGGTTTAAGTGGGCCGGAGTCAGTAGGGTAAACAGAGGGTGCGACCTAAGGTGTCGACCCTGATTATTATGTGATTTGTTTTTTATTATTGATTGATGGATTGTTATGCTGTATAGCTAGGTGATGACTAACTGACTCTTTGGTTGAATCTTCATGCTTTGTGATTATTGTGGTATGTATAGTGTATGAACATGCTTAAAGGGTTATCTGAATGTTATTATTGCTTGTTATATAATATGATATGTTTTCTTGCTGGGCCTTGGCTCACGGGTGCTTCGTGGTGCAGGTAAAGGCAAAGGCAAGCTGCTCAGCCGCCATGGTTAAGGGGAGACAGGGACAGGAAAACCATAATCTTCTATTTTGCCTTTAGAAAGGCTGGTGGTTGTCTGTACACTGGAAATTTTGTAAACAAACTTTTAAACGCTATTTCTTCTGGGATCCCATGTGTAAATGTTTTATTATATGGAAATTATCTTTTGAGACCAAAACATTTTAACCCTAGCACATTCATGACTTTAGAATTCACGTTTTTAACTAGTTGGCTTGATTAGCAAGTCCTTCACCTTTACAAATACACAGTGTAATGGTCTTGGCTATCCGGGGAGTTACAACTTGGTATGAAAGCGTCCTAGGTTTAAGGGTTCCTGAAGACCAACTGGACATGTACATTCGCTGCGAGAGACAAGCTCGATTCAGGGTTTGGTAATGTATATATGTGCATGTATGCTTCTATGTCTGGAATGAATTATGAATGTTGTTATTTATTGGATTAATAGGAAGCATGAGATACTGATAGGGCTTGGCCCTTGACTGCTGTATGAAAATATTAAGGCATTCTTATTAGCATCACTGTGCATGCAAATGAATATTTGGATGATTAACTGCATATTGTGTATGGGTGAATGCTTTAATCTTAGTTGTTGTGTGGTAATGTTGGGGCATGCTTATTAGCAGCCAGTGCATGTGGATAAATGCCTATATTTTGACTGTTTGTGATTGGTTATGTTCTTTTTTGTGGATTTTGGAGAAGCTTTTACCCTGTCATCATGGTCTGATTGCCGAGTCGTTGATTGCAGATTGACTTGGATAGTTATGCGTCCAAGAAAATCTACGTGAATAGCCGGCACTAGGTCTGGGACCGGAGGTGATGATCAGGGCCAGATTCCTCTGCCAGTCCCTGAGAACTGGCAGCAACTTATGACAAATATGCAAGCGTGATTACAGAGTCAAGATGAACAGATTCTCTTGTTGTGACAGCAGGCTCCATCAGGGAGTGTCGCCCCTATTGTACCACCTGCAGTGGTACCAGTTGTGCAGCCAGGGGAGGTTGGGAACAGGTGGGAACCGTTATATGAGCGGTTTAGGAAGCAGCAGCCCCCAATCTTTAAGGGAGGACCTGATCCATTGAAGGCCAAGCAATGGCTGACTATGATTACTACTATCCTGGATTTCATGAGGATAGAGGGACATGACAGAGTGGCCTGTGCTACGTATATGTTGAGAGAAGATGCCCGCATCTGGTGGGAAATGGCCTCACAAACCAGGGATGTGACTGCATTGAGTTGGGAAGGATTTAAAGATTTGTTCAGTCAGAAGTACTATAGTGTTGCCATCAGGGTAGCAAAGGTTAATGAGTTTGTAGGATTGGTTCAGGGCAGCATGACAGTTACAGAATATGCCCTGAAGCTTGATAGACTCGTGAAGTTCGTACCAGACCTTGTGCCTACATATCCAGCCAGGCAAGACAGGTTCATTAGGGGGCTTAATGCTATGATAGCCCGGGATGTTAGGATTACAACGGTACCTAGAGGAACAACTTATGCCCAGGTCATTGAGAAGGCTCTTACCGCTGAGGAAGCGGAGAACAAAATTTGGAAGAAAAGTGCAGTGAGGCGCGAGGGTCGTAGGGTGGTGCCTCCTTATTTTGGATCAGGTAGGGGCGGAGGCCCCAGTGATCTCAAGAGAAAGATCCCTGACACTTCAACCGCTGTTGGTCCTGATAGGAGGGGTCGGGGTGGTCAGGGCGGCCGTCAGGGCAGTGGTGAACCATGGAGGAGTTATCCAGAGTGCCCAAGGTGTAGAAGACGCCATCAAGGTGAATGTCGGGCCAAAGCTTGTTATGTGTGTGGCACAGTGGGGCACCTCAAGAAGGATTGCCCAACAGTGAAGAAAGGGGAAGCAGGAAAGGTGGACAGCTTGACTCTAGCTCGAGTGTTCACCTTGACGCAGGCAGAGGCCGAGGCTAGTCCCTCGGTAGTGACAGGTCAGCTTTCTAGCGCTGGCTCTCCTTTTTCTGTATTGATTGATTCTGGTGCTACACATTCCTTTGTTTCTAGCAAAGTGATTGATAGACTGTGTAGACCTAGTGAGTATCAGACTGCGGGGTTTGGGACTTTATTGCCTACTGGGGAACTGGTAGTTTCTAGGAGGTGGATTAGGGCACTACTAGTGGTGGTTGATAGTAGGGAGCTTTCTGTTGATTTGATTGAGCTTGATATGGAGGACTTCGACATGATCTTAGGGATGGATTGGTTGGTTAGATATAGGGCTACTATTGACTGCAGGAAGAAGATGGTGACTTTTGAGCCTGAGGGCGAGGATCCTTTTGTCTTTGTGGGTGCGATATGTGGACCCCGCGTACCCATGATATCTGCATTGAGAGCAAGAGACTTGTTACAGGGTGGATGTATAGGTTTTCTGGCCAGTGTAGTGGACACTACCAAGATGTTGCCAGCGGGGCCGAGTGAGACCAGGGTGGTTTGTGAGTTTTTAGATGTATTTCCTTAGGAGCTACCGGGGTTGCTGCCACGTAGGAGATTTAGTTTGTTATTAAGTTAGCACCAGGGACAGAGCCAGTATCAAGAGCACCATATAGAATGGCACCAGCAGAGTTAAAGGAACTGAAGATACAGCTGCAAGAACTTCTGGATTTGGGATTCATCAGACCTAGTTACTCTCCATGGGGTGCTCCAGTTTTGTTTGTTAAGAAGAAGGACTGGACTTTGAGGATGTGTATAGATTACAGGGAATTGAACAAGTTGACTATTAAGAATGAGTATCCTCTACCAAGGATTGATGACGTGTTTGATCAGCTGCAGGGAAAGACGGTGTTCTCAAAGATTGATCTTCGATCTGGTTATCACCAGCTGAGGATCAAGGATGAGGACATACCGAAGACGAAATTTCGAACGCGGTATGGGCACTACGAGTTCTTGGTCATGTCTTTTGGTTTGACCAACGCCCCAGCAGCTTTCATGGATCTAATGAACAGGGTGTTCAAGGACTTCTTGGATCAGTTCGTCATTGTCTTCATCGATGACATCTTGGTGTACTCTAGTTCAGAGGCAGAGCACGGGCGGCATCTTCAACAGGTTTTACAGAGATTAAGGGAACACCAGTTATATGCTAAGTTTAAGAAATGTGAGTTTTGGTTGCCAGGGGTGACTTTTCTTGGGCATATAGTTGGTGTAGAAGGGATTAAGGTGGATCCGTCCAAAGTGGAAGCAGTGAGAGATTGGCCGAGGCCAAGGAACGCCTCAGAGGTGCGGAGTTTTCTTGGGTTGGCAGGCTATTATAGGCGGTTTGTAGAGGGATTTTCAAAGATTTCTTCGCCAATGGCAGAGTTGACAAGAAAGAACCAGAAGTTCGTTTGGTCAGAGAAGTGTGAGGACAGTTTCCAAGAGTTGAAGCAACAGCTTATTACTACACCTGTACTGAGTCTTCCTTCGGATGAAGGAAAGTTTGTAGTATTCTGTGATGCGTCAAGGATGGGTTTGGGCTGTGTGCTGATGCAGAATGAGAAGGTTATAGCTTATGCATCGCGACAGCTGAAGGAGTATGAACAGCGGTATCCTACCCATGATCTGGAGCTGGTGGCAATGGTATTCGCACTGAAGATTTGGCGGCATTATCTGTATGGGGATAAGTGCGAGATATACACTGACCATAAGAGTTTGAAGTATTTCTTCACCCAGAAGGATCTGAACATGAGGCAAAGACGTTGGTTAGAGTTGGTTAAGGATTATGATTGTGATATTCTTTACCACCCGAGGAAAGCCAATATTGTGGTAGATGCATTGAGCTGGAAGGGCTTAGGGCAGCTATTCAGTTTTGTTCAGATCTCGAGAGAATTAGCTGATGAGATGGCCAGGGCAAAGATAGAGCTGGTGGTGGGCCAGGTTGCCAATATTACCTTGCAGTCGACCCTACTAGAGCAAATCAAGGAGGGGCAATTGGTAGATGCGCGGCTTCAGGAAGTTAAGCGGAATGTCTTAGCATGGATAACTAAGGATTATTCTGTTTCTGAGGCTGGTATGCTTCGATATCAGGGGTGGATTTGTGTTCCGGCAGATGAGGGGATCAAATGAGAGATATTAGATGAGTCTCACTCTATGCCATACTCGCTTCATCCGGGTACCAGGAAGATGTATCAGGATCTACGAACATTATATTGGTGGCCTGGGATGAAGAAGGATGTGGTAGAGTATGTGGCCAGATGTTTGACATGTCAGCAGGTAAAGGCTGAGCATCAGCGACCAGCGGGATTGCTTTAGCCTTTGGGTATCCCAGAGTGGAAGTGGGAGGACATCACGATGGATTTTATGGGAGGACTACCCAGGACAGTGGGACTTTGTGACTCGGTGTGGGTAATAGTAGACAGATACACCAAGTCAGCTCATTTTCTTCCAATAAAGTCAGCCTATACAGTGGAACAGTATACATAGTTGTATGTGAGGGAGATAGTTTGTCTCCATGGGGTTCCAAAGTCTATTGTATCTGATTGAGACCCTATTTTTACCTCCAAGTTCTGGGGAGCTCTACAAAAAGCTATGGGGACTTAGTTGAAATTTAGCACAGCTTTTCATCCTCAGACTGATGGACAGTCTGAGAGGACGATTCAGGTGTTGGAGGATATGCTTAGGGCGTGTATGATTGATTTCGAGGGGTCTTGGAGTAAGTATCTTCCGTTGATCGAATTCTCGTATAACAATAGTTATTAGTCCACGATTGGAATGGCTCCTTATGAGTTGCTATATGGAAGGAAGTGTAGGTCGCCCATTCATTGGGATGAGATGGGTGAGAGAAAGTATTTGGGGCCAAACATGGTTCAGAAGACAAATGAAGCTATTAAGAAGATTCGAGCCAGGATGCTTGCTTCACAGAGTGGGCAGAAAAGCTATGCTGATCCTAGGCGTAGAGACGTGGAGTTTCAGGTTGGGGACCACGTGTTTATGCAAGTTTCACCATTGCGAAGGGTGAAAAGGTTTGGAGTAAAGGGCAAGTTAAGCCCTCTGTTTGTTGGACCTTTCGAGATTTTAGAAAGGATTGGATAGGTGGTTTACAGGTTGGCCTTGCCACCGTCGATGTCGGGAGTTCATGATGTTTTCCATGTCTCTATGTTGTGAAAGTATGTCTCATATCCGACACATGTATTGAAGTATGAGGATTTAGAGTTACAGATAGATTTTCCCTACGAGGAGTGACTAGTTCAGATTTTGGACCAGAAGGATAAAGTTCTACATAACAAGACGATTTCGTTAGTTAAAGTGTTGTGGAGAAATAGCAAGGTCGAGGAAGCGATCTGGGAGCTAGAGACAGTGATGCGGGATCAGTATCCCGAGCTATTCAGGTAAATTTTGAGGACGAAATTCTCAGTAGGAGGGGATAGTTGTAATGACCCAAAATCACTAATATGGCTTAAGGGCCTTGATTAGTGTATCGGGAGGGCATAATTGGTTTATGTGTGAATTTATTAAATTAACGTGTGATTATATGATAAACATGCTTGTATGGTTATATGAATGCAAATGTGATTATATGTTATATTTGTGAGAACCACATTATTATGTGGGTAAATCTGCAGCGTGCGACTCTAGGCGATCCTAGTGAGCTAGTTAGTGGGAAAGTCACAACGGGGCTTAATACTTGACTTGGGGTAAGTCAAGGGGTGTTTCGGGTATTAGATGATTATTTGGGATATCGGGTTATGGAAATAAATAATTTGAGATATATTGGGGAATTTTACCATTTTGCCCTCGGAGACGTTTCCGGTACCCCGAGCCTTGGGATTGACTTAATTAACTATGGTTAGACTAAGTAAAATAGAAAACAGTAGAATAAAAACCCAAACTGACCCTTTTTGCTCCTTTCTTCCTTCTCTTCTCTCTCTCAAGAAAACTATTGAAACCTAAGGAAAATTCAGCTGAAACTTTGTGATTTGAGTTGAAGTTTTCAGAGATTAGCTCAGGCTTAACTAAGGAATTCAACCTGGACTAAGGTAAGAGCTGAATCACACTTTTGATCATTAGAATTCTGTGTTTTTGCTGGGTTTTAAAGTGTTTATGGTTTTGAAATTTAAGGATTGAATTGAAGTTGGAAAGCTTGGGTTTTAGCTCAGGAATTGTTAAGGGAGTTGGTTCTGCAGTGGAGGTAAGCTTGAATCTAAGATTTGATGGTTGATTCTGGTGTTTCATTTCTGGTTTTTGTGTTCTTGAGTTTCTGGGTTTCAGAATTTAAATGGGATCTTTAATGAGTTTTTAAGCCAAGTTTCTGTTGGGTTTTGTTGCTAGAATCATGTTAAAAGTCTTGTGATCAATGGGTTTTGGAGTTAGGGTGCTTTGAGGTGGCTTTGAGCAAGGTTAGGATGTTAGGAATGGTGGATTTTCTGGGCACGAAGGGCTGGGCCGTGGCTCTGTTCTAGAGTGTCGCGGCCCTGCGAAGCAAGGAAGAGCCAAGGAGGCACTGCAGTGGGGAAGCACCACGACGCCACAGGGCAGGGCCGTGCGCGCGTGTCTATCGTCAGGGAGGCCTAGCCTCTGTTTCAGGGGCGGGCTCCAGCATGGGTTTCAGGGGCTGCGGCCCTTAAGGGTATTTTTGATCTTTTGGAGGTTTTAAGCGCGATAACCTAACCTATGGTGCTCGGGATCGATTCCACCACCGTGTTTGGTGGAATTCGATGTCCCGGAAGCTAGAACTCCATCCAGAAATATTAACACAATTATTAATGGTACTCCTTATCTTGGTTGTGACTAGGTATTAAGCTAGGGCTCGGGAAGCGGATCGTGCTCAAGAGGCGTCGCTCCTAATCAGTAAACTTGGGAATTAAAGGTAAGAAAACTGCACCCGGATGTGAATTTATAATGGGACTAAGGGTTCCCTATTTTGTATGCTTTGTAAAGGGTGGTATTATGCCACGTAAACAATAAACCAACAGCCTAAGAGTGCCGAAGTTTACACTAGTGCATAGGGCGCGGCTCGGCCACTGGTAGCTGAGAACAGCTTATTATGCACTGAGCTCGGTTTAAGCGGGCCGGAGTCAGTGGGGGTAAATAGAGGGTGCGACCTAAGGTGTCGACCCTGATTATTATGTGATTTTTTTGTTATTATTAATTGATGGATTGTTATGCTGTATAGCTGGGTGATGATTAGCTGACTCTTTGGTTGAATCTTCATGCTTTGTAATTATTGTGGTATGTTAAGTGTATGAACATGCTTAAATGGTTATCCAAATGTTCTTATTGCTTGTTATATAATATGATATGTTTTCTTGCTGGGCCTTGGCTCACGGGTGCTTCGTGGTGCAGGTAAAGGCAAGGGCAAGCTTGATCAGCCTTGATTTGGAGAGCTCTGAGAGCAAAATGTACATGATCAGCTGCTCAGCCGCCACGGTTGAGGGGAGACAGGGACAGGAAAGCCATAATCTTCTATTTTCCCTTTAGAAAGGCTGGTGGTTGTCTGTACACTGGAAATTTTGTAAACAGACTTTTAAATGCTATTTCTTTTGGGATCCCATGTGTAAATGTTTAATTATATGGAAAGTATCTTTTGAGACCAAAACCTTTTAACCCTAGCACATTAATGACTTTAGAATTCACGTTTTTAACTGGTTGGCTTGATTAACAAGTCCTGCACCTTTACAAATACACAGTGTAACGATCTTGGCTATCCGGGGCGTTACAATAATTGTCTCTGTAGGTTGTTTGATAACTACTACTGGCTTCCTAATCACTCCTCCTTCTATTTCTACTGTGAGGATGACCATAATTGTACCCGACATTTCGAGGTGGCTGGCCTCGGTTCTGGCTAGCTAGTCTTTCATTCCTTGGTTATCGGAATTGCTGTCCAGCTTCAGGAGTAGGAGGCTGGCCTTCCCGTGAGGCTGCACGCCTTAGTGATTCATTAGCAGGTCTTCCAGCTCCAAACACTTATTTGGCACAACCTTGCTCTCTGTTGGGCAGCACTTGCTCATCTTGATGAAGTAGTCGCTGGACCCTGGGCTAGCCCCTCTGTTGGAGCATTGGCTCTGAGTTTGCCCAGGGGGGACTACTTGGCCCCGAGACCATGATGGTTGAGCATGTCCTAGAGGCTGACCAGTTGGTTGTTGGGCTTCAGGATTTTCCTGACCAATGTTCTCAGGCTGAGGATTCACTGGTCGGGATCTCGCTGCTTGATTCTATGACAAGACGGCCACCAACAACCTTGCCGCCTCAGGATTGCGACGATCAGCTTCCTCTTGTTGAATCTCAAGGGCTTGTTGCCTTTGATCCAACCGGGCTTGAAAATCTTGTCTTTGTTTATTGAGGGCTTTAGATATAGCCTCTTGAGCTGCTGCTTGACTTTCACGCATGGCAACGACTTGTTCCTTCATGTGCCCCACGACCCCTTTCAGCTGTTCAAGGTCAGGGTGCAGATCTTCTCCTAAGTCCACATGGGGCTCATCATGCCCAAATGTGGCTGGTGAAGGAAGGTTTCAAGGGGGAGGAAATTAATCTAGGTCTTACACGTGTAGCGAGGCGCAAAGGAGGGATCTGACTGCTTGAGGGGCAGTTAAGATGGCAAGTGTTAGGGTTCCCCCTTGTGGTTCTTAACTCTGGCTTCTAGTAGTGATAGTCATTGCTTCAAATGGATCTAGTAAAATGAGATCTTAGATTTCAGCTCTCAATGAAAGCACCAAAATGTTGTCCAGTGTTTTGGTCAACAACACTAAGTCAATTTATATGACAGAAATAGATTTAGAGAAATGAAGTCAAGTAAACGACACAAATAATTTATAGTGGTTCGATGCTAAGAGTTGGTGATGACCTACGTCCACTTGCACTTTTATTAATCAAAGAAGTCTCAGACTGAAGATCAAGAAGAAACAAGGTTCAACTGAGTTTCTTAGGCCTGAGAAAGAATACAATTCAATAGGGTTTTGTATGTAAAGTGCACACTAATTCAACTTAGAGATAATGACTGAGAGATATCTCTATTTATAGAGTCACTTATTGGGCTATGTGTCCTTACAAATTAATCTAGGTCTTACACATGTAGTGTGAGATTGTTACAACTGGATATAAATTCAAATAATACGGGAAAAATACATTCAAATATCATTTATAGAAATATCTTGGGATATTTCACAATATCTCGGGATATTTCACAATATCTCGTGAAATCCGGATCCTTTGGTGAAAATGTCTTGCATATCGAGCCAGATCTGTCTCCGAACGACTTCAATGGATAGTACCTTCTCGAGCAAGAATGTGTTGGTATGGCTTCCTTGAGCATATATCTTATTCCGACCAACTCTCAACGTTTGATGTCGTTTTATTGCCATGTGTCTTCTTCAAATGCCACGTCATTGAGTCCAAAATTGGGTTAAACAATAATTACAATGTACACAATCATAAAAAAAAAATTGTCAAAAATACTTCCTGAGCCAAAAACAACAAGGGGTGCACCGGTGCCCTTTAAGGGATGCTTCGGAGAATCCTCCTACATAAATATACATAGATATTTTTTAAATTATTAAAAAAAATTGGGAAAACTTTGTTTTTCTTTTGACAAAAATGAAAAACTGGGTTAAATAATATTTACTTTTGTAAATAACGGGGCAAATGGACAAGAGTGCAAAAGAGAAAGCGTAGAGGATAACTCTTGCAAAAGACATGGCTCAAATGTTGTTTGTCCTTACTCATATATAAAACACCATACAGCAACAATGCAGTTCCATTTAAAAAGAAGAAAAAAAACACTCCACTTTAAGTAAATAAGGAGAGACACGCGGCAACATTTAATTTGTCCTTTAGGACGGTTCCCTTACCTAAAAGTTACTTAATACATTTCTATCGACTAAGTATACAATAGTATAGACACGGGAGTCGCATTTTAGGAAACGTGGCAAATATATTTTTTGATGTGAAGAAACGTGGCAAACATTGATTAGAGCTTCACCGATACAACGTTAACAGTTGAGGTAGTTAGGTAAAACTCTTACGGTGTGGCATGTATCGTCATTACCAAGGAAGAAAGAGAGAGAAAGAAATGTAAGATCGAGGAGAGAGAAAGAGAGATAAGCTGTCGTTTAGAGAGAAGAGAGAGAGTGAGTATATGAAAGCAGTGAAGTAGAAATGGTAACGGACCAGGAAATATCGCAGGCTCTGCAAACCCTAATTCACGAATCGTCGTCCTCCAACAACAGTGGAATCAACTCCTTAAACGACCTTGTTCAGGAGCTGGAGACGAAGCTCGGTCAAGACCTTTCCCACAAGTCTGATTTCATTCGAAACCAGATCCATCTCATCTTCCGATCACACCCCACTGTGCCACAGCAACACCAACACCAACACCAACACCAACACTCCCACCCCCACCCCCACCCCCACCCCCACCCCCAGTCCCAGCCTCACCCTCACCCTCACCCTCACCCTGCGCCTCCTCAGCTCAATGACCGTTTTGCTCCTCACCAAAACCCTAATTTTCACCCCACTCCATCTGCCTTCCAGACTTTTTCTCTCCATCCTCAGCCACCGCCGGCTAACCGTGTGGTCGCCACCGCTGATGAGTCCGTTTCTGCCGCCGACCGCCCAAAGGAGGGGTAAGATTCTTTCTTTTTCTTTTCCTTTTTTATATATATTTATATGTAAATTGTGAGCACTGAATTTATAGCTGGCTTTTCTGAGTCTCTGGGCCTCTGTTTGGCTAAATGTAATTAGGTTGTTCAGCACTCCATGGATCTATAATTATAGCTCAATGTGATAAAATATTCTCCACGAGCTACTCTAATTTTTTTTTCTCAATACACTATTCATATTACATGTAGAGTCCACTGTTCACTCTTTTTAAAATATTTTATTACTTTTTTTTTCTTGTTTTCTATATATATAAATATTTTATTACTTTTTTTCTAACTTTTCTATATATATGTTTGATATTAGGAATAATATTTTATGAATTTAGTAATTTTTTATACTTGTATGCATATTATTATCATTTTATATTTTGTTATAATAATTATATTGAGAATTATTTTTAAATTGTGTATTAATTTATATTTTATTTATTTTGGAATAATCTAAAATAAAGTATAATTATATTTTGATATTATATATGGTTAAATATCATAAATATTAAAAAATACTATGGATAGTTAGAGAAAAAATTTAAAATAAATACAAAAATATTAAAAAAAAATAATATTTAAATGATATTGAGTAAAATTAGAGAAGATGGTGTATGGTGTAATGTAAAAGTTAAGAGGTAAAATAGATAAAGTGGTGTTTTGAATAGGTATTTTAGAGTATAGAGAAGAGCACCTATCTATTGGGAGTGCTCTTTGTGGACTGGATTTGGGGGGGTTTTAAGCAATTCAAAAGCTAGCCCTTTTTGAATTTCAGTATTTTAATATTTTTTTATTGAAACGATTATAACTTTTTTAGTTTTTAGGATACCCTTTTGTTTTGTAGTGAAATTAAAGGAATAAATAAAACTCAATTATGGGTATAAAGTCATATAGGACATGCAAACTAGAACTGAAAAATTC
This sequence comes from Humulus lupulus, assembly GCF_963169125.1. NCBI lineage: Eukaryota > Viridiplantae > Streptophyta > Magnoliopsida > Rosales > Cannabaceae > Humulus > Humulus lupulus. The sequence goes on along the minus strand of NC_084798.1, from coordinate 78,114,562 downwards.
AACTTTGTGCATGTATGTGGTGTATATGAGATATATATGTGTATACATTTTACGTGTAGATGCTCATTTTTATATGCTCTTGTAATTATTGTTACAGCACTCAAACCAAACCCAAGAGAAAAGGTGGCCCAGGGGGACTCAACAAGCTTTGTGGTGTTTCCCCTGAACTTCAGACTATTGTTGGCCAACCTGCTCTTCCAAGGACTGAGGTTCAGACTCAAAGAATCTTTTTGTTAGTTTTTGGTTACCTACTCCGAGGTTTTTAATTGTGTCTTCATTGCCTTTTTTTTAGATAGTTAAGCAACTGTGGGCTTACATAAGGAGGAATAATCTCCAAGATCCTAGTAACAAAAGGAAAATTATATGCAATGATGAGCTGCGATTGGTATTTGAGACGGACTGTACTGATATGTTCAAAATGAACAAATTACTAGCTAAACATATTATACCTCTGGAACCTTCAAGTACGTATCTTGTGTAGTTGCTCATTGATTTCTGTGTGTTTCAATTATGTACGTAACACCAAATACTTAGACTAAGGACTTGCTTGTTTTTTGCGCTCTCAGAGGCTCCTAAGAAGGCTAAGGTAGAGGTGGAGTCTGGAACAAAAGGCACAGAAGCTAGTCCTTCTGTGATAGTATCTGAAGAACTTGCAAAATTTTTTGGTGTTAGTGAAAGGGAAATGCTCCAATCAGAGGTTTTAAGACGTATCTGGGAATACATAAAGGTCAACAATCTTGAGGTAAGTAACATACTTTACCACCACTCTAAAGAAAAAAAAAAGTGAGGTAGATTGGCCCAGTGTGCAAAGTTTGAATTTTTTACATAGCATGAATATCCTTTTATATTTCCATGGTTCTCTCTCATTGAGCTCCCTTTTTGCTTGATTGTTTTATATTTGTACCATGTCCTTGCAGTTGACCTTAATACGGTACTTTTGCATTTTGCCTGATTTAGTGTTAAGATGATTGCTATTTGAAATAGCTGTGCTAACCATTTTCTTTTTTCACCTGGACTTATACATAGGATCCTTTAAACCACATGGCTATAATATGTGATGCAAAGCTTCAAGAGCTCTTTGGTTGTGATAGCATCTCAACATTGGGGATGCCAGAGGCTTTGGCACGCAGCCATATATGCCGGAAACCCTGATTGGCTGTTTTCTGGTAAGAACTGTATCCGATCCACTTATTTTACTTTTGAGTTGAGGACAGGAAAATTAGCATTTAGCTACCGCATACCAAGAATTTGTTGTCTTATATGATGGTTTTCCAACCTAGCATTTAACCAGGTGGTTTTCTGCAAAAGTTTCCAACTTCTTTGTCCAGAAAAATTGATGTGATCTTTGTTTTGCTTGCAGTTGCAGATCAGTTGGTATTTGCTCGTCGATAGGGAAGTTGTAGTTATCTATATAATGTATGAGGTCATGGCCAATATTTGTTAGTAATGCCATGGATCTAGGGTTATGGATTGACTGACTGACTAGTTAGGTAGAATGACCCGTGGAAATTTTTAACACCTGTAAAAAAGGGCAGAAGTAGAATGAAAAAAAAACACAACGTATCATGTAAGAAGTTGTTATTAGCTCACTTTCAGTGATGAATGATGTTTTCTTTATTTTGTTTTAATGGTCTGCAGCTTACAAGTTCTGTACGTATTATACCATTCATGGTTTTATTTATGTATAGGTCTTGTTCTTGCCCCATGTAAGGAATATAATTCCCCTTGTCAGATTTAATCATTATGCTATATATATATTTATTACTTGTGTAAATAGTAAATTAACAAGGCAATGAACATCCGTGAGGTTTGATTTATGATCTAGTGCGACAGAAGTATCTTTAGAATAATGTGCAAACTTCTTAGCATACATGTGCTATTCAGGGCCATGACCTTTGAACAAGTTTGATTTTTATATCGTTTATTTGTCCCATGTGCTATTCACCAGCTAGGTTCACATGACAAACTAACAATTATAACCGAACATTTAAAAAACTGTGAAGCTCTCCTGTAAATTAAACTTTGGAATATAAGCCCCTCAGAGTTCAACGGCCGACAGACAACAAAATGGCCAAGAACGGTTCCAAAGTAGTGGTCCAGTGGATACTTTATGGCCATTTTTAGCTTGATAGCACTGTTGGGCAGTGCCAGTGCCATAAACATTGACTCCAGCAACTTTGCAGTATAGTATGCCTCCCTGCATTGAAAGGCAAATCACCAAATGAGAATTGCTGCGCTCTAATTCACTGGATCAACTTGCCATGCCTCCGTAGGTACAATGATGCACTTCCTGCAATCGGTGTCAAACCTGCACAGGCTGTAGAGCTGCCTCAGAAATGTGGCCTGAAAATGCTGCAGGAGTGCCAAGGTAAGGTTCCAAAATGCTCATAATTGTTGCATCAAAAGATTAGATCAGAGTTAAACGATTTAGTTTTTAATCGCATTGTTACATTCACGAGCATGGTTGGACTTGGCATGGATTTTGGCTTTCTCAGCCATTGCTTTGCATGTTATGTCGAGTCTCTAATCATTAGCTTTCTTTCATGTGCAGTGGCATGAAGCACCGCAGGGGAATTGTTTACAGGAATGTGTGTTGGAATAAGTCTGTCCGCGCCATTGTGAATTTTTGCACCTTGTCTGGTATTAAATTATTGTAAATTCATTTCTTGTGTGCCGTCAAGATTTACTTTTGCAAAATCATCTTTCAAAGGGGTCTATTCTTGCCAAGAGACACCTGACTGTTTGTCTTATATAATATTCTCTTCATGATTTTGATTGCACCTTATCAATGTTATGCGATCTGGTTGTGGATGCCATTCAGGTCCATACTGGTATTTTAAGCACATGTGTTCTTGGCGTTTAATGACTAAGAAAAGACACGAGACTAGTCCTAAGTTTGAGTAAAATCCCTCGAACATAATTCTCTTATTAGCTTAAGAGACTCAAAAATTCATCTATTCTTCATTTACAAGCTTTCAACATGAGGAACGTAAAAAAGTTTAATACCATATGAGAAAGTCAGAACAAAAGTAAGTAAATTTACTACCACTTTGCCCAGTGTTACCTTTAGATAATTCTTAGTACTTTTCTGTCATGCCCTCGATTTATCATCTTTTCTTTGACTTGAGCCTGATGCTCTCAACTCAAGTTATTCATCTAAGTTGGGAGCTGATTTTCACGAGGGCCACCAAAGATGGGTCTCATGTAAGCATCATCAAACCTCCTCCAGTAGGAGTGAATGGTGTATACAGGCCTTTCTATCAACATGGACAAACTGTTTTTAGCCCGAAGGATGTTGGTTGTGGCAGATTCTTCAAAGGAGAGCAAAGGAGGGGTCAAGTCCTCTGTAAGGTCTTTGGACCTTTCTCGACTAATGACGTTAGTCATATGATGGGGAAGCAGACAGCTTATTAGTGGCTTAGTTAGAAGACCAAATACCTGTTATCATATAAAAATTCGACAGTTGATGACAAATAATCCAAAATAATCAATGTAATATATACATTTGCCCTTGTCTTCTAATTAGATAAAAATATTCACTTACCACTGTACTGAAAAGGACAACAATTATGGTGACTGTGATCATTGAAGCATTGATGGGGTCCGAAGTAACACCGTAAAATGTGAACTTCACAAGCCAAAAGCATTAAAATGGTCAAAATGCATGATGATCAAATGAATTAGATGACAAGTCATGTATAAGTTTTATGTAACCAAAGCACATACCTTTTCAAATGCCAAAGCTATTGAGACAGCTCCCCTCATTAGTCCAGCCCACCATATGACGATCTGAAGAGGTAGCATTAGCATGATCATTTAACCTATGCCCTTAATTGTAATCAAATTTGTGATTAACTACTATCTTACCATGTGTTTGAATGTGAGTTTAGATGATCCACCAGAATGCGATTCATTCATGTAGTTGGAAAGAACAGAGAGAGGGAAAACGAATGCAGCACGTCCAAGCGATACCAGTAAGATTAGTGTACTCCAAATGCTTATGGAAGTACCAAAACTGCAACCAAAGAGAGTATATTTGAAAGAAAACACAGTTGAGCTAATATAGTATAACTAGTACTAATGGAAAGAGGAAAAAGTACTTTAACTTGGACATCTTCCACTTCTCCATGTCAAGAGCATCCATTCCCACATAAAGAAAAATGAATGTCTCTGCAACAAATGACATCATAGCAAATACATTCCTGCAGAGGAAATGGAAATCAACAATCCGATTGGTGTGTTAAATAATTGTTAGGTAGAATATAAGAAATTTTGTAAAATCCAACAACATAATCTGCCAATGCATGCCTGGTTGTGATTCTAGAAGTCTCTGCCACATTATGCCATGCATAGTGTGACATGAGAATACCGCAAAAGAAAACGGTAAGTATTCCACTCAGATTGAACAGCTGCAAAAGAGCAATTAAGATGCTAACAACTTTAAGTATTCATAAAAAAAAATGAAATGGTAGATAATAAGCATGTTTGATCATCTAATATGAGAAAGGTGAATCAGGATTTCAAAAGAGCATTATACAGAGAAATTCAGGCTTGTCTGTTGAATGATACCGGTATGGTATAGATTCAAATATATTTAGAAATACAATTTTTACACAAACTGAATATGTAAATAAATTATAATCAACAATGTTAGCTTCTTTAAATGACATATATTGGAGGAACTTTCAAGTCCATGTTATTACCTCAGCCAACATGTATGATAGATAAGCCATTAAGACCATCAAGGCAATTTCACGAATACTCGAATGTCTGTAATCAAACACAAAAACGGGTTTATATACACAATAAGTACCAAACTAATTGAAAACCTGAGACTAAAACATTGAAAGAAATGCCAAACTCTGGCCTTTCCCGTTGCATCTTCGACAGAAGTAGTCACTTGCCTTCCAAAGCACAGGGTCTTAAGGACATATGACGTCAAAAGTCCAGACTGGAAGAAAATAGATACTAAACAATCAGACAGAAAATGCTAAGGCATGACATTCTTCAAGGCACGGAATCTCTGAATATTATACACACGTATATAAATAAGCCAAGTAGAAACTAATAGTAAGGAACACTAATCAATGGAAAAGTATATATTCATTCCTTGATTTATTTCATATACAGTCATCACATAAATACTTACTACGATTCCGAGTACTGTGCTTGTGAAGAACAAATACAGAAAATCTCCCAAGACATGGAAAAAGGTCTTGCTACCAAACCGAGTAATGTCAATCTTTTGTATTGCATTGAATAGTACAACTGATGTTGCATCATTCACCACTCCTTCTCCGAATACTAGGCTGTATAGCAATGGGGTTTCATCTTGATGAAGCACCTAAATAAGTACATATATATATATATGTGTGTGTGTGTGTGTGTGATAGCTTAGACGAAGAACGAAACATTGAAGTACGTAGTTGAAGGGAAAAAAAACTAAAAGAAAAAGCAGGATTATGGAATGGAACCAAACCTCAAGTTCAAGTGCTGACTAACCTGCAGGGTGCACACTGTATCAGTTGACGAGAATATTGTTCCTATAGCTGAATCAAAACAAGCAAGTTCGTTTGCAAATACAGTTATATGCCATATTATACGTGATTACATACAAGATAAAACATACTTATGGGAATTGTCATAGGCTCATATATTACGACATAAATAAGTATCTGACCAAGAAAGTCGCGCACATTCAGACCATTAAAGCCCAACTTAGAGAATAACCACCAGCTGCCTAGGTCAAAAGTAAGTTGAAGACATTTAGAATAGCCCCACAGTATGCAGCGAGCGACAAAGAATAATAATCTGTGATTGGAAATTACCACACGTTATGATCGATGTGGAAATGAAAACACCAACCACACCAAATAGCATGATGGTTAAGAAGTTGTGGAAGAACTGTTTTTTCTTGACTTGAAACCTGACATATGCATCAGCAAAGTACAGAGTAAGCACAATAAGCCTAAAACTCACCCACCCCATGATCATGATCATGATGATGATCTTACCCGGCATTAAAAATTATTGGCGGAAGAAGGTAAATGAAGAACAATTCTTCATCAAAAGTCAGAATATGAGAACTCTTGCCCTTGCTCATAACCAATATGATAGTCCCTGCTATGATTCCCTGCTTAGCATGTACAAATTTAGAGGCAATACAGGTAATATTTTATATCACAAATCAACAAAGACTCGAATCACAATTACGACAATGAAAACATTTTGCTAACGAAGAGATATGTCCAATTATGGGGCCATTAAAACGACGTGTGTTCTGTTCATATCATATATTTTCACTTGTTAATACAAACACAGATTAAAACAAACCAAAATTGTCGTACGTTCAGAGCTTATGTTTGGGAACTTACCAAGAAAATGGCGGTGATGGATTCGTTAACCCATCGATTCTTTTCAAGCAAGTGACCAATGATGAGGCAGAGGCAGAGAACCGCTACGAACAACGAGATGGGCATCACTTGGGCATGGTCCTTCGAAAAGTTTCCCACCATAGCTATTGGCATTGTGTGTATGTTTTGCCAAACTTACAAACAAAACTCTTACAAATAACGAAGACGATGATACACATAAAACCAGTTGAGCATCTTCAGTTCCTGACTGACATGAGTTTCGACTGTAACGACGATGGGATTAACATGTGGACACTAAGCATGCCAGTCTTACACGTGTGTTTTTGATTCAGTCAGCTAGCAGCAATAACATCTCATAATTATTTTGTTTGCTCTTGTTTGGATCAAAGTAAAGGAGAAGAAATATAAAAGTCTATTTTTTCGGATAGATAAACTCAACCGCCCAACTTTTTCGATATGTTAAATTTTGTTTATATATATATATATATTCTATAGGGCTCTTACTGTTTTTTTGACTACTCAACACGTTTCGGCGCGTTTTTTTTTTTTTTTTTTTATTGATTATGTATATTGTAACTATTTAGAGCCTCTGCAAATTTTCAGAAAATTCTGAATAGTTTACAGTATCAAAAACTAAGTTCAAACATGTAGATTTCCACGCGCATAAAAAAATTAGTCACGCGTGCAACAACATATTTGAACCTAGTTTTCGGTACTGTAAACTTTTCAGAATTTTCTGAAAATTTGGAGAATGTCCTAAATAGCTACAATATACACACTCATAAAAAAAATTGTGTCAAAAACTGTTCACGGGTCGAGAACACTGAGAGCCCACCAGTATAGCTTAAAGTGAGCCCCTATAAAAAAATTCCCTTATATTTATATACTAGTTTTTCTTATTCGTGCCAATGGCACGTGGGCTTAAAGGATAGAAAATAAATAATCATAAAAAAAAAAAGAGATATTTGCAACTAAATTATTGTATTTATAGTACTTAAGCATCAAAGTTATTTTTTGGTGGCAAAAATATTTTGTATTCATGTTTTGATGCAATTTAATATAATTATTTGTTTCGTCGTTAATTTCATCTACATAGTGTGAAATTTGTTAATAACTTAAATACTTTCACCGTAATTATCTCTTAAATTAGGTACTTTCACCGCAAATATTTTTTAAATTAGGTACTTTTGTCGAAAATATTTCTTTAATTTGGTATTTTTACATATGTGTCACATATGAACTTATCAATGAGAATTGACGATTGTACCAAATTATACCAAAATATAGACAGAATGTACTTTTGCTGCCAAAAAGATAACTTGAGTAATTAAATGCTACAAACCTAATAACTTACTTAATTTCCCACAAATAAGCCTAAAAAAATTATTTTTATGTTATAATTTGATTTGATGGGAAATAAATTTAATAATATTTAAAGTTGACAAAATAATTTTTAATCATAGATACATGCTCACTACTCCTAATAACAATTAAAACATTTACAACATAAATGAAATATAAATGCATATTTAAAAATAAAACTTTTTTCTTAAAAAAAAACATCAACAAGCTTAAAACAAAATAGGAACTAATAAACAAAACATCGAAACTTATTTAGTTAAGAGGGTCATAAAATTTAATAAACAAGAACTAACATATAATAATAATACTAACAATATAAAAATAACTTATTAAAAATAATAAATATTAAGAAAAAGAAAGGCTCACTTCCAGCATGACAATATATTTTAATTTTTTTAGTTACTATATATTTTATTTCATATTTTGAATATATAATAATATAATTTTAACATTTAAATTATTATTAAGACAAAAATTAATCAATAATTTAATAAAATTATGATCTATTAACATTTCAAAGTTGTAAAAATTTTATGGGGTCAATAGTTTTGCGATGAGTGAAAGAATACATTTCTCATTTGACAGTTTTTTCTTTTATTTAAGACAGTTATATATATACTTGGAGTAATTTAAGATAACTATATTATCCACTTTATTTTTTTCCATCACGTTCGTCGACATCCTCAGGTCCTTGACAACACCCCTCTTGCAACCTCGATTTCGAACAAAAGAATCCCTTATTTCCTCTTCAGTTGGTGAAAGTAAAGTTTGTTTTTCTTCTGCTTTTATTTAAGGTTTCAACTAGTAAAGGAGTGTCTTTGTTTTTGTTTTTTCTTTCACTCTTTGTATCCAAACATATGGTAGTCAAATTTAAGAAAGAAGATCTTTGGTTCCTAAACTATTTTCTTCAAGTATGACCTCTTAATTCATATGACAATATTAACATGGTTGTTCTCTCTTTATTTGGGCTTCAAAATGATGTTGGGTTGTCTCCATTTTTGATAGACAAGCCCACATAGAATTGGACCCAAAAAGAATAGAAGCCCACGTTAAGGCCTGGTCCGACAATCAAGAGACTCGAGTAGAGAGTCCTCAAGAAGCCAATACACCAGCTGCTACTGAAGAACAAGCTACACCAGCCAAAGGAAAAGGAAGAGAGACAACAGAAGCACCATCGCATGAGAAACGAGAGCGCGTGAAGCCAAGATGGATGAGGGAATTCGTTATGGCCGAGTAACATTGAGAGTAGAGGCGGTTGTAGTAACCAATTTCTGTTACAAACTACTCTATGTATTTCTTTTTGCTTTCCTATCCTTGGATATATACTAGATGATTTGATATTATGGGTTTTTTTATGTTGAATGAGGAAATTGGTAATTGGAGTTGGGTACTGACTCAAAGAGTACTTACCTAATTTTAGCTATCGCTGGTGCTTTCATTGAGAGCTCACTGTCATGAAAAACGACGAGATTGTTTAGTTGCTGAAGGCTATGGAGAATAACTTCAAACAACATGTTGATGCCCAACTAGAGAAGTTCACTTCATTGTTTGACCAACACCGTGCATCGGCAGAGGAACGACTGGGACAAATGTCTCAACCTCCGACCAAGACGAAACCCATTGAACAGAATCAGAGCGTCGAAGTGGAACAGAGTCGTGTCTTAACCATGCGTAACGGAGGAGATGCTGCATATAAGGATATGAATTCGATTTTGAAGACCTTGAGGGTAAGGGTACCTAGATTTGATGGAACTAGTGTGGAGAATTGGATCTACAAGATCAATAAATATTTTAATCTTCATAAGGTAGAACCAGATACGTGATTGGCAATGGTGGCTTTCCATTTGGAAGGAGGCCCTGCTACTTGGTTTCAGTGGATGGAGAAAGGGGGTTCGTTCATCAATTGGGAGACCTTTATACAAGAGCTCTGCAAGAGGTATGGTTCGTACATATATGATGATCCTTTAGGAAAGATATCCAAGCTTACACAAGTTGGTCGAGTCTCAAAATACTGAGCTAAATTCGAAGAGTTAATGACTCAGATTACTGGGGTGCCATAAACTATGTTTCTCAATTTTTTTTGTGTGGGGATTGAAGTTAGACATTCGACGTGAGCTGCTGATAGCAACACCCACGGATTTGGCAAATACCATGGCCAAGGCGCAGCTGTTTGAAGATAGGCACAAAGACATGTCGGGACGATTCCATTCTGATTACTCACCATCTGGTTATTCAGAAAGGAAAGTTGGGGCTACGGGTGTTTCATTGGGCAACAAACCGAGTAGTCAATCGTTGCAAGGGAGTGCGGGCATGAGTCTGAATCTAAAACCTATTAACACCATGAACTTGCTACCTATCAAGCGCCTAACACTTGCGGAATTGCAAGACCGACAAGACAAAGGGTTATGTTTCACTTGTGATGAAAAGTTTAATTATGGTCACAAATGCAAGAACAAGGTATTGTTGTATTGTGGGAAAGAAGAGGAGGAAGACAATATCGAGGACACACAAGGAAGCATTGACGAGGAGATTGAGGAAGAGGTAAGCCTAAATGCCTTATCAAATTCTGTCAATCCGCACATTTTCCAATTGCTGGCTAATCATGGCACAGAAACGCTGGATGTTTTGATCAATACGAGCAACAATAATAACTTCATCCAAGAGAATTTAGTCGATAAGTTACATCTTCCATGGGATGTGTTTACCCAAAAAAGATTTACCTAATGACGTGGAAAAATTAACATGCACATGGGATACATGTGGCCGTTTAAGTGAGTACGATCTGTTCAACCATCGACCAGAAGAGAATTCACTCTCAGCAGACAACATATTTCATGGGCGACCAGTCTTGTCACAACATTTTAGATATTTCTTACAAAAATGTAATTTTGCATGTATGTAATAATTGTGATTTCCATTATTATTTGGATAGACTTGTATTAAATGTAATTAAGGCGCATCGGCCCATGTAGAACTCCTTGAGCCTATAAATAAGACTCAAAAGGCTCAAGAGATGGGACTTTTTTCGGAAGGAATTTTGAGAGAGAAATATAGTGTTTTTATCAGCCAAAATTGTATTCATCCCTGAGATTGTGAAACTCGAGAACCCTAGTTCATTGATCACAGTTTTTGGGATTCTACATTAATAAGAACACTAAGTGGACGTAGGTTATTATCATTACTTGGGGCCAAACCACTCTAAAACTTTGGTGTCGTTTATCTTTTTGTCTTGAATTCTTCTTGTTTTTATCGTTTTACTTGACTTCGTATCATTGACTAAATAAATGGTCAAAATTTTGGTGCTTTCATTGAGAGCTGAACTCAAGACCTCCAAGAAGATCAAATGACAAAAACAGCTAGGAAGACTGGGCAAACCTCTGGTACTGCGCCAACCCAACCTCCTCCACAAAACCTGGCTGAGGATGAACCACAAGTGGAATTGGAAGAGGAGGAGATGGATTCTGAAACTTTGAGGATGACTCTGATTGTGTTGCAAGAGGAACTAGCCAATTTGAGGGCTAATCAAGAAAATGTGGTTGAAACAATGGCGCTGCATCAGAGGGAGATTGATAGGCACACCAAGAATTGAATGAGTGGTAGACCGATATGGATTGCCGGTAGAGGGATGCCACTACTGCTCTGGAGGCAGCCATTCAGCTGGCTCAGGGACAACTTGCACCTGCCTTCCAACCGGATCAGCCACCTAGTAAGCGACCACAACAAGGTCCATATTCAAATCATCCCCAAAATCACCATACTCTGCCTCAACCGACAAACCCTCAAAGGCCGGAGCAACCCCTGCTGCTAAACAAGATAGGTCGTTCCAAGATCCTGAGCAGCAACCACCCTCTCGTGCTGGTCGAGATAATCTCCAGCAGCAAAGGCAAAATAGGGCTGGGCAGCCTCCCCGAAGCCCTAGACGCCAGACTGCTGAGGAGGCAAACCCACCGAGCAGGGGACAACGTCCTTCTGCAAGCAGAAGGCAGGTTGAATCAGGCTTTGCGGTCAGGGGTCCTCCTCGACATAATAATGCCCGAGGACCTAGTGACCAACGCAGGCCTCCACCTGTCAGTCGGGACATGCCAACAAGGGGAGGAGGAAATAGTGCGAATAGTAGGTCGCACCGTAGTCGGCCACACTTTAGGGATGGGCATGACTATAATGAGGCGAATTCGGGCAAAGGATATGCTGGTCGGCGGCAAGAAGAGAGGGGTGGAGAACAGTACCCTCTGCCAAGAGAGAACCGATCGATGAGCCAAAATGCTGGGGGGCAGCCTAGACAACCCAATGTCTTTGATCGACTGGGTGCAAGCGAGCAAAGGTGTAGGGAGGAAGATTTGAGAGATGTTCTCAATGACAGAAGAGAAAGACATGATGAGTATGCACCTCCAACACCAGTCGCTCCAATAGTGTCAAATGTTGTACAGGTCGAACTCGATGCCTTAAATCAGGTTAACCAACAACTAGTGGGGAACCGGACATCCCATATTGAATTTGACCGGAGAAAGGGTACTCCGTTTGTGCAAAGAATCGTGATGGCCGAGACTCCAAGAAAATTTAAGATGCCTATCTTGCCCAACTTCACTGATTAGAAGATCCTGTATCTCACGTGAACAAATTTGAGATACAAATGGACATCAAAAAGGTGCCAGACGACGCCCAGTGCAGAATCTTTCCAGCCACCTTGTCCGAGACTGCTTAGGAGTTATATTTCAAATTCCCTCCGGCCAGCATAGTGTCCTGGGAAATGTTCGTGAAGGAGTTTTATGGACAGTTTTATTATGGTTGAGTACATCCAACTGAGGCCAATCAGCTGGTTGAGATACGCCAGAAGGAGGGAGAAACCCTGAAAGGGTATGTTCAACGATTCATGTGAGCTGCTGCTGGAGCTAAGATGGTTGGCAATGAAGGAAAGATGATGGCTCTTACTACTAGAGTATGACGCCATTCATCCCTTTTGAACAGTTTGCGAAAGAATGAGGTCAAGAGCACCCAAGGATTTCTGGACTGAGCAGACAGGTACACCAAGCTCAAGGAGGCCATTGCCAATGAAGGGAAGTCACCCACAGATGACCAGGGTCTGAAAGAAGATCCCACCAAAGCCACCAATGGGTCTGGGAAACCCAACGGCAATGACAAAAATAATGGGAAAAACGGAGGAAAAAGGGCGAACCACGAACCATCAACGTCTGAGAACAAGCGCCCTAAAAGTAACAGATATAAGCCAAGGTTCACCAATTATACGACCCTAGTCGATAGCAGAGCAGAAGTGTATCAGGCCACTCACACAATTGTTCCCTTCAGGCGACCAGCCCCAATCAGGAAGGACATATCCAAGAGAGATACTACCAAGTTTTGTCATTTCCATAACGACTATGGCCATGAAACCAACGAATGCAACCAACTTAAAGATGAGATTGAGTTCCTTTTCAGACAAGGACACCTGAGGAGATATGTATGAACTACTGGAGGTTCTCAGCGAAAGGCTCAAGGAGGCAACGAGCAGGCACATGTATGCCAACGCTCGCCCCCTTTACAGCCAGCTCTAGTTGCTAGTACATTGCTGACCATCTGCGGTGGCCCACACCTAGCAGGTGATAGTGGGAAGGCGAGGGAAAGGTACGCCCGAACCTTATGTCACGACTAGGACATTGAAATTTTGAACGTAGAGGAGCGAACTCCCAAAAAAGCTCGAATAGAGGAAGAACTGATAACTTTCTCTGAGCTTGACGCTCAGCATGATCAATTTCCCCATTCAGATCCTCTGGTCGTGGATGTCCAGATCGCTAATATGATGGTCAAGTGAGTATTGGTGGATACAGGAAGCTCAGTCAACATTTTGTACAAATCTTCGCTAGAGAGGATGAAGTTGTTGGTGCAAGATTTGGAACCATGCAACCAAACCATTTATGGTTTTTCCGGCGAAGGGCTCGCACCAACTGGGTTGATCAGACCTCCAGTCACAGCAGAAGTGGCACCTGCGAATAGGACATTACTCTCTACTTTCATAGTAGTTGATTGTCATTCTGCGTATAATTCTGTGGTTGGAAGGCCTATTCTAGTCGACATGCGAGCCGTAACCTCAGTCTGACACTTGGCAATGAAATTTCCAACAGACGTAGGAGTGGGATGCGTGTTGGGAAACCAGTGTGAAGCACGGGAATGTTATAATTCCTCGATTACCAAGGCAAAAAGAGGCGGATCGGGGGAAAAATTCGAGAAAAGGTTGCTGTTGGCAAATGAAGTACAAGCCCAATCAGGTGAACAGGTCACCAAATGGGGTGTTGCCCAAAGTGAGGATAGAGACTTAGATCCTCGCTTTGGGGATTTTGAAGAAAATGTGGGACCTGTGGAGGACCTTGAGGAGGTCCAACTAGAAGAGGCAGATCCGACTAGGGTTGTGAAAGTCAGTAAAAACTTAGAGACAACAACTAAGAAAAAACTGGTGGAATTTTTGAAGGAGAATCAAGAGGTGTTTGTCTGGTCGCATAAAGATATGGTTGGGATTGATCTAACAATTATTAGCCATGTCTTAAATATAAACAAAAATTTTCCACCAGTGCAGCAAAAAAGGAGGCTGCTCGACAAAGACAGATCGAAGGCGTTAAAAGATGAGGTTGAGAAGTTGAAGGAGGACAGATTCATCAGGGTAGCGTTTTATCCATCTTGGGTTTCTAATCCTGTACTGGTTCCCAAGTCGAATGGAAAGTGGAGGACTTGCATGGATTTCATAGACCTTAATAATGCCTGCCCAAAGGATTGTTTTCCACTCCCAAGGATCGACCAGCTGGTCGATGCTACATCAGGCCATGAGATTTTATCATTCATGGACGCATACTCTGGGTACAATCAAATCAGTATGAATCCACCTGATGAGGATCACACTAGCTTTTGAACATATACAGGGCTTTACTGTTATAAAGTAATGCCCTTCGGTTTGAAAAACGCTAGTGCGACTTACCAGCGACTGGTCAACCATATGTTCAAAGAGCTGATCAACGTTAACATGGAGGTATATTTCGATGACATGCTGGTTAAGTCGAAGAAGACCGAAGAGCACATCGAGGACTTGGGAGAATGCTTCAACATCTTGAACAAATATCAGATGAAGTTAAATCCCCTCAAGTGTTCCTTTGGTGTTGGATAGGGAAAAATCTTGGGATTTATAGTAAACTCACGAGGTATCGAAGCTAATCCCGAAAAGATCAAGGCCCTGATTAAGATGCAGTTGCTTGCCAAAATTAAAGATGTTCAAAGCCTAACCGGGAGAATTGCTGCTTTGAGTAGATTCATTTCTAAGTCAACAGAAAAGTGTGTTCCATTTTTTAATCTACTCAGGGGCAACAAGAAGTTCGAGTGGACGGAAGAGTGCGAGCAGGCTTTTCAGGCGCTAAAGTCTCATATCTCGCAACCACCAATCTTGTCCAAGCCGGTCGAAAAAGAAACTTTGTTCATCTATTTGGCAGTCACAGAGTATGTTGCTAGCGCTGTTTTGATCAGAGAGGAGGACCATGTTCAAAAAGTTGTGTACTATGTAATCAAGAGGCTAGTAGGAGCAGAGTTACGGTATCCACCCATTGAGAAGTTAGCCTATTGCTTGATTCTGGCCTCCAGAATACTAGACCATACTTTCAAGCTCATTCCATCGTGGTACTCACTGACCAGCCATTACAGCAAGTCTTGCAGAAACCAGAAGTCGCTGAATGATTATTAAAATGGGCAGTCGAACTTGGGCAGTTCAATATTTCTTATTCTCCACGAGCAATTGTGAAAGGACAGGCTCTAGCAGACTTTATCGCATAATTCACTAGGATCCCAATTAGCGAGCCGATGGAAGGAGCAGAAATTCAAGATCAAGCTCCTTCGTGGAAATTGTTCGTAGATGGCTCTTCCAACCAGCACAATGCTGGAGCAGGACTGATCTTGATTATGCCAAAAGGACAAAGATTCCATTGTGCAATCAGATTTGACTTTACAGCGTCCAATAACGAAGCTGAATACAAAGCTCTGCTCGCAAGATTAAGATTAGCCAAGGACATGGATATAAAGTCACTAGAGATTAACAGTGACTCCCAGCTAGTGGTTAATCAAATTATAGGAGAATATCAAGCTCGAGTTCTCAAGATGGTTGCTTATTTGAACAAAGCAAAGGACTTATTGGCACAGTTTGAAAGGTATACTCTCCAGTAAGTACCTCATGATCAGAATTCGAATGCTGATGCCCTAGCCAAGCTAGCAAGCACAAAGGATGCTAACACCTTGAACATAGTACCAGTTGAGCATTTGTCAGCACCAAGCATTCAAGCAGAGGAGTCTTCACTGGTGATCCAAGCTACAGACACATGGATGACGCCCTTCATTAAATACCTTGAGCAATGAGTGTTGCCAGTGGAAAGAAACAAAGCAAGGACTCTCCAAAGGCAGTCATCTCGATTCATTCTGGTCGACGGAATTTTATATAGAAGAGGGTACTCAATGCCTCTGTTAAGATGTGTTTCTAAGGAAAAGGCCAAGGAATTTATGAAAGAAGTCCATGAAGGATTTTGTGGAGATCACGCTGGGGGGCAAAGTTTGTCAAAAAAGATCCTAAGTGTAACAACCTGGATTTGCTAATCGGGCTTAGGGCCTTGATTAGTGTGCCTGGAGGGCAATAAGTGATTTAATATGCTAATATGTGGATTTATGTGAATATATGGTAATGATGCATGTTTAATTGAGTTAAATGTGCATGTGGGCCCCGTCTGGATATTAGGGGCATAAGTGTGATAAATGTGTTAAATGTTATATATGTGATATGTCTGTGCAACACGATCCGAGATAGTCCTGGGGAGCGGTTAGCCAGAGAGTCACAACGGGGTTGAGATTCCGACTCTGGGCAAGTCGAGGGATAATTTGGGTACTATGTTGTAATGACCCACTAATCTAGACTAATTGGACCATTATCGAAACTATACATAAAACTTACATTTTTACGAAAATACCATAATTTATTGAGTAACTTGAAAATAAGAGTTATTTACAAATAAACAGAATACTAAGAAGGATTTTGGGATCCCATTGTCTTTAAAACAAAACAAGATTTAAAATAAAAGACATTACATAATAATGCAGAAAATACACATAAAAACCATAAAAACATAAAAGGAGACTATATCCTCGAATCGAATAACGCTCGGCCCCTTGACTCCATTCATCATCGATACACATTCTCCAAGCGTCACGAATCTTTCCGCCTCTAAACTTATTTTCCTGCACATAAACAGAAAGGAGTGAGCCTAATGCCCAGTAAGGAAAATCTAACACAAAGTCACATACATAATTTCATAAGAAAACATAAAGACTTAACATAATACATATAACATACACTTATTATAATGGCCATTATTACTTGGGGTCCCATAGACTAAACAAGCATATGCCCATGGGATTAGTGGGGTCCTACTAGCTAAGTAGGTCATATGCCCATAACCCATTTGGGGTCTTGTTAGTCATATGGGTCATATGCCCAAGCCTACAAACATACACATATATCATAACACTTTTAATAACATAAAACATATAGATAACATAATCACATAACATGTTGATTCTAGCCTATTTCCTTACCAAAGTTACCGAGATTATGGATTGAGTTGGGATTGTTGGAACACTCCTAAAACCATAAGAAAGAGTAAGTCTAAAGAAAGGAGATGAAATGAAAGAGATGGAAAGACTAAACCATAGAAAACATACTTACCGACTTATATGCTTAAAAGCTTGGATTCCCTAACCAAAATAAGAATAAGGTTAGGGGACTGAGTAGAAGGTTTTGAGAAAGGAAATAACATAAAAATACAGAAAAGAACTAGAGTTTTGGGTTTACCTCAAAGATTGCAAGATCAATCTAACCTTCACTTAAATACTATAGAACTCACTTCCCAAAGTGTTTGATAAGCTTATGATGTCTAAGCTTATAGTTTTTCCCCAAACCAAGTGTTTACACTCTCACACTCACTTAACACTAGCAGCCTCTGAACTTAGAGCAAATGGTGAATAATGGCTGGGTACTAGGTCCTATTTATAGAGTTTGGGAATGAAAATATCTTGATTTTACTTGAATAAAAATAATGGCTTTTTAGGTGAAAATCATTTGAATAATCGTTCAGCAGAGGCTGAAGATTCGTTCAGAAGATGCTGGACTGTTGAAGGAGTTTGAATGGCTGAAGGGAAAAGAATTCAAATGTATTTGAATTCATGCTGGTGGAGGCGATATATCGCCCCCTATAGGCGATATATCGCCTGGACCTTTGTTCCCGAGGCGACCGTGCATCGATTCGTGTTTTCCGTATCTACGTGCTGCGACATATCGCCCCCTATAGCTGCGATATATCGGCATACGCTGAATATTTAAACACGAATTTACACATTTTTAGCTGAGTTTGAATGGAGTAAACAGCCTTGACTAAGCCCTCAACGTGCTCAAAGCTGCTGACTGACCCTATACATTCAAACTTTTACCCTTATTTAATTTAATCCTCAAAAATACTTAATCCTTAATTACCATTCAAAACATGTGCTTAAAATCCTATTGGTTGATGTCTAAACCTTATAATATAATAATATAATCCTTAATATCAGACACATTAATCAAACCTTAGGTTATACTTAATATTCTTAAACTATAGGTTAAACTTAGAAAATCTATAAGTACTACTATGAGTGTCCAAATAACTCCCGGTCTGAACCAAAAATCCAAAGTAACAATGATAACACTAAACATACTATAATACTACTAAACAATTAGCTAAGTAAAGTTCTTGGACTCTACATATGTGTTATGGGATTATTGGGTCATGAAAATAAATATTTGGAGATATATTCGAAGATAGAATGTCTAGGCGGGAATATTGGGGAAATTTACCATTTTGCCCTCGGGGACGTTTTGGTACCCCGAGCCTTGAGGTAGCCACATAGACTTAAGTGAATAAAAAAAAAGGGAAGAATTATTTAGAAGGTTAAGAACCGACACTTACTCTTTTCTTTCAGCTGAGGATAGTTTTATTTCTTTCTCTCTCATTCACTCTCTAAGGCAAATTCAAAGGGAAACTTTGGGAATCAACTTGAAGGTCTAAGGAGTTCAGCTGGGATTTAGGGAGCTTGGAGCATGAGGGGGCTGGTTCTAAGGTTTAATTCAGCAACAGGTAAGCTTTAATTATGGAGGTTATGTTTAGAGTTGCAGCTAGTTGTTAGAGTATGCATGTTAGTAAGTTTGAATTGTTCTTATGTGATCTAGTTGAGTTTTGGGGTAGAATTTTAATGGGGTTTTGATGTTGTTACTGAGTTATTATTAAGCTGGAATATATGTGTTAAATATTTGGGTTTGATAGATGAGTTTTGGGTGAATAGGCTTGAGGAAAGGTGTGGAAAAATGGTGAGAAAATTTGGGTTCGGTGATGAGGGCCGCGGCCCTACGATGGGCGGGCCGCGACCCATGTGTGCGCGCGGCCGAGGGTGATCAAGAAGTTCATGCGCACCGCGGTGCTTGGTGCGCACGCCGCGGCCAGTGTGTGTTGCTAGGGTGTGCTAGCCTCTGTTTTGAGGCTAGCTGCGGCTCTTGGGGGTGGGGCCGCGACCCTTAGTGCCAGTTTGGGTTTTTAAGGGTATTTAGGCTTGGGAACTCAATGGGTAAGGCTCGGGATGGAATTTATCACCCGGATTGATAGAATTCAAGGTTCCGGAGGTTAGAGTTATGGTTCGGAGTTACTTATGGGATTAGAATTTAATTGATGGATAATGTTATTATGTTATGACTAGGGATTCGGGGAGGCTCAAGTTAGAGGACTGTGCTCGGGGCATCGGTGCTCAGAAAGCTCGGAACTCAGGTAAGAAAACCCTTGTTCCCATAGAGCTTGTGTGCAGGGCTAAGCCCAACGTGTTTGAATAGAACTGATATGCAGGGCTGAGTCCAATACGTTAGAACTGTGGGGCATAGCCCTTTATCTGATTTTGCTAGATTCTGTGTTTGCTTGCTATGTATGTTAACCTGTGAATGGTCGGCAAGGGCCGGGAACGGCATTGGGCACGTTGAGTGCAAGGCCGAGAACAGCAAGGGGCCGGGAGCAGCGTTGAGCACGTGGAGTGCGAGTTGCCAGGGCGAGTCCCTAAAAGGATACTTGGGATATCCTCACAGCATGGTCCGCAAACCCAGGGCTTGGTAAATGCCTTGGACGGCTAGGCCGTATGTGTTTAGCCCATTGGTGGCCTGTTTATATGCTTGTTGTATGTGTTGCATATGTTATCTGTTTATAGGTTTTCTTGCTGGGCTTCGGCTCACAGATGCTCTGTGGTGCAGGTAAGGGTAAAGGGAGGATCAACCAACCATGAGTACAGCAGGCGTGAGGCGGCGTGTACATGTTTGGCCAGCCTGCCTGCCACAGCCAGAGGATTTTGGGAGATGCCTGTAAATGAACTTAGATTTTGTCGTTTAGCCAACTTGGTTCTATTTTTATGTTGTAAATATTTCTAAACTGTATTTTGGGATCCCAGGTGTCAACTTTTATGATTTTCAATGTTATGAAGTAAATTCTAAATTTTTCCTCTGTTTATGGTTTAATTACACTGTTTGACTTAAAACCTCGATTAGCGAGTTATAAGCACGTTTTTAAACTCACATGTAACGGCTCTAAGGAAGTAGGGCGTTACACTAAGGCAAAGGTAATTCTGGCCTACCATGAATGAGGATTCTATGGATTTTGTTCAAAAATGTGACAAGTGTCAAAGATTCTCCAAGAGACCTCGAGCAGCCCCAAATGAGCTTAAACAGATGCAAAGCCCGTGGCCATTCACAGTGTGGGGGATTGATTTGATCGGGTCTTTACCCACAGGAAAAGGGAATGTCAGATATGCAGTAGTTGATGTTGACTACTTTGCGAAATGGGCCGAGGCTGAGCCACTTGTAACAATAACGACTAAGAAAGTATTAGACTTTGTGGTCAAGAACATCGTGTGTTGATATGGGTTGCCAAGGAAAATTGTCTCTGATAATGGCACACAATTTGACAGTGATCTTTTTACTGATTTTTGCGAGAGGCACGGGATTATCAAGATTTTTTCATCGGTAGCTCATCCGCAAGCAAACAGACAGGTTGAATCTGTCAACAAGACCTTGAAGGACACCATGAAGAAATGGCTTGAAGAAGCAAAGGGGGCATGGCCAGAGCAACTACCCAAAGTCCTTTGGTCGTCTAGAACATCCCATCGAACAGCAACGGGCCATAATCCATTTTCTTTGGCCTCTGGGTATGAGGCCATGTTGCCTGTTGAGATAGACCCACCATCAAATAGAAGGTTGGCATACAATCAGAGTACTAATGATCAGTTATT
This sequence comes from Humulus lupulus, assembly GCF_963169125.1. NCBI lineage: Eukaryota > Viridiplantae > Streptophyta > Magnoliopsida > Rosales > Cannabaceae > Humulus > Humulus lupulus. The sequence goes on along the minus strand of NC_084798.1, from coordinate 78,093,464 downwards.
GATGGAGTCTTTGGACTTGGTTGATGAAAGGCGCAAGCAAGAGTGGCAGCTTATTAGCAAAAGGTGGCTCGATATTTTAACTCTAAAGTACGAGAAAGAAAGTTTAATGTGGGAGATTTAGTACTTAGAAGAGTTTTTCTCAACACTCGCGATCAAGCTGCCGGAGTGCTTGGACCTAACTGGGAGGGTCTGTATCAGATTGAAGAAGTCCTTCAACCAGGAACATATAAACTTGCTCGCTTGAATGGAGATCTCACTCCTCGCTGTTGGAATGGAGAACACCTGCACAAGTATTATCAATAAACAGTTCTTTTTAAAAGAACTAGCTTGTATTAATTTCACTTTTTACAACCATATGACTGGTCGCTTACACGTGTAAGATAAATTTTTGATCACTCATACAGACACGATTTTGTCCACTTATTACGAGAAATAAAAGGAACTGTGTGCAGCCAATTATTGTATTTATTACAAGTATTTGTTCATTACGTGTGTTGTTTTGCTATATTATCGTTTTAATTACTTGTGCGCGAGCAGTAAAGTTTGAACAGGTCTTGGTCATGGAAAGTGGCATATAAGGTACTAAGCAAGCAAAGCATATCAATAAGCATATGTAAACACACGAGAAAAATAAGGGAAAACATACTCGACACTTAGAGTATTTAAAAAAATTTAGGATTTTGTAAGAAGAAAACAAAGTGCTATGCTAAGTTCGGTCATACGACCAGATATTATAATAATTAGCAAATATTATAAATATCAAATTGAAATATTTTACACCGCGAGCAGTTTCTGCTCGGATGTAATTAGTAATTAAAAGAAAGCTGCCCTATGCAGCAAAATATTGTCTTGACATTACGAACTGTAGTTCGTATGTCCCAGCTACAAAACAAATAATATAAATAAAAAATAAAGGGATAAATCATTGAGCAGCAGGAGCAACAGGAGGATCTGGCTGGGATTGTTGGTCGACCGTGGTCCCCGCTTCCTCTTCAACACCCTCGATTCCTGTTGCCAAGGAGATTTCAGGGGATTCCCGGGCCTTCTCCCCTTCTAGGCGAGCAGCGCATCTCGTCAGTTCAATTTTCCTCGCATGCTCAGCAAGGTAGTCGAAGTTCTCCTCCGGATTATTCTTCCAGAAGAGGTAGAAGTAGTTGAAAGTTGCCCCTTTGAACTTCTCCAGGTTCCAGGCATTCGTTTCCTCGAGCTGCTTTACTGGCCTTCAAGCTCGGTGACTTCCTGTCGACTAGCTACCAGCTCATTCTGAAGTTTGGTTGCTTCTTTGAAGGTAATCTTAGAAGCTTCCTTGAACTGGTTTTTACTAGTAGTAACCTTAACCACTGCTTCTTGGCTTTTTCTCAGCTCTTCGCTCAAACGGGCGACCTGCTCCTCACATGCTTTGGCCTTCTCTTCACATGCTTTAGCCCTCTTCTCGCATGCCTAGCATCAATCTCCTCAAAATGACGCCAACCAGTACTCATGGTTAGAACACAATGCGATCAAAGAGAAGGTAACATTGTTAGTATAAGTGAAAGGGCGAGATAGACAGCTAAAACACAGTAAGGGTTGTAACTTACACTGAGTATTTTGTTCAGCGCATGGCTGAGAATCTGGTTAGTATTCATAGTGGGGATGTTGCTGAAAGCTTCCTGGCGACGACGGTGTCGTAACAATTTCTTTAGCTGAGTTGTAGGCAGCGTTCAAGATAACTGTGGCCTGAGTTTTTCCTGACTGCTCAGGATGAGTTGTGTCATGAGGAGCTGCAAGAGGGGTCATTTCCTTGGAGGGTGGTAGTGCTGGAGGATCCTCTGTTCGAACCTTTTTCTTCGAGGGGTCGCTACTACTCTCCCCAGGGTGTCTCTGCTTCCTCTCTTCCTGCTCGCAGGAGCTTCAACATCGATGTTGGCGTAGATGTCGAAGACTTCTTCGGAAGGCATGACTACAAAACAGAAATAAACAATCAGACAAGGAAGTTAAAGAAGCAATAAAATAATAGAAAGGGAAATTCTAAGTAGTATACCCGAGCAATTACTACCGGTCGCTATATTATCTATGGAACTACAACTACACTCACTCTTTGCCTCGAAGAAGTCTGAATTAAAATTTTTGGTTGTAAAATGAAAATTTTTATCCTTATCGAATAGATGATAAGGGATGGGCAAGCTATCTAAAAGCGAGAGATCTATACCGTTCTCGTCAGAGGATTCGAATATAGCGCCAGTGTATTCCGGCAATTTTTGTTTCCCCCTCCCATGTAGGGCAGGGGCAGTAGCAGCTCGAGTGTTGCCGGATGGTTCTCGGATGGTCACTCCCGTTGGTCGTCGCCTTTGGGATTGTGACACATCTTGCTGCTGCCCGGGGATTTCTGGTCTGGTACCCTCTCCAGTGGCACTCCCCGCGGTGGACTCCCTCACTTTTTGGTGAGGTGCCAGAAGGCCTACCAGCCTAAGGTTGCTTTCAGTCACCAGCTCCCTGACACTTTTTTTGACGTTCGTCATGCTGGCCAGTGCTACAACCCTGATATCCATCTCTGGAGTGGGGTCTGGTCAGTACCATGGGCCTAGATACAACACTAATGCTCTAAGGATAGTGAAGGAAAAACCAATAAGAAAACACACGACCAGAAATTGAGAAATTTACCTCTTCTCGTGAAGGCCTTGTCAGCGACCAGGTCTGTCGTGAGGAAGTACTCCTGGAAGTATTTTTCCACATTGGATTTATGGGTAACGTCATTCAGGAACACTCAGCCAGTTTCCTGGTGGCAGAAATGGAAGAACCCCATATTATTCTGGTTGGGGTTAGATTTGAGATCAAAGAGGTAATTGATCTCGTGGGGTGTTGGCACATGCCATTTTTTGTGGCTGTAGAGGATATAGAGTGCTGATAACACTCTATATCCATTAGGTGTTATTTGGAAAGGGGCGACCTCGAAGTAGTTGGCCACCCCTCGGAAGTAGTTGTGCAAGGGCAGGATTGCCCTTGCCTCGATGTGAAACCTCGACCAGGCGCTGAAGGCGCCTCCAAGAAAGTTTGCCCTCTGGTCGGGTGTAGGCTTAACTAATGTAATCCCAAGAAGGTCGTACTTCCTGAGATACTTTGTTACCGTTCTAGCTGATATGACACTAGGAGGTGCAAGATACCACTCGACTTCGTCTTCTGCTCGAGTGCTATAGCGAGGCCTGGCTTTGGGTTGAATGTTAGGCATTGCGAAGGTTACAGGCTGAGGATTGGTTGACGGGTCCTCATCGCGAGTGGCAGAATGGTTAGAAGGGGAGCTGGTTGTTTTCTTTTTTCTACTGGCAGTATATTCACGCGACCCATGTTAGGAGGACTGGTCGGAGGGTTTTGCTGTGAAGATGGGAATTTCAAAAATGAAAGTGACGGTTGTTCTTGGACCTCGAATAGCAACGTAAGGAGGTCGTCTTCTATTGGCCTCACACCTCCCTAAGGATCGTGCATGAAGATCTAAGAAGAAAAAAGGGGAGTGAGAATCTACGACCAATAGGTAGAAGAAGAAATGTTGGGATAACATTGCTCGTGTATAAAAGTTAGCCTTTTATACGACCAGAAACATCCTAGTATAAACAATCTAAACATGTGAGCAGTGTGGAAGAACAAATTAAAAAGTGGAAATGAAAATTTTTTTTAGAAAATCTTTTCGACTTCGAAAACAGGCGGGAAAACCCCAGATTTTTCTGAAAGCATAAAAATCGAATTTTCACTTCGATTTTGGGCCCTAAAAAAGTATTCCTAGTTCCCACACCAATTCCTAAGCCTCACTTAATATTTTTACTACTTAGAACTCCTATCCTATCATGTTTCTGCATATGAGCTCGATTACCCCAAAAAAAAATTCTCAAGAACATTCAAAACTCACACCAGAAAACTCGTGAAATTCATTTTTAATTGTATAACAGGGACAAGGAGTTCAAAAACTTACTTGGATTGCAGATTGCGTAGGAGTCACAGGTGTCATTGCTTAGAGTTGGTCGGACATGTCTCGAATCACCGAAATTTTCTAGGTTTCCTTTGAGAGTTCTTTTGAGTTCTTGAGAGAGGAAGATTTGGTAAAAGGTAAAATAAGGGAAAAGTGACCTATTTATACTGATCGTGGCGTGGTTAAAGAGGTAATGATGGGGGTAAGTTTTCGATGTGTGGGAAATCGTGTTACCCATCAAAATATATTTGGGAAACTGCAACAGTCGTGATTATTTACTTTTTCGAAAAGGTGCTAACAGACGTGACAGATCAGATGGAAAGTTGGTCGATTAAGTTTATTATATGTTGGTCGCAGTAAAATAAACTTGGGGGGAAAATGTTTACCCAAAAAATATTTACCTGATGATGTGGAAAAATTAACATGCACGTGGGATACACGTGACCGTTTAAGTGAGTACGATCTGTTTGACCATCGACCAGAAGAAAATTCACTCAGCAGACGACATATTTCATGGGCGACCAATCTGGTCGCAGCATTTTAGATATTTCTTATAGAAATGTAATTTTGCATGTATGTAATAATTGTGATTTCCATTATTATTTGGATACGCTTGTATTAAATGCAATTAAGGCTCATCGGCCCATGTAGAACTCCTTGAGCCTATAAATAAGACTCAAAAGGCTCAAGAGATGGGACTTTTTTCGGAAGGAATTTTGAGAGAGAAATATAGTGTTTTTATCAGCCAAAATTGTATTCATCCCTGAGATTGTGAAACTCGAGAACCCTAGTTCATTGATCATAGTTTTTGGGATTCTACATTAATAAGAACACTAAGTGGACGTAGGTTATTACTATTACTTGGGGCCGAACCACTCTAAAACTTTGGTGTCGTTTATCTGTTTGTCTTGAATTCATCTTGTTTTTATCGTTTTACTTGACTCCGTGTCGTTGACCAAATAAAGGGTCAAGAGGACGCGACGAAGACCTTTAAAGTATATATGGGAAATGGTCAGTCCTTGACCTGTTCGAAGCAATGCAAAAATTTGGAACTGGTAATACAGAGTCATAAATTTGTGGTGGATCTATATGTGTTACCAATTTAGGGGCTGGACGTCGTGCTCGGAATGCAGTGGCTCTAGACATTAGGACCATGTATACATGACCACAAGGCTTTGACCATGGAATTTTTGTGGGAAGGGCAGGATGTGAAGTTGGATGGTAATCCTACATGGAAAGCCAAACATATCTCATTTAATCAGCTTAGTACACTGATGAAGGAAGACGAAGTATGTTGTATGTGGCATCTGAACCCATTGCAGGAAGAACCTAGTGAAAGTGTATTAGAAATTGACCAGCTTAAGGCCAATATTCCACCTATAGCACAATAATTGATTACTGAATATGCATCTGTCTTTGCCACTCCCAAGCACCTACCCTATATGCACAGTGGATCATAGATTCCATTTGCAACCTTGTATGACACCTTTGAATGTAAGGCCTTATCGATACCCTTAGCTCCAAAAAGATATAATGGAGAAATTGGTCAGTAAAATGGAAGAGGCAGGTTTCATCCGACACAGCACAAGTCCATACTCATCTCCGATACTCCTTGTTAAAAAGAAAGATGGCACTTGGCGATTTTGTGCAAACTACCGGGCGCTCAACGGAATCACAGTCATAGATATTTTTCCCATTCCTACTATTGACGAGCTGCTAGATGAATTAGGTGGGGCTGCCATTTTTTCAAAACTAGATTTGTGTGTTGAATACCATCAAATTCGAATGGATAGTCGGGATGTACACAAAACAACATTACTATGAGTTTCTTGTGATGCCCTTCGGCCTTACTAATTCTCCAGCAACGTTTTTGGCAGCCATGAATCGGGTGTTTAAACCATATTTGAGGAAGTTTGTTATTGTTTTCTTTTATGACATACTTGTGCACAACTCCAGTGTGATAGTCAAAATCCCATGATCCGCAGGGGGAAAGACTGAGTAAAAGCTGTGCAATCCCACATTGCCTGGGGAAGGTCAAGCGTGATGATTCAAAGACTATGTAGGTATGGGACTACACAGTTGAAGAGGGCTTAAATGGATTGATGGGTACTACCTATGCTAATAAGATGCATCTTCTTTTCGGTAGCCCATCACTTGAGAACTCCAAAGTTAAGCGTGCTTGGCCTGGAGTAGTCTCATGATGGGTGACCTCCTGGGAAGTTTTCCCAGGAAGCGTGCGAGTGAGGACAAATCACGTTGGAAAGACTCGTGTTGGTTTGCAGGGCCAGTCGTTATTCCAGGAAGCAGCCATAGTGACGTGGGGCGTTACATCCAGCCTTGTCGAGCATATCTATCATTTGCGTCTCGTTTTTCAATTGTTATTGAAGCACAAATTCTTTGCAAAAGGCAGCAAGTTCTTCTTGTTTCAGCATACTATCGAATACTTGGGACATATTGTGTCTTGTATAGGAGGGGCTGCCGATCCTTCTAAAGTTGCTGCAATGCAAGATTGGTCTATATCGAAAAATCTGAAACAACTGCGGGGTTTTCTAGGTTTCATAGGGTATTACCGTCGCTTTGTGGCTCATTATGCTTCAACTTCCACACCTCTCTCTGAGTTGTTGAAGAAAGACAGTTTCGTTTCGACTGAAGAAGCTACTCGGGCATTTCAAGCATTACAACTAGCAATGACTTCCACTCTAGTGCTACGCCTTCCAAAAATTTCTAAGGAATTTATGGTTGAGATGGATGCGTCTAATGTGGGATTTGGAGGTGTTCTTATGCATGATGTTCATCCTCTTGCCTATTTGAGCAAGAAATTTGGTCTAAGGTTACTTGGGGCATCGATTTATGATATGGAGTTGAGGGGTGTAGTTGAGGCTGTGACGAGATGGCGACAGTACTTATTGGGATGCCCATTCATTATTCGAATGGATCATAAAAGTTTGAAAGAGATTCTTACGCAAGTTATTTAGACTCCAGAGCAGCAATATTGTCTAAGAAAGCTATTGGGGTTCCATTCACTATTGAGTATAAGGTTGGCAAGGAAAACTCTATTGCGGATGCAGTGTCTTGCCATGATGAGCTTCATTTCACGCACTTGGGGGCTACTTTGTCAGGGGGCAGGTTCAAATTTCTAGAGGATTTACGCCAAGAAAATGCCACTTGTACTGATATTGTTGCTTTACAGCAGCAACTGCTCACTGGGAAGCTACCGCAGTCACCATATACCGTTTGAGATGGCTTCTTGCTGAACAATAATCGCTTCGTTCTTAGCTCCACTTCTAAATTGAAACCACTGCTCTTGCAAGAATTTCATGCATTACCTATGGGGGAACATGCTAGTGTGAACAAAAAAAAAATTACGCCTCAACGCAAATTTCTTTTGGGAGGGAATGCGACAGGACGTGCAGGACTTTGTCTCTTCTTGTTTCACTTGTCAAACAGTCAAATACTCTTCAGTTTCTCCGTATGGACTTCTGCAACCTTTGGAACTGCTTGAGCGAGTATGGGAAGATCTCACTATGGATTTCATTGTTGGGCTTCCAAATTCACATGGCCTTACAACTATTCTTGTTGTCATTGATCGATTCACCAAATATGCACACTTTAGCGCACTACCAACTCAATACACAGCTACCAAGGTTGTTGGAATTTTCTCCACTGTGGTCATTCGTCTTCATGGGCTGCCTCACTCAATTGTTTTAGATTGTGATCCTATATTCACTAGTAGTTTTTGGTAGAAACTCTTTGATTTGATGGGCACTCGCTTGAAAATGAGCTTGGCTTATCACCCCCAAACCGACAGCTAAAAGGAAGTTACCACTCGCTATGTGGAGCAGTATTTACGAGCCTTTACTGCCGACAACCCCAAGCGTTGGAGTCATTTTCTGCAATGGGAAGAATACCATTATAACACCAGCCACCATTCTGCTATCGGTATGACCCATTTTCAAGTTGTTTATGGTCGACCACCTCCAACAATTCCTATGTATGTTTGTGGCTCTACTGTCATGCACGTTGTTGAAGAGGAGTTGCTACATCATGATGTTCTTTTATCCCAGCAGAAGATGAACTTACAACATCGCATGTGTCAACAAGCGAACAAGAAGCGCCGAGACATTGAGTTAGCTATTGGTGACTTGGTTTTGGTAAAGCTTCAGCCTTATCACCAAACCACTGTGGCCCATCGCTTAAATGCCAAGCTTTGTCGACGTTATTTCGGTCCTTTTCCAATAGTGGCTTGTGCGGGACATGTCGTGTACACACTTGGGTTGCCGGAGGGAAGTCGGATTCACCCCACTTTCCATGTTTCACTGCTCAAGTCATTTAAAGGTGAGCATCTCGATTTGCATTACCCTTTACCTGAGCTCTCTCATGGTCCTAGTACAATGCTTCTTCTTATTGCTATTGTGGCTGATTGTGTCATTTCATGTGGAGGAGTGTTAGTGCAGTAGGTGCTTGTCCAGTGGTCTCATACTTGTGGTTGGTCGGATCATTTCATGTGGAGGAGTGTTAGTGCAGCAGGTGCTTGTCCAATGTTCTCATACTCCACCTTAAGATGCTACTTGGGAGTGTTAGTGCAGCAGGTGCTTGTCCAGTGGTCTCATACTCCACCTTAAGATGCTACTTGGGAGGATTTTGCTGCTTTTTGTTAAATGTATGGACTGACCAACCTTGAGGACAAGGTCATTTTTGAGGAGGGGTGTAGTGATAGACAAGCCCACATAGAATTGGACCCAAAAGGAATAGAAGCCCATGTTAAGGCGTGGTCCAACAATCAAGAGACTCAAGCAGAGAGTCCTCAAGAAGCCAATACACCAGCTGCTACTGAAAAACAAGCTACACCAGCCAAAGGAAAAGGAAGAGAGACAACAGAAGCACCATCGCATGAGAAACGAGAGCGCGTGAAGCCAAGATGGATGAGGGAATTCGTTATGGCCGAGTAACATTGAGAGTAGAGGCGGTTGTAGTAACCAATTTCTGTTACAAACTACTCTTTGTATTTCTTTTTGCTTTCCTATCCTTGGATATATACTAGATGATTTGATATTATGGGTTTTTTATGTTGAATGAGGAAATTGGTAATTGGAGTTGGGTACTGACTCAAAGAGTACTTACCTAATTTTAGCTATCAATTTTCATCTTTTTTTCTTCTATATTGGTTTTGGGGTTGTCTCTGTGTATGAAGATAATAATAATAATAATAATAAAAATTATTATTATTATTATTATTATCATCAGTCGAATTTGTACTTTTCTTTCCCAAAGTGACAAAACATAAATACCAAATCACTACTACAATATGGACATCAGGCATAGGTCAGCTCTGTAGAAACAGACTTAACATATGTTCATAAGTTGGTACTCAAGGAACTGACCTATCATATTAGTAAAAGAGAAGCATGGTAGGTCGGTCATGCATACATGGTAGGTCGTTTTCCCGCAAACCGATCTACCATGCTTGTCTAAGACATGCTAGGTTGGTGTACAAAGAACCGACCTTTCATGTGAGTCAAAGATAAGCATGGTAGGTGGGTATACATAGAATCGACCTGCCATGCTATTTACTTTATAATATTTTTTAAAGTATATTAATTATTTATTATTACCTTATGAATTTTTTTTATAAAAATAATACATTGTAAATTGTTTAAGTTTAATAAATATATGAATAAAAATAAGTTGAATATATATATATATATTATGTTTATATTTAATAAAATTGAAAATAATTTAATAAAATGTATATAATATTATTTACAATTCGAAAAAAAACTTAAGAAAAATTAATTAGATTTATATTTCAATATTAATTTTCTAAATGACATGGTAGGTCGGTTGTAGAATCGACCTACCATGCTACTTAGTAGGTCGGTTTTATAAACCGACCTACTATGCTATTTTCTTGATATATGTTTTTTAAAGTATACTAATTATTATTTATTAATTACCTTCTATTGTATTTTTAAAAAAAATATAATATTACATTGTAATCCTTTCAAAAAAATAAAAATACATTGTACTTTTTTTAAGTTTAATAAATATATGAATTGAAATAAGTTTAAAAAATATATATTTTATGTTTATATTTAATAAAAATGAAAATAATTTAATAAAATGTATATAATATTTATAATTTGAATAATAACAAAAACTTAAGAAAAATTAATAAGATCTATATTTCAATATTAATTTTCTAAATGACTGGTAGGTCAGTTGTAGAACCGACCTATTATGCAACTTAGTAGGTCGGTTATAAGTTTATATTTAGTAAAAATAAAAATAATTTTATTTAATAAATTATATCTGTGAAATTTATAATTTAAAAATTAAAAAAATGATAAATAACAAACATCACTTTTTACAACATATGGTTATATGTGTATGGAAAAAGTATTATTATAGAAAGAAAAAAAAAGCGATAAAGTAAAAACTATTAAAGAATTGATAAAATACTGAACCTTGAGCCCCACAACCTCCATGTTCACCTCTTTCTCTTTCACTCCGTGAAAGAAACTAAGCTTCTCTCGGCGTATTAGAATACTTTTCTGTTACAACTTAAGTTATTTTTTGGTTAGGCTTGTTGACTATGTTAGTTAGGGGCTAACCTTTTCTTGTTTTTCGGTTCTCTTAGTCTATAAGACAATTGCTGGTGTATTTTTGGAGATAAGAAATAAACTCTACTTTTTCCTTTCCTAATATGGTATCAGAGAATAATACTCAACCCTAATCTGCTTCCCTCTTCTTCTTTGCTCTGCCGCTCTTCCTCTTTTTTCCATGGCTAGACCACGCACAAGAAGCTCCACCACCCATGGCGAAACCCCTTTCGGCGATCTCCCAACTGCTGTAACTCGCCCAGAATATCACCATGTCCATGGCGACACCACAACCAGCACTCTTCCTCGCGTGCATCCATAATCAATGGCCACTGAAACTCCTCAAGAAAGAGCTTCTCCTGCTCCTGAGCACATCAACACAAGGCCTCGTCTCCAAGTCGAAGACACTCCCTACTTCTTGAGCTCGACAGATCACCCAAACCTCATCCTCACTACTTCTCTTCTTACTGGTCCCAACTATCAATCCTGGAAAAGAGGCATCTCTGTTTCTCTAGCAACCAAAAACAAGACTGCCTTTGTCGATGGATCCCTTCCCCAACCCCTTCCCACTGATCCTTACCTATCCCATTGGCTCAGATGTAACAACATGGTGATCTCTTGGATTTTACATTTTGTTTCCCCCAATATAGCCGAAAGCATCATGTTTCGTACCATTGCTGCTGCTATGTGGAAAGATTTATCTGATCATTTCAATCGATGCAATGGGCCTAGAGTTTTCCAACTCAAAGAATCGGCTATTGCTCTCAAGCAAGGCAACCAAGATGTTCAAACCTACTTCACTAGACTCAAAGTTCTTTGGGATGAATTTGCTGAGTTTCATCCTATTGCCATATGCACTTGTGGAGCAATGGAAAAACTCATTGATTTTTATAATCTTGATCAAGTTTTACAGTTCTTGACAGGGATGAATGAGTCTTATCATCTCATTCGTGCTCAGATTCTTCTGCTTGACCCTATCCCGAACATCTCTAAGGTTTTTTCTATGGTCATTCAAGAAGAAAGCCAGCGGACTCTTGGCTCTACCTCCATTCATTCCACTCCCACCATTGCTGCAGCAACAACACCTACAACTCAATATCACCCTCCTCGGTCTAAGAAGCCTCGCCCCTTTTGCACCCATTGCAATAGACCTGGACATTTAATTGACAAGTGCTACTTCTTACATGGCTTCCCTCCTGGATATGGTGCTCCTCGAAAGCCTCATGAAAAACTCAAAGTTGTTGCCAACATTGCTTCCACTACCATCAAAGACCCAGATCCCCGCCTTTTGACAACTCAATGTCAACAATTAATCAACTTGTTCACACAACATTTGAACAAAGGTGCTACAACTTCAGACACTACTCCAGCCCCTGTTTCTAACTTTGCTGGTAATTTCTCTCCATTTAGTTGGATTATTGACAGTTGTTCTACACACCATATATGCTATAATAAATCTTACTTTTATTCCTTTGATTCTATTCTCTTTCCAAATCATGTTTGTCTGCCTAATGGAATCCGAATCCCTGTCATTGCGATTGGTACTGTCTGAATAAACACACATATTATTTTACATAATGTTCTTTACATCCCTCCATTTAATTTTAATCTATTTTCTATCTCTGCTTTCACAAAAAATGTTGCATTCACTTTAAATATCAACTCTAATCATTGCATCATTCAGCAGGAGACTTTGAGGAATAGGACAGCTGAAAAGTCTAGCAATCTATACACTATTCAATAAGATAGCTCTCTTGCTTTTGATTTTAGTCAACCTATCTTGTGTAATACTATTTTTGATGTCACTCAATGGCACACTCGGTTAGGACACCCTTTGATGGCCATCACCAAAAGCTTAAATAAGTCTTTTGATTTTTCTGTACAAAAGCCATATGACAAACATTGTAGTATCTGTCATTTTTCTAAGCAAAGGAAATTGCCTTTTGTTTCTAATAATAATCTTTCAGCACATCCTTTTGATCTTATTCATTTAGATATATGGGGTTCTTTTCACATTATTAGTATAGAAGGATATAAGTACTTTCTCAACATTGTTGATGATTGTACTTGATACACATGGATTTACTTACTAAAGGCTAAGTCAGATGCTAGCACTATTATCCCTAATTTTTTCACTCTTATTAACACACATTTTGCTTCCAACATTAAAATGGCCAGATCTGATAATGCTAAAGAATTAAATTTATCTTCTTTTTATGCAACAAAAGGCACACTACAACAACACTCTTGTGTTGACACTCTTCAACAAAACTCAATAGTTGAGAGAAAACACCAACACATACTTAATGTTGCTCGTGCTCTTTCTTTTCAATCTTCTCTACCATTGTCTTATTAGAGATATATAGTGCAAATATCTGTTTCTCTCATTAACAGAACTCCATCTAAGTTGCTGAAATATCAAACTTCTTTTAAGCTCTTACATAAAAAAGATCTTGCTTATGACCAGCTCTTGTTTCTTTCAAAACTTTTTTATACAACAAGTTTAAACTCAGGGACTTAGGTCCTCTTCGTTTTTTCTTAGCTTAGAAATTGGTAGGAATAAAAATGGTATTTCCGTTTCCCAACGTCCTTTCACTTTACAAATATTGTCTGATACAGGTTATTTAGGTTCCAAGGCTTCCTCCACCACCATGGAACCAAACCTTAAATTAAGCAAGGATATTGGTGAACTATTACCCGATGCCACTTCTTATAGAAGTCTCATTGGCAAACTATTATATATTACTATTACAAGACCTGATATATGCTTTGCTGTCAATAGATTGAGTCAATTCTTCTCTGCACCAAGGCTTCCTCACCTACATGCTGCTCAAAAGGTTCTTCAATACCTCAAAGCAACTCCAGGCCAAGAATTATTTTTCCACTCTCTACACCAACAAACTCTCAGTCAATCCCTTCAACTCAAAGCCTTTGCTGATGCTGATTGGGGTAGCTGCATTGACACTTGAAGGTCCATCTCGGGTTACTTTGTATTTCTTGGCAATTCCTTAGTTTCATGGAAATCTAAGAACACAAAGTGCAGTCTCTCGTTCATCTGCCGAAGCTGAGTACCGTGCAATGGCCAATACCACTTGTGAGCTTACTTGGCAACTCGCACTCCTCAATGACTTCGGCATACAACACAAAACACCTGTCATCCTCTTCTGTGATAACAATGCAGCAATACACATTTCAGAGAACCCCGTTTTCCACGAAAGAACCAAACATGTGGACATTGATTGTCACATAGTTCGGGAAAAGGTTACCCAAGGCATCATCAAAATGAATCATGTCACAAGCAAAGACAATCTAGCAGATGTATTTACCAAAGCCTTATTTCCTTCTGTTTTTACATCCCTTATTACCAAAATGGGTGTTAAAAATCTGTACACTCCATTTTGAGGGGGGCTATTAGAATACTTTTATGTTACAACTTCAGTTATTTTTTGGTTAGGCTTGTTGACTATGTTAGTTAGGGGCTAATCTTTTCTTGTTTTTTGGTTCTCTTAGTCTATAAGACTATTGCTGGTGTATTTTTGGAGATAAGAAATAAACTCTACTTTTTCCTTTCCTAATACGGCGGCCTCCTTGTGGTCGACGAACAAATGTACTGCATCTCTCTTAGATTCCACTTCTACTCAAGCCTTGACGAATGGACAGAGCCTCTTGTTCACCACCTTCATGGACCCCTCTCAGCGTCTTCGTGAAGTCGTGAAGCAAGTGGCTCTGGTTAGAGAGCAGAGGAAACCCAAAGAGAGAAGTGTTGACCTTGAATCCACCCATCATCCAAACTGATGGAACCGCAAATTAGGATCTCTTGAATGAAGCTTATGATCATTGTGGTGAAGTCTCTGCTGAGTATGCCAGACTATTTATTTGGGTACTTTTTATTTTCTTATTCTCTATGTTTGAGTCATTTTTTATTTTTATTTTCTGTTCTAATAGTCTATACATAAATAGTGGGTAAGCCTTTGATTATTATTATGTATATTAAATTTTTACGATTGGTATAATCATATCTCTGTCCATTTTTGTTTATATAGATGAAGGCATATAAACTTATCTCTATGTGTTTTCATAGATTGCTATTAACATTATTTTGTTATTTAAAGCTGGCTGGTTGTTCATCAAAAGAAACTTGTTTGGATTTAGAAAAACAAGCAATAACATGAGAATTTAATGTGAGAAGTTGAAGGAAATTACTATATGTTTCTCTATAATATGGTTAATTATATAGCTTTTTGGCTCACAGGTTAATTTCTTTATATATATATATATCACCATATCAGTCGTCTCACCTTACAATTGGTACAACCTCTATCGCGAGTCGCATCTCGCATCTCGTCTCTCTTGTTTTTTTAGGTTTCTCCTTTCTCTTGTATCCTTTTAATTTTTTTTTGGTGATTTTATTTTGTTTTCTCTCTTCTTTTATATTTTCGTTGATCATGACTTTGATTTGTGAAATAATTATTGTGCACTTTAGATGAGACACCAATCCTCAATAATATTTTTTTCTCATTAATTTCATTCTCCAAAGTCAAAATTATACTTTATGTGGAGATCTAAGTCTAGCAGAACATTTCCAATTACTGCTGCTATACGGTTGGACTTGTTAGTGTTTTCTTGAATTAACTTTTTATATACACACACGAATTCTTTATTTAAGGTAAAAATTTATTTATAAATATGGTATTTTTTAAACTCTTTTGAATGCATCCATTTCCTCTTTAATTCATTATTTCTGTTGTACAGAGGTCTATTTCTGCTTACGACTATAAATGCTTAAATTGGTATTACTATATATTTAATATATTATTTTCTTTTTTAATTCATGCATGTGTGTTGTTGTTATGTGTCCAATAGTATAATAGTTTTGGCTATCATTTGGGTCATGTTTTTTTTTCTGAGTTCAGGCAGAGTTGCTCAAAGTCTGAAAAATTGTTTGAAATCTTCAGGTTTTGCTTAGACTAACCACTATCATCAATAATTAGTGCTAGTAAAGAGTGTTCTGATCAAAGAAAAACATTAATCATAATATTGAAACATACGTAACATATATGTACATATAAAAATATATTGGTCCACCTATCAAACAAAAAATGAAATGAGATTGATATGCTCTGTTATTTTTATGATTAGCTATTTAATTTTTACTCTTTAAGTTCCATTTTTTTTACAACTTTAACTTTTACTTGCTGCATAGAGGTAAAGATGGCATCGTGGCATGTTGTATAACTTTTACTTCCACACGTTGCCATGTTGTATAAAAATTATATGTGAAACAACCTTTTGAAGTTCAAATAAGAAGTGTTAAATATTTAAAATAATAACAAAGTTACCTGCCACATGCATGTCACCTTTACCTCTACCTACATGTACCCATGCAAATATTATCTTAGTTAATAATTTGGATAGCCTTCTTTTAGAGTATGTATATATTTAAATGTCAGAGATGAATATGTTGGAGAACTTATATGTAGGAATATGATAATGCTATTATAATAGTCTCACTTTTAATACAAATCCATACTATAATGTTTATATACATATATATTTAATATTTGGGTCAAGGTTAATATTATTTTATTTTATGTAATTATTTATATATATTTTGGAGAAGCATCTCCTTAGGATAGGCTAGCTCATTATCTATAAAGAATCACACAACATACTACATGTGGTCCATCTCAATTTCTTTTACCCATTTTCTTTAATTTTCTTTAAAGAAAAGAAAGGAAAGGAAATGAAATAGAAGGTTTATATTTATAATCTGAATTTTTATTTTTACCAATTCTGATTTCGGTTTTTGCTCCTCTCACTTTCATTCTATGTCTATAATATATATATATATATATATTTATATATATGTGGAAGATTTTTCAATGGTTACTACTCATAGATGTGTACTAACAATTATGATGATGTGACAACATAGTGACTTAGTATAGCAAGTCACCAACAGGTAAATATTTTTTTTTCTATATTAATTTCGAATTTAGTTATAGAAACACTATCTATATTTAGAAATTGACATACATTTGAAAATTGAAAAAGTTTACAATATTATATTTTCATAATAAATACACATTTTTTATCAGGTAACCCTTCCAAAATTTTAAAAAAATTAAAATTTATTTTTAGAAATATTAATTAACAACTATAAATATGGATAATTAATCTAAATCAAATAGTCAATATTAAAGTAACTATCTATGGGTAGTAACCATTAAGAGTCACCCATATATATTTATATTATTTTTACAAGTTCTTTCTATTTTAGTGTATAGAGTCAAGTGCCTCTGACTATCATGAATTTAGCTTTTGTTTTGTTTGTGTTTGATTTCAAATTAATCCAGTTTTATTAATTTCATTTCAGCTATGAACAGTTCATATAGGTGGATCCACCATAATCAACAAGAATTGGATTTGGATTGCATATAAGTTATGCATCTTCTTCAGAGAATGCTATAGAACTAATTGGTATAAATTATTACCATTATAGTTTTATACTCTGAATTATGTATCATTATATCACTTTGTTTTATTCTTTTTAAAGCCTTGTTACTCATATCTTCTTTTTTTTCTTTACATTTCTTTTCTTTTGTTGTATCTATTTTCTCTGCAGTTCTGATTTAATTCTAGAAGAAAGGTAATGACAAGGTCACTCTTAATGGTTACTACCCATTGATAGTTACTTTAATATAATCATCGGATTAAGATCAATGATCCATATTTATAATTGTTAATTAATATTTCTAAAAATAATTGACTTTTTCAAACTTTTGGAAATGTTACCTAATGACATGACGGTCACATATTTATTAATTAAAGTATAAAATTTTTTTATTTAATATTTATTCTTCATTCCTTCTTCATTCATTTTATCCATTCTATGAGAAAAAAAATTCATTTTGGAATTAATAAGAATAATTAATGTGTTCATTATTTTTCCAACTAATGTTTATTGCCTAATTAATCTAAAAAATTCGAAATTATTGATTTTATATATTTTATTTATTTATTTATTTTCATCATCATTATAATTATTTCTCATCAAAAACTTATTTAGTGATTTATGGTAACCATCCATATGTAATAACCATTAAGAAGTCTTCCATATATATATTTATTCAGTTTGGTTAATTATTTTAACATATTCAAGCAATTCTAGTTGATTCAAATTATGAGATTTTGTTTAGTCACTTGTTTGAATATTTTGGTATATTTGGTGATTTGCACTTGCACTTTCTTGAAGATGCAGATTCTCAAGTAATATTTTTTATGCAAAATATGTTTATGCTTAAATATATTGGTATTATAACTTTTATTTTATAACCATATATGCTTCTTATTCTAATATATTCTTCTAAGACCAACAACTATTGGACGAATAATTGCAACAATAGGAAATGTTCATTGTGTAGACTTAAGAGAAGGTAACTACCGTGTGATGGTAGAGGAGTGCTGTAATGACGATGTTAAACTAATTTTTACAGTTGGGGAAGAGCTAGTTTTAGTATGTCATGCTGTTGGCAGCTATGTTGAGTGGCCATCTCGTTTGATCATTCCTTACCATTCAAATTTGGTAAGATATGGAGTTACAATTATATTTAGCATTTAAATCAATTTTTATGACTAATGTCGTTTACTTTCTTCTTGAAGCCACCTAAGAAGACAAAGAAGCAAAAAAAGACTACTTCACCAATACATATTGCCCTAGTGACACAAGAGAAGCCTCATCCTTCCCAGTGACTTCCTACTCAAAATGATTGAGTGCCAAGTCAAAATAGTGCCCCGATGCTCTTCAAGATTCCTAATGCCAGGGTTCCTCGCTCTCTCAAGTGTCTATTAACTACTGTAAAGTATGGGGAACCAACTTTCACCATCAAAGTTCCAATGGATTTCGAGATATTAGGCCATCAACACGTTTTATTTATTTCACAAGAAGACATAGTCCACTTTTTCTTATTGGAGATGATTGGAGCATCATGTATATCATTATATATCAAGTATGGAAGATTTAAGATAAAAGTTCTTAAAATGTTATTTTATGAATTTAACAAGATTATTATATTTTTTTATGTAGGTTTCTATACTTTCAATTGGTAAAAAGAGAGATAAATCACTTTTTTCGTTTCGTTAAGCTAGTTTGGATATCAAATATTGGCTCCACTGAAGAGGAACGAGTTGAATGGGTATTGAATCGCTTCATAAATTCAAATCCGGTTCAAATGTGGTTACTGCCAGACCATTCGAGGTAAGTTTTGTACTTTCATAATTAAGTTATTGTGATTATATATTATTTCAATAACTTAATTTTTGTGTTTGTATTAGCGAGCATTGGAGGCTTGTAATAATTGATTATGATCATCAATTATGCTATTATTTGGATTCTCTTGGCAATTTCCCACCAGACAAAATTAAATCCCCTATTTCTAGGTAATAATCCAACATATTAACTTTATACTCTTGAATTTATTTAAAAATTAACTGTATCTAAATGTTTATATATTTATATTGCATAGTGTCTTTCAACGTTTGCGCATAAATAATGCGAAAACTAAGGAAGTTGTGTGGAGAAGTGTTAAGTGTTCAACTAGTAAAATCAGTTCAATGTGGATTATATGTTAAAAGGATGATAAAAGACTTTGTCATGAATGAGGCTCCAACGAAATGGCTAACTAGTAACGTAAGTTAATATAATATTTATTATTAAAGTTATAACATTTTCTCAATATTTTCATAATGCAATAATTTTTGTTTCAGTGTGGCGGGAAGATCTCATACACAAAGGAAGAGATCAATGAAGTACGTGAAGAATGGACACAATATGTCATGGAGTTTTTAAATACTACATGATAAATCTATTCATATTTTGGCTAACTAATTAAAATATGCATAAGACTCATTATTTTAGATAATTAGTTCAAATTTAGTCACTTTATTGTAATTAACAATGTTCTAGATGTTTTGTATAAAAACAAGATATTTTTTTGGGATAAATATGCATATAATATATATATAAATAATAATAACACCACAAGTCAGTTATACAAACGACTTGTGATACAAAACACCATAGGTCGGTTGTACAACAGACCTAGGTGTGTTACACCAAAGGTCGGTTATTGGACCGACTTACCGTGTGTTACACTATAGGTCGGTTAGCCGCCAACCGACCTACCATGTTTTGACATGGTAAGTCACTGCATGGGAGGTAGGTTCTGAACCGACGTCCCATGCATTTTTTGTACAAATGAATGTTGCATAAAGTGAGGAATAACATATATATATAACAATTTGTTTTGGGTTAAATTCTGTTTTCTTAGAGGAAATCCTTCAGAAAAACTGCTTTTTAGGGCTTTTGTTCTCACTCCACTGTTCTTGCATCTCTTCACTTCATCCAGGTCTATCGATTTAGTTACTCTATCTCCTCATTCATGGAATCCTAATTATTTTGTGGTTTCTCTTTCTCTGTTTGTTGGTGTTATATAATTTCTTGGTAGTTGAGAAGTTTTTGGAATATACATATTTTAACTTATGAATTTTCTATATTTTGGTTTATTATTTGTCATTGTTGGATCTCTTTTATGGATAGGATAAAGAGTATATGTTGTTTATGTGCACACCAACGAATTCCAGATTTTGGTTTTTCATATTTAATTTGGTACTATAAAAAAATATTCATGTGTTTATCATTATAGTATTACTATATATAAATACATAGATGATAGATATATGTTATATATATCTATATGTTATATATGTATGTTTACTTTGTCCCCGATTTCAAATTTATATATTTATATATATATATAATCTCATTTGTGATTTTTTTTTTTTACAATCATCGTCTTTAATAGTATTTTCCTTTATATTTTATTTATTTTCATTTGATTCAATATCTAGAAATAACTACTGCAAAAAGAAAAAAAAGGAAAAAAAATGTAGAAATAACTGTTAGAATCGGTTTTCAATTTTTTTTTCTTTTAATGTTCATGTTTCACATGTAGTATGCAGTTATTTGAATGGTTATTAGTGCTGAATTTGTATTGGAAACTTTTTAGTTAGTTACTATTTTGACTTAGATTGTATTGTTTTAATTAATTCTTTAAAATTTAATATTAATATATAATATTTTGAGATAATTATATTTATCTTAGGTCAATTATTATTCTTGTAGTTTTTATTAGTTTTCAAACGGATCGTATTCTTTTAATTATTTTGGAAGCTTATATTTATATTATATATTTTTTAGTTATTATTATTATTATTATATTTTTTTTACAAATTGTTTTATTATTGCTATCCAAAGTTATTTGAGTTATTTGTTATTGTGAGTTGCATAACAACTTCAGATGATGGCGACATCTCCATGACTTACACAGATAATATTTTTTTCTCATTTCTTTCTAATTTATAGGTTTAGTTTTTTCTTTAATTTTTTTTTGCAATTGATTAAACTTAATTGTATCATGTTTTTAATTATTATTTTTTATTTTCTAAAAATATACTTATTCATCTTTAATTTATCTTTTTTTGTAGATTCATGGAAAATGGTTCA
Organism: Humulus lupulus; assembly: GCF_963169125.1. Classification (NCBI taxonomy): domain Eukaryota; kingdom Viridiplantae; phylum Streptophyta; class Magnoliopsida; order Rosales; family Cannabaceae; genus Humulus; species Humulus lupulus. The sequence goes on along the minus strand of NC_084798.1, from coordinate 78,072,364 downwards.
TAGGTGTCATTGGATATTTGGATGCTATGTACAAGAATGTGCGTCTTCAATGGTAGGGCTCGATTAGAATTATTCACTTGGTCTTTCTTTGCACATTGTTGCATTAGACTATTTAGCAGTTGTGACTGCTTTCTTTTTGAGATTTTTCTTTTTCAATGACTTCAGGTTTTTGTTACAGGATATTGCAAGTTTGTTGTCCAATTTTCTAAGAGTATCCTTGATTCATGTTCATTATCATGGATTAACTGTGCATGCTTTTTAGGTGGACAAAAACCTTATTTTGGCTAGAAGATTTCATTTTTTTTCTTCAGGATGCTTAGTTTTATAAGATGTATAATATTATGAATTTTTTCAATGAATAAATTTCATTGCGACAAAAAAAAAAAAAAAAATTCAAAGTTGTAATTTTGTAAAATATTAGAATTATTGTATTTTAATAGCTAAATGAGAAAAGAGATAAAAGAAATATAAAACTTCATGAAAGAGATCGAAAATAAAAATACCTACAATATATGACCTTTTTTAATTATGTGTGGTTGTCTTAAACATTGTAATCAGGGATGAACTTAGGATCAAAATCTAAGTTGGACAAAAACTAGCATTTCACCCTCAAGAAATTATACAAACTTAAAAGTATAAAATATACAATATTTTAAAATAATTTGATTACAATATTATAAAAAGAATTGATCTATTATGTAAAATATATTACAAATCATGTTATGTGATAATGCAATATACTTATACACATATAATTGAAAAAATAATTAAGAAACTGCTAGTATAGAGTTCTTGATTTTGAAAGTTATATAACCTTAATATCTTATAGCTGAACATAAGTACTTCTAGGACTTAAAATATATGTTGAGATTTTTGTATGTGTTTCATCTATTAATGCTTAAATTTCTACCTTTAGCTCATGGGTGTATCTAACTAGATTGGATTTTGAACTAAATTTCCTATAATGCTACAAGTTTCAGTGTTGGACTTTCCTTACTTAAATAGATTGACATTAGAAATAATTTCTTTTTGGGTTTTGTGTGAAAGGTTTATGTGCCTCTCTCTATAATATGGAGGTATTTAAGACACTAGTTCGATGATACAATGATCAAATGAAATCTGCATGCATTTTCTCTCTAGAAGCCATGCGGTGAGATGTGACCTATTGCAATTGATTTTGTTTATTCAAGATTCCCAAGATGAATAATGATGATCTAGAAGCCTTGTACGAATAATTGGCATTAGAAGATGAAGAAGAAGATGAATTCTATGATGTGCATGATCAATCTCTCCTTGAGAAGGGGAAGGATTTGGTAGCAAAGTCTCTAGTGGGAAAGATGATCACAACAAGATTTGTTAACATAGATAGTTTCAATTACAGTGTAAGGAATTTTTGGAAGATTCAAGGATCATTTGAGATGGAACCCTTGGGAAGGAACATCTTCTTGTTCCATTTCTCTTTGATTGCCGATTGGAAGAGAGTCTTTGAAAGTGGTCCATGGATTTTTGAAAATAGATTATTGATTCTCAAGAAACCGAAGGAGATGTGCGACCCAATCGATATGGAATTCGACTGGGCTCCTTTTTGGATCTAGATCTTGAAAGTTCCAGTTTTTTATATGTCGAAGAGCTGGGGATATGAGTTAGGAAAATTAATCGGGTTCACCTTGGAGGTGATATGTAATGTTACAGGAGACTCTTTGGGAAAGTATTTGAGAGTTCGGGTCATGGGGGATGTATCAAAACCGCATACTAGAGTTATAAAGAAGAGATTGAAGGCTGGTCAAGACCCAATTATCATGCCGATACATTACAAAAGGCTTCTGGAACTGTGCTATTACTGTGGTGTACTTGGACATCCTCTTCGGGAATGTAAAGTGAAACCACCAGGGGTCGATAGTAATGCAGTCTTTATATATGGTGATTGGATACGTGCACCAATACCAAAAAAAACTTTTGGCCATTTGACTAAGCGAAGCAGATGGAAGGATAATAGCTACGTCGACCATGGTGGGAGTGGAGGTGGTGTCGTTAGCTTGCCGGTGGAGGAAAGCTTGGAAAAGTTGGATCCGAAATTGGTGGAAGGAAAAGGGAAGCTGCCAAAAAAAAGATGGGGTTGTTAAATGGCACCCAATTCATGTGTTTACAATAGCTCGAATATGGAAATTCCTAGTTTATCAAATCCCTGTGATGGGGATTTGAATGAGTTGATTCCAAAAACAGCCATAATCCCCTCTAATTTGAGTAGACCTATGACTTCAAATAATTCATTATTTGACTATAAGAATTTTGGCATGCACTGTGTAACGACCCGACATAAACTAAATAGCTTACTACAAAAAATTTATCGAAGCTGATTTGAAAACAAACATGAATTAAATATCTTTTACAAAATACGCAACTCGAGATCTCGTTATTTAAAAATAAATTGTTTCCTTACATGCATATCGTAGGTAAAATACAAGTTATTAAAACTTAACATATAACCATGACTTGAAGACTATTAAAACAATGCATACGTAGCAACCCATTTGACCCCTAGGTCAACCGATCACGACATGCACACATCTGACCAAGTCTGCTCCAAATCATCACCTCATCTATACGCTTATGCCTTTACCTGCAACACAGAGTACCCTTGAGCTAACGCCTAGCAAGAAGAGCTATATAAGACACTATCCCCAAAGCACCAACAGTATAAGACATAAAACATAACATAAACTAACTCATATCTTCACAACCTAAAACATAAACAACTCCTAGTTGATATCTACTCACACAAAGTTCCATAATCAAACATATTCCCAGTAACATAACTATAATATAATGTAATCTATCAATCAAACCATAGTGTAGTGTAACACATAGCATAACGTAAACATAGCATAAAATAGCCTATCCTAGCATATTCAATTCATAACAAGTATTGCCGGTGTCGTTCCGGCCGTAAACCAGTGCTGATCTGGTTAGGTGTGCAACCGAGCATGAATTAACATAAGCATGCATTTTTCATAACATAACCTTGCAATTTATCGTAACGTGAGCATGCATTTTCATATCGTAACCATGACACACAAACATAGCACATATTCTTACATATTTATGTCACACACAACATGAATCACTTATAAAATAGCTCCTAACATAATTCATAACATGATTCATACCATAGTTCTTAACATAATTCATAACATAGTACACAATATAATTCGTAACAAAATTTCTAACATAATTCATAGCATAGCTTATAACATAATTTGTAATATATCATACAAAGTTACCACACTTATGTACGTCGAGCGTACATTCTGCGTGCAGGTGTCCACTCTTCTTACCTCAGGTCTAGTAGTGCTCCACACACATTAACAAGTCCCTTCAAGTATCCTTAGCAAGCCTATCATATCATATAATATCGAAAGCTTAAAACTCAAGCGAAACCAAAAATAATATTAAGAATACACCTATGTCCCTCTTAAAGATAACTCATACACAAAATATTCTTAAGAAGGTCTTAAAACTCTACTACAATAAACCCCAATCGAAAAAGGTTCCAACTGTATCAAATGGGTGCATCAAAACCTCAAAATATGCATTTCTGGATCAGCTAAAGCGGTCACGCCAGCGCGGTCACGCCAGTGCTTGGGCGCAGTCATGCTCACAGATGCCAGGACTATTCAGCCAGATAGCGCGGTTACGCTAGGGTTAGGTGCGGTCGTGTTAGGTCTCTAATTTTATAGATTGCAGTTGCAATTCTAAACCTAAGAATCGAACCAAATCGTAAAACTTCGACCCCAAATCATCATATCAGCTATCCTAGCATGTTTGTAACCCTAGGAAGCCAAATATTATCAATCATAAACCTTAGATATCCTTTTATTAACCCAATTACACTTAAATTCCTCTTACATAATCAAAAACATAAATCTACCATAACTTAAACAATCACAGTTCAAAGAGTTACCTTTCAAATTCTCATATCAAATCTCCAAGGTATTGCTTCCCTTGTACGATCCTTAGTCCACTAGTACGAATTCCCCATTCTCCTTTGAATCTCCAAGCCTCAAAAGTCAGAATAAGGAGGATCTTCTTAGCTTGATACTCTATGTGTGCTGAAACTCCAAAGCGTCTAACTATCGTATGAATCCTAACCTAAATTCCCTTATTAATTTTATTCCTGGTAATTAATCGTATGAAACCCATTTACCATACTAACCCCATCCTTTAACCTTTCCCTAATAATTACTTAAACCCTTTGTAGTAATTTCCATCGAAAACTATTAGTTTTAACTTCTCATAATTATATTTTCTATCATAAAACCCATAACTCTACTTTGACCCCCATAAAACAACTTCTATCATATTTTGACCCCTAATACTTGAAGAACTATTGTGTGTGGATTGCCTGATGGAACACATACAATAAGCATACATCATAATTCATATAATTAAACACATAATATCATACAATTTACCATAATATCCTGACCCAAGCCAGATTACCAAAATATTTTTAAAATGCAAAGGCAGATATTACAACTATCCCCTCCTTAAAAAGAATTTCGTCCTCGAAATTCCTATGCCATAACACCTCAAGATTCTATCATCCTTGAGAGTATTTCATAACCCAGCCTTTCATTGTCACCTCAAAATTCTAAAGAATCTTTCTATCATAATTGATTCCCACTACTCAGGATCATAACGATACACTTGGCTAAGTACTGTAGCCACGTCCAATTATAACCAACATATACCCATATGCATTGTTGGGTTTACATCACCACAATCTATTTCTATTCACTGTATCACTTATTCTTTACTAAATTTTCATTTTCCACTTGATATTCCTGCCATTTTTATGTTTGTTCTAGTAGCAACCCATTCATACTGGTTCTACGTCATATTTCCAATTTCATAATCCATGAAGCTTTCTCTACAGTTCCTTCATATTCATAACATTTACATATATACTTCATACTTTCATCTTTGTCTAGGATCCTTATTGGCTTGCAATGTATATCCTATTAATTCCTCTTCCCTTAACAATTAGATCATGCAACCGTGCAACATACATCTAGTACAAATTTCTATAAGTTCCATCTTAAATGCCTTTCAGCTAGTTCTTATAATAGCTTCCCTTAGAGACACTTAGAGCCACACTTAATCATGTTTCCAATCATTTATTCTATCCATTCAGCTGTACTCTTACAAGTACTTTTATCCATGTATCTGGCTATCTATTAACCCTCAGAAGTATCCATTCACTTCTGACCCTTCTGAATTCCTTGCTTTTGATGTATCCTATTGAATAAGTGGGTAATTCCATCCTTTACCCCACCACTTAAGATGTTGTCCAAAATTCATCATTTATTAGCTACAACAGTAGCCTAAAACTCATACACATATTAAATTTCGGTACAATCCAAAATTGAATCCATATCGTGTTTCTTAGAACGTGGGTCTATCATTCACTTATCATTTTCATCTGACAATAAGGGTTTATGCCGCCCTTTATCTTTATAGCAATTAACTTCTAAAATTTTCTACAATTTGAGGAAAATAGTCTTAATTGTTTTCATATCTTTACCCAAGTATGCAGTCCGTAAAGCTATCAAATCTTCTTATTCTTCCAATTCTGACATCAATCCATAACGATCATCTTTTACAAAATAACTTACATTATTCCGTAGATCAATCCATTCTTATCACTAACGAATCTTATTATTCAAATCCTTCAAAAAATCCTTACACCTCTTCTGTATTGATCTTACTTTCATACTTCCCTGAGTCTTAACATCCCTACCTGTTACTCAAAAATGAAAATTTCCCTACACTGGGTTTTCCTCCTTTGTAACGATAGAATACCTCCTCACATTGGAAATGCACACTATCATCCATCAAATCAATAAACTACAGGGTTTAATGTTGAGATAGTTCATCTTGAAGGTCATTACCATCCAAGTATAAACTGTTTCCAAAATATGTTCCTTCATATAACATGGTTTACTTACACATATGTCCCTTCATGTAATCATAGTTCCTTTCACTCTATCATAGTCTGTGCATATTTCTAATGTCTCATATTCTTCCAAAATAGGTGCAATCACTGCAATCTTAATCTATAATTTGTCTTCCTAAAACTCTTTGTCCATTACTTTTGTGTTCACATTGCATGCTTCTATGTTCCTGTTTGGTCCTTCTGGTTATGTGCTCCTCATATTTGTCATTGGAAGTATGATCTTCATGATCGCATGCACTCCATATGTTTATAGCCTCTGTCATGCCATGTGAGAAAAATTAACGCCTCCAATCTTGGGAAATCTTCATGTGGCCATATCAATCGTGTCATGTAGTAAGTTGCTTCATTGTGCTTTACGTAGTGATCTCTCCTCCAGTGTCAATCCACCGCTATCCTCGTCTAGTCCACTTTATTCACGCGTGGTTTTCTATTGTCTTCTTTGTAGAGAGTGTTTCACCCTTTCTTGTCATTCTTACCCCTTTCCTTCAAGATAACATATGCCCAATTTCCTTATAAAACCTCATAACGTTCATCCATACATATATTGTCCTTATTGATGAGATTATAGTAGGTAAACTTTCATCGGTGTACTCTCCAAGTATAATCTTCATCAATCTAACTCTATATCTGTCGTCCTTTATAGGTTTCAACTTCTACCTTATTGTTATATCCTTTTTAAAATAGCGATGTCCAATCATCTTCCATACTTAATGTCATTAGCGATGGTTGGTAGTCTTGCTTTTCACCACGTGAACCTTCTCACTATGAAGATTTACCATCGTTTTGGGATTCTTTCCTCTGCCTCCCATTACATCTGATCTTTGCTTGATTGTCAATGAACTTTCGGGTTGTCTCTGTTCTCATAAATCTATATCGTAATCCTTTGAAAGTGAAATCTCTTTCCACTCCATCCTTCTTCCAACATTCTAGTTTTCAGCTTTTTCTATGGAGCTAAATTGAATCCATAACTTTGTTCCTTATTGTCACCAAATACTTTATGATTCTTGGCTTGCTGCCTATCTTGAGTCAACCAGCTCTGGCAGTCCTGCTCAATGAGTTCATCCAACTTTCTTTGGCAACCTTCCAACTAAAGCTCTAAGTTTGCTAAATAATACATCTTAACTCCACGTCAAAAATCTTATACCAAGTACTTGTTGGCTTTCCATCTGCTTTCCGTACCGCATCACAGCGTGAACCAAAACCCTTTATAAATAAAACCTATATGTCCATCATAAGCGTGATTAGGATTTCCTTCTCCTATCGACTAGTCCTTGTGTCACCAGTTCATGGTTGCCATCTAACCAACCAATCCCTCATCTCCAAACAACTCAACTCCTTCTCGATCGTTGGAGAACATTGAATCTAAAACCGTATGGAGTGACATTCAATAGTCCGTATGGTAGGATAATATCTAGGGAATTTTGGTCGTGCTCTACCTCCGCTTGAGGAGTAACTTGTCATAAATGATTCCACCTCTCATCTTGAGTGCTAATAGATCCTCAGCATCAGAACAACATCTCCATTGTCCTTAGGTCGCAAGAGTTGACTAATCGCCTTCTCTGCCTCCTTGGAAAAACTTCTCTTAACCAAGACATGCTGAACCAAACATATCACGACTTCATAAATTGTTGACAACCAACAATTGGGCATACAAAAGAATCTACAACTAACTGCACAAAAGCTAGCAGTACAACATCAATAAACATACATGCAAAACCAAATAACACATATAACACACATACTAAAGAAAACCATAAGTGTAGGGTGATAAAGGATTACGCCCATCCTCGAACCATTTTTGTCAACAGTGGACCTAGTGGCCTCACCACAAAATAACACACACTTAATCTCCTCTTAACATCACCTGAAGCATTCTTATCCATTAAATTCTTACAAGTTGGCTCTTACTTACTCCCAAGATAAAACAAATGAATTACTGTAACAAGTCTTCTCTTATCATCTATCCTCAATCATCCATATTAAATCACCTTAGGCCTTTCACTCAATAACGACCGAACTGGTAGCCTAATACCTTTTTGTTATTGTTATCCCCAAAATTTGAAAATGATGATGTGGCATTAAAAGTAACAAGTGGCAAGAAACGGCTGAGTCAAAGCTTTGCTTGGAAGTGATTTGTCTGACCGAAAATGATACTTAACTGACCAGTCACCTGCTCCATCCGACCAGATAGGTGTTTGGCCGACCAGTGAGGTGCATGACCGACCGGTGGAGTGCTTGGCTGACTAGTGAGGTGCATGACTGACCGGTGGAGTGCTTGGCCGACCAGTGAAGTGTTTGGTCGACCGGTGGAGTGCATGGCCGACCAGTCAGCTATTTTGGTTGACCGGTCAAGTGTTTGGGCTGACCAGTTTTTCTTCAAGGAGTGAAGTTGACCGATTAAGTAGATTATTGTTATGCAAGGGAAATTCCAGCAATGACTTCATCTAGAATCAGTCGTACCTACGCGGGAATCTCTCAGATTATCCCAAAGAAGTCGCATATTGTTGTATTTTAAATGTTATTATTAATTAAATATTGTAAGAGTGGCAGAGGGATCACGATTATTAGGGATTTCGGTCTGTACGATCCTGGGCCTATAAATACAGAGCTCATGGCATCATTGATTCGGATTGGGATTTCCCTAAGAGAGTATTTGTATTCTGAGAGAAATATTGTATTCTTTTCATTTACACTGAAGAAACTCAGTCGACTCAGGTTCATCTGATCTTTAGTATAGATCCATAAATCATAACTCTAAGTGGATTAGGCTATTACCAACACATTGGGGCTTAACCAATATAAAAATTGTCAGTGTCATTTTTTCTCTTGAAGGTTTAGTGTAGTTTTTGACGTCTACTCGTCGTTGGCCAAAACCGTGGTCAACATTTTGGTGCTTTCATTGAGAGACTGAAGAGAAAAACACACAATTACCGTAGCATTATGACGCCCAAGAACACCAATGCGGCCTCCAAGAAGCCAGGTTCATCTAAAGAGCCTGCTAGATCATAAGGTCTTGGCCCACTGAGCCCAGGGTCTTGCTCGAGGAGATGACTCCAGAGGTTGAACAACTCCAAGAAGCCATGGGGGCCTTCCAGGAGGAGATGGCACAATTCAACGCCCGACAGGAGTCATTCGTTGAAGAGATGGCTAGACAGAAGGCTGTGTTTGAGCAGCAAAGACGGGAGATGGACGCCAAGAGCGAAGAGATCAGGCGACGGCAGGAGGAGGCCGATAGGCGACACCGCGAGGCTACACTCGCTCTGGAGGTGACTACGCAGTTGACCCAGGCCAATGAACAAGCTACGACGCGAGGAGCAGCTACCCAAGGAGCAAGGACCACAGATGTTGGTCGAAAAACTACTAACAGACCCAATTCTCGGCGACCGAACAGAAGCGGGAGTAACCCTCCTGGTCGGGAAGAGGATGGGATCCGATCGGGCACTACCTCGACTCAAAGGGGGAACTCTAGAACCCCCTCTAGGAGCCACCGATCAGAAATTTCCAGATCCGGAAGTCACAGATCAGGTAGTAAAAAGACTCCACCTAGGCAGGAATAAACCAGAACTCCTTGAGGTAAAGAAACTTCGCACTTCAAAGATGGGCATGGTCGTGATGAAGCTGATAGTCATCACACCGACCAGTCAAAGGAAAAGGATGGCAGCGACCAGCGAGGAGGAAAAAATTGCCCGACACAGACAGGAAGGCCACCACTGCATCCCAACCAGCAGCGCAGTAGGAAAGAGCACGTTCCGCGCAGTAAGCCTTCCCAAAAACTCGGAGCACAGTGTTCGATCGATTGGGGAGGCATACCTCTCAAAAGGATTTAAGGGATGTCATTGCTGACAGAAGAAGGACCGTCCCAGTCGAAGGGCGAGATCCGAACCGACCTACCAGTCAAGTAGAAATACTTGATGATGGTGCGCCGGATAGGAGCGCCCGACCAGGACGACCAGACCTTGAGCCTCCAGCAGTGGCCCCAGGCATCCAGGCCCAACTTGATGCGCTAACAACAGCAGTTCAAGGTCTGTCGAAACGACCTTCTGCAATCGATCTGGTAGACCACAGGAGTGGTAGCCCATTCTGTGCTCGAATTAAAGTAGCCCAGCTGCCAGCGAAGTATAAAGCACCAGTACTGCCAGTTTATACAGAAAAGGCAGATCCGATAAGGCATGTGGGGAAGTTCAAAGACCAAATGGAGCTACTTGGAGTGAGCGATGACTATCGCTGCAGAGTTTTCCCCACTACATTGTCCGATATTGCCCAAGAGTAGTATTGGAAATTTAAGTTGAACTCCATTACTTCTTGGGAGAGTTTTCGGAAAGAATTTTGTAGGCAGTTCAGCGCTGCTCGGACCCCTTCGGTTTACGCCTATCACTTGGCAGATATTAAACAAGGGAAAGATGAATCTCTCAAGAACTACATACAGAGGTTCATGAGAGAAGCTAATCGAGCAACTGCGGTTGGAGATGAGGGGAAAATGGTTGCCATTTCTTTTGGTATAATTTATCGGAGTCCTTTATGGGACAGTATTCATTGCAATCCAATTTCAACACTACAACAATTTCTTGACCGGGCGGACAAATATATGAAATTGGATGGCGCGATTAAGAAAGGCCTAAACAATCTGGGTGGATCAACTGATCCTCCTAAGAATGGTGGAAATGGACAAAGTGGTGGTAAGAAACGTGGAAATAACGGGTCTGACCGCCATGAGGAAAAGAAGGCTAAGTCGGGACCAAACGACAAGCCGACTAAGTATGAACCTCGGTTCACCAATTAAACCACTCTTTCGGCCAGTCGAGCAGAGATATATCTGGCGAGTCATCAAGAGGTTCCCTACCGGAAACCCCCACCCATCAGGAAGGAGATGAGTAAGAGAGACTTGAATTAGTTCTGTCGATTCCATGGAGATTATGGTCACGACACAAATGAATGCAATCATCTCAAAGATGAGATAGAGTTTCTCCTCCGGTCGGGGAAATTAAAAAAGTATCGAGCAGAAAATACCCAAGGGGAGGGAAGTAACAACAATCTTGGGTTTAAGCGATAGCGGTCTCCACCCTTGCAACCCAAGCCTGTGGACTTCACTCTGGACACTATATGTGAAGGTCCACATCTAGCTGGGGATAGAAATAAGGCAAGAGAGAGATATGCTTGAACACTCCGACATGAGTTGGATGCAGCGTTGACATCTGAAGTCATGACTGTAGAAGAACGACCTCCGAAGAACCCACGGTATGAAAGTGAGTCTCTTACTTTTACTGAAGATGATGCACGACATGTGAGATATCCTCATAATGGCCCCCTCATCATTATAATCCAAATAGCAAACATGAAGGTGAAGAGATATCTGGTCGACACGGGGAGCTCTGTGAACATGATTTACAAATCATCCTTTGAAAGGATGAGACTAACCATTAATGACTTGAAGCCATGATCTCAGGTCATTTATGGATTTACTGGAGAAGGGTTGTCACCGGCCGGAACAATCAAGTTACCAGTCACAACAGGAGATGCTCCCAAGCACGAGACAGTTATGACAGAGTTTATGATAGTCAACTATTCGTTAGCTTATAATGTGGTGATTGGTCGACCACTACTCACGACCTTGCATGCGACAGTCTCTATATGGCACCTTTCTATGAAGTTCCCGACCAGTGCAGGAATAGGTTGTGTCCGAGGAGACCAGAGAGAAGCTAGAGAGTGCTACAATGCCTCGGTAGCTAAAGCGCGAAAGGGGGCTAAGGAAAACAATATGATTGTGTGTGCAGATAGAGAGGAGGTAGAGGAGATGGATTTCGACCAACAAAGCATTATAGTTGTAGCCGATCAGGAAAGAATGTTAGAAGAGGTTGGCCAAGAAAGCACTCTTGGTTTCAATAACCAACAAGCCTCATCCGGTGATGAAGTCACCAAATAGGGTGTTGCCCAAAGTGAGGGAATGGACTTTGATCCTCGCTTTGGGGATTATGATAGCGAGGTGGGACCCACGGAAGAATTAGAGGAGGTCCCAATATATGAGTATGACCTGACCAGAGGGGTCAAGGTTGGAAAAAAGTTGAAGTTAGAAGTAAAAGCGCAGCTGGTAGAATTTTTGCGGAGGAATCAAGATGTCTTCGCCTTGTCTCACAAGGATATGGTGGGTATCTCACCAACTGTGATCAACCACGTGCTCAACATGGATGAAAATTATCCAGCAATGCAGCAGAAGAGATGATTACTTGACAAGGATCGAGCAAAGGCTCTCAAAGAGGAGGTGGAGCGACTAAAGGAAAATGGGTTCATAAGAGAGGCTTATTACCCTGCCTGGGTTTCAAACCCAATATTAGTGCCCAAGTCCAATGGAAAGTGGAGGACTTGTGTGGACTTTACCAATCTGAACAAGGCATGTCCTAAGGACTGTTTTCCTTTGCCAAGGATAGACCAGTTGGTTGACGCGACCTCTGGTCATGAAACTTTGTCTTTTATGGACGCTTACTCGGGGAATAATCAGATTAGTATGCACCCTCCCGATGAGGAGAATACCAGCTTCCGAACAGACATAGGATTGTACTGTTATAAGGTCATGCCATTCGGCTTGAAAAACGCAGGATCCACCTACCAACGTTTAGTGAATGGCATGTTCCGTGACTAAATCAGAAAAAACATGGAGGTGTACGTAGATGTTATGCTGGTAAAGTCAAAGGAAGCTGAAGGACATGTACGAGATTTGGAGGAATGCTTTGCAGTACTGAGAAAGTATAGCATGAAGTTGAATCCCCTCAAATGCTCGTTTGGAGTAAGTTCTGGAAAATTTATTGGATTTATTGTTAACTCGTGAGGAATAGAAGCAAATCCAGAGAAGATAAAGGTGCTCGCAGAAATGAAGTCTCCAGCCAGGATTAAGGATGTGCAAAGCTTGACTGGGCAGATTGCTGCTCTAAGCAGGTTCATTTCTAAATCAATGGACAAATATGTCCTGTTTTTTAACTTGCTTAGAGGAAGCAAAAAATTTGAATGGATGGAAGAATGTGAGCAAGCTTTTCAAGCCATAAAGAAACACTTGGCTCAGCCTCCTGTTCTTTCAAAGCCAGTAGATAGGGAGGACCTTTTTATTTACTTAGCAGTCACAGAGCATGCTATCAGTGTTGCTCTAGTATGAGAAGAAGATAAGGTGCAACATCCAGTAAACTATGTTAGCAAGCGGCTGATAGGAGCGGAGTCAAGGTATCCCGTGATCGAGAAGCTGGCCTATGGCTTGGTACATGTATCTCACAAATTGCGACCGTACTTCCAGGCACATCCCATTAAAGTACTTACCGACCAGCCCCTACGCCAATTCTTACAGAAGCCAGAGTCATCTGGTCGTTTACTTAAATGGGCGGTTGAATTGGGCCAGTTCGAAATCAAATATCAACCAAGGTTCGCTATTAAAGGACAGGCTTTGGCGGGCTTTATTGCTAAATATACTGGGATTCCTGATATTCCCGACCAGCAAGAGCATGCGACTGGGAAGAGAGAGGATTTTCCTACTTGGAAGCTTTTTGTTGATGGGTCTTCAAATGAACATCATTCGGGAGCAAGAATTATATTGATCACATTGGAGAAGCATTGAATTCATTGCGCGCTGAGGTTCGGATTTAACGCTTCTAATAATGAGGCGGAGTATGAAGCCCTCCTAGTAGGATTGCGCCTGGCTAGAGATGTTCGTGCCCAGTCGGTTGAAGTAAACAGTGATTCCCAGTTGGTGGTCTACCAAGTCTTAGGGGAATATCAAGCCAGAGGTTTGCGCATGATGGCATACTTGAATAAAACCAAGGACCTGCTGGCACAATTTGAAGAGTATACTATTAAACTGGTACCACGGGAGCAGAACTCCAATGCAGACACTTTAGCAAAATTGGCTAGTGCAAAAGATGCTGAAACTTTGAATATAGTACTAGTGGAATACTTGGCAGAACCAAGTATTAATGAACAAGAAGCCATCCTCATCACAATAGCTGACACTTGGATGACACCCATCATTACTTACCTTGAGCAAGGAGTCCTACCAGATAATCATAATGAAGCCAAGCAGATTATGAGGCAAGCTGCTAGGTATATTATGATGGATGGGGTATTGTATAGAAGAGGGTACTCTATGCCACTGCTTAGATGCATAACACCCGACCAATCGAAAAACTTACTGTCCGAAGTGCATGAGGGGTTTTGCGGAGATCATGTTGGGGGGCAGAGTCTCTCCAAAAAGATGTTGCGACAAGGATTTTTTTGGCCTACAATGAATGAGGATTCCATGGAGTATGTGAAGAAGTGTGATAAATGCCAGAGATTTTCTAAAGTGCCCAGGGCACCTCCGAATGTCTTGAAGCAAATGCAGAGTCCATGGCCTTTTGCAGTATGGGGCATTGATCTGATCGGGAAACTACCCAAAGGAAAAGAAGGAGTACAGTTCGCAGTAGTTACTGTGGATTATTTCACCAAGTGGACCGAAGCTGAACCACTAGCAACGATCACCTCAAAGAAAGTGTTAGATTTTGTAGTTAAGAATATAATATGTCGCTATGGCCTGCCCAAGAAGATAGTCTCTGACAACGACACTCAGTTCGATAGTGACTTGTTTACTGATTTCTGCACTAGACATGGCATTACGAAAACTTTCTCCTCGGTAGCTCATCCGCAAGCCAATGGGCAGGTTGAAGCCGTAAATAAGACTTTGAAGGATACTCTAAAATAACGTCTAGAACGAGCTAAGGGTGCTTGGGCGGAAGAATTGCCAGAGGTCCTTTGGTCATACAGGACTACTGACAGCAACTGGTCATACCCCTTTTTCCTTGGCATATGGATATGAAACCATGTTGCCTATCGAAGTAGACCCACCATCTCATTGGAGAACCACGTATGACCAAGAGGAGAATCACCAGTTGTTAGCTGAATCTTTGGATTTTGTTGAAGAGAGACGAGAAAAAGCAAGCTTGAGAGTTGCTGCCCATCAGCAAAAAGTGGCCCGCTATTTTAATTCCAGAGTTAGAGATCGAAAGTTCCAGGTCAGAGATTCGGTCCTTAGAAAGGAGTTCATCAAAGACCCAACGGATGGAGTGCTAGGACCAAATTGGGAGGGACCATATTAGATTGAGCAAGTCCTACCACCCGACACTTACAAACTTTCTCGATTGAATGGAGAGCTGATCAGGAACTATTGGAATGGCAAGCACTTGAGGAAACATTATCAATAAATACCGCTTACAGAGCAATAGCTTAGTTTCACGTGTTTAACTTGTTATTTAAGTTTGTTTGTGAACTGGCTATTTGCTAACCAGTCATTTTATTTTTGAACAATTTTATTTTGTTTGAGACTCATAATTAGACACGCTTTGTCCTTAGTTTTTACAAGTAATAAAAGAGATCACGTGCAGCGCGGTCGAATCTTGCTACAAATTTTGCATATGTGTTGATTATTTTTACTTTGGCAGTGTTCAACTGTCAGTGCATTGAAAAAAAAAATTGGGTAGTGTTCAACTGGTTGGTCTCCATCAGATAAATGGCCAGCATTTAAATGGTCGAATGGTTTGTAGTGTTTAACTGCTGAAATATCCTCTTTATATTCAATGTGTTTCATGAGTAATAACTGCTCGGACAAATTAGGTCAAGTAGCAAGTGATCAAGGATTTTTCAACCCTCAATCACTTGGGGGGCACATAGGGTATACTGGTATATAATTCAACACAAGCAAAAATATTTGTTTTCAGGCTGACTTGTAAATTTTTGAAGTAAAAAAAGGCCGTTAAGCTAACTTGTTTTACAAAGCTTAAGTAACTTGGAATTTTGTCAAAATTTTAAGTTAAGAACAACTATTCGTGTGTAAACAAAACGCTACGCTCATAAAAAGTTAGAGCAATAAGAATGTGAGAAAGCATACTTAGTAGTGACTTATGAAATGTTTAGAATTTCTAAGTTAGAAACTAAGTACTCATATGAAAATGTAAGGCATCTATCATAATAAAACTTTTAAATGACTCAAGTCTAAAAAGTAAAGTGTTCATGCCAACAGCTCGGCCATACGAGCAAAGTATAATGACAAGATATAAAATAAATGTCTACTAGTCGGATAAGGAGTTCTCTGGTCAGCTAAAGGCTCACTGGTCGGCTATGGGAATCCCTGGTCGGATTGTCACTCAGGTTGATCAACACCATCCTCAGCATCGGTGACTTCTTCTGGTCGGAACGATAACGTAGGAGAAAAGGGTGTAACACTAGCAGGATTGGCTGCCTCCTCAGCGGCCTTTGCCTCGTACTTGGAAAGTTCTTCTGCCTTGGCCTACTCTGTGAGAAAGTCAAGGTTGAGGGTTTTGTTCAACTTCCATACCTGGTAGAAGCAGTTGAAACAAATCTCTTCATAACGAGCGAGATCGGCTTCCTTTTCTCGCTTCAGCTCCTCGTTCTCGCAAGTCAGTTTTTCAACCTGATCAGTCAACGTCCTGTTGATTTGAATTTGCTTCTGGTTTTCATCAGCCAGCTCCCTAAGAGATCCATCCCGCTCGACAATGGTCTTCTCCACCTACTCAACCTTGGATCTGAGATCCTTTTCAGAGGAAGTTAAAGTTTTTACTTTGGTTTGGGCTTCCACCAGCTGATCATTTAAGACCTTGATCAACTCCTTGTAGTCTACTGCTCGGTGCTGAGCATGACTGATTGTAATAAGCGACTGCAGTGGAAAACAGAAAGTTACTACAAGTAAAAGCAATTAATAACAAACTGTCATGTCTTATGATTAAATACTTACATTCATCAGTTGGGCAAGCCCCCTTTGCAGGACGACTTCAACACTGAGCCGAGGCAAAGATTCAAAGCTTTGAATTGTTGAAGCATCGTGAAGATTTTTCTTAAGCAATTCCTTCCCAATGTTGCCAGCGATGCGAAGGAGCTCACTTAAGCTAGTCGAGCAAGTGGGGGTTAAACTCACAGAAGGAGGAATTGATGAGGGAGTCAGCTGCGGGATGGTGATGGGCTACTCGGGTTGTTTTCCCTAACTAGTCGATATTGTCCTCGAAACTTTGTTTGGAGGGTTTGAGCTACTTCCCTCCCCAGGTTTCCTCTTTTGGGCAAGGGTAATGTTGAATTGCTTGAACATCTCTGAATCTGCAAAAGAGTGAAGCACAAGATTTGTTAGTAAAAATTGAAGCAACATGTAGATAAATAAAAATTTTACCACTACCAGACAACTCTATAGATTCCGTACAACCATTCTCGAGGAAAATTACTTATAACCAAACATCAAACTATGGCTATTGAACCTGAGTTTAGGATTTGATCAAGAAAGTCATCCTCTTCTTCAGATGATGAGCTGAAGTCCCTATGGAGCTCAATGGTCTTTCCTTTCCCAGGCTGCGTAGGAGCGGCACGTCTATGTTGGTCTTCTGGCAGGGGTTCCCTTATAATAAGGTCGCCTGGTCTATGAGAGTAGGGAGATGGTTCAGGAGAGAACTGATCGGTCACTACTTCAGTGTCAGCGTTGGACTAGTCAGTTGCATTCGCTTCCTCAGTAGTACTTTCTCCTATGATGTTTTGGTTGCTTGGTAACAACCCCACCATCTGAAGATTGTCCACGTTGACCAACTCTTTTACATTCTTCTCCTCGATGGACATGTTGGCCAATTCTTCTGCTCGGGAACACATTTCCTTAGTAGGCAGAGGCTGGTGAAACGGACCCGCATGTGTGAAGGCTAAGTTGTTGGCCTTGATATCTAAAGTCAGAAAATACTCAGTATAGTATTTTCCAGGATTTGATTTATGAGCAATACCATGGAGGTATTTGATCCCTTTAAGCCTGTGGAATAGGTGGAAAAAAACTATATTCTTGTGGCTTGGGTTGGTCCTAAAGTCGAAGAGGTAGTGCACTTCATGAGGAGTGGGTGGATCCCAACCTTGCAAGAAGTATAGAATGTATAAAGTGGACAATGTCTGAATCCCATTAGGAGCAATCTGGAAAGGAGAGACATTGAATTGACCAAAAGAAAGGGTGCAGCGGAATAGTAGCTCCTGCAAATACATGGTATCTAGACCAGGCACAGTAAGGTCCACCAGGCTTGTTAGCTCTCTGATGAGGACGCGGGCATATCACGTTTACCCCTTTCAGGCCGGAAGCTTGAATGTGTTTGTCAAACATGCAGGGGTTAAGTTTGGAAGGTTTGGCTGTGAACCAAGAGGGTGTTTCGTCTTCGTCTTTTCTTGTTTTTTGAACAGCTAATTGTTGAATCTCGGTTGTAAATTTTTGGATGATTTTTCTTCGAGGTTTCCTGTTTTTTTGTATCTGGCGAGGCAGTCTTGAAGAAGCCATAGTTTGGACTTCACTACGTTCCACTACCTTCTGTACCGCTCTGCGAGCCACCTGAGGGTCTTGGTCCTGAGGAAGTCGGTTGGATTTCTTCACCCTCATTTTTGGATGTTCAGCCTGTTGGTTGAGAAACTGTTCTTCGTGAAGGAAATATAAGGCTGACCGGGGAAGGATCTTTTTAAGGCGGCAAAGGCGATCTTCGGGGGTGCGACTGCTAGGAGACTTGGATGAAGAGTCACTACTTTGAGGAGTGTCGCTTGATTGCGGAATTGAAGTGTCAGAGTTTATATGGTTGTCACCTCCCCTATAGTCAAATCGATTCATCTACAAAAAAGAAAGTATGGGGAGGTGAGTAACCAAACAAACACAAATTAATTAGTGCAAAGGAAAAATATTTAAATACTGCTCGGAAAATATTTTTCTGGGTAGTAAAAATATATTCTACTCTCCAAAATAAAAGTGCATGAGGGAAAAAGAAATTTTGATGCCTAAAATGCTTGGGAGCATTCATGTGTCCGAGCAAATGCATGCACATGACCGATCGGATGGGTGTGTATGCCCGAGTGGCTGGGCTAGTCCGAGCAGCAATCCTTGCATCTAGGCGGCTGATGTGTCCGAGCAGACGCGCATGGTGTCCAAGCAGATGCGCGTAGTATCTGGGTGGATGGTGTGATGATCCGATTGGGTGGCTGCATGTGCGCACGTTCGAGAAGAAGGTACCGAGGGGTTGCTGGCACGCATCTGAGGAGTTGCACAGGCACGCAGCCGAGGAGTTGCTGCATGGTGTTCGAAGAGCTGGGCCTTGTGTCCGAGTGGCTGGAGGTGCGCGTCCGAGGAGCTGCATCAGGCGTGCATCCGAGGAGCTCCGCCTTGTGTCCGAGGAGCTGCAATAGGGCGTGTCCGAGGAGCCATTGCATGATGTCCGATTGGCTGGGTGCTGGTCCGATCGGCTAGGTGATGATCCGAGTAGATGAGGTGCGCATCCGAGGGGCTGGGCTAGTTCGTGGTGTCTGATTGGTGGGGCTCTAGTTCAAGCCAAATGTGTTTGCGTCCGAGCAGTTGTGTGGTGTCCAATCGATTTTGGGGCATGTCTGAAAATAAAAAATGGGTAATGACCGATCGACCATATGCTTACTTCCTAATAGACCATTTTCTAGAAAGCCTAAATCTCAAAGGGCATTGACACTAACACATTTTTCTCACTCAAAGTACACTACAACAAGATCAAAGTGTGGGATTTGAAAGGTTTATAAAGTTCTAAGGATCCTAGTTGCTCATCAAATACCCATAAATCCAAATATGCAATTTGGGGTGAAAAATTAGTTTTTCTTCAAATTTTCATGAAATTGGAGACAAAATTGATTTACCCATAGCCTAAACTACATCAAAACAGCCACAATATGCATCATTCATCAAAGATTCATACACAAATTCAGGGGTGTATTTTAAATGAGGGTTTCGGCCTACAAGTTTTTTTTAGCTTTAAGAAAAAAAAACCCATAAATGGAGATGAGGAAGAAGAGCTTACCCAAATGTGTTGATTTCTTGAGGAACCCTTGGATTTGCTTGAAGAAAATTGGAGCCCTTCTTGGAGTTCTTGGAGGTTTTCGGCCAAGAGGGGGAGGAGCTTTGGGAGGTCACGACCAAGGGGAAATGAAGAGGTTTGGGAGCCTTTTTGGTTTTTTTTTTGCTTGTGAGTTGTGAGCACACTTATGGGTCTATTTAAAGGGAAAAGTGGAAATTGTCACTTATTCTTAGACTCTTGGAATTATCTTTGGTATATTCTCTCCCCCACGATTGGCAGCAGTTAATTACAGTGATCGTGGTCTGGTAAGACGTCGTGGTTTGTTGCAGAGGCAGGAGAATGTGTAAAGTTAGTTTTTTTATGCCGTCAATAGTGGAGAAAAAAGTTTATTATGTGAGTATATCATATAATAAACTTGGGGGGAAAATGTTATTCCCAAAATTTGAAAATGATGTCATGGCATTAAAAGTCACAAGTGGCAAGAAATGGCTGAGTCAAAGCTTAGCATGGAAGTGATATGTCCGACCAGAAACAATACTTGACTGACCAGTCACCTGCTCCGGCCGACCAGATAGGTGTTTGGCCGACCAGTGAGGTGCATGACTGACCGGTGGAGTGCTTGGCCGACTAGTGAGGTGCATGACTGACCGGTGGAGTGCTTGGCCGACCAGTGAAGTGTTTGGCTGACTGGTGGAGTGCATGGCTGACCAGTCAGCTATTTTGGCCGACCGGTCAAGTGTTTGGGCCGACCAGTTTTCTTCAATGAGTGAAGTTGACTAATTAAGCAGATTATTGTTATGCAAGCGAAATTCCAGCAACGACTTCGTCTAGAATCAATCGTACCTACGCGGGAATCTGTCAGTTTATCCCAAAGAAGTCGCATATTGTTGTATTTTAAATGTTATTATTAATTAAATATTGTGAGAGTGGCAGAGGGATCCCGATCATCAGGGATTTCAGTTTGTACGATCCTGGGCCTATAAATACAGAGCTCATGGCATCATTGATTCGGATTGGGATTTCCCTAAGAGAGTATTTGTATTCTAAGAGAAATATTGTATTCTTTTCATTTACACTGAAGAAACTCAGTTGACTCAGGTTCATCTGATCTTTAGTGTAGATCCATAAATCATAGCTCTAAGTGGATTAGGCTATTACCAACACATTGGGGCTGAACCACTATAAAAATTGTTAGTGTCATTTTTTCTCTTGAAGGTTTAGTGTTGTTTTGATGTCTACTCGTCGTTGGCCAAAACCGTGGACAACAGTTATCATTCCTCATGTACATAATCAAACTTAATCTCATAAACAAATAAAATCCTTATCCTTAGAACAATCCCGTAAAGTCTAACCACTCACATACACTTGCTACCAGAACCACCTCATGACCATACGTCGTTTTGGCACCATATTTATTTTTTCATACTTACCTTGTTTTGAATTTAGCTTAACTATATCATCTTAACTACAGAACATAACTTCTTATCTCTCTAATTGATACAACATACCTGTAATACCCTACTACCTTACGACCATTACCAAGTGATTTATCAATGTGTCATTAACTCGCTAATCGAGGTTTTAGATTAAAAAGTGTGATTAAATCAAAATTAATACTCATTTAATGAATATTTAGTATAAAGAGTTGGTCATCCATTAAATTTCATAAAAATGTTACATTGGGATCCCAAAATACTGTTTGAAATACATTTACAATCCAAAGGTATGATATAGTCGACCTAAGCGACAAAATCGAATGTTTACCACGTGTTCTTCAAAACAACCCTAGCTGTGATGGCCAGGTTGGCCAAACATGCACACACCGCTCCATGCCCTCCAACTCATGGTTGTTAGAACTTTTCGTTGCCCTTACCTGCACCACAGAGCACCTGTGAGCCGAGGCCCAGCAAGAGAACTTCAAGCACAACATACAATAATATATTTCAGCAATTACATACTTAATCCAGACAAGAAACAGGTACCAGTTCCTATTGGAGTGCACAACAACACAGTAGTATCACAGCACAATAGCACAATGACATAACAACCTAATAGCATAATAGAATGACAACCTAATAGCACAATAGCATAGTAACACAGCAGTATATTAACACAGTAGTACAGTAGCACAACAGTTACTAACACAGAAGTAGTCTAACACAACGGTATACTAACACAATAGTACTCTAACACAACAGTACAATAACAAAGCTGCGACCTTCGTCGATCGAGGTGCACTATCAGGCACCAAGTCTGCGGTCTTAACCGAACGGGTGTGTACAACACCCTAGAGGGTCTCGCCCCGATGACATGCATTCAGCATGCTTAACGCCGATCCCGACTCTTGCCGATTCGTCACAATTACATGTACGACATAATAGCTTTAACCAATACATACAACACTGTACACCACACAGCTCTATGGGTACAAATAGTTCTCTTACCTAGTGTCTCGAGCTATTAACCCAAAGTATTCCCAAGCACGACTCCTAATCCCGACCCTGAGCGATAAAACCTAGTCATAACGCCATATCAATTAGATATCCATCAATCTCTAATCAGTTTAGAACTTCAGATATAAATACTCGCCTTTGGGACCTCGAATCCTACTAAATCGGGTAGTAGAATCCTTCCCGAGCCTTGACGTTTGGGTTCCCAAGCCTAAAACCTTCATTAAATTTCCTATTTGAGCCGCGACCCAGCCCTTAAGGGTCGCGACAAGCTCAAGTCAGAGAGCCTTAGGCTCTCGCCAAGGGGACAAGGGCCGCGGTGCACCTTAGCATGCGCTGCGGCGCCGAGGCAAAGTCAGAGGCTCCCAAGCCTTTTTGTTCAAGCGGGCCATGGTTCCTGAAGAACAAGGTCGTGGCTCGAGCCTACAAACCCAGAAATCCCACCATTTTCAGACTTCTAAACCTCCTGCAAATCAATCCAAACATATTCTAATGCCTGAATTAAGTCCTAAAACACTTTCACTATACTTAGAGTAGTACATAAACCGAAAGAAACTGAACCAAAACCTCATCACAATCGAAATTCAATCACCTAAGTCCCAAACCCCAAAACACTACAAAAACAGGGAAATCAATAAGAACACTTGCTTTAAATCTTACCTCTATGACTAATTCAACCTTAAACAAGATTCCCAACATCTCCAGCTACAAATCCCCAACTTCCAACTCAAATTATGAGTATTCCCCTTCAATTCTTCCCAAAATACTCTAAGTCACAAAGAGAGGAAGAGGGAGTCGAGAAAGAGAAAGAGAGTGCTGAGAGGGGTTTTCTTTTTTCTTTTTGTTTCTTCCTTGGTTCTAGTACTCTGTAGGCTTAAGTCTATCCTGCTTGCCTAATGACAAAAATGATCCCAAGTTTATCCTCAATCCTTTAATGCCACCAAGGGTAATGCTATTCCTCCAATTGTCCTATAAATCTCCATCTAATCCCGACATACTGAAATGATTACTAAATAATTATCTGCTACTCGGTAAATCCCAAGCACATGTCAAGTTCTCAAAATACCCCTAGGCTCACCCCGAGCCGGGTATCTATCCCCGTTGGACTATTCTACTATTCCGCTCCCTAGGATCGTCTCGGATCACACATCTCAAATATATCCCCACAACACTGGGGTCTCACTCACAATACAAACATAATTACATTTATGCCCTCAACGGGCAAAAATTACAAACATGCCCCTATTCAAAGAAATGGGCCCACATGCATAGTTAATACACACAAACATGCATGTATAATCACATTACCACACAATTCATTTATATCGCGTCCTCACACATATAATCAATTACTCGCTTATATAATCCCAATTAGGCCCTCCAGGCACTGTAGTTAAGGCACTCAACCTTAATATCAAATTCGGGTCGTTACAATTGTCCCCTCCTTATCAAAATTTCATCCTCAAAATTTGGTCAAACACCTCAGATTACTAATTCCGCAAACTTGAACATATCTCCTGAGTCAGGTCCTTTACCTCGTCACTTATTCGCAACATTTTTACAGGAACGATAGTCTTAATCTGTAAGACTTTACCTCTTTATCCATAATTTCCACTGGCTTTTCCTTACACAATAAGGTTCACTGAATTTCCAGGGTCTCCTCACCCAATTAGGGGTCGTACTCATTACCCCATTTCTTCAATATTGGCACTACTAACACCTTATGGGCCTCTACTCATGTTGGGGTAAGGCCAATTTGTAGGCCCCTTGTCTAATCCCTATTAGGGTCTCACAGATATATATCAACTGTAGAGTCAAACTCCTCTTTCCTTTCAGAACCATCATATCCTTGTTAGTTCATAATACTCGGAGAATACAAAGTCCTCAATCTTGGAACCCCACGTTCCCATCTCTAGCCTTGCAAACTCTCATGTTCTTGTAATAATGCAGACACTCCTACCCTCAATGTTCCTTAATAATTTCACGGGTCCTCTGAGCCATTTTTGAACCAGGATACTTCCTGTCCCTGGGTTCATTTTCTGGAATAAGCACTTCTCATTCCATATCTCACAATATCCTACTCATAATCACTCTATGACCCTTTTTTCTAGAACCTAGGAGTCCATGGATCTCAACCTGACACTATCAACCTCGGTGTCCATTGGAGACGTACGATCTTTTTTAGTACCCACTCCCTCTTTTGATATCTTACTCACACCAACCATGGTGTGTCAACCCAACAGGTCAAATCATAAGTTTTTCCTCCACTCACCTCGTCCATATTTTGAGGTGATCCACTCTTAGGATCCATAATTATATCCCTCCATACTAACTCTAGGATACACTAGAGTCATAATAGCCCTTCTGGCTTCTAATTATCATCTCTTGTTTACTGAACGATTAGGCTGTGCGCCCTCCCGATATACAGATTGTAGTCTCAACATCCATTTAAACTACCTGGATACAATAATCGTAAGGGGTGATTTAAGATTCATCCCGCATCTCCCCCTCAATGCCAGCATCCTTCGGATCACTCATCTGACCTACATATCTTAACCCATCTATTCCAAAGTGGTAGGATCCTTAACCATTCCTACAAGATCTCATTTTTGTGTTTCATCATTTATTCGTAAGAATATATTCGCCATTAATCAATCACAAGTTCCAAATCAATCCCGGTCACTATTTCAGTCCAAGCGAGACTAGCCGACATTACTATCAACTCGACATCCTAGGTAGAACATCCAAGTCCTTATCCCTTTATCCACTGTGAGGTGCAAATGATCACTCTTTCAGTTACACACGGGCGCACCCTAACTCATAACATATTGCACTGTAATTCCATACTCTAAGCAAGGACGATGTCTCTCACATTGTTCTCCTGTACCAGTCCATACGTACAACCTCTAATACCATGACGTGTGAATCAATCCTCATTCCTACTTCTAGAAATTTTGCACACAACCATCCATTCAGACAAGATTTATGTTCTCATGTTATTTCAATCAAAGTATGGTTGTCCTCGAAGATTCCTCGAGTAGTAGCCGATGTAACGACCCCAAATTTGCTAATGAGGCTTAAGGGCCTTGATTAGTGTGCCGGGAGGGCATTATTGGGTTAAATGTGATTTGAATGACTTTATTGACTTAAATGCATAATTATATGATTAATAATGCTTGTATGATTATATTGATTTTAATGTGATATATATATATGGTAATGTGAGAACCACATTATTATGTGGGTAGGTCTGCAGAGCACGACTCGAGGCGATCCTAGGGCTCGATAGCGGGAAAAAGTCACAACAGGGCTTAATAGTTGACTTTGGATAAGGCAGGGGTGTTTTAGGTGTCGGGTAGTTATTTAGACTATTGGGTTATGAAAATAAATATATGGAGATATATTTGAGGTTAGGAAGTCTAGGTGGGAATATTGGGGGATTTTACCGTTTTGCCCTCGGGGACGTTTCTGGCACCCCGAGCCTCGTGATTGACTTAACAGGATAAGGTTAGACTAAAGAAATAGAAAATAGTAGATAGAATTAGACCGACCCTTTATTCAGCCTTTCCTCCTTATTCTTTCTCAAGGAAAACACAAGGAAGAAAACACTGAAATCTTAGGGGAATTCAGCTGGGAACTCAGAGGAATTCATGAGTGATTTAGAGGCTTAGCTCAAGAATCAATCAAGAACTTAATCAGGACTAAGGTAAGCATTGAATTTCCTTTTCTATGGTTAGAAATTCTGAGTTTTGGCTAGGTATTGAGGTAAATGTGATTTTGATGTATAAGGGCAGAATTAAGGAGGAAAGCTTGGAAATTAGCTTGGATTTGGCTTGGAGAAGTGGTTCAGCAGAAGAGGTAAGCCTCAATTCGTGATATAGAGGTTTCAATTTGAGTTTGAATGGTTGGTTTGAGTGTTTGTAGTTCTTGAGTTTCAGAAATTGGAAATGGGATTCTAGTGGGTTTTTGGGCTGTATTTCTGTTGGGATGTGTTGTTAGAGCATGATAAAGGTGTTGTGATTAAAGGGTTTTGAATTGGGGAGCTTTGGGATGGCTTTGGATGAGGTTTAGATGTTTTAAATGGTGGGTTTTCTGGGCTCGAAGGGAAGGGTCGCGGCTCTATTCTAGAGCGTTGCGACCCTAGGATGAAGATGAGCCAGGAGGGCTTGGCTAGGGGTGAGCACCGCGGCGCCCAAGGCAAGGGTCGTGGCGCATGTCTTCTTTTAGGCATGCCCTTGGTTCTATTTTGAGGGCAGGGCCGTGGCTAAGCTTCAAGGGCTGCAGCCCTTGGGTGCACACTTGAACATTTTGGGATCTTAGGCGTGGGAATGTGGTCTAGAATGCTTGGGATCGATTTCACCACCGTGCTTGGTGGAATTCGGATTCCCGGAAGTTAGTTTTGTATCCAGAAACCCTTATCTGAATATTAATGGAACCCTATACCTTGGTTGTGACTAGGTGATAAAAGCTAGGGCTCGGGAATAAATCGTGCTTGAGGAGCGTTCCTCGTAATCAGTAACCGCAAAGATTAAAGGTAAGAAAACTGCACCTGGTTGAATATATGTGATGGGATTAAGGGTTCCCTATTGTGTATGCTTGAAAAGATGGTATTATGCCATGCAAGCTAATTAGTGAACCAACGGCCTAAGGGTGCCAAGGGTTACACTAGCGCACAGGGCGCAGCTTGGCCACTGGTAGCCGAGGACAGCTTAATATGCACTGAGCTCGGTTTAAGCGGGCCGGAGTCAGTGGGATAAACAGAGGATGCGACCTAAGTTTTCGGCCTTGATTATTATGTGATATGAATGTTATAAGTGATTGATTACATCCTTGACCCTGAATATATGCTGAATGATTAATGTGGATTATTTGATGAGTGTTCATGCTTAGTGAGTTTACTATCTGTTTTCACTATTTGTGTTGCACATGTTTTCTTGCTGGGCCTTGGCTAACGGGTGCTACGTGGTGCAGGTAAAGGCAAGGGCAAGTTTGATCAGCCTTGACTTGGAGAGCTTTGCGAGCGGAATGTACATGACCAACTGCTCAGCCACCACGGTTGAGGTTTAGGCAGGGACGCGAGACCCAGAGATTGTCCATTTTACCTTAGTATGGCTAACAGTTGTTTGTATTATTTTGGAAGTCTGTGATCCAACTTTTAAACTCTGTTACTTTTGGGATCCCATGTATATAACTGCTCATTTATATGAAATGAAACTTTTGAGACCAAAACCCTTTTTAACCCTAGATCATACATGTTTAGTTACACATTTTTAAACTAATGACTTGATTAGCAAGTCTTGCACTTTTATAAGTACATAGTGTGGCGGTCCTAGCTATCCAGGGTGTTACAGCCGATGTGTCCCTCTGGTTTCACTGTGCTTTTTGCCCCTAAGGCGTTCCTTTAGTAATTTCCTTACAGTTTTCATCTTAATTTTCCTTATACATGACCCCATTACTTCCCATAGCATAACCTTGAATGTTCTCCGAAAAAAAAAATCAGAACTTGTCCCTCTTGGAACCTTACCTGTAGCTACATTTCCTTAGCCTTGGTACTATCAATGAAGCTGTTATTCGTATTCTACTTCTAACTGGGAGTAGTCTGAAACATCCTTGATCAATCTAAATATGACTTGTCCATACCATCCCTATACTCTCTGCTTATCGAACTTACCTGAGCTGCTGAAGCATTGGTCAGTTTAAAAGCCTTCACTGATAATCGATCACATCCTACTTAGTGTAGGAGGAAATTCTTGAAACGTCTCTTGCCTTGATCCTTTACTAGTTAATTCTTGAGAGCATTGTCCTACCCTCGCAACCGGGAAATGAATCCTTCATTCTTGGTAAATGGTGTTGACATGTCCCATGATAAGATGTTTCGTTTGATCAACCCTCAAATCAAATACTTCTTCAACTGAACCTTTAATTATTTATGCTGAGCTAGCATCATTATTCATGATGTCCCTGATACCGATTCCATCTCTGCCTTAATCCCATTGCACGCTCAAATCTCTAAATGCGACAATTATCCCAATGAATCCTCGTGAACCCATCTGAAACCTTACCGGCCGATCCAGTTCTCATCTGGTCTAACTGATATAACCTCAATGGTATCTTCCTCAACAGCTAGGCACCCTGTAATTGAAATAGGGTACTTTCCTTTTAACCTTAGAAGTCACAATCTTATTTTACAGTCCATGGTTGTCACTTATTTGATAGGAAAATCTACACTCAGGATCACCTCATATACCTCATAGAACCAGCTCAATCAATCATTACCAATTTCCCAGATAGATGCTAAAATCTCAAGCCCCATGGCGTGACAACCATATAGCATGTGTCACATGTCAATGTCTCTTCTAAGAGGTACGTAGCACCAAACTCAATCATTTCAATTTATAAATAGGAAATAGGACTAGAAAGCCAACTGGTCACCTCCGAGGGCTAGCCTGAGGCCCTAACCATATCGAGACGGTCACACAAACCGAGGTAGGGTTATCTGCACTCTTTGGTTGTTTCGTCTTTGTCTTCGGGAAATTCCTCTTGATGTGCCTAACCATTCTTCATTGAAAACATGCCTTCGATCTACATTCCCCAGATATTGTCTTCTACTCCTAGTGCGCACTAAATAACTCCTCCAAACCTCATCGTTGTCCTAGCGGCCGCCCTGAGCACTATGAACTCTCCTGTTAGGACCAAGTCTAATAAAACTATCAGGGTCTTTCTTTCATGGTTACTGGGACTCCGCCCCTACCTGATCCTGCAAATGGGGATACCATTGCCTAAGCTTTCCGCCCAATGACTCTCTTACTCCATGTCTCATCTCCTGCGTCCTCTATAATGAGGGCCCTCCCTACTACCCAAGCATAGGTAACAATCTCCTACACTATAGTGATCCTAACACTCAGGTCCATCCCATGGTTCAATCCTCGAGTGGATCGCTCCTTCTAGGCCACATCCGTTGGTACAAAACCAAACACAAATTTGGCCGATCCACGAAGCTCACTGACATACTTTGTCATTGTCTTACCATCCTAAACTGAGTTCATAAACTCGCCGGTCTTTGCAATTAAAACTGTGACACAGTAGTGCCTCTCATTGAACCATTATCTGAGTTTCCTTCCAACCCACCATGACAATATTTCGGGTCTAGGATGCAACTTCCCACCACATTCGGGCATCCTCTCGCAACATGTACGTGGCACAAGCCACCTTATCACTGCCTTTCACTCCTATATAGCCAAGGACGGAGCTAACGATGCACAACCTACCTCAGGAACTGGAGGATAACACATCTGAAATCTTTCATATAGTAATTCTCATCTGTTTCCACCCTTATGTTAGGTTGTAACTGGTGCCATTGTTGCCAACCCTCACAGGGCAGCGTTCCCTGATAGAACCCATTGTCTCAATCACCTAATCTCTTCCTCTTTACTTTACAATTCTGCTTGCATGCCAACAAACACCTGTCGCCAGTCTCAGGGTCGACGAATGATTCTGGCCTCAGCTGCCACCATTTACACTGATCCAGTTGACTGCCTTGGATACAAAACTTCCAAATCTATCTGTAGCCGAAAACCTGGCCTACCAGCCCTGATACTCTTATTTAGCACTAAACCATAGCAAGGCTAAGCAACATAATAGCCATATATTACACATACCAGAACACAAATCCAAAATACTCATGCATCACTCATCAAACCTCAATCCCACAAAATACAAACATATCTATCATGA
This sequence comes from Humulus lupulus, assembly GCF_963169125.1. NCBI lineage: Eukaryota > Viridiplantae > Streptophyta > Magnoliopsida > Rosales > Cannabaceae > Humulus > Humulus lupulus. The sequence continues at coordinate 78,042,329 of NC_084798.1, read as the reverse complement.
TCCCTATTCTAGCAGATAAGGCAACTCAAATAAACAGTTAAGCAAATATTGCATTTAATATCAACCAACCCTGAGTCGAGCTTGTCTCTGGCAGCAAGCATACATGTTCGGTCAATCTCTAGGAACCATAAACCTTGGCACGCTCTGATACCAAGTTGTAACACCCTACTACCTTAGAGTTGTTATCAAGTGATTTATAAATGTGCCATTAACTCACTAATCGAGGTTTTATGTTAAAAAGTGTGATTAAATCAAAATAAAGACTCATTTAATGAATATTAAGTATATAGAGTTGGTCATTCATTAAATTTCACAAAAATGTTACATAAGGATCCCAAAGTACTGTTTGAAATACATTTACAATCCAAAGGTATGGTACAGTCGACCTAAGCAACAAAATCGAATGTTAACCACGTGTTCCTCAAAAAAACCCCAGTTGTGGCGGCCAGGTAGGCCAAATAGGTGTTAGAGAATGTATTTTTATACTCAATGGAAATATGGAAAAACCAAAATACAACTCTATGCAAAAATATAATAGATAAGATAATATTGATTAAAGAAATATTACAACTCAATTGCTCAAAATACAAGAAATCTGATCTTTACCTACCAATATATATTGGTAGGGAAAGTAATGTTTTGCCTACCAATATTTATTGGTAGATAATATTAGTAGGTAAATGCTAGTCCATTATATTATATTTCAGAATATAGTTTTACCTACCAATAATATCAATAGGTAATGATCTTTACCTACGTATATTATGGAGGGAAATTTTTTAACCATTCCCGCTCAATTTTCCCCCTATTTTTTATTTTCATTATATTATTTTATTATTATAAATGCTTATTTGGAAGCTTATGTGGAGTAAATAATATAATGTGTACACATTGTATAACATGTGGCATGCCACGTGTGTACATAGTTGGAAAAATATAAATAAAATATATTTATAATAAATTTGTATTTAAAATTAAAATAAAAACCAAAAATTCTACCTACCCACGTTTTTTTCTTTTCAATACTACAAAATACCCTTTACGGGACACTTTTTTAGGACACGCACATAAATGCAAGTCCTTAAAAATATTTATGGAGTTTTTAGGATACTCATTGAGAGTCCTGAAAAAATACAATTTAGGACTCACAATAAATGTCCTAAAAATATATGTGAGTCCTAAAAAAATCTGGGCTAAAAAATGAGTGTTTTATTTAACAATTTTAAGGACTTGCTTTGGGAGTCCTTAATACTCTTAAAGGACTCGCTTTGCGAGTCCTAAAAACACTTGGGCTGAAAAATTAGGAATGGTGACTTTTAAAGACTCGCTTTGCGAGTCCTAAAAGAGTATTAAAGACTCTCAAAGCAAGTCTTTAAAATTGTTAAATAAAAGAGCATAAAAACTTTTAAAACTAGATTTTTTTTGTTTCTAAATTTTTCATATTATTAACTTTTGTATTTCTAATAATTTTTATATCAACACTTAAATTTATTATTCTTTAACCTATTTATAAAATTAATTATATTATTAAATATATTATTCTTGAATAGTCTAAATTATATGAATATATATAGGTGGCAAAATTTTGGAGCCAAATGAAATAACTGGCGACAATTGAAATAATAAGTGGCAATGAAATACAAATTTCCTTTTTTTATTCTCTCTAAAGTAACCTATCTCATTCCCTCAACCTCTTCTCTTAGCCTCGCCCTCTCTCTTCTCGTCTTTTTATCTCCCTCACATCTAACCTCTCAGATTTCTTTCCAAGTATTCTCTTGCAGGTGGCTGGCGTAGGAGTCTCGACGAAGATAGCGACGGGGACGGGGACGGGGCTCAACCGAATAATCAACACTCTAGGTTTAGTTTTATGTTCTGATTTGTTCCTAAGATCATTAATTTTTTTGTTGGTAAGAGACATATTCTTTATTCATTGGAAACAGGTAATACAGAAAGACTTATGATTCTCAAAGTTCATCATGAGCCCTGTAAGCCACATGATAAACTCTCAATAGATCAAGATAAAAAACTTCAGTGTTTATCTTGATTTATTTACTTGCAAAAGCAAGGCACACTTATTTGAAAATAATACTTTCACTTTGTTGCTTTCTTTTATATATTTCACAAAATAAAATATGTGAACACAAATGTCATGTGAAAATTTCTCAAACAAATAGTCACTAATTTTCACTTTTAGTTTTCTAAATAATCTCAAAATCACTTAAACAACTTTTGTGTATTTCTTAAGAGCCTCTTTGAGATTCTTTTGAAAACACCAATTTCACATCCATTGATTTTCTCATCAAAATCAATTTGAAGATGTCAAATTTTAAACACTTTAAATCAAAGAAAATAAACCCTCATTGTTTTATTTAAACACTTTAATTTCTTATGTTTTAGTTTAAAATTATCTTCTCTTTGAGATTAATTTAAACATATCACCATCTTTAAGCAAAATGAATAAAGTTCACTTTAATCTATTCACTATTGGTGTAAAGATTCAAAATTGTTCCTCAAATTTTACAATGTCTCCTAATTGATACATTGAATATTTAAGAATTATTGTCACTAAATAATTCTCAAATATATTTCATTTGACCACACTCTAGACTTCAAGTTTATTGAGTCAATATGTAATCCCACAATTTTTTAATCCACCTTGATCCATTTTTCTTGCAATAGCAAGACACAACCATTAAAATATGTAACCCCCTTAGGTTCATCTTTTCTTATCCCATAAAATGAGATGCTCATCTTTTAAATGAGAAATTTTTAAATTCTAAAATAATTCTTTTATTCATAAATCACATACTAACAATAATATAGGATAAAACCTATAAACATCTCACAAATATTTTCATGATTATATTTCAATATAATTTCACATAATTGTCAACACATATAACTTATATCATACTAACATGGCTCTTTATAAATATGTAAACATAAATTACAAATATACACACATATGATTTCATATTTTTATTGATTCACAAAATCAATATATTTATGCATGTCATATAAAACTCATAAAATTGTCATCCTATTAATTTATCATTATCATATAATAAGACAATTCTATAATATGCTATCATATTACCCAATTATCTACTAGATTATTTACACATTAATCACATATAACAAAAACTCAAGATATTAAATTATCTTCTAATCTAACCATTATATTTGAAAAACAAAGGAGATTAGAAAACAATGAACCTCATTTATAAAATTTTATTCTTCTCATTTCTATCACTATATGAAAACCATTAGATCTTCTAAGAAAACAAAAGAAGAACATTACCTTATCTTACCATCTTTTCAAAGTTGGATCCTCACAAGATCTCTATGGTTTCTTCATCCATTGAAAAGGAAAATAAGCTTTTGATTGTTAGAGAATATATTTTTATACTCAATGGAAATATGGAAAAACCAAAATACAACTCTATGCAAAAATCCAATAGACAAGATAATATTGATTAAATAAATATTACAACTCAATTGCTCAAAATACAAGTAAATAGAAAGATGTAGAAGAAAAAGATTACAAAGTCAAAATAATAATAATACAAGTAAATAAGATCAACAAGATCAAAAGAATGAAAATAAAACCAATAAAAAGAACAAACTCTCACACAACCAAAGTGTAGAGTAGTGGGGATCACCAACTTGAACAAGGTTCAAAACCTTTGTCCAAAAGCTTATTTCCCCGTATTCTCTACGCACTAAGGGATCTCTCTAGGAAATAGCTCTCTGGAATTATCAAGCCCCTATGGTGTATTTTCCAGCCAAGTGCTTTGGGGATGGAAAATAGTATGTCTTACAAGTGAGTAATAGGCTCCTATTTATAGAGTTTTGAGACACCATTTGAATTTTAAATTCCACCAACCCCCATGGATGTTACCAATGATTAATTGGATGTTTATGGAATTAAAATAGAGATTTTGGAGTTATTTTGTTGTTGAAAATGTTCAAAATTGGATAAAATCGAAGTTTGGAAAATGTTGTCAGCCGCTCTGGTTGTGGCCTGAAAAACACTGTCCGTGACCCACCATGTTTTTCTGCCTTTTGGGCCACGACCTGAAAAACACTGGCCGCGGCCCAAGACGTTTTTTCAGCAACCAATTTTCCAAATATGCCAAAACGTTCCAAATTCATTCCCACTTGATTTTGTAACTTGCATACACATTATGGGAGTTAAAATCACATCTCTAATAGCCATTTCACATATGGCTTTAAGAAATTCATCTCAATATTGCATAGCAACAAATCTACACAATAATGGGTAATATTTGGAAGTTACAAATTTGTGATTGAATTTGTAACAACAAATATATTACATATTTGGATATTTCACATATATCGAAATAATGTAACTCTCTATTATATGTTACAATATGTGACACTCTTTGTCACATTTATTTAATCTAAAACATTAAATTATAAAATAATATAATATTACATTATATTATAAATAATATAACATTCCCCCACTAGATTAAATAGTTTATCTATTGTAACACTTATTTAATCAATCAAACATTATATAAAATATAATAATAGGTACACACCGCTCCATGCCCTCAAACTCATGGTTGTTATACCTTTTTGTTGCCCTTACCTGCACCACAGAGCACCCGTGAGCCGAGGCCCAGCAAGAGAACTTCAAGCACAACTTACAATAATATATTTCAACAATTACATACTTAATCCAAACAACAAAAAATTACCAGTTCCTATTGGAGTGCACAACAACACAGCAGTATCACAGCACAATAGCACAATGGCATAACAACCTAATAGCACAGTAGCACAACAGCATAGTAACACAGTAGTATATTAACACAACAGTACAGTAGCACAACAGTACACTAACACAGAAGTAGTCTAACACAATAGTATACTAACACAGAAGTACTTTAACACAATAGTACAGTAACATAGTTGCGGCCTTCGCCGATCGAGGTGCACTATCAGGCACCAAGTCCGCAGCCTTAACTGAACGGGTATGTACAACACCCAAGAGGGTCTCGCCCTGGCATTCAACATTCAGCATGCTTAACGCCGATCCCAGACCTTGTCTTGTCCCAAATCTTGCCACTTCCGGCTCTTGCTGATCAGTCACAATCATATGTATGACATATCAACTTTAACCAATACATACAACAATATACACCACACAGCTCCACGGGTACAAACAGTTCTCTTATCTGGTGTCTCAAGCTGACAACCCAAACAGATCCCAAGCAAGGCTCCTAATTCCAAGCCTGAGCAATAAAACCTAGTCACAACGCCATAACAATTAGATATCCATCAATCTCTAATCAGTTTAGAACTTTAGATACAAATAATAGCCTTCGGGACCTCGAATCCTACAAAACGGGTAGGAGAATTCTTCTCGAACCTTAACGTTTGGGTTCCCAAGCCTAAAACCTTCATTTGGCCAAAATTGCCTATTTAAGCAGCGGCCCAGCCCTTAAGGGTCGACGTGCGCTCAAGTTAGACAGCATTGGGCTCTCTCTAAGGGGTAACGGGCCACGGCGTGCACACACCGCAGCGCTTGGGCAAAGTCAGAGGCTCCCAAGCATTTTTGTTCAAGCAGGTCGTGGCGTCGAAGAACAAGGCCGTGGCTCGAGCCTACGAACCCAGAAATCCCACCATTTTCAGACTTCTAAACCTCCTGCAAATCAATCCAAACATATTCTAATGCACGAATTAAGTCATAAAACACTTTCACTATACTCAAAGCAGTATGTAAACCCAAAGAAACTGACCAAAACCTCATCACAATCCAAATTCAATCACATAAGTCCCAAACCCCAATACACTACAAAAACAGGGAAATCAATAAGAACAGTTGGTTTAAATTTTACCTCTGTGACGAATTCAACCTTGGACAAGATTCCTAACATCTCCAGCTGCAAATCCCCAACTTCCAGATCAAATTATGAGTATTTCCACACTTCTCACTAATCCTCCAATTGTCCTATAAATCCCCATCTAATCCCGACATACTCAAATGATTACTAAATAATTACCTACTACCCTGTAAATCCCAGGCACATGCCAAGTTCTCAAAATACCCCTAGGCTCACCCCGAGCCGGGTATCTGGCCCCATTCTGACTATTCTGCTAATCCGCTCCCTAGGATCATCTCGGATCACACATCTCAAATATATCCCCACAACACTGGGGTCTCACTCATAATACAAACATAATTACATTTATGCCCTCAACATGCCAAAATTACAAACATGCCCCTATTCAAAGAAATAGGCCCACATGCATATTTAATACACACAAACATGCATGTCTAATCACATTACCACGCAATTCATTTATATCGCATCCTCACGCATATAATCAATTACTTGCTTATATAATCCCAATTAGGCCCTCCAGGAACTGTAGTCAAGGCACTTAGCCTTAATATCGAATTCGGGTCGTTACAACTATCCCCTCCTTATCAAAATTTCTTCCTCGAAATTTGGTCAAACACCTCAGGTTACTAATTCCGGAAACCTGAACATATCTCTATAGTCAGGTTACTAATTTCGCAAACCTAACAACAAAGGAAAACAACAAACTTAAGAACTAAAACTTATAGTGTGATGAGTTGACTCTTCTCTGTCTTCATGTGCATATCGTGAGGGTCTACAGGAACGTAAAAACCATTTCTCTAATACCAAATGTAACGACCCAACATAAACTAAATAATTTACTACAAAACATTTATCAAAACTCATTTAGAAAGAAATCTCGTTATTTAAAAATAAATGTTTTCCTTACATGCATATCGTAGGTAAAATACAAGTTATTAAAACTTAACATGTAACCACAACTTGAAGATTTTTAAAACAAGGCATACGTAGCAACCCCTTTGACCCCCAGGTAAACCGATCACAACATGCACACATCTGACCGAGCCTGCTCTAACTCATCACCTCATGTCTACGCTTATGGCTTTACCTGCAACACATAGTACCCGTGAGCTAACGCCCAGCAAGAAGAGTTATATAGGATACTATCCCCAAAGCTCCAACAGTATAAGACATAAAACATAAAACGTAAAACATAACATAAACATAAACATAAACTAACTCATATCTTCACAACCTAAAACATAAACAACTCCTAGTTGATATCTACTCACACAAAGTTCCATAATCAAACATATTGCCAGTAACATAACTATAATATAATGTAATCTATCAATCAAACCATAGTGTAGCATAAACATAGCATAACATAAACATAGCATAAAATAACCTATCCTAGCATATTCAATCCATAACAAGTATTGTCGGTGTCATTCCGGCCGTAAACTAGCGATGATCTAGTTAGGTGTGCAACCGAGCACGAATTAACATAAGCATGCATTTTTCGTAACGTAAGCATGCATTTTCATATCGTAAGCATGACATGCAAACATACCACATATTCTTACATATTTCAGTCACACACAACATGAATCACTTATAAAATAGCTCCTAACATAATTCATAACATGATTCATACCATAGTTCTTAACATAATTCATAACATAATACACAATATAATTCGTAACAAAATTCCTAACAAAAATCATAGCATAGCTTATAACATAATTTGTAATATATCATACAAAGTTACCACACTTAAGTACGTCGAGCGTACACCCTACGTGCAGGTGTCCACTCTTCTTACCTCAGGTCCAGTAGTGCTCCACACACATTAACAAGTCCCTTCAAGTATCCTTAGCAAGCCTATCATATCATATAACATCGAAAGCTTAAAACTCAAGCGAAACCAAAAATCATATTAAGAATACACCCATGTCCCCCTTAAAGATAACTCATACACAAAATATTCTTAAGAAGGTCTTAAAACTCTACTACAATAAACCCCAATCGAAAAAGGTTCCAGCTGTATCAAATGGGTGCATCAAAACCTCAAAATATGCATTTCTGGGCAGCTAGTGCGGTCGAGCTAGTGCTTGGGCGTGGTCGCATTCACAAAGCACCAGGACTATTCAGCCAGGTAGCGCGGTCGCACCAGGGCTGGGCGTGGTCGCACTAGATCTCTAATTTTAGAGATCGCAATTGCAATTTCTAAACCTAAGAATCGAACCAAATCGTAAAATTTTGACCCCAAATCATCAGATCAACTATCCTAGCATGTTTCTAACCATTGTAACCCAAATATTATCAATCATAAACCTTAGATAACCTTTTATTAACCCAATTATACTTAAATTCCTTTTACATCATCAAAAACATAAATCTACCATAACTTAAACAATCACAGTTCAAAGAGTTGCCTTTCAAATTCTCAGATCAAATCCCCGAAGGTATTTCCTCCCTTGTACAATCCTTTGTCCACCAAAATGAATTCCCCATTCTCCTTTGAATCTCCAAGCCTCAAAAGTTAGATCAAGGAGGATCTTCTTAGCTTGATACTCTATGCGTGGTGAAACTCCAAAGTGTTTGACTATCGTATGAATCCTTGCCTAAATTCTCTTATTAATTTTATTCCAGGTAATTAATCGTATAAAACCCATTTACCATACTAACCCCATCCTTTAACTTTTCCCTTATAATTACATAAACCCTTTGTACTAATTTCCATCCAAAACTATTAGTTTTAACCTCTCATAATTACACTTTCTATCATAAAACCCATAATTCTACTTTGACCCCCATAAAACAACTTCTATCATATTTTGGCCCATAATACTTGAAGAACTACTGTGTGTGGATTTCCTCATGGAACACATACAATAAGCATATATCATAACTCATGCATATCATAGTTCATATAATTAAACCCATAATATCATACAATTTACCATAATATCCTAACGCAAGCCAGATTACCAAAATATCCTTAAAATGCAAAGGCAGATATTACACACTGTGCATCAAATCAAGGGATTGTGTGCAACAAAGAAGGAAATGAAGCTGGTATTTAATTGACAATGGAGAATATAGTGAAGGAAGATGCTGTGGGGAATGTAACAAAAGTTTATCAGCAAGATAAGACAAAAATTAGTGACCATGTTGGTGTGCATGTAGAATATAATTCCATGCATCATATTAATCAAGTGACACATGGGGAGCATGTGAATAACTTACAACAATCTCCAAGTTTGAACGTGAACCCTGGTTCTATCGATTTGACAAAATAGCCTTCAGCTCAAGACACAACAAATAAGAAACAGAGCAGGGTTGGTTTTCATGGGGTTCTTGAGGCCAATAGCACGAATAAAATGTTTAAGAGAGGTGGGAAGGAGTCTCCACAACCATCTAGAGCAATTACAGAATGCATTGAAGAGTCTCTACAAGCTATGGTCACAGGTGCTTCACGTCCTTTACCATCCTTGGTTGGGAGGAAAGTTAAGTCCACTTTGGATACGGCGGTCCCTGAAGAACAGGGCCATCGATCGTTATGAATAGCTTATCTTGGAACGTTCAGGGTCTTGGGAATGACCGGACGCTCCAAATTCTACATTCCCATGGTTGGGAGCACAATCCCAACATCATCTTTCTCTCAAAAGCTCTTCTGTCTCACTCAGCTTTGGAATTGGTTCGGGTTAGGCTCGGATTCTATGAAAAACTGGTTGTCGACAAGGTAGTAAGAAGTGGCAGTCTTTGTTTACTTTGGACAGACATAGTGGTGGTTGATTTGGTGGAGTATTCCCGCAACTATATCAATGTTTTCGTTATGTCGCATGACTCGATTAGATGGTGGTATACTGGATTGTATTGGGAATCGGATTGCAGCATGAGACACATATTTTGGAAGATGATTAGAAGGTTGGGGGATGGTTTCAATTTCCTTTGGCTTGCCGGGGGAGACTTAAATGAAATCATATCCAACTATGAGAAGAAAAATGGTCTGCCCAGGAGCCGCTATTTAATGGAGAATTTCTGACTAGCACCTGACCACACAAACCTCTTTGATATGGGATTTGAGGGTGGTAGATACACTTGGTGCAACAAACATATGAATGACTCTTTTACACAGGAGAGACTAGATCGAATGCTATGCAACAGTGAGTGGACAAATTTATTTCCTAAGTCCTTTGTGACACATCTCAAGCTTTAGGGGTTGGATCATCGGCCTCTCCTCATAAGAATACTAAGGAGTTCTGACGCAGTAGAGGTTAGGCGACCCAAATCACGTTTCCACTTTGAGATGGATTGGGAAAATGAGGAGGAATGTCGTGAGTTTGTGGAAACTGCGTGGGGTCATGGGACAAATTCAAATGTGATGGCCATGAGTGAGAAGTTGTGTAACGCCCTGAATAGCCAAGACCGCTACACTGTGTGTTTATAAAGATGCAGGACTTGCTAATCAAGTCATTTAGTTAAAATGTGATACTAAAACCACTAATGAACTAGGGTTAAAAGGGTTTGGTCTCAAAAGTGTACATTCTATATAACAAAACATTTTATACGCGGGATCCCAAAAAGGAACATCGTTCGAAAGTCAGTTTACAAAATTTCCAAGGTTTAGACAACAATTAGCCATTCTAAGGCAAAACAAACATTTTGGTTCCCCTGTTCCTGACTTCCCCTCAACCGTGGCGGCTGAGCAGCTGGTCATATACATTCAGCTCGCAGAGCTCTCCGAGTCAGGGCTGATCAATTTTGCCCTTGCCTTTACCTGCTCCACGTAGCACCCATGAGCCAAGGCCCAGCAAGAAAACATAATATGCATCACAAACAACAATAACAGACGAATAATCCTTTAAACATGATCAAACACTTAACACTCTTACTAATCACATAGCACGTATTCAGAATCAAAGATGCAACTAAGCATTAATAACAATCAAGTTACATGATAATTAGGGCTGACAACTTAGGCCGCACCCTCTGTTTACCCCACTGACTTCAGCCCGCTTAAACCGAGCTCAGTGCATAATAAGCTGTCCTCGGCTACCAGTGGTAGAGCCGCGCCCTGTGCGCTAGTGTAACCTTGGGCACTCTTAGGCTGTGGTTTACTATTTACATGGCATAATACCATCCTTTCAGAGCATACATATTAGGGAACCCTTAGTCCCATTACTAATACACAACCGGGTGTAGTTTTCTCACCTTTAATTTCCACGTTCACTGTCTACGAGCGACGTCTCTCGAGCACGATCCGCTTCCCGAGCCCTAGCTTAACACCTAGTCACAACCAAGGTAATGGATTCAATTAATATTCAAATAAAGGTTTCTGGGTACAATGCTAGCTTTCGGGACATCGAATTCCACCAAACACGGTGGTGGAATCAATCCCGATCACCCTAGGTTAGGTTCCCGCGCTCAAAATCCCCAAAAGATAAAAAATGCACCTAGGGGCTGCGGCCCCTGAAACCTAGCCGCGGCCCGCCCCTGAAACAGAAACCAAGCCCCTCTGAAGGAAGCCACGCGCCGCGGCCCTGCCCTGTGGCGCGCGCCGCTCCCCTTCGGCAGAGCCTCCCTGGCTCCTTTACTTCGTAGGGCCGCAACGCTCTAGAACAGAGCCGCGGCCTAACCCTTCGTGCCTAGAAAATCCACCATTTCTAACATCCTAACCTTATTCAAAACCACCCCAAAGCACCCGAACTCCAAAACCCATTAACCACAAGACTCTTAACATGATTCTAACAGCATAATCCAACAGAAATCCAGCTTAAAAACCCATCGACATCCCATTTTGATTCCTAGGATCCAACAGCTCAAAAACACAAATACCAGTCATGCAAAATCAAATTTTAACCTCTAAATTACGAATTAAAGCTTAATTTTCTTTGATGAACCACTTCCTTAACAACTTTTGAGCTAAAACCCAAGCTTCCCAGCTCCAATTTAGTCCTTCAATATTCAAACCATAAACATCCTTAATATTCACCCAAAACTCAGAATTCTAGCACTCAAAAATAAAAATCAATTCTTACCTTGGCCTTGGTTGAGTGTTCCTTGGTTAGAGCTGAGCTAATTCCTCAAACTTCAGCTCAAATCACAAAATTTCCAGCTAAACTCCCTTAGGTTTCTATATCCATCTTGAGGAAGAAAGGAGAAGAAATATTAAAGGGTCAGTTTGGGTGTTCTGTTCCACTGACCTCTATTTTACTTAGTTAATCCTAGTTAATTAAATCAATCCCGAGGCTCAGGGTACCAGAAACATCCCCGAGGGCAAAACGGTAAAATTCCCCAAAATTCCCGCCTAAGCTTCCGAACCTCGAATATATCTCCATATATTTATTTCCATGGCCCGTTAACCAAAATAATCATCTAATACCCAAATTACCCCTTGACTTACCCCAAGTCAACTACTAAGCCCCGTTGTGACTTTCCCACTAACTGACTCCCTAGGATCGCCTCAAATCGTACGCTACAGATTTACCCACATAATAATGTGGTTCTCACAATTAAAGCATATAATCACATTAACATTTACATAACCATTTGAGCACGCTAATCATATAATCATGCATTAAATCAACGAATTCACACATAAACCAATTATGCCCTCCCGGCACACTAATCAAGGCCCTTAAGCCACATTAGTGATTTTGGGTCGTTACAACTATCCCCTCCTACTGAGAATTTCATCCTCGAAATTTACCTGAATAGCTCGGGATATTGATCCCGCATCACTGTCTCTAACTCCCAGGTCGCTTCCTCGACCTTGCTATTTCTCCACTACACTTTAACTAACAGAATCGTCTTATTCCGCAGAACTTTGTCCTTCTGATCCCAAATCTGAACTGGTCGCTCTTCATAGGACAAATCTGTCTGTAACTCTAAGTCCTCATACTTCAGCACATGTGTCGTATCTGAAACATACTTCCACAAAACGGAGACATGGAATACATCATGAACTCCCGACAGCGATGGTGGCAAGGCCAACCTGTACGCCACCTATCCAATCTTTTCTAGAATCTCGAAAGGCCCAACAAACCGAGGGCTCAGCTTGCCCTTTACCCCGAATCTTCTCACCCACGCAATGGTGAAACTCGTAGAAACACGTGGTCCCCAACCTGGAACTCCACGTCCCTACGCTTAGGATCAGCATAGCTTTTCTGTCTACTCTGCGAAGCAAGCATTCTGGCTCGAATCTTCTCAATAGCTTCATTAGTCTTCTAAACCATATCTGGCCCCAAATACTTCCTCTCACCCATCTCATCCCAATGAATGGGTGATCTACACTTTCTCCCATATAACATTTCATAAGGAGCCACTCCAATCGGGGACTGATAACTGTTGTTGTATGAGAACTCAATCAACGGAAGATACTTACTCCAAGACCCCTTGAAATCAATCACACACGCTCTAAGCATGTCCTCCAACACCTGAATCGTCCTCTCAGACTGTCCATCAGTCTGAGGATGAAAAGTTGTGCTAAACTTCAATTGGGTCCCCATAGCTCTCTTGAGAGCTCCCCAAAACTTGGAGGTAAAAATAGGGTCTCGATCAGATACAATAAACTTTGGAACCCCATGGAGATGAACTATCTCCCTCACATACAACTCTGCATACTGTTCCACTGTATAGGTTGACTTTACTGGAAGAAAATGAGCTAACTTGGTGTATCTGTCTACTATTACCCACACCGAGTCACAAAGTCCCACTGTCCTGGGTAGTCCTCCCATAAAATCCATGGTGATGTCCTCCCACTTCCACTCTGGGATACCCAAAGGCTGAAGCAATCCCGCCGATTGCTGATGCTCAGCCTTTACCTGCTAACATGTCAAACATCTAGCCACATACTCTACCACATCCTTCTTCATCCCGAGCCACCAATATAATGTCCGTAAATCCTGATACATCTTCGTGGTACTCGAATGAAGTGATTACGGTGTAGTGTGAGACTCATCCAGTATCTCTCGTCTGATCCCCTCATATGTTGGAACACAAATCCGTCCCTGATTTCGAAGCATACCAGTCTCAAAAACAGAATAATCCTTAGTTGTCCCAGCTAAGACATGCTGCCTATCATCTTGCAACTGCGCATCCACCAATTGTCCCTCCTTGATCCTCTCTAACAGGGTCGACTGCAAGGTAATATTAGCTAACTGGCCCACCACCAATTCTATCTTTGCCCTGGCCAACTCATCAGCTAACTCTCTCGAGACCTGGGTGGAACTATACAATTGTCCTGGGCCCCTCGTACCCAACGCATCTGCCACCACATTGGTCTTCCCTGGGTGGTAAAGGATATCGCAGTCATAATCCTTAACCAGCTCCAACCAACGCCTCTATCTCATTTCAGATCCTTCTGAGTGAAGAAATATTTCAAACTCTTATGGTCAGTGTATATCTCGCACCTCTCCCCATACAGGTAATGACGCTACACCTTCAGTGCGAATACCATTGCTGCTAGTTCCCAAATCATGAGTAGGATACCGATGTTCATACTCCTTCAACTGCTGCGATGCGTAAGCTATAACTTTCCCATTCTGCATCAACACGCAGCCTACACCCATCCTCGATGCATCACAATAAACTACGAACTTTCCTTCCTCCGAAGGAAGACTCAGCACAGGTGCAGAAATAAGTCGTCGCTTCAACTCTTGGAAACTGTTCTCACACTTCTCTGACCAAACAAACTTCTGATACTTTCTCGTCAATTCTGTCATCGGTGAAGAAATCTTTGAAAATCCCTCTACAAACCGCATGTAATAACCTGCCAACCTAAGGAAACTCCGAACCTCCGAGGCGTTCCTTGGCCTCGGCCAATCTCTCACCGCTTCCACCTTGGACAGATCCACCTTAATCCCTTCTGCGCAAACTATATGTCCAAGAAAAGTCACCTCTGGCAACCAAAACTCACACTTCTTAAACTTGGCGTATAACAGATGCTCCCTTAACCACTGTAAAACATGTCGAAGATGCTGCTCATGCTCTGCCTCTGAACTGGAGTATACTAAAATGTCTTCGATGAAGACAATGACGAACTGATCCAAGAAGTCCTTGAACACCCTGTTCATCAAATTCATAAAAGTTGTCGTGGCATTGGTCAAACCAAAAGACATGACCAAGAACTCATAGTGCCCATATCGTGTCCGGAAGGCCATCTTCGGTATATCCTCATCTTTGATCCTCAGCTGGTGATAACCAGATTGTAGATCAATCTTTGAGAACACTGTCTTTCCCTGTAGCTGATCGAACAAGTCATCAATCCTTGGTAGAGGGTACTTATTCTTGATAGTCAACTTGTTCAATTCTCTGTAGTCTATACACATTCTCAGAGTCTCGTCCTTCTTCTTAACAAACAACACTGGAGCACCCCATGGTGAGTAACTAAGCCTGATGAACCCCAAATCCAGAAGTTCCTGCAATTGTATCTTTAGTTCCTTCAACTCTGCTGGTGTCATTCTATATGGTATCCTTGATACTGGCTCTATCCCTGCTGCTAACTCAATAACAAACTGAATCTCTCTGCGTGACGGCAATCCCGGTAGCTCCTCAGGGAATACATCCAAAAACTCGTAGACCACCCTGGTCTCTCCCGGCCCTGCTGGCAACACCTTGGTAGTGTCCACCACACTAGCCAGAAAACCTATACATCCACCCTGTAACAAGTCTCTGGCCCTCAATGCAGAAATCATGGGTATGCGGGGTCCACACACCGCACCCACAAAGACAAAAAGATCCTCGCCCTCAGGCTCAAAAGTCACCATCTTCTTCCTGCAGTCAATAGTAGCCCCATATCTGACCAACTAGTCCATCCCTAAGATCATATCAAAATCCTCCATGTCTAACTCAATCAGATCTACCGAAAGTTCCCTACTATCAACCATCACTGGCAGTGCCTTAATCCATCTCCTAGAAATTACCAATTCCCCTGTAGGCAATAAAGTCCCAAACCCTGCAATCCGATATTCACTAGGTCTACACAATCTATCAATCACTTTACTATAAACAAAGGAATGTGTAGCACCAGAATCAATCAATATAGTAAAAGGAGAGCCAGCGCTAGAAAGCTGACCTGTCACTACCGAGGGACTTGCCTCGGCCTTTGCCTGTGTCAAAGTGAATACTCGAGCTGGAGTCAAGCTATCCACCTTTCCTACTTCACCTTTCTTCACTGTTGGGCAGTCTTTCCTGAGATGCCCCACTGTTTCGCACACATAACAAGCCTTGGCCCAAAATTCACCCAGATGGCGTTTTCTACATCTCGGGCACTCTGGATAGGTCTGCCATGCCTCACCGCCACCCTGACGGCCACCCTCACCACCCCGACCCCTCCTATCAGGACCAGCAGTGGTCGAAGTGTCAGGAGTCTTCCTCTTGAAATCACTGGGGCCTCCGCCCCTACCTGTCCCTGAAAAAGGAGGCACCACTCTACGGCCTTCGCACCTCACCGCACTTTCCCTCCAAATCTTGTTCTATGCTTCCTCAGCGGTAAGAGCCTTCTCAATGGTCTGAGCATAAGTTCTTCCTCCAGGTACCATTGTAATACTAACATCCCGGGCTATCATAGCATTAAGCCCCCTGATAAACCTGTCTTGCCTAGTAGCATCAGTAGGCATAAGATCTCATGCAACCTTCACAAGCCTGTCAAATTTTAGGGCATACTCTATAACAGTCATATTGCCCTGCACCAAACCCACAAACTCATTAACTTTTGCTGCCCTGACGGCAACATTATAGTATTCCTGGCTGAACAAGTCTCTAAAGCCTTCCCAACTCAAAGTAGTGACATCCCTGGTCTGTGAAGCCACCTCCCACCAGATGCGGGCATCCTCTCTCAACATATACGTTGCACAAGCCACTCTGTCATGTCCCTCTATCCTCATGAAATCTAGGATAGTAGTAATCATAGTCAGCCATTGCTCGACCTTTAATGGATTAGGTCCTCCCTCAAAAATTAGGGGTTGTTGCTTCCTGAACTGCTCATATAACGGCTCCCACCTGTTCCCAACCTCCCCAGATTGTACAGTTGGTACCACTGCTGGTGGTACAATAGGGGCAGCACTCCCTGATGGAGCCTGCTGTCACAGTAGACGAATCTGTTCATCTTGGCTCTGTAATCGAGCTTGCATATCTGCCATGAGTTGCTGCCAGTTCTCAGGGACTGGCGGAGGAATCTGGCCCTGGTCATCACCCCCGGTCCCAGACCTAGTGCCGGCTAGTTGCGTAGATTTTCTTGGACGCATAGCTATCCAAGTCAATCTACAATCAATGACTCGGCAATCAGACCATGATGATAGGGTAAAAGCTTCTCCAAAATCCATCAAAGGAACATAACCAATCACAAACATTCAGAATATAGGCATTCATCCACATGCACCAGGTGCTGATAAGCATGCCCCGACATTACCATACCACAACTAAGATAAAAGCATTCACCAATACGAAATATGAAGTTAATCATCCAAATATTCATTTACATGCACAGCGATGCTAATAAGCATGCCTTAATATTTCCATACAACAGTCAAGGGCTAGGCCCTATCAGTATCTTATACATCCTATTAATCCAATGAACAACATCATTCATAATTCATTCCATGCATACAAGCATATAAGCATACATACACATTACCAAACCTTGAATCGAGCTTGTCTCTAGCAGCAAATGTACATATCCAGCCGGTCTTCAGGAACCCTTAAACCTAGGATGCTCTGATACCAAGTTGTAATGCCCTGGAAAGCCAAGACCGCTACATTGTGTGTGTTATAAAGATGCAGAACTTGCTAATCAAGTCATTTAGTTAAAACATGATACTAAAACCATTAATGAACTAAGGTTACAAGGGTTTGGTCTCAAAAGTGTACATTTTATATAACTTGATCAAACACTTAACACTCTTACTAATCACATAGCATGTATTGAGAATCAAAGATGCAACTAAGCATTAATAACAATCAAGTTACATGATAATTAGGGCCGACAACTTAGGCTGCACCCTCTGTTTACCCCACTGACTCCGGCCCGCTTAAACTGAGCTTAGTGCATAATAAGCTGTCCTCGGCTACCATTGGCCGAGCCGCGCCCTGTGCGCTAGTGTAACCTGGGCACTCTTAGGTCGTGGTTTACTGTTTACATGGCATAATACCATCCTTTCAGAGCATACATATTAGGAAATCCTTAGTCCCATTACTAATACATAATCGGGTGCAGTTTTCTTACCTTTAATTTCCACTTTCACTGACTACGAGCGATGTCTCTCGAGCATGATCCGCTTCCCGAGCCCTAGCTTAACACCTAGTCAAAACCAAGGTAATGGATTCCATTAATATTCAAATAAAGGTTTCCGGGTACAATGCTAGCTTCTGGGACATCGAATTCCACCAAACACGGTGGTGGAATCAATCCCGAGCACCCTAGGTTAGGCTCCCGCACTCAAAATCCCCAAAAGATCAAAAATGCACCTAGGGGCTGCGGCCCCTGAAACCTAGCCGCAGCCCGCCCCTGAAACAGAAACCAAGCCCCTCTGAAGGAAGCCACGCGCCGCGGCCCTGCCCTGTGGCGCGCACCGCTCCCCTTCGGCAGAGCCTCCTTGGCTCCTTTACTTCGTAGGGCCGCAACGCTCTAGAACAGAGCCGCGGCCTAACCCTTCTTGCCTAGAAAATCCACCATTTCTAACATCCTAACCTTATTAAAAACCACCCCAAAGCACCCGAACTCCAAAACCCATTAACCACAAGACTCTTAACATGATTCTAACAGAATAATCCAACAGAAATCCAGCTTAAAAACCCATCGAAATCCCATTTTGATTCCTAGAATCCAACAGCTCAAAAACACAAATACTAGTCATGCAAACTCAGATTTTAACCTCTAAATTATGAATTGAAGCTTACCTTCTTTGATGAACCACTTCCTTAACAACTTTTGAGCTAAAAACCAAGCTTCCCAGCTCCAATTTAGTCCTTCAATATTCAAACCATAAACATCCTTAATATTCAGCCAAAACGCAGAATTCTAACACTAAAAAATAAAAATCAATTCTTACCTTGGCCTTGGTTGAGTGTTCCTTGGTTAGAGCTGAGCTAATTCCTCAAACTTCAGCTCAAATCACAAAATTTCCAGCTAAACTCCCTTAGGTTTCTATATCCTTCTTGAGGAAGAAAGGAGAAGTGAGGAGAAGAAATATTAAAGGGTCGGTTTGGTTTTCTGATCCACTGACCTCTATTTTACTTAGTTAATCCCAGTTAATTAAATCAACCCTGAGGCTCGGGGTACTAGAAACGTCCCCGAGGGCAAAACGATAAAATTCCCCAAAACTCCTGCCTAAGCTTCCTAACCTCGAATATATCTCCATATATTTATTTCCATGACCCGTTAACCCAAATAATCATCTAATACCCAAATTACCCCTTAACTTACCCCAAGTCAACTACTAAGCCCTGTTGTGACTTTCCCGCTAACTAACTCCCTAGGATCGCCTCAAATCACACACTGCAGATTTACCCACATAATAATGTGGTTCTCACAATTAAAGCATATAATCACATTAACATTTACATAACCATTCGATCACGCTTATCATATAATCGTGCATTAATTCAATAAATTCACACATAAACCAATTTTGCCGTCCCGACACACTAATCAAGGCCCTTAAGCCACATTAGTGATTTTGGGTCGTTACAAGTTGCATGGTTTGGATGTTGAACTTAATGCATGGAACCATTCTTCTTTTAAACATACTAGTGCTTCCATTAATAAAAAAAACATGAAATTACAGCTATGGATAACATATTGGATGAGAAGTCGTGGGGTAAATATAAGCAGGTGGAGAAAGAGCTAGATGTGCTCATGCATAAATATAAGAAATATTAAGCAGCTAGAGCAAAAGATTCGTGGCTCAAGTAGGGGGATAAGAATTCAACTTTCTTTCATCAAGCTGCTTCATAGCAGAAGAAGAAGAACATGACTGTAGGCATCTTCGATGAGAACAAATCTTGGATGACTGAGCATAATGAGATTGCTAGTGTTTTTGAAGATTAATTTGGGAAGTTTTTCACCTCTCATCAACCATCACAGACTAGCTAGGAAAAAGGTTCTTAGTGTTGTTCCATAACGAGTCACTAATGTAATGAATAGTAGACTCATGTGTGGGTTCACTGATGACAATGTTAGATTGTCTTTGTTTCAGATGAATCCTCGCAAAAACCTAGACAAGGATAGGATGGGAGCTAGTTTTTTTTTAGAAATTCTAGGATATTGTGGGAATGGATGTGTGTAGAGCTTGCTTATAGTTCATTCAAGGAATAGGTTCTGTGGAGTGTATCAATGATACCATATTCAAAGTGATCCCAAAAGTTAAGAGTCCTACCAATAATAATGAGTACCGACATATTAGTCTATGCAATGTATTGTATAAGATTTCGCTAAAGTGTTAACTAATAGGTTAAGAGAGTGCTTGGGCAACATCATTTCAGAAGAAAAAAGTGCCTTCATTCTTGGGAGGTTGATTACTTATAATGCCATTGGGGGGGGGGGGGGGTTGAGTGTCTCAACACTATCAAACGACACAAGAACGACAAGACTGGGTATTGTGCATTCAAAGCAGACATGGCAAAGACATATGATAGAGTAGAGTGGAATTTCTTGTGGGATATGATGGAGAAATTGGGTTTCAACACTAGTTGGATAACTTTGATTCGTAAGTGTTCTTCCTCTATCAAATATTCAATTAACGTGAATGGACAAGTTATTGGAAATTTTGATCCTTCGAGAGGGTAAAGTCAAGCTGATCCTCTATTACCCTTCATCTTCCTCATATATGTTGAGGGACGTTCTGCTTTGCTTAAACAGGAGTTAGATGATGAAAGTATTGCAGATTTGAAATGTGGTAGAAGTAGTCCTATGGTCCCTCATCTCTTCTTTGCAGATGATAGCTTCTTCTTCCTTGAGGCTAATGTAGAGGGTTGTTCTAAATTCAAAGAGGTGATCGCTTGTTATGAGAATGTTTCTGGCCAACAGGTGAACTTTAATAAATCGACAGTTTGCTTTTCACCTCAAATGAGTCCTCAACTTTGTGTTGATCTCGCTGCCACTCTTGGGGTACCCATAGTCCCTTCGCATGAGAAGTATTTGGGGTTTCCTTGCTTCGCTAAAAAGACCAAGAGTGGGCTCTTTAAATCAATTAAAGATAGGGTGTGGAGTAAGTTGTTTGGATGGAAATCAAAACTATTTTCAGCAGGCGGTAGAGAGATCTTGCTAAAATCAATTATTCAGGCAATACCAACCTATGCAATGAATTTATTCAGACTACCAGCATCCCTAATCAATGAACTTCATAGGTTATGTGCTCGTTTTTTGTAGGGAGGTAATGATGCATTGGTGTAAGTGGGAACACTTGTGTTGGCATAAGTCTGATGGAGGATTGGGGTTCCGTAACCTGTTTCTATTTAACCAAGCACTCCTCGCCAAACAAGCAACTAGAATCTACAACTCACCTCTATCTTTAGCTGCCAGAGTTATGAAAGCTTTTTGTATTTCCCCAATGGGTCATTTCGCAATGCTAAAGTGACTCAAAGGTCTTCTTACATTTGGCGCAACATCATGTGGGGAAGATATATATATCTGAAGGGATCTAGGTGGATTGTGTGATGGTCAATCTATAAATATTACTCAAGACCACTGGATCCTCAACCAGGGTGGCGGTAAGGCCCTGTCCTTCTCTGGATCGACGTATTTGATTACTGTTAGCTCACTGAAGACACCCTTAGGCGAGTGAAGTGTGGACTTGATTTGCCACTCCTTTGTTACTGAGAAAGCTCATGCTATACTATATATATCCCAGTTTTGATCACTCATGGACATGACCAACTTGCATTGGCTCACACTGATTCTAGCATATTCACTGTCAAGAGTGGTTATTAGTTTGCTGCGAGGGAATGTGGTTATGGGCAAGCTTCTACTTCGACAGGCCATTCTCAATGGTGGAAGTTTCTATGGTCCTTATCGATCCCTCTCAAAGTCAAGAATTTTTTCTAGAAAGCCTCTTTGGATTTCATCCCCACTAATGTTAACTTTTCTAGACATGGAGTCTCTTAAAAAAAAAAATTGCTCTCTTTGTAGAAAAGAACCAGAGACAACTTCTAGGGATGCCTTCTAGGGATACTCCTCTCTAGAGAGCATTAGAGATGGTTGGCCAACCCTTGGCTTGGAAAGGTTCAGAAAAGGGCTCATATTTTCATTTGATGGTGATTGATTGTATGGAGAGTCTCACCAAACAAGAGATGGAACAACTGCTAACTCTTTGCTGGATAATTTGGTATAGGCGAAATAAGGCCATCCATGACCACATTTTGGCTTGCTGAACCTCTTGTGGCCTCATGGGCAGTGGACTTCCTTAGGAGGTATCAAGAAGCTCAAGTAAAAAGTCATAGTGGTGAGAATGAGGAGATGAGACAAGAGCCAATGGATTCAAATGAGGATTTTATGGAGGAGGACTCTATTAGATTGCAAGTATACTCTGGCATAGATGATAGAAGGATGAAGATAGGGATTGGGGTCGTTATTTTTTGGAATGCACGACAAGTTGTAGCCTCTGCGACTACCTTCCTCCTCTCAACAATGGCACCTAATCTTACGGAAGCATCAACTGTGGTACAAGGCCTCACACTCTATCTTAGACTTGGGTACAATAAAGTCCATCTCAGATCAGACCATCTAAAAGTGTGTCGAGCAATCCTTAATAACTTAGACATTGTCTCAGAGTTTGGCTTGTTAATTCAAGACATTATTAGTTTGGGTAATAAGCTTAGTCTTGTGTCAATAAAGCATTGTAATCGCTCAAATAATATTGTAGCTCATTCTATAGCTCAGTTGGCTCTCTCCATGGAGGCGCCCAAAGTTTGGTGGCCAGGCCTTCCTATTTGTGTCTGGCCTTAATACTTGATCCTCTATTGTATGTTTGATTGGTTAATTTTGGTTTAATTAAATCTCTTCATCACTAAGAAAATGATCAAATGAAGTCATATACTTTTTATTATGTTAATGTGTTTTTAGTTCAGATAGAAAGCAATGATGAGAAATTCAAAATTGTCTAGTGAGTACATTAGGCACCAGCATAATATAAAAACCAATAGGTTATTTAGGATTTTTACTCTGAATTATGACATATACACTATCGTGCCCCCTAATTTTTTCTGGCCATTAAAAATTCCCCCGAATTATTTACAGTGTTGTAAAATGTGACTTCCGTCCAATTCCATCTGATGTGGCTAACAAAATGTTTATGTGGCTCTTTGGTCGCTAATGTGTCAGCTCCAAGTCAATGCTACATGTAATTTAAAATAAAAAAATAAATTCAAAAAACTATTTTTCTTAATAAAAATTAAAAAATAAAAAGTAAACTAATTTTAAGATAACAAAATATTTATAAGAAGAAGAAGGAAAATAGGAAGAGGAAATTAGATTTTAATTTTTTTTATCTTAAATGTAGTTATTTTTTTAAAATCTGGTTTTATACATTTATTTAATTTTAGTTTAATTTTTAATTATTAAATTACATGTGGAATTGACGTGGCGCTAACACATCAGAGACCAAAGAGCCACATCGACATTCCTTTAGCCACTTTAGACAGAATTAGACGGAAGTCTCATTTTACAACACTATGAATAATTTGGGGGAATTTTTAACGACCATAAAAAATCAAGGGGCACGATAATGTTTTGGTTATAGTTCGGGGGGCGAAAATGTTGAAGGTTATTCTTCGAGAAAGGTTTACTCTATACTTTGATTCTTTTGTGTTTATGTAATTTATGATTATCTACCTATAGAGTTAGATTACTTGTTGTTTTATGCTTTGAGTTGTAATACAAAACAAGGTTAATTAATCCCAATCTACAACAATAAAAAATCTCTGTCTCTTAACCTTTGTTTTGTATCAAAGTTTGTCTATCTCTAAGGTTCTTTACTAACAAAATTCATGGAAGAAAGCTCCTCAATCTCAGCTCTCAAGTTCATGTCTCAAGCTCTAGCAAGACTAGATAGGTTTGATGGCTCAAATTTTATAAGATGGCAAGACAATATAAAGTTCCTCCTCACAACTTTGAAGGTGCACTACATTCTTGACAAAGATTTGAAGACTTTGGAGCCCCCAAAGGATTATGATTCTCAAGTTGTGATCAAGGAAAGGAAGAAAAGGGAAGATGATGAACTTATTTGTAGAGGTCACATACTCAATTCTTTGTCGGATCGTCTCTATGATATCTACACAAACACTACATCGATAAAGGAGATATGGGAAGCTCTTGAGAATAAGTACAAAACCAAAAAAGAAGGTACCAAGAAATTCCTTATCACTCAATACATGGAATTTAAATTATTTGATGCTAAACCCTTACTCCCCCAAGTACATGAACTTCAAGTTATTGTGAATAAGTTGTCTACTCTTAAGATAACATTGTCGGAACCCTTCATTGCGGGAGACATTATAGCTAAACTACCTCCATCTTGGAGAAACTATAGAAATAAGATCCTCCATAAGAATAAAGAGATATATTTGTAAGAGATCTTGAAGCACCTAAGAATTGAAGATGAGTCTCGTTCTAGAGACAAGTACATGGAAGAATCCAATGTTAGGACATCCAAAGCTAACGCCAAAGAGAAACCCTCTCAATCCAAATGGAAGACTCACAAGAAGCCTTAATCAATGAAAGATACTCTTCTAGCTAGAAGGAAAAATGAAGGGCAATTCAAGGGTGTGAGAGACCCTTGTTTTGTTTGCAGCAAGAGAGACCACATAGCTAGAGAATGTAAGTATTGAAAGCCCCATAATCATGGATCCAAGGTAAACACAACAAAAGATGAGTTGGTTGCTACCTTGTGTGAGGTGAATGCCATCCAATGGAAAGTACAAGGGTGGTCGTATGACACTTGTGCCACCATTCATGTTACTTATGATAGAGAGATCTTCAAAACCTTTGAAGAGTTAAAGGATGGGCATGAGATCCAAATGTGGAATGAGCATAGGTCCAAGGTGTTGGGCAAGGAGAATGTTGATCTTTATTTCACATCTAGAAAGAATGTTTTATTGACCAATGTGTTGCATGTTCCGGATATGAGTAGGAATCTTGTGAGTGTGTATTTGTTGAGCAAACTGAGCATCAAAGTGGTGTTTGAGTCCAACAAGCTAATTTTATCCAAGGGCAACTAATTTGTGGGGAAAGAGTATGTGTATGATGGGATGATTAAATTGTGTGCCAAATACAATGGTTTGATAATAATGCATGCTCATCTTCCTCTTATGTGCTTGATTTTGATTCTATTACTTTGTGGCATAATAGACTTGCTCGTATAGGATATAGTACAATTAAAAGAGTTCTCAAATGTGTTTTAATTGTATGAAATGATTTTGAGCATGAAAAGTATGAATTATGTGTTAAATCTAAGATGGTAAAGAAACTTTTTCAAAGTGTTGAAAGGAAAACTAATTTGTTAGATTTGATACATAATGATTTATGTGAATTGAATGGAATATTTACTAGAGGTGGACATAGGTATTTTATTACATTTATTGATGATTGTTCTAGATTCACATATGTGTACTTTCTTAAGAATAAGGATGGGGCCTTTAGCATGTTTAAAATCTATAAAGCCAAAGTTGAAAATCAATTGAAAAGGAAAATAAGAGTGATTAGAAGTGAAAGGGCGGCGAATACTTTTCTAATGAATTTAATGTGTTTTGTGAGATGCATGTGTAAAACCCCTTATACACCCCCAACAAAATGGTATGGTAGAAAGAAAGAATAAAACATATGTTGAAATGATAAATGTTATGCTATTACATGAAAATTTGAGTTTTGTGTTATGGGGAGAAGCATTGCTTACAGCTTGCCATATTCTAAACCAAATTCCTCTAAAGAAGAATCGAATTTCACCATATAGATATGGCAAGGAAATAGGACCAACGTAGGGTATCTCAAAATGTGGGGGTGCCTTGCTTATTGCAAGAGCACGAAGCCTAAAAGGACCAAGTTGGGTCCAAGGGCCATCAAATGTGTATTTGTAAGCTATGCATCAAATAGCAAGGCCTATAGGCTATTAAACTTGGAGTCTAATGTGATAATTGAATCAAGAGAAGTTGAGTTCTTTTACAGTTTGTTGTATAGTGACAATAAGCCTCAAGAATCGATCTCATTAGAAGGAACTCAAGATGAGTTACCTTCAAGGGTGGTAGAGCAACCGATATTGCCTAGAAGAAGCCAAAGGCTTAAAGAGAGTGGATCACAAAATGAAACCTCTCAAGTGGAGACTCTTTACCTAGTAGAGGGAAACCACAAGGAAGTCACTTGGAAGTATCCTATGGTACTTCAAGTGGAGGATGATCCTAAAACTTTCCAAGAAGCTATGTCCTCAAGGGACTTTAACTTTTGGAAAGAGGCAATACATGATGAGATGGATTCAATTATGTCTAACCACACTTGGGAGATTGTTGATCTACCACAAGGATCAAAGCCAATAGGTTGCAACTGGGTATTTCAAAAGAAATACAACACTAATGGGACCATTCAAGCCTATAAGGCAAGATTGGTGGCCAAAGGGTTTAGACAAAAGGAGGGCATATATTATTTTGATACATATGCACTGGTGACAACATCTATAAGATTATTTTTTGCCTTATCATCAATACACAACCTATATGTTCATCAAATAGATGTCAAAACAGCATCCCTAAATGGTAACCTTGATAAGGAGGTGTACATGGAACAACCGAAAGGATTTGTTCTAAGAGGAAATGAACTAAAGGTGTGTAAGCTTGTTAAATCATTATATGGTTTAAAACAAGCACCAAAACAATGGCATAAAAAGTTTAATGAGGCCATTATTTCGTATGGGTTTAGACACAATAGTGCGGAGAAGTACTTATACTCTAAGACTAGTGATGACTATCTCATTTTAGTGTTTCTATATGTTGATGATAAGTAATGACATGAAAGACATAATAAAAACGAAGAGATTTATATCTTCTAACTTCAAGATAAATGACCTTGGAGAGGTCGATACCATATTAAGTATCAAAGTTAGAAGAAATTTTGATGGTTATGCCTGTTGGAGTTTTATGCCCTAATTAAAACTCAATTTCTTTGTAATCTCATTTATTATCAATAAAAGAATAGAAATCATTTTTTGACCTGGTCAATCACTTTGCTCACATGTTTTATTTGCATGATTATTTATTTAATATAAAATTCTATTAAATCCTAAGCATATAGCTAATCGTATTTATAGTGACGTAATCACAGTGGAATATAAATATGATTATATGTTCAACATAAGTTAGTCCTAAGATTAGTCAGTGCACAGGATTTACACCGACTTGCCAATCTACGACATGATCTACTTACAAGTTGTAGTGTTATGTTCTTTCCAGAGCATTAGCAAAGTAGATAAGATCAGATATATTTGTTACACCGGACTGGACCGATATTGACAGTTGATAGGATAAGTAAACATACCGTTATTATCTATTCTAGTCATATCATATAGTTGACCATGGGTCAATTCAATCTCAATTATGAGTGGTTAGTATTCTAACTGATTATATTATTTGAGTTCTTCGACTTGTTCGTTACCATCTTACCCTAGGACTAGCCCATACTTACATCTTGGGAACTCGGTAGTATAATTGAGTGGAAGTGCTAATCATAGATATGAACATCTATAGCTTCTGATGAAGAAGTGAAACGATGGCTTCCTTTTAGTTTGGTTCAAGGTGTTAAATGATAGAGATCTCATTTCAGTAATTAATATTAGTTTACTGAAATATCATTTACAAGGAACTAAGTGTTTTAAGGATAAAATACAATGAGGGGTAAAACTGTATTTTAGTCTCATCTCATTGTAGACTGTCTATAGAGGATTGAGTGAAAATTATGGTTGTAACAGTGGCTAATTATTAGCGTATCTATATTTGTTATGGAGCGTTCTATGAATTCCAAGAGTGCAATTCTGAGTCTTTAGTAAAGTCACGAGGAATTAATAAGTTAGGAAATTTATTTGTTAGATTTATGATATCTTATTGGAGCTTGATTTCACAGGCCCATGGTCCCCTCTGTACCTTGGATAAAATCATCTAGATAGTCTTAATTAATTTATTTAATTATCAATTAGAATTATCAAAGTTGACCAAGTCAATTTTGGATAGTTTCACAGAGTTATGTAATTTTCATAAGAAAAGAGAAATTAGGGAAAATTTATTAATTAACATAAATTGATATCTAAATTAATATATAAGTTTAAATCAAGGTTCAAATTATAAATAATTAATTTGATAAAGGATTTAAATAATTATTTAATTAATTAAATCAATAGAAAATAATATAGGCATTGATTTTAAGTCCAATGAGCTTATAATCAAATGAGATATTTAATGGGCCTAAAGCCCATGATAATTTTGTCCTAGGGCTGATTATTGGCTTTTATTTTATTGATTTTTTAATTAAATAAATGACCTAATTGAGTCTATAAAAGGAATGTTAAGAGAGAGTTGAAAACAATAAGTAAAAACACAAGATGACAGACACTGGTTTTCTGATAGGTTTTAGATTCTCTCTAAACATAAGTCATTTTCTAAGCCTTATTGTTCTTTTATCTTCTTCTCTCTATATCTATCTCATGTGTTGAGAATTTCCCACCCTAGTCTAGGTGATCCTAAGGATAATTTGGAAGACTGTGAAGAAAATTGAAGATCGATTCAGTTTCTTGGTAATACTCTGCGACAGAATGGATACAAGGGTTAGAGAAACTGAAGGAATGACAATTATTCCGATGCGTATAATGTAAGTATTCTTATCATTATTTCTCTTTGAATTCAATTTTAGAAACATGTTCTAGGTTGTCTCATATTAACTTGCTTAATATTAGATCTACATGAAAATAAATAAAGATCATGTATAAGTTTTCTAACAACTGGCCTCAGAGCCTTTGGTAATCTTTATTTTCATGCATGAACATGTTAAAAATTAAATTATTTGATGTGTTTGAATAATTGGATTGATTTTCATATTTTTATGAAGCATATTGATTTTATGTGATTATTAGCAATTTTTAGGTTATTTTGTTGTTTTTTCTATGCCATTAATTTTTATATATGCTTTATTTTGTGTAAAACATGTTAAAAATTAACTAGAAAATAGTTTTGGTTTTAAAAATTACACAAAAATATTTCCTGAAATTTTTTGGTCTGACTGTCCTTGTGTGTGCGCACACTGAGCGTGCACACCCCCCGCTTGCAGCAGCGCACACACAGGTACTGTTCATAATTTTTTTAAATTAAAGAAATTAAAATGAAAAAATTAATTATTTATAATCAAAGCTAAAAATATCATATTTTTTTATCACTGAAAAATGTTTTTTAAAATAAGATATTTTTGTTGGTTGAGATTTAAATTATTAGATATTTTCTACAAAGATTAAAATTCAAATTTAAAAATAGACTAACAACTTAATTTTAAATATATTAAAATGTTAGAATTAAGATATTTTTAATTAAATACTTGATATTTTTATTAAATATTTATTATAAAGTATAAATATATGTTTATTCAATAGTTTTTTAATATTTAAATTATTTGAAATTTGTTAGTTAGATTTTTTTATGGATATTTGAATTTATTTAACTATTTTGAGATATTTTAGAGTTTTTATAACTATTAATATTTTATTTTTTTTAAATGGTTAAAATATTAGCTTATTGTTGTAACAACACAATATATTTTTGAAAAATAGTTAAGATATTTTTTCAACCAATTAATAAAATATTTTTTTAATAAATGAGATTTAAATTAACTTGGTTAATTGTTGATAAATGATATTTAAATTGAATTGATATTTTTTTCAAATTAACATAAACCAAGTTGATTGTTGATAAATGAAATTTAAATTAACTATTGTTAATTGTTGATAAAATTCATTTAAATTGACTTTTTTTTAAAAAAAAAATTAATTAATTCGAATTTTTGATTAATTCTAGATAATTAATTGTGATATTTTTTAAATGAAATAAATTGTGGTATTTTTGCATAAATTCATAGATTTGCTCATATGGTAAAATGATTTGGCCCATCCAATTATAACATGTCTGTATGCACTATATGTGGTATTTTTGCAATTAGGCTTAGATGCATATAGTCGCCTATATGTTTGTTAGATATATGGACTTTTTTTTATCAAATAAAATATTCATAAAATGATAAGTTTTATTTGGGCCCATTAGAAAATGTAAAATTTAAATTCCTCTCTTGTGGGTGATTCCACTTGTGAAGGCTCATTTGCTTTGCATGACTATAGTGGGCCTAATCAATTAATAAAACGAATGTTTAAATTCCTGTCTTTTGGACCTTGTATGGAAGTATGGGGACCTTTGTAGTGGCAATGAAATACTGGACCCAGCCCTCCTCCATACAAGTCCAATTGTTAAGGTCCATTTACCTGAGGTGGACTTAATTGTATAGATTCATTACATTAGTTAAACCTAAATATTGATTAGCAAGAAATTAATTCTAAATTAATTGAATTTATTTCAATGTGACACTTTAGAATTAATAGGAAATTATAAGACTTTGGTTTTAAAAATTTAATATTTTTCAATTTTTTGGTAAACCATAGTCATTAATTTTCTAAAAATAAATAATAAAAATACTATTTTTAATTTTATAATGAGCTTATTTTAATAATTATATTCGATCTCCACCGTTGGTTTAACAAAGTCAATAGCTCAATGGGGCCTCGAGACGCTTTGATTTGTCCCCCTATGGAAGGTGTTTATTAGTTATTTTGACAATGTTAAATTTCGAAAGATAGATAATTATAGGTCAAATTCTACTAGACTCATCCCTACGGTGACTACTAGGACTAAATCTATGATTATCGAAACCGTGGGTCTAACTCATAAAATAAGATATTTTGTTTTCTTATTTTGATCGAATAGCAGGTTGTTAATAATGGTGTCCATTATTAAATAAGTTTACAACTTTATTTAATTAGTGGTATTTTTTACTCTCGCCAACCGGGACAAGGATATTATAGATTAGTTGAAAACCTAAAGAAATAAAGATATGATTATTTTGGTATTTTTCTCATATCTTACATATTTTATATATATGTTGTGATATTTCTTGAAATTTGTGTGAATAGGAGTTTTATTGAGCAAATGTGATTGATTTCTATTTTATTGATAATTTGTCGTATAAGTATGGTTGTGTCTACTCCCATCCTTTCTCAACTTTCGATGGAGAAACTCACTGGAGCAAACTTCCTTAAATGGAAGCAAAACATCAATATTGTGTTGATTGGTGACAACTCTGAATTCATCATGACTGAGGAATCCCCAGAACGAGCACTGTGTCCAAACGTTCGTGATGACACCGTTAATGCTCGAATGACACCGTGTATGCACGCTCGTGATCAACTCAACTATGGTCTGATGTAGTTCATGAACGAGCTTCAGATTATTGAGCCTATCATGGGTGGACCTATTAAAGGAGGAGAAAATAAGACTATTGTTGTTGTTGCTGATCTAGCTAAGATTGAAGCTAACCCAACTTCGTCTTCGAATGTTGGAAATAAGAGGAAAGGTGGACAAAACAACAACCCCAAGCCTGCAAAGGCTGCAAAGACGAGTGCCAAACCAAGTGAACAGACGCCTAAGGGGAAGAACAAGAAAAACAAGAAAGGTAAAGATAAGTGCTTTCACTGCAAAGAGAATGGGCATTGGAAATAAGATTGCCCCAAGTTTCTAGCAGCGAAAAACAAAGGTAACAATTATAGTTCATTTAACTTAGAAACATATGTTTTAGAGAATGATAATTTTATTTGGATTATTGATTCTGGATCTACCAACCATGTTTGCAACTATTTACAACTTCTTGAATCGTGGGAGGAAGTGGACGAAGGCGGCTTAAAACTTAGAGTTGGGAACGGAGCGTTCGTTGCGGTCCAAGCTAGAGGAATAGCTCGTCTAAAGTTCAGAAATAAATACTTAATTTTAAAAGATGTATTTTTTTATTCCGGATTTTAGTAGAAATTTAATTTCAGTTTCCATGTTGCAAATAGAATAACTTGTTATAATTTTCACAAGTTCTAATATATCTATTTCCTTCAATGGATGACAATTGTATATTGCATGTTTGGAAAACGGACTTTATATTCTGTGACCTAACGAACCCATCGCTCTTAACAATGATTTATTCAAAGTAGCTAAACCTAGGACCAATAAACATCAAAAGACCGATAATGATAATATGACGTATTTATGGAACTTGAGACTAGGTCACATTTGCCATGACAGGATTCAAAGACTTACAAAGGATGGGACTTTGAGGGAACTCACCTTAGGTGAATTACTTGTCTGTGAATCTTGTCTAGAAGGCAAACTGACCAAGCGTCCATTCTCTACAAAGGGGGATAGGGTCAAAGAACCACTTGGACTTGTGCATTTAGATGTTTGTGGACCTTTGAATGCACAAGCCAGGGGTGGTTTTGAGTATTTGTCACTTTCATTGACGATTACTCTAGACTCATGTCTTTACCTAATGCATAGGGAATCATAAACATTTTCAAAGTTTCAGGAATTCCTAGCGATGGCTCAAAACCAATTAGATAAAACATTAAAGATCTTGCGATCTGATAGGGGTGGAGAATATTTGGATATGCAGTTCAAAGATCATTTAACTGAACTTGTGATTTTATCACAACTTACTGCCCCAA
Source organism: Humulus lupulus (assembly GCF_963169125.1). NCBI lineage: Eukaryota > Viridiplantae > Streptophyta > Magnoliopsida > Rosales > Cannabaceae > Humulus > Humulus lupulus. The sequence continues at coordinate 78,009,697 of NC_084798.1, read as the reverse complement.
GTACTCCGCAACAAAATGGCGTAGCGGAATACCGGAACAGAACTTTATTGGAAATGGTTAGATGCATGCTTAGTTACTCAACTCTACAAAATTTGTTATGGGGACATACAATTGAAACCACGAACGACATTCACAATGTCGTGCCGTCTAAATCAATCCCCAAAACACCTTTAGAATGCTGGAATGGACGTGAACCTAGTTTACACCATTACAAAATCTGGGGGTGTTCCGCCCACGTCATGAGGAAAAAGGAAGGAAATCTAGAACTGCAAACTGAACTTTGCATGTTTTTTGGCTATCCTAAAGGCACTCGGGGTGGAATTTTCTATAGTCATTCAGAAAAGAAAGTGTTTACTTCTACGAATGCTACTTTTCTGGAAAATGACTATGTCCAAAACTTCAAATCACGCATCAAAGTAGTTTTAGAGGAGATGGTTAAAGAATTGACTCCAACCAATGTTTCGTCATCATCAATGCGAGTTGATGATGAAATTCCCACTCTTCATGTCCAACCGACGTAATTCAATTTAAATGAAGATAGTACCACTGTTCCTAAGCAAACATTCATGGAGCCTCATCGTAGAGGGAGGGTTTCTAGGAACCCAGTTCACTATGGTATGGATGGTGAAACCAATATGGTTGCTGGTGACACTAGTGATGATGATCTGTTGTCTTTCAAACAAGCAATGGCTAGCCCTGAAAAGGAACTATGGCTCGAAGCCATGAAACAGGAAATGGAGTCCATGTAATCAAATTCCATCTGGAATCTTGTGGAAGCACCTAGTGACTTTAGGGCCATTTGGTGCAAGTGGATCTACAAGAAGAAACGAGGTGTTGATTGAAATATCGAGACTTATAAAGCTCGATCAGTGGCAGAGGGTTATACCCAAAGAGAAAGCGTGGACTATGAGGAAACTTTTAGTCCGGTAGCCATGCTCAAGTCCATTCGCATCCTCTTATCCATAGTAGCCGCTCCTGACTATGAGATCTGGAAAATGGACGTCAAGACAACTTTTCTTAATTTGAAGCTTGATGAAGTCAATTATTTGGATCACCCAGAAGGTTTTAAAGTAGCTGGACAAGAAGGTACAGTTTTCAAGTTAAATAGGTCCATCTATGGACTTAAGCAAGCTTCTCGTTTCTGGAATCTTAGGTTTGATGAAATAATCAAAATCTATGGCTTTGAACAAAATATAGATGAGCCTTGTGTTTACCAACTGAAGGAAAATCAAATAGTGGTATTCCTGGTTCTTTATCTAGATGATATCTTACTCATTGGAAACAATGTTAAGAAATTGTCAGATGTGAAGAATTGGTTGAGCACTCAATTCCAGATGAAGGATTTGGGTGAAGCAAGTTATGTTCTAGGTATCCAGATCATTAGGGATAGAAAGAATAGACTCTTAGCTTTATCTTAAGCAACTTACATAGATAAAGTGCTTGAACAATTCTCAATGAAAATTCCAAGAAGAACGTTTACTGTCCTGCCATGGAATACATCTTTCAAAGAAGCAGTCTCCCCAGACTCCTAAAGAGGAAGATACAATGAGAAAAGTTCCTTACAATGAGAAAAGTTCCTTACACATTTGCAGTTGGAAGTCAGATGTATGCCATGTTGTGTACTAGACCAAATATCTGCTATGCAGTGGGAGTGGTGAGTAGGTATCAGTCAAACCCAGGACCGGAACATTGAATAACAGCTAAGCATATCCTGAAGTATTTAAGGTGGACTAGGGATTTGTTGACGGTGAGAACTCGTCAACTAAGTTAAGTTAGAAAAATTCCAACGTAGAGATTATCAAAAGAAAAGCTTTAGAAATCTAAGTAGAACTCCAAAAATAATTGCAGAAAAAAAATGGTGAAATCAGTTTGTATTCATTATGGTGCACTGCTACAGTAATTTTTCCAACCCCCTTCCAAGTGGAAGTGGGGTTCCTTTTATAGTGGGCTCTAATGGCCCTGGATACACCGTGGTCCAGGGGATCAGGTGGTACACAAGTAGACTGCCAGGAGAGTGGTATCAGGTGTAGTGGTGTTGGGAGAGTGGTGGTCGGCTCTGGTGTGTGTCAGGGACATGGCGGTGGTGTTGCCATTCCTCGTACTACTCCTAACTGCCACTACTTATCGGGTACAGGTGTCAGGCCTGTCCCTTGATCCTTGCATGCATGTACGTACCCCTTTAGAGGTACCCCGTTCGTATTCTTTTTGTCTCTTGTGGGCCACCTTGAACACTGGCACCATGCACGCGAGGTCCTTGGACGAGGCCCTTGGGGGTGAGGCCACTATGCATGCATGGTCCTTTCGATGAGGCCCTGGGGGCGAGGCCACTATGCATGCGTGGTCCTTTGGATGAGGCCCTTGGGGGCGAGGCCACTATGCATGCGTGGTCCTTGGGCGAGGCCCTTGGGGGCGAGGCCACTAGGCGTGCGTGGTCCTTGGGCGAGGCCCTTTGGGGCGAGGCCACTAGGCATGCATGGTCCTTGGGCAAGGCCCTTTGGGGCAAGGCCACTATGCATGTGTGGTCCTTGGGCGAGGCCCTTGGGGGCGAGACCACTATGCATGCGTGGTCCTTAGGCGAGGCCCTTTGGGGGCGTGGCCACCTCGTGCGCGGGTCTGGTGGTGTCGCGCGGCCAGCGCGCGCGGATCTGGTGGTTTCGCGCGGCCAGCACGCGTGGATCTAGTGGTGTCGCGCAGTCAGCGCGCGCGGATCTATTGATGTCGCGGCGCCAACGCGCACAGACCCTTGGTGGCACGCGAGGGGCTCTTTGCAGGGCTAGGCCTCGCTGGGCGTATGGGGGTTCAACATGCTGAGAATCTCCGTCGAGATGGACTGGTGTTGGGCATGCTGGGAATATCCTCGCATGGCTCCTTGCGAGAAGAAGATCCCCCATGGGGTTCGTGGCAGAAGTAGGCATCTAGTCATTTGGGGGTCCTTGGCACGTGCTTTAGATCTTTCACAAGTATGGAGTTTTGAGCATCCACACATGCCCCCCAGTCTAGGAGAGGGCCTTTAGGTGCTTTGGTAGACTCTTTTCTTTAATTCATATAAATAGGCCCCCATGACAAGCCTATTATTTACACTCCATCTTCTTAGCTTAGTGGTATTTAGACTTTTGTTCATTTCAAGAGGTAAGGGGTTCAATCCCTCACAACCTCACTTTTTCTATAGTTTCCTCTTTTTTTTTTACATATATTTGGGCTAATTTTTAGTATGTCTATACCCCTTCATATATTTGGAGGCTAACACATCTTTTCTGTTTATTTTTGGAGACGCGTACTTTCGACCATTTGGCTCTTTTTGACCGTGATGGTACTTTTGGCCCCCAGCCTCCTTTTGACCATGACAGCGCCCCATTTTACCTGCTTGAGGTATATTTTCTTTTTTCCTTATGTTCATTGGGTCCAAATTAGCATTACTCAGGATGAGGTACTTTGGCCTGAGCTTGCCGTGAGTTAACCCAGTTGCATGCCCCCTCGTTTATACCCTGTAGTGGGTCATTTAGGGCGTTGTACCTAGAGGGTTTAAGCCCATTCCTTTGTGTTTTGTAGCAATCCTCTCATTTATACGTGAACCCCCTTTTGCTTTCAAGACGAGGTCTCATGGCAATTGAAGGTCCGTTCGGTATCCCTCCGGGAGTTAAGTTTGTTGAATTTTCTTCAGACTCAGAGTCCCCTGAGGAAAACCCTTACCCAGAGTATGACTCCTTAAGGCAGGCCCGTATTCGTCATCTTGAGCACCTGGCTGAACTTAGGCATAAAATTTGGGTGGTGGAGAGTGAAATTGACTCGGTGTTGAGAGGAGACGGAGCACCTTTCCCCCCCTGACCTTAGTGACCACGTAGCGAGCCTTAGGGTGATCCTTTTAGATTTGCGGGGGGAATTAGAGTTCATGGAGGGACATCTTCCGCCCGAGCCCTCTAGCCCATCCTCGCCTGATGACTGCCATGGGGCCGCTTCTGCTTCTCTTCAGCCCTTATTTTTTATCTTCCCTAGCTTAGCGCTTCCGCAGTCGGTGCCCTGATGGAAGACTCTTGCTAGGAAGAGAAAATGGAGGGTCAAGTGTTCTGTCTCTTACTCACCTTTTCCTTTTGGTTTTGCAGATATGCCGAAGGGACGACGACAGGTATCCATCAAGGAATGGGAGGACGCCCCCCTAATGGCATCGACCCTGGTGTCCCACGTTTCCGATAACAAATTGAGGGAAATTGTAGATCACTATCGCATTCCTCCGGAGTACGCTTTATACATCCCTTCAGGCAATTGCTGGGCTGACTGCCCTAGTCCCAGCTTCGTGGCCCTCAGTGAGCATATCTTGAAGGTGGGTGGTACCATCCCGTTACAGCTGTTCTTCGTCGCGGTCCTCAACTACTTCGACCTTGCTCCACTTCAGTTGGCACCCAATAGTTGGCTGACGTTGAGCTGCCTCTTCATCGCGTTTGCAAAACTTGCCAAACGTGCTCCTACGGCGCTAGAGGTGCACTTTTTATACAACCTCATGCCCTTTCCCAGATCCAAGGGCTTCTACTTCCTGCAAAAAGCCAACAGCGACATCCCTTTGATAGACGGCGCGGTGTCCAATCCGGGGTCCTGGAAGCAGGACTTTTACTTCGTGAAAGGCCCTCTTTCGGTTCGCGAGCATTTCCGTTCCGCTCCCAGTAAGTACCTCGGGCTACCTTTATTTCTCTTTCTCTTTTTTTTTTTTTTGAAACATATTGTTTTACAACTTATGTTTATGTCGACTATGGTGTGGATTATGCAGAGAATTTTGCCGCACCTGAAGTTGTTGGGTCAGAAGCGGACGATGTGAATAAGCTTATCGACGCTGACCTCGCTATGAAAAAGGTGGCGTTCCTATTCACTGTGGAAAATCTAAACCTCCACAAGCTGTCCCCAGTCTTAGATCCTAGGTTGCTGTGGACCATCCCTGGGTCCAAGAAGATGAAGGTGGCATCGGCCGAGCCTTGCCCAGATGAAAGTGGGGCTGAGGATGTGCCGAAGGATGCCTCCCTTGAACGCGGGGGACCTCACCAGCTGTCCTCGTCTCCTGGGGGATGCCCTCCTTTTGCCTCTTTCGACCCGGACATAGCCTCTCAATCCCAAGACCAGCATGCCATTCCGGGGCATTTTGTTTGCCCCGACCTCGAGGACTATGACGCTTTCACTCAGGCTCCCCTCGACCCTGTTCCATCGGGGGCTTACTTTTCCAATCTTCCTGCACCCCCTTCTGATGTACCGGGGCCTCACTTTTCCAATTTTCCTGCACCCCCTCTCGTTTCGGCGAGCGGGTCGTCTGTCCTCACCCAGCCAGGTGTCCCTGGCCTGGATGGGGCGCCCTGGGTGAATCGTATGGTGACCTCGTACGGGCGGCGATACGTCCAAATCGCCTCAGACCTTCCTGAATCTGACTAGAACAGTCTTGGGAGTTTTGCTCTGTCGGACCTTGGGGAAACTCTAAGGCGCACCACTGCTTGGGTGAGTTCATGCATCTTGTGTCGGCCTTATTATATATAGATATACATACACATTTTTTTTGTTACTTATCATTGTTGCTGTTATCTTTCTTGTGCAGGCCTATACTGTGGCTCAGCGGTTCACCAACTCGGCTCACAATCTTTCGGCATCGAGTACCGAGAGGGACCGTCTCATGGCCCGGGTCTAGAAGCTAGAGAGGGAGCTTGAAGACACCAAGTCTAAGCTAAAAAGGGCTCGGGAAAAATTTGTTGTCTCGTCAAAAAGGAAGCAGAAGGCGGCTGCCAAAGCCACGATGCTGCAGGACAAGGTTACCAGCCTAGAGGGCGAACTCCAGGGTACCAAGGCTATTGCAGCTGCCTCGCAGGAGAGAGTCACTTTCTTAGAGGCCGAACTCGAGGTTGCTAGGGCTGATGTAGCTACGTCCCAGGAGAGAGTTGCTTCTTTAGAGGCAGAGAGGACAGTTACTGAGTACAGGTCCATAGATCGCGCCCTTTACGGCGTGTAGAGGCAGGATCCCAACTTTGATTTTTCTTCTTTTGGCGAGCACGTCGTTGCTCGAGCGGCTGAGTGGAGCGCCCGTGGCAAGAGGCCCTGAAGTTATTATTTCATAACTTCTGTCAGCTAGCCCGCTGTGGGTGTATGCTCATTTTGAGCCTTTGTAATATTATTGTTATTACTTTTTTCTTGTAAATCTTGCCATGTTACCAAGACTCCTTTTTTAATATATACACGTGTGGTTATTTATCTCTTATTCCTCTGTGTTTGAGGTCTTTTTGAGCCTGGATGATGGGGTTTGGTAGGTTCCCCTCTTTTATTTATCAGGCTAGAGGTCCTTTGGAGCCCATGTGAAAGGGTTCAATGGGTCCTTTTTTTGGTGCCCCTTGACTATTTCTATAAGGATATTTTGACCCCTTGGGTTCTAGCTATCCTTTTATATATTTTTGCGTGCGCTTATTATTTTTTGCGAGAAGCGTCCTTCTCGTCATTATTCATAGTACTGTTTTTGCAAGGGTCTCTTTTAGGACCCTTTTTGGCTAGACGGCTTGGTGGCCGCTCTAGGCTTATTGGTGGGTACTCTCTCTAAGGTCTTTCCTCTTGTGGGAGCATCTGCCTTTATTTGGAAGTGTGTTGCTGTTTTTTTTTTGTGAGACCTTTTGGCCTCCTTGATGTTCATAAGGGTAGCTAATCCTTATGAACCCAAGAGATGCCTTGTAAGGTCCTCTCCCTGTTTATAAGGGTTCATCACACACTCTTCTTTTAAAGAATTTTGTTTAAGGCTCTGATGCAAGGGGTCCTTTTTAGGATCCTCCTATTAGAGGGCCCTTTTTAGGATCTCCTGATAGAGGGTCCCTTTTAGGGTCCTCCTGATAGAGGGTCCTTTTTAGGATCCTGGTGCAAAGGGTCCTTTTTAGGATCCTCCTATTAGAGGGCCCTTTTTAGGATCTCTTGATAGAGGGTCCCTTTTAGGGTCCTCTTGATAGAGGGTCATTTTTAGGATCCTGGTGCAAGGGGTCCTTTTTAGGATCCTCCTGTTAGAGGGTCCTTTTTAGGTTCCCCCTGTTAGAGGGTCATTTCTTGCTTGCTGTATGTTTTTGCCTCCTGTCCTGCCCTCCAAGTGTTTGGTGAAATTTATTTCGGCAGGCACTTTGGCTGATGCTCGCATAGAGAAGAAAAATAACATATGGAGTTGCGAACAGTTTCATTCATAGCATGTGGTTTACAACGGCATATTTAAAAAAGGGTTACATCTAATTGGGAGGTTACCTAGGTAGCCTCTTTGATTCTTACTCACTAAGCTAACATAACAAGGAACAAACTAAACATATGTCCTCTTTGCACCGGGTGCCGAAGCCTCACTGGTAGCATTTCTCGAGGTGTTTCGCAACTCGTGGGTCCAACTCGCGTGGGTCGCGCCTTCATACACAACCATTTCCATCGGCACCGATGGTTTTGTGGCTGTGCAGAGGGACATGTTATAGCATTCCCTCGCTTCCTTCTGCTCCCTTTTCATGCATGCTACTCCCCCAGGGGTTGGGAATTTCATAGCTAGGTGATACACAGAAGTTATCGCCTTCAATTCTCTCAGAGAGGGTCTCCCTAATACCACGTTGAAGGCTGAGGCACAATCCACTACGACAAAGTTTGCCATTATGGTGGTTTGCTTGGGTTGTTCCCCCATGGTGAGGGCTAATTCAATTGCACCTAGGGGCTGTATCGAGTCCCCTGTGAACCCGTAAAGGGAGGAATTGCAAGGTTTCAGGTGTTGGACGCTCAGTCCCATCTTCTCCAAAGTGGGGCGATGCAGGATGTCCATAGAGCTTCCATTATCCACTAGGACTCGATGTACTCTCATGTTCGCAAGCTGGACAGTTAGCACCAGGGGGTCATTATGAGGGAAATGCACCCCCTGCGCGTCTTCTTCAGTGAAAGTTATTGAGTCATTCTCACCCTTGAAACTCTTCGGGGGGCGTTGCTCCAAACTTAAGACGCACGGTGGTGGACTTCGTCTGGCCTCCTTGGCATATTTGTCTCATCCCTTCCTTGAATCGCCTCCAAATCCTGGTCCTCCAAAGATGGTCTTGACCTCTCCCTGTACTTCTGGGGCCACCTCTCGCGCCCGCGGCGGGGACACTCCTTCTTCTGGCCTCTGGTTCTCCTTGCGCACATATCTGCCCAAATGTCCCCTGCGGATGAGCTCCTCGATTTCCACCTTCAAATGGTTGCATTCCGCGGTGGTGTGGCCGACATCCTTGTGATACTGGCAATACCTGCTGGGGTCTCTTTTAGACCGATCTTTTTTCATTGGCGGAGGCCTTATGAAAGGGACCTTGTTTTCGTTCGTAACGAAAACATGCTCTCTCGCATGGGTGAGGTCAGTGTAAAAGGTGTAGGGGCCCTGTAGGCGCTCCTCAGAGCGTTGATGCTTCCGGGGTCGATCATCTCTCATTCCCTCATAAACTCCCTTCTTCTTTGCACCGCTTTGGTTTTCTCGGACTGAAGGTTTTGGGGGCGACGGGCCTTTTCCGGCTTTGAGGTTCTCGTGACCATCCTCCACGCGAATGTACTTTTGTGCCCGCTCGTAGAAATCATCCAAGTTTGTGACCTCCCTCTTGAGCATGTTATCCCATAACTTGCTTCCTGAGTGTACTCCAGCTGTGATGGCCATTTTCAGCTCTTGGCAGGTCAGGCTCCCTACTTTAGCTGCCTCCATATTAAACATGTGAATATAGCTCTTCAGACTCTCGTTTTCTCCTTGCTTCACATTTGCAAGGCAGGTGCCTGGCATCATGTAGTCTCGCACGGCGTGGTGCTGCTGGAGGAATTCGTCAGAAAGCTGTTGCCAAGATCTGATGGACCCTGGTCTAAGTCTTTTGAACCATTTGCACGCAGGTCCTTTTAATGTGACAGCGAAGCAATGACATCTCGCCTCGCTACCAATTCCCCTCAGCTTCATCAGGTCGTTAAATGTATCTAGATGGTATTTTGGATCTGTGCTTCCTTCGTAGAGGGTCATATGGGGCTCCTTAAAGTTGGTTGGGAGCCGGATGGCTTGGATCTCCTTGATAAGGGGGGCTCATGATCGAACTCTTCCTCAAAGGCTTGACCTCCAGAGGCGGTGACGATTTTGCTTCGCAGGCTCCTCATTTCTGTGTCCAGATCTTGCCTTCTCTTGCTTAGGGAGTCCCTCAAAGCGGACGGGTTAGGGTCCCCCTTTCCCTTGCCTTCTCGTGGCACCATAGAGGGTGTGGTCCTTTTACCCGCCCTCTTTTTGTTGAGCTCTTCTCGTAGATCTGAGGGTGCTCTCCTTGAGGTGACCTCGTCATCATTGCGAGGGGCAGCATTGGTCTTCGGCTCTAGTTTTTGGGCCTGCTTCGGTGGTTCCGGATGTTCGCGTTGCTTCGTTCAGGGGGTGTTACTAGTGGAGAGTCGAGTCCTCCCATCGTCTATTAGAACAGTGGTCTCTGCCCCCTCCTGACCTTTCTCTTTTCTCTTGGGCAGGGTCACGCTTGACTTACCTTGCAATAGGCCATTCAGCACCTCTTGCATATTCTCCAGGGTGGTCTCCAACCTTTGGTTCTTACGGTGTAGCTCACGTATTTCCTCTTCATAGAACCGAGATTTAGAACTCGAGCTCACAGAATGGACCCGGGGATGCTTATCATGTCTACGCGTCGAGGGGCCCGGGTCCTGCCGGCTGGAGTTCGGTACTTGTGGTGGTTTAGGGAGCGGGAACTTGTCGGCATTCCCTGGTGGTGCGGTGGTTGCCCTTGGAGGATTCTCACCGGGCGGGATGGCCGGTGACGAGACCTCCATATCACCCTCGTGAACCTTAGGGTCCCTTGGGGGCTCTACATCTCTGGGTGGAGGAGGATCCTTCATGGAGGCCTTCAGCTGAACTTCCTTAAGGTGGACTTCCACCTCTCGTGGCTCCCTGAGTCGCTTTGAATGTCTCAACATTTCTTCTTGCTGGGAGTAATGGTAGAACAGTAGCTTGGTACTTAGCTTCCCACAGACGGCGCCAAACTGTTGACGGTGAGAACTCGTCAACTAAGTTAAGTTAGAAAAATTCCAACGTAGAGATTATCAAAAGAAAAGCTTTAGAAATCTAAGTAGAAACTCCAAAAATAATTGCAGAAAAAAATGGTGAAATCAGTTTGTATTCATTATGGTGCACTGCTACAGTAATTTTTCCAACCCCCTTCCAAGTGGAAGTGGGGTTCCTTTTATAGTGGGCTCTAATGGCCCTGGATACACTGTGGTCCAGGGGATCAGGTGGTACACAAGTAGACTTTCAGGAGAGTGGTATCAGGTGTAGTGGTGTTGGGAGAGTGGTGGTCAGCTCTGGTGTGTGTCAGGGACATGGTGGTGGTGTTGCCATTCCTCGTACTACTCCTAACTGCCACTACTTATCGGGTACAGGTGTCAGGCCTGTCCCTTGATCCTTGCATGCATGTACGTACCCCTTTAGAGGTACCCCGTTTGTATTCTTTTTGTCTCTTGTGGGCCACCTTGAACACTGGCACCATGCACGCGAGGCCCTTGGACGAGGCCCTTGGGGGCGAGGCCACTATGCAGTGCTCCTTTGGACGAGGCCGTTGGGGGCAAGGCCACTATGCATGCGTGGTCCTTTGGATGAGGCACTTGGGGACGAGGCCACTATGCATGTGTGGTCCTAGGGCGAGGCCCTTGGGGGCGAGGCCACTAGGCGTGCGTGGTCCTTGGTCGAGGCCCTTTGGGGCGAGGCCACTATGCATGCATGGTCCTTGGGCGAGGCCCTTGGGATCGAGACCACTATGCATGCGTGGTCCTTATGCGAGGCCCTTTGGGGGCGTGGCCACCTCGTGCGCGGGTCTGGTGGTGTCGCGCGGCCAGCGTGCACGAATCTGGTGGTGTCACGCAGTCAGTGTGCGCGGATCTGGTGGTGTCGCGCGGTCAGCGCACGCGGATCTGGTGGTGTCGCACGGCCAGCGCGCGCAGACCCTTGGTGGCACACGAGGGGCTCTTTGCGGGGCTAGGCCTCGCTAGGCGTATAGGGGTTCAACATGCTGAGAATCTCCGTCGAGATGCACTGGTGTTGGGCATGCCGGGAATAGCCTCGCGTGGCTCCTTGGGAGAAGAAGATCCCCCATGGGGTTCGTGGCAGAAGTAAGCATCTAGTCATTTGGGGGTCCTTGGCACGTGCTTTGGGTCTTTCACAAGTATGGGGTTTTGAGCATCATATGTTAGTCTACAAGGGTGGTGTTCTGAACCCTGTAGGCTACACCAATTCAGATTTTCAGACTAATGTCGATGACAGGAAGTCTACTTCTGGAATGGTGTTTACTCTTGGGGGTGGAGCTATGATATGGAGAAGCGTAAAGTAGTCTGGAATCTCAGATTCCACCATGGAGGCTGAGTACATAGCCGCGTCAGAAGCAGCTAAGGAAATAGTCTGGCTAAAGAAGTTTTATTCAGATATTGGTGTTATTCCAGAAATGGATAAATCACTTATGTTTTTTTGTGACAATACATGAGCGATAGTCAACTCGAAAGAACCTCGTAGTCACAAGAGGAGTAAGCATATAGAAAGGAAGTATCACATTATTCGAGAATATGTGGCTAGAGAAGATGTGAAGGTTATGAAGATTGCATCTTAAGACAATCTTGCAGATCCGTTTACAAAGACACTACCATAAGCTACATTTGATAAGCATATCAAAGAAATGAGATTAGTAGAATTAAGACATTAGTTTCAATTAATGCAAGTGGGAGTTTGTTGGGGTTTTATGCCCTAATTAAAACTCAATTTCTTTTTAATCCCATTTATTATCAATAAAAGAATAGAAATCATTTTTTGACTTGGTCAATCACTTTGCTCACATATTTTATTTTCATGATTATTTGTTTAATATAAACTTCTATTAAATCTCTAGCATATAGATAATCGTATTTATAATGCGTAATCACAGTGGAATATAAATATGATTATATGTTCAAAATAAGTTAGTCCTAAGATTAGTGAGTGCACAGGATTTACACTAACTTGCAAATCTACAATATGATCTACTTACACATTGTAGTGTTATGTTCTTTCCAGAACATTAGTAAAGTAGATAAGATCGGATGTATTTGTTACATCAGACTGGACCGATATTGACAATTAATAGGATGAGTAAACATACTGTTATTATGTATTCTAGTCATATCATATAGTTGACCATAGGTCAATTCAATCTCAATTCTGAGTGGTTAGTATTCTAACTGATTATATTATTTGAGTTCTTTGACTTGTTCATTACTAGCTTACCCTACGGACTAGCCCATACTTACATCTTGGGAACTCGATAGTATAATTGAGTGGAAGTGTTAATCATAGATATGGACATTTATAGCTTCTGATGAAGAAGTGAAACCATGGTTTCCTTTTAGTTTGGTTCAAGGTGTTAAATGATAGAGATCTCATTTCAGTAATTAATATTAGTTTACTAAAATATCATTTACAAGGAACTAAGTGTTTTAAGGATAAAATACAATGAGGGGTAAAACTGTATTTTAGTCTCATCTCATTGTAGACCGTCTATAGAGGATTGAGTGAAAATTATGGTTGTAACAGTGGATAATTCAAAAGTGCAATTCCGAGTCTTTAGTGGAGTCACGAGTAATTAATAAGTTAGTAAATTTATTTGTTAGATATATGATAACTTATTGGAGCTTGATTTCATAGGCCCATAGTCCCCACTATACCTTGGATAAAATCATCTAGATAGTCTCAATTAATTGATTTAATTATCAATTAGAATTATCAAAGTTGACCAGGTCAATTTTGGATAGTTTCACAGAGTTATGTAATTTTGAGAAGAAAAGAGAAATTATGGCAGATTTATTAATTAAGATAAATTATTATCTAAATTAATAAATAAGTTTAAATCAATGTTCAAATTATAAATAATTAATTTGATAAAGGATTTAAATAATTATTTAATTAATTAAATCAATAGAAAATAATATAGGCCTTGATTTTAAGTCGAGTGGACTTATAATCAAATGGGAAATTTCACGGGCCTAAAGCCCATGATAATTTCGGCCTAGGGCTGATTATTGACTATTATTTTATTGATTTTTTAATTAAATAAATGACCTAATTATGTCTATAAAATGACTGTTAAGAGAGAGTTGAAAACAATAAGTAAAAACACAAGATGACAGACACTAGTTTTTTGATAGATTTTAGATTCTTTCTAAATATAAGTCATTTTCTAAGCCTTATTGTTCTTTTCTCTTCTTCTCTCTGTATCTATCTCATGTGTTGATAACTTCCCACCCTAGTCTAGGTGATCCTCAGGATACTTTGGAAGGTTGTGAAGAAAATTGAAGATCAGTTCAGTTTCTTGGTAATACTCTGCGACAGAAATGATACAAGGGTTAGAGAAACTGAATGAATGACTCTATTTTTCCGCTACGTATAATGTAAGTATTCTTATCATTATTTCTCTTTGAATTCAATTTTAGAAGCATGTTCTAGGTTGTCTCATATTAACTTGTTTAATACTAGATCTACATGAAAATAAATAAAGATCATGTATAAGTTTTCTAACAATACCTTAGGTCAAGCTCATTATATTGAGAAAATTCTTGACAACTTTTTTCATATTAATATCAAAGAGGCAAACACACCCTTTGATTCAAGTCTAAATCTTGAAAAGAATGAAGGGAGAGCTGTGGCTCAGCTAGAGTATGCAAGTGCAATTGGGAGTTTGATGTATGTCGCTCATTGTACTAGAGTTGACATTGCATTTGTGGTTAGTAAACCAAGTAAATTTACTAGCAACTCAAGTATCTTACATTGGAAGGTCATGGAAAGATTATTTGGATACCTTAATAGGACCAAATAATTATGTCTCCAATATTCTAAGTTTCCTGAGATACTTGAGGGATATTTTGATGCAAGTTGGATATCCTGTGTAGTTGATAATCTCTCCACAACCGGTTGGATGTTCACCCTGGTGGGGGTTCAATTTCTTGGGGATCTAAGAAACAAACATATATATGTCACTCAACCATGGAATCATAATTTGTAGCTCTAGTGGCAACCAACAAAGAGGCCGAGTGGCTAAGAGATCTCATGTTGGAGATACCGAAAAGCGTGGTTGATGTATAGTCAATTTTGATACATTGTGATAATCAACCCACTTTGATTAGAGCTTACAACAAGATATACAATGGGAATTCTAGACATATAAGTTTAAGACGTGATTATGTGAGAGAATTGATTGATAAGAGTATCATATCAATTTCATATGTGAAATCTTGTGAGAACTTAGCGGATCTGCTAACCAAACCTCTTGGGAAAGATTTGGTTAGTTCCACAAATAAAGGAATGAGACTAAAACTCATTGATAAATAGATTTCCCATTGATGGAAACCCAACTCAGAATTTGTATACATCAAGTGTATAGTTCAATGGGTAAGAACAAGACATTGATAAGGGAATAGTTTCAACTTAACAACTTAAAATTCTCGTCAAGAGTGGGTTAATGTTGGTTGCTACCGAGCATGAGGGTTAATCCATAGGATTTTAATGAAATTCAGTTGAATAGCAACAAACATCTCTAAAGGTACCCATCTGTCAGGGTTGAATGCACTAGTTATGTTTGGATGTTGTGATGTTGTGCTTGCTATGTGAACTCTGTAAATGTGTTCCCCATGCAGTCTTATAGTGGGACTAACCACAATATTGTTGGTATTAAATTAGAAAAATATCAAAATACGTATTGGAATGTATAGGGAGGGGATTTTCAAAAATCATTAATATCAGCCAGGAACATAGAAAAATTAGTTAGGGTCACTTTCTTTCCATTAGTGAAGAACACATCAATGCAGCCCCTTCCAAGTACATTGGATCTCTTTTCATTTCCCATTTGGACTTTAAGTCCCACCTTTTCACTTTCAAAGGTTTTGAAAATAGTTTTATCATAGGTTGCATGAATGGTGGCACAAGTATCATACCACCATCCTTGTACCTTTCCTTGGGTTGCATTAACTTCACTCAAGGTTGCAATGATCTCAACATCAAATGCATTGGCCTTTGTATCATTACTTAGGTTTGCAATGATCTCATCATCAAATGCATCGACCTTAGTATCTTCACTTTCTCTTGCAATGATCTCATCATCAATTGTATTGACATGTTCACCTTCTATTAATGTTTCATTAGTCTCATCACATTCATGTATAGCATATCCAAATAGAATTTTCTTTTATCTTTCATGGTTATGTGTTAAACATAAACCAAATCTCGAAGCAGGGGTTTGAAGGTTGTAGAAGATAAATTTCGCTCATTGTTTATTATGCAAAACATAAGAATAAAGTAATTAGAAATATAGATTTTGATTGTTGGGAATATATGAATTTATACTTTACAAATCAACAATTAATAATGGGAATAGTTCAATATTTTAAACTCTAAATACTAAGCAAGAGCCTTGTTCAAAGTATGAATTTTAATCTTGATAATCAAAGAAACATGTTCATGATATGAATGTCAATCTTGAATATAAGAAACTAAATGATTAAATGATGATAAGATAAACTCAGAAACATTTAATCATCAATACTAACAATGGAAACACAATAGAGCAACATAAAACAATGTTAGGGTTAGATAGATATAACATTTGATTTAGAGCAACATGAATCTTCAAACTTGTGGAACTTCTAAGGCTTATACACAATAAGAATATTGTTGGCCAAAATCTCTATTCCAAGCCTTCCCTTATTGCTTGAAGCTTAAACTAAGTAGAATGAGATTTGGGATTTAACAAGCCTTAAAACTCATGCAAGTCAAGCAAAGCTTAATGCATCTAGGCTAGAGAGAAACTCATGGAGAAAACTTTGGTCTTTTAGAGCTAGAGAGAGAGAGTTGGAAAGTGTGATCTAGGCTTTTCAACTCTTATAGCTCATACTTATAGTGTAGGCATCATCATTAGTCTAACCAATAGGATTAAAGTATTTAAAACACATCATTTGGAGCATTTTATGTAAACTGTACGATCCTGAAACACCGCCCAGGTGATGTATTGCCTGCCAGGCGATACATTGCCTACTAGAAGGTGATGCATCGCCTGCTAGGGCTTTTGAA
The DNA here is from genome assembly GCF_963169125.1 of Humulus lupulus. Taxonomy (NCBI): domain Eukaryota; kingdom Viridiplantae; phylum Streptophyta; class Magnoliopsida; order Rosales; family Cannabaceae; genus Humulus; species Humulus lupulus. The sequence goes on along the minus strand of NC_084798.1, from coordinate 77,993,607 downwards.
GTCCTTCGCATTTTGGTGATACTACGCCACTTAGGGGGCGATGCATCGCCACCCCCTCTGACATTGGACCCCTCCAATGGTCAAAAATCTCTATTCCAAGCCTTCCCTTATTGCTTGAAGCTTCAACTAATAGAATGAGATTTGAGATTTAACAAGCCTTAAAACTCATGCAAGTCAAGTAAAGCTTGATAAGTTTCTTGGAGAAAACTTTGGTCTTTTAGAGGTAGAGAGAGAGAGACAGAGTTAGAAAGTGTGATCTAGGCTTTTCAACTCTAATAACTCATATTTATAGTGTGGGCATCGTTAGTTTAACCAATAGGATTAGAGCATTTAAAACACACCATTTGGAGCATTTTACGTAAAGTGTACGACCCTAAAAGATAGCTCAAGCGATACATCGCTTATTAGCAGGCGATACATCGCCTGCTAGGGCTTTTGAAGCCCTTCACATTTTGGTGATGCTACGCCACTTAGGGGGCGACGCATCACCACCCCCTCTTACTTTGGACCCCTCCAATGGTCCTAAAATTGCTCCAAATGCTACCAAACTTTTTGGGAATGTTTGGATACCTTATTGTTACCTTTCCCAAAATAAGGATGGCGTTATTCAAGAACCATGGCATTTTAGAAAGAATCTAAGTCCTCAACACCTCGTTCTTGAATGTGAAGATCAGCATAATGGCTCTTGGATATCGTTCTCGAATCTTTACCTCCCAATCTTTCTCCTTCAATTTCCAAATGCGACTGAGACCATCTTTAGAAAACCTCTACTAAATTCCTAATTGGTGTAGAGTCGACCTCTCAAGCACCACCTCCTGAATTCCTGAGAAAACCTTTCATCAATCTCCCATCCTTCTTCATCATCTACATGAAGATGTTGAGTTTTATTCACCAGATCCTCCATTACACCACACACACTAATTGCAAACCAAGAGGGCCATTCAAAACTGGGAGCATAAAACGAATGGTTTTTCTTCTTCCAAATATTGTACTTTATGTAGGCATGGCAAAATGGGGCAATGAGGTAGGGCGGAGCAGGGTCCGACCCGATGGGGCATCTTTGACCCGATAAAAATGGCACGGAACTCGCCCCGCCCCGCCCCGCCTCGCTATGAATTCAAGCGAGGCGGGGCTGCCCCGCCCCACTATTAATTCAAGCAAGACGGAGCCGCCCCGCGTTGAATTTTTTTTTTTTCTATACTCTAACTCAATTTTCTCATGCTACTTATACACATGCATAGTACGTAAAGTGACATTTTATATGTGGTTTAGAATATCATTAATTCTAAATAGACTTTAGGTGTAAGATTTATATAATTTTTTATTCCACAACTACTCTATGAAATAATTGTAAATATTGAAAAATATGTTGTATATAATCCATCCTTATTCTTGTATTTATTTTTGTAAATTTTAAAATAAAAAACAAAATATAATATTTGAGGGTGTAGTTGATACGAAGTGTAAAAAATAAGGATTACAATAATAGGCTTAGGGAGAATTCTAAAATTATAATTTAATGTTTCTTTAAAAAAAAAAAGTTAAATGGGGCAAATGTGGCGGGGTAGACCCGCCCCGATTAAGCCGGGGTGGGGTGACCTGCCCCACTCAAAGAAACTAATCACGGCAGGGCGGGGTAAAGTGTTTGCAAGGCGGGGTAGACTCATCCCATTTACATGCCTAACTTTATGTAATTTTTCCAATTACTATTTTGGGAGATAATTACTTGAAACATATTATATTCTTAATTCTTCTAACAACTGCACAGTCCTACGAATGGGTAATTTAATAGTAGAGCCACATAGTGAGAACAATATAGCAAACAATTTGGTAGGACTCAAACAACGTGGAGGGCTCCAATTAAATTATTGAGGATGAAAATTGTTGACGCGGTTTTTTTCCAACAGTGTATTAAGATAATAAGGTAGATTAGTGCTTAGTAATAAACCGTAATAAAAAAATGAAATGAATTCATAAAAACATAAATCTTTTATGTGGTTTAGTGGTTAAAATCCACCTAGTCCACGAGTCTATATTATTGTTGTTTCTCTGTCTATTTTGGCAGAGTTTCAGTATTATAGAATAATGGTCCATTTTCCTGTCCAATTTTCTGATTATTTATAGAGAAATTTCATGGACAGGTTTGGGTAACCGCGTGAGTCAATCACGAATTTACATATCTATTACATTTAATACAAACAATTCTCATTTATACTGGGATATGATTTGATCACAAAATAAATGGTCTCCTAATATTTGGGACATTAAATATGACAGGCTGGTCATAAATAATCGTATAAAAGTACCCAAGTCTTTGGGGATCTTCGGGTACGCAATATATCAGAGATACCACGAGCTGGGTATCTCTTCTATCTCGTACTTCAATAACTGTTTGAATATTACGAGCTTGCACTTCACAACCTTCATGTTTATAGCTCGGGTTAAACCCAGGATGCCTAACACCACACGTGCCCATGTGAAACTGGAGTTGCTTATGTGGATAATAAGCAGATATCATTCCCTTGGTTATTTCTCCATATATTTATTTGCCAACTGTACCCGAACTGAGTGAATGAGTCGAGCTAAAATCAGGGTACAACATTTGCCCCCCAAGCTCATGCTCGTGTATGACGTCATCATTTTCTGACCTACACAGTATGGGCTTTTAGACTTCTGTTACACAAAACCATGCCTGCCCACTACTCGAGTACTGGACACGTGGTATACCGCAATTGGTGTCTGTTCGGGTTTCGAGGACTGCAATAATTGTCTTGTCACCTTTTTTCCGCTGTTTTGTCTATTTAACCATGGCCCTTGGATCTTGTACTAACCAAATCAAATGGCCCAAATTAATTTACACAGTTTACGTATAAATAGGATAGGCAATTTTCAGATGTCACCACCTTTCATTTGAAATTTTTCCTCTTCTGCATTTCCGAATCCCTCTTCTCTCTCAAAAATCTCCAAAAATCATTCACTGTACCCCATTACTCAGGAATTTTCCAAGAACTTCCCTTTTCAAAATCTTATGTCTTGCCATCGAAGAACATACTGTAAGTACTTCTGATATCTTGGTTTGAAAAAAAAAAATTACTGGTCTTTTTAGTTCTTCACCATGCTCATCCGCACTATTCACTATAGTCAATGTTAGGCTATTTCCCGAATGTTTTAAGTGAATCAGCCTCGACTTAGGTTCAATGGGTAGGTCCTAAACTATCTTTAGAACTACGACATTCATAAAACTAGGTAATTTCTGGGTAAACTGGGTAATTTCTAGGTAAACTTGGGTAATCTCCATGGTGAATTTAGAAAATACCCATTCGGGATATAGGAGATGAAAAGTTTTTAAGGTTCAAACCAGGTTGCTTAGGGGTCACGCTTCTTGGGTGGTTTTGCACTAAACCGCCTCACAAGGAAAGTAGTGGTCTGATTTTCTGACATACGGATCCCTAAATATCAGGGGTTTGTTAGGAATAGAGGCGCATAACTTAGGGTAGCGCGTGGTATTACGTGATGGGGCTGAGGCTAACTCAGCTCGTATATCAAAAGTAAACCATTCCCCCTCCGTACTTCCCCATCGTAACCTTTAAATCCTCTTAGGTCGCCTACTAATTAGGTCGTTCTATTTGTTAGGCGATCTAATGGCTCCCAAGAAGAAGACATCCAGCTCATCTACTCAGCAAAAGAATAAGGGGAATGAGGTCGCCCTTGAGTCTCCCATTTCCCACTTCGGTCTAGTGGTTGAAAATGAGGTGGTGGTTGACCCCAACGCCTTCTTCGAGGCTGAACACATCGTATCCAAGATCACGACCCACGGGAGGGTGAACAAGATCATGTTGAGCCACAGTATTGAGGTCGAGACTAGAGTTCTCATTGCCTGACCTGCTTTTGAAGGGGAACGGAGCTACTCCCCTCTCCAAGACGACTTCATGGCCTGGAGTGACGAACACCTGAAGGCAGGAGCCTTTCTCCCCTTGGATCAATACTCCACGGACTTTTTGAACTTCGTGAAGTTGGCTCCATTTCAGCTCCCCCCAAATTCTTATAGGCTTTTGGCAGGGCTGAAATATTTATTTTTGAAGCATGAGTGGGAGGTCTCCACTTCGACAGACATCCTCTATTTTTTCTGCCTCAAGGCTAGCCTAGAACAGAGAGGTCGAGGTGATGGGTTCTACTGTCTCACCAGATTCCCCAACTCTGCTCTTGTCATCGAGCTTCCCAGCCACCACAACTACTATAAAGACTTGTTCTTTATGTCGAATGGGTTCCGGAATTGCGAACACAGATACTTCAAACATCCTTGTAAGTTCTTTATTCTCTGACCTCAACTCGTGAAATTTTATTCTTTCCAAGATATTTCTCTTGTACATGTATTAACTGAGTTTATTTCTTGTGCAACCATATTTGCGAGGACGGCAAAGTCTGTGGCCCTCGGGGGTCAATACGAAACATTGTCTAGGCTTCCACCCAGTAAGACGGACTACCGCCAGGTCATGGATGATGTCACGATGCTGGCGTGTAAGTTGATTGGCGAAGGCCAGACGTTGGCCTTAAGGACCCGGGCTATCCTCCCGGTAATCCACGAGCTCCCATCCTCTCAAGAGGAGGCCTTGCCAGCCACCGAAGGCGAGGATGAGGAAGAGGATGATGTGCCTCTTGTGTGAAAAAGGCGGGTTCCTGAGGCTGTTCGGGAACCTAATTTAGATCGTGTTACGTCAGGGGCAGCAACCGGCCCCTCCAGCCAAGGTAACCCATACCCCTATAGGGAACTAGATAAGGTTGTTGCCGATTTTAGTTTAGTTACGTTTAACCCGAATTAGCTCGTCCATCATCATCCTCATAACCCCCATACCGTAACACAACCCTTCTCCAATGCGTAGACCACCTAGTGGTGCGTCATGACAATAGTTACCCAAAGGGGACAGTTGTTGTCGACAATACCTTAAATTTTAGGTCCGCCATTTTTTAGGAGTATGGGACCAACCGTAGGTCCTAGTCTTCTCTACTCCAGGGTGTTTTTGCCCCTAGATTTATACAATATGTAGAGGAATCTAGTCCTAAGGAGGAACCTAAGCCTGAACCTCATAGGATCTCAAAAATACTAGTTGTAGACTCTCCCTCTCCTCCAGTAGTCCCAAGGCCGGAGGTCGTGATTATTGACTCCTCCCCCAGCCTGGAGGGTAGGATCTTCATTTATTTTCTTTCCTTGTATATGTTTTTTACTTTATTTGTGAACTAATCTCATTTTGCTCTTTTCAAGCAAAGAGATGGAACAAACCGAAAGTCCTGACCTCCGTACTGCCTTCCAGGCCGGGAAAACCGGCTCGGGCCCCGTTGTGAAGAATCCCAGGTTTACGAAGAAGGCCACTACGACAGTAGGAAATGCCTCAAAAACCCCTGCTAAGGGGAAAGGCACGAGCTCGACAACTTTGGTGTCTTCTGTTGTCGATAGGAGGGTTCCTCCTCCTCCTCCTCCACCCCGATTTGCACCTCCTTAAGCCCAAGTGATACAAGGACATCCTCCAGCTCCCCCTATCCCAGCTGCGATCGTCCGAATACCAATAGATCCTCAGGATCTAGAGAAAATCCTTGGAGCCTTTCGAGGGATCATTTATGAGACGGAGAGCCATATGGTGGGGCACGCCTATAGGGCCAACTCGAAGGACTTGAGGACTATTGAGGAGCGGAGCCCGGAGAACGTCATGGAGTCAGTCATGGGGATGAACCTTACTGTAAGTTATCCTTCCTTGGTGACATCTTTCTTTTTATTGCGTCTAAGGATATATCTGACTTGCCTTGTTATTTTGCAGTCTGTCTTGGCTCAATATCGTAGTATAGCTCGTCCTAGGGATAGAAATGATGAGCTCCGGGCCGAATTAAACGCCGCCAATACTGCCTTGACAGCCGCTCAAGAAGCCGAGCAGGTCACCGAAACTGCCTTGGCGGCTACTCATAAAAATGAACACGAGGCCAAGGCTGCTCTTGCCTCGTCCCAAGAAAACGAGCTGGCTGCGAAGACCACCTTGTTTGCCCTCCAGGCTCAAAATGCATAACTTCAGTTTGAGGTTGATGGAGCCAAAGATAAATTGCTCGAGGCCGAGGCCGCAGTCAAAGAAGAGAGGGTGACCTCATTGTTGTCCATGGAGGATAGGTTGTACCATTGTTGGGCCTTTAACCAGGATGGGAAATTTTCTTTCATGGCTCCCGAGCTGTGGGATCCGTACCTTGAAAATTTCAAGGCTCAAATTTTGTAAGAACCGTCAGAAACGGGGAATGCTTCTGTGATAGGCAAGCAAGATGGCGAGGAGGTTACATCCTCAGAGCGACCTGGAGGAGCTCAGTGACACCCTTTTTCCTTTTGGGTTTTTTTATTTGTTTGTAAACAATTTCCTTTGGGCTCAGTTCTAGGTTTTTCTCCTCAGGATAATTTTATTTTCAATTTATATATCTAACTTCTTATCTATTTATCTTTCCTTTATTATCTATCATGCTTATGACTCCTTAGACTTGTACATTCGAGATTGTAGGAATCGATTTTTAGATCGGGATAGATATTTTGAGCTCGGTTATATCCAAACTTTATGTATTGATTTATATCATACCTGTTAAAAATCAGGCCTCGAACCTGGTTATATCTGGATTTTAAATAATTTAAACTTAGTTTATGTTAGGTTTATTGATAATTCAAGCTTTGAAAAGCCCTTGATTTTAAACAATTTTCCCAACTTTCCAAGTTTTGGACCTGGTTGTATCCAGGGTTTTAAATGATTAAAACTGAGTTCATGCTAGGTATATTGACATCTCAAGCTCTTAAAAAGCCATCGAATACTCAATTTTCCAAGCTTCTAAGTTTTGGACCTGGTTGAATCCAGGGTTTTAAGTAATTTAAACTTAGTTCGTGCTAGGTTTATTGACATCTCGAGCTCTTAAGAAGCCATCGAATACTCAATTTTCCAAGCTTTTAAGTTTTGGACCTGGTTGTATCCAGGGTTTTAAGTAATTTAAACTTAGTTCATGCTAGGTTTATTGACATCTCGAGCTCTTAAAAAGTCGTCGAATAATCAATTTTCCAAGCTTCTAAGTTTCGGACCTGGTTGTATCCAGGGTTTTAAGTAATTTCAACTTATCCAGCAATCTTACTCTGACCCATCTTGGGTTATATGCCCCCCAAGTAGCAAGAATGTAGAAACTTTCTCGGTTGCTTTTACAAACATTAAATACGCAAGCTGATACAACCTTAACAAGAAAAATTATTTAAAAATCCATCTATTATTTAATCAAATGGATTTTATACTTAAGCCTTACATGGATGATGGTACTACTGATAATACTTTTTTAAATGCATGGCGTTCCAGGTCTGTGGGACTATCTCCCCATTCAGCCGAGCTATCTTGAAGGTTCCTTCACGCAAAATCTCCATGATCTGATACGGTCCCTCTCAGTTCGGGCCTAAGACACCATCCTTGGGATCCTTATTCGCCAGAAAGACCCTTCGGGGAACTAGGTCACCCAATCCGAAACTACGCCTCTTGACTTTAGAATTAAAGTAACGAGTGATTTTTAGTTGATAATGGGCGAGTTGTAACTGCGAATCCTCTTGTTTCTCATCAATCAGGTCAAGAGATGCATTAAGTAATTCATCATTCCATTCTTGGCTAAATGTCCTTTGCTTGTGAGTGGTTACCATGGCTTCGACTAGAAGGACAGCCTCGCTTCCAAAAGCTATGGAAAAAGGAGTGTGTCCCATGGAGGTTCTATGAGAAGTTTGGTATGCCCAAAGTACTTGCGGGAGATGTTCAGGCCATAATCCTTTGGCCTCGTCTAACCTCTTCTTAAGGCTCGCCTTTAGGGTTTTATTCACAGCCTCGACCTGTCCATTGGCCTGTGGATAGGCTACTGAGGAGAAGCTCTTAATAACGTTGTATTTTTCACAAAAGTTAATGAAGAGATCATTGTCGAGCTGTGTCCCATTGTCTGACACGATATTTTTAGGAAGCCCAGACTGACATATAATACTCTTCACTACAAAGTCCAGGACTTTCTTTGAAGTGATGGTTGCCAAAGGCTCGGCTTCTACCCACTTCGTGAAATAGTCGATTGCCACCACCGCGTTACGAACTCCTCCCTTGACCATAGGTAGGGACCTTATTAGGTCGATTCCCCTCACCGCAAATGGCCACAAGGATGAGATCATTGTTAGCTCGACTGGAGCAGCTCAAGAAACTATGGCAAAGTGCTCGCATTTGTCGCATTTCTGAACATACGAGATGGAGTATTTTGTTATAGTGGGCCAAAAATAGCCATGCCTCAATATTTTCAGTGCTAGGTTCCCCCCCCCCCCCAGCATGATCTCCACAAAAGCCTTCATGCACTTCCTGCAAAATGGTTTTAGCCTCCTCGGGCAAAACACACCGTAGTAGAGGCAATGAATGACCACGTCGATACAATGTCCTATCTACTATCAAATACCTTGGAGCTTGATATAGTATTTTTCTTGCATTCTTTCTATCCTCAAGTAACCTTCCTGTTGTGAGGTATTCCATTATGGGGGTCATCCAAGTCGGTCTTGTGTTAATCATCTCGACCTCTACCATTTTTTATGTCATGCTCGAACTCTCCAAAGACTCTACTGGCACTATATTCAAGGTCTCAGCTTCTTCGGTGGTGTCAAGCCTTGCCAAAGCGTCAGCATTAGAATTCTGCTCATGAGATATCTGTTCAACAGTACTGTACTCAAATTTGGATAGCTCCCCCTTCACCTTAGCTAGGTAAGCTGTCATCTTGGTGCCTCAAGCTTGATACTCTCCCAACACCTGATTACCACGAGCTGAGAATCGCTATAACACTGAAAAACCTTCGCTTTGAGCTCATTCGCCACTCTCAGTCCAGCTAGTAAGGCCTCATATTCAGCTTCGTTGTTAGACGCTTCAGATCTAAATCTTAGAGTTGTATGGAATCAATGCCCTTTTGAGGAGATTAATATGATCCCACCTCCTAATCCATTCTTGTTCGATGATCCATCTATGAATATTTTCCACAACTCTTGCACCGGTTCCTTTGAAAGCTCCTCTTGAAATCCGGGGCATTCAGCCACAAAATCAGCAAGGGCCTAACTTTTGATTGAGGTCTGAGGCACGTACAATATCTCGAACTGGCTGAGTTCAACTGCCTATTTCAAAAGACGTCCTGACATTTCAGGTTTTTGCAACACCTGCCTTAAAGGTTGGTCGGTCATGACGTTGATTGAATGAGACTGTAAATATGGTCGGAGCTTCCTGAAAGCCAATATCAGACAGAATGCCATCTTTTCTATCAGTGGATACTGTGATTTAGCTCCGAGAAGTCTCTTGCTTATATAATACACCATTTTTTTAGCACAATCTTCTTCTTGAACTAACACGGCACTGACTGCATTTTCTGTCATGGCCAAGTAAAGGTATAGAGGTTCTCCAGGCATAGGCTTAGACAATACTGGGGGTTCGGCCAAGTGCGTTTTTAGGTCGAGGAATGCTTGCTCGCACTCCTCAGTCCATTCAAATTTCTTGTTTCCTCTGAGCAAGTTGTAGAATGGCAAGCACTTGTCAGTGGATTTTGAAATAAAACAATTCAAAGCTGCTACCTTTCCAGACAAGCTTTGAGCTTCTTTACGAGAACTGGGGGAGGGCATTTCAAACAATGATCTAATTTTATCAGGATTTTCCTTTATCCACCTCGTATTGACTATGAATCCCAGAAATTTTCCCGATGCCACTCCGAACGTACACTTCTGGGGATTTAGGCTCATATCATACCTCCTTAAGATCTCAAAACATTCTTTGAAATTGGATACATGGTTATCGGTAGTCTTGGATTTGACAATCATATCATCGACATACACTTCCATTTTTCTCCCAATCTGATCAGCAAACATTTTGTTGAGTAATCACTGATATGTAGCTCCGGCATTCTTCAGCCCAAAGGGCATGACTTTATAACAATATACGTTAGTTGGGGTCATGAAGCTAGTATGCTCTTGGTCTGCAGGATTCATCGCGATCTGGTTATATCCAGAATACGCATCCATGAAGGACATGAGCTCGTGACCTGCCATGGCATCTACCAACTGATCAATCCTTGGCAGTGGAAAGAAATCCTTGGGGCAAGCTTTGTTCAGGATGGAGAAATCGATGAAGGTCCTCCACTTCTCGTTTGGTTTTGGGACCAGCACGGGATTGGCAACCCAGATTGGGTATTTTGCTTCACGAATAAACCCGCACTTTAGCAGTCGAGCTACTACTTCCTCAAGTGCTTCAGTTCGGACTGTTCCCAAGCGTCTCTATTTTTGGGATTCGGCAGGCACGTTTTTATCCACATTTAAAGTGTGCATGATCACACTTGGGCTTATTCCTACCATGTCTTCATGTGACCAGGCGAAAACATCTAGATTCCCTTGTAAGAAATTAATCAGCTCCTTCTTCCTTTCATCATCAAGATTTTTTCCAATCTTAACAACTCTTGAAGCTTCTTTGGGATCTATGTTTACTTCTTCAAGCTCCTCAATAGCTTGGAGCTCTGACCTATCCTCGCCCATTCGTGGGTCAATGTCATCGCGTGGGGCGACGTCACTATCCTTTGTTTCTTGAGGTTCTTCCATCCCACAAGCAACTTCCACTTCCTGGGACTCCTCACCTCCGTCACTTATGGCCATAGCTTGCTGCCCAGGTTGTAATGCTATAGCATTCCCTGGTAGCGAGCTGATCGCCTTTAACGGTGCATATTCCCGTAGCTGAGGGGAACTTGATTGCTAGGTGGTGGATAGAGGTTATGGCTTCAAATGCCAACAATGCAGGATGGCCCAAAATCACATTGTATGCGGCTGGACAATCGATTACCACGAATTCAAGCAGCTTGGAGACAGTTCGTGAACCTTCTCCCAATGTTACCACTAATTCGATCGTTCCGATGGCAGCCGACCCTTCACCAGAAAATCCATATAGAATCATTGAGGTCGCCTTCAACTCGGTTATAGACAACCCCATTTTTTCCAAGGTGGACCTAAAAAGTAGATTCATAGAACTCCTGTTATCTACTAGTGTCCTCCATACTCTTCGGTTGATGAGCTGAATGGCTACGACCAAATGATCGTTATGTGGGAACTGGACATGGCTAGCATCTTCTTCTGTTTTTCCAATTGTTGCTATTTTGGTAACCGCTATTCCGGGACGAACTCCACTCCATTATGGGATTTCAATCCGTTAATGTACCTCTTCTGGGCACCTCTGCTCGTGCCTGCCAGATGAGGTCCTCCCGAAATGGTGGCTATATCTCCCCCTATTATTGGAGGAGAGTCGTCCTGATTCGCTTGAGCTCCGGCTTGATTCATTGGAGATTCAGGAGCTAACGGAGGGTTTTGTCAAGTGGGCTGACTAGGGACCACTTGATTTCAGGCATATTAGGCCAAAGGTCCTGCCCTGATGAGGGTCTCGATCTCATCCTTTAGCTGTCTATAGTCATCAGTGTTATGACCGATATCATTGTGGAATCGGCTGAATTTCGAAGGATCTCTCTTTGCCCTTTGGTTTTTCAATGGTTCTGGCTTCTTCCATGGAAGGCGAGTAGAATTGGCTAGGAAGATGCGCTCTCTAGTATCTGTGAGGTCGGTATAAGTTGAGTAAACAGACTTGAATTTATCCCCGTACTTATTTTTCTTTGTTCCGCTCTGGTCGCCGTCACCATTTCCCTTCCTCTTATTATTTCCCCCTTGATTATTTTAGGCAACGGTTTGAGTCGTAGCTGCAACATCCATTATCGCTCCAACGCGCTAGACAGGGATTTGGCTGGTTCCTGCGACGGAAGCTCGCGCCTCTTTTAAGTTAATCCATCTTTGAGCTCGTGCCAAGAACTCGTCCACACTATTAATTCCTTTTCTCTGTAATTCTTGCCACAGGTCGCCTCCAACAAGGATTCCCATCCTCATTTCCATGAGCTTGGAGCTGTCATCGGCATCTCTAGCTCGTGCAGAGACATTGGCAAACCTACTTAGATATGCCTTCAACGTTTCGCCAGGTTGCTACTTTACATTTGCTAATGAATCAGCCTTAACCCGAGCTATCTGGGAAGCCCTGAATGCTCTCTTGAAATCAGCAGAAAACTTCTTCCACGAGCTAATTGAATGCCTCTTGTACTATTTAAACCACTGCCTGGCTGGCCTAATCAAAGTTGAGGGGAATAAAATGCACCTTAGATCGAGTCCGACATTGTGGGCCATCACCATGGTGTTAAACATCCCAAGGTGATCAGACGAATCCCCATCTCCGTCAAACTTTGACAAGTGTGGCATTTTGAAGCCCATCAGATATGTAGCTACCGCGATATTTGGAGCGAAAGGCTCAAGCTCATCCTCTGAGTCACAATCGTCTTTATCTTTTCCAGATAAAAGCTTCTTCATTTGCTCTTCCATCTAAGCTAGCCTCTCAAGGGTTTGGTCCCTGGCCCCTAGGTAATCTGTGGGCTACTCAACAGCTCCCATCCTATCGTGCGTGTTTGATGGGTTATTATCCCTCCAAGCTTGAGCTTGGTTTGGTGGGGCATTCCCATTATCACGTACTATGGAAGGACCTCCCCCTCGATGAGTATAACTAACATCCTCATCTCGAGCTGAATTTCTTCTCTATGAATTAAGATGATCACGCAGATCAGGCTGTGAATCGTATCGAGGGCTTTGTGCCGAACTCAGATGATTACTCAGTTCACCTTCAGATTTACCACTTCAACGACTTTCAGTCCAATAACTTCTATTTTCGAAGCTTACAACTCGCGGTTGAGGCCGAGGATCTAGATTTTCAACACGTGTCCGTGGGACATAGGTATGGGCGGACGGAGGAGGATTTCTTTTGCTGTCTCCATAAGCAGGAATGTCCCGTGTAGGGCGAGGTGGCATCGAATGTCTTATGGGTGACGGGGGATGCCTAACTAGCAAGGCAATCCTTGTCCCATCAGGGCGAACTAAATTAGCATGCCTTTGTTATGTCCCATTATTCCTAGCTCTCTGCTCCTGACGATCCGATCATGACGAAGGAGGGTTTGCTGGAACATTTTGTCTCTGTGAGCCTATCCCAGCCCCTCCTCGCGGGTTTCCATGGGCATTCATAGGTGCTTGTGAAGGAGGCATCGAACTAGGGGTTGCGGTTCTAACCAATCGACTGATATGCTGATGACCCCTACGAGGCCACTAGGTTGAGCATTTTGGCGATCTCGCGCTGTAGGCACAGAACTTGGGGTGGCAGTTCTGACTGACCGACTTGATTTGGATCGGTTATGCCTGTGGGACTTATGAGACCCACTTTGCCTCTTTCCGACATTAACGTCGATCGCAAGAGAGGGTAACAGAGCCAAAAACTCCTCAATTTTCATGTTTTCCTTAGCAAGATTGATTCTTAACTGCATATTTTCCAACTCAACGGCATTTAAGTAGTCTAGGTTTGGATTCGGTGGTAATGACGCCGAATTCCCAGTTTCGTCATGACCAACGGTTGTTTTCTCGGATGTTGCTGGACTTCATGGCCGTGCTCATTCGAAACAGCGGTTTGATGGGCCTCTTGCCCACTAGGCTATTCTATCTCATTATCGTGCATTGAGCGAGTGAGCACCATGATGAGATTCGACTGGGATTTTGACGAAACACTAATTTCCCTCTCAATGAAAGTACCAAACTATTGACGCGGTTTTTCGCCAACAGTGTATTAAGAAATAATAAGGTAGATTAGTGCTTAGTAATAAACCGTAATAAAAAAATGAAATGAATTCACAAGAACACAAATATTTTACGTGGTTCAGTGGTTAAAATCCACCTAGTCCACGAGTCTATATTGTTGTTGTTTCTCTCTCTATTTTGGCAGAGTTACAGTATTACAGAATAATAATCTCTTTTCCTATCCAATTTTCTCAGTATTTATAGAGGAATTCCATGGACAGGTTTGGGTAACCGCGTGGTCAATCACAGGTTTACATATTTATTACATTTAATACAAACAATTCTCATTTATACTGGGATATGATTTGATCACAAAATAAATTGTCTCCTAATATGTGGGACATTAAATATGACAGGCTAGTCATAAATAATCGTATAAAAGTACCCGAGTCTTTGGGGATCCGCGAGTACGCAATATATCAGAGATACCATGAGCTCGGTATCTCTTCTAGCTCGTACTTCGATAACTGTTTGAATATTACGAGCTTGCGCTTCACAACCTTCATGTTTGTAGCTCGAATTAAACCCAGGGCGCCTAACACCACACTTGCCCATGTGAAACTGGAGTTGCTTACGTGGATAATAAACAAATATCATTCTCTTGTTATTTCTCTGTATATTTATTTGTCAACCGTACCAGAGCTGAGTGAATGACTCGAGCTAAAATCAAGGTACAACAAAAACATAGGAAGACTTTTCCATTTAGATAAAGTTGTACGACTACATACAACATTTAAACCTAGCCTTATATAAAAGAATATTCCCACTCTCAAACTGTGTCCGTTTCTTCGAGATAACATACATAGATACAAAACCAAACTTTGATATGCCAATATTCTTTGTTTAATCAATTATATATGTATATTAGAGAATTCTATCCATTTATAAAATTAATATGTATTTTGAGATTAAACCAATCTCAACATTCTCTAGCTTTTCTAGAATAAGGATCACGTTATTCAAGAACCATGGCATTTTAGAAAGAATCGGAGTCCTCTTTCTTTAACGAGATAAAATCACTTGAAGCTAGTATTCTTATGCTTCTTAATTAGAAATATCACATGCTCGATCAACTATCATTAATATTGATGACATAAATGGCTAACCTAATCACATAGTCTTGAAAGTGAGTCAATTCTCAAATGTTTATCATTTCTTTATTAAAGGCTCTGCACCTCTCCTTTATTTCTTTTTTCGAGATTTATTATCTTAAACATGATGCATAGCAATAAACGTACATATCTGATAGACTGATAGTGATATGTTAGATTAAAAGTAATAAAAGTAATTCTAGGGGTTGAACGAATCAACTGGAATCCGACTCTCTTAGTCAATCAACTCACGAGTCGTTTACTTCGGAAAGTCGTTTATTTTAAGATTAAGATGTACAATCCATCAATTTTCGTGGAGGTTTGATTTTAGTCTCTCATAATTGACAATTGAAAATATTGAACAGCTCGCTTGAACGACTGTATTGAGTTAACGTGACCATTTTCTAATTGGTTGACAACATGCAAAAATTAACTATTTGGTGGATTTTGCTGACTGTTGGCCAATGAGAAAGAACTGCATTGCATAACTCGTGTTGCTGCATAAATCTATTTTTTTTTTCTTCCACGAAGATATGTCCTTATTGGATTTCATAATTAATGAAGGTACCAAGACTACCCATACAGGTCACTCGAATTAAGGGTAACATTTTTCTGTCTCGAGTGATACAATTTATTATCCACGTTATATAGTGATCAATCATAGCATGCCCACTTACTTAAAATCATCTCTGTTATACATATACAATACATTGTTTTTCCCATGTGCTACAATGCCATTTGTTTTGGGTTTGGATCCACTATTACTAGTGCAATATTAGGATAATCAACCCAAGTTCAAAAGTGATTATTATAGAAATGAGAAATTTCTTTTGCATTTAGCTATCTTTTGATGCCATGATTATTCTGATATCTTTATTGGGAATAAAAGAAAGAGAAAAAAAATACATAAATACATAAAGATGGAAACATTGTTTTTTTGGACCACATTCTTGCAGGTTGCAGGGACTATTAATTTGTAGCAAAAGCATTTAAATCAATCCCACTGTCAATCATTTCCCCCTTTTTTTTTTAACAGAGGTACAAAACTCTGTTGATCTCTGAGATTTTGAGTGACGCCTAAACTTCAAGGAAACATTATTATTATTATTATTATTATTAGTAGTAGTAGTAGTATTTTTTTGGGGGTGGGTTTTCATTCTATCTATTTTACTTCGAGATGAAATATAATCATAGAGTTATTTTTACTTTCAGAAGAGATTCATAGAGTTTTCTCAACTTGCATGAAATTTTTTATTTTTAATACTTTTTTTTAATGATTATGTACTGTACTAATAAAGGCAGAGGAGAAACTTTTTCTTTCTTTCTTTAATGGTTAAAAAACAATGAGAGAAAAATAAACACCTTAATTTTTATTAATGGTTTTTCCTTATATGAGAGGATATTAATACTCAATTTATGTGACTTCGTGTTTTCAATAATGAGAAGCATCTTATGGACACGTGTATATATATATATATACATACTTGGTAAAAATAATGTGTAATGCTCGTTTGTTTAGTTTTAAAATTGTAAATATTGTCTATAATTTTAATAAAAGTCAGTTCACTATTTTTTTAAGAATATATATAATAGAATGAATTATAATTCTATAGTATATTTTTTTATCAATAATATCTACATATATGACATCTAAACACAACTTTAACATAAATATATTTGCATGGCTGCTATATGACATATATATATAATACAGTAATATTTAAAAAAATTAATAATAAAAATAAAATAAGAATAGAAAAAGTCATAGTGTATACAGCAGTATACATTCATCAACTATTTTTAATTTCAATTGTATCTCACAATGTCATTTGGTGAATTTGATAAAGAAAAACAGATACAATCACTTGATAAAAAAATAAACTATCACACAAATTTATAAAATAAAAAAAAATTATATATGTTTTTATTATTTTTAAATAATTTTGATTTAGTTATTTAAATTATCATAAAATATCTTAAAATATCTTTTTTCAATTTATTTATTTTTGTTTAAGTTATTTGTTCTATTGTTTGAATTTGGCAGTGACAAAAAAAGATTATATATTATATGTATAATATAATATTAAGTTTAAGTTTAATTAAATTTTATTTAAGTTATAATATATATAGTTTAATTATTTTTAAACAATTATCATTGTAAAATATCTCAAAAATATCATTTTTTTATTTTTTTTAATTATTTATTTGTTTAATTTT
This sequence comes from Humulus lupulus, assembly GCF_963169125.1. Taxonomy (NCBI): domain Eukaryota; kingdom Viridiplantae; phylum Streptophyta; class Magnoliopsida; order Rosales; family Cannabaceae; genus Humulus; species Humulus lupulus. The sequence goes on along the minus strand of NC_084798.1, from coordinate 77,976,567 downwards.
ATTTAAGTTTAAGTCATATTTACAATCTATAGTTAAATATAAGAATATTCTATTAACTATAAAAATATTTCGTTAAAGTTAATGAAAAAAAATAAAAAACCGTTAAAACAAAATTTATGTTATCTACACACTTATTATATAGAAGAGATATATATGTATAAACTAGGTAGAAGCAACGTGCAATGCATGTTTGCTTAGTTTTTAAGTTGTAAATATTGTCTATAATTTTAATAAAATCTAATTCACTATTTAAAAAATATATAGAGAATTATAGTATATATAAATATTTATATCAATAATCTCTATATATGACATCTTAATACAACGTTGATATATATATATTTACATGGCTACATGACATATATATAAAATACAATAATATTTAAAAAGAAATTAATAGTTGAAATAAAATAACAATAAAAAAAATCATAGTGTAGGCAGTAGTATACATGCATAAACTATTTTTAGTTTCTAATGTATCTCACAATGTCCTTTGGTGAATTTGATGAAGAAAAAGAGCTTCAATCACTTGATAAAAAACAAACTATCACACAAATTTATAACATAAAAAAATAATATGTATACATTTATTATTTTTAAATAAATATGATTTAATTATTTAAATTATCATAAAATATTCTATTTTAATTAATTTATTTATTTATTTATTTTTGTTTTAGTTTATTATGTCTGTTCTAGTTTTTTAATTTGGCAGTGACAACAAAATATTATATATTATATGTTTAATATAATATTAAGTTTAAATTTAATTAAATTTTATTTAACTTATTAAATATATGGTTTTATTATTCTTAAAGAATTATCATTGTAACATATCTAAAAAAATATCATATTTTAATTTGTTTAATAATTTATTTATTTATTTTTAAGTTTAAGTTAGGTTTACAATCTATAGTTAAATATAAGAATATTTTGTTAAATATAAGAATATTCTGTTAAAGTTAAGTTATATTTTATTAAATATAAATATTTTCATTATCTACACATTTTTTATATAGAAGAGATATATATATATATATTCTGATACTCATTGACAGACTCATGAATTCATTCTAGGTGGGCACAAATGTTTAATTTTTCGAAAAAAAAAAAAATTATATGCTTAAAAAATTAATTAAAATTATGAATATTACTTTTTGTGAATACTAACTATGAATAAATCGCAATCATTACTTAAAAAAGTACACAATTTCATAAAATTTTAGCATAATAAATTAAATTTTGAACTCCTACATTTATATAATTTATATTGATAGGCATTCCATACATACAATTACAAATATCAAATAAATATTATATCAATTTAAAATTAACTAAAAAATTAAAAACTATACTTATATGAAATTACAAAAGTCTCACAGAATTATTTTTGTTTAGATAAAAATGAATAAGATGATTATATAGATGTGAATTAGAGCAAATTTAACTCTAAAAATAATGAATATTTCTCATTTTTTTTAGTGCTGACAACGTTTTTACATAAAATTACATATTAATTATAATCAATCATAACAAATAAAATCATTGGATGAATAATTAAGTACTCTTTTTCCCGCAACATACATAGGTTTTAATATTAGTTGAGTCTAATAGTCCACAAACTAGTTTTTTTTTTTTTTTTTTTTAAAAGAAACAATTCGAACACTTCATTTTTTTTTTATTGGGTCCGCCCGTGCTCACACTATACATGAATTTATATTATATACATCTTACCCCTTCATCTAATCTGTAAATTGTGAATGTTATATGTTATCAGTAGATCTTTATGCATAAAAAAACTAAATGTACATATAACGAAAGAAATTAGAACAACAACTGAAATACACACATTTGACATGTCAACCGTAAGTCAAGCAGAAAAATCCATTCAAATTGAGAAAATACTAAAACTACAACATCCAATTGAAACTAAAATACACACATTTGACATGTCAACCTTATGTCAGGCAAAAAAAATCCATAGAGCTTGAGAAAAATATTAAACACTTATGTGATCAAAAGAAGGTAAATCCAAAAGTGACATTTGAAGAAAAAACAGAGGAAGGTTCCCCTCAACACTGAGCCATTCATTTCCATCCATGAAGTGCCTCTCCTTTGAATAGTTCTTGCCCCTTTTGTGAGATCTCAATCTATTTATCAATCTTTTTCCAAATAAAATATTTATTAAAGTAATATTTTGTTTAAATCAATGGCTAATATGGTGGGACCTGTTAGAATATTATTTATTTGGTATATAAAATCAACTAATTGATTTAATATATTAAAGTCAATATTTAATTTATTGACAAAATATTCTAATTAATGGTCAACATTGTTTGTTACCTGATTTGTTGTTACCCGATTTTTCATATCCCAACTGATTGAGGAAATATCTCAATCTGTGGCAGAGACTCTGATGGTAGGTCTCACTCTATAAATATAGAGTACCGGTCCCCAAGCTCGCTACTCATTCTGACTTTCAGTAACTCCATCTAAAAGAGTTAGTGAGAGCTTGGAAGCCCGTGTACTCGTTCTAATTTCTGTTCTTTTTTTTTGTAGATCTAAAGCTAGATCGAGGTTATCAATAGCAATGGCTGGAGGTATACAATATTCGATTCTTTTTTGCATATGTTCATTCATATATTAATTCCGCCTACATGTATATAGAATTGTTCATATGTCTACTTTCATATTAATTCTATCATTTGGTATCAGTCGCCAGTCTACATCTCTTGCCTTGCTAATTTTATCTGCATGTATATTTATTTGATTTATATATGCCTTCATATTCATATTCATATATATATATATACATATATCTTCGGTTTTGGTTGGCCTACATTTAACAAAATTTCTTTTGGTAATTTTATTGTGTTTGTATTGTTTTGTGTTTACATATATGTTATATCTAACATATTTTGGCAATATAAACAAATTATACACATATATTTTTTTATGATTTATAGATGTGCCTATGTCTTCATCTATACACATATATTATATATTCGTGTATATAGTTTTATATATTGTTTGAGGGCCATATTCATAATTTTTATTTTTATTTTTATTTTGATAGAGAGTTTTAATGTCTCATATTTTTTGATTTTTTGTTTCAAAACTAATTTTCCACATAAGTACCATTAGAAATCCTTCAGATTATTTTTTCTAATGATCTATGTTTCCAAATCAAGTTTTGAGAATCCAAAATCAGTTTTGCAACCTTCATGTACCCGGTTATGGCCAAAAACAATTTTGATATTAAATTTCGAATTTTTGTTGTTGTTTAATCAATCTAACGTCATGAATCTCTTTAGACATGAATTTCGAACCAATTTGGACAATAAATTTTATCTTGCCAATTTAATTAAAACATATAATTTTGGTAAATTATATATTTGGAAATTAATTAAAATGTGCACTTACTTGATTTTGGTGTATGGTATATTTCTTTTATTCATGCAATATTAAATAATTGTGCTATTTTAAGAATGTAAGAAATTTTTACAATTAAGTTTGTGCAATTATTTTATTAATTCACGAAATCAGTAAATGATGTTATTGTCTTATTAAGCATGATTTTTTCTACCATTAAGTATATATATGGAATTATTGTATTTTCGTACATATAATTAATTATACTAATTTGTATGATTATTTTGTTCTTATTCATGCAAAATTTATTTTGAGTATAATTATCTTTAATTTTATATGTATGCCTTTATAATTTTAAATACATTATATATATTTCATTATTGTGCTAGATATATTTAGATTATATTCAAAACATTAAGATAGGTTGAATAATATTTAGCACATTAATCTCCATAAATTATTCATAAAATATTCATAAAACATTTAGGGTGAATAAAATTATGAATAATTCATAAACAATTTTGTGGTTGACATAAGAACGCATGAAACTGAGACAAATGCTCAATCTAGAACGGTTTTTAATGATCTTCGGACGACCACACTAGGAGCACTACTCTCTGTGATTGCCTATTATGTTATAACGAAATTGTTCTTAGGTCTTCCTAGAGCCTAAAACATAATGTCTAGTGAACCATATAATTTTACATAATTAGGGAGTAGCCACAGCATCTTTAATTATATAAAATTATATATTAATTTGAAAGGATCACATAATGGACAAAATTGTGATTGATTATATAAATATAACAATTTTACCCCACAGGGATTTTATTATATTTATATAATTAATTAGGATAATATATTAAATTAATTTTCTTAATTTACCCACAGGAGTTATGATAATTAATTTAATAGTTTTATCATAAAGTTTAATAAAGATAGAAGTTTCAAACCTTACTTTATCTCAAATAATTCGTTTGAATAATCTATCATCCTTTACATCCAATTTTATTAAATTAAAAATTTAGCCCACAGGCAACTTTTGTTTGATAAAATTTCAATCTTCAGCATGTTATACATTGGTAAAACATGACTTCATTAAGCCTCAATCTTCTAAATCTAAGTTTGTAATCCTATTCATGCAGCTTCTTCATCATCCTCTAGTTTTGCTGAAATCCTTACCGAAATACCTGAGCTTAGGGGTGATAATTTCAAAATCTGGAAGGAACGAGTTCTTCTTCATTTAGGCTGCGCCGACATGAACGAGTTCTACTTCCTGGTTACGTGTTTATGTTTGCCGGAGGAGCTATATCAGGACCGACTTCAAAAATATTCAAATCCTACTAAGCATGGCTAGAATATTATAAATTAGAGAACCAATATTATTTGCTGTCTTATCTTTTCTTTTTTTCTTGATCGTGTGCTGACAGATAGACAAATATGTTAGAGAACCTTCATGCCAAAAATCATAGTATCAATTTGCATCAAAGGACAAAAATAAATAAAATTAAAAATTGCATCTAATGACAAAAATCCCTTGAGAGTAGTAAGATTTGGACATGTGTAGATTGTATTGCTTGTGAGAGCTTAGTATTTTGGTTTTTCTATATAATAATAATAATAGTTTTCTCACTTGCTATTTTCTTCTACTTCTTTTTTAGGTATTATTGATTTCTTGTCATGCTAAGCCATTCTTAAGCTTGTCTTAGACATGAGATGAATTAGGTAAGGTACACAAAGTCCTAAATCATCAAAATATTTTTAAAACTAATTATTTCTCTTATATATTTATATTTGATAACTAGATGAATAAAAGAAGACAATTAATTGTTGTTGGTGTTGGTTTATATTAGTCTAGCAAGTTATTTGGCACAATTTTTCGATTCAACTAGATGATAATTTGATATTTGACTTTTAAGTTAAAAAAAAAAAATACTTGTTGTTGTACCCTAATTTCAGCACGAGTCTTTCGCTCAGTTCGGGTACACCTGACAAATAAATATACGGAGAAATAACCAAGGAAATGATATATGTTTATTATCCACATAAGCAACTCCGGTTTCACATGGGCACGTGTGGTGTTAGGCGTCCTAGGTTTAACCCGAGCTACAAACATGAAGGTTGTGAAGCATAAGCTCATGATATTCAAATGGTTGCCGAAGTACGAGCTCGGAGAGTATCCAACTCGTGATAATTAAAATATATTGCGTACCCGCGGATCCCCAAAGACTCGAGTACTTTTATACGATTATTTAAGACCAACCTGTCATTTAATGTCCCAGATAATAGGAGACCATTTATTTTGTGATCAAATCATATCCCAGTATAAATGGGAATTGTTTGTATTTAATGTAATAAATATGTAAATCCATGATTGACTCACATGATTACCCAAACCTGTCCATGGAATTTATCTATAAATAGTGAGAATATTGGATAGGAAAATGGACGACTATTCTGTAATACTGAAACTCTGCCAAAATAGAGAGAGAAACAACAGTAATATAGACTCGTGGACTAGGTGGATTTTAACCACTGAACCACGTAAAAAGATTTGTGTTCTTGTGAATTCATTTCGTATTTCGGTTTATTCTTGTTATCCAAAACATCAGAAGCGAATGACGTGGCAAGCATTAATTACACATGGCTGACACCTGGAAGAATGCATGCTCGACTATCGACCAGGAAAGCACCCTGTATCAGGCGATCAGTTTTTCATACGACCAGCCTGGTCGTATGCACTTTATACGCGGAAAAGATCTTGGGCAGTTATGGTAGAATCTGAGATTCTCTCCCATGATTTCCTGAGTATCCGATTATTTAGGAAATAATATCTGTAACAAATCAATGTAAATCTTCCATGAGCTTATAAATAGAAGAGAAGGACTCAGGGAAGCGGATCGGGCTCTATTTTCCCTTTTTAGACTTCTAAATCGCTTGTGATTAGAAACCATATTGTATTTTGTTCTTCAGAGGCTAGTGAAAATCATTGAACCCGAGTTCTTTGATCACTCCTTTGAATCTCAATCTAATAACAATTCAAGTGGACGTAGGTCATTACCAGATCCTGGGGTCGAACCACTATAAACTCTTGTGTTCTTATTCTTTTCGTCATTACGTTCTTTTCAATGCATTCATACACTTCAAGAAAATTGTGACTTCGTGTCAGTTGCCCAAATCTAGGGTCAACATTCTGGTGCTTTCATTGAGAGCTTGACTTATCATTGTTGAAAAAACCAATGGCGAAAACTGCAAGGAAAGCTGGACAGGCGGCCGCCGCTACACCATCAAACCCACCTCCTCCTCCCCCTGCAAGCATGGCTGAGGATGAGCCACATCTGTGTTAGGAGTGTGTCCTAAAAGCATGTAAAGACATTTGTTTTTTCTGTGAATAAATAAATACAATGGTTTATTATTATTGTCATATTTAGATTGTTAAATTATTGTTTGAATAATTTTGTAAATATCAGAAAAATTCCATATTCATTATTGAGGATGTGATCTTGTATTAGTACGAGAGAATTAAGATCACATGAATGAATAAAAATGGTCAACAACGACAAATAAAAGTTATGGAATTCTTTAATTGGAGTTGTAAGTACGGTTTACTGAGTATCATAATGATACAAATAATCTAGATTCGGATTATTGATGTGGTAAGACATCTCGGTAAAGGTGTTTTATATAATATGATTATATATGACATGGATCGATGTGAATTAAAGTCTTTATCCAAAAACCATTTAACAATAAAGACTTGTAATTCATATCATAACAGATGATCATTTATAGATCAACCTAAATCCTGAGTGTTCATGAACTCCTGTTCATGTTTATTAAATTTTTTGATTCACTCGTTAAGGTCTCTTCAAAGAATGAGGCTAATGACTTTTGTTTTGGAGATTTAATATCATGGATGGCTGGGAACATGTATCAACAACACGGAATCTAATCTTTCCTAACGGATCGTATATTAGTTCCCTTAAGGGTTAATTCTGGAACTGAATGATTTTGAGCTCAAATCTATAATTAGATTATAAATTAATTATTCACTAGTGAATTAATGGTACTTAAGGAATAAGAAATAAATTAGAAAGGTTAAATGGTAATTCTCCCATTCTAATTTATGAACTAATTAATTAGAGGGTTGAACTATTGTAAGATGGTTATATCAATGGACGACTTAAGAAAAAGATTTCTGTAAAAGTATATCTATAACATAAAGAGTGCAATTCTGAATTTATAGTGGAGTAATATCAGAATTAATAAATTAACTATTATAATTAAAGAGTTTAATTATTTAGTTTCAATTTATTGGAGCTTAATGTTATAGGTCCATGGTCCCCAGAATGGCTCAAACAATCACTGTCAAAGGCAAATACAAAAATGGGCAAAAAGGACTTATGTGATAAGTAAAATATTTTTCTATGTATCAAACATAATTATTGTTTAATTATGTGTAATTAATTAATTAAGAATTAATTAATTATTTGATTTAACAAAAATATAATTAATTTTGAATTAATTTATTTTTGGGATTTTTGGTATTTAAATAATAATAAAAATTGGGAAAAATCACATGCATGCACATGCATGTGGTACACGTATGGCACAGTGCACATGCACTGTGCTACACGTATAAGAGATAGACTTGGTCTCTTGATTCCACAATTGTAGTTATTTAAATATTAAATAAATAATGAGATATTTTGATTTGATTTAAATATTATTATTTAAACAAAAATATGATAACTGATCAGTTATTTTGAATTTGTTTAAAATAACAAATATTTTAATATATTGGATATTATTAAATATTGGATATCAGTTTTCACAGAACGTAAGTTTTCAGGGATAGAAAAATATCTAGGATTCTCTCAGAGAAAAAGATCAGTGACAAAACAAAGGTCATTGTTCTTCACAAAACCTAGGTCCAAACTTTATCAGATCTCATGTGTTGAGAATATCTGATAAATAGTTATTGCCTATTATTTGTATAGGGAGCCCACACTCGTTCTTTGGGTGACTGAGAACATTTTGGAAGATCTTGGTGTGAGATCTCAAGGATTCAGCCATACGGAAAGATAGCAGCAAGGAAGGACCTGAGGTAATGTTTCTATTCTTGTCCTTGATTCAATATATATATGAGTGTGAAGAAGTAGATCTAGAAATCTTATGGGATTAATCTGACAATTTGATTGTTGTTCCGCTGCGCATAATCTCTGATTTGATCAATAAAAACCAACAATCTGGACTTTGAGGAGGAAGAAATGGATGACGCAACGCTGAAGAGTACCCTGGGGGCGTTGCAGGAAGAGCTGGCTAATCTGAAAGCCAGTCAAGAGACTGCTGCCGAAGTTATGGCGCGGCAGCAGCAGGAGATTGAACGGCAGCGTGCGGAGTTAAGCGAAAGGCAGGCGGAGATGGACCGCCGCCAGAGCGAAGCCATGGCAGCCCTCGAGGCAGCCTTGCAACTGGCTAGGAATCAGGCTGCACCTGTCTCCCAGCCTGACCAACCTGCGAATGGGCCACCCCAAAGGGGTCCTAATCCTAGCCCACCAATCCAGCCCTCAAGTCTGCAAAGGCCCGAGCAGCCTCAGGAACCTCATGACGATGTCCCGCTGGACCCTGAGGCACAGCCTCCATCCCAAGCTGGTCACGGCAATCCCCCGCAACAGAGGCAGAATAGGACCGAGCATCAGCCTCGCAGTCCTAGACGTCGTAGGGGCGATAAGCCAAACCTACCGAATAGAGGTCAGTATCCTCCTGGTAACAGGAGGAACTCAGAGTTAGGCTCTGCGGTCTGGGGTCCCCCGCGGCATGATAATGCACGGGGACACAACGACCAGTGCAGGCCGCCCTCTAACGCTCGGGATGCTTCAGCTAGGGATGGAAATCGAGGGAACAGTTGATCCCACCATAGCCAATCAAGGTTCAGAGATGGCCATGGATATAATGAGGCCGACTCAGGCAAGGGAAACGCTGGTCGAAGAAATGAAGAAAGAGGTAGAGGCGGGAGCCAGATACCTCAAGATGACCAACCCAATGGACGGGATGTTGGGGGGCAGCCCAAGCAAAATAATGTATTCAACCAGCTCGGGGGAAACGAGCAGCGGAGAAGAGACGAAGATTTGAGAGACGTACTCAACGATCGCCGCGAGCGGCATGGTGAGAACGTCCCCCCAGCAACGGAGGCCACAGCGATTCCTGTCGCTGTACAGGCCCAGATAGATGCCCTCAACCAGGCAGTGCAACAGCTAGTCGGGGGAAGGACATCTTATATCGACCACGATAGGAGGAAAGGCACTCCTTTCATCCAGAGGATAGCTATGGCAGAAACTCCAAGTAAGTTCAAAATGCCTACGCTTCTAAACTTTTACGGGTACGGAGACCCAGTATCTCATGTCAATAAGTTTGAGATACAAATGGACATTCAGAAAGTGTCCGAAGACGCTCGGTGCAGGATCTTCCCTGCAACCCTTTCTGAGGGCGCGCAGGAGTGGTTTTTTCAAGTTCCCTCCCGCAAGCATAGTTTCCTAGGAAATGTTCGTAAGGGAGTTCTACGGACAGTTCTATGCAGGTCGAGTGCATCCGACCGAAGCAAACCAACTGGTTGAAATTCGCCAGTAGGATGGAGAGTCACTGAAGGATTACATCCAGCGTTTTATGCGAGCAGCGGCTGGAGCAAAAATGGTGGGGGACGAAGGCAAAATGATGGCCATAACCGCAGGAGTTAAGCGTCGCTCCACCCTCTGGAAGAGCCTCCGCAAGGAAGGAGTTAGAACTGCCCAGGAATTCTTGGACCGAGCTGATCACTACATCAAGCTCGAAGAAGCCATTGCCGACGATGGAAAGCCCTCAGGCAAGGATAAGAAAGCAGCCGAGCCCGCCAAAGCCGCCAATGGGTCCAAACCTAACGGGAACGGCAACGGTAATGGAAAGAATGGTTGAAAACGGCCACACAATGAGCCTTCCACCTCCGACAATAAACGAGCCAAGAGTAACCGTTATGAACCTCGGTTCACTAACTACACTGCCCTCGTTGAGTCTCGGGGAGAGGTTTATCAGGCCACAAGTTCTAGTGTGCCATATAAGAAACCTGGCCCCATTCGAAAGGATATTTCGAAGAGAGACACTACCAAGTTCTGTTGTTATCATAACGAATACGGGCATGACACCAACGAATGCAACCAGCTGAAAGACGAAATTGAGTTCCTTATTAGACAAGGACACTTGAGAAGGTACATACGGGCCTCGGGAAATTCCCAACGAGAAGCTCCGGGTAGCAATAAGCAGGCGTCCACGCGCCAACGCTCGCCACCCTTACAGCCTGCCCCCGTGACTGGCACATTATTGACCATTTGTGGAGGCCTGCACCTCGCGAGAAATAGCGGAAAGGCCAGGGAACGATATGCTCGGACCCTGCGCCACGACCAGGACATCGAAATGATGACTGTGGAGGACCACGCGCCAAAAAAGGCTCGGTCAGAAGAGGGTGAAATAACCTTCTCTGACAACGACGCCCACCATGTCCGGTTCCCACATTCCGATCCGCTGGTCGTGGATATCCAGATGGCCAACATGATGGTAAAAAGAGTGATGGTCGATACAGGAAGTTCGGTGAATATCCTGTATAAGTCTTCGCTGGAATACATGAAGTTGTCTGTTAAGGACTTGGAGCCTTGCAACCAAACGATATATGGCTTCTCTGGTGAAGGACTCGCCCCGGCCGGATTAATCAGACTACCAGTGACAACAGGCATAGCACCTGCTACCAGGACATTACTCGCTACTTTTGTAGTAGTTGATTGTCCTTCAGCGTACAATGCCGTCATTGGGAGGCCTGTACTGGTTGATCTACGGGCCGTCATCTCTATGTGGCACTTGGCCATGAAGTTCTCGACAAACGCAGGGGTAGGACGCGTGTTAGGGAACCAGAGGGAAGCCAGAGAGTGCTACAACGCCTCAATCACAAAGGCGAAAAAAGGAGCACCGAAGAGCACTAACTCGGATAGGTTGCAAATGGAAGTTGATACGCAAGCCCAACCCGGTGATGAAGTCACCAAATAGGGTGTTGCCCAAAGTGAGGATAGGGATCTAGATCCTCGCTTTGGAGATTTTGAAGAAAACGTTGGACCCGTCGAGGACCTGGAAGAGGTCTAACTCGACGAAAAAGACCCGACCAGAGTCGTGAAGGTCGGGAAAAACTTAGAACCAACCACGAAGCATGCACTAGTAGAGTTTTTGCAGAAGAACCAGGAAGTCTTCGCCTGGTCGCACAAAGACATGGCTGGGATAGACCCTGCAGTTATCAACCATGTCCTGAATATAGACAAAGCTTTTCCACCCATGCAACAAAAAAGAAGGCTGCTCGATAAGGATAGATCGAGAGCCTTAAAAGAAGAAGTTGAAAGATTAAAGGAGAATGGGTTCATCAGGGTGGCATTTTATCCATCGTGGGTCTCCAATCCAGTGCTGGTTCCCAAGCCTAATGGCAAATGGCAAACCTGCGTGGATTTTATAGACCTCAATAAAGCCTGCCCAAAGGATTGCTTCCCACTCCCAAGAATTGACCAACTGGTCGATGCTACTGCAGGACATGAGATCCTCTCGTTCATGGATGCATATTCGGGCTACAACCAGATTAGCATGCATCCCCCTGACGAGGATCACACCAGCTTTCGGACCGATACAGGCTTATATTGTTACAGAGTAATGCCTTTCGGACTGAAAAACGCAGGTGCGACTTACCAGCGGCTAATCAACCACATGTTTAAAGAGCTGATCGGAGTAAACATGGAGGTATACGTTGACGACATGCTGGTAAAGTCTAAGAAGGAAGAAGGACATATAAAGGATTTACAAGAGTGCTTTAATGTATTGAACAAGTACCAGATGAAATTAAATCCCCTCAAATGTTCCTTCGGAGTTGGATCAGGGAAGTTTTTGGGGTTCATTGTAAATTCAAGAGGAATCGAGGCCAACCCCGACAAGAGAAAAGCCCTGATCGACATGAAATTTCCAGAAAGGATCAAAGATGTACAAAGTCTGACCAGGAGAATTGCAGCCCTAAGTAGATTTATTTCGAAATCGACAGACAAGTGGGTCCCTTTCTTCAATCTACTTAGGGGAAATAAGAAGTTTGAATGGACAGGAGACTGCAAGCAGGCATTCCAGGCCTTGAAAGCCCATATTGCACAGCCTCCCATCTTATCAAAACCAATCGAAGGAGAAACTTTGTTTATTTACCTGGCGATTACTGAAGTTGCTGCTAGCGCGGTACTAGTGCGAGAGGAAGAAGACGTACAAAAAGCGGTCTACTATGCAAGCAAGAGACTGATCGGAGCAGAACTAAGATATCCACCAATTGAAAGGTTAGCACATTGCTTGATCCTGGCCTCTAGGAAGCTACGCCCTTACTTCCAAGCCTATCCTATCACAGTTTTAACTGACCAGCCCCTACGGCAAGTCCTCCAAAAACCAGAGGCGGCTGGGCAATTATTAAAGTGGGCAGTCGAACTAGGGCAGTTCGATATAACTTATTCACCGTGAGCAACAGTAAAAAGACAAGTCTTGGCTGATCTTATTGCAGAATTCACAGAACTCCCAGACAGCGAGCAGTGTGAATCACCTAGTGCGCCTGAGCCTCAAGAGAAAGCTCCTTCGTGGAGGTTATTCATGGATGGGTCGTCCAACGAATCCCACGCAGGAGCGGGAGTGATATTGATAACGCCGGAAGGGCATCGATTTCACTGCACCATCAGGTTTGACTTCACCGCATCAAATAATGAAGTCGAATACGAAGCGCTCCTCACTGGATTGAGAATGGCAAAAGATATGAATATAAAGACGCTTGATATTTACAGTAACTCACAGCTGGTCGTGAACCAAATTCGAGGAGAATATCAAGCGCGAGGACTAAAAATGGTGGCCTACTTGAATAAAACAAAAGATCTGCTAGCCCAGTTCACGGAGTACACCCTCCAGCAAATTCCGCGAGATCAGAATTCAAACGCAGACGCCTTAGCCAAACTCGCAAGCGCGAAGGATGCTGACACTTTGAACATTGTGCCAGTGGAAAGACTGAGTGAGCCAAGCATACAGGCAGTTGAAGCCAGTATGGAGATTCGAATGAAGGATACGTGGATGGCCCCTTACTTGGAGTATCTGACAAACGGTGCGCTACCAACAGATAGAAACAAAGCCAGAACACTACAGAGGCAAGCTGCTAGATACATACTGGTCGATGGTGTTATGTATCGAAGAGGATATTCAATGCCACTACTCAGATGCGTTACACCAGAAAAATCTAAGGAACTCATGAAAGAGGTGCATGAAGGCTTCTGTGGGGATCACGCTGGGGGGCAGAGTTTGGCAAAAAAGATTCTGAGACAAGGCTACTTTTGGCCAACCATGAATGAGGATGCAATGGAGTTTGTACGAAGATGCGATAAGTGTCAGAGGTTCTCCAAAATTCCACGACCAGCTCCAAACGAGTTGAAACAAATGCAGAGTCCGTGGCCTTTTGCTGTTTGGGGGCGTAGATTTGATTGGATCTCTGCCAACGGGAAAAGGCGGAGTAAAATATGCAGTCGTGGCAGTTGATTACTTCACCAAATGGGCCGAAGCTGAACCACTCGCTACCATAACGACCAAGAAAGTTCTTGACTTTGTCATCAAGAACATTGTTTGTCAATATGGTTTGCCCAGAAAGATAGTTTCAGACAACGAAACCCAATTTGACAGTGATTTATTTACCGACTTCTGCAAAAGACACGGAATTATTAAAAGCTTTTCTTCAGTTGCGCATCCCCAAGCAAACGGGCAAGTCGAAGCCGTGAATAAAACTCTTAAAGATACCTTTAAGAAGAGGCTTGAAGATGCTAAAGGAGCATGGCCAGAACGGCTGCCTGAAGTCCTCTGGTCGTATAGAACGTCTCACCGAACAGCGACAAGTCATACCCCATTCTCCTTAGCTTACGGATATGAGGCTATGTTACCTGTCGAATTAGATCCCCTCTCACATCGACGCCTAACATACGACCAGGACCAGAACAGCCAACTAATGATGGAGTCTCTGGACTCAATTGATGAGATACGGGAGAAGGCCCAACTCCAAGTTGCTGCGTACCAGCAAAAAGTCGCCCAGTACTTTAACTCCAAAGTTAAAGAAAGAAAACTTAACGTCGGTGACTTGGTGCTACGGCGAGTTTTCTTAAATACCCGCGACCCCACTGCTGGAGTACTCGGACCTAATTGGGAAGGACCTTACCAGATTGAAGAAGTCCTTCATCCTGGCACCTACAAACTTGCACACCTAAACGGAGATCTCGTTCCACGTTATTGGAATGGAGAACACCTGCGCAAGTACTATCAGTGAACAGTCCTTTTTAAAGGGCTGGCTTGTACAAAAATTTTCTTTTTACAAGTTTAGCAAAGAGGGTTAGCCACGTTGTATAGCTAATCTCTCGTATATGTAAGATTCTATTTTAGAATCACTCGTAAAGACATGTTTAGTCCATTTTTAATATGAGAATATAAGGGACTGCACAGCCAGTCATTCTTGCCAACTTTTGTGAAATTATTTTTACAAGTATTTGTTCATTACGTGTGTTGTTTTGCTGTATTACAAGTATTGAATTTTGTATCGAGCAGAAATGTTCAAACAGGTCATGGTCAAGGCAAGTGACCCAGGACCTAAAGCTCCTCGATCACTTGGGGGGCATACAAGGCACATCGATAGCAAAGCATACCGTGAGGTATGTAAACACATGAAAAAAATAAGTGAAAGCATGCTACAGTACTTAGAATATTTTTCAAAATTTATGATTTTGTTAAATCAAACCAAAGTACTATGCTAAGTTCGGTCATGCGAACAGGTATTATAATAGAAAATATTATAATATCATTAAGGCAACCGTTTACACCGCGAGCATTAGTGCTCGGATGTAAATATGAAATTAAAAGGAAAATCCTTACATCGCGAGCAGTACTGCTCGGATGTAATTGTTCAAACAAAAGTAAAATTAGCTACCCATGCAGCAATGAAAGGAAATTGTCTTTAGAAAAAGGCTCGTGGGCCGCAAAAATTGTGAAAGATAAAAATATAAGTTATTTCGGAGCAGGAGCATTCTTGTCAGCTGGAGGATCATCTTTGGCACCAGCAGCAGGGGTCTGGGCCTTGGCCTTCTTTTCCGCCTCAAACCGAGCAGTGCATTCCGCCATTAGCGACTGTTGCAAGTTCTCAGCTAAGTAGTCGATTTTGGCTCCCTGGTTATGCTTCAAGAAATCATAAAAGCTTAGGAAGGTGGCTTCCTTATACTTCTCCAGATTTCTAGCACCATCCTCCTCGAGCTCTTGAATGCGCTCCTCAAGTTCCTTGACCCGCTTCCCGAGCCTCGTTACCTCATCTCTGCTGGCGGTCAGATCAAGATTCAACTGCTTACACTCTCGGGCATTGAGGACAGCACTCTCCCTCCATTTTTTCTGCTCCTCGTTGGCTTTTTCTCGGGCATCTTCACTCTCCTGAAGCTCTCGAGTGAGAGTGGATTGGTCCTCGCATAACTGCTCGTTCCGCTTAGACAACTCCTTGTTCTCCACAAGCAGCTTGCTGTTTTCCTCGAGCAGCTTGGCTTTCTCATCCTCAAGCACTTGCTTAGCCTGGGCAAGCCTAAGTCAAAGTTTTTCTCTTGAGAGACCATTGCCCCAGCTCGGTGCCAGCTGGCAGTCAAGGATAAAAACCCCTGAAGGAAAAATGGGTTAAGTAAGGAAGTTTAGCATGAAGGACAAAATAACAGGAGACAACTTACACTGGCTATCTAGTTCAACCCTCTGTTGATGATGTCGTGGATATCCATTGTTGCAGTGTCATTGATGGCGACCTGGGAGCGCTTATGCTTGGAGAGCCAATATATCCTTTCTCTGGCCATGCCAACTACATGGCTGGGCAGGGAGCCTTCGGACAAATGATCCATGGCCTCTTTGTCTACGGCCTTCGAGGAAGACCGAGGATCAGCAGGAGAGGGAGTTTGCTGCTCGGGAGCAGGCGGATGTGTTAAGTTCTCTTTGGAGGGAGCGTCTGTGGAAGCATTTTCTGTTCGGGCTTTCTTCGCTGGGGTCTTGCTACTTTCCCCTCGGACCCTTTTACCGTCCTTCGGGACAGAAGCTTCGGCAGCAACTTGATAGTGTGCAAAGAAGTCCCCTGAATTCATGCCTGCACAAATGATAACATTCAAACAATAAGTTTAAAGGATCGCAAAGAAACAAAAGTTAGAATGTAAGAGTTGCAAAAGTAAGGTACCCGAGCTATGCCTACTGGTCGTAACATTATCTACAGAACTACCTAGTTCCTGGAAGAAATCTGAATTTAAAGAAGGAGCGTTCCTAAAGTTTCCGTCCCCGTCAAATAGATGGACGGGAATGGGCAAGTTATTTAAAAACGAGAATTGTGTACCGTGTACATCCGACGAGTCGTCAGACTGTTCGGCAGGCTCAGTAGCCTTTTGTTTCCCCTTGCCCTTGGGGACCGACGGTTCTGCTGCTCGATGGGTAGCAGCAGGCTCCCTAATAGTAACCCCAGTTGGCCTCCTCCTGGGAGGTGACTGAAGCTGCTGCTCGGGACCCTGCTCGCGCCCCACAGCATGAACACCACCTGCCGCAGGTTCACTGGTCGTAGGTGGAGAGCCTTTAAGGCCAGCCAACCTAAGGTTAGCTTCAGTGATCAAATTTTTTACACTGTTAGCAGCATTGGACATACTCGCTAAGAGTGCTGCCCTCGACTCCATTCCTGGAGTGGGGGTCGGGCGCAACCATGGACCTGGAATACAGTGGAACAGTAGAATGTTATGACAAGAAAAATTTAAAGGGCAGGAACTACTGGTTTGAGGCTCGTCATTTTCCTTACCTCCTCGGGTGAACGCCAAGTTGTCCGCAGCAATATCAAGTGTGAGGAAGTACTCCAAGTGATACTTCCCTGCATTAGAGATATGGGTGGTCTCGGACAGGAAGGTGCATCCGGTCTCTTGATGGCAAAGATGAAAAAACCCCGTACCATCTTGGTTAGGGTTGGATTTGAGGTCAAATAAATAATTGACCTCGTGAGGGGAGGGGGCTGGCCATTTCTGGATTTTGTAAAGGATGTAAAGCGCAGTCAGCATCCTATATCCGTTTGGGGTAATCTGAAAAGGGGCCACCCCGAAGTAATTTACCACCCCTTGAAAAAATGAATGCAAAGGCAGGGTGGCACCCGCCTCAAGGTGGTATCTCGACCAGGCGCTATGAGCCCCACCTGGAAGGTTGGCTCGCTGGTCGACAGTAGGTCTGACTAGGGTCACCCCCGTCAGATTGTACTTGGTCAAATAATTGGATACCATTCGAATGGTCACCGTGCTCGGAGCTACCACGTGCCACTCGACAGTCGTCTGGTTGGCATGGCGAGGTCGGGCACGTGCCTGAACTTCGGTCTCAGGAGGAAATTCTCCTCGACCACTGGTTGAGGGGGCGTCAGCAGGAGGCTAACTTGGAGGAGGGTCGCGTCTTTTTCTGGCCTTGGTTTTTGTTCTGGCCATTCTTTGGGCAGGAGCTGGTGGAGGATTTGGGTTAGGGCGTGAAAACGGGATTTCTGGAGTCAATGTGGATGGATTCTCTTCGCCTTCGAGCAGCTGGGCTAGGAGTTTGTCTTCGATAGGTCTCTCTCCCCCCGAAGGGTCTTGCATATGAACTACAAACAGACAATGGAGGAGATCAGACAATCCGCGAAGTAGTGTGGGGAAGCTGGGATAACGTTGCTCGTGCCTAAATAGCCAGCAGCATCCTAATCCTACGCTGACTTCAACGTGGTTAAATCGAATTAGAAAAGGAAAGAAAAACATTTTCTAAAAAGAACCTTTTTCAACTCCTAAAGGGCGGTAAAATTTTCAGTTTTTTCGTCTAACCTAAAGGTTGGAACTTTCAACAGCCTAACGTCCCAAATCAGAAACTCTACCTATCAAAGTCCTAAACAGACCCATACCAGGTGTAAAGACGCACTTTTACAGAATATCGGGTGCTTCCTATCAAAAACCCTAAAAACCCTATTCAAGAACGCATCACATTAGAGTAGAAAAATAGCATGCATGGCGTAACACAGATAAAAAAGGAACAGAGTTCTTACCTGGGCGAGAAGATGATTCGGAGGAAGGTAAAAACTTGAATCGGAAGACCTGCAACACAACGTCGGACTGGTTTTCGAAGCTCTGAACACTGGTGCGGGTTCTTGAAGACTTTAGCAAAGTTGATGAATAAAAAAATTTCTTGAAGGAGAAGGAAGATCTACTTATAAAAAGCAAAGGGACAGCCAAAAGGCGGTAATCATCATTTCTCATTTTCAAGACGTGGGGAAGTGGACAAGCCGTCAAAATTACCTTTTTGGAAACTGAAAAGGCATGATTAGACATAATTATGTCACGGTTTACAAGAACGCACAGGGGTTCTGACAAACATCGTGGGGATATGAACAGTTGATCCCTTAAGTTTCTTCGTTACTGGTCGCAACAAACAAACTTGGGGGCAAATTTTATCCAAAAAATCAGAAGCGAATGAGGTGGCAAGCATTAATTACACATGGCTGACACCTGGAAGAATGCATGCTCGATTATCGACCAGGAAAGCACCCTGTATCAGGCAATCAGTTTTTCATACGACCAGCTTGGTCGTATGCACTTTATACACGGAAAAGATCTTGGGCAGTTATGGTAGAATCCGAGATTCTCTCCCATGATTTCCTGAGTATCCGATTATTTAGGAAATAATATCTATAACAAATCAATGTAAATCTTCCCTGAGCTTATAAATAGAAGAGAAGGACTCATGGAAGCGGATCGGGCTCTATTTTCCCTTTTCAGACTTCTAAATCGCTTGTGATTAGAAACCATATTGTATTTTGTTCTTCAGAGGCTAGTGAAACTCATTGAACCCGAGTTCTTTGATCACTCCTTTGAATCTCAATCTAATAACAATTCAAGTAGACGTAGGTCATTACCAGATCCTGGGGCCGAACCACTATAAACTCTTGTGTTCTTATTCTTTTCGTCATTACGTTCTTTTCAACGCATTCATACACGTCAAGCAAATTGTGACTCCGTGTTAGTTTCCCAAATCTAGGGTCAACAATTCTTAAGCACTAATCATCCTTATTATTTCTTAAATACACTGTTGGCAAAAAACCACATCAACAGTTTGATGCTTTCATTGAGAGGACGAAATTAGTGCTTTCATCAAAATCCCAGTCAAATCTCATCATGGTGGTCACTCGCTCAATGCATGACAACGAGATAGAACACCCTAGTGGGCAGAGGCCCATCATACCACTGTTTCAAATAAGCATGGCCTTGAAGTTCAGCAACGTCGGGGAAAGCAACCGACGGGTCACGACGATACTGGGAGTTCGACATCATTGCCACCAAATCCAAGCCCAGACTACTTAACTGCAGTAGAGTTGGAAAATATACAGTTAAGAATCCATCTTACTAAGGCAAACATGCAAATTTAGGAGGTTTTTGCTCGGTTACCCCCTCTTGCAACCGACGTTAATGTCGGAAAGAGGCAAAGTGGGTCTCATAAGTCCCACATGAATAACCGATCCAAACCAAGTCGGTCAGTTAGAACTAGCACCGCAAGTCTAGTGCCTACAGCGCGAGATCGCTAAAATGCTCAACCTAGTGGCCCTCATAGGGGTCATCAGCACGTCAGTCGATCGGTTAGAACTGCGACCCCAAGTTCGGTGCCTCCTTCACACGCACCTGGGAATACCCATGGCAACCCACGAGGAGGGGCTGGGATAGGCTCACAGAGATAGAATGTTCCAGCTAACCCGCCTGCATCACGATCAGATCGTCAGGCACAAAGAGTTAGAAATAATGGGGCAGAATAGAGGCGGGCTAATTTAGTTCACCCTGATGGGACAAGGATTGCCTCGCCAGTAAGGCATCTCCTGTCACCTATGAGACATCCAACACCACCTCGGCCTACGCTGGACATTCCTGCTTATGGAGACAGTAGGAGAAACCCTCCTCCGTCTGCCCATACCTATGTCCCATGGACACGTGTTGAAAATCCAGATCCTCGGCCTCAACCGCGAGCTGTAAGCTTCGCAAATGGAAGTTATTGGATTGAAAGTCATCGAAGTGGTAGGTCCGAGGGCGATCTAAGAAATCATCTAAGTTTGGCACAAAGCCCTCGATACGATTCACAGCCTGATCTGCGTGATCGCCTGAATTCGTAGAGAAGAAATTTAGCTCGAGATGAGGATGTTAATCACACTTGTCAAGAAGGAGGCCCTTCCATTGTACGTGATAATGAAAATGGCCCACCAAACCAAGCTCGAGCTTGGAGGGACAACAACCCATCAAACGCGTACTATAACGACCCAAATTTGCTAATAAGGCTTAGGGCCTTGATTAGCGTGCCTGGAGGGCAATAAGTGAATTATTGTTATAATATGTGAATTTGTGTGAATATGTAATTAGTGATGCATGTTTAGGTGAATTAAATATGCATGTGGGCCCCGTCTGGTTATTAGGGGCATGATCGTAATTTTAGCCCATTGAGGGTATAAATATGATAATTGTGATATACCTGTGTTGCACGATCCGAGACAAAGGGAGTGGTTAGCTAGAAAGTCACAACGGGGTCGAAAATCCGACTCGGGGCGAGTCGAGGGGTATTTTGGGTATTAGATGTTTCATGGGGTTATCGGGTTACGGAAATAAATATTTGGAGATATATTTGAGGTTAGAATGTCTAGGAGGGAATATTGGGGAAATTTACCATTTTTCCCTCGGGGATGTTTTTGGTACCCCAAGCCTTGAGGTAACCTTATAGACTTAAGTTAAATAAAACAAAACATAGAACCATTTCGAACTCTCTAAACCGACCCACACCCTCTCCCTTCCTCTGTTTCTCTTATACTCTTGGAGACTTAGTGACATCTTAGAGGTTTTATTGTGAAAACTAATTGGAAGCTAGGAATTAAGCTGGAGCTTTGGAGGCTAAGAGCTTGGGGCTTAGGAAATCAACCCAGAGACTCAATTCAGCAAAGGGTAAGTTTTAAATTATAAGGATTATGTTTGGAATTTCTGCTGGTTTTCTTAGAGTATGAATGTGTGTTGCGTGAAGAATTGAATTTGGGCTTGAAGAGGTTTTTGGCTTGAGTTCCTGTTGGGTTTTGCTGCTGAATCTATAGTATAACCTCTGTGATGATTAGTTTGGATTGTTGGCTTGATTCTAGGGATAATTAGACTGGTTTTTGAGGTGAAAATTGTGAGTTTTTCTGGGCTCGAGGGTGCGAGGCTATTCTTGTTGAGCCGTGGTCCCTTAGAACTTGGGGCGCCTGGAATTGGAGGCGTGCCGCGGCACCCTTCAGGAAGGGTCGCAACGCGTGTGGGCCATTTTGAGGCAGGGCCTCGGGTTGAGTTGGGGGCTGCAACATGAGTCCCTAGGGTCACGGCGCTTAGTGCATTTTTGTGTTTTTAAGAGGTTTAGGCTCGGGAATTCAATAGTTAAGGCTCGGGACGGATTTTTATCACCCGGATTGATAGAATTCAATGTCCCGGAGATTAGAATTATGGCTCAAAGTTATTTAATGGGTTAGAACTTCATGGGTGGATATTGTTAATGTGTTGTGATTAGGGCTTCGGCGAGGCTCGAACTAGGGAACTATGCTTGGGACATCGGTGCCTGGAAAGCTCGGGACACAGGTAAGAAAACTAATGTTCCCCATGAAGCTTGTGTTGCAGGGCTTGGCCCTATATGACTGTGTTGCAGGGCGTGGCCCTTTGTTCGAGTTTATATGTGTTTTGATATCTATTTAGTTATATTATGTGTGTATATAAATGATGGAACAGCGATGGCCGGGAGCGGCGAAGGCCGGGAACGGCGAAGTCCGAGAACGGCAAGGGGCCGGGAGCAGCGTTTAGCACGCGGAGTGCGAGTTGCCAGAGCGAGACCCCAAGGGATACCTAGGATATCCTTACGGTATAGACCGCGAACCCAGGGCCTGGTAAAGCGCCTGGGACAGCATTGCCGTACGTGTATAGCCTGATGATGGCTTGATTTTATGTTAAGTGTTTGGTATGCATATATTATCTACTTGTGAGGGTTTTCTTGTTGGGCTTCGGCTCACGGGTGCTTTATGGTGCAGGTAAAGGCAAGGGGAAAGTCGATCAACCTTGAGTATGGTGAGCGTGACGAGCGGCGCGTACATGTCTGGTCTGCCTGGCTGCCACGGCCAGGGGGATTTTTGGGAAATGATTGTACTAAACTTGAATTTTGTCATTTAGTCGACTATGGATATATTTTGAGTTGTAAATATTTATAAACAATGTTTTTGGGATCCCAAGTGTTAAATGTATTTTAATTTTCAATGAAAGGTTCATTCTCAAGTTTATGACTCTGATTATGGTTTAATTACACTTTTGACCTAAAAGCTTGGTTAGCGAGCTAATTGCACATTTTAAACTCACTTAGTTACAACTCTAAGGCAGTAGGGCGTTACAACTTAGTATCAGAGTGAGCCAAGGTTTATGGTTTCTGGAGATTGATCGAACATGTAGGCTCACTATCAGTGGCAAACTCGACTCAGGGTTGGTTGGTAATAATTGAATTGTATGTCTGATTATGTGTTTAAATGCCCCATTTGCCTGTTTATTCCATATAGAGCATGATGAATGATTTAATGTATGCATGATGTCAGGGCATGGCCTGTTGTGTGTGATATGTTGTCTCTGTGTTATGTGGATTGTTCTCATGGTTGACTGATGTGATTGGGAGGTGGTTTTGGATGTTGTTGTCATGCCTGATGAGCGACGTCTTTGATTGCAGGCATATTTGTTGAGATGCCTCGTCAATCATCTAGACTCTGTGGCAGTCGGGCCGAGGATGATAACCAGGGTCAAGACCCTCCACCAGCCCCACAGAATTGGCAACAGATGTTTGCCAAAATGGAAGCAAGACTACAACAAACAGAAGAAGAAATCCACTAGTTGAGGCAACAGGCCCCTCCACAGGTCACTGTGTTGCCAGTCCTGCAGGTTGTGGCACCAGTGCCGGTTCAATCTGTTGTGGAAAACAGGTGAGAACCCTTATATGAGAGATTCAAGAAACAACATCCTCCCACCTTTAAGGGTGGACCAAACCCACTGCGGGAAAAGCAGTGGATCAATATGATCTCTTATATTCTTGATTTTATGAGGGTTGAGGGAAGCGAGAGAGTAACCTGTCCAAGCTACATGTTCAGAGAGGATGCCCGTATCTGGTGGGATGTAGTAGTTCAGAGGAAAGATGTGACAGTTATGTCCTGGGAAGAGTTCAGAAACATTTTCAATGAGAAATATTATAGTGTTGCCGTCCGAGTTGCGAAGGTTGATGAGTTTATCAACCTGACTCAGAATCGGATGACCATGACCGAGTATGCTCTAAAATTTTAGTGATTGGCGAAGTTTGCGCCAAATTTAGTGTCGACAGATGCGGCAAGAAGAGACAGATTCATACGGGGATTGAATGTTATGATCGCCCATGATGTGAAGATTACCTTGGATCCAGAGACTACTACCTACGCTCAGGTTGTAGACAAGGCCCTTACAACTGAGGGGGCCGAGGACCAGATTTGGAGAGAGAGCGCTGTCAGGCGCGATGCCAGGAGGACAGTGCCTCCTTTTATTGGATCCAGTAGGGGTAGTGGCTCCAATGAGCAGAAGAGGAAGGCCCCGGATTCCTTTGTTCCTCCTAGTTCGGACAGGAGGGCACGGGGTTGTTTTAGTGGTCGTTAGGGCGGAAGTGACAATTGGAGGAGTTTTCCAGTGTGTCCTCGGTGCAGATGATGACATCAGGGTGAGTGTAGGATTAGGTCCTGCTTTATCTGTGGGAGTGTCAATCACCTGAATAAGGACTACCCACAAGCCAGGAAGGAGGAGCCAAAGCAGGGCGACGGTCTTGCTCCTGC
Source organism: Humulus lupulus (assembly GCF_963169125.1). Lineage (NCBI taxonomy): Eukaryota > Viridiplantae > Streptophyta > Magnoliopsida > Rosales > Cannabaceae > Humulus > Humulus lupulus. The sequence continues at coordinate 77,952,218 of NC_084798.1, read as the reverse complement.
CAGGGTGTTCACTTTGACTCAGACGGAGGCGGAAGCTAGCCCCTCGGTTATGATAGGTCAGATCTCTATTGCTGGTTCTTCTTATACTGCATTGTTTGATTATGGAGCTGCCCATTCGTTTGTGTCTGCTAGAGTGATAGATCAGCTGTGTAGGCCTAGTGTTCTGTATGCTAGGGGTTTTCAGACTTTGTTGCCGACTGGGGAACTGGTAGTCTCTAGGAGGTGGATTAGAGCTTTACCAGTAAAGGTAGATGGTAGGAAATTGTTTGCTGATCTGATTGAGCTTGCGATGGATGACTTTGATGTGATCCTAGGAATGGATTGGCTATCAAAGTATGGAGCGACAATTGACTGCAAGCGCAGGATGGTGACTTTTGAACTAGAAGGGGACGTACCCTTTGTATTTGTGGGAACAGCTAGTGGACCGCAGGTACCTATGATTTCAGCATTGAAGGCTAGAGACCTGATGCAGAAAGGTTGCATAGGATTCCTAGCGAGTGTTGTGGATACCTCTAAGGTTGTGTCGGTTGGACCGGGGGAGACCAGATTTGTCAGGGTTGCCACCGCAGCAAGATATTGATTTTGTTATAGAGTTGGTACCAGGAGCGGAGTTAGTATCTAGGACACCTTACAAAATGGCCCCGACAGAGTTGAAGGAGTTGAAGATTCAATTGCAGGAGTTACTGAATTTGGAGTTCATCAGACCGAGTTTCTTGCCATGGGGTGCTCCAGTGTTGTTTGTCAAGAAGAAGGATGGATCTCTTAGGATGTGTATTGACCACAGGGAGCTGAACAAGTTGACCATTAAGAATAAGTACCCACTGCCTAGGATTGATGATTTGTTTGACCAGCTGCAGGGAAAGACAATGTTTTCTAAGATAGATCTCTGGTCAGGCTACCATCAGTTAAGGATCAAAGAGGAGGACATATCAAAGACCGCTTTCTGCACGAGGTATGGACACTATGAATTTCTGGTTATGTCCTTTGGATTAACCAATGCCCCAACAGCTTTTATGGACATGATGAATAGGTTCTTCAAGGATTATTTAGATAAGTTCGTAATTGTGTTCATCGACGAAATTCTGGTGTACTCTCAGTCGGAGACAGAGCATGAGCAGCATCTTCGTTTGGTATTGCAGCGGTTAAGAGAGCATAGGTTATATGCTAAGTTCAGCAAGTGTGAGTTTTGGTTACCACAAGTTACATTTCTGGGCCATATCGTCAGTAAGGAGGGGATTCTGATTGACCCAAATAAGATTGAGGTAGTGAGAGACTGGCCTAGACCGAGCAGTGTTTCTGAAGTGAGGAGTTTTCTGGGTTTGGCAGGGTATTATTGGCAGTTTGTTGAGGGGTTCTCCAGGATAGCCACACCATTGAAAAAATTGACAAAGAAGAAGATGAAGTATGTTTGGACAAACAGATGTGAGAATAGTTTCAAAGAGTTAAAGCGGCGACTGATCACCGCACCAGTGTTGAGTCTGCCAACAGACAATGAGAAGTTATTGTGATGCTTCCAGACAGGGTTTGGGGTGTGTGTTGATGCAAGCTGGGAAGGTGATAGCCTATGCATCGAGACAGTTAAAGGAGTATGAGCAGAGATATCCCATGCATGATCTAGAATTGGCAGCGGTGGTGTTCGCACTTAAGATTTGGAGACATTATCTATATGGTTAGAAGTGCGAGATATACACCGACCATAGGAGTTTGAAGTACTTCTTTACTCAGAAGGATCTGAATATGCACCAGAGACGAAGGTTGGAGATGGTTAAGGATTACGATTGTGATATCCTATACCATCATGGGAAGGCTAATGTAGTGGTTGATGCATTTAGTTGAAAGGGCCCAGGACAGTTGTACAGTTCAAGGTAGATATCCAGTAAGTTAGCGGAGGAGATGACCAGAGCAGGAATAGAGTTGGTGGTTGGTCGATTAACCAACATCACTCTGCAATCTATGCTCCTTGAAAGGATCAAGGAGGCGCAGGGGAATGATTCCCAGTTGAGGGGTTACAGGGAGAACGTCTTAGTCGGAGCGGCTAAGGACTTTTCTATCTCGGAGATGGGGTTACTGAAATATAAAGGTCGGATCTGCGTTCCGATGGATTTAGATATCTGGCGAGAGATTTTAGATGAACTGCATACCACTCCTTATTCCTTACATCTGGGTACGACGAAGATGTACCAGGATCTGAGAGCTTTGTATTGGTGGTCAGGCATGAAGAGGGATGTGGTGGATTATGTAGCCAAGTGCTTAACTTGCCAGCAAGTCAAGGCTGAACATCAGAGGCCAGCAGGCTTGCTGCAGCCTCTAGGGATTCCGGAGTGGAAGTGGGAAGATGTCGCCATGGACTTCGTGGTTGGCTTGCCGAAGACCGTGGGACAACATGATTCAGTGTGGGTGATTGTGGATAGGTACACCAAGTCCACCCACTTTTTACCAGTCAGGATGACTTATACTGTGGAGCAGTATGCTAAGCTATATGTGAAGGAGATTGTTCGACTGCATGGGGCTCTGAGGTTGATAGTATCCGACAGGGACCCCACCTTCACTTCCAAATTCTAGGCGAGTCTGCAGAAGGCTATGGGCACACAGTTACGGTTTAGCACCGCTTATCATCCTCAGACAGATGGTCAGACTGAGAGGACAATTCAGATATTGGAGGACATGCTACAAGCATGTGTGCTAGATTTTGGGGGATCTTGGAGTAAGTATCTTCCTTTGATTGAGTTCTTGTACAACAACAGCTATCAAGCGACCATCGGAGTGGCTCCGTATGAGATGCTTTATGGGAGGAAGTGCAGATCACCTATCCATTGGGATGAGACGGTGAGAGGAAGTACTTGGGTCCTGAGATGGTTCAGATGACCAATGAGGCAGTTGAGAAGATTAGAGCTCGAATGCTCACCTCCCAGAGTCGCAAGAAGATTTATTCAGACCTGAAACGCAAGAGCGTAGAATTTCAGGTTGGTGACCATGTGTTCCTTAGAGTTTCACCCTTGAGGGGAGTAAAACGGTTTGTTGTTCGGGGCAAGCTGAGCCCTAGGTTTGTTGGCCCCTTTGAGATTCTAGAACGGGTTGGAGAGGTAGCTTACAGATTGGCGATGCCTCTAGCCTTATCAGGGATTCATGATGTGTTTCACGTGTCCATGCTCCGGAAGTATATGTCAGATTTGACGCATGTTCTGAGTTATGAGAATTTGGAGATGGATCAGGATTTGTCTTATGAGGAGAAACCAGATCATATTCTCAATCAGAAGGACAAAGTCTTGCGGAGCAAGACCATCGCCTTGGTGAAAGTGCTGTGGAGGAACAACAAAGTTGAATAGGCAACATAGGAACTAGAATCGGAGATGTGGGAGCGGTATCCCGAGTTGTTCAGGTAATTTCGAGGATGAAATCTCTGTAAGGAGGGGATAGTAGTAACGACCCAAATTTGCTAATATGGCTTAGGGCCTTGATTAGCGTGCCTGGAGGGCAATAAGTGAATTATTGTTATAATATGTGAATTTGTGTGAATATGTGATTAGTGATGCATGTTTAGGTGAATTAAATATGCATGTGGACCCCGTCTGATTATTAGGGGCATGATCGTAATTTTATCCCATTGAGGGTATAAATATGATAATTGTGATATACCTGTGTTGCACGATCCGAGACAAAGGGAGTGGTTAGCTAGAAAGTCACAACGGGGTCGAAAATCCGACTCGGGGCGAGTCGAGGGGTATTTTGGGTATTAGATGTTTCATGGGGTTATCGGGTTACGGAAATAAATATTTGGAGATATATTTGAGGTTAGAATGTCTAGGAGGGAATATTGGGGAAATTTACCATTTTGCCCTCGGGGATGTTTTTGGTACCCCGAGCCTTGAGGTAACCTTATAGACTTAAGTTAAATAAAACAAAACATAGAACCATTTCGAACTCTCTAAACCGACCCACACCCTCTCCCTCCCTCTGTTTCTCTTATACTCTTGGAGACTTAGTGACATCTTAGAGGTTTTATTGTGAAAACTAATTGGAAGCTAGGAATTAAGCTGGAGCTTTGGAGGCTAAGAGCTTGGGGCTTAGGAAATCAACCCAGAGACTCAATTCAGCAAAGGGTAAGTTTTAAATTATAAGGATTATGTTTGGAATTTCTGCTGGTTTTCTTAGAGTATGAATGTGTGTTGCGTGAAGAATTGAATTTGGGCTTGAAGAGGTTTTTGGCTTGAGTTCCTGTTGGGTTTTGCTGCTGAATCTATAGTATAACCTCTGTGATGATTAGTTTGGATTGTTGGCTTGATTCTAGGGATAATTAGACTGGTCTTTGAGGTGAAAATGGTGAGTTTTTCTGGGCTCGAGGGCGCAGCACTGTTCTTGCTGAGCCACGATCCCTTAGAACTTGGGGCGCCTGGAATTGGAGGCGAGCCGCGACACCCTTCAGGAAGGGTCGCGGCGCGTGTGGGCCATTTTGAGGCAGGGCCTCGGGTTGAGCTGGGGGCCACGACGCTTAGTGCATTTTTGGGTTTTTAAGAGGTTTTAGGCTCGGGAATTCAATAGTTAAGGCTCGGGACGGATTTTTATCACCCGGATTGATAGAATTCAATGTCTCGGAGATTAGAATTATGGCTCGAAGTTATTTAATGGATTAGATTTTGATGGGTGGGTATTGTTAATGCGTTGTGATTAGGGCTTCGGAGAGGCTCGGACTAGGGAACTGTGCTCGGGACATCGGTGCATGGAAACTCGGGACACAGGTAAGAAAACTACTGTTCCCCATAAAGCTTGTGTTGCAGGGCTCGGCCCTATATGACTGTGTTGCAGGGCGTGGCCCTTTGTTCGAGTTTTTATGTGTTTTGATATCTATTTAGTTATATTATGTGTGTATATAAATGATGGAATAGCGATGGTCGGGAGCGGCGAAGGCCGGGAACGGCGAAGGCCGAGAATGGCAAGGGGTCGGAAGCAGCGTTTAGCACGCGGAGTGCGAGTTGCCAGGGCGATACCCCAAGGGATACCTAGGATATCCTTATGGTATAGACCGCGAACCCAGGGCCTAGTAAAGTGCCTGGGACAGCATGGCCGTACGTGTATAGCCTGGTGATGGCTTGATTGTATGTTAAGTGTTTGGTATGCATATATTATTTGCTTGTGAGGGTTTTCTTGATGGGCTTCGGCTCACGGGTGCTCTATGGTGCTGGTAAAGGCAAGGGGAAAGTCGATCAACCTTGAATATGGTGAGCGTGACGAGCAGCACGTACATGTCTGGTCTGCCTGGCTGCCACGGCCAGGGGGATTTTTGGGAGATGATTGTACTAAACTTGAATTTGTCGTTTAGTCGACTATGGTTATATTTTGAGTTGTAAATATTTATAAACAATGTTTTTGGGATCCCAAGTGTTAAATGTATTTTAATTTTTAATGAAAGGTTCATTCTCAAGTTTATGACTCTGATTATGGTTTAATTACACTTTTGACCTAAAAGCTCGGTTAGCGAGCTAATTGCACATTTTAAACTCACTTAGTAACGGCTCTAAGGCAATAGGGCGTTACACGTACGATAGCACGGGAGTTATTGAACAGCCCCAAAATAACCTAGGGACTAAGGACCAAACCCTCGAGAGGTTAGCTCAGATGGAGCAGCAAATGAAGAAGCTTCTATCTGAAAAAGACAAAGACGATTGTGACTCAGCGGATGAGCTCGAGCTTTTCGCTCCAAATGTTGCGGCGACCACATATTCGGTGGGCTTCAGAATTCCAAACTTGTCAATGTTTGATAGAGATGGGTAGCCGTTTAATCAACTTAGGATGTTTAAAACCATGATGATGGCCCACAACGTCGGACTTGATCCAAGGTGCATTTTATTCCCTTCAACTCTGATTGGGCCAGCCATGCAGTGGTTTAAACAATACAAGAGGCATTCAATTAGCTCATGGAAGAAGTTTTCTAGCTGATTTCAAGAGAGCATTCAGGGCTTCCCAGACTGCTTGAATTAAGGCTGATTCATTGGCTAATGTAAAGCAATAACCTGGCGAACTTTTGATGGCATATCTAAGTAGGTTTGCCAATGTCGCTGCATGAGCTAGAGATGCCGATGATAGCTCCAAGCTCATGGCAATGAGGATATAAATCCTTATTGGAGGTGACTTGTGGCAAGAATTACAGAGAAAATGAGCTAATAGTGTGGACAAGTTCTTGGCACGAGCTCAAAAATGGGTTAACCTAGAAGAGGCGCGAGCTTCTGTCGCAGGAACCAGCCAGATCCCTTTCTAGTCTGTTGGAGCGGTAATGGATGTTGCAGCTACGGCTCAAACCGTTGCCCAGAATAACCAAGGGGGAAATAATAAGAGGAAGGGAAATGGTGAGGGCAACAAGAGTGGAACAAAGAAAAATAAGTCCAGGGAAAAATTCAAGCCTGTTTATGCAACCTATACCGATCTCACGGATACTAGGGAGAACATCTTCCTAGTCAATTCTACTCGCCTTCCATGGAAGAAGCCAGAACCACTGAAAAACCAAAGAGCAAAGAGAGATCCTTGGAAGTTCTACTGATTTCACAATGATATTGGTCACAACACTGATGACTATAGATAGTTGAAGGATGAGATCGAGACCCTTATCAAGGCAGGACCTTTGGCCCAATACTGCCCGAAATTGAGTGGTCCTTAGTCAGCCCGCTGGACAAAAACCCTCCGTCAGCTCCTGAAGCTCCAATGAATCACGCCGGAGTTCAAGCAAATCTGGACGACCCTCCTCCAATAATATGGGGAGATATAACCACCATTTCGGGAGGACCCCATGTGGCACGCACGAGCAGAGGTGCCAGAAGAGGTACATTAATGAACTAAAATCCCATAACGGGGTGGAGTTTGTCCCAGATTAGCAGTAATCAAAACAACAGTGATTGGAAAAACAACCAATCATATCTACAGATGAGGATGCTAGTCACGTCCAGTTCCCACATAATGATCCTTTGGTCATAACCATTCAGCTCTCCAATCAAAGAGTACGGAGGACACTAGTAGATAACGGGAGTTCTATGAATCTGCGTTTTAGGTCTACCTTGGAAAAGATGGCGTTGTCTATATCAGAACTGAAGGCAACATCAATGATTCTTTACGGATTTCCCGGTGAAGGGTCGGCTGCCATCGGAATGATTGAATTAGTGGTAACATTGGGAGAAGGCTCGCGAATTGTCTCCAAGTTACTCGAGTTCATTGTGATCGACTGTCCAGCTGCATACAATGCAATTTTGGGCCGACCTACGTTGATGGCATTTGAAACCATAACCTCTATCTACCACCTAGCAATCAAGTTCCCCTCAACTGCGGGGATATGCACCATCAGATGTGATCATCTCACAGTTAGGGAATGCTATAGCATTTCTATGAAGGTAAAATAACAACTTGGGCAGCGAGCTATGGCCATAAGTGATGGAGGTGATGAGTCCTAGGAAGTGGAATACACTTGTGGGACGGAAGAACCTCAAGAATCAAAGGATAGCGACGTCGTCCCACATGATGACATTGACCCACAAATGGACGAGGACAGGCCAGAGCTCCAGGCCATTTGAGGAGCTCGAGGAAGTCAGTATAAACCCCAAAGAAGCTTCAAGAGTTGTTAAGATTGGGAAAAATCTTGATGATAAAAGGAAGAAGGAGCTGATCAATTTCTTACAAAAGAATCTGGACGTCTTCGCCTGGTCACATGAAGACATGGTGGGAATAAGCCTGAGTGTAATCATGCACACTCTAAACTTGGACAAGAACGTGCCTGCAAAATCCTAAAAACAGAGGCGTTTGGGAACAGTCCGAGTTGAAGCACTGGAGGAAGAAGTAGCTTGACTGTTAAAGTGCAGGTTTATTTGTGAAGCAAAATACCTGATCTGGGTTGCCAATCCCGTGCTGGTCCCAAAGCCAAATGGGAAATGGAGGACTTGCATCGATTTCTCCGACCTGAACAAAGCTTGCCCCAAGGATTGCTTCCCACTGTCAATGATTGATCAGTTGGTAAATGCTACGGTGGGTCACGAGCTCATGTCCTTTATGGATGCGCATTCTGGATATAACCAGATCGCAATGAATCTTTCAGACCAATAACATACTAGCTTTATGACCCCAACTAACGTATATTGTTATAAATTCATGCCCTTCTGGCTGAAGAATGCCGGAGCTACCTATCAGCAATTAGTCAACAAAATGTTTGTTGATCAGATCGGGAGGAATATGGATGTGTATGTCGACGATATGCTTGTCAAATCCAAGACTGTCGATAACCATGTATCTGATCTGAAAGAATGTTTTGAGATCTTAAGGAGGTATGGTATGAGGCTGAATTCCTGGAAGTGTACTTTCGGAGTAGCATCGGGAAAAATTTTGGGGTTCATAGTCAATACGAGGGGGACAAAGGTGAATCCTGATTAAATCATATCATTATTAGAAATGCCCTCGCCTAGGTCGCGTAAAGAAGTTCAAAGCCTGACTAGAAGGGTGGCAGCTTTGAATCATTTTATTTCGAAATCCACTGAAAAGTGCTTGCCATTCTACAACTTGCTAAGGGGAAACAAGAAATTTGAATGGACTGAGGAGTGGGAGCAGGCATTCCTCGACCTAAAAACACACTTGGCTGAGCCCCTGGTATTGTCTAAGCCTATGTCTGGAGAGCCTCTGATCCTTTATTTGGTCGTAACAGAAAATGTAGCCAGTGCCGTGTTAGTTCGAGAAAAAGACCGTGCTAAAAAAACATTGTATTATATAAGCAAGAGACTTCTCGGAGCTGAATCACGATATCCATTAATAGAAAAGATGGCATTCTGTCTGATATTGGCTTCCAGGAAGCTCATAACATATTTCCAATCTCATTCAATCAACGTCATGACCAACCAACCTTTAAGGCAAACCTGAAACGTCGGGAAGTCTTTTAAAATGGGCAGTATAACTCAACCAATTCGAGATATTGTACGTGCCACGAACCTCAATAAAAAGTCAAGCCCTTGCTGAATTTGTGCCTAAATGCACCGGATTTCAAGAGGAGATTTTGAAGGAACCGGTGCAAGAGTTGTGGAAAATATTCGTAGATGGATCATCGAACGAGAATGAATCAGGAGGTGGGATCATATTAATCTCCCCAGAAGGGCATTGATTCCATACAGCTCTGAGATTCGGATTCAAAGTATCTAACAACGAAGCCAAATATGAGGCCTTACTGGCTGGACTAAGAGTGGCGAAGGAGCTCAAAGCGAAGGTCGTCTAGTGTTATAGCGATTCTCAGCTGTTAATCAGGTGTTGGGGGAGTATCAACACGAGGCACCAAGATGGCGGCTAACCTAGCTAAGGTGAAGGGGGAACTATCCGAATTTGAGTACAATACTTTTGAACAGATACCTCGCGAGCAGAACTCTAATGCTGACACTTTGGCAAGGCTTGCCACCACCAAGGAAGCTGAGACTTTGAATGTAGTGCCAGTGGAGTTCTTGGAGAGTCCGAGCGTGACAGAAAAAATGGTAGAGGTCGAGATGATCAACACAAGACCGACTTGGATGACCCCCATAATGGAATACCTCACAACGAGAAGGCTACTTGAGGAAAGAAAGGATACAAGAAAAGTACTCTATCAAGCTCTGAGGTATGTGATAGTGGATGGTACATTATACTGACGTGGTCATTCATTGCCTCTCCTACAGTGTGTTCTGCGTGGGGAGGCAAAAACCATTCTGCAAGAAGTGCATGAAGGCTTTTGTGGAGATCATGCTAGGGGGAAAAACCTAGCATTGAAAATATTGAGGCATGGCTATTTTTGGCCCACTTTAATGAAAGACTCCATCTCATATGTTCATAAATGCGACAAATGTCAGCGCTTCACCATAGTTTCCCTAGCTGCTCTAGTCGAGCTAACAATGATCTCATTCCTGTGGACATTTGCGGTGTGGGGAATCGACCTAATAGGGTCCCTACCAATGGGCAAGGGAAGAGTTCGTTACGCAGTGGTGGCAATCGACTATTTCACGAAGTGGGTAGAGGTCGAGCCTTTGGAAACCATCTCTTCAAAGAGAGTCCTGGACTTTGTGGTGAAGAACATTGTATGTCAGTATGGGCTTCCTAATAAGATCGTGTCGGACAATGGGACCCAGATCGACAGTGATCTCTTCACTAACGTCTGTGAAAAATACGACGTTATTAAAAGTTTCTCCTCAGTAGCATATCCACAAGCCAATGGGCAAGTTGAGGTTGTGAACAAAGCCCTAAAGGCGAGCCTTAAGAAGAGGTTGGATGAGGCCAAAGAAGTATGGCCGGAATAGCTCCCATAAGTACTTTGGGCATACCGAACTTCTCACAGAACCTCCATGGGACACACTCCTTTCTCTTTTAGTTTTGGAAGCGAGGCCATCCTTCCAGTCGAAGCTATGGTAACCACTCACCGGCAAAAGACATTTAGCCAGGAATAGAATGATGAATTACTTAACACATCTCTCGACCTGATTGATGAGAAACGAGAGGATTCGCAGTTACAGCTCATCCATTATAAAAAAAAAATCACTCGTTACTTTAATTCTAAAGTCAAGAGACGTAGTTTGGGATTAGGCGACCTGGTTCTCCGAAGGGTCTTTCTGGCGAATAAGGATCCCAAGGATGGCGTTTTAGGCCCAAACTCGGAAGGACCATATCAGATCATGAAAGTTTTGCTTGAAGGAACCTTCAAGATAGCTTGGCTGAATGGGGAGATAGTCCCACGGACCTGGAACGCCATGCATTTAAAAAAGTATTTTCAATAGTACAGTCATCCATGTAAGGCTTAATTATAAAAGCCATTTAATTAAATAACAGATGGATTATTAAATGATTTTTCTTGTTAAGGTAGTTTTAAATAATTTTTCTTGTTAAGGTTGTCTTAGCTCGTGTATTGATGTTTGTAAAAGCAACCAAGAAAGCCTCTACATTCTGGTTACTTGGGGGGCATATAACCTGAGGTGGATCAGAATAAGATCGCTGGATAAGTTTAAATTACATAAAACCCTAGAAACAACCAGGTATAAAACTACCCTGGATACAACCAGGTCAGAAACTTAGAAGCTTGGAAAATTGAATATTTGATGGCTTTTTAAGAGCTCGAGATGTCAATAAACCTAGCATAAACTAAGTTTAAATCACTTAAAACCCTGGATACAACCAGGTCCAAAACTTAGAAGCTTGGAAAAATGAATATTTGATGGCTTTTTAAGAGCTCGAGATGTCAATAAACCTAGCATAAACTATATTTTAATCATGTAAAACTCTGGATACAACCAGGTACAAAACTTAGAAAGTTGGGGAAATTGTTTAAAATCAAGGGCTTTTTAAGGCTCGAGTTGTCAATAAACCTAACACGAACTAAGTTTAAAAATATTTTAAATCTCAAATATAACAGGGTCAAAGGCCTGATTTTTAACAAGTATGATATAAATCAACACATAAAGTTTGGATATAACTGAGCTCAAAATATATATTCCAATCTAAAAATCGATTACTAAAATCTCGAATGTACAAGTCTAAAGAGTCATAAACATGAGAGATAATAAAGGAAAGATAAATAGATAAAAAGTTAGATATATAAATTGAAAATAAAATTGTCCAGAGGAGAAAAACCTCGAGCTGAGCCCAAAGGCAATTGTCTACAAAAAAATATTAAAAACAAAAACAAAAGGAAAAAGATTGTCACTGAGCTCCTCCAGGTCGCTCTGAGGATGTAACCTCCTCGCCTTTCTGCTCGCCCGTCGCAAAAGCATCCCCCATTTTTGACGGTTCTAGCAAGATCCGAGCCTTGATTTTTTCAAGCTACAGATCCCACAGCGCGGGAGTCATGAAAGAAAAGTTCCCATCCTAGTTAAAGGCATAGCAATGGTACAACATATCTTCCATGGACGACAATGAGGTCACCTTCTCTTCTTTGACTGCAGCCTCGGCCTCGAGCAGTTTTGCTTTGGCTTCATCAACCTCGGCAGTGAGTTGTACAGTTTGAGCCTGGAGAGCAGCCAAGGCAATCTTTGCAGCCTTCTCGCTTTCCTGGGACGAGGCGAGGGCAAACTTGGCATCATACTTGCTCTTTTGAGCAGCTGCAAAGGTAGCTTTGGCGGCCTGCTCACCTTCTTGAGCAGTTGTCAGGGCAGTCTTGGCGGCATTTATTTCAGCCTAGAGCTCATCATTTCTAGCCCTAGCCCGGGCTATACAGCGATATTGAGCCAGGGCAGACTGCAAAATAACAAGGAAAGTCAGATATATCCTTAGACGCGATAAAAAGAAAGATGTCACCAAGGAAGGATAACTTACTATAAGGTTCTTCCCCAGGGCTGACTCCAGGATGTTCTCCGGGCTCCGCTCCTCGATAGTCCTCAAGTCCCTCGAGCTGGCCTTACAGGCATGCCCCACCATGTGGCTCACCGTCTCGTAAAGGATTCCTCGAAAGGCTTCAGGGATTTTCTCAAGATCCTAGGGATCTACTGGTATTTGGACGGTCGTGGCTGGGGCCGGGGGAGCTGGAGGATCATCTTGTATTACTTGATCCCGAGGAGGTGCAAACCGAGATGGAGGAGGAGGAGGATGAATCCTCCTCTCAGTAACGGAAGACACCAGAGTTGTCAAGCTCGTGCCTTTCCCCTTAGCAGGGGATTTTAGGACATTTCTTACTGCCAGAGGGGCCTTCTTCATAAATCTGGGCCTGTTCATGACAGGGCCCAAGCCAGATTTCCCGGCCTGGAAAGCAGTACAGAGGTCAGGAGCTCTGGTTTGTTCCATCTCTTCGCCTGAAAATAACAAGAGGGGATTAGTTCTCAAATAAAGTAAAAAACATACAAAAAGAAAATAAATAAAGATCCTACCCTCCGGGCTGGGGGAGGAGTCTATTATCACGACCTCTGACCTTGGGGCTACTAGAGGAGAATGAGAGTCTATGACTAGTATTTCTTGGATCCTAGGAGGTTCAGGCTCCGGTGCTACCTCAGGGCTGGAGTCATCTACGTACTGCCTAAATCCAGGGGCAAAGGTGCCCTGGAGCAGAGAAGGCCAGGTCCTACGGTTGGTCTCATACTCCTCAAAGATGGCAGACCTAAAATTTAAGGTATTATCGACAACAATGGTTCCCTTAGGGTAACTACTATCATGACGCACCACCAAGTGGTCTACACACTGGTGCAGGGTGATATTACGGTCTGGGTTGTTAGGATGATGATGGACGAACTGATTTAGGTTAAATCTAACTAAATTAAAATCGGCAATAGCCCTATCTAGTTCCCTATAAGGATATGGGTTACCTTGGCCGGAGGGGCCAGCTGCTGCCCCTGACGCAGCTCGCTCTAAGTCGGGTTCCCAAATAGCCTCGTGAACCCGCCTCTTTCGCACAAGAGGCACATCGTCCTCTTCCTCGCCCTCACCTTCGATGGTCGGCAAGGCCTCTTCTTGAGAGGGTGGGAGCTCGTGGATTACCAGGAGGGTAGCCAGGGTCTTTAAGGCCAACGTCTGGCCTTCGCCAATCAACTGGCATGCCAGCATCGTGATGTCATTCATGATCTAGCAGTAGTCCATCTCACTGGGGGGAAGCCCAGACAATTTCTCGTACTGACCCCCAAGGATCGCGGACTTCGTCGTCCTCGCAAATATGGCTGCACGAGAAATAAACTCAATTAATACATGTAAAAGGGAAATATCTTGGAAAGAATAAAATTTCACGAGCTGAGGTCAGAGAATAAAGAACTTACGAGGATGGTTGAGGTATCTGTGTTCACAGTTTCAGAACCCGTTCGACATAAAGAACAAGTCTTTATAGTCGTTAGGGTGGCTTGGGAGCTTGATGACCGGAGCAGAATTGGGGAATCTAGTGAGATAGTAGAACCCGTCACCTCGCCCTCTTTGTTTTGGGGGGGCTTTGAGGCAAAAGAAATATAATATATCTACCGGAGTGGAGACCTCCCACTCTTGCTTCAAAAACAAGTATTTTAGCCCCGCCAAAAGCCTATAAGAATTTGGGGGGAGCTGAAATGGAGCCAACTTCACGAAATTCAGGAAATCCACGAAGTATTGGTCCAAGGGAAGCAAGGCACCTGCCTTCAAGTGTTCGTCACTCCAGGCCGCAATATCGTCCTGGAGAGGGGAGCAGCCCCTTTCCCCTTCGAAAGCAAGTCGGGCGATGAGAACTCTAGTCCCGACCTCGATATTGTGGCTTAGCATGATCTTGTTCACCCTCCTCTGAATCGTGATCTTGGATACGATTCTTTCTGCCTTGAAGAAGGTGTTGGGGTCTACCACCACCTCTTTCTCCACCACTGGACCGAAGTGGGGAATAAGAGACTCAGGGGCGACCTCCTTCCCTTTGTTCTTTTGCTGAGCAGACGAGCTAGGTGCGTTCTTCTTGGGAGCCATCAGATCGCCTAACAAACAGAACGACCTAATTAGTGGGTGACCTAAGAGGTTTTAAAGGTTATAGCGCGAAAGTACGGAGGGGGATGTTTTAGTTTTGATGTACGAGCTGAGTTAGCCTCGACCCCATCGCGTGATGTCATGCATTACGCTAAGTGACGCGCCTCGATTTCCTAACAGACCACTGATATTTAGGAATATGTGTGTCAGAATATCAGGCTACTACTTTCCTTGGGAGGCGGTTTAGTGCAAAACCATCCAAGAAGCGTGGCCCCTAAGCAACCTAGTTTGGACCCTAAAAACTTTTCATCTTCTATATCCCGAATGGGTATTTTCTAAATTCGCCATGGACTACCCAACTTTACCCAGAAATTACCCAGTTTTATCAATGTCGTAGTTCCAAAGACATTTTAGGACCTACTCATTAAATCTAAGTTGAAGCCTATTCGCTAAAAACATTTGGGAAATAGCCTAATATTGATTACTGTGAACTGAGGATGAGCATGGTGAAAAGAAAAAAGAAAAAAAAGAAGACCAATAAAAGAAATATTTCATCAAAACCAAAAGACAAGGTACTTACTTCGATAAAAAGAAGTAGACTTTGCAGGGGAAAGTTCCTAGAAAACTCCTGAGTAACTGGGTTCAACGAACGGTTTTTGGGTTTTTCTGAGAAAGAAGAAGGATTCGGAAATACAGAAGAGAGAAAATATATAAAATTTTCAAATGAAAGGTGGTGAAACCTGAAAATTGCATTATACGTAAACAACATAAATTAATTTGGGCCATCCAATTTGGTTAGTACAAGATCCAAAGGCCATGGTTAAAAAGACAAAACGGCGGCAAAAAGGTGACAAGACAATTATTGTATGCCTCAAAACCCGAACAGACGCCAATTGTGGTATACCACGTGTCCAGTACTTGAGTAGTGGGCAAGCATGGTTTAACGCAACAGAAGTCTAAAAGTCCCTACTATGTAGGTCAGAAGGTGACGACTTGAACCACGAGTAGGGACTTGGGGGGCAAATGGTGTACCCTAATTTCAGCACGAGTCCCTCACTCAGCTCGGGTACATGTGGCAAATAAATATACGAAGAAATAACCAAGAAAATTATATATGTTTATTATCCACATAAGCAACTCCGGTTTCACATGGGCACGTGTGGTGTTAGGTGTCCTAGATTTAATCCGAGCTACAGACATGAAGGTTGGGAAGCACAAGCTCATGATATTCAAATGGCTGCCGAAGTACGAGCTCAGAGAGATATCCAGCTCGTGATAATTAAAATATATTGCGTACCCGCAGATCCTCAAAGACTCGGGTACTTTTATACAATTATTTATGACCAGTCTGTCATATTTAATATCCCAGATATTAGGATACCATTTATTTTGTGATCAATCCATATCACAGTATAAATGGGAATTGTTTGTATTAAATGTAATAAATATGTAAATCTGTGATTGACTCACGTGGTTACCCAAACTTGTCCATGGAATTTCTATATAAATACTAAGAATATTGGACAGGAAAAGGGACTATTATTTTGTAATACTGAAACTCTGTCAAAATAGAGAGAGAAACAGCAATAATATAGACTCGAGGACTATGTGGATTTTAATCACTGAACCACGTAAAAAGATTTGTGTTCTTGTGAATTCATTTCGTATTTCAGTTTATTCTTAAGCACTAATCATCTTTATTTTTTCTTAAATACACTGTTGGCGAAAAACCGCGTCAACACTTGTGTTACACATTTTCAATAGTGTACAACAACTTTCTAGCAAGGGATGGTGACAAACGATTAAACTTTACAGATGAAATACTAATTACATCCCAATTGGAACTAAGTTTTGCTAATTCAATAATTTAAATATGTACATTAAAAATTAACTATTTTACAAAGAATGTGGTTTGAATACCATGTATGGGCTATATAGAATAGTAATAGATTTTTTGTTTGGAAATAATGCATAATTAAAGCTTTGTATTATTGTGAGTTACGACAACCAATTGATGCATAAGGATTACAATTTAAAAAAACTTTTTGTGATTCTTCAAGTGAAAATAAAAAAGGAACACTTTTAGTCAAATTGTCAATTTTCTCTCTTTTTTCTTTTTAATTAGAAACTTTTCTTCTTATCTCATTTCTAATGAAAAAATAATAATAATTTTTCCAAAAGGAAAGAGAAATCAGAAAATTTACAAAAAAGTTCTAAGTAAAGCAATAAAGATTAGGACGCTTTTGGTTTCTTTTGTAAAATAAGAAAATAAATTTCCTATATTTTACATTAGAAAGTATTTTTAGAGTCTTTGTTTAGTATTTTTCTTTGTAGTGGGTCACAAATTAATGTGAACTCCTTCGGTAAGACCAATAAAATTACAAAACTATACAATTTTGAACGGGAAATATCACATATATATATATATATATTCTAATATATTATAATTTTTAAATATAGCAACATAATTAATTATCCAAAAAACTGCCATTTTGTTAAATTTAGACACAATTGTCAATGTCATTAACAAGCTTCCTCTCTCTCTAAAACTATTTCTCAAACATTCTCGCAGCCACTCTCTCATTCTCTACCATGACAGCACCACCACCACAACCTCCCCACGACGGCAGAGCATCACCTCCCTACGCTGTCGCCATAATTATCACTGTCCTCTCCATTGGCGCCACCACCTTCCATCATCATTGAAGCACCCCATCGAATATCTCTCTTTATTTTTTTTTATGTTTTAATGATATGCAATTATCGAAATTGTATGTTATACATACAAATTTTAAGATTTTACATGATCTAATATTGTAGGTCTCGAAAAAATACCAAAATTAAAAAAATCAACTGAAACGAATATTTGAGTGAAAATATATGAACCACCAAAATTTTCATCAAAATTCAGTGCATAGTATCGAAATTGCATTGAAAAAGCATCGTTTTGGCCAAAAATCAAGTTTTCATGATTGCAACGCAAAAGCATCGAAACAACATCGAATTATTTTAATCGAAAAAAACATCGATTTTGCATCGAAAAAGCATCGTTTTTACCAAAAATCAAGGTTTCATGATTGCATGGCAAGAACATCGAAACAACATCGATTTTGGATCGAAAAATATTGTTTTAGCCAAAAAAATTAAGTTTTCATGATTGCATTGCAAGAGTATCGAAACAACATCGATTTTGTATGGAAAAAGCATCGTTTTGGCAAAAAAAAAAATAAAGTTTTCATAATTGCATCAAAAAACATCGAATTTGCATCGTTTTCATTATTTTTTGGTACAAAAACGATATTTTTTTTATGTTCTTGTGATGCAATCATGGAAACTTGATTTTTGGCCAAAATGATGTTTTTTTATGCAAACTTAATGTTGTTTCGATGCTCTTGTAATCCAATAATGAAAACTTGATTTTTTTTGCCAAAACGATACTTTTTCGATGGTTTTGCGATACAATCATGAAATTTTGATTTTTTTTTGCCAAAACGATACTTTTTCGATGCAAAATCAATGTTGTTTCGATGTTCTTGTGATGCAATCATGAAAAGTTGATTTTTGGTCAAAACAGTACTTTTTCGATGCAAAATCAATGCTTTTTTTAATACAAAATAGATGTTGTTTCGATGCTTTTGTGATGCAATCATGAAAACTTAATTTTTTGTCAAAACGATACTTTTTTCGATGCATTTTCGATGCTCTGTACTGAAATTTGATGAAAAATTTTGAAGTTCGTATCTTTTCACTCAAATGTCTGCTTAAGTTGATTTTTTTTTTAATTTTGGTATTTTTTTCGATATCTAAAACATTATATCATGTAAAATCTTAAAATTTGTACTAGAACATACAATTTCAATGGTTGCATTTTGAATCATTAAAACATAAAAAAAAAATAAAGAGAGATATTCGATGAGGTTTTTCAATGGTGATGTAAGGTGGCAGTGCCAATGGAGAGGACGGTAGTAATGACAGCAACAACGTGGGGAGGTGGTGCTTGCCGCCGTAGGGAGGTTGTGGTGGTGGTGTCGTCATGGTAGAGAATGAGAGAGGGGTTGAGAGAATGTTTGAGAGATAGTTTTAGGGAGAGATAGATTGTTAATGACAGGTAATTATGTCCAAATTTTATAAAATTACATAGTTTTAGGATAGTTAATTATATTTACATATTTAAAATTATGTGATATTTTCCCCATTCAACGAATAAATGTATCATGTATAAACTATCAAATGCTAATTTTTAATTTCTAAATGTGGGGAGACTTATTTGATAGTGTTACAATAATTTACTTGCCAAGTGCATATTTGACAATTTTCACATTGGCTCTGTGTTCTAGAAAATGACACACAAGTTTACAAGTGTGTGATTGAATTTGAAATGAATCACAATCAAATGTCCAAATACGATACGTTTTCTATAACGCCCTGGATAGCTAAGACCGTTACACTGTGTATTTATAAAAGTGCAAGACTTGCTAATCAAGTCATTTAGTTAGAAACGTGTTACAGAAACTATAATTGAACTAGGGTTAAAAGATTTTGGTCACAAAAGTTGCATTTCATATATTTAAACATTTTAGTACATGGGATCTCAAAAGAAATAACGTTTGAAAGATAGTTTACAAAATTTCAGGTTATAGGTACAGCTACTAGCCACTCTAAGGGCAAAACAGACATTTAGGCTCTCTCATCCTGTACCACTCCTCGGCTGTGGCGACCGATCAGCTGACTATGTACATTCAGCCTCAAAGCTCTCCCACTCAGGATTGGTCCGCTTTACCCTTGCCTTTACATGCACCACGTAGCACCCGTGAGCCAAGGCCCAGCAAGAAAACACAATAACAGAGCATAATCATCAATCAAACAATCAGATATTTCGTACTGTATAATCATACACTCAACAGTCCAAGACATCTATATGATCAGGCATTCAACATACCAAGCATATCAATTATCATTAACAACCAATTCACATATAACAATCAGAGTCGACGCCCTTAGGTCGCACCCCCTATTTATCCCACTGACTCCGACCCGCTTAAACCGAGCTCAGTGAATATCAAGTTGTCCTCAGCTACCAGTGGCCGAGCCGCGCCCTGTGCACAAATATTGATTCCGACACTCTTAGGTCGTTTATCACATGTCCCATGGCATAATACCATCTATGACATCATACAGATATAGGGAGCTCTTAGTCCCAATACAATCACATAACCAGATGCAGTTTTCTTACCTTTGAATTACGGTAGCTTTGATCAATGATGACAACCCTCAAGCACAATCCCTTCCGAGCCCTAGCGTACACCTAGTCACGGTCATAAGTTAGAACCATTACCAAACTTCAATCCCAAAACCTAACCTCAGGAAGCCCTAATTCCACCAAACGGGGTGATGGAATCAAACCCCGAGCCCCTGGGCAAAAACCCTAAGAAATAACTCAAAAATCCCCTTCTAGAAACAGGGTAGCGCTACAACGCCCTAAAGTGGGCGCTATAGCGCTACAAACAGAAGCAAAAATGCCCAAATCAGCCAAGCCTAGCGCTGTAGTGCCCAAAGGCTAGCGCTACAGCGCTAGTTACAGCACTTCAACACCCTAGTTTTTTTCTCCTTCGATTTTCCCCGAGCCAAACCTCTATAGATCCCCTCCAAACCTCAACCATACACCAATTTTAGCCCATCATCATCTACATCTCACCACACATGACCCAACAACCTCAATTCTAACCACATGCATCATCAAACAAAGAAAGTAAGCATTGAACTCAAAATTCAAGAACCCCAACCAGAAACTCAAAACTAACCTAGCAATCAAGCTGATCAAACTCATAATTTTCTTACCTTTGATGGGGAAATCAAATTTAGGTTATCCTCCAAACCTTTCTAGCTTTAAACTCCTTAATTCCCCAAGCTTAATTCTCCTAACTTCCATCAAAATCAAGTTTCAGAAATCATTTCTAACACAGTTTAGAAAACTCAACAAAACCTCGAGACCTTACCTCAATTAAGTGACAAATCCCTGCTAAAACCTCTAGCTTCACCAAGGTCTCTAGCCCCAAGCTCCAGCCCAAGTTTTCCTGAGTTAAATCTTCAAAATTCCTCAAGAGGTTAAATCTTCAAAATTCCAGCCCAAGTTTACCAAACCGATTGGAGGAGAAGAGAGCAAGTCTAAGTGTTCTGTTTTCTCTTCTTTCTTTCTTCTGTCAGTTTCTACTTCTTTCTAACAATTCCACTAAGTCCAAAAAACTGAATATAACTTATCCCTTTAAAGTCAAATGACCATATTACCCTCCTAATTATAACTAAACCTTTAGGTCCTTCTAAGGGCATTTTGTTCATTATTCCCAGTTCCCGCTAATTCCTCGAGTGCCCCTATAAATTACCGCTTACATCCCGACACCTAACTAATCACCAATTATATTCCTCAATATCAAACGGTCTCCAATATATTTTCTAAATTCCCAGAAATACCCCCAGACTCACCCCGAGTCATGTATAAATCTCCGCCACTAATTTAGGGAACCTACCACCAAGCTAGCTTGCGTCTCTGGCTTGAGCCAAGTGGTCCGAACCCGTTTACCTTGGCCCAACGTGGATGCACCTTGCAACACCTTGGAAATATTTGACTCAGAATCTAGTACAACCAAAAGAAATATCATCAAACTATACTAAATTAATTGATCAATATTTGGGAGTTATTTATTTATTTATTTATTTTTATCTTGAACTTTGTATACTTTATGTTTTTAATTAGGGTTTATATTATTTTAGACCATGTGTTTTATCTCATTATCTGTTTGGACCCTATGTTTTGATAAATTACTTTTTGGACCCCGTGTTTTCTAAAATAGTTCAAATAGACCCCTAAGCCCGATTTTGATCAAAGTTTTTTGAACTAAAATCACAAATAATTCATCAAACTAACAACTCACAACAAAAATACAGTCATTCTACCTAAGAATTGTATTGTTATACTCAATTTTTTGTTCATCAAAATCAGGTTTAGGAACCTATTTGAACCATTTTATAAAACACATGGTCCAAAAAATAATTTGTCAAAACACAAAGTTTAAACAGTTAATGAGGCAAAACAAATGGTCTTAAAAGATATAAACTCTTTTAATTATATAGAAGATAACACTATCTTTATGAGTACTTAAAGGATGTAAAGCTATAAAAAATCTACTCTATTGATAATTTAGTTCATGTTTCTTTTTTAATAACTCCTCAACTAAACAAGAAAAGATAAAAAGAAGCATTACTACCTATACATTATCTAGTCTAAGTTCTAACTTTTACATCTCAATGTTTATTAAAAGTTCAATTTAACTTTTTTTTCTCTCTAAATAATAATAGCTGTCAAAATATGAGTTTTGAAAATATTATGCGGTTGCATTGGAACGGACTCACTCAATCAGCTCGCTCAAGCTTACTATGAAAACTGACTCTGCTCGGCTCGGCTCACTATAAAAATTACGTGGGAAACGCAAACGCGCACTACTATCTAATTTATGAAAACACCGGCTTAATTAACACTAACTTTTATTTATTTATTAGAAAAAAAACCGCAGAAGTCCTAGTAAAAAAATTATATTTAATTTTGAATAATTTAAATACAAATCCGGAGATGACAGGCTGAAAGGTGCCAGAGCTCAGAGCTCCAATTTTTCTCACTAAATTTTTGTCCCTCTGCAAGCTGTGCAAATCTCACACATTTTACGAGAAACCTGAAGCTTCGACGGAAGAGATCGTCGGAAGTTGCAGAAGCTCAAGTGCTTCGCTGGGAAGGTCTAAACTCCGGCAATGTGTAACTCACGCGCTCTAGTTTCAGTTGCTCTTCTTTTTAGCTTGGCTGTAGCTTCGGTCTCTGCTCAGGAATCTGGTTCCAAGATTCATGGGAAACACTTAGCGGTATTGTGTTTTTATAGCTCTCAGTATTTTGTGCCTTTTTCGTTTTGTTTATGTTATATGCTGTACTTGAAGGATTGATTGTGCTTTGTTGAGAAACTATCTTTGGATGCTGATAAACCAGTGGAAAGATGAAATGGAGTTCTTTTTTATTTATTTCTTTTTGGGGGGGGGGGGGGGGGGGTTCTCGTTTTTTTAGGCGATCACAAACTGTTATGCTGTTTGAACTGAGTGCGGTTTTGATTAGACTTGGTTTATTGAGCTCTAGAGTGGAAATGGAATGAAAAATTGGGAGATTTGATTTTTCTTCTTGCATTTTAATTTTCCCTTTTTATTTTCCATAACTGGTTGGAGACGTTTCTTGTGAATTTCTTTTTTGTTATGAGAACTGGAAAGGGTGCAAGTTTGAAGTGACATTTATGAGTTGTGCTGCAGACGGCAGCAACTTACATGTGGTGGGTTTAAATATTTCAAAACCGTTGGGTTAATTGAAATCTATAGCTAAATTTGTTTTTTTTTGGCTGATTTGCTGCGCTGTCTTTAACATAGTTTCATTATAGCACCTAACTAGGTCAGTTCTATCAGCACCCTCGTTTATGGAATGTAGTTGGTCAATTCACATATATCAGGTATGGAAGATTTAAAATAGATAAACATTCTTAAAAACTTATTTTATGAATTTAACAAGATTATTATATTTTTTTATGTAGGTTTCTATACTTTCAATTGGTTAAAGGAGAGATATGTCACTTTTTTCGTTTCGTTGAGCCGGTTTGGCTATCAAATATTGGCTCTACTGAAGATGAACGAGTTGAATGGGTATCAAATTGCTTCGTAGATTCAAATCCAGTTCAAATGTGGTTATTGCCATACCATTTGAGGTAAGTTTTGTACTTTCATAATTATGTTATTGTGATTATATATTATTTCAATAACTTAATTTTTGTGTATGTCTTAGTGAGTATTGGAGGCTTGTAATAATTAATTATGATCATCAATTATGCTATTATTTGGATTTTTTTGGCAATTTCCCACTAGATGAAATTTAATCCCTCATTTTTAGGTAATAATCCAACCTATTAATTTTATACTCTTGAATTCATTTAAAACTTTACTGTATCTAAATGTTTATATATTTATATTGCATAGTGTCTTTCAACGTTTGCGCACAAATAATGCGAAAACTAAGGAAGTTGTGTGGAGAAGTGTTAAGTGTTCAACCAGTAAAATCAGTTCAATGTGGATTCTATATTATAAGGATGATAAAAGACTTTGTCAAGAATGAGGCTCCAACAAAATGGCTAACTAGTAGCGTAAGTTAATATAATATTTATTAAAGTTCTAACATTTTCTCAATATTTTCATAATGCAATAATTTTTGTTTCAGTGTGGCGGGAAGATCTCTTACACAAAGGAAGAGATCAATGAAGTACGTGAAGAATGGGCACAATATGTCATGGAGTTTTTAAATACTACATGATAAATCTATTCATATTTTGGCTAACCAATTGAAATATGCATGAGACTCATTATTTTGGATAATTAATTCAAATTTAGTCATTTTATTGTAATTAACAATGTTCTGGACGTTTTGTATAAAAACAAGAATTTTTTTGGGATAAATATGCATATAATATATATATATATATAAATAATAACACCACAAGTCGGTTGTACAACCGACTTGTGATACAAAACACCATAGGTCGGTTGTACAACTGACTTAAGGTGTGTGTTATCCCTAAAAGATCCAAGGATGATGTGGCAAATGAGAATGTAACACGTGACATCACAAATTAGGGAAAAATGACAAAGTATTGAGAAAAGACCGACAGGCAAAAAGGATAGGTCCAGGACCTATAGGAAAATCAACCAAGCCAGTATCTCTAGGGGTGGTCGGCCTGACCCTACCTCGGGGTGGTCAGCCCAATAAGCCCAAGGACCTTAGGGATGGTCGGCCTGACCTTATCCTCCATAGGGTGGTCGGCCTACACCTCCAAGTACACTTCACTGAGAAGTAATTACTCTCGTTCAAACTGAGATCAACAGGCCTAGCACCCCGAAGATCAACAGGCCTAACACTTAGAAGGTCACAGTCCAACACCCAAGCTTTGGTCATCGGGCCTAGCACCTAAGTCTGACATACCAACAGAGACTTAATATCTCCTAGACGTTTCTATTGTGCATTATCAACCACGATCCATTGAAGGCAACAGGAAGACCCACGATCTCACAATCATGGGAAGGTGGACACGTATCTCCACTATTTGATAATTGTGTGCCAACCCACGATCCCAGTATCATTGGTCGTGTAACAGCTCTTGGGTACTATAAATAAAGGACCCAGGACTTCATTAAAAGGGTCTTTGTTCTGAGAGCTTTTTGGCTGGAATTCTTTGCAAGTGAGAAACGAGTGAACACTTTTGTTCATCATTGTAATTGTCGAGTGACTCAATACTGAAAGCTAAGTGGATTAGATTGTTACTCTTCATCTGAACAGGGAACCACTATAAAATTCATGTGTGTTTATTTAAGATAATCGTACTCTGTCATTTATTTTGTTTATTTCATTCAAAAGGTTTCGCATATTTTACATACAACCGTTGGCCAATTTCACAAGTCAACATTATTGTACTTTCATTGAGAGTATGAAATCAAGAAACACACTTTCGTCATTTTTACTATGCCTCCAAAACCCAGTTAGACCAAGAAGACTGCTCCCAGGGACTCCACCACCCAGAATCCCATAGATCCCGTTAACAAACCTCAGGTGGAGGTTGGAGATCAACCTGATGTAGAAGATCCACAGGACACTCACCAGGAGGAGATGGCGCAATTTCTGGCGAGGCAGGAGGCATTTGCTGCAGAAATTTCCCTTCAGAGGGTGAATATAGAACGACAACGACGAGAGATCGATGAGCAGGTCCAGAGGATGATCCAGAGGGAGCAGGAGGCTTACCGGAGGCACCAGGAGGCCACTGTGGCCTTAGAGGCGGCTACTCAGTTAGCCCGAGCTAACGCTGAAGCTGCTGCTCAAGCAGTGAGGGAGGCTCAGGCCAAAGCAGCAGGAATACAAGACCACAGTAACAGAAAGTCCCAGGGGAGGAGTAGGACCCCAAGGGCACTCTCGGAACCACTTTCCGAGGATGAAGAGGCACATTCCAAGACTGCCTCCTCCATGACTAAGAAGAATAACACTCCATCTAGGAGTAGGAGTATTACCAACCCGAAGGCCCCCCTCCCAGGGGGACCAACGAAACAACGCCGGAGATGAGGGT
Source organism: Humulus lupulus (assembly GCF_963169125.1). NCBI lineage: Eukaryota > Viridiplantae > Streptophyta > Magnoliopsida > Rosales > Cannabaceae > Humulus > Humulus lupulus. Next base: position 77,926,671 of record NC_084798.1, on the reverse strand, counting down.
CAAACATCTGAGAGCCATGTCAGGAATGAAAATGGTCGCTTCAAATCTCAAAGTCATGTAGGACGAGAGGCTTGGGGGCAGGGTTGCACCGACAGGGGCAAGGCAGACCTACTTCCCCTACACCCTTAGTCTCGCAAGGGAAATGAACCGATAAATAACACAAGTACTGTGTTCGATATGATGGGGAAAGATGCGCGACCTCAGGATTTAAGGGAGGTCATCAACAGGAGGACCAGTGCTCAGGAGGAGGTACCAGGGATATCCACCCCACCTGGAGCAACGATCCCACCAGTAGTGCAGGCTCAAATAGATGCACTCGTTATGGCTGTTCAGGGTCTAAGAAAGAAACCTTCAGATATCGAGTTGGCTCATAGAAGTGGGAGCCCTTTCAATGCCAAGATCCAAGCTGCCCAACCACCACCAAAATACAAGACCTCGAAACTTCCTACATACACTGGGAAGGAGGAGTTGGTACGATACATTGGGAAGTTTAAGGATCAGATGGAGTTACTCGGTGTGTGTTGACGCCATTTTTCATCAATTTAAGAACATAAGGGCATGGATTAAAGAATAGAGATATAATCAAATAAATAACACCATATATTTATAGTGGTTCGACCCTAAAAAGATAACCTACGTCCACTTAGTCACTTTTATTATTCTTTAAGCTTGAAGAACCATAGTTTTTGGCGAACTTGCGTCGCCGGTTGTTCTATAGTCCTCCTTCGCTTTACATTACATAATGACTGTGTATACAAGAATGATCCTTTGGCATTATCCATTGCCCCCCTATTTCTATCCCATCTCCTCTTATTTATATTGAGGAGTTTAGGGTTACAATTAGATCATGGGCCTAAGTTATTGGGCTTGGCCCGCAAATAATACATTACAATAGAATTATAGTTATATTTTGATAAATGACAACTTTGTACTCCTTTGCTAACTCTGTTAGCATGAATGTTGTGTGTTGAACGAACAAGATCATTTGCCTTGTGCGAACAGAGGTAAAATAACTTGTCTTGTGCGAACAGAGGTTGAGGAATGCAGCTATGCGACCAAATCCCTTCTGTTAGCGCTTAGTAGTCTGCTTTGTACTCTGTGAGGACAGGAACCATTTTGCACTGCATGAGAACAGGAACCATTTTGCACTGTGTGAGAACAAGAAGGAAAAATGTTCCATTCATAATCCCTTCATAATCTATTTTTTTTTAAATGTCATAAATGCCCAAAAAAATGGGTATAACATTTTCCCCCAAGTCAGTTTTGTGCTTTGCGCAATTCTGACTTAGTTACGCGAAAAATTTCCTCATTCATTTTTGGTTATACACTTACATGGCATTTAAATAAAATACCCTTTTCACGATCACTTCTCCAATAGTTCTAAAGGCACTTTATTGGACAACAACTTGTTATATCCTTCTATCATGAACAATATATACACAAACAAAAACACCACAAGCCTTTTGAAATATCGTGTTGTTTCTGCAATTGACTTATTATTACTGACTTTTGTTCGCCCCAGTTATATAAACTGGCATGAATTTTCCTTTGTACTATTTACTCTTACCGAACAAACTTGTACACAAGCAAACAAACATACTTTGTTCTTTGCACACAAATGGGATCAAAGTCCCTTTAGACTAATAGGACCCTTAGGTCCATCAGTTTGAAAACCTAGCCCATTGCTTGGTTTTGTTCTCTTAGGAGCCTTCATGGTTGAGAGTAAGCTGTCGCCTCCCCCTTCTTGCATTGAGAAGCTTGACGTCATGAGAGGAGAAGAGTCGTCCTGCCGCTTGTCGCCGACGTCACCAGAGTAGTGTGATTCTGCCAAGAAGCTTCTGTCACTGTTGCTTCCTTCTTGCAACGTTAATTGGGTAAGCATTTCATCCGCTTTATGCAATTGGGTCTTTGTAGATTTTTGACTTGAAACTTTACGTGTTTGGGGCCATAGGCTTGGATTGTTCAGAGGTACTGCAACCTTGAAATCATCCTGTTGTTCCCTTTCCATCAGCAGTCGAAGGCCACCGTGGGTAAGTATCTGAGTTTGTTGACTCTTTGCGAACATAACTTTTAATTATGGCTCTTAAACGAACATATATTCCTTTGTCCGCTTGCATACATATGAAATCTATTAGTTCTTGAGCAGAATTGTTGCCATTGACTCCTTGCACATAAGCAAACAGAGTTATCTTTCTCTCCAATGTGTAAATCCTTGAGTTGTTTCTCTTTGTTCGCTTCTGGTATACTAATTGGATTAAGTTTTATCCTTTGAAAAATCGAGTATATGCTATAAGGATTTCTCTGATATTTGCTTGAATCTTTGCATTTTTGCCACAACTTTAGTGTAAGACCTAGCATCGAATCCATGGGTATTGAGTTCTTAGATCCCGTTTTGTTTACTCTCCTCAATTTTAGTCAAGGTTTCATTCCCACTTCTGTTTGTTCCCAATATGCGATATACATGTGTATTTGAGTGAATTGGTACCCTTGCTTATCATTCTATTTTGCTAGCATAGAGAATCCGTAATCCCAGTATAATGCTAGTAGTGGTTGAAATTATTTGCTTAGCACCAATAGATGAGTAGAGGCGAACAGGACATTCTTGCTCTTTGTACAATGTTCTGTTCGTTTCATGCAGTGACCTGAACATCGTGTTCTCAGGTCTATAAAAGAGTACTCAATACTTGCTTTTGTGCTTTTTAGTGTAAGCATATATACAATCAAATCATTTTATGCCACTATACCATTTGCTAATTGTGATTCCTTACAACGAGCACATAGTATGAACACAAATGTATCATTCTTTGTTCTGATCCTTGTTCGTCCACTAACTCGGCTCTTGTGAATAGAAGAATACACATTCTTTTTTTTCTTTCTATCCATTAAACCATAAGTGAACAGCCACCTTCAAATATTTAAGGTCCAAACGGTTTCACAGCACCAAGAATTTAGTCTTTTAGCACTAATTATGCAGACACGGGCGAACATAAATGCATATAAGCGAACAAAGCCAAGACTTATGGCTTCGTTCACCTCTAGCGAATAGACCATTTGCGAACCCATGCGAACAATTTGTATTTCGCCTGCTTCTTGCCTTGTTCATTTCCATGTGTAGGAATAAAGATGATTAACAATCCTCCATTTATTTGAATGAGTTGATGCCATTAGAATAGAGACTTCAAATTCTTACTCGTTTCTAGGCACACAATCGAACAGTTAGTTTATGTTCGTTCCACTCATAAGCAAGCCCCTTTTCTTTGATTCTGTTCTCATTTAGTATGTGTATGTAGGCCCATTTATAGTATAGGTGGACAAATAAGCTTTTCCTCCAAGGCTATAGGTGAATAGGTTGCATCTTTGAATATGAGAACAACCCCATCTAAGTCTCGGTCCAATCCAGCTTTTATGAATAAAAACGAGCAGGTACTCCTCTTGCTAATGAGTGCATGCACACACTTAGCAATTACTCGAACATACATCACACACATTTTCGTTGAGTCAAATTTGCTAGTGTCTTGTAAAAAGAATGTTTGAATCAACCCATAAACGAACATGATTCTGGAACTAACCTTTAAACAAACATCTTGCTTGAACTCCTTTTATGAGCAAGTTTCCTTGTTCTCCCCAAGTATAGATTCTTTTGCAAGCTAGCTTATTCATGTGTATTAGTACATTTTCGGTTTTGTTCGCCCTAGCTATACACCTATGGGCGAGCATGCCTCATATTGTGTATGTGAGAACAAAATCTTACTCTTTTTGCTTGGTCCTTCCTCCCATCTATCCGAACAGGCCTCGTTATTCGAAGTGTATAGGGATTTTTTCGTCCCTATTTGCTTATGATCTAGGACCAAGTCCATGCCTCCCAAGAAATTAAGAACGTTAAGGAAGAGGAAAAATGTTGATTATATCGAAAAAGAGCTTGGAGAAATCTTTAGCTCGGATGGTTTTGTGACACTGAGATCCGCCTTTCTACAAGTGACTTGCCCCATTTAATAGATAAATATGGACTCATTGGTGAGCTCGGGCTTAGAGTCCTTACTAATGACGAGCAAGCAGGCTCCCCACCCGACAGGTATACCGCTTGGAGTCCCATGAATTGCCAAGCAGGGGCCTTCCTTCCACTTCATCCGTACTTTTTGGAAATATGCGACTATTTTGGAATAGCCCCATCCCAACTGATGTCGAACAACTACAGACTATTGGTACTGCTGCGTATTCTGTATAGAGTATTATATTAGCCACCCCATAATGCTTTGGAGGTTCACTTCTTGTTCAATCTTAAGTCCGATCATGTATCAGGTTATGAAGGATTTTACCACTTGTGTAGTTACTCTGGTGGGGAAGTCCTTAGGAGTAGCGTTTCCAACCCTAGTCACTACTTTAGTCAATACTTTTTTACCAATGCCTTCTAGTCCGAACATAGGTCATTCCGTGATATTGGTAAATATATGATCGTTTCCCTTTCAATAGTTTAATGTTCTCTTCCTTCACATTAAGCTTATTCTGCTCACCTAACTTGTTGTATTAGGTCGTTATAGGCGACCGACTCCAACCTCTGAGATGCAAGAGCGTCTTTCTCAGTTACGTCGGTTTGATGGCAAGTATAGGAATGCATCCTTCCTTATCAATGATGACAATTTATGATTGGTCGGTCTACTCGAACCATACCAGTCATTAGATCATCTATCGCCGCCTCTGGGGTTTGACTACGTTCCCTTTTATGAGGTTCGAGAGTCTATACGCGAGAGGCTATCAGAAGAGGTTTTTGTTGTTCGCGACGAGCGTGAGTCAGTTCACTTTGAAGTTTCATCTACTTGCTCTTCCCCAATCAGTCTTTGTTCTAGGTTGCCTAAATGTTCAGAGTTTGACTTATCGCAAGTGCCTCTCCCTTCTGAAACTTTTAGTGACGTGGAAGGTCTGGGTCTATCCCCTAGAAATGAGGAACTACCCCTCCCTCATTGGTTAAATGAATACTTTCCAGAGGAAACTTGAACTGGCAGTCCTTTCGGTATACTATTTTTTCTTAACCGCATTATGACATATACATTTTTTGTATCTTATCTGACCATTTTTCTTTTGGCAGGAGACATGAATGTTCGAGCTTTGTTCGGTGGCCCTGAGGTTGTAGGTGCAAGAGCTAACAAGAGGAGAAAACAGTTAGCGAACAAGAACAAGGGGACCCTTGTAGAGTCTTCTTCTGTTCGTTCAGGTCAGAGTCGACCTCCAACTGGGGTTACATCGCTGGCCCCTGCTTCGACTGCTAGTGTGGTTCCCACGACCCGTTCCTTATCACCTATATTACATTCTCGTGTTCAAATTGTGGTACCTAGATTTGAAGAGGTCATTCAGAGTGACCAGATACGGGCAGAATGGTCCTTCTCTGGAGTTTGCGTCCCCAACGAGATCATTCGCCATTCTATTGCCAACACTGTTCAGGTATGGTTCTTCTCTTATTATCATACTTGTTATCTTTTCGCTTGATTTTTTGTATTGATCTATTTTTATCCTTCGTAGACAATGATCACCTTGAACAACCTATCTAAATCTATCGAGCAGTTGAAGAAGGATAAGGAAGATACATGTCGTGCCCTCATGTCTGAGATAGACATTGTTCATGGTGAGAGGAACAGTTGTAAGATCAAGCTCGAGCAACTCAAAAGTTCTTACCGAGAGCAATCAACTAAAGGTCGTGATTGACCGTCTTCAGAAGTCTCATAATGTTGAGGTTGAGCAACTTAAAGCTGATGCGGAAGCTGATCGTCTTCAAGCCCTTGAAGAAAAGGAGAGATCCTAAATAACATCTTTTTTCAAGTCTGGAAACACAACCGCAGTATTGATTTAACATTTCTGAATGGCGGAGAGAAGTCCCTACTAGAGGCTTGTGAACAGAGACTTGTTGATGAAGAAAACTCCTCTGTTCGTACCTCATTAGCACAATCAGGGAATGGTGATGTTTCAAGGCCTGAAGATCTCACTACCCGCACTTTTGCTGACCCCTTAGCTGCCTTGGGAGACCAGACCCTTGAGCCAGAGTCTTGATAGCTTAGTCTCTAGCGTGCCTTATGTTGGAGTATTTTGTACTTGCATACTCTTAACACTTTGTTTTCTTTTGTAGTCCATACTTGCATGCAAACCATTTTGCCTTTTGTTCTTACTGCGAACAGATTAGTTGCCTTAAGTGAATGGTGCGAGTAGCTTGTGTATTTTTATATCTGCTTTCTCTCTTTTCATGGCTTGTGTCTGTCTCACTTTTAGGTGCAGGCGAGTAAACTCAATTTCGCCTTTGTGGGTAGAACAAACAAGACATGAGCATGCACATTTTTGCCTTTTTGGGTAGAATGAATAGGACATGAGCATGCACATTTTTTCCTTGCGTGTTCTTACACCCCATATGCCCCCAAGTTCTTGAGGAGTCTAGGTCCTTGATCACTTGATAGTAGAATTCATTTTTCATCACCATAGGCCAATATGATCATTTTGTCTGTTTCATGTATATAAACATAGTCAAACACACCATTATATGCGAACAGGTCACTAAAGGTTATTCCTCAAACTGGTAGGCGACCAGAATTGGAGGTTGTCCTTTAATGGTGATCAACCGTGGCTTAAAAGTTGTCCTCTTTCCTAACAACGATTAGGTTCTGAGGTTATCTTTCAAACCAGCAGAATTTGAAGTTATTCTTGATCAAAGTTCGAGGTTTATCTTCTCTTCTGAAAATGCTTCCGAGTTCGTGCATCACTCGGTTCGAACCTGGTTCAGCCAGGTTTAAATATTTGCTTAATAGCTACCTGTTAGTATTCAGGCCTTATTCCTAGTTAGGACCAGGATTTGATAACTTTGGTTTTTCATGTTAGTTTATTAAGTTTTATTTGGAAAAACTTTGACAATTCGAGCTTGTGGACGCGGTTCTTCGCCAACAGGTAATTAAGAGAAGGAGAGAAAGGGATTAGTGCCAAATATAGAACCGAAACAGATATATGATCTTAGAGGATGAAAGAAGTGACTCAAGACACGTTTTTTAAGTGGTTCGAAGGTTAAAATCCTTCTACTCCACTAGTCAATATTATTGATCTATACTGAGTATTTGGTTACAGAGTATTTTTTACAAGAGGTTATTTTTTTTCCAACCCCTATCAACTCCCAGGGTCTCCATATTTATAGGTGAAGGCACCTGGAAGTTGGTAGGGAGGTCATCCCGTGACCTTCTTACTTGTCGTATCAATTCTGTGACATTCATGATTAATTCCTAAACCTGACACATAAGTGTGGTCAAATCAATAGGTAAGGAAGTAATGGGCCGCACGGCCCAACCCAATCGTGGGTGTCTGAACACGCACGTTTCTGCTGCGTGTCCGAGAAGTCAGGGGGATATCAGACACGTGATGCCTGATATATGCACGTTTACCTTGCGTGTGTTGACTTCTCAAAGAGTCATAGCTCCATACCCAGCTCGTATCGCGAGCTTCACACTGGACTCGACCTTTGGCCTTCAGGGGGCCCCCTCCAGTCTTGGACAATGGAGGCGAGCCCTTGGGGCTTCCTCGAGCTAACGACAGAAGCTCCGTTCTTAGGGGAATCCATGAGATAATCATGATTAGTTTGCAGCTCGGCTTGCTAATCAGCCCGTGGGAAAATCAGGGCGTACATCTGCCCCCCAAGCTCCTGCTCGTGGTATACCACGTCGTATATAAGACCACAATAGGGGCTTTTAGACTTCCTCATGAACTCTTCGTATTCCACTTTTTACGCAGGCGCCTGATACGTGGAACATCGTGGGTGGTGACGGTACGTCTTACGAGAACCGCATTAAATGGCCTAGCCTATGCCCAGCCGTCGTTTCGTATTTCGAGTGGAGGGCCTCGGATCCTTCATCAGGGTCATCCAACGGTCGTACATACGTGATCCCTTATGCATATAAAAAGGGGTGGCCACCCTACGCACGGGCCACCCTTTCATTCAAAAAATTTCAAGCTTCAAATTCCTTTTCTTCTTCTCTCTTTATTTCAGAAGAATGAAACCCTCGACTCTGTTACTGCCACTTTCAGCATTCAAGAAGCTTAGGCGCACGGATTTCTCCGAAGCTTTGGAAGTTACTACACCGACGAAATTCTTACCAACGCAACACCTTCGTCCACCTCCCAGCCACATACTGTAAGTTTCTTGACCCTGTGTGTTTTGAGAATGTCACTGTAGCTTAGGTAAAAAAAATTACTGTAGTCGCATGCAAGGCTTTACTGGGTCTTGTGGATATGGGGGGTGACATCCTTTTTAGGTTAGGGTATATTTGTAGTAGGAAATTGCTTTAGAGTATGGGTTTCAGGGTGCTTTTTCTGGGGAAAATTTATGGGTAGGAGTTTTGGGAATTTTGGGTGCAAAACTGGGTAGCTTAGGGAACACGCCTCACAAGCGGTTTTGCAATTTTCTGCCTACTGAAACTTTCCCCCCAAGGAAAATTCTATCCTGACCCTCCTAACACACGAATCCTGAGTAATCGAGGATCGGTTGGGAGCACAGGCGCGTGTTCATCGAACCGCGTGTTCCCACTCTCCACGGGCTGGGTTTACCTCAGCTCGTACAAATAATAATTGCCTTTTCCTCATGCTTGGGTCGCCTTTTCTGAAATGTTTTCTTTTGTTCGTTAGGCGACCAGATGGCTCCCAAGAAGAATCCTCCACAGAAGAACGTCAGCAGCTCGGCCTCCCAGCAGGACAGAGGAAAGGCGGCGATGCCTAGCTCCCTGATCCCCCGCTTCGGGCCGACGGTGGAGAAGGAGGTCGAGGTGGCTCCTGACGCATTCTTTGAGGCGGAGAGGATCGTCTCAAAGATCACCGACCAAACGAAGATTAACAAAATCTTCCTTTCCCACAACATCGCCCTGGGGAAAGCGTCCGTAGTGGCCCGACCTGCTTCAGAAGGCGAGCGGAGCTGTGCGCCTCTCGACAAGTCGTTCGCGGCCTGGAGCGGTGATCATTTTAAGGCAGGGGCTTTCCTTCCACTGGATCAGTATTTTGCTGATTTCCTTAACTATGTGGGGTTGGCCCCATTTCAGCTCTCCCCCCCCCCCCCCAACTCCTACCGTCTGTTGGCGGGCTTTAGGTATTTATTCAAGAAGCAGGAGTGAGAGGTCCCCACTCCTGCGGATATTCTATATTTCTTCTGCCTCAAAGCCAGCCCGGACCAGCGGGGGCGAGGCGACGGGTTCTACTATTTAACCTGGTTTCCCAATACGACGGCGGTCATCGAGCTGCCCAGCCACCCCAATGACTTTAAGGACCAGTTCTTCATGTCAACTGGGTTCCAGAACTGCGAGAATCACTACTTCAATCGTCCTCGTAAGTTTTCCCCGACCTTAGCTCGTACTTTAGGTGTCATTTTAGCTCCTCCGTACCCCATTTTAACTCAGACTAATCTTGCAGCCATTTTCGCGAGGACAGAGAAATCTGTGACCCTCGGGGCTCAATATGAAACGCTGGTGGGCTTGCCCCCCAGTGAGAAGGATTATCGCGTGCTCGTGACGGACGAGACGATGGTGTTCTGCAAGCTGATTTTTCCAAATCAGACCCTGAACCTAAAGAGGCCCCGGGGGCTGCCCCCAGCTCGTGGCACCAGACCTATCATCGTGGAGGAGGTCGCAGGAGACGAAGATGAGGAGGACAAGGGCGACGAAGTTTCGCTCATGAGGAACAGGAAGAGGACCTTGGAGGTCGCCCAGGGGATGGGCGAGGAGAGGATCCAATCAGGAGCAGCCGCGGGTCCTTCTGGCCAAGGTAACCCTTACTTGTTTAGGAATTTAGATAGGGCCACCGCAGACCCCCGGCTGGCTAGGTTCAATCCTAGGAAGCTCGTCCATCGTCACCGAAGCGATCCGGACCTGAACACACTCCTGCTCCATTGTGTCGACCGGCTCGTGCTGGATCACCAAGAGAGCCGACCTAGGGGTACCGTAGTAGTAGATAACACCCTAGCATTTAGGTCGATCCTATTCGAGGAATATGGGACCAACCTCCGCACATGGCCATCACTCCAGAGGGGTACCTTAGCTCCGGGGCTTAGGCAGTATGTAGGAGAATCTAGCCCTGAGTCAGAACCGGACCCAGAACTTGCGCCAGTTCGAGAAGTAATCGTCCTAGGTTCCTCCAACTCGGGGGGTAGGACTCCCTTAGTATCTGCATTTTTTTTTTTTTTTTTTATATTTAACCCTTTGTCCTTGTCTGTATGGTTGCTAACTTGTACTAACCATGTTTTTGTTTTGACAGAAGAGATGTCTCAGCCCGAGGATAGCTTGAGAGGCGCAGTTTTCGGGGGAAACCCCTCAGCCGGGCCAAGACTGAAAAGGCTCCGGGGGTCCAAGAGCGCCGCTGGTGCCTCCACCAAGTCTCCGGCAAAGGAGAAGGAGAAAACCCCGGCAGCCCAGGACACGGGAGCAATTTTTCCTGCTGCAAGAGCAGGCCAAATGCCTCCACCACCTCCGCGAGCTCCAACTGCCACTCAGGACGCGGGAACTGAGCTCGGGACTCCCGCCGTGGTGGCCTCCGACGTACGCATCCTAGTTAATCCCCAGGATCTGGAGAAGATCCCAGAGGCCTTCCGGGGAACGGTGTACGAGTCGGCGAACTACGCCGTCAACCATATTTATAAGTTCACCGAGAAGGAACTTCGAGCCATTGAGACAATGAGCCCGGTTGGGGTAATGGAGTCTTCAATGGGCATGACCCTAACGGTAAGTTGCCCTGTTTTCCTTTTAAAGCTTTTACCCTTACACTTTGCCCTATTTTTCCTAAGGAAATTTATCTTTCATTTCTCGCAGGGCGTCGTCGCTCTTCACCGGAGCATCATCAGGGCCAAAACTCAGCTCGAGGACATGAGGGCCGAGCATCAGGCGTCCCTTCAGGAGGCTAAGGCGACTGAAGATGCCTTGGCGACCGCGAAGGCCGAGCTGGAGAAAACCCTCTCGAAGGTCCAAGAGCTCGAGGCCTCCCTTGCCACCTCGTGGATAGACCTCGAGGCTGCGAAGACTGAGATCCAAGCCGCCCAGGCCGCCCTGGAGGCCGAACGGGCCACTTTGGAGCAGTCCATGCAGGATCTGTTCTATCACTACTGGGCTTACAATCCAGAGGCAGACTTCTCCTTCATGTCACCGAGCCTTTGGGCGCGCTTGCTGGTGAAGTTCCAAGCTCGCCTTGAGAAAGAGGCACCGCCTTCGGAGACTGGGGAAGCCTCTGGCGTGGCAAAGGAGGGTGAGACAGCGACTTCCCGGGGGTTGTCCGGTGGAGCTTAGGGCGTTTTTCTCTGTTTCCTTTGAATATTTTCAAGTATATTTTTTTTTGTAACCTTTGCATGAGGTGTTTTCACCTCGAGACAATTTGCTTTGACGTTTTTAATTTACGCCTTTTTTATGCCTTTAAGCATTTCGGTTATAATTTATTGAAAAACCTAGTTCGCGTTAACTTTAACCCATATTTCGAGCTCTTTAGGAAGAAAAACGATCAACAGATTTAAATCAACTTCTAAGTTTTATGACCCGGTTAGAACCAGGAACTTAATTTGAAAACTTAGTTCGTGTTAACTCTTATCCATATTTCGAGCTCTTTAAGAAGAACAACGATCAATAGATTTAAATCAACTTCTAAGTTTTGTGACCCGGTTAAAACCAGGAACTTAATTTGAAAACTTAGTTCGTGTTAACTCTTATCCATATTTCGAGCTCTTTAAGAAGAACAACGATCAATAGATTTAAATCAACTTCTATGTTTTGTGACCCGGTTAAAACCAGGAACTTAATTTGAAAACTTAGTTTGTGTTAACTTTTATCTATGTCTCGAGCTCTTTAAGAAGAACAACGATCAATAGATTTAAATCAACTTCTAAGTTTTGTGACCCGGTTAAAACCAGGATAGGACTTAGTTAGCGTTAACCCTTATCAATATCTCGCGTTTTTAAGAAAACAACGGTCAATCGATAAGAATCAACATCTAAGTCGTTAAGGAGACCTGGTTATATCCAGGTACCATATAGTACCATATGCCCCCCAAGTAACTGGGAAAGGGTCTTTCGTGGTTACTTTAAGATTACACTTACAAATATGCGTAAAAAGCTGATTTTCATTGATACATAAAAAGTGGCCTTCCAGGCCTTACAAGTGGATCATTGATAATATTTCTTTAAGTGGATGGCGTTCCAAGTCCGCGGGACCGCCCCTCCATCAAGTCGAGCTAACTTGTAAGTTCCTTCCTTGATGACTTCGATGACCTGGTATGGTCCTTCCCAGTTCGGTCCCAAAACTCCATCTTTGGGATCTTTTCCGGCGAGGAAAACTCTCCTTAGGACCAGGTCGCCCATGCTAAAGGCGCGTTTTTTGACCTTGGTGTTGAAGTAGCGGGTGATTTTCTGCTGATAATGGGCGAGCTGGAGTTACGAATCCTCTCACCTTTCCTCAACCAGATCGAGGGAATGGCATAGGAGCTCATGGTTTCGATCTTGGTCGTAAGACTGGACTCTATGCGAAAGAACCTTTATCTCCATGGGGAGGACTGCCTCACTCCCAAAGGTTAAGGAAAAGGGAGTGTGACCCGTAGGAGTCCGATGCGAGGTCCGGTATGCCCATAAGACCTGGGGGAGCTGTTCTGGCCAGACACCCTTCGCTTCATCTAATCTTTTCTTGAGGCTCGCCTTTAGTGTCTTGTTGACAGCTTCGACCTGGCCGTTAGCCTGAGGATAGGCCACGGAGGAGAAACTTTTTACAATCCCATGTCTTTGCAGAACTCAGTGAACAGGTCGCTGTCGAACTGAGTGCCGTTATCGGAGACGATCTTCTTGGGCAGGCCGAACCGACAGATGATGCTTTTAACCACGAAGTCAAGCACCTTTTTGGACGTTATCGTTGCCAACGGCTCTGCCTCAGCCCACTTAGTAAAGTAGTCGATGGCTACCACGGCGTAATGCACCCCGCCTTTGCCAGTGGGGAGGGCGCCAACCAAGTCTATCCCCCAAACGGCAAACGACCATGGGGACGAGATCATCTTCAGCTCGACTGGAGGAGCTCGGGCAACTGCAGCGAATCGTTGGCACTTGTCGCACTTCTTCACATATGAGATCGAGTCTTTGGATAGAGTTGGCCAGTAATACCCTTGCCTAAGAACCTTTAAGGCCAAGCTCTGCCCCCCGGTGTAGTCTCTGCAGAATCCTTCGTGAACTTCCTGCAGGATGGCCTTCGCTTCACTCGGAAGAACGCACCGGAGGAGAGGTAGGGAATGCCCACGTCGGTACAACACCACGTCGACTATCGTATATCTCGGAGCTTGATACAGGATTCGCCGTGCATCGTTACGTCCTTCAGGTAGCTTGCCCTCGACGAGATATTCAAGAATGGGGGTCATCCAGGTCGGCCTGGCGTCGACCATCTCGACCTCATCCCGGTCTCCTTCTATACTTGGTTTTTCCAAGAATTCTATTGGCACAAACCCCAAGGTCTCCGTCTCTCCCGAGGTGGCGAGCTTGGCAAGAGCATCTGCATTAGCGTTCTGTTCCCGAGGTATCTGTTCGATCGATCCTCGCTCAAACGCGGACAGCTCGGCTTTTACCTTTGCCAGATATGCGGCCATCTTGGGTCCCCGCGCCTGATACTCGCCCAGAACCTGGTTTACCACGAGCTGGGAGTCATTGAAGCACTGGACGGAGCTCGCCGTTAACACCCTGGCTATCCTCAGGCCGGCCAACAAAGCTTCGTACTCTGCCTCGTTGTTGGAGGCCTTAAACCCGAACCTTAGCACCGAGTGGAATCTATTTCCCTTAGGGGATATCAGAATGATTCCGGCCCTGGAGCCGTTCTCGTTGGAAGAACCATCCACGAAGATCCTCCACAACGATTGGGGCGAGGTGACCTGGGGCGAGCCCTCTGCTGGATCCTCCTGGAATCCCGTGCATTTTGCCACAAAATCGGCTAGGGCCTGACTTTTCATTGCAGTTTAGGGAGTGTAGAAAATCTCGAACTGACTGAGCTCGACCGCCCATTTTAACAAACATCCCGATGCTTCAGGTTTTTGCAAAACCTGCCTTAAAGGCTGATCGGTCATGACGTGTACTGAGTGAGATTGGAAGTACGGCCTGAGCTTTCGCGAGATCGTGATTAGGCAGAACGCCAATTTTTCCATCAATGGGTATCGTGATTCTGCCCCGAGAAGTCTCTTGCTGATGTAGTAGATTGGCTTCTGGACTTGGTCCTCTTCTCGTACCAGTACGGCACTAGCTGCATCCTCAGTGACAGCCAGGTAGAGAAAAAGAGGCTCTCCTGCCTTGGGCTTGGATAGCACGGGCGGTTCAGCCAGATGGGCCTTCAGGTCGAGGAATGCGCTTTTGCATTCTACTGTCCATTCAAACTTCTTGTTTCCTCGGAGCAGGTTGTAGAAGGGCAAACACTTATCGGTTGATTTGGAGATAAACCGGTTGAGCGCTGCCACTCTTCCTGTTAAGCCTTGGACATCTTTCCGCGACCTGGGTGAAGGAAGCTCGAGCAGAGACCTGATCTTACTGGGGTTTGCCTCGATTCCTCGGGTATTGACTATGAACCCCAGGAATTTCCCTGACGCGACTCAAAAAGTGCATTTCTGGGGATTGAGCCTCATGTCGTATTCTCGTAGTATTTTAAAACATTCTTCCAGGTCGGAAACATGGTTATCGGCAGTCTTTGACTTGACCAGCATGTCATCAACGTACATTCCATGTTTTTACCAATCTGGTCCGCGAACATTCTATTTACTAGCCTTTGGTAGGTAGCTCCGGCGTTCTTCAGTCCGAATGGCATGACCTTATAGCAATAGACATTAGTCGGGGTCATGAAGCTGGTGTGTTCCTGGTTTGCCGGATTCATCGCGATCTGATTGTAGCCTGAGTACGCGTCCATAAAGGACATGAGCTCGTGCCCCGCCGTGGCATCCACCAGCTGGTCAATCCTTGGCAATGGGAAACAATCCTTGGGGCAGACTTTATTCAGGTCGGAGAAGTCGATGCAGGTTCGCCATTTTTCGTTGGGCTTTGGAACTAGCACGGGGTTGGCGACCCAAATTGGAAACTTGGCTTCGCGGATAAAGCCACATTTTTTGAGCCGGGCTACTTCTTCTTCTAGGGCTTCTGCCCAGGTTGTTCCTAAATGTCTTTGCTTCTGAGACTTGGCGGGGATGCTTTTATCCAGATGAAGCGTGTGCATGATCACACTCGGGCTAATCCCAACCATGTCCTTGTGTGACCATGCGAATACGTCTAAGTTATCCCGTAAAAACGCAGTCAGCTCCGCCTTCCTCTTGCCACAAAGGTTTTTCCCGAGCTTGACCATCCGTGATGGATTTTGTGGATCAAGGTTCACCTCCTCGAGCTCCTCAATAGCCTGGAGCTCGGATCTATCTTCGCCTACTCAGGGGTCAATGTCCTCACCCAAGGCGACATTTCCCCCTTTGGCACTTTGAGGTTTTTCAATCTCAGGATCCGCCAAGGGTTCCTGGGATTCCTTTTCGCTCTGAACGGCCATAGCTAACTGCCCAGGTTTAGATTTTCCCTTCATGGAAATGCTATAGCATTCCCTGGCAGCGAGCTGATCGCCCCGGATAGTGCAGATCCCTGTTGAAGTAGGGAACTTCATGGCGAGGTATCGAATGGAAGTGATAGCCTCGAAAGCTATGAGCGTAGGTCGCCCCAAAATGGCGTTGTAGGCAGCGGAGCAGTCAATGACCACGAACTCGAGTAGTTTGGAGACGGTCCGAGACTCTTCTCCTAGGGTGATCACCAGCTCGATCGTCCCTATCGCTGTCGATCCTTCTCCCGAAAAACCATACAGCATCATGGAGGTCGCCTTTAGCTCGGCGACGGTCAAACCCATCTTCTCTAAGGTGGATCGGAATAGGAGGTTCACCGAGCTTCCGTTGTCTACCAGTACCCTCCTCACTTTCCGGTTGGCGAGCTGGACTGCTACAACCAAGGGATCATTGTGAGGGAACTGGACATGGCTTGCATCTTCCTCCGTAAAAGTGATTAGTTGCCTCCCCAATCGCTGCTGCTTTGACTGGCGCTGCTCCGGGACGAACTCTACTCCGTTGTGAGCCTTTAGTTCATTCACGTATCTCTTCTAGGCGCCCCTGCTCGTGCCAGCCATGTGCGGACCTCCAGAGATGGTGGATATCTCTCCTCCGACCACGGGGGGAGGAACATCCTGATCTACCCGAGACCCGAGCTGACTGGCTGGGGTTTCTGGAGCAGGTCTACTCGCTGAGACCCTATTCCGCGAGTATTGAGCCAAGGGACCGGTTCGGATGAGAGTCTCGATCTCATCTTTCAAATGCCTGCAATCGTCGGTATTGTGGCCGATGTCGTTATGAAAATGGCAAAATTTGGAAGTGTCTCTCTTTCCCTTGTGGTGCTTCAATGGCTCCGGCCTCTTCCAAGGGACCCGAGTAGAGTTGGCCAAGAAGATACTCTCTCTGGACTGGGTGAGCTCGGTATACGTCATGAAAACGGGCTTAAACTTATCTACGGACTTATTCTTCTTTTGGTCGTGCTGACCGTTTTCACCATTGCCCTTTCTTTTTCCTCCACCGGGCTGGTTGCTCTGCTTGATGTCTGGGGTTGCTGCCACGACCTCCGTCCCAACGGGCTGACCGGGAACCTGGCTGGTTCCCGCCGCTGAGGCTTCGGCTTCTTCCAAGTTTATCCATTCTTGGGCCCTGTTAAGGAATTCGTTGACCGAGCTGACTCCCTTCCTCTGTATATCCTTCCATAGGTCTCCTCCGATAAGGAATCCGGTTCTCATGGCCATGAGCTTGGAGCTATCATATGCGTCTCTAGCCCGAGAAGCGACGTTTGCGAATCTGCTCAAGTAGGCCTTCAAAGTCTCACCGGGCTGCTATCTCACGTTAGCCAGGGAGTCGGCCTGAACACGGGCGGCCTGGGAGGCTCGGAATGCCCTTTTGAAGTCGGCTGAGAAGGTCTTCCAGGAACTGATTGATTGTCTTTTACTTTGCTTGAACCACTGCCTGGCAGGTCCAGTCAGTGTGGAGGGGAAGATCAAGCATCTCAGCTCCGGGCCAATGTTATGGGCCATCATTAGGGTGTTGAACATCCCTAAATGGTCCGACGGGTCTCCGTCCCCGTTGAACTTTGACAAGTGAGGCATACGGAAGCCAGATGGGTATGCCGTTGATGCTATGCTGGGGGCGAAGAGTACCATCTCGTCTCCCGAATCATACTCGTCTTTTTCTTTTTCTGACAGGAGCTTCCTCATCAGCTCCTCCATCTGAGTCAGGCGCTCGAGGGTTTGGTCTTGATGTCCTTGGTTATTCTGGGGCTGTTCAACAGCTCCAGATCCATTGTACACATTTGGTGGGTTATTGCCCCTCCTATCTAGAGATAGGTTATTTGGGACATTCCCCCCGTTGCGTGTTTCGGACAGGGCCCGACCTGAGCGAGCCTGGCCATCTTCTCCTGCTCTGTCCCCTCTATGAGAGTTGAGGTGATCTCGCAGGTCACCTCCCTGGGTGGTCTGGTGACTTTGTGCCGAACTTAAACGCTGACGAAGGTCTCCTCCGGAGAGATCACTCTGTCGACTGCCTGTCCAGTGGCTCCTGCTGGATAGGCTTGGAGTCCGCCTTTGGTGGTGACGACCTGAGCCTTCCCCTGGCGCCCTGCTACGCCGGGAAGGTCCAGTTGATGGCGGGTTTCTCCTACTACTCCCAAAGGCTAGGATGTCCCGGACGGGCCTAGGAGGAGACGGATATCTGATCGGAGATGGAGGATGCCTGACTGGGGAGGCGATCCTAGTTCCGTCTGGACGGATCAAGTTTGGTGGGGGCCTCTCGGCCCTGCCAACCTGCTGGTCCCGCGTCGGGCGATCTGGACGAGGCGCAGGACAGTCGTCGGGGACGAGCTGACATCGCGAGCCTTCCTCGGATCTCCTTCGGGAATTGCCTCGAGCTCCCCTGGGCGTTCTCGAGGATGGTTGGGAGCTAGGAGTCGACGTCCTGACCGAACGGCTGTATTGCTGTTGTCCGGTCCTAGGCATTTCCTCGAAGTTTGCATCTCGATGGTGTGATGAAGGGGTGGAGTTGGCTGCCGGAAGTCTATCCGAATGGCTATGCCTAGACCGGTTACCCCGGCGAGACTTAGGAGCCTCGCCTTGCCTCTCTCCGACGTTAATGCCGGTTGTGAAAGGGGGTAATCGGGCCAGGATATCCTGGATTTGCTGGCTAGCTGTTGCTAACTGACTCCTCAGTTGAGCGTTCTCCATCTCCACCGCAGTATAATAACATGGGTTTGGATTAGGTGGCCGAGGCGCCGAACTACCGGTATCACCTTAGCCCACCGGCTGTTTTCCTGGCCGCTGTTGGACTTCAGGAACTTGTTCATCAGGGATGGTAGTATGATGAGCCTCCTGCCCATCATGTTGTTCTGTCTCGTTACCATGCCTGGACCGAGTAGTCACCATAGTTGGATGTTTCCAGCAGCACTAATCGAAAAACCTCTCAATGAAAGCACCAAACTGTGGACGCGGTTCTTCGCCAACAGGTAATTAAGAGAAGGAGAGAAAGGGATTAGTGCCAAATATAGAACCGAAACAGATATATGATCTTAGAGGATGAAAGAAGTGACTCAAGACACGTTTTTTAAGTGATTCGATGGTTAAAATCCTTCTACTCCACTAGTCAATATTATTGATCTATACTGAGTATTTGGTTACAGAGTATTTCTTACAAGAGGTTATTTTTTTTCCAACCCCTATCAACTCCCAGGGTCTCCATATTTATAGGAGAAGGCACCTGGAAGTTGGTAGGGAGGTCATCCCGTGACCTTCTTACTTGTCGTATCAATTCTGTGACATTCATGATTAATTCCTAAACTTGACACATAAGTGTGGTCAAATCAATAGGTAAGGAAGTAATGGGCCGCATGGCCCAACCCAATCGTGGGTGTCTGAACACGCACGTTCCTGCTGCGTGTCCGAGAAGTCAGGGGGATATCAGACACGTGATGCCTGATATATGCACGTTTACCTTGCATGTGTTGACTTCTCAAAGAGTCATAGCTCCATACCCAAGCTCGTATCACGAGCTTCACACTGGACTCGACCTTTGGCCTTCAGGGGGCCCCCTCCAGTCTTGGACAATGGAGGCGAGCCCTTGGGGCTTCCTCGAGCTAACGACAGAAGCTCCGGTCTTAGGGGAATCCATGAGATAATCATGATTAGTCTGCAGCTCGGCTTGCTAATCAGCCCGTGGGAAAATCAGGGCGTACAGAGCTGATGTTCCAGCTCGGTTTTTAATTCCAAATTTCACTTTTATACTAACCTGAAACATCAAAGCTTGATTGCGTTATTTAAACTTTCCAAGTACATCTACTTGTTTCGTTTATTGTCACAATCACTGTGCATACGTATTTAAACATATAAGTATGATGAGCTTATAACTGCTCGAAACTCATACTCCTTTATCCATAGAAGCATGACAGGTTATAATATTACTCAAAATTTTGTTGCACAAAAAATTTGTAATATTTTTCCTTTTATGCTTGGTCATCTCTATACTTTCACCTTTTTCCAAAAGTTTGAGACAACTTTTATATTTAAAAAATGTATAGATTTTTTCCAAGCTCATGGTGTGGTTATATCCAACAATTCTTAGCTCGACTTAGAGCTATTTTTTATATAGCAATATTAATCTTCGATGTATACAATCTTCTGGCTCAAAAATCTTTTATGCATTTGATTTTACTTTCAGCTTTTCGTTTTAATATTATGCTTTACATTTCAGGGCCGAAATATTTTGAGCATGTTATATTAAAAACTTGCTTTTATAATTGTTTATCCATACAAATACATATATTGGATTTAAGCTCGAGTTTCATTGCATTCAAGCACAATTTACCCGATATATCCATGTCCGATCTCGTTATTTGTCAAGGTCGGACCTTACTTTCACCAGGCACTCGAAAGTACTTATATGGCATGTAAGTTTAGTAGTTTAGTTATATCTTGCTTTTCTAGTCACTTTTCCTCTTCCTCGAGTAGCTCCCCAAGGTTGTGAGGTCGAAACTATCTTTTTTGCAAAATATTCCAGCCTCGAACTCGACTTAACTCGAAGTAGGTTTATTTATATTCCAACTTTCTGTCGATCAGTTTTAGCTGGTTTGTTCCAAACTTATTTAGCTCGTGTCTGGTTTGTAATCCATACACTTGTAATTTTGATAATCTAGTTATGTCCAGATCATCTTAGCTCGCACATCTGGTTATATCCAGACACTTATAAATTTTTACAATCTGGTTAAGTCCACACAACTTTATGCCCCCCAAGTAACCAAGTTACAAGTCTTGGATTACTTTCTCCTCGGGTTCGGGCTAATTTTATAGTGCAAAATTTAAAGTTATCCTCTTTCGAGGTTATCTTCTTTTCTGACAACGATCAGAATTCGAAGTTTTCCTCTTTCATGATTACAACTGAGATTCGAGGTTATCTTCTTTCCTGATCGCGATCACTCTATAAAGCAACCTTTAACCGTGTTTCCTATGAGAAAAATATTTGTTCATACCCCTAGCAGGTTTCGTTACACTGGGTAGGCTACCAAAATATCCCTTAAAGCCTGTCTTCAGTGTTCGGCTCACGAATTTATCTCTGAGGAACATCTCCTTTTATTCTCTTAACATTTCCAATCCAGTACCTTTCTCCAGCTCAGGGTGTACCGAGATATATAGAGATAACACTAACAGTTTTTAAAGCATGCTTTGCCATTTTTTATTCTTGTTCGTATCGTGGAAGTAATCTCGTGAGAACAGGTTCCTTATTGCCCTTACTCCATTAGATTGTTAATACCAAAGGAAAACGAACAGAGCTGGAGTATCAGTTGGTTCCTTGCTAAACCACTTGAGCGAAAGAACTCGATTTGAGGTTGTCGAACATAATGTCTCCATACCATAAGTGAGTGGGATTATTCTCCATTCCTATTCATTCTCTATGTATATCATAAATGGAATATATACATAGTTAGGTGAACAGGCTCGTTTTTTGGGTTGGTGTGGTCATGACTCCGAGGTGAGCCCTAAAATTCTTTCTCCTTGCTCCAACCTACTTGTGTGCGAACAATTAGTGTTCTGCTCATGTAGTCTCGTTAATCTAGTTATTTCTTGCTTAGTGATAGTAACTTTTCCTCATCCTCGAGTATGCTCTCAAGGTTGCCAGGTTGAAACTATTTTGCAAAAAAATCCAACTATATCGATTTATGAATATCGTTGGTTAATCTAGAATTCCAACTTTATCCTTCTATCGATTTATTTTAGTTGGTTAATCCAGATTCATTGCATAGTTAAGCTCATGTTAACAGGCTCGAGCTATTTATTCCACGTGTTAGCATCATGTAGAAGTTATTCAATATAACTTATTCAAGTCAGCTTAGAAGTTATCTTGATATTGTGTATCGCTAAGCTTGAAAACTCATCAGCAAATATCACATGCTTTTCCTCGGAATGCCTTCGATATATCCTGTTCGCCCCATGTGTGGATGCATGGGGGAATGGATTTCATTCAAGGATTAAACGAACAGGAAAAATTTTGAGATGTCTCCAAATCTTTTTTGACATCGAACTAGTTTGAGCATAATCTTTGTGTGCGTAAATCTTCGGTCTAACCATCCAAAGGTGACCTCGAAATGGTTTGAGCATAATCTTTCAAGATGTGCTCCCTTATTCATGTTGGCCCCTTGTAAGAATGCAAGGGCGAACAGGTTTCATTAAAGGGTTATGTCAAGCTATCCCTTGTGTGTACGAGCAGGGTTTTGTAGTGACCTTGAAATGGTCTCGAGCCTAATACTTCGAGCTCAGTTCCCTTATGGTCGCGCAACATGAGCTTTTAATGAACGGATAGGACCTTGAAATCCAAGTCATCTCGAATAAACCACGGAATTGCTAGTCTGATCACTGTCTCGAAAATAAGTACGGTTGATCTCAGAAATTTACGTTGTAGTTTCAGCTCGGGTGATTACTGTCTCAGAGAAGAACTCTGTCCCCAACTTGGTTGCAAACAGTGGTTTAGCTTGGATGAATTTTGTGGAGTGATGACCAGCTCGAGTGTGAGTACCGGATACCGTTCACATAGCTTGCATAGAGGGGTGATTAGCTCGAACGACATATATGAGTTGGCTCAAGGGGTACATATAAGTCAGCTTCGAAGATAAATTCTGTCTATAGCTCAAATGTCTTTGACCTCAGAATTTTCACTAATGATTTCAAAGCTTTATTCACTCCTACCAGTTTTAAAGGCTTATAAGCGAGCTGATAGACCCTCTTTGCCATGAGAGCGTGAATTTGACCTTGGGTGTTATGAAGCTTACGAGTTAATGTCCTTGATAGCTCGTATTCGTCATCTTGAAATTGCCTGTGATATAGGGTGAACATAATTCTTGTACATAGGCATGAGAACATGATTCTCTTAGGCATGAGAACAAGATTCTCTCAAGTGTGAGAACAGAGCTCCCTTAGGTGCTAGAACAAGATTCTCTTAAGCGTGAAAACAGAGCTCCCTTAGGTGCGAGAACAAGATTCTTTTAAGTGTGAGAACAGAGCTCCCTTAGGTGCGAGAACATGATTCTCTTAAGCGTGAGAATAGAGCTCTCTTAGGTGCGAGAACAGGATTCTCTTAACAGCTTGGAAGAATTTTAAACATATCTTTACATTCCTGTTCGCCTAGTATGGGCTACAATGGGCGAACAGGTTCTTTTTTCGTGTGGAAACATAGAAATGAACAGGTTCTTTACATGATTCTGACATGTTATTCCAATCCTTCTGTGGTTGTTCTTGCCCCTAATAAAAACATAGAAGCAAGTAAAATTCCACACACTAGCCTTGTGAGGTTTTCGAGCCTTCCTAACTTCATGTTCTCATGTGTTGTATACAAGTGAACGAACAAGAGATATTTTCTAGGTTTTCAAGCTTCATTGTGGTATCCATTGATTCCATAAATGCATAAATGAAAGTAGGGTTACACGCAATCGTTTTATCACTATTCATAACTTGAACCGGCTGCCGCCATAAGTGGATCTATCCTTGTAACTCGTAATCACTGGATTTTTAATTTCAACATTGTGCCCTAATTTGGACGCAATTAAGTGAAATTATTTTTCACATAGATCTGTGATTTGTCTCGACAAATATGATGTTTTCTAACAACTTTCCATTGCTCTGCAGATGGCCTGGATAAAAATGAACAGGTGACTGTTCTGGCCCTTGACGACATGTGGAGTCTTCTAGGGATGATTTCATCAAAGTCTTTATTCATAGACTTCATTAGATCGAACCTCTTTATCTTGAATCTGCTCTCTCAATGAAAGCACCAAACTATTGACGCCGTTTTTCATCAACTTGAGAACATAAGAGCATGGATTAAAGAATAGAGATATAATCAAATAAATAACACCATATTTTATAGTGGTTCGACCCCAAAAAGATGACCTACGTCCACTTAGTCACTTTTATTAATCTTTAAGCTTGAAGAACCATAGTTTCTGGCGAACTTGCATCGCCGGTTGTTCTATAGTCCTCCTTCGCTTTACATTACATACGGACTGTGTATACAAGAATGATCCTTCGACATTATCCATTGCCCCCTATTTCTATCACATCTCCTCTTATTTATATTGAGGAGTTTAGGGTTACAATTAGATCATGGGCCTAAGTTATTAGGCTTAGCCCGCAAATAATACATTACAACAGAAATACAGTTATATTTTGATAAATGACAACTTTGTACTCCTTTGATAACTCTATTAGCATGAATGTTGTGTGTTGAACAAACAGGATCATTTGCCTTGTGCGAACAGAGGTGAAATAACTTGTCTTGTGTGAACAGAGGTTGAGGAATGCAGCTATGCGACCATATCCCTTTTGTTAGTGCTTAGTAGTCTGCTTTGTACTCTGTGAGGACAGGAACCATTTTGCACTGCATGAGAACAGTAACCATTTTGCACTGTGTGAGAACATGAAGGCAAAATGTTCCCTTCATAATTGCTATTTTTTTAAATGTCATAAATGCCAAAAAAAAAAGGGTATAACAGTGTGGAACATGATTATAGGTGCAGGGTATTCCCTACTACTCTCTCTGACTTAGCTCAGGAATGGTATTGGAAGTTTAAACCTGGATCCATCACTTCCTGGGCACATTTCGGGAAAGAATTCTGCAAGGTCTTTAGTGCCGGGCGGATTCAACCAGTTTATACCAATCAATTAGCTGACATTAAGCTAGGGAAAGAAAAATCCCTGAAAGACTACATTTAAATATTCATGAGAGAGGAAAACCGAGCGGCCACGGTAGGAGATGAAGGAAAGTTCATTGCCATCTCGGCAGGAATAGTTTATCGTAGTCCCTTATGGGATAGTATACACAGGAACCCTATCAACACCTTGCATGAGTTCCTAGACCGAGCCGAAAAATACATGAAGTTAGATGATGCTATCATGAAGGAAGAAAAAGCATAAACCATCCGACCACTGTCAAGGCGGATAAAAATGGCACAAACCCTCAGGCTGGCAGTGGGGGCAGCGGTAAGAAGAGGTATACCTCAGGGGCTGAGCAGGGTGGAGAGAAGAAAGCTAAGTCAGCACCTGCCGACAAACAAGCTAAGCATCAACCCTACTAGCCCAGGTTCACCAATTATACCATACTGACAACATCAAGGGCGGAGATTTACTTGGCAACATACCAGGAGGTATCGTACCGAAAGCCACCACCCTTACGCTAAGAAGGAAACAAGGACAAGAATAAGTTTTTTCGTTTCCATAATGATTATGGGAACGACACAAATGAGTGCAAACAATTGAAGGATGAGATAGAGTTTCTTCTCCGATCAGGAAAACTCTCGAGGTACCGAGGCAAGACCGAGACCCCAAGCTGGAATCCAGAATTTCGAAGGCAGAGGAGTCCACCACTTGAGCCTGCAGCTGTAGACTTCACATTGGATACCATATGTGGAGGACCTCACATAGCAGAAAACAGTAACAATGCTCGTGAACGATATGCAAGGACCCTCAGACATGAGGTAGGGGAGTCTTCCCAGTATATGGAAGTTGAGGAGCGGTCTCCAAAGAATCCAAAGTATGAAAGCGAAACTCTCACTTTTACAGAAGATGACGCCAGACATGTGAGGTACCCCCACAATGACCCTCTGGTCCTTACCATTCAAATCACCAACGCCCGAGTGAAGAGATGCTTGGTGGATACGGGAAGCTCGGTAGATATCATCTACAAATCATCCCTCAAGAAGATGAAGCTCACGGTCAAGGACCTGACACCGTGTTCCCAAGTGATATATGGGTTCACGAGAGAATGCCTAGCATCAGCAGGAACTATTAACCTACCAGTCACAGTGGGGGATGCCCCCAGGCACGAGACTGTGATGATAAAGTTCCTGGTGGTAGATTTCTCATCAGCTTACAATGTGGTACTCGGGAGACCCCTCCTGATGGCATTACACGTAGTAATATCTATCTAGCATCTATCTTTGAAGTTCCCCACTAGCGCAGGGCAAGGATGCGTACAGGGTAACCAAAGGGAGGTACGAGAATGCTATAATGTGTCAGTAGCCAAGGAAAAGAAAGGACCATGCGTGAACAACATGATTGTAACATGTTGCGAAGAGGGTGAAGGAACCGATGAGGTTGTCAACATGGAAGTTGACGTTGAGAGAAACATTCTACTGGAGCCGAAGGCTCCTTTTAACAAAGATTTGTTATTATAGCAAGTTTTCCAAAGCGAGGGAAACGACATCGATCCTCGCTTTGGGGATGACGTCATGGGGGTAGGAGCAGTCGAAGATGTTGACGAAGTCCTACTAGATGAGGAGGACCCGACTAGAGTAATCAAAGTCGGGAAGGAGTTGAAGGTGGAAATTAAAGCACGGTTGGTGGAATTTTTGAAGAAAAACTAGGACGTCTTTGCTTGGTCACATAAGGACACGGTTGGAATTTCTCCATCCGTAATAAGTCATGTCCTCAATATAGACAAGAACTACCCACCAGTGCAACAAAAAAGGAGACTGCTTGACAAAGACTAATCTCAAGCCTTGAAGGAGGAGGTCGAGCGGGTCAGGGAAAACGGTTTTATAAGGGAGGCCTACTACCCTGATTAGGTATCAAATCCCGTGTTGGTCCCAAAACCAAACGGGAAATGGAGGACATGCGTGGACTTCATAGATCTGAACAAGGCCTGCCCCAAAGACTGCTTCCCATTACCCAGAATAGACCAATTGGTTGATGCAATGGCAAGACATGCAATACTCTCATTCATGGATGCGTATTCTGGGTATAATCAAATAAGTATGCACCCTCCTAACGAGGAGCATACTAGCTTCCGGACAGACAAGGGATTGTACTGTTATAAGGTGATGCCATTCGGCTTGAAGAACGCAGGAGCCACCTACCAGCATTTAGTGAATGGCATGTTCCAAGAATTTATCGGCAAAAATATGGAGGTATACATCGATGACATGTTGGTCAAGTCCAAAGAAGCTGGAGGGCATGTTCAAGACTTGGAGGAATGCTTTGTAATACTTAGAAAGTATAGCATGAAGCTAAACCCTCTCAAGTGCTCGTTTGGAGTTGGTTCTGGTAAGTTTCTCGGATACATAGTCAATTCATGTGGAATCGAGGCTAACCCCAAGCAGATCAAAGCAGTGATCGACATGAAGTCACCTACCACACTCAAAGAAGTGCAAAGCTTAACCGGGAGAGTAGCTGCTCTCAGTAGGTTCATATCAAAGTTTATGGACAAGTGTGTCCCTTTCTTTAACTTACTGAGGGGCAGCAAGAAGATCCAATGGTCCAAGGAGTGTGAGGAGGCTTTCCAAGCCCTGAAGGAACACCTCGCCCAACCTCCCGTCCTAGCGAAGCCAATATATGGTGAAGTATAATTAATCTATTTGGCAATCACCGAGCATGCAATTAGTGCTGCTTTGATAAAGGAAGAGAACAGGGTACAACACCCTGTATACTATATCAGTAAAAGGCTAGTAGGTATGGAGTCTAGGTATCCCCCTCTTGAAAAACTAGCCTACTATCTAGTAATCGCCTCTTGAAAGTTGCATCCATATTTCCAAGCTCACTCGATCTGAGTCCTGACTGATCAATCGCTAAGACAGGTTCTTCAGAAACCAGAGGCCTCGGGACGATTACTCAAGTGGGCAGTGGAACTAGGATAGTTCAATATCACTTATCATTCAAGGATGGCGATAAAAGGACAAGCATTGGCAGTAGTCGAAGGCACCATCCTTGAAGACCCTTTCTACCAGTCGAAGAATGGAGATACTCCTATGTGGAAGCTATATGTTGATGAAGCATCCAATGAACATAACTCAGGCACAGGCTGATCACTCCGGAGAATCACCGAATCCATTGCGCTCTCAGATTTGGGTTCAATGCTTCAAACAATGAGGCTGAGTATGAGGCATTATTAGCTGGACTACGCTTGTCTCAGGATGTACATGCACAGTCCCTGGAGATATTCAGCGATTCCTAGCTAGTGGTGTACTAGGTGCTGGGGGAGTATCAAGCTAAGGGACTTAGGATGGTACAGTACCTGAACAAGGTGAAGGACTCGTTAACACAGTTCAAGAGATACTCTATTACACAAGTCCTGAAAGAGCATAATGCCAATACTGATGCCTTAGCCAAGCTTTCCAGTGCCAAAGATGCGGACACCTTGAATATCATTCCCATCAAATCCTTGGCGGAAAGAAGCATAACCGAACAGAAGGCAAATGTATTATTTTTGAATAATCAATGTAACAACCATTTTTCTTCAATGAATGAATTTAATTTCTAAAGTTTCTCTTAGTTATTTAAATTTCGTTCAACGACTCGTCCTTTGGACATGTCAACCCCATCGGATCATGTTCAATTCTGGTCCTTGAGGGACCTATCGGCCCATAAGATCCAAACAAGAGACAGGTCCTAGAACCTTGTCGCCAAATATTGGATCATGTTCAATTCTGGTCCTTGAGGGACCTATCGACTCATACGATCCAAACGAGAGACGGTCCAAGGACCTTGTCGCCAAATATTAGATCATGATCGATTCTGGTCCTTGAGTTACCTATCGACCCATACGATCCAAACGAGAGATGGTCCAAGGACCTTGTTGCCAAATATTGGATCATGTTCGATTCTAGTCCTTGAAGGACCTATCGACCCATACGATCCAAACGAGAGACAGGTCCTAGGACCTTGTCGCCCAAAATATTGGATCATGTTCGATTCTTGTCCTTGAGGGACCTATCAACCCATACGATCCAAACAAGAGACGGTCTGAGGACCTTGTCGCCAAATATTGGATAATGTTTGATTCTGGTCCTTGAGGGACCTATCGACCCATACGATCCAAACGAGAGACGGTCCGAGGACCTTGTCGCCAAATATTGGATCATGTTCGATTCTGGTCCTTGAGGGACCTATCGACCCATACGATCCAAACGAGAGACAGGTCCTAGAACCTTGTCACCCAAAATATTGGATCATGTTCGATTCTAGTCCTTGAGGGACCTATCGAACCATACGATCCAAACAAGAGACCGGTCTGAGGACCTTGTTGCCAACTATTTGATCATGTTCGATCTTGGTTCTTGAGGAACCTATCGACCTATACGATCAACAAAAGAGAATGGTCTGAGGACCAGTCTCCATTATCGAATCATCATCGAATTTGGTCCTTGAAGGACCGATCAATAATTTGATCTAAGACTCGTTACAGGCTCGATTAGCCCATCTAGACCCGATTGGTCCAACTTAGACATTTCTGTCTACAATCATTATAACGAGTACACGAGAGAATACGTAGATCGTGATCGACACTTGCTACACAATCTGCATCTGTGTATAGGTATCATTACTATTGAGTATGAAACCATCACCCGACTACCAATGAGGGACAAGCATTTTCTGCTTGCATCATTGGATGAAAAGGATAGTACTATGTGTCTAAATGCTTGAAGCAAGGCATGGTCAAGTACAAGTGGCCAAGGATTTTATACCCATGATCACTTGGGGGGCATCTAGTACATACCGATTGGGTTATACACGAGCAATGAGGGTGTGACCTTAAGTACTAAGCAAGCTCTAGTTTTTCTAGGACATTTGTTCAACATATGTTCCGAAAGTGCAAAAAACAAAAACAAAAAAGGCATTGGTATGGTGACTCCTATCCATGTCCCTTATAGGTTTGTCGACCAGTTCATCAACCCTATAGGGTGGTCGGCCCATCACCCATGTGGTGGTAGACCTGACCATTTTGTTCATGGTACTTGGTGAGGTACTATACTACTCACATTGCCATGGTTGTTAGCATGAAAAATGTAAAAGAGTAAGGTTAGTATGGCACGCAAAATACACATGTTCGGAGTATATTGATACCTGAACCAATGACGTTTGTGAGTTAATATACTTAGTAAGCATTGGAAATAAAAAAATTCAATCAATACACTGAGTACTCATAACAAAAAGGCATAAAGGCATAAAATGTCATATGTAAATACTGTCAAGTACAAGGTGCCCCACCAATGGCATGAGAGGAAAAACATAATAAAAGACGAAGAAGACTAACTAGGGCGAGGATTATCGTTTGATAAACTACCCTGAGCCCCAGCAGCCTCACGAGCCAAACACTTCCTAAGCTTTTCACTCGCGTCTTCTCGGGTAAGAAATCCAAGTTCAAATCTTTGTTGGACTTCCATATCAAATAGAAGCAAGAGAAAGCCGTCTCTGAATACTCCTCTCGAGCCTTGTCTTGAGTAGCCTTCCCCAATTGGTCCATGTCAGC
The DNA here is from genome assembly GCF_963169125.1 of Humulus lupulus. Taxonomy (NCBI): domain Eukaryota; kingdom Viridiplantae; phylum Streptophyta; class Magnoliopsida; order Rosales; family Cannabaceae; genus Humulus; species Humulus lupulus. The sequence continues at coordinate 77,896,845 of NC_084798.1, read as the reverse complement.
AATCAGCTTCTCTTTCTCCACTTCAGACTCTTGGAGCTAATCGACAAGTTCCCCCTCCATCTGGGTTATCCTGAGAGTCAACTTAGTCACTTCCTTCTATTTGAGCTCCATGGTACTGTGGAGGGTGTTGCTTTCTTCATCCTTTGAGGCAATGTCTGCATCCCTAGAGCCAAGAACGCGCCTAAGGTACAATACCTCTTGGCAGATGGCTTCAAGCTTAGAAAGAAGGTTGGAGAGCATAGAAGTACACTCTATAGACCTATCACAAACATGAGAGACCAGCTTCAATGCCTGCAAAAAACATACAAGTGCTAGATAAACGTCAGAACACAAGCTAAATAAACAAGAAGGAAACTGTGAAGGACTCACACTCTGAATGTCTAAGAGTGACTTTGTGAGAATGGTGTTCAAGTCCTCATTCTTGATCCCATTAAAGGCTGTTGTTGTTTGCTCCAAATGCAATGCTCGGTCCATGAGGGCCCTTAAGTTCCGCATAGCAGACTAATGTGGCTCAGATAAAGGGGTGGGCGCAGAGCAAGAAGCACTCACATCATTGAAAGTGGGAGGAACTGGTGTAGAAAAAGATGGCTCTACCTCTGGGACAGGGCTAAATGCCAAAAGAATTTGACTAGACGCCAAAGGAGTCGGAGGAGACACCTCAAGAGGAACCTCCATGACCGACTCAGCCCCAACCCTGGCCCTTTTTGCCGCTCGAATAGAAGGATTGGCCTTGGTGGGAGTCGACCTTTGCTGGGTATGAACAAAGCCAAACATGTTTGAGCCTGCAAAAGAAGATCAAATGTTAGAAGGATATTAAGCACAGATGAATCATAAAATAAAGGTTATAAAGTGTCGGACCTTCTGAATGTGATTCGAGTTCGAACGTAACCTCATCAAAGTCATCTGAAGCAAGCGATGAGTATGCAGTAGATGCACCCACCTCATCACCCTCATGCCCAACTAGCATCGACAAAGAGGGTATCTCCTCGACATAAATAGGTCCCGGGGAGTCTATGGCTATCACGGGCTCGGGACCATTGTCATTGGGAACATCTGATATGGTAGGTGGAAACAACCCCACCTTCCTAAGGTTCTCTGGAGTAACGAAAGTCTTGACATTATTCTCTTCAGGGGTTATGGAAATCAATGCTTTGGCCCTAACTGTCATATCTTGAGTCGAGAATGGTCTATAAAAGGGCCCAACGTGCTTAAACTTAGAGTAATTGGCCTCTGCGTCCTTAGTAAAGAAATAATTGTCGGCATATCTAAATGCCTTGCTATTTCTGGAGATCTCTTCCAAGAAGGTGTTGGTACCCTCGCTCATATAATGGTGGAAATGGAAATATCCCAAGTTATGCTGAGAAGGGTTTTTCTTCAGGTCAAAGAGATAATGGATCTCGTGAGGTACTGGAGCAACCCATTTTCTGCAGTAATAAATAATGTACAATGCAAATAAGACCAAGATCGCATTAGGAGCCAGTTGAGAAGGACTAATTCCAAAATATCTTGCTGCACTTCAGAAGTACGGAAGAAGAGGAAGCAGAGCCGCAGACCTAATGGCGGAGCGTGTCCAAGCACACATACCCAGAGGGGGGTCCGCAGGTCTGTCACCTGGACCAGGGATAGTGATGGAAACCCCGGAGGGCTTCTCAATCGATTTCCATATGATCTCACTGGCGAAGGTGGCCCCATAATCTGATGAATGGAACTCCTTTTGTCGTCTCTTTTTCTGCTGCTCAGTTGGCGAGACTGTTTTGCTCTTGGAAAGAGGGCGAACTACCTTAGGACGGAATCTGTGATTGACAAGCTCCTGAGGATGAGTAGTGTGGCGACATGAGCCCTCGGTATAATCTTCCCAAGAAGAAGATCGATGGAGAACCCGACTAGTATCTCAGTGTGAAGGGTGTTGCAATGGTTCTCGCTGGCCTGACCTATCCCACTGAGAAGAATGACTTCGTTCAGGTGTGCATTGGGTACCTTGGGAGCCGCGGGGTGTACTATGCTGAGAAGTAATCTGAGAAGAGCCTGGCAAGGAGCCCTGAGTGATATTCCTAGCAATCTGAGGATCATCTTCAGAGGGTTGTCTGGCTGTCTGTTTCACTCTCGCCATTGGACAATACCTCTTTAAGAAATCTTCCCCACTAAATAAGTATAAAGCGAAACAAGGAAGAATCCTTTTAAACCTTTCCAAAATCTCTTGAGGATTACGCTCACCTACTGACTTGTCTGACGAAGAAGAGCTAGACATCTGCAACAGAGGAGAAATAAAGATTAAAGTTAGTGAATGAGCATAATGAAGCCAACAGCTGGGGGCAGGTTCATGAACTAAAGAGTCAAAATGAAGGAATCAAGAGCAAGATAGGGGTCGGCCCAATGAGCTTAAGCATAGGCCGACCACCCCAAGGAAGTAAGCTTCAGAAAGGTGCCTAAGGACTATTCAATTCTCGAGAATATTTTTTGGGATCCCAGGTGGCCAGCTTATGCTTCGGCCGACCACCCTGAATCCCTAAAAATTGTTTAAGGCAAGGGGTACTCGTCCTAGGGACCCCTAGGGGGGTCGGCCTAGCCATAATTATATCCCTGGAAATCGCCCAAGGGAAGGAAAGGAGTACTTAGCCTATGGTCTATGAGTGGTCGGCCTAGCCCTAATTCTAGGTATGGAAATCGCCTAAGGGAAGGGAAGGAAGTACTCGGCCCACTAAGCTCTAGAGGTGCTCGGCCCAACCCAGTTCCTATGCCTGAAAATCGCACAAGTAGAAGCAGGAGGTGCTCGGCCCAAACCTGAGTCCATAAGAAAAGGGAGTGCTCGACCTATGGATTACTCGACCCATGCCAAGGAGTACTTGGCCCATGCCAAGGAGGTGCTCGACCCAAACTAGGCCTATCCCTGGAAATTGCAGGCACTAGGGTATGGAGTCCCAGAAATCGCCAGAACTGATGAAGTGGTCGGCCTAGGGTCATGCATCCCTAGAAATTTCCCAGTCTAAGGTTTATAACACTGGAAATCGCCCAGGCTAAGAAATTTTACAGATAAATCTTTCAAGGAGGTCCATTATTTTGGATCAAGATACAATAAAAAAAGATTCAGACAAAAATTCCTCAAAAAGGCAAAGTGTCTCTCATGAATCTAAGCACATTTAAATTAAATGATGTGATGATTAGAAGAGAATACTTACCAAAGATCTGAGTTTGATGAGGACCTGGAAAAATCAGACTTGGATCCTGTTTGAAAGTGGTGCATGGAGTAGGAATGAGAAGAGATGATCTATTTATAACCTCTCAGGCAGACAAGATATCTTTAGGAATTCAAATTTCCTTGAAAAATATCTAATATTGTTTACATTTAAATTCCTTGAAAAATATCTATACTCTTAGGAATTTAAATTTCCTTGAAAAATATCTATATTTTTAGGGATTTAAAATTCCTTGAAAAATATTTATAATTTTAGGAAATCAAATTCCTTGAAAAATATTTATTATTTTTAGGAATTAATATCCTTGAAAAATATATTATATTTTTAGGACCCTAAATACTCCTTGAAAATATATTATATTTTTAGGATTTTAAATTTCCTTGAAAAACCTAATTATTTTTAGGAATTACTAATTATCCCTGAAAAATTCGTACCGAGCATAGTATCGATAGCAACAAGTACTATATAATCTCTTGAAGGACTTAACTATCTAAGTACTGTTACGGTATGTTTCTCGGGCCTAGATCAAGTTTATCGTAATGTTGAGTACATTACAATAAACTTGGGGGGCAAATGTTATCCCTCAAAAATACAAGGATGACGTGGCGAATGTGAATGTGACACGTGACATCACAAATCAGGGAAAAACGACAAAGTATTGAGAAAAGATGGACGGGCAGAAAGGATAGGTCTAGGACCTATAGGAAAATTGACCAAGCCAGTACCCCTAGGGGTGGTCGGTCTAACCCCTACCCCTAGGGGTTGTCGGCCCAAGCAGGCCCTATACCCTCTAGGGGTGGTCAGCCCAAGCAAGCCCTGTACCCCCTAGGGGTGCTCGGCCTGACCTTACCCTAGGGTGGTTGGCCTAATATGCCCAAGGACCTTAGGGGTGGTCGGCCTAACCTTATCCTCCATAAGGTGGTCGACCTACACCCCAAGTACACTACACTGAGAAGTAATTACTCTCATTCAAAATGAGATCAACAGGCTAGCACCCTGAAGATCAACAGGTCCAGCACCCAAGCTTTGGCCATCGGGCCTAGCACCTAAGTCTGACATACCAACAGAGACTTAATATTTCCTGGACGATTCTATCGTGCATTATCAACCACGATCCATAGAAGGCAACAGGAAGACCCACGATCTCATAATCATGGGAAGGTGGACACGTATCTCCACTACCTGATAATCGTGTGCCAACCCACGATCCCGGTATCACTGGTCGTGTAACAGCTCCTGGGTACAATAAATAAAGGACCCAGGACTTCATTAAAGGGGTCTTTTTTGCTAAGAACTTTTTGGCTGGAATTCTGGGCAAGTGAAAAACGAGTGAACACTTTTGTTCATCATTGTAATTGTCGAGTGACTCAATACTAAAAGCTAAGTGAATTAGGTTATTACTGTTCATCTGAACAGGGCTGAACCACTATAAAATTCCTGTGTGTTTATTTAAGATAATCGTACTCTATCATTTATTTCGTTCAAAAGGTGTCATATATTGTACATACGACAGTTGGCCAATTTCACAGGTCAACAGTGTGTTACACCAAAGGTCGGTTATTGGACCGACCTACTGTGTGTTACACCATAGGTCGGTTAGCCGCCAACCGACCTACCATGTTTTGACATCGTAAGTCACTGCATGGGAGGTCGGTTCTGAACCGACCTATGAACGTTTATAGGTCAGTTTTTAACCGACCTCCCGTGCATTTTTTGTACTAATGAATGTTGCATAAAGTGAGGAATAACATATATATATAGCAATTCGTTTTGGGTTAACTTCTGTTTTCTTAGAGGAAATCCTTTAGAAAAACTGCTTTTCAGGGCTTTTGTTCTCATTCCACTGTTCATCCATCTCTTCACTTCATCCAGGTGAACAGCAGCACTATATTAACACAACAGTATTGTAGCACAGCAGTACACTAACACGGAAGTAGTCTAACACAACAGTACAGTAGCAAAGCTGCAACCTTCTCCGATCGAGGTGCACTATCAAGCATCAAGTCCATAGCCTTAACCAAACGGGTGTGTACAACACCCTAGAGGGTCGCGCCCTGGCGATGTTCATTCAGCATGCTTAACGCTGATCCTAATCCTTTGTCGATCCCAGCTCTTGCCGCTTCCGGCTCTTGCCAATTCGTCACAATCACATGTATGACATAACAGCTTTAACAAATATGTACAACACTATACACCACATAGCTCTACGGGTACAAATAGTTCTCTTACCTGGTGTCTCAAGCTGACAACCCAAAGTGATCCCGAGCACGACTCCTAATCCCATGCCTGAGCGATAACACCTAGTCATAATGCCATAACAATTAGATATCCATCAATCTCTAATCAGTTTAGAACTTCATATACAAATACTAGCCTTTGGGACCTCGAATCCTACTAAATCGAGTAGTAGAATCCTTCCCGAGCCTTGACTTTTGGGTTCCCAAGCCTAAAACCTTCATTTGGCCAAAATTGCCTATTTGAGCTGCAGCTCAGCCCTTAAGGGTTGCGGCGCGCTCAAGTCAGAGAGCCTTGGGCTCTCGCCAAGGGGACATGGGCCGCGACGTGCCTCAGCATGCGCCGCGATGCCCGGGCAAAGTCAGAGGCTCCCAAGCCCTTTTGTTCAAGCGGGCTGCGGCGCCTGAAGAACAAGGTCGTGGCTCGAGCCTACAAACCCAAAAATCCCACCATTTTCAGACTTCTAAACCTCCTGTAAATAAATCCAAACATATTCTAATGCCCGAATTAAGTCCTAAAACACTTTCACTATACTTAGAGCAATATATAAACCCAAAGAAATTGAACCAAAACCTCATCACAATCCAAATTCAATCACCTAAGTCCCAAACCCCAAAACACTAAAAAAACAGGGAAATCAATAAGAACACTTGCTTTAAATCTTACCTATGTGATGAATTCAACCTTAAACAAGATTCCCAACATCCCCAACTGCAAATCCCCATCTTCCAACTCAAATTATGAGAATTCCCCTTTGATTCTTCCCAAAATACTCTAAGTCATAAAGAGAGGAAGAGGGAGCCAAGAAAGAGAAAGAGAGTGCTGAGAGGGGTTTTCTTTTTTCTTTTTGTTTCTTCCTTAGTTCTAGTACCCTGTAGGCTTAAGTCTATCCTAGCTGCCTAATGACAAAAATGCCCCCAAGTTTATCCTCAATCCTTTAATGCCACCAAAGGTAATGCTAATCCTCCAATTGTCCTATAAATCTCCATCTAATCCTGACATACTCAAATGATTACCAAATAATTACCTGCTACCCGGTAAATCCCAGGCACATGTCAAGTTCTCAAAATACCCCTAGGCTCACCCCGAGCCGGGTATCTGACCCTATTTTGACTATTCTGCTCCCTAGGATCGTCTCGGATCACACATCTTAAATATATCCCCACAACACTGGAATCTCACTCACAATACAAACATAATTACATTTATGCCATCAATGGGCCAAAATTACAAAAATGCCCCTATTCAAAGAAATGGGCCCACATGCATATTTAATACACACAAACATGCATATCTAATCACATTACCACACAATTAATTTATATCGCGTCCTCACGCATATAATCAATTACTCGCTTATATAATCCCAATTAGGCCCTCCAGGCACTGTAATTAAGGCACTCGGCCTTAATATCGAATTCAGGTCGTTACAACTGTCCCCTCCTTATCAAAATTTCGTCCTCAAAATTTGGTCAAACATCTCAGGTTACTAATTTCGCTAACCTGAACATATCTCCAGAGTCAAGTCCTTTACCTTATCACCTTTTCGCAACATTTTTACAGGAACGATAGTCTTAATCTATAAGACTTTACCTCTTTATCCATAATTTCCACTGGCTTTTCCTTACACAATAAAGTTCACTGAATTTCCAGGGTCTCCTCACCCAATCAGGGGTCGTACTCATTACCCCCTTTCTTCAATATTGGCACTAGTAACACCTTATGGGCCTCTACTCATGCTAGGGTAAGGCCAATTTGTAGGCCCCTGGCCTAATCCCTATTAGGGTCTCACAAATATATATCAACTATAGAGTTAAACTCCTCTTTCATTTCTGAACCATCATATCCTTGTTAGTTCATAATACCTGGAGAATACAAAGTCCTCAATCCTAGAACCCCATATTCCCATCTCTAGACTTGCGAACTCTCATGTTTTTGTAATAACACAGACACTCCTGCCCCCAACGTTCCTTAATAATTTCACGGGTCCTCTGAGCCATTTCTGAACCAAGATACTTCCTGTCCCTGGGTTCATTTTCTGGAATAAGCACTTCTCATTCCCTGTCTCACAATATCCTACTCATAATCACTCTATGGCCCTTTTTGTAGAACCTGGGAGTCCATGGATCTCAACCTGACACTATATACCTCTGTGTCCATTGGAGACGTACAGTCTCTTTTCGTACCCACTCCCTCTTTTGATATCTTACTCACACCAACCATGGTGTGTCAACCCAACAGGTCAAATCACAACTTTCGCCTCCACTCACCTCGTCCGTAGTTTGAGGTGATCCTCTCTTAGGATCCATAATTATATCCATCCATAATAGCCCTTCTAGCTTCTGATTATCATCTCTTGTTTACTGAACGATTAGGTTGTGCGCCCTCCCGATATACAGATTGTAGTCTCAACATCCAATCAAACTTCCTGGATACAATAATTGTAAGGGGTGATTTAAGATTCATCCCACATCTCCCCCCTCAATGCCAGCATCATTCAGATCACTCATCCGACCTACATATCTTAACCCATCTATTCCAAAGTGGTAGGATCCTTAACCAATCCTACAATATCTCATTTTTGTGTTTCATTTTTTATTCGTAAGAATATATTCGCCATTTATCAATCACAAGTTCCAAATCAATCCCGGTCACTATTTCAGTTCCAACCGTGACTAGCTGACATTACTATTAACTCCACATCCTAGGTAGAACATCCAAGTCCTTATCCCTTTATCCACTGTGAGGTGCAAATGATCACTCTTTCAGTTAGACACGGGCGCACCCTAACTTATAACATATTTCACCGTAATTCCACACTCAAAGCAAGGATGATGTCTCTCGCATTGTTCTCCTGTACCAGTCCATACGTACAACCTCTAATACCATGACGTGTGAATAAATCCTCATTCCAACTTACGCAACCATCCATTCAGACAAACTTTATGCTCTCATGTTACTTCATTCAAAGTATGGTTGTCCTCGAAGATGCCTCAAGTAGTAGTCGATGTGTCCCTCTGGTTGCACTTTGCTTTTCACCCCTAAGGCATTCCTTTAGTAATTTCCTTACAGTTTTCATCTTAATTTTCCTTATACACGTTCCTATTACTTCCCATAGGATAACCTTGAATGTTCTCCAGAAAAAAAATCGGAACTTGTCCCTCTTGGAACCTTACCTGTAGCCCTGTTTCCTTGGCCTTGGTACTATCAATGAAGTTGTTATTCACATTCTGCTTCTAACTGGGAGTAGTCTGAAGCATCCTTGATCAATCTAAATATGACTTGTCCATACCATCCCTGTACTCTCTGCTTGTCGAACTTACCTGGGCCGCTAAATCATTGGTCAGTTTAAAAGCCTTCACTGATAATCCATCACATTCTTCTTAGTGCAGGAGGCAATTCTTGAAATGTCTCTTGCCTTGATCCTGAACTGGTTAATTCTTGAGAGCATTGTCCTACCATCGCAACCGGGCAATGAATCCTTCATTCTTAGCAAACAGTGTTGACATGTCCCATGATAAGATGTTCTGTTTGATCAACCCTTAAATCAAATACTTCTTAAACTTAACCTTAAATTCTTTTTGTTGAGCTAGTATCATTCTTCATGATGTCCCTGATACTGATTCCATCTCTGCCTTAATCGCATTGCACGCTCAATTCTCTAAATGCGACAATTATCCCAATGAATCCTCGTGAACCCATCTAAAACCTTACCAGCCAATCCAGTGCTCATCTGGTCTAACTAATATAACCTTAGTGGTATCTTTCTCAACAGCTAGGCACCATGTAACTGCAACAAGCTCCTTTCCTTTTAACCTAAGAAGTCACCATCTTATTTTACAGTCCATTGTTGTCCCTTATTTGACATGAAAATCTACACTCAGAATCACCTCGTATACCTCACAGAACCAGCTCAATCAATCACTACCAATTTTCCCAAATAGACGCTAGAATATCAAGCCCCATGGCGTGACAACCATATAGCATGTGTCACATGTCAATGTCTCTTCAAAGAGGTACATAGCACCAAACTCAATCATTTCAATTTATAAATAGGAAATAGGACTAGAAAGTCAACTGGTCACCTCCGAGGGCTAGCCTGAGGCTCTAACCATATCGAGACGGTCACACAAATTGGGTAGGGTTATCTGCACTCTTTGGTTGTTTCGTCTTTGTCTTCGGGCAATTCCTCTTGATGTGCCTTACCATTCTTCATTGAAAACATGCCTTCGGTCGGCATTCCCCAGATAGTGTCTCCTACGCCTAGCGCGCACTAAATAACTCCTTCAAACCTCATCGTTGTCCTAGTAGCCGCCCTGAGCACTGTGAACTCTCCTGTCAGGACCAAGAGTAATAAAACTATCAAGGGTCTTTCTTTCCTGGTTACTAGGCCTCTACCCCTACCTGGTCCCGCAAATGGGGATACCATTGCCTGAGTTTTTTGCCCAACGACTCTCTTACTCCATGTCTCTTCTCCTGCAACCTCCATAACAAGGGCCCTCCCTACTGCCCAAGCATAGGTAACAATCTCCTACACTAGTGCAATCCTAACACTCAGGGCCATCCCAGGGTTCAATCCTCCAGTGGATCGCTCCTTCCAGGACACATCCGTTGGTACCAAACCAAACACGAATTTGGCCGATCCACAAAGCTCACTAACATACTTTGTCATTGTCTTACCATCCTAAACTGAGTTCATAAACTCATCAGTCTTTGCAATTAAAACTACGATACAGTAGTGCCTCTCGTTGAACCATTGTTTGAGTTTCCTTCCAACCCACCATGACAATATTCCGGGTCTGGGATACAACTTCCCACCACATTCGGACATCCTCCCGCAACATGTACGTGGCACAAGCCACCCTATCACTGCCTTTCGCTCCTATATAGCCAAGGACGGAGCTAACCATGCCCGTCCACTATTCTACTCTGAACGGGTCCAAACCTCCCTCAAGAACTGGAGGATAACACATCTTAAATCTTTCATATAGTAATTCTCATCTATTTCCACCCTTAGGTTAGGTCGTAACTGGTGCCATTATTGCCAACCCTCACAGGGCAGTGTTCCCTGACAGAACCCATTGTCTTAATCACCTAATCTCTTCCTCTTGCCTTTACAATTTTGTTTGCATGACAACAAACACATGTTGCCAGTCTCAGGGCCGACGAATGATTCTGGCCTCAGCTGCCACCATTTACACTACCTCATCCAGTTGACTGCCTTGGATACAAAACTTTCAAATCTATCTGTAGCCAAAAATCTAGCCTACCAACCCTAATATTCTTATTCAGCACTAAACCATAGCAAGGCCAAACAACACAATAGCCATATAATACATATACCAGAACACAAATCCAAAATACTCATGCATCACTCATCAAACCTCAATCCCACAAAACACAAACATATCTATCATGCTCCCTATTCTAGCAGATAAGGCAACTTAAATAAACAGTTAAACAAATATTGCATTTAATATCAACCAACCCTGAGTCGAGCTTATCTCTGGCAGCGAGCGTACATGTTCGGTCAATCTCTAGGAACCATAAACCTTAGCATGCTCTGATACCAAGTTGTAACACCCTACTACCTTAGAGCCGTCACCAAGTGATTTATAAATGAGCCATTAACTCGCTGATCAAGGTTTTAGGTTAAAAAGTGTGATTAAATCAAAATAAAGACTCATTTAATGAATATTAAGTATATAGAGTTGGTCATTCATTAAATTTCACAAAAATGGTACATAAGGATCCCAAAATACTGTTTGAAATAAATTTACAATCCAAAGGTATTGTACAGTCGACCTAAGCGACAAAATTGAATGTTTACCACGTGTTCCTCAAAAAAACCGCAGCTGTGGTGGCCAGGTAGGCTAAATAGGTACACACTGCTCCATGCCCTCAAACTCATGGTTGTTAAACATTTTCATTGCCTTTACCTGCACCACAGAGCACCCGTGAGCCGAGGCCCAGCAAGAGAACTTCAAGCACAACATACAATAATATATTTCAGCAATTACATACTTAATATAGACAACAAACAGTTACTAGTTCCTATTGGAGTGCACAACAACACAGCGGTATCACAGCACAATAGTACAATGGCATAACAACCTAAAAGCACATTAGCACAACAGCATAGTAACACAGCACTATATTAACACAACAGTATAGTAGCACAACAGTACACTAACACGGAAGTAGTCTAACACAATAGTATACTAACATAGCAGTACTCTAAACAAACAGTACAGTAACACAGCAGTACTCTAACACAACAGTACTCTAACACAATAATAGCCGATCTAGGTGCACTATCAAGAACCAAGTCTGCGGCCTTAACCGAACGGGTGTGTACAACACCCTAGAGGGTCTCACCTTGGTGTTCTACATTGAGCATGCTTATCGCCGATCCCGGACCTTTCCTGGTCCTGGCTCTTGCCTCTTCCGGCTCTTGCCAATCAGTCACAATCACATCTATGACGTAACAACTTTAACCAATACATACAGAAATATACACCACACAACTCTACGAGTACAAACAGTTCTCTTACCTAGTGTCTCAAGCTGACAACCTAATCTGATCCCGAGCACGACTCCTAATCCCAAGCTTGAGCAGTAAAACCTACTCACAATTCCATAACAATTAGATATCCATCAATCTCTAATCATTTTAGAACCTCATATATAAATAATAGCCTTCAGGACCTCGAATCCTACAAAACAGGTAGGAGAATCCTTCCCGAGTCTTAATGTTTGGGTTCCCAAGCCTAAAACCTTCATTTGGCCAAAATGTCTATTTGAGCCGCAGGGCAGCCCTTAAAGGCCGCCGCACACTCAAGTCAGAGAGAATTGGCCTCTCTTCCAAAATGTATTCTTTGCATAGAGTTGTATTTTGGTTTTTCCATATTTCCATTGAGCAATAAAATATATTCTCTAACAATCAAAAGCTTATTTTCCTTTTCAATGGAAGGAGAAACCATGGAGATCAGATGAGGATTCAAGTTTGAAAAGATGGTAAGATAAGGTAATGTTCTTCTTTGGTTTTCTTAGAAGATCTAATGGTTTTCATATAGTGATAGAAATGAGAAGAAGATAAGTTTATAAATGAGATTCATTGTTTTCTAATCTCCTTTGCTTTTTAGTGGTTAGATTAGAAAATAATATAATATCTTGAGTTTTTGTTATATGTGATTAATATGTAAATAATCTAGTAGATTATTGGGTAATATGCTAGCATGTCATATAATTGTGTTAATGGGAAATTATTAGAATGACAACGATATGAGTTTTATATGACATGTATAAATATATTGATTTTATGAATCAAAAGAAATGTGAAATCATATGTGTATGATATTTGTAATTCATGTTCTCATATTAATAAAGAGTCATATTAGTATGATATTAGTCATGTATGTTGACATCAATGTGAAATTATATTGAAATATAATCATGCAAACATTAGTGAGATTTTAATAGGTTTTATCCTATATTATTGTTAGTGTGTGATTTGTGAATAAAAAAATTATTTGAGAATTTAAAATTTTCTCATTTAAAAGATGAGCATCTCATTTTATGAGATAAGAAAAGATAAAACTAAGGGGGTTACATCTTTTAATGGTTGTGTCTTGCCATTGCAAGAAAAATGGATCAAAGTGGATTAAAAAATTGTGGGATGACATATTGACTCAATAGACTTATAGTCTAAAGAATGGTCAAAAGAGAAAATATTTTAGAATTATTTAGTGACAATAATTCTTAAATATTGAATATCTCAATGAGGAGACATTACAAAATTGGAGAAGCAATTTTGAATCTTTACACCAATGGTGAATAAAAGAGAACTTTATTCATTTTGGTTAAAGATGGTGATATGTTTAAATTAATCTCAATGAGGAGATAATTTTAAAAAAAAAACATAAGAAATCAAAATGTTTAAATAAATCAATGAGGGTTTATTTTCTTTGATTTAAAGTGTTTAAAAAAAATTGACATTTTCATTTTGATTTTGATGAGAAAATCAATGGATGTCAAATTGATGTTTTCAAAAGAATCTCAAAGAGACTCTTAAGAAATACACAAAAGTTGTTTAAGTGATTTTGAGATTATTTTGACAACTAAAAAATGAAAATTTGTGATTATTTGTTTGAGAAATTCTCACATTACATTTGTGTTCACATTTTATTTGGTGAAATACATAAAAGAAAGAAACTAGTAAAAGTTGCTTTAAAAGAAATGTGCCTTGCTTTAGCAAGTAAATAAATCAAGATAATCATTGAGGTTTTATCTTGAGAGTTTATCATGTGGCATAGATGACTCATGATGAACTTTGAGAAACATATATTTATCTTAGAGGATAAATGACTTAATAGAAATGAAGAGATTTCTATTTTAAAGTGATATTTTATTATCACTATGTGAGAAATGTGGGGGTGATGTTCCAAAGTTATTCAATTTATTTTTTTGTTAATCAATTGATTAATTTGGTCATCCTATCAAATAGATGATTTGGAATTCCACATTCTAAATCACATTGGCTATATGTATATAGAATGAACAAATCTAGACATGCTTGGTGTCTAAAGTTGTTGTTTTGTAATATTTTGATTCAAGAAGGAATCAATTTAAAACATAAATGAGAATTCTAGAAACAAAATAGGTTTCTAGAATTAATATTCAAATGTTTATCTTGGATATTAAACTATAAAATAGTGGGAGTGTTGACTATGGTCAAAATCACTATTTTAAAGAGGCAACTATTTTAATCAAACTATGGCTAGCAACAAAGTTTGAATAAAATAATGAGAGTGTCTAAGTATGCATACATGAGAAAAGAAATGATTCAAATAGAATCATTTCTACATCTAAAGGGATGGGACTTAGACTCCCTAAAGAGATTCACAGTTGATGGTAACCTATCTTAATACTTGTCACCAAACTAGTATTAGGTTCAATAGGTAATAACAAGTCAATCAAGTGAATAGTAGTAGTACTCAAATTTTGTCCCATCTTAGATATGAGTACTAGTGTGTTACCAAAATGAGGGTTAAAACCGAAAGGTTTTTTTAATAGAACTTAGTATTGAGAAGACAAGTATTTTAGGGTAACAAAATACTATAAGAGTTCTACCTATATAGACCTAGGGGTGGTGCCGCCCCTCATGAGAATTGGGAGTCATTCTCAAGAAAAGTCTATGAATGGAATGTGCACATAGCCATTAACGGTGCAAAAGAGAGACATTGAGGTCTCAAGTGAACATAGCAAATGTAATGCCCCAAATTTCCTAATAAGGTTTAGGACCTTGATTAGGAGGCCGGGAGGGCCATAATTGCTTTATTATGTTATTAAATGATAATATGCATGTTTAGGTGTATTAAATATGCATGTGAACCCATTTATGAGTAATTGGGTGATTTTCATATTTTGGCCATTTCGGGCATATTTGACATATATGTGATATGTGTGTGGTGCTTTATTATTATTTGGTTATGCCAGGGTTACCCAGCACAAGACGATCTTAGGAGGTAAGCTAGTGGGAAAGTCACAACGGTATTTATTCTTGACTTGGAGTAAGTCAAGGGGTATTTAGAGCATTACCGGGTTATTGGGTAATGTGAATAAATATTTGGTGATAAATTGGGAGTTAGTAAGATCAGGGGGAAATTCTGGAGGTTTTGACTATTTTTCCCCCGAGAGTGTTTTCGGGACCCTGAGTGTTAGGATTTGGTTGAGGCTACTTAAGCTTGAAGTAACCTTTTAAAAGAATAAAAAGAACGTTCTGTATGTTCTCTCTCCCTTAAAGTTCCATTTTCGTCTCCCGATCGCATTTTCGAAGATAACTTGAGTTCTAGGATTCGGATTCAAGCGAGGATCGAGGCATAGCGATCCTCGGAAAGATTAGAAGCTTATTAGCCGGATGATTTAGTTGGAAACAACTCAATCGGAGGTAATTCAAGTTTTAAGTTTTTTAAAAGTTTTTAAGCTTGAATTGGATTTTGTGTTTTGATGTGTTTTTGGGTGATTTGAGACTTGGGTTTTATGGGTTTTGAATCATGGGGATGTTTGGGAACTTTGATTTTGGGATTTGGAGATGTTTGGATAGGTTTTCGGAAGGTTTTAAAAGTGGAAAAACGAGGAAAAGTGGCTGGTGCGAGGTTGGGCCGCGGCCCTGTTCTTGGGCGCCGCGGCCCTAGCTTGATTAAGGTGGAGGAGGCTCTGCCAGGGGGGCGGGCCGCGGCATGGTCCTTGTAGGGCCGCGGACCTTAAGGGAAAAAAAATGGCAAATGTGAGATTTTGTGATGGGAACATAACTCTAAGGGCTTGGGATCGATCCTACTACCTAGTTGACTGGGATTCGATGTCCTGGAGGCTTGGGTTGGGTTTGGAAATATTTATTTACCCATTTTGATGAGGTTTTTTATCATGGTTGTGACTAGGTTATCACTAGGGGCTTGGAATCAAGGTCGTGCTTGTGGCTCATTTATTGGTAACTTGTGCTTGGACCAAAGGTAAGAAAACTGCACCTATGTAAGTGTGATATGCATGGCTATTTTTTATGCATGTTGGATGCTTAAATGTAATGCATGAGAAACATGTGATTAGGACATACTTTGTATACTGAGTATGATATTGTTCAGAGCTTGAGCCTCCGTGTTTATGCATGATCCTAATTGTGCTAGTAATTATTGAGTAAGCATGCTGAATGCCCTTTATTTGGATATTTGACATATGATATATGTTTGGTGGCATGACTTACTTGTGTATGGCACTGACTTATTAGTCAGAATTGGCAATGGTGTCAAATCCATCTGTGAAGCTGTGATTTACTAGTCAAGATCACAATGGGTTGAACACTGGTCGTGTTTTACTGACCTAAGAGTCAGAAATGGCATAGCGTCATGAACGCCGAGTCAAATGAAGATTAGATCTAATAGATATCAGCGTTGAATGACTCATATGGGGTATTAATGCTGGACCAACCTGAAGGTCGATGAAAATTATAAGCGCTTGACTAGTCTAAGACTAGTTACTCAGAGCCAGGGCCTAAGGCTAGGTGACTGCTTGTCACATGGCTAGGGAACAGTGTTCTATAGTTATGACTCTAGGGTCATGAGGAAGGTTATGTTGGTGACTAATCATCATGCACCTATCTTGTTTAAACTAGTGAAAGGATCACTTATTTATAAAGGGAGCAGAACCCACCTTAGTGACTTGTACCACTGTCACTCTTTTATTCAGGGCTATTAGCAGGTATGATTACTGGAACCACCAGTGTTAACTCACTTATCTGATTGAGACTTACTTGATAGTCATCCACTCAGGAGGGAAGGATTTCTTATCCTGGATACCCATCATTACGTGGATTTATTGCCTGCTTGACTAGGGCTATATCTGCTAGGCGTGTGCCTTATGATTTGATGACATGTTATTACTGTTCATGAGCATATTGAGTTTTCTTGATGGGCTTCGGCTCACGGGTGCTATGTGGTGCAGGTAAAGGCAAAAGAAAGCTGGACCATCCTTGAGTTGGAGAGCTTAGGTGACGATGTGTACATATGCAGCTGCTCGACCGCCACGGCCGAGGTTTGAAGGGAAACTAGGGCTTAACCCTGTTTTGCCGCTTAGATCGGCCTGTTGGAAATATTTTCTTGTAATAGACATCTAAATTATATTTTTGGGATCCCAATGTATATAATGAAATATTATATCCTAACCAAAAAAATTTAATCCCTAAACCGCCAATCATACTTAGTTACACGATTTTGGCCAAATAACTCGATTAGCCAGTTTAGCACTGTTTACAAGGCACACCGTAACGGTCCCTGGAGTTAGGGCGTTACAGCAAAGGTGTGTTTGTTATCACCGGCTTGTTATCAAGGGATAGTGGTTCAATGCTTTGGCAACCAAAATTTCAACAAACTTTGTGATAATTACACTAAGGTAAAATTCATGTCGAAAAACATTTTACTTTATGCACCAATGCAAAGGTTTCTATAGAGAGTGATTATTTAATCAAGTGAGGGAATATTATAATTTAATATAATGTTTGATTGATTAAATAAGTGTTACAAAAAGTGAGTATTTTATCTAGTGGGGGAATGTTATATTATTTCATATAATATAATGTTAGATTAAATAATGTGACAAAATGTGATTTGTCACACCTTGTAACATATTATTGAGAGTCACCAAAATTAGACACATGTGTGTGCCCAAATGTGACATATTTTGGAGTTACAAAATCAGTTACAAATTTGTAACTCCCAAATACTACCCAATGATGTGTATATTAAATGTTACACATTTGAGATTGGATTTCACAAATCCATGATGAAATATGGCTATTGGAGACATGTTTTTAACTCCCAATAGGTGTTTGGAGGTTAAAAATCATGTGGGAAAGGATTTGGGACGTTTTGGAAAAATGACTTTTTATGCTAAAAATGGCTTGTGGCCGCGGCCTGGGGGATAGAAGCCAGTGGCCGCGGCCAGTGAGGCTGACAGCCTATTTGGTTTTTCAGTTTTTTCCAAATTGAAAGGTTCTAACATCCCAAATAACTCCCAAATCTTCATTTTAATTCCATAAACAACCAATTAAACATTGGTAACAACCATGGGAGTTGGTGGAATTTGAAATTCAAAGGGGTATCTCAAACTCTATAAATAGGAGCCTAATGCTCACTTGTAAGATAGACCATTTTCCATCCACAAAGCACTTGGCTGGAAAATACACCATAGAGGCTTGACAATTCCAGAGAGCTATTTCCTAGAGAGATCCCTTAGTGCTTAGAGAATAAGGGGAAATAAGCTTTTGGACAAAGGTTTTGAACCTTGTTCAAGTTGGTGATCCCCACTACTCTACACTTTGGTTGTGTGAGAGTTTGTGTTTTCCATTGATCTTTTCATTCTGTTGTTCTTCTTGTATTATTAATGTATTGAGTTTGTAATCCTCTTCTCAATTTCTATTTACATATTCATTGGTATCTTTTGTTTTAGGGTTTTAGATCTTATAATTCTCTTCCTTCTCTTATTCTATTTACTTGTATTTTGAGCAATTGAGTTGTAATATTTATTTAATCAATTACCTTGTCTATTGTATTCTTTGCATAGAGTTGTATTTTGGTTTTTCCATATTTCCATTGAGCAATAAAATATATTCTCTAACAAACACTGTAACGCCGTAATCTCCAGGGACCATTACGGTGTGCATTTTAAACAGTGCTAAACTCCCTAATAGAGCCATTTGGCCATAATCGTGTAACTAAGTTTGATTAACGGTTTAGGATTAAATTTTTTGGTTAAGATACAACATTTTACTAAAACGTTTCTCTATACATTGGGATCCCAAAATATAATTTAAAAGTTAATTACAACAAAATATTTACAACTAGGGGTGTTCGTGGTGCGGGTGGTGCGGTTTTTCTCTAATTTTTTTACCACACCGCATATGCAGTTTGCATAATTATTCAAACCGCAACCCGCACCGCATAGACCTCAAACCGCATAAACAACACCGCAAAAATGCGGTGTAGTGCAGTGCGGTGTGGGCGGTTTATACCTATCGCCAAATAATTTAACAATTAAATATTATAATTAAGAAAGATTCATAATAAATCTCATGACCATAGAGTGTTTAACAAAACAATTAAATGTATAACAAGCTAATAAACTTTAAGCAAAACAATAAAAATATAACATACTAATAACAAATAAAAAATATAATATAAAAGTAAATATTATTTTAATTAAGGAGGAATATCTTTATATTGAAGTAGAATATGTGTTAGCATCCTATGAAACATTATTTTTTTTCTAGATATTGTGGATATTATATTATACTATATAAATATTATGCATTAACTTTAAATGTAGTAAAATTGAAAAAAAAAATATACAAAAGTTAATATATATAATGATTCGGTGTGCTGTGGTTTGAATCGCATTTATAAAATTTAAAACCGCAAACCGCACCGCACCACGCGGTTTGGCGAAAATACAAACTACAACCGCATCGCGAAGGGTTCTAAAACGCAAATTGCAGTGCGGTGTGGTGCGGTGTAGGCGATTTTTGCGGTGTGGGCGGTTTTATGAACACCCCTATTTACAACCATCTGACCTAAGCGGCAAAATAGGGTTAAACCCTCGGCTGTGACGGTCGAGCAACTACATATGTACACATCGTCACCTAAACTCTCCAACTCAAGGATGGTCCAACTTTATTTTGCCTTTACCTGCACCACATAGCACCTGTGAGCCGAAGCTCAATAAGAAAACTCAATATGCTCATGAACAGTAATAACATGTCACTAAATCATAATAGGCATGTCTAGCAATAATAGCCCTATTCGTGCATGCAAGCAAGTCTAAGTAAATGATTGTGCTAATCAGAAGTGTGACTATGGAGTCACAAACTTGGGTTTTTTGCACCCTAATCAGATGAGTGGATAACACTTTATGATTCTGATAATCATACTGGGGCTTGTATCCCAAATCAGATGAGTGATTAACACTTTGAGATTCTGGTAATCATGTTGGGGCTTGTAGCCCTAATCAGATGAGTGATTAACACTTTGAGATTCTGGTAATCATGCTGGGGCTTGTAGCCCAAATTAGATGAGTGATTAACACTTTGAGATTCTGGTAATCATGCTAGGGCTTGTAGCCCTAATCAGATGAGTGATTAACACTTTGAGATTCTGGTAATCATCCTGGGGCTTGTAGCCCTAATCAGATGAGTGAGTCACGAACTTGGGCTCAGCACCTATAGCCATGTGACGTTGCAGTCACTTGAGCCTTTTGGCCCTGGCTCTAAGTAACTAGCCTTTAGACTAGACAAGAGATTTTAATTTTCATCAAACTTGTGGTCGGTCAAGCATTAATGTTCATAATGATTCATTCAATGCTTATGTCGATTAGATCTAAAATTCATTCAATTCCTTACGACCAGTGCTCAGTACTAATGCCAAACTTGACTAACGAGTCACAGCTTCACAGTCAATACTAACACAATTGTCAATTCTGACTATGGAGTCAGTTCCACTCACAAGTAAGCAATGCAACCAGGCATATATCATATGTCAAATATCCAAATACAGGGCATTTAGTATGCTAACTCAACATTCACTAGCATAATTATGATCATGCACATTTATAGAGACTCAAGCTCTAATCAATCTCATATTCAACATTCATGCCATGCCCTAATCTCATGTATCTCATGCATCACATGCATCACATACTGGGTGCAGTATTCTTACCTTTGGTCGAAGCATAGGTTACCAATAAACGAGCCACAAGCATGATCCTATTTCTAATCCCCTAGCAATAACCTAGTCACAACCATAAACGGTGTTTCAATGAGTTCAAGTTCCAAAACCCAATCCCCGTACCAATCCCACGCTCTCGGGACCTCCAATTCCACCAAACAGGGTGGTGGAATCATCCACCAAGCCCTCAAGTCAAAACCCCAAAAAGTACCAAAAAACCAATTTCTAAAGGCTGTGTAGTGCTATTGAGCTACTTTTGGGCGCTACAGCGCTACAAACAGACCCAACTCCCCCAAAACAGAGCACATAGCATTGTAGCGCTACAGCGCCCAAACAAGAAATTCTGGGTTTTAGCTTTGTGTTCTTTGAGCTTCAAAGCTCAAAATCCGACCCCAACCTATCCAAATCTCAAAATTAAAGTTCCCAAAAATCCTTGATGACCCGCGATTCGGCCAACGACACGGAGTCAAATATACGACAAAGGATAAAATGACAATAAGACAGATGATCTAATGGAAGAGAAGAAAACACCAATGATTTATAGTGGTTCAACCCCCAAAGATGGTAATGACCTACGTCCACTTAGTGCTATTGTTATTATTGAATCTCAAAGTCGTGATCAAAGAACTAGGGTTCTTGAGTTTCACAAACCTTGAATGTGTTACAATAAGACGATGGACAATTCACTATAGCTCTTTTTTCTCTCAATATTTAGCCAAAAGACTCAGGAATCAAAAGTCCATTCCTTGAGCTATTTCATGTATATTTATAGGCTCAAGGAGGGTTACATTCGCCAACGTGCCCTATCTTTCCTTAATAATCACGTATCAAGATAATAATGAAGAAATATTCAATGAAATTATTATAAGATTACAGTTTAAGAAGGAAATAAATCAGGTTATACGACCAGCCTGATCGTATCTAAAAATTAACCCTAGCAAAGCGGAGTGCTTCTAGTCGAGAGTCGAACAGTACTTCTGCCACGTGTCAACTATGTGTGAGAAATCTTTGCCACTTCATCTGCATCCGTTTTTAGGGTAAACATTTGCCCCCCAACTTTATTTATTGCGACCAGCAATACGTAAACTTAGGAAAATGACTCTTCGAATACCCCACAAAATCTGTCAAAGCCGCCCATGCTTTCTCGAAAAAAGGTGATCAATCATGTCTAATCAAGTTTCTTCGGTTTCCCAATAACTTGTCTGACGGCTATCACACTTCCTCATGCCTTGGAAAGTTACCCTTTATAATTACCTTGGTAACCGCTCTTCGGCTAATATAAATGACCCTTTAGAACCAGTTTTTACTTTTTACACTTTATCTTTACCTTCAAGAAACTAAAGAACCAGGAGTAATACTTCCAGAAGCCCAGAAACTCAGAAGGATCACGAAGCTCTTGCCCAGCCGAATCAACTTAGTGCCTCAAAAATTCACTCCATCTTTTAGACAAGTACGTTTCTTCGAACCTTTCATTTGTTAATATGTCGTGCAATACTCGTTTGTCTTTATTCTTGATTTCTGAGTTCTTGACTGAAACTGCTTTGGGGAGATTGGGAATATTAACTGATGCTTGAAAAGGTGATGAGATAACATCTTGTAGGAGTTAAGAGCCAGTTTGGTAGTCGAGATTGTAGTCCTAGGGCATAAAATCGAAGTAAAAATTCGATTTTTAGGCTAGTTGAAAAACTGGGTTTTTCCCTCCCCTTCGGAGTCGAAAAAGCTTTTTCCTGAAAAACTTTTTACTTATGCTTTTCAATCTATTTTTCAAACTGCTCGTATAGAACTTAGTGTTTTTTGTAGAATGCTGCTGGTCGTATAAAAGCTTAACTTTTATACGCGAGCAACGTTATTCTAAGTTTCAACACAGATTTTTAGGCTTTACGTTCTCACCTCCCCCTTTCTCTGTTTGCAGCTCTTCATGCAAGATCCTTGGGGAGGTGAGAAGCCTATCGACGATGACTGGCTTGCCCAATTACTTGAAGATGAGGAGCATCCGTCGTAGCTGGTGTCAGAGATTCTTTTTTCTCGAACCCCACCCAATAGACCTCAGACAAACCTTCCAGCCATGGGTAGAGTAAAATCCACAGCCCAGAAAAAGATATCTTTCAAACCTTCAGACCAGCCCGCTCCTCAGGCTGGAATTCCCTCGACTAGTGGTCAGGAAAGAAATATCCCCGACCCAAACATTCAAACTCATGCTCAGCCCCGAAACGCTGTTCAACCAGATGTTGAATGGTACATCGCACCTGTCATCCGGGTAACGTTCAGGATGATCGCCAATTATATCAAAAAATATGGACTCCCTGGGGTGACATTAGTTCGACCCACTCAAGACCAACGAGCGAACTTGCCTGGAGGTGCCTTCAGCGCCTGGTCGAGGTATCACATTGAGGCAGGAGCGACCTTGCCTTTTCATCCTTTTTTCCAAGGGGTGGACAATTACTTCATGGTCACCCCTTTTCAAATAACTCCCAACGGATATAGAATGCTTGCGGCACTCTATATCCTTTATAGCCACAAAAAATGTCCTGTCCCCACTCCACATGAGGTCAATTATTTACTCGACCTCAAATCTAACCCCAACCAAGAAAACACGAGGTTTTTCCACTTTTGCCATCAGGAGACAGGTCGTACTTTCTAGTCTGACACCACTCATATCTTGAACGTGGGGAAGTACCATCAGGAGTATTTCCTGACGACTGACATGGTCGCGAAAAACTTGGCATTCACTCAAGGAGGTAAAGTCTTTATACCACTGGTCGTCAATCTTTCTTCAATTTTTTGCTTCATTTTCCTTAGAAATTTAGTGCGTTTCAGGCCCATGGTTGCGACCAAACCCTACTCCAGACATGGAGAAGCGATCAGCCCTCCTGCCCAGCATGATCGACATAGACGTGGAATAACCCCCTCCAAGGAGAGCCATTGGAGTAACAATCAGGGAACCTTCCAGCACCCCGCGGGCTGCTGCTCCCCCCACCCCAAAGGGAAAAGGGAAAAAGAAGGCCACCGAACCCCTCAAGCCCCTCAACGAATCTTCGGATGAGAACGGTATTGATCTCTTGCTCTTAAATAGCTTACCAATTCCCTGTCACTTATTTGACGGGGACGACAATTTTAAGTACGCTCCAAATTTAGATTCGGACTTCTTCATGCCAGAGGGTGAGTGTAAGACTAGTAGAGTATATAATGTAGCGACCAGTAATCATAGCTCGGGTATTTCACTTACAATTTTCTTTGTTTCTTTTCCTGACATAACATACTCAATTGTTTATACTATCTCACTATTCGAGAATTTGCTTCTTTTTCAGACATGGACTCTGAGTACGTGTTCGACATATATAGTGCCCCTGACGCTCTCGAAGCTCCCTCGAGAAAAAAGAAAACGAGCAAGAGGCATCCCGGGGAAAGCAGTAAAATGCATCAGGCCAAGAAATCCCGCACTGCAAGCCCCCCGGCAAACGGACCCTCAGCCAATGCAACACCACCTCCTTCTCCTCTCGAGTAGCAGACTTCCCCTGCTCCTGTCGAGTCGACACCATCTCCACCGACCCCAACTGACCAGACTCAGCAGGCTGGTCCTGCTTCCACTGGGGGCGACATAACAATTCATGCCTTAAGATCAGTCAAAGACAGGGTCGCAAAAATTTTGAAGCACAATCGTTGCCGAGAGGTGATGGCTTCGACTGAGACAATGGACGTCGACCAAATCCTAACCCACGCATTGAATGAGTTTGCCAGTGTAAGTTATCTTTTTTCTGTGGAGACAGCCCCCTTTATACTCTACAGTCAGTTTAATCTTTGTTCTGATCAAAGACAATTCTAACCCTTACTGCAGGTCGACTCCGCTCGGGTGTCGTCACCGAGCAGTCCAGGACTTTGGAGCAACGACACATTGAAGAACTCAAAACTGCCGAAGCAAAATACGCTGAGCAGCTTGAGGCGGTGCTCGAGGAGAAGAATAAGCTGGCTGTAGAGCTAAGGGAGAAGCAGAATGCTCTGGATAAGGTCGTCGAGCAAAGAGACCAATTCAAGGATTCTAACCGCATTAACTACCGCGAGGCTAAAAAGTTTGAGCAGGAGTTGGCTACGAGTAGACAAGAGACTACAACCTTGGAGGGCTGTATCGAGAAGCTTGAACAGGCCAACGCCAGCAATTTTGAAAGGTACAAGAATGCCACGAGTAAGTGTTTTTATGACTTCTGGAAACACAACCAAGGGACTAACTTCAGCTACCTTCCCGATCGCGCAAGGCATGCCGAGATAGCCCGCTACATTGCTCGACTGGCAGAAGAGGAGAGGGCAAGGGTACCTAGCTCGCCCGAAATTTCCTTGGCGACTGGCTTGGATGGGGCAGACAATGAAGCTACAGATGCCGTTGACCAGGACACCCCTCAAGATCCTCCAGCCTCTTAAACTTTTCCCTTTCTATCTTTTAATTACACGACCTACGGGTCGTGATGTAAAGACATTAATTTTTTATTGCTGCGTGGGCAGCTTTTACTTTTAATTGTGATATTACTTTTCCTTAAGATATTATAATATTTGCATTTTATTATAACATCTGTTCGTATGACCGAACTTAGCATAGCACTTTGGTTTGATTTAACAAAATACAAAATTTTGAAAAATACTCTAAGTACCCTAGCATGCTTTCACTTATTTTGCTCATGTGTTTACATGTCTTTCGATATGCTTTGCTTACTAGTACCTTATATGCCCCCTAAGTGATTGAGGAGCTTTAGGTCCTTGGTCACTTGCCTTGACCAAAACCTGTTTGAACAAGACTGCTCGGAGCAAAATAATTAAAATTGTAATACAGCAAAACAACACACGTAATGAGCAAATACTTGTAATAAATACAATAATTGGCAAGAATGACTGACTGCGCACAATCCCTTATATTTCTCGTAATAAATGGATGAAACATGTATGTACGAGTGATCAATAAGATCTTACACTTATAAGCGATCAGTCACATAAAATGACCAACCCTTTTTCAAAACTTGTAAAAAGTAAAATTAATACAAGCCAATTCTTTAAGAAGAATTGTTTATTATAGTACTTGCGCAGGTGTTCTCCATTCCAATAGTGAGGAATGAGATCTCCGTATAAGCGAGCAAGTTTATAGGTGCCTAGGTGAAGGACTTCTTTGATTTGATATGGCCCTTCCCAATTAGGCCCGAGTACTCCAGCAACTTGGTCGCGGGTGTTTAGGAAAACTCTTCAAAGTACCAGATCTCTGACACTGAATTTCCTTTCTCGGACTTTAGAATTGAAATATCAAGCAACTTTTTGCTGGTACGCAGCTACTCGGAGTTGGGCTTGCTCACTCTTCTCATCGATCGAGTCTAGGGATTCCATCAGTAGTTGGTTGTTCAAGGCATGATCGTATGTTATTCTGCGATGTGAAGGCGGATCTAACTCAACAGGAAACATAGCCTCATATCCATAAGCTAAATAGAATGGAGTATGGCCTGTTGCTGTTCGATGGGAAGTTCTATACGACCATAGGACTTCAGGAAATTGATCTGGCCACGCCCCCTTAGCTTCTTCTAGTCTTTTCTTTAGTGTATCCTTTAGCGTTTTATTGACTACTTCGACTTGTCCATTTGCTTGGGGATGAGCGACTGAAGCAAAGCTCTTGATAATGCCACGCCGTCTGCAAAAATCCGTGAATAAATCACTATCGAACTGGGTGCTGTTATCCGAGACGATCTTCCTTGTCAATCCATAGCGACAAATGATGTTTTTTATCACAAAATCCAGCGCCTTCTTGGTTGTTATGGTTGCGAGTGGCTCAGCTTCGGCCCATTTAGTGAAGTAGTCGATGGCAACCACAACATACTTGACACTGCCCTTTCCTGTGGGCAAGGATCTAATTAGATCTATGCCCCAAACTACAAACGGTCATGGACTTTGCATCTATTTAAGCTCATTCGGGGTTGCTCGTGGGATTTTGGAGAACCTCTGGCACTTGTCGCACCTCCACACAAACTCCATCGAGTCTTCGTTCATCGTAGGCCAAAAGTATCCTTGCCTCAGTATCTTTTTTGACAAGCTTTGCCCCCTAACGTGGTCTCCACAAAAGCCTCCGTGTACCTCTTTCATCAATTCTTTGGCCTTCTCTTTTGAAACACATCTGAGGAGTGGCATTGAGTATCCCCTTCGGTACAAGATTCCATCAACCAGGATATACCTAGCAGCCTGTTGCTGAAGGGTCCTGGCTTTGTTTCTGTCCGTTGGTAATATGCCTTGCGTCAGATACTCTATATATGGTGTCATCACTGTATCTGCCATCTGGATCACCATAGCAGTCTCCTCTGCTTGAATGCTTGGCATTGATAGCCGCTCAACCGGTACTATATTCAGAGTATCAGCATCCTTCGCACTTTCTAATTTGGCCAAAGCATCAGCATGGGATTCTGGTCGAGAGGTACTTGCTGGAGGCTGTATTTGTCGAACTGAGCCAACAGATCTCTTGTTGTGTTTAGATAGGCAACCATCTTTAAAACTCGCACCTGGTATTCTCCCATGACTTGATTCACAACCAACTGAGAATCACTGTAGATGTCAAGCTCTTTTATATTCATGTCCCTGGCCAACCGTAACCCAGCGAGTAATGCTTCATACTCGGCCTCGTTGTTAGAAACAGTGAAGTCAAACCTGATTGCGCAGTGAAATCAATGCCCTTCTCGCGTTATCAATATCACTCCTGCTCCAGCGTGGCACTCATTAAAAGAACCATCTGTAAATAATTTCCACGAGGGAGCTTGGTTTTGACACCCAGGCTCTCTAGGCTCTTCAATTTTCTCGCCTTCTCTAATATCTGTGAATTCCGCAATGAAGTCAGCCAGGGCTTGACCTTTTATTGCTGCTCGGGGCAAGTAAGATATGTCGAACTGCCCAAGTTCGACTGCCCATTTCAACAATCTACCTGCAGCCTCTGGTTTTTGTAGGACTTGTCGTAGAGGCTGGTCGGTCAAACCGTAATTGGGTGAGCTTGAAAGTAAGGCCGCAACTTCTTAGAGGCCAAAATTAGGCAATAGGCTAGCTTCTCGATGGGCGGGTACCGCTATTCTGCTCCAATTAGCCTTTTGTTACATAGTAAACAACCTTCTGCACGCCTTCTTCCTCCCTTACTAAAACGGCACTAGCAGCATATTTCGTGATTGCCAGGTAGATGAACAAAATTTCTTTATCGACCGACTTTGACAGGACGAGTGGTTGCGCCATGTGACTTTTTAATGCTTGAAAATCCTGCTCACACTCCTCCGTCCATTCAAAATTTTCGTTGCCTCTAAGTAGATTCAAAAATGGAACGCACTTATCTATTGACTTCGAAATGAATCTACTAAGAGCGGCAATTCTTCCGGTTAAACTTTGAACATCCTTAATCTTTGCTGGCGATTTCATATCGATCAGGGCTTTAATTTTCTCAGGATTGGCTTCAATCCCTCTCGAGTTAACTATAAATCCCAAGAACTTCCCTGATCCTACTCTGAAAGAGCATTTTAAGGGGATTCAGCTTCATCTGATATTTGTTCAAGACGTTGAAGCATTCCTGCAAATCCCTTGCATGCCCTTCTGCCCTTTTTGACTTGACCAGCATGTCGTCGACATAGACCTCCATGTTTGTGCCGATCATTTCCTTAAACATGTGGTTGACTAGTCGCTGGTAAGTTGCACCAGCGTTTTTCAAACCGAAGGGCATTACTTTGTAATAGTAAAGCCCTGTATCAGTCCGAAAGCTAGTGTGATCTTCATTAGGGGGATGCATACTAATCTGATTATACCTGGAGTATGCATCCATGAATGAGAGAATCTCATGTCCTGTAGTGGTATTGACCAGCTGGTCGATTCTTGGGAGTGGGAAACAATCTTTGGGGCAGGCTTTATTTAGGTCTGTAAAATCCACGCACGTACGCCATTTGCCATTCGGCTTGGGAACTAGCATGGGATTAGAGACCCACGATGGATAAAACGCCACCCTAATGAACCCATTCTCCTTCAGCTTCTCGACTTCTTCTTTTAAGGCCCTTGATCTATCTTTGTCGAGCAGCCTTCTTTTTTGTTGCACTGGTGGAAAACTCTTGTCGATGTTCAGGACATGGCTGATGACTGCAGGGTTTATCCCGACCATGTCTTTGTGCGACCAGGCAAAGACTTCCTGGTTCCTCCTTAAAAATTCCACCAGTGCTTGTCTTGTTGTTGTCTCTAAGATTTTACCGACTTTCACAACCCTAGTCGGATTTTCTTCATCAAGTTGTACCTCTTCAAGGTCCTCGATGGATCCAATTTCTTCCTCAAAATCCCCAAAGCGAGGATCTAAATCCCTATCCTCGCTTTGGGAAATACCCTATTTGGTGACATTATCACCCGAGTGGGCCTGAGCATCAGTTTCCACTTGCAACTCTTTCCCGTGAACATCTCTCGATAAACCCTTCTTCGCCTTGGTGATTGAGGCGTTGTAGCACTCCCTCGCTTCCCGCTGATTTCCCAATACGCAACCTATCCCTGGGTCTGTTGGAAATTTCATGGCGAGGTGCCATATCGAGGTGACGACTCGTAGGTCAACCAGAATTGGTCTCCCAATCATAGCATTGTATGCTGAAGGACAATCAACTACTATAAAAGTAGTGAGTAATGTCCTATTAGCAGGTGCAGTACCTGCTGTAACTGGAAGCCTAATCGACCTTGTTGGGGCGAGCCCTGCACTGGAAAAACCATAAATGGTTTGGTTGCATGGCTGCAGGTCTTTGACGGACAGCTTCATTCTTTCCAGCGAAGACTTGTATAGGATGTTAACCGAACTCCCTGTGTCGACCAACACCCTTTTCACCATCATGTTGGCAATTTGTACGTCTACGACCAGCGGATCAGAGTGTGGGAATCATACGTGCTGGGCATCATCATCAGAGAAGGTTATCAATTCCTCCTCTGTACGAGCCTTTTTTGGCGCTCGATCTTCCACACTCATCATCTTGATGTCCTGGTCGTGGCGTAGGGTTCGAGTGTATCGTTCCCTTGCCTTCCCACTGTCTCTTGCAAGATGTGGGCCCCCGCAGATGGTGAGTAAAGTGCCTGCCACAGGAGCTAGCTGTAGAGGTGGCAAGTGTTGGTGTGCAGGCACCTGCTCGTTGCCACCTTGACCCTCTCGCTGAGAGCCTCCTGCGGCTCGCACATATCTTCTCAAATGTCCCTGCCTGATCAGGAACTCAATCTCGTCTTTCAACTGGTTACACTCATTGGTGTTGTGCTCGTAGTCCTTGTGAAAATGACAGAACTTTGTTGTATCTCTCTTGGAGATATCTTTCCTTATAGCTGCGGGTCGTTTGTAAGGCACGCTTGAGCTGGTCGCCTGGTAGACTTCATCTTGGCTTTCAACAAGGGCTGTGTAGTTGGTGAATCTCGGCTCATATCAATTGCCTTTGGGGCGCTTACTCTCAGAGGTTGAGGGTTCATTGTTCGCCCATTTCCTCCATTTCTACCATTGCCATTCTCGTTGCCTTTGCCATTGCCATTGGGCTTTTCTGACCTGTTGGCGACTTTGGCGGGTTCTTTGGGCCCCTTGTCTTCTATTGGTGATTTCCCTTCATTGGCAATCGTGTCTTCAAGCTTGATATATCGATCAGCCTGATCCAAGAACTCTTGGATACTTTTAACCCCATGCTTTCTAAGGCTACTCCAGAGGGGCGAATGGCGCCTCACCCCAGCAGTTAAGGCCATCATCTTACCTTCATCGCCCACTGTCTTGGCTCCAGCTACTACTCGCATGAAGCGTTGGACATATTCTTTCAAGGGATCTCCCTCTTTCTGGCGTATCTTGACCAGCTGGTTGGCCTCTGTGGGGTGTACACGACCCGCGTAGAATTGTCCGTAAAATTCCTTCACGAACATTTCCCAAGATACTATAATAGTAGGAGGGAACTTAAAGAACCACTCCTGAGCGGTGTCAGACAGTGTCGCAGGGAAGATCCGGTAGCGGGCGTCTTCCAACAATTTTTGTATGTCCATTTGTATCTTAAACTTATTAACATGAGATACTGGGTCTCCGTACCCGTCGAAGTTCGGCAATGTAGGCATCTTGAACTTACTGGGGGTTTCGGCAGAGACAATCCTTTGTATAAAGAGGGTGCCCCTCCTCCTATTGTACTCGATATGGGACGTTCGTCCCCCGACCAGCTGCTATACTGCCTGTTTCAGGGCATCAATCTGAGCCTGAACAGCTTCTAGGACTGCTGGGGCCACCGGCGCCGGGGGAGCGTACTCGTCATGCCTCTCACAGCGGTCATTAAGTACGTCCCTTAGATCATCGTCTCTACATCTCTGCTCGCTAGCTCCTAGCCAACTAAAGACGTTTGGATGCATGGGTTACCCCCCAGCGTTGTGGCTAGCTAGCCTATTTTCTCTAGGTGGGGAGCTTCTGCCTCCACCTCTTTCTTCATTTCTTTGCCCAGCATTCCCTCTGTCGGAATCAGCTTCATTATAGCCATGGCCATCTTTGAATTATGGCTGACTATGGTGTGACCGGCTGTTCACGCTATTTCCTCCTTGGGCTGGCATTCCCTGAGTGTCAGGGGGAGGCCTGCGCTGGTCGTTGGGTCCCCGTGCATTGTTATGCCATGGGGGGCCCCTAACCGCAGAGCCTGACTCGATGTTCCTTCTGTTTGCAGAAGGACGTTGCCCCTGCTCGGTAGATTCGGCTCTTCATCCCCTGGGCGTCTAGGGCTATGGGGTGGCTACCCTGCCCTATTCAGCCTCTGGCGCTGGGGATTGCCTCGACCAGCCCGGAATGGAGGCTGCTAATCAGGATCCCTAGGTGGGACATCATCCTGAGCTATAGGCGACTGCTCTGGCCTCTGAGGGCTTGTTCGCTGGAGCGGAGGGCTTGGATTGGGACCTCTTTGAGGTGGTGCGCTTGGTGGCTGATCTGGCTGGGAGGCTGGTACAGCTTGACTCCTATCCAGTTGAATGGCTGCTTCAAGGGCGGCCATGGCATCCCTCTGCCGACGATCCATTTCTGCCTGCCGCTCAATCAGCTCTTGGCGCTGGCGTTCTATTTCTCTTTGCTGCAACGCCATTGTCTCTGAAACATTCTCTTGATTGGCCCTCAGATTAGCCAACTCATCTTGCAATACTCCTAGCGTTGCCCTCAGTGTTTCGGAGTCTAGTTCCTCCTCATCAAACTCCAAATGTGGTTCATTCTCGGCCACATTTGGGGGAGGAGGTTGGGATGGTGCAGCGCCAGCAGCCTGTCCAGTCTTCTTGGATGTTTTCGCCATTAGATTTTTTCACAATTTTTTGTCAAGCTCTCAATGAAAGCACCAGAATGTTGACCCGCGATTTGGCCAATGAAGCGGAGTCAAATATACGTCAAAGGATAAAACGGCAATAGGATAGATGATCTAATGGACGAGAAGAAAACACCAAGGATTTATAGTGGTTCGACCCCCAAAGATGGTAATGACATGCGTCCACTTAGTGCTATTGTTATTATTGAATCTCAAAGTCATGATCAAAGAACTAGGGTTCTTGAGTTTCACAAACCTTGAATGTGTTATAATAAGATGATGGACAATTCACTATAGCTCTTTTTCTCTCAATATTTAGCAAAAAGACTCAGGAATCAAAAGTCCCTTCCTTGAGCTATTTCATGTATATTTATAGGCTCAAGGAGGGTTACATATGCCAACGTGCCCTATCTTTCCTTAATAATCGCGTATCAAGATAATAATGAAGAAATATTCAATGCAATTATTATAAGATTACAGTTTAAGAAGGAAATAAATCATTATACGACCAGCCTGGTCGTATCTAAAAATTAACCCTGGTGAAGCGGTGTGCTTCTGGTCGATAGTCGAGCAGTACTTCTGACACGTGTCAACTACATGTGAGAAATCTTTCCCACGTCATCTGCAGCCATTTTTAGGGTAAACAATCCTAATATCCCAAAATCAATAAAACCCAAGCTTCAATTCATCCAAAAACTCATCAAAACACAAAATCCAATCCAAGCTTAAAAACTTTAAAAATTAAGAACTTAAAACTTAAATTACCTCCGATTATGTCGTTCCTCGCTAAATCCTCCGGCTAATAAGCTTCTAATCTTCCCTAGAATCGCTTTGCCTCGATCCTTGCTTGAATCCGAGTCCTAGAACTCAAGTTTCCTTTGAAAATATGATCGGGTGTCGAAAAGGGAACAAGCGGAAGGGAAAACGTTCTGAACGTTCTTTTATAATTCTAACAGGTTACTGAAAGCTTAAGTAGCCTCAAGCAAATCCTAATGCTCGGGGTCCCGAAAACGCCCCCGGGGGTAAAATAGTCAAAACGCCCAGAATTTCCCCTGGATCTTACTAACTCCCAATTTATCATCAAATATTATTCCCATTACCCAATATCCCGATAATGTGCTAAATACCCCTTGACTCACTCCGAGTTAAGTATAAATCCCGTTGTGACTTTCCACTAGCTTATCTCCTAGGATTGTCTCGGGTTGAGTAACCCTAGCATAACCAAATAATAATGAAGCACCACACACATCTCACATATATGCCAAATATACCTGAAATGGCCAAAATATGAAAATCACCCAATTGATTAGAAATGGGTTCACATGCATATTTAATACACCTAAACATGCATATAATCATTTAATTGCATAACAAATCAATTATGGCCTTCCCAACCTCCTAATCAAGGCCCTAAGCTTTATTAAGAAATTTGGGTCATTACAACTATCCCCTCCTTACAAAAATTTCGTCCTCGAAATTTATCTAACAGCCCGGAATATAAATTCCGCATAACTGATTCCAGTTCCCAGGTTGCTTCCTCGACCTTACTGTTTCTATATAATACCTTAACCCAAGGTATAGCTTTGTTTCTCAGAACTCTGTTCTTTCTGTCTCATATCTGGAATGGCTATTCCTCATAGGATAACTTAGCCTCAATCCCCAGATTCTCATAAACTCAACACATGAGTCTCATCTAACACATGTTTCCTCAACATGGAAATATAAAATACACTGTATACAACTAACGGTGCCAAAGATGTGGCCAATCCATAGGCAACCTGATCGATCCTATCCAGGATTCAAACGGTCCTTTCTAATCTAAAGCTCAACTTGCCCTTATTTCCTCACCCCCTTTCCATGGTGATATTCTAAGGAAGATACAGTCTTCCACTTGGAATTCCATGAACCTGCCCTCAAATCAATATAACTTTCCCATTTACTCTGAGAAGCGAGCATCCAAGCTCTAATCTTTTCAATAACCTCAATGGTCCCCTGAACTACCTCAGGATCCAAATATAACATCTCACCCATCTCATTCCAATGAATGGGTGATATACATTCTCTACCATACAACATCTCCTAAGGTGCCCTCCCAATAACTGGATAACTCCCTCTCTGATTTACCATCAATCTGAGGATAATAAACTGTATTAAACTCCAACTGTATGTTCATTGCCTTTTGGAGCCTTCCCCAAGACTTAGAAGTAATAATAGTGTCCTCATCTGATAAGATAGACCTCAAATTCCATGAAGGCGTGCTACCTCTCTCACATAGAGGTCTGCATACTGATCAACTGTATTACTCATCCTTACTGATAGAAGTGGGCTCACTTTAAATACTGGTCCATAATGACCCAAACCAATTCATGTTGACCCACTAACCTAGGCAGCCCCACCGCGAAACCTATCACGATGTTTCCTTATATCCACTATGGAATACTCAAAGGCTACAATAGCCTTACTGGTTTCTGATACTCTGTCTTGACCTGCTAACAAGTTAAAAACTTCGTCATGCATTCCATTACGTTCCTCTCCATCCCAAGCCACCAATATAAAATTTCCAGACCCTAATACATCTTTCATATTGCCTGGATGAAGAGAATAAAATAGCAGTATGAGATTCATCCAGAATCCCTCGTTTAATCCTAGTGTCCATCGGATCCTAAGTTTGATCCCTATACCACAATAAACTCATATCTGACACTGCATAGTCCTTAGCTAATCCAGCTAGGACATTCCCCTCAATCTTCCCATCTGTATTTCAC
This sequence comes from Humulus lupulus, assembly GCF_963169125.1. NCBI lineage: Eukaryota > Viridiplantae > Streptophyta > Magnoliopsida > Rosales > Cannabaceae > Humulus > Humulus lupulus. The sequence continues at coordinate 77,862,091 of NC_084798.1, read as the reverse complement.
TTAATTTTTTTCCTTTTGATCCTCTCTAAAAGAGTAAACTCAAGGGTACAGCTGGCAACCTGGCCCACCAGAAACTCTACTCTAGTTCTGGTCATATCCTTCAAATAACATGTTGCATAGGCAAACCCTTTTCCATGTCACTGAGGTGTCATAACAACCTACTAACTGGTTCTGATCTGTAAGAAGACTTAGAACTCTTTTCCAAAGCACATATAATATCCTACCCGTCCAAGGAAACTCCTACCCCTAAGGTGTTCCTTGACTTTGGCAAATCTCCACAAAGAATAAACCACAACACCGTTGATCAAGACGATCACAAATCCAATTCAGATAATCCTTGAATACTTAGTCCATCTAATTCATCAAAACAACTTGGCATTAACCAAATCATCAAAACATAACTCAGCACTCCCAGTGCCCTTATCCAATATAAAAGTAGTCTTTTGCATATCATTTTTCCTGATCTTCAGCTGGTACTAACCAGATTAAAGATCCACCTTGGAGAATATCATCTTACTCAATAACTGAGCCTTTAGTTCTTATAACTCTGCTGAAGCCGTTCAACACAGTGCCCTAGACCTGATTCTTTCCCCGACACCAATCCAATCACCATTCTATCTCTTTGTGTAATTGTAATCCTGACAAATCCCTTGGAGACACATCCAGAAATTCACAGACTAATCTAGTCTGTCCTGATCCCACTGGCACAACCTAACTGGTATCCACTACACTAGCTAAGAGTTCTATGCATCCTCCGGCAATAGATCTCTAGCTCTAAATACAGATGTCATAAGCATACAAAATCCATGCACAGTTCCAACTACCACAAGGGTTTCCCACTCTCAAACCCAAGAGTTATTATCCTTTCCTTACAAGCTATCATTGCCTCTCACTTGGCTAACCAATCCATATCTAGGATCATACTGAAGTCAGTCATAACCAACTTTATCAAAACAATTGATGAGTCATTTCCACCATAAACTAACTCATCACAACATAACCATGCAATCTGCATAACAACTCTATGCCTCTCTATATGCAACAAGCAAAGAAACAACATGGCACCAAAACTAGTCAGTACAATACAAGAATTAGAACTATCAAGCTCTAATCAATCTCATATTCAACATTCATGCCATGCCCTAATCTCATGTATCTCATGCATCACATACTGGGTACAGTTTTCTTACCTTTGGTCAAAGCACAGGTTACCAATAAACGAGCCACAAGCACGACCCTATTTCCAATCCCCTTGAGATAACCTAGTCACAACCATAAATGGTGTTTCAATGAGTTCAAGTTCCAAAACCCAATCCCGGTACCAATCCCACGCTCTCGGGACCTCCAATTCAACCAAACAGGGTGGTGGAATCATCCACCGAGCCCTCGGGTCAAAACCCCAAAAAGTACCAAAAAAAACCAATTTATGAAGGTTGTATAGTGCTACAGCGCTACTTTTGGGCACTAAAGCGCTACAAACAGACCTAACTCCCCCAAAACAGAGCACCTAGCCCCGTAGCACTACCCTAGCGCTACAGCGCCTAAACCAGAAATTTTGGGTTTCAGCTTTGTGTTCTTCGAGCTTCAAAGCTCCAAATCCGACCCCAACCTATCCAAATCTCAAAATTAAAGTTCTCAAATATCCTAATCTCCCAAAATCAATAAAACCCAAGCTTCAATTCACCCAAAAACTCATCAAAACACAAAATCCAATCCAAACTTAAATACTTTAAAAATTAAGAACTTAAAACTTGAATTACCTCCGATTATGTCATTCCTCACTAAATCCTCCGGCTAATAAGCTTCTAATCTTCCCTAGAATCGCTATGCCTTGATCCTCGCTTGAATCCGAGTCCTAGAACTCAAGTTTCCTTCGAAAATGTGACAGGTGTCGAAAAGGGAACGGGAGGAAGAGAGAACGTTTTGAACTATAGAGTCCAAGAACTTTACTTAGCTAGTTAGATAGTAGTAGCAATAGTAATAATTGTAGTATCTTTATGACTGTGGATTTTGGTTCAGACCGGGATTTAATTGGACACTCATAGTAGCACTTGTAGATTTTCTAAGTTTAACCTATAGTTTAAGAATATTAATTTTAACCTAATGTTTGATTAATATGACTGATATTTATTATATTATAAGGTTTAGATAGACCCAATAAGATAGTAACACTTGTCTTGTGTATGTTTAATGATAATTAAGTATTTTTGAGGAATAAATTTATTAAGATCAATATTTGAATATCCTAGGGTCTGTCAGCAGCTTTGAAATCGTTAGAGGGCTTAGTCAAGGCTATTTACTCAATTCAAATTAGGCTGAAAATGTGCAATTTCGTGTTTAATATTTCAGCGTATGCCAATATATCGCAGCTATAGGGGGCGATATATCGCCATACGGGGATACAAAAAACACGTAACTTCGCACGATCACCTCGACGAGCCTCGGGCATATTAGCCCAGGCGATATATCGGTTCCTTTGAATGATTTTCGAATGTTTTTGAAATCGAGCTCATTTTAATCTTTAACCTCTTGATAAGTCCAGCATCTTTCTGACCGAGTCTTCAGCCTCTACTGAACGATAATTCAAATATTTTTCAACTAAAAAGCCATTATTTTATTCAAGTTAAATGAAGATCTTTTCATTCTTGAACTCTATAAATAGGACCTAGTACCCAACCATTTATTCATTCATCAAGCTAAGTTCAGAGGTTGCAAGCTGCTAGGTTATTTTTTAGTGCTTAAACACTTGGGTTAGGAATATAAGCTTTTACTTTATAAGCTTAATAAACACTCGGGAAGTAGGTTAATAGTATTTTTTCGGTTCGAGGTGTAGTTCAGTTATAGAAGCATTCGAGGTATTCATTATTCTAGTTCATTTCTGTGTTATTCTTATAGTTTTCTACTCAAAATCCTAACTTTATTCTTTATTCTTGGTTAGGAAATCTAAGATCTTGAACATAAGATTCTTGGTAAGTATATTTTCGATGGTATAGTTCTTTCATTCTTTTCATCCCTTTTTCATTAGTATACTCACCTTGCTTTGATGGTTTTTAGGAGTGTTTCCAAAGTCCCAATCCTGTTCTCATATCCCGGTATATTTGGTAAGGAAAATAGGATAGGATTTGATATGTTATGTTATATGTTATCTTATGATTTATATGTTATGTTATATGTTATATTATGTATGTTGTAGACTTGGGCATATGACTTGTATAACTAACAAGCCCCAATAAATTTATGGGCATATGACTTGCTTAGCCAACAAGCCCCACAAATCTAATGGGCATATGACTTGTTTAGTTTACGAGCCCCAAGTAATAATGGCCATTATAGTATATGTGACATATGTTTATGATATGTTTTAGTATATGTTGCGGTATGAATTTTATGTATATGATTTATGTGTTAGATTTTCCTTGCTAGGCATTAGGCTCATTCCTTTATGTTTATATGTGCAAGAAAATAGATATGGTGGCAGAAAGGTTCTTGGCAGTTTGGGGGTTGTGTATTGAGGCAGAATGGAAATGGATGGATTGAGCGTTCGGTTCGAGGATGAAGTTGCTTCTTAGTCTTTTAAAAATTATGCTTTATATGTATTTTCTGCACTTTATTTTGTAATCCATTTATTTAAAGTTATGTTATGTTTTCATTTTAAAAACAATGGGATCCCATATCCTACTTTAAATTTTATGTAGTTTAACATTTGTTTTTACAAGTTTTAATGAAGTTATGATTATTTCACTTGTAAGTTTTATTAAAAATTAGTGTCTATGTATATTAGTCGTTAATGGTCCAAAGTCTAGAGTAGTTGGGTCTTTACATGAACGTTCTTTTATAATTCTAACAGGTTACTTCAAGCTTAAGTAGCCTCAAGAAAATCCTAATGCTCGGGGTCCCGAAAAACCCCCCGGCGGTAAAATAGTCAAAACTCCCAGAATTTCCCTTGGTCTTACTAACTCCCAATTTATCATCAAATATTTATTCCTATTACCTAATATCCCAGTAATGTGCTAAATACCCCTTGACTCACTCCGAGTCAAGTATAAATCCCGTTGTGACTTTCCCACTAGCTTATCTCCTAGGATCGTCTCGTGATGAGTAACCCTAGCATAACAAAATAATAATGAAGCACCACACACATGCCACAAATATGCCAAATATACCCGGAATGGCCAAAATATGAAAATCACCCAATGGATCAGAAATGGGTTCACATGCATATTTAATGCACCTAAACATGCATATAATCATTTAATTGCATAATAAATCAATTATGTCCCTCCCGGCCTCCTAATCAAGGCCCTAAGCCTTATTAGGAAATTTGGGTCATTACAAACACTTTCACTATACTCAGAGCAGTACATAAACCCAAAGAAACTGAACCAAAACCTCATCACAATCCAAATTCAATCACCTAATTCCTAAACCCCAATACACAAAAAAAAACAGAATAAGAACACTTGCTTTAAATCTTACCTCTGTGACGAATTCAACCTTAGACAAGATTCCTAACATCACCAGCTGCAAATCCCCAACTTCCAGCTCAAATTATGAGTATTCCCCTTTGATTCTTCCCAAAATACTCTAAGTCACCAAGAGAGGAAGAGGGAGCCGAGAAAGAGAAAGATAGTGTTGAGAGGGTTTATCTTTTTTCTTTTTGTTTCTTCCTTAGTTCTAGTACCCTGTAGGGTTAAGTCTATACTAGCTGCCTAATGACAAAAATGCCCCCAAGTCTATCCTCAATCCTGTAATGTCACCAAGGGTAATCCCATCATTTGCCACATTTCTCGCTAATCCTCCAATTGTCCTATAAATCCCCATCTAATTCCGACATACTCAAATGATTACTAAATAATTACCTGCTACCCGGTAAATCCCAACCACATGCCAAGTTCTCAAAATACCCCTAGGCTCACCCCGAGCCGGGTATCTGACCCTGTTATGACTATTCCGCCCCTCCCTAGTATCGTCTCAGATCACACATCTCAAATATATCCCCACAACACTAGGGTCTCACTCACAATAAAAACATAATTACATTTATGCCCTCAATGGGCCAAAATTACAAACATGCCCCTATTCAAAGAAATGTGCCCACATGCATATTAAATACACAAAAACATGCATGTCTAATCACATTACCACACAATTCATTTATATCTCATCCTCGCGCATATAATCAATTACTCACTTATATAATCCCAATTAGGCCCTCCAGGCACTGTAGTCAAGGCACTCAGCCTTAATATCAAATTTGGGTCGTTACAACTATCCCCTCCTTATCAAAATTTTGTCCTCGAAATTTGGTCAAACACTTCAGGTTACTAATTCCAGAAACCTGAACATATCTCTAGAGTCAGGTTACTAATTCTGCAAACCTAAATACAAAGGAAAACAACAAACTTAAGAACTTAAACTTATAGTGTGATGAGTCGACTCTTCTCGGTCTTCGTGTGAATATCGTGAGGGTCTACAGGAATGTAAAACCCATTTCTCTAATACCAAATGTAACGACCCGACATAAACTAAATAATTTACTACAAAACATTTATCGAAACTCATTTAGAAAGAACACATGAAATAAATATCTTTTACAAAATATGCAACTCAAGATCTCGTTATTTAAAAATAAATTGTTTCCTTACATGCATATCGTAGGTAAAATAAAAGTTATTAAAACTTAACATATAACCACAACTTTAAGACTTTTAAAACAATGCATACGTAGCAACCCCTTTGACCCACAGGTAAACCGATCACGACATGCACACATATGACCGAGCTTGCTCCAACTCATCTTCTCATCTCTACGCTTATGGCTTTACCTGCAACACAGAGTACCCGTGAGCTAACGCCCAACAAGAAGAGCTATATAGGATAATATCCCCAAAGCTCCAACAGTATAAGACATAAAACATAAACCAACTCATATCTTCACAACCTAAAACATAAACAACTCCTAGTCGATATCTACTCACACAAAGTTCCATAATCAAACATATTGCCAGTAACATAACTATAATATAATGTAATCTATCAACCAAACCATAGTGTAGCGTAAACATAGCATAAAATAACCTATCCTAGCATATTCAATCATTAACAAGTATTACCGGTGCATTCAGGCCGTAAACCAGCGATGATCAGGTTAGGTGTGCAACCGGGCATCAATTAACATAAGCATGCATTTTTCGTAATGTAAGCATGTAATTTATCGTAATGCGAGCATGCATTTTCATATCGTAAGCATGACACGCAAACATACCACATATTCTTACATATTTCAGTCACACACAAGCTGAATCACTTATAACATAGCTTCTAACATAATTCATAACATGATTCATACCATAGTTCTTAACATAATTCATAACATAGTACACAATATAATTCGTAACAAAATTCCTAACATAATCATAGCATAGCTTTTAACATAATTTGTAATATATCATGCAAAGTTATCACTCTTAAGTATGTCGAGCGTACACCCTGCGTGCAGGTGTCCACTCTTCTTACCTCAGGTCCAGTAGCGCTCCACACACATTACCAAGTCCCTTCAAGTATCCTTAGCAAGCCTATCATATCATATAGCATCTAAAGCTTAAAACTCAAGCCAAACCAAAAATCATATTAAGAATACACCCATGTCCCTCTTAAAGATAACTCATACACAAAATATTCTGAAGAAGGTCTTAAAACTCTACTGCAATAAACCCCAATTAAAAGAGGTTCCAACTGTATCAAATAAGTGCATCAAAACCTCAAAATATGCATTTCTGGGCAACTACTGTGGTCGCGCCATTGCTTGGGTGCGGTCGCGCCAGGGCTTAGCACGGTCGCGATAGATCTATAATTTTAGAGATCGTAGTTGCGATTTCTAAACCTAAGAATCAAACCAAATCGTAAAACTTCGACCCCAAATCATCAGATCAGCTATCCTAGCATGTTTCTAACCCTTGGAACCCAAATATTATCAATCATAAACCTTAGATACCCTTTTATTAACCCAATTACACTTAAATTCCTCTTACATCATCAAAAACATAAATCTACCATAACTTAAACAATCACAGTTCAAAGAGTTGCCTTTCAAATTCTTAGATCAAATCCCCCAAGGTATTTCCTCCCTTGTACGATCCTTAGTCCACCAATATGAATTCCCCATTCTCCTTTGAATCTCCAAGCCTCAAAAGTTAGATCAAGGAGGATCTTCTTAGCTTGATACTCTATGCGTGGTGAAACTCCAAAGCATCTGACTATCATATGAATCCTTACCTAAATTCTCTTATTAATTTTATTCCTGGTAATTAATCGTATAAAACCCATTTTCCATACTAACCCCATTCTTTAACCTTTCCCTAATAATTACATAAACCCTTTGTACTAATTTCCATCCAAAACTATTAGTTTTAACCTCTCATAATTACACTTTCTATCATAAAAACCATAATTCTACTTTGAACCCCATAAAACAACTTCTATCATATTTTGGCCCATAATACTTGAAGAACTACTGCATGTGGATTTCCTGATGGAACACATACAATAAGCATATATCATAACTCATGCATATCATAGTTCATATAGTTAAACACATAATATCATATAATTTACCATAATATCCTAACCCAAGCCAAATTACCAAAATATCCTTAAAATGAAAAGGCAGATATTACACACTGTGCATCAAATCAAGGGATTGTACGCAACAAAGAAGGAAACAAAGCGGTTATTTAATTGACAATGGAGAATATAGTGAATGAAGATGTTGTGGGGAATGTAACAAAAGATGATCACCAAGATAAGACAAAAATTAGTGACCATGTTGGTGTGCATGTGGAATATAATACCATGCATCATATTAATCAAGTGACACATGGGGAGCACGTGAATCACTTACAAAAATCTCCAAGTTTGAACGTGAACCCTGGTTCTATCGATTTGACGAAATAGCCTTCAGCTCAAGACACGGCAAAGAAGAAACAGAGCAAGGTTGGTTTTCATGGGGTTCTTTAGGCCGATAGCCCAAAGAAAATGTTTAAGAGAGGTGGGAAGGAGTCTCCACAACCATCTAGAGAAATTACAGAATGCATTGAAGAGTCTCTACAAGCTACGGTCACAGGTGCTTCACGTCCTTTACCATCCTTGGTTGGGAGGAAAGTTAAATCTACTTTGGATACGGGGGTCCCTGAAGAACAGGGCCACCGATCATTATGAATTGCTTATCCTGGAACGTTCAGGGTCTTGGGAATGACCAGACGCTCCAAATTCTACATTCCCACAGTTGGGAGCACAATCCCAACATCATCTTTCTCTCAGAAACTCTTTTATCTCACTCATCTTTGGAATTGGTTCGAGTTAGGCTCAGATTCTATGGCAAACTGGTTCCCGACAAGGTAGGGAGAAGTGGCGGTCTTTGTTTACTTTGGACAGACAGAGTGGTGGTTGATTTGGTGCAGTATTCCCGCAACTATATCAATGTTTTCGTTATGTCGCATGACTCGATTAGATGGCAGTATACTGGGTTGTATTGGGAACCGGATTGCAACATGAGACACCTTTTTTGGAAGATGATTAGAAGGTTGGGGTATGGTTTCAATTTCCCTTGGCTTGCCGGGGGAGACTTAAATGAAATCTTATTCAACTATGAGAAGAACAATGGTCTTCCCAGGAGCCGCTATTTAATGGAGAACTTCTTACTAACACTTGACCACACAAACCTCTTTGATATGGGATTTGAGGGTGGTAGATACACTTGGTGCAACAAACATATGAATGGCTCTTTTACATAGGGGAGACTAGATCGAATGCTATGCAACAGTGAGTGGACAAATTTATTTCCTAAGTCCTTCGTGACACATCTCAAGCTTTAGGGGTTGGATCATCGGCCTCTCCTCACAAGAATACTAAGGAGTTCTGACGCAAGAGAGGTTAGGCGACCCAAATCACATTTCCACTTTGAGATGGATTGGGAAAATGAGGAGGAATGTCCTGAGTTTGTGGAAACTGCGTGGGGTCATAGGACTAATTCAAATGAGATGACCACGAGTGAGAAGTTGCATGGTTTGGATATTGAACTTAATGCATGGAATCATTCTTCTCTTCAACATACTAAAGCTGCCATTAAAAAGAAAAAACACGAAATGACAGCTATGGATAACATATTGGATGAGAAGTCGTGGGGTAAATATAAGCAGGTGGAGATAGAGCTAGATGTGCTCATGCATAAATATAAGAAATATTGGGCAGCTAGATCAAAAGGTTCGTGGCTCAAGTTGGGGGATAAGAATTCAACTTTCTTTCATCAAACTGCTTCACAGCAGAAGAAGAAGAAGAACATGATTGTTGGCATCTTCGATGAGAGCAATTCTTGGATGACTGAGCAAAATGAGATTGCTAGTGTTTTTGAAGATTACTTTGGGAAGTTTTTCACCTCTCATCAACCATCACAAACTAGCTTGGAAAAAGGTGCTTAGTGTTGTTCCATAACGAGTCACTAATGCAATGAATAGTAGACTCGTGTGTGGGTTCATTGATGACAATGTTAGATTTTCTTTGTTTCAGATGAATCCTTGCAAAAGCCCAGGCAAGGATGGGATGGGAGCTAGTTTCTATTAGAAATTCTAGGATATTGTGGGAATGGATGTGTGTAGAGCTTTCTTGGAGTTCATTCAAGGAGTAGGTTATGTGGAGTGTATCAATGATACTATTATGAAAGTGATCCAGAAAGTTAAGAGTCCTACCAATAATACTGAGTACTGACCTATTAGTCTATGCAATGTCTTGTATAAGATTATCTCTAAAGTGCTAACTAATAGGTTAAGAGAGTGCTTAGGCAACATCATTTCAGAAGAACAAAGTGCCTTCATTCTTGGGAGGTTGACTACTGATAACGCCATGGTGGGGTTTGAGTGTCTCAACACTATCAAACGACGCAAGAAAGACAAGACTGGGTACTGTGCATTCAAAGCAAACATGGCAAAGGCATTTGATAGAGTGGAGTGGAATTTCTTGTGGGATATGATGGAGAAATTGGGTTTCAACACTGGTTGGATAACTTTGATTCATAAGTGTGCTTCCTCTATCAAAAATTCAATTAACGTGAATGGAGAAGTTATTGGAAATTTTACTCCTTCGAGAGGGTTGAGACAGGCTGATCCTCTATCACCCTTCCTCTTCCTCACATATGATGAAGGACTCTCTACTTTGCTTAAACAGGAGTTAGATGATGGAAGTATTGCAGATTTAAAATGTGGTAGGAGTAGTCCTATGGTCTCTCATCTATTCTTTGCAAATGATAGCTTCTTCTTCCTTGAGGCTAATATAGAGGGTTGTTCTAAATTCAAAGAGGTGCTCGCTTGTTATGAGAATGTTTCTGGCCAACTGATGAACTTCAATAAATTGATAGTTTACTTTTCACCTCAAATGAGTCCTCAGCTTTGTGTTGATCTCGCTACCACTCTTGGGGTACCCATAGTCCCTTCCCATGAGAAGTATTTGGGGCTTCCTTGCTTTGCTGAAAAGAGCAAGAGTGGGCTCTTTCAATCAATTAAAGATAAGGTGTGGAGTAAGTTGTTTGGATGGGAATCAAAACTGTTTTCAGCAGGGAGTAGAGAGATCTTGCTAAAATCAATTATTCAGGCAATACCAACCTATACAATGAATTTATTCAGACTACCAGCATCCCTAATCAATGAACTTCATAGGTTATGTGCTCATTTTTGGTAGGGAGATAACGATAAACAACAGAAGATGCATTGGTGTAAGTGGGAACATTTGTGTTGGCATAAGTCTGATGGAGGATTGGGGTTCTGCAACCTGTTTCTATTTAACCAAGCACTCCTCACCAAACAAGCAGCTAGAATCTACAACTCACCTCTATCTTTAGCTGCCAGAGTTATGAAAGGTTTTTGTATTTCCCCAATGGGTCATTTCTCAATGCTAAAGTGACTCAAAGGTCTTCTTACATATGGTGCAACATCATGTGGGGAAGATATATATATCTAAAGGGATATAGGTGGATTGTGTGATGGTCAATCTATAAATATTACCTAAGACCACTGGATCCTCAACCAGCCCTGCCCTTCTTTGAATTGGCAGATTTGATTACTGTTAGTTCTCTGAAGACACCCTTAGGCGAGTGGAGTGTGGACCTGATTCGCCACTCCTTTGGTACTGAGAAAGCTCATGCTATACTATATATATCCCATTTTTGATCACTCATGGACATGACCAACTTGAATTGGCTCACACTAATTCTAGCATATTCACTGTCAAGAGTGGTTATTAGTTTGCTATGAGGGAATGTGGTTATGGGAAGCTTCTACTTCGACAGGCCAATCTCATTGCTGGAAGTTTCTATGGTCCCTATCTATCCCTCCCAAAGTCAAGAATTTTTTCTAGAAAGCCTCTTTGGATTTCATCCCCACTAAGTTAACTTGTCTAGACATGGAGTCTCTTCAAAAACAAATTTCCCTCTTTGTAGAAAAGAACCAGAGACAACGTTCCATGCCTTATGGGGATGCTCCTCTCTGGAGAGCATCAGAGATGGTTGGGCAACCCTTGGCTTGGAAAGGTTTAGAAAAGGGCTTAGATTTTTATTTGATGGTGATTGATAGTATGGAGAGTCTCACCAAACAAGAGATGGAAAAACTTCTAACTCTTTGCTGGAGAATTTGGTATAGGCGAAATAAGGCCATCCATGACCACATTTTGGCTCGCTGAACCTCTTGTGGCGTAACACCTTGGTTACTCCAAGACCGTTACTGTGAAATTTGAACCATGCTTAACTCGCTAATCAAGTTCTTTGGTTATAAACGTGCATCTAGGTGTCATTAATAGGTTAAGGTGAAAAACCAATCAAAAGGAAAGGATATATTTTATATAAACATAAAATTGTTCATGGGCCCATAAAAACGTTTACAAGTTATTTACAATACAAAATGGTCATTATAGTTTAAAATTTACAACCCGCCGACCTAAGCAGCAAAAATAGGGTAAACCCCCTAATTCCTCTAGGAACTCCTTGGCCATGGTGGTCAAGCGGCCGCATATGTACACATCACCACCTAAGCTCTCCACTCAAGGCTGGGTGAGCTTTTCTTTCCCTTTACCTGCACCACATAACATCCATGAGCCAAAGCCCAGCAAGAAAACTCAATACTGCAGGAATATAATATCAAACGATGTTCATAATAATCATCCAGGACTTTTAGCCCTAAGTAGAGGAGTGACAGTTGTAAAAGTCACTAAGGTGGGTTTTGTTCCCTTTATAAACAAGTGATCAAGTCACTAGCTTAAACAGGATGAGTGACTGATGAGGAAGTCACCAATATAAACCAACCGAGTGACCATAGAGTCACTAATGTGGGTTCCGTACCCTCAGCCATGTGACGATACAGTCACCTGGGCCTTTGGCCCTGGTTTTGAGTAACTAGTCCTCGAACTAGGCAAGCGCTTTTAGTTTTCATCGAACTTGGGGTCGGTCCGGCATTAATGCTCATAATGAGTCATTCAATGTTGATGTCGATTAGATCTAATATTTTATCTGCTCTACGTTGATGACACCTATGTCGTTCCTCACTCTTAGGTCAGTAACATACGACCAGCGCTCAATACCACTGTCGAACTTGACTAGTAAGTCACAGCTTCACAGACAGTTTGACACCATTGTCAGTCTTACATCATTTTTTGACTTGGTCAATCACTTTTCTCACATGTTTTATTTTCATGATTATTTGTTTAATATAAATTTTTATTAAATCCCGAGCATATAGCTAATCGTATTTATAGTGACGTAATCACAATGGAATATAAATATGATTATATGTTCAAAATAAGTTAGTCCTAAGATTAGTCAGTGCTCAAGATTTACACTGACTTGCCAATCTATGAAATGATCTACTTACACATTGTAGTGTTATGTTCTTTCCAGAACATTAGCAAAGTAGATAAGATCGGATGTATTTGTTACATCGGACTGGACCGATATTGACAGTTGATAGGACAAGTAAACATACCGTTATTATCTATTCTAGTCATATCATATAGTTGACCATAGGTCAATTCAATCTCAATTCTGAGTGGTTAGTATTCTAGCTGATTATATTATTTGAGTTATTTAACTTGTTCGCTACCAGCTTACCCTACGAACTAGCCCATACTTACATCTTGGGAACTCAGTAGTATAATTGAGTGAGAGTGTTAATCATAGATATGAACATCTATAGTTTCTAATGAAGAAGTGAAATGATGGTTTCCTTTTAGTTTGGTTCAAGGTGTTAAATGATAGAGATCTTATTTTAGTAATTATTATTAGTTTAGTGAAATATCATTTATAAGGAACTAAGTGTTTTAAGGAAAAAATACAATGAGGGGTAAAACTTTATTTTAGTCCCATCTCATTGTAGACCGTCTATAGAAGATTGAGTGACAATTATGGTTGTAACAATGGATAATTAATAGTGTATCTATATTTGTTATAGAGCGTTCTATGGATTCAAGAGTGCAATTCTAAGTCTTTAGTGGAGTCATTAGAAATTAATAAGTTAGTAAATTTATTTGTTAGATTTATGATAACTTCTTGGAGCTTGATTTCATAGGCCCATGGCCCCCACTGTACCTTCGATAAAATCATCTAGAGAGTCTCAATTAATTTATTTAATTATCAATTAGAATTATCAAAGCTGACCAAGTCAATTTTGGATAGTTTCACATAGTTATGTAATTTTGAGAAGAAAAGATAAATTAGGAGAAATTTATTAATTAAGATAAATTGATATCTAAATTAATAAATAAGCTTAAATCAAGGTTCAAATTATAAATAATTAATTTGATAAAAGATTTAAATAATTATTTAATTAATTAAATCAATAGAAAATAATGCAGGCATTGATTTTAAGCCCAATGGGCTTATAATCAAATGGGAAATTTCACGGGCCTAAAGCCCATGATAATTTTGACCTAGGGCTGATTATTGGCTATTATTTTTTAATTAAATAAATGACCTAATTGAGTCAATAAAGGGAATGTTAAGAGAGAGTTGAAAACAATAAGTAAAAACACAAGATGGCAGACACTGGTTTTCTGATAGATTTTAGATTATCTGTAAACATAAGTCATTTTCTAAACCTTATTGTTCTTTTCTCTTCTTTTCTCTATATCTATATCATGTGTTAAGAATTTCCCACCCTAGTCTAGGTGATCCTAAGGATACTTTGGAAGGGTGTGAAGAAAATTGAAGATCGGTTCAGTTTCTTGGTAATACTCTGCAACATAATGGATACAAGGGGTAGAGAAACTAAAGGAAGAACTCTGTTATTCCACTGCGTATAATGTAAATATTATTATCATTATTTCTCTTTGAATTCAATTTTAGAAACATGTTCTAGGTTGTCACATATTAACTTATTTAATATTAGATCTACATGAAAATAAATAAAGATCATGTATAAATTTTCTAACAACTGGCCTCAGAGCCTTTGGTAATCTTTATTTTCATGCATGAACAAGTTAAAAATTGAATTATTTGATGTGTTTGAATAATTGGATGGATTTTCATATTTTTATTAAGCATATTGATTTTATGTGATTATTAGCAATTTTTAGGTTATTTTGTTATGTTTTCTATGCCATTAATTTTTATATATGCTTTATTTTGTGTAAAACATTTTAAAAATTAATTATAAAATAGTTTTGGTTTGAAAAATTGCACAAAAAATTTTCTGGAAAATTTTTGGCTTGGCGGCCCATGCGTGCGCGCACACGGGTACTGTTCATAATTTTTTTTAAATTAAAGAAATTAAAATGTGAAAATTAATTATTTATAATCAAAGCTAAAAATATCATATTTATTTTATCATTTAAAAATATTTTTTAAAATAAGATATTTTTGTTGGTTGAGATTTAAATTATTAGATATTTTCTACAAGGATTCAAATTCAAATTTAAAAATAGACTAACAACTTAATTTTAAATATTTTAATATATTAAAATATTAGAATTAAGATATCATATATTTAAGATACTTTCTTTTAAATACTTGATATTTTTATTAAATCTTTATTTGAAAATATAAATATCTGTTTATTCTATAGTTTTTTAATATTTAAATTATTTGAAATTTGAAATTTGTTAGTTAGATATTTTTATGAATATTTGAATTTGTTTAACTATTTTGAGATATTTTAGGATTGTTATAACTATTAATATTTTTTTTTAAATGGTTAAAATATTAGGTTATTGTTGTAACAACACAAGATATTTTTGAAAAATAGTTAAGATATTTTTTCAACCAATTATTAAATTATTTTTTTAATAAATGGGATTTAAATTAACTTGGTTAATTGTTGATAAATCCTATTTAAATTAAATTGATATTTTTTTTTTCAAATTATCCTAAACCAAGTTGATTGTTGATAAATGAAATTTAAATTAACTATTGTTAATTATTGATAAATTTCATTTAAATTGACTTATTTTTTGTAAAAAATGTAATTAATTCAAATTTTTGATAAATTATAGAGAATTAATTGTGATATTTTTGCAAATCAAATATTTTTACATAAATTTGTAGACTTGCTCATATGGTAACATGATTAGGCTCGTCCAATTATAACATGTCTGTTTGCACTATATGTGGTATTTTTGCAATTGGGCTTAGATGCACACAGTGGCCCATATATTTGTTAGATATATGGTATTTTGCCAAATAAAATATTCATAAAATGATAGGTTTTATTTGGGCCCATTAGAAAATGTAAAGTTTAAATTCCTCTCTTGTGGGTGATTCCACTTGTGAAGGCCCATTTGTTTTGCATGACTACAGTGGGCCTAATAAATTAATAACAATTAATAAAATGAAGGTTAAAATTCCTATCTTTTGGACCTTGTATGGAAGATATGAGGCCTTTGTAGTGGGAACGACATACTGGACTCAGTCCTCCTCCATACAAGCCTAATTGTTAAGGTCCATTTACCTGAGTTGGACTTAATTGTATAGGTTCATTATATTAGTTAAACTTAAATATTGATTAGCAACAAATTAATTTTAAATTAATTGAATTTGTTCAATGTGACACTTTAGAATTAATAGGAAATTATAAGACTTTGGTTTTAAAAATTTAATCTTTTTCAATTTTTTGGTAAACCATAGTCATTAATTTTCTAAAAATAAATAATAAAAATACTATTTTTAATTTTATAATGAGCTTATTTTAATAATTATATTCGATCTCCACCGTTGGTTTAACAAAATCAATAGCTCAATGGGGCCTCGAGAGGCTTTGATTCGTCCCCCTACGGAAGGTGTTCATTAGTTATTTTGACAAGGTTATATTTCGAAAGATAGATAATTATAGGTCAAATTCTACTAGACTCACCCATACAATGACTACTATGACTAAATCTATGATTATCGAAACTGTGGGTCTAACTCATAAAATAAGAGATTTTGTTTTCTTATTTTGATCGAATAGTAGGTTGTTAATAATGGTGTCCATTATTAAATAAGTTTACAACTTTATTTAACTAGTGTAATTTTTTACTCTCGCCAACTGGGACAAGGATATCATAGATTAGTTGAAAACCTAAAGAAATAAAGATATGATTATTTTGGTATTTTTTTTCTCATATCTTACATATTTTTTATATATGTTGTGTTATTTCTTGAAATTTGTGTTAATAGAAGTTTTATTGAGCAAATGTGATTGATTTCTATTTTATTGATAATTTGTATTATAAGTATGGTTGTGTCTACTCCCATCCTTTCTCAACTTTCGATGGAGAAACTCACTAGAGAAAACTTCCTTAAATGGAAGCAAAACATCAACATTGTGTTGATTGGTGACAACTTTGAATTCTTCATGACTGAGGAATCCCCAGAACGAGCACCATGTCTGCACGCTCGTGATCAACTTAACTATGGTCTGACGCAGCTCATGAACGAGCTTCAGATTATTGAGCCTATCATGGGTGGACCTATTAAAGGAGGAGAAACTAAGCTACTGTTGTTGCTGCTGATCTAGCTAAGATTGAAGCTCCCAGCTTCGTCTTCAAAAGTTGGAAACAAGAGGAAAGGTGGACAAAACAACAACCCCAAGCCTGCAAAGGCTGCAAAGACGAGTGCCAAACCAAGTGCACAGACGCCTAAGGGGAAGAACAAGAAAAACAAGAAAGGTAAAGATAAGTGCAAAGAGAATGGGCATTGGAAACGAGATAGCCCCTAGTTTCTAGCAGTGAAAAACAAAGGTGATGATTATAGTTCATTTATCTTAGAAACATGTGTTTTAGAGAATGATAAATCTGTTTGGATTATTGATTCTGTGAATCTTGTCTAGAAGGTAAACTAACCAAGCGTCCATTCTCTACAAAGGGTGATATTGCCAAAGAACCACTTGGACTTGTGCATTCAGATGTTTGTGGACCTTTGAATGTACAAGCCAGGAGTGGTTTTGAGTATTTTTTCACTTTCATTGATGATTACTCTAGATACTCATGTCTTTACCTAATGCATAGGAAATCAAAAACATTTTCAAAGTTTCAGGAATTCCTAGCGATGGCTCAAAACCAATTAGGTAACATTAAAGATCTTGCAATCTGATAGGAGTGGATAATATTTGGATATGCAGTTCCAAGATCATTTAATTGAACTTGGGATTTTATCACAACTTACTGCCCCAGGTACTCTGCAACAAAATGGTGTAGCGGAACGCTGGAACAGAACTTTATTGGAAATGGTTAGATGCATGCTTAGTTACTCAACTCTACCAAATTTGTTCTGGGGACATGCAATTGAAACCGCGAACGACATTCTCAATGTCATGCCGTCTAAATCAATCCCCAAAACACCTTTAGAACGCTGGAAAGGACGTGAACCTAGTTTAAACCATTATAGAATATGGTCGTGTTCCGCCCACATCATGAGGAAAATGGAAGGAAATTTAGAACCGCGAACTAAAATTTGCATGTTTGTTGGCTATCCTAAAGGTACTCGAGGTGGACTTTTCTATAGTCATTCAGAAAAGAAAGTGTTTACTTCTACGAATGCTATTTTTCTTGAAAATGACTATGTCCAAAACTTCAAACCACACAACAAAGTAGTTTTAGAGAAGATGGTTAAAGAATTAACTCGAACCAATGTTCCATCATCATCAAAGCGAGCTGATGATGAAATTCCCACTCTTCATGTCCAACCGATGCAAGTTAATTTAAATGAAGATAGTACCACTCTTCCTGAGCAAATAGTCACGGAGCCTCGTCGTAGTGGGAGGGTTTCTAGGAACCCAGTTCACTATGGTATGGATGGTGAAACCAATATGGTTGTTGGTGATACTAGTGATGATGATCCGTTGTCTTTCAAACAGGCAATGCCTAGCCCTGAAAAAGAACTATGGCTCGAAGCCATGAAACAGGAAATGGAGTCCATGTACTAAAATTCCATCTAGGATCTTGTGGAAGCACCTAGTGACTTTAGGGCCATTGGGTGCAAGTGGATCTACAAGAAGAAACGAGGTGTTGATGGAAATATCGAGACTTATAAAGCTCGATTAGTGGCAAAGGGTTATACCCAAAGAGAAGGCGTTGAGTATGAGGAAACTTTTAGTCTGGTAGCCATGCTCAAGTCCATTTGCATCCTCCTATCCATAGCAGCCGCTCTCGACTATGAGATCTGGAAAATGGACCTTCAAGACAATTTTTCTTAATGGGAAGCTTGATGAAGTCAGAAGGTTTTAAAGTAGCTGGACAAGAAGGAAAAGTTTGCAAGTTGAATAGGTCCATCTATGGACTTAAGCAAGCTTCTCATTCGTGGAATCTTAGGTTTGATGAAATAATCAAAACTTATGGCTTTGAACAAAATATTGATGAGCCTTGTGTTTACCAAATGAAGGCAAATAAAATAGTGGTATTCCAGGTTCTCTATGTAGATGATATCTTACTCATTCGAAACAATGTTAAGAAATTGTCAGATATGAAGAATTGGTTGAGCACTCAATTCTAGATGAAGGATTTGGGTGAAGCAAGTTATGTTCTAGGTATCCAGATCATTAGGGATAGAAAGAATAGACTCTTAGCTCTATCTCAAGCAACTTACATTGATAAAGTGCTTGAACGATTCTCAATAAAAAATTCCAATAAAGGACGTTTATCGTCCCGCCATGGAATACATCTTTCAAAGAAGCAGTCTCCCCAGACTCCTAAAGAGGAAGATGCAATGAGAAAAGTTCCTTACGCATCTGCAGTTGGAAGTCTGATGTATGCCATGTTGTGTACTAGACCAGATATCTGCTATGCAGTGGGAGTAGTGAGCAGGTATCAATTAAACCTAGGACCGAAACATTGGATAACAGATAAGCATATCCTAAAGTATTTACGGCAGACTAGGGATTATATGTTAGTCTACAAGGGTAGTGTTCTGAACCCTATAGGCCACACCGATTCAGATTTTCAGACTGATGTTGATGACAGGAAGTCTACTTCAGGAATGGTGTTTACTCTTGGGGGTGGAGCTGTGATATGGAGAAACGTAAAGTAGTCTCCAATCTCAGATTCCACCATGGAGGCTGAGTACATAACCGCGTTAGAAGCAGCTAAGGAAATAGTCTGGCTAAAGAAGTTCTATTCAGATCTTGGTGTTATTCCAGAAATGGATAAACTACTTGTGTTGTTTTGTGACAATACAGGAGCGATAGCCAACTCGAAAGAACCTCGTTGTCACAAGAGGAGTAAGCATATAAAAAGGAAGTATCACATTATTCGAGAATATGTGGCCAAAGGAGATGTGAAGGTTATGAAGATTACATCTTAAGACAATCTTGCAGATCGGTTTACAAAGACACTACTAGAAGCTACATTTGATAAGCATATCAAAGAAATGGGATTAGTAGAATTAAGACATTAGTTTCAATTAGTGCAAGTGGGAGTTTGTTGGGATTTTATGCCCTAATTAAAACTCAATTTCTTTGTAATCCCATTTATTATCAATAAAAGAATAGAAATCATTTTTTGACTTGGTCAATCACTTTGCTCACATATTTTATTTTCATGATTATTTGTTTAATATAAACTTCTATTAAATCCCGAGCATATAGCTAATCGTATTTATAGTGATGTAATCACAGTGGAATATAAATATGATTACATGTTCAAAATAAGTTAGTCCTAAGATTAGTCTGTGCACAGGATTTACATTGACTTGTCAATCTACGATATGATCTACTTACACATTGTAGTGTTATGTTCTTTCCAGAACATTAGCAAAGTAGATAAGATCAGATGTATTTGTTACATCGGACTGGACCAATATTGACAGTTGATAGGATAAGTAAACATACTATTATTATCTATTCTAGTCATATCATATAGTTGACCATAGGTAAATTCAATCTCAATTCTGAGTGGTTAGTATTCTAACTGATTATATTATTTGAGTTCTTTGACTTGTTCGTTACCAGCTTACCCTACGGACTAGCCCATACTTACATCTTGGGAACTCGGTAATATAATTGAATGGGAGTGTTAATCATAGATATGAACATCTATAGCTTCTGATGAAGAAGTGTGTTTACCCAAAAATGGCTCCTGATTACGTGGCGAGAACTTATTACACGTGGCTGGCACTTGGCAACATCAAGATGAAGAGGTGTTGTTCGCCTATCGACCAGCTCCCTGTTGCTTCATGAGATCTCGTGAATAGATGCGACCAGTCTGGTCGCATGCTTCGGTTTCTTTCCTTTAAAGATTGTAATCTTGTAATAAATACATTTATTATTTCCTCTTTATTGCCTTGATACGCTAAAATTTAAGGATAATTAAGGCCCATTGGCCCATGTAACCCCCTTGAGCCTATAAATATTTATGAGAAGGCTCAAGGAAGGGACTTTTGAATATTTTCTCTAAATACTCATAGCAAGAGTGTAAGTGTGATTATTTATCGTCTTGTTGTAATTCTCCCAAGGTTTGTGAAACTCAAGAACCCTAGTTCTTTGATCACGGTATTGGGATTCAACATCAATAATAACACTAAGTGGACGTAGGTTGTTACCACATTATTGGGGCCGAACCACTATAAATCATCTGTGTCATTTCTTTACCATTTGATTCCTTTCTTGACTATCATCTCATTCTTTGTCGTTAATCTGAATCCATGTCATTGGCCAAATTGAGGGTCAACATTCTGGTGATTTCAATGAGAGTTTGATCAAAAAAATTTAAGGAGATCAAATGGCAAAGACATCCAAGAAAGCTGGACAAGCCACTAGCGCTGCATCATCTCAACCTCCTCCTCCAAATGGGGCGGAGAATGAACCACATTTAGAGTTTGAAGATGAGGAGTTGGATTTGAAAATGCTGAGGGCAACACTGGGGGTGTTGCAGGATGAGCTGGCCAATCTGAGGGCCAATTAGAAGAACGCAGCAGAGCCCATGGCGCTGCAGCAAAGGGAGATCAAGCGTCAGCGCCAGGAGCTGAGTGAACGGCAGACGGACATGGATCGTCGACAGAGGGATGCCATGGCCGCTCTTGAAGCAGCCATATAATTAGCTTGAGGACAGGCTATGCCAGCCTCTCAACCGAATCAGCTACTGAGTGCGCCACCTCAGCAGGCTCCCAATACAAGTCCTCCGCTCCAGCCAGCAAGCCCTCAAAGGCCGGAGCAGCCACTTGTGGCTCAAGATGATGTCCCAATTCGAGATCCTGAGTAGTAGCCTCCATCTCAAGCTAGTCAAGGCAATCCCCAGCGCCAGAGGTAGAATAGGGTCGAGCAACCGCCCCGCAGCCCTAGACACCCAGGGGATAAAGAGCCAAATCCACCGATCAGGGGGCAGCGTCCTTCTGCCAACAGAAGGACCAACGAGTTAGGCTCTGCGGTCAGGGGCCCCCCACGGCATAATAATGCATGGGGACCCAACGACCAGTGCAGGCCTCCTCCTGACACTCGGGAGATGTCAGCCCGAGGAGGAAACAACATGAACAGCCAATCGCGCCATAGTCAGCCACAGTTTATAAATGTCCATGACTATAATGAGGCTAATTTTGGTAGGGGGAATTCTGGTCGGAGGAATGAAGAAAGAGGTGGAGACAGAAACCCCCCACCTATAGAAAATAGGCCGACAAGCCATAATGCTTGGGGGCAACCCCGACAAAATAACGTCTTTGATCGGCTAGGAGTTAGCAAGCAGAGGCACAAGGATGAAGATTTGAGGGACGTGCTCAACTACCATCGCGAGAGGCACGATGAGTACGCTCCCTCGGTGCCAGTCTCCCCAACGATTCCACACGCGGTTCAAGCACAAATTGATGCCCTAAACCAGGCAGTACAGTAGCTAGTTGGGAGTCGAACATCCCACATAGAGTATGATCGGAGGAGAGGCACTCCGTTTATGCAAAGGATTGCTATGGCAGAAACCCCTAGTAAATTCAAAATGCCAGCACTGCCAAACTTTGATCGGTACGGAGACCCAGTATCTCATGTCAACGAATATGAGATACAAATGGATATACAGAAAGTGTCAGATGATGCCCGCTGCAGGATCTTTCCCGCAACATTGTCTGACACTGCCCAAGAGTGGTTCTTTAAGTTCCCTCCTGCTAGCATAGTATCCTGGGAGATGTTCGTGAATGAATTTTACGGACAATTCTATGCGGGTCGCGTACACCCCACTGAGGCCAACCAGCTGGTCGAGATACGCCAGAAGGAGGGAGAGCCCTTGAAGGAGTATGTCTAGCGCTTTATGCGAGCAGCGGCTGGAGCCAAAATAGTGGGCGACGAAGGCAAGATGATGGCCCTAACTGCTGGAGTTAGGCGCCATTCCCCTCTCTGGAGCAGCCTGAGGAAAAATGGGGTAAGGAGAACCCATGAGTTTTTGGATCGAGCTGATCGATACATCAAGCTCGAAGATGCAATTGCCAACGAGGGGAAATCCCCTACGAAAGACAATGGACCGAAAGAAGAACCCGCCAAGGCCGCCAATGGTTTTGATAAACCCAATGGCAACGGCAACGGAAATGGCCGAAATGGTGGAAAAAGGGTGAGCAATGAGCCATCCGCATTTGAGAATAAACGCCCCAAAGGCAATAGATATGAGCCGAGATTCACAAACTATAGGACCCTTGTCGAAAGTCGAGCAGAGGTCTACCAGGCGACCATCTCTAATGTTCCTTATAAGCGACCCGCACCTATAAGGAAGGATATCTCCAAGAGAGATCCAACAAAATTCTGTCGTTTTCACAACAACTACGGACATGACACTAATGAGTGTAACCAGTTGAAGGATGAGATTGAGTTCCTAATCAGGCAGGGACATCTAAGGAGATATGTGCGGGCCGCAGGAGGGTCTCAGCGAGAGGCTCAAGGTGGCAACGAGCAGGCACCTGCACACTAACGCTTGCCACCTTTACAACCAACTCCTATGATAGGCACATTACTCACCATCTGTGGTGGCCCACACCTTGCAGGGGACAGTGGGAAGACAAGGGAACGATACACTCGAACCCTACGCCACAACCAGGACATCGAGATGATGAGTGTGGAGGATCGAACGTCAAAGAAGGCTCGAATAGAGGAGGAATTAATAACCTTTTCTAAGGATGATGCCCAGCACGTACGATTCCCACATTCCGATCCGCTGATCGTTGACGTTCAAATCACCAACATGATGGTAAAGAGGGTATTGGTTGACACGGGAAGTTCAGTCAACATCCTATACAAGTCTTCACTGGAAAGAATGAAATTGTCCGTCAAAGACCTGGAGCCATGCAACCAAACCATTTATGGTTTCTCTGGCGAAGGGCTCGCCCCAACTGGGTCGATTAGGCTTTCAGTTACAGCAGGTACTGCACCTGCAAACAGGACATTACTCACTACTTTCATAGTAGTTTATTGTCCTTCAGCATATAATGCTGTAATTGGGAGGCCAATTTCGGTCGACCTGCGAGTCGTTACCTCGATATGGCACCTGGCCATGAAATTCCCAACCGACGTAGGGATAGGATGCGTGTTGGGAAATCAGCGGGAAGCGAGGGAGTGCTACAACGCCTCAGTATCTAAAGCAAAGAAAGGTGTATCGAGGGAATTCGCCGGAAAAGAGTCGCAAATGGCTGCTGATGTACTAGCCCAATCAGGTGATGATGTCACCAAATAAGGCATTGCCCAAAGTGAGGACAGAGATTTAAATCCTCGCTTTGGGGATTTTGATGAAGAAATAGGACCCATCGAGGACCTTGAGGAGGTCCAACTCGATGACGAAGATCCGACCAGGGTTGTGAAAGTCGATAAAAACTTGGAGACAACAACAAAGCTAGCACTGGTCGAATTTTTGAGGAAAAACTAGGAAGTCCTTGCCTAGTCGCATAAAGACATGGTTGGAATAGACCCTGCAGTCATTAGCCATGTCCTGAACATAGACAAGAGCTTTCCACCAGTGCAACAGAAAAGGAGGTTGCTCAACAAAGATAGATCGAAGGCTTTAAAGGAAGAAGTTGAGAAGCTAAAGGAGAATGGATTCATCAGGATAGCGTTTTATCTATCGTGGGTCTCTAATCACGTGCTTGTTCCCAAGCCAAATGGCAAGTGGCGAACATGCGTGGATTTCACAGACCTTAATAAAGCCTGCCCTAAGGATTGTTTCCCACTCCCTAGAATCGACCAACTGGTCGATGCCACTGTAGGGCATGAGATTCTCTCATTCATGGATGCATACTTCGGATATAATCAGATCAGTATGCATCCCCCTGATGAGGATTACACTAGCTTTCGAACTGACACAGGGCTTTACTGTTACAAAGTAATGCCCTTCGGTTTGAAAAACGCTGGTGTGACTTACCAGTGACTGGTCAACCACATGTTTAAGGAGTTGATCGGCACAAACATGGAGGTATATGTCGATGACATGCTGGTTAAGTCGAAGAAGGCATAAGGGCATATAGGGGACTTGCAAGAATGCTTCAACGTCTTGAACAAATATCAGATGAAGCTAAATCCCCTCAAGTGCTCCTTCGGAGTAGGATCAGGGAAGTTCTTGGGATTCATAGTAAACTCACGAGGAATTGAGGCCAATCTCAAGAAGATCAAAGCCCTGGTCGATATGAAATTGCCAACAAAGATCAAATATGTTCAAAGCTTAACCGGAAGAATTGCTGCTCTTAGTAGATTTATTTCCAAGTGTACGGACAAATGTGTCCTATTTTTTAATCTACTCAGAGGCAGCAAGAGATTCGAATGGACGGAGGAATGCGAAAAAGCTTTTCAAGCTTTGAAGATGCATATGTCACAACCACTGATTCTATCAAAGCCGGATGATAAAGAAACTTTATTCATCTACTTGGCGATCACAGAATACGCTGCTAGTGTTGTCCTGGTAAGAGAAGAAGAAGGCATGCAGGAGGTTGTTTATTATGTAAGCAAGAGGCTAATAGGAGCGGAGCTACGATATCCACCCATTGAAAAAATAGCCTATTGTTTAATCTTAGCCTCTAGGAAGTTGCAACCCTACTTCCAAGCTCACCCAATCACAGTTTTGACCGACCAACCTCTATGGCAAGTTCTACAAAAGCCAGAGGCCGCAGGCAGACTATTGAAATGGGCAGTCGAACTAGGGCAGTTTAATATCTCTTACTTTCCACGAGCATCAATAAAAGGGCAAGCCCTAGCGGACTTCATCGCAGAATTCACTGGGCTTCCAGATAGCGAGTAGCCAGAAGGGCCTGAAGAACCTAAGCCTCAAAACCAAACTCCCTCATGAAAGTTATACACGGACAGCTCTTCTAATGAACATCACGCAGGAGCAGGAGTGATTTTAATAAAGCCTGAAGGGCATCGGTTTCACTGCGCAATCAGGTTTGACTAAACTGCTTCTAACAACGAAGTCGAGTATGAAGCACTGCTCGTTGGATTACGGTTAGCCAAAAGCATGAACATAAAGGCACTTAA
Organism: Humulus lupulus; assembly: GCF_963169125.1. Lineage (NCBI taxonomy): Eukaryota > Viridiplantae > Streptophyta > Magnoliopsida > Rosales > Cannabaceae > Humulus > Humulus lupulus. Next base: position 77,836,166 of record NC_084798.1, on the reverse strand, counting down.
AAATGGTTGCTTACTTAAATAAAGCGAAGGATCTACTAGCGCAGTTTGATAAGTACACACTCCAGCAAGTACCTCGTGACCAAAACTCAAATGATGATGCTCTGGCCAAGTTAGCAAGTGCCAAGGATGCTGACATCCTAAACATAGTGCCAGTTGAGCGACTATCTGCACCAAGCATCCAAGCAGAGGAGACCTCTTTTGGTATCCAGGCGGCGGATACATGGATGGCACCTTACATAGAGTACCTGACGCAAGGCATGTTACCAACGAACAGAAACAAAGCTAGGATCCTTCAGTGGCAGGCTGCTAGGTATATCCTGGTCGATGGAATTTTTTACCGAAGGGGATACTCAATGCCACTCCTCAGATGTATTTCGAAAGAGAAGGCCAAAGAATTGATGAAAGAGGTCCACGAAGGCTTTTGTGGGGACCATGCTGGGGGGCAGAGCTTATCAAAAAAGATCCTAAGGCAAGGATATTTCTGGCCATCAATGAATGAAGACTCGATGGAATTCATGCGGAGATGTGACAAATGCCAGAGGTTCTCAAAAATTCCACGAGCAGCCCCTAATAAGCTAAAACAGATGCAAAGTATGTGGCCATTCGCAGTCTGGGGTATAGATTTAATCAGATCTCTGCCCACAGGAGTGGCATTGAGTAAAGGATGAAGAGGTTGATAAACTTACTTGAAGTAAAGGATGAAGCGAGTCTCTGAAACAATAAGTCGAGTGGTTGGGCAGAAACTTCGTGAAATGTTGGAACCGTTTGGGCTTTCTGGGCTCTGAATAAGGAGTTCTTCAGAGCTCTTGAAGAAGAGAAGATAAGCGAAAAGTAAAAAGTAAAAAAGTGATCTTGGGGAATTATTTATATTGATCGTGGCACTGTAAAAGAGGTAATCATGGAATTACTTTTTTCAAAGCATGGGGAAATGCAATAGCCGTCAGACTAATTTTTGGGAAACCAAAAAGACTTGATTGGACATTGTGGATGCCAAAAATCCACCAAATAAGAAATCTCTAGTCCCTGATTAGAACAGAGGGATAAAGGCCACTTACTCATGCAATTGGACTCGAGCCTATAGGCCCTTTTTGAATACAGGAGATTGTCTCATGAGAAGTGTTGAGGCCAAAAATAATACGTCATTGAAAGGCTAAAAGCGTATGCTCAAGTCCCATAGACATTCAAAAATATGGCTGAGTTGGGGCTAACCTCGAACTGCCATTGCCTCTTAAGCGCCAGCCCCTGGGTGAGGCCACCCATCTCGCGAGGCTACCCATCTCGCGAGGCCTCCATCCGCGCACATCAACACATGGGCGAGGCCACCATCTCGCGAGGCCAACACATGGGCGAGGCCACCCATCTCGCGAGGCCAACACATGGGCGAGGCCACCCATCTCGCGAGGCCAACACATGGGCGAGGCCACCCATCTCGCGAGGCCTCCATCCGCGCGCATCAACACATGGGCGTGGCCACCATCTTGCGAGGCCAACACATGGGCGAGGCCACCCATCTCGCAAGGCCTCCATCCGCGCGCACTAGCCCATGGGCAAGGCCACCATCTCGCAAGGCCACCAGCGGCGCCCATGCGCGAGGCCCTTGCGCGCCTACGTCTCGGGGGCTACCAGCGGCGCCCATGCGCGAGGCCATGCTAGGCCGACGGAGGCTGGCATCACGCGAGGCCCTCAGACTTCCTATATCTCGCGAGGCCGACAGCGGCGCCCATGCGCGAGACCACGCGAGGCCCTTGCGCGCGCACTCCCGAGAGGCCCGACGGGCCATCATCTCCTCAGGAGGCCGTTGCCCCGTCGCACCACGCATCCGGGTCCAAGCCACACCGTTAAGGGGCCACGTAAGGGAGACCACGCGAGGGAGGCCCCGCGTGGGAGGCTTGCAGGGGAGGCGTCTAGCCTCACACACACTTAGACATCTGGCGAGGCCACGTGCCTATCACCCGTGCTGGTGGGTGGCTTCGGGGTGCTTCAGGAATCTCGTGCCGAGGACCCGAGAGCCCCTCACGTCGCACCATGACCATTATGTGCACCAGGTGCCCCCTTCCTCATACCCTGAGGCACCAATGCTTAGAGGCTCCAGTACGAGTTGAATGGGACATACTTGTACGACCTAGTACTGAGTACGGGTACCAGTGCCAGTGAGGCTGCTGGGGTAAGAGTCATGGTCCGTACGTCTACGGCCAAAGGTCAGAGCCGACACCACTACCTCCTGCGCCACTACGCCTGCCACCACTCATCAGACATGGGTACAGACAAGTAGTGGAGACATCCTCCTGACACCTGCTCCTATACGAGATGTACGACCACAACCTTTGAAGCCACTCCCCTGACACAATACATATGTACCACTTGGTCTCCTGGACCACTATGTACCTAAGGCCATTAGAGCCTACTATAAAATGAACTCTAAGACCACCTGAAAGGGGGTTGGAAAATTCATTGTAAGCAGAGGCTATTGAGAAATATACCAAGACTTGCTCCATCATTTATCTGTGTTTACTTTTCCTTAAAGTTTATTCTCAGTTCTTATATAAACATCACCTGACTTACCTTTGAGTTTTCCGATCTAATTTCGTTGACGAGACTTCACCGTCAACAGACATGATTGGTTACCTTTTTCGAGAAGGCATGGGCGGCTCTGACATATTTGGTGGGGTACACGAAGGGTCAGTTTCCTAAGTTTACTTTATGCTTTCCTTTTAGTTTAGTTCAAGGTGTTAAATGATAGAGATCTCATTTCAGTAATTAATATTAGTTTACTGAAATATCATTTACAAGGAAATAAGTGTTTTAAGGATAAAATACAATGAGGTGTAACAGTATTTTAGTCGCATCTCATTGTAGACCGTCTATAGAGGATTAAGTGACAATTATGGTTGCAACAATGGGTAATTAATAGCGTATCTATATTTGTTATAGAGTGTTCTATGAATTCAAGAGTGCAATTCCGAGTCTTTAGTGGAGTCATGAGTAATTAATAAGTTAGTAAATTTATTTGTTAGATATATGATAACCTATTGGAGCTTGATTTCATAGGCCCATGGTCCCCACTGTACCTTGGATAAACTCATCTAGATAGTCTCAATTAATTGATTTAATTATCAATTAGAATTATCAAAGTTGACCAGGTCAATTTTTTATAGTTTCACAAAGTTATGTAATTTTGAGAAGAAAAGAGAAATTATGACAGATTTATTAATTAAGATAAATTGGTATATAAATTAATTAATAAGTTTAAATCAAGGTTCAAATTATATATAATTAATTGGATAAAGGATTTAAATAATTATTTAATTAATTAAATCAATAGAAAATAATACAGACCTTGATTTTAAGTCCAATGGACTTATAATCAAATGAGAAATCTCACAGGCCTAAAGCCCATGATAATTTCGACCTAGGGCTGATTATTGACTATTATTTTATTGATTTTTTTATTAAATAAATGACCTAATTAAGTCTATAAATAGAATGTTAAGAGAGAGTTGAAAACAATAAGTAAAAACACAAGATGACAGACACTGATTTTCTGATAGGTTTTAGATTCTCTCTAAACATAAGTCATTTTCTAAGCCTTATTGTTCTTTTCTCTTCTTCTCTCTGTACCTATCTCATGTGTTGAGAATTTCCCACCCTAGTCTAGGTGATCCTAAGGATACTTTGGAAGGCTGTGAAGAAAATTGAAGATCAATTCAGTTTCTTGGTAATACTCTACGACAGAAAGGATGCAAGGGTTAGAGAAACTGAAGGAAGGACTCTATTATTCCGCTGCGTATAATGTAAGTATTCTTGTAATTATTTCTCTTTGAATTCAATTTTAGAAACATGTTCTAGGTTGTCTCATATTAACTTGTTTAATATTAGATCTACATGAAAATAAATAAAGATCATGTATAAGTTTTCTAACAATGCCCTAGGTCAAGCTCATTATGTTGAGAAAATTCTTGACAACTTTGGTCATATTAATATCAAAGAGGCAAACACACCCTTCGATTCAAGTCTAAATCTTGAAAAGAATCAAGGGAGAGCGGTGGCTCAGCTAGAGTATGCAAGTGCAATTGGGAGTTTAATGTATGTTGCTCATTGTACTAGAGTTGACATTGCATTTGTGGTTTGTAAACTAAGTAAGTTTACTAGCAACTCAAGTATCTTACATTGGAAAGTCATGGAAAGAGTATTTGGATACCATAAATATAATGCCCTGAATTCTCCGATATGGTTTAATGGCGGGATTAGTAGGTCGGGAGGGCCATACTTGTTTAATTATGCCATTAAATGATATTATGCATGTATATGAGAATTATATTATAATATGATGTTAAATGCATGCATGTGGGTCCACATTTGTTTACAGGGGTACTTTGGTAATTTGGCCCGTTGAGGGTATAATTGTTTATTTGTTTGCATGTCAATGATATATTGTGAGGCCACATTATAATGTGAATTGGTTCGAGTTATTCGGCATGAGACGATCTCTAAATATAAATTATCGGTTTGGTCATAACAGGCTTAAGCTTGGGGCTCGGAGTGAGTCTCGGGGTGATTTTAATGATTAGAGCGTTACCGGGAATTATAGGGTAACGGGATATGAATTATTGGTGTTTGAGATTATCGAGATTAGCAGGAATTGGAGAGCGTTAATTATGATTAACGGTATAGGTTGGAAAGGACAATTTTGCCCTTGGGAAGGCTTTAGAAACCTTAAGTGACCTAGGGGCATTTAGGTCATTTGGTTTGGATGTATATGAGACTTTAGTGGCTGTAGAAAAACAGAGCAAAGAGTTTCCCTTCCCGTACATCATTTTCTCTCATTTCTCCTTCGGAGATTTTGAGCCCAAATTGAGGAATCAAGCTAGGAAATCAAGGGGTTGAGTTCATAGAGTTGGTTCAGCCATTGAAGGGGATTTAATCTCAAGTTTAAGGTGAGTTTCAGCCATAAGTTTTCTGGTTTTCCTCTGTTTTCTTTTAGTTTTCAGCCTAGGATTTTGTTGGGGATGGTTTGGATTAATGAAAGTTTTGATTGTTGTTTAACTTGGGCTTTGATGAGGGTTGATAACTCTACAAAATAGAGTTATTTTACCATATTTTATATGCTAATTGTTGCTTAGTTTTTGAGTTTTTAATTAACTTATTAAGTATTTATGTAATTTTTAATTTATTAGTCTTATTGTAGTTCTCTAGATTTTTATATGTTTTTATAGATATTTTATTATAATATGTTGTAATTTAATTATATGAAATTTGTATTGTTAAGTTAGAAGTTAAAAGTGTAATTCTTTTGAACTTAAATGCTATATTAAATTAAGTTATAATCAATATTTTCAAATAATTAATATGATTTATTTATATTTGAAAATATTTGATTGTTCTTTAATTTATTTTTATCTTGTAGGAATTATGTTGTATTTTTGGAAAAAAAGTAAAGAAATCAAAAGTGGTATTTGTGAAGAAAGAAAAAATGGCAAATTTCAAGGATATTGGCTTTTTCCCAATTGGGCCTGCCACCTTTGGCCCGCCTGGCCATCTTCAGCCTTTCTCCTGGGCCCGCCCAGCCAGCTCCAATCAACCCACCATGGGCATGTCCTCCAAGCCTCCCTTCTTCAGCAAATCACTCTTCTGCCAGCATCTTCAGCCCAAATTCAGCCCTCTCCCAGCCATGCGCCTGGTACAGCCCCACGGCTCAGCAATTCCCAGCACCCAGTCGCCACCTGTCCCTGTTCCCTCAGCATTTAGCATCACCAGACCCCCCCCCCCCCCAGCCGTACGACCCAAAGCTAATCCAATTGAAGCAGCCACGCCTAGGCACCAGCCCATGAGCCGCCTACCCCAACTGCCAGCAGCAAGGCCACGCCCAGCCTGACCCAACCCCCTCTTGAGCCCATCAAGTTGTACAATGTCCCCTATGTCTAAAATGCCAACTTTTTACCAATTTTTCTAAACATTTTTCACCACAACATCATCATTACACCCTATAATTTACCTCTATATACCATATTTATTTTATTTAATTAATCTAATCAATTTAATTAATTTAAATTGATTATTTTAATAATCTCACTTTGGCAATAAATATGGAATTTCAAGACCATTTTAGGGTGCTTAATTTTTGGTTACCGTCTTGTTTCTCCAATTTTCTCTCTACCATTCTCTCTTCCATTTGGGTTTTTCAAGAGCATTTTGCAAGTATGTATGTCATTTATTTTGTAATTTCTACTCTAGTTATGTGCTTCTAATCTTTTTCATAAGATTATTAAGATCATGATGAAGCAACTTGTAACTAGGTAATATTTATGTTGTATGTTGATTTCCCTTGTAATGCAACAAAGTTTATGGATTTTTCTTCTTCATATATTTCTTTCATCTTAAATATCTTGTATTTTAGATTGTTAGAACACATTTACACTTTGTTCTTCATTAGTACAAAAACATAATATTATTTGTGTAAGATGTGTCATTAAATTGTACACATCCATGCTTAGAACAAAAATATTATGTTTTGCCTTATAAATAATTTTCATTGATTTATTTGTTATTTCATTAGATTGATTTACATTAAATGCTTTGAAATTATAATTTTGAAAAATGAAGAAAAATCCTATCTTTTTAGAAGTAATTTGTGCTTAAAATTATAAATCTATTTGGAAAATGATAGTTTGAATTATTTTAACTATCACTAAAACTTGGGAATCAATATACTAATAAATATTATTAAACTTACATTTTGTGGATTCTAGTATCTTAATAATCTTTTCTTTTAACACTTATTGTCAAATCATTATTTGTTTATTTTCATTCTCTCAAATAGCTTTATTTTTCAATCTTTTATTTTATGTTCGTAATATTAAAACTCATCAATCTTTGAAGCTAGGTTAGAATTTATTACTTTTGATTTTAAATAGTTTTCTTTTTTATTTTAGACAACTCATTTGGGTTCGATCTCGTGCTTACACGAAAACTATTCTATAAATACGATTCGTGCACTTGCGAGTATAAATATTTAAAATATACCCGTTTTGGGTCCATCAAGGGTTTGATATGGATGATGTTTAGGGGTTGGATTGAGTGTTGGGATGAGGTTTGGAACTGGTTTGAAGGTTTGATTTCAAGGAAAAACGCAGGGGAAGAAAATTGGTGTTTGTTGGTTTGCGTAAAGGGTCGCGGCATGGCTATGGTGAGTCGCGGCCTATGATGGCATTTTGGGGCAAAAATGGCTCTGTCAGGAGGGTGACCCACAGCATGGCTTTGGTGAGCCGCGGCCCATAAGGGCATTTTTTGCCAGAAATGTGTTTTTAGCTTGGGGATTCAAGCCTTAGGCCTCGGGATCGATCCTACTACCCGGTTTAGTAGGATTCGATGTCTCGGAGGCTAGGTTTTGGTTTGGGAACCCTTTGTTATCATTTCCATTGATGAATCCTATATTTTGGTTATGACCAGGTAACCGTGAGGGAGTTAAAAGATTGATCGTTCTCAGGGGTCGTTCTTATATTAATTTTCACTCAAACCAGAGGTAAGAAAACTGTACCCTGTGTATATGTGGCATGCATGATTATTATTGATGCATGTTGATTGATAAATGTGGACATGGATTGCCTATTAAATGCTAGCAAATGTTGAAAACTTGTATATGTACTGATTAGTCAGGGACACTGACCTAAAGAGTCAGAAATGGCATAGCGTCATGAACGCCGAGCCAAATGAAGATTAGATCTAATCGATATCAGCAAGAATGACCCATATGGGGTATTAATGCTGGACCGACCCTAAGGTCGATGAACTTATAAGTGCTTGTCTGGTCTAAGACCAGTTATTCAGAGCCAGGGCATATGGCCCCGGTGACTGTTTGTCACATGGCTAGGGAACGCTGTTCCAGGGTTATGACTCTAAGGTCATGAGGAAGGTTATGCTGGTGACTATTCACCATACACCTTTCCTGTTCAAACTTATGAAAGGCTCACTTATCGGTTAAGCCCTGGTGACCCTATCGTCACATGGCTGGAGGGTGCTGTCCCTGTATTAGTGACTCTTGCGATAGTCACCTACTTGTTGGGACTGATAGTCCTGGATGATTATTACGATCATTGTTGATATTATATCATGCTTTATTGTATTTTCTTGTTGGGCCTTGGCTCATGGGTGCTATGTGGTGCAGGTAAAGGGAAAGAAAAGCTCACCCAGCCTTGAGTGGAGAGCTTAGGTGGTGATGTGTACATATGCGGCCACTTGACCACCACGGCCAAGGCGTTCTTAGAGGAACTAGGGGGCTTACCCTATTTTTGCCGCTTAGGTCAACGGGATTGTAAATTTAAAACTGTAATGACCATTTTGTACTGAGAACAACTTGTAAATGTTTTGATTAGCTCTGCAGAGCAGTTTGTAATGAAAATATCCATTTCCTTTTTATTAGTTTTCTACCTTAACCTGATAATTACACTTAGAGCACGTTTTTGACCAAAGGACTCGGGTAGCGGGTCAAATTTTCGGTCCACCATTCACCGTAAATGTTCTGGGGTAACCAAGGCGTTACAATAAAAGGACCAAAGAGTTATGCGTCCAAGATTCTAAGTTTCCTAAGATACTTAAGGGATATTTTGACGCAAGTTGGATATCCTGTGTAGGAGATAACCTCTCCATAACTGGTTGGATGTTCACCCTTGGTGGGGGTGCAATTTCTTGGGGATCTAAGAAACAAACATGTATATGTCACTCAACCATGGAATCATAATTTGTAGCTCTAGTAGCAACCAACAAAGTGGCCGAGTGGCTAAGAGATCTCATGTTGGAGATACCGAAAAGCGTGGTTGATGTATCGACAATTTTGATACATTGTGATAATCAACCCACTTTGATTAGAGCTTACAACAAGATATACAATGGGAAGTCTAGACATATAAGTCTAAGACATGATTATGTGAGGGAATTGATTGATAAGAGTATCATCTCAATTTCATATGTGAGATCTTGTGAAAACTTAGCAGATCCGTTTACTAAACCTCTTGGGAAAGATTTGGTTAGTTCCACAAATAAAGGAATGAGACTAAAACTAATTGATAAATAGATTCCCCAATGATGGAAACCCAAATCAGAACTTGATACATCAAGTGTATAGTTCAATGGGTAAGAACAAGACATTTATAAGGGAATAATTTCAACATTAACAACTTAAAAGTCTCGTCAAGAGTGAGTTAATGTTGGTTGCTACCGAGCATGAGGGTTAATCCATAGGCTTTTAATGAAATTCAGTTGAATAGCAACAAACATCTCTAAAGGTACCCATCTGTCAGGGCTGAATGCACTAGTTATGTTTGGATGTTGTGATGTTGTGCTTGCTATGTGAACTCTGTAAATGTGATCCCCATGCAGTCATACAGTGGGACTAACCACAATATTGTTGGTATTAAATTAGAAAAATATCAAAATACGCAGTGGAATGTATAGGGAGGGGATTTTCAAAAATCATTAATATTAGCCAGGAACATAGAAAACATTAGTTAGAGTCACTTTCTTTCCATTAGTGAAGAACACATCAATGCAGCCCCTTCCAAGTACCTTGGATCTCTTTTCATTTCTCATTTGGACTTTAAGTCCCACCTTTTCACTTTCAAAGGTTTTGAAAATAGTTTTATCAGGTTGCATGAATGGTGGCACAAGTATCATACCACCATCCTTGTACCTTTCTTTGGGTTGCATTAACTTCACTCAAAATTGCAATGATCTCAACATCAAATGCATTGACCTTTGTATCATTACTTAGGTTTGCAATCATCTCATCATCAAATGCATCGACCTTAGTATCTTCACTTTCTCTTACAATGATTTCATCATCAATTGCATTGACATGTTTACCTTCTCTTAATGTTGCATTAGTCTCATCACTACATGCATGAACCATGTCAATTCTCTTTAGGGTTATCATACACTCCTCATTGAATGTATTATTCTCAATTAGGGTTACATTGCATTTCTCATTAAATGCATTAAATTTAATCAAAGTCACAAAGATCTCATCATCAATTAAAGTGACCAAATTAATATTTAGAAGTGCAATGATCTCAACATCAATTGCCTTAACCATAATCTCATTATGGTTAATTTTACAATTACCATATCTCACATGATGATCAATAACTTTACAAACAAAACAAGTATAATGATAACCCTTAAATTGTTTATTAACATTCACCATTGTACTCTTAACATAAACAATAATCTCAAACTCACAAAAATATGGCAGCAAACACATTTCATTCAAATTCTTGAAATCTACACATTTAGAAATAAGAAATTTGATGATACCAATCTCCTTAAGTATGTAATCCCATTGAGTTATCATCCTTTGTTGATGAAAAATTTGAATCCATATCCACATTCATGTATAGCATATCCAAATAGAATTTTCTTTTATCTTTCATGGTTATGTGTTCAACATAAACCAAATCTCGAAGCAGGGGTTTGAAGGTTGTAGAAGATGAATTTCGCTCATTGTTTATTATGCAAAACATAAAAATAAAGTAATTAGATATATAGATTTTGATTTTTGGGAATATATGACTTTATACTTTACAAATCAACAATTAATAATGGGAATAGTTCAATATTTTAAACTCTAAATACTAAGCAAGAACCTTGTTCAAAGTATGAATATTAATCTTGATAATCAAAGAAACATGTTCATGATATGAATGTCAATCTTGAATATAAGAAACTAAATGATCAAATGATGATAAGATAAACTCATAAACATTTAATCTTGAATACTAACAATGGAAACACAATAGAGTAACATAAAACAATGTTAGGGTTAGATAGATATAACATTTGATTTAGAGCAACTTGAATCTTCAAACTTATGGAACTTCTAAGGCTTATACACAATAAGAATATTGTTGTCCAAAATATCTATTCCAAGCCTTCCCTTATTTCTTGAAGCTTAAACTAAGTAGAATGAGATTTAGGATTTAACAAGCCTTAAAACTCATGCAAGTCAAGCAAAGCTTAATGAGTTTCTTGGAGAAAACTTTGGTCTTTTAGAGCTAGAGAGAGAGAGAAAGAGAGAGATGGAAAGTGTGATCTAGGTTTTTCAACTCTAATAACCAATATTTATAGTGTAGGCATCATCATTAGTCTAACCAATAGGATTAAAGCATTTAAAACACATCATTTGGAACATTTTATGTAAATTGTATGATCCTGAAAGACCGCCCAGGTGGTGTATCGCCTGCCAGGCGATACACTGCCTACTAGAAGGCGATGCATCGCTTGCTAGGGCTTTTGAAGTCCTTCGCATTTTGGTGATGCTACGCCACTTAGGGGCGACGCATCGCCACCCCCTCTGGCTTTGGACCCCTCCAATGGTCAAAAATCTCTATTCCAAGCCTTCCCTTATTGCTTGAAGCTTCAACTAATAGAATGAGATTTGAGATTTAACTAGCCTTAAAATTCATGCAAGTCAAGTAAAGCTTGATGAGTTTCTTGGAGAAAACTTTGGTCTTTTAGAGCTAGAGAGAGAGAGGTTAGAGAGTTAGAAAGTGTGATCTAGGCTTTTCAACTCTAATAACTCATATTTATAGTGTAGGCATCGTTAGTTTAACCAATAGGATTAGAGCATTTAAAACACACCATTTGGAGCATTTTACGTAAACTATATGACCGTAAAAGATCGCCCAGGCGATATATCGCTTATTAGCAGGAGATGCATCGCCTGCTAGGGCTTTTGAAGCCCTTCGCATTTTGGTGATGCTACGCCACTTAGGGGGCGACGCATCGCCACCCCCTCTTACTTTGGACCCCTCCAATGGTCCTAAAATTACTCCAAATGCTACCAAACTTTTTGGGAATGTTTGGATACCTTAGTATCATTTTAGACTCATAAAAGTCACTTTTAGATGTCTTCTACACAATATCATGTTTTCACTTCTCTTTAAGTGAAAGTCGTTAAGTGTTTTGGATCTCAACATGCAAACTTCTTAACTATTATATTTAACTAATCTCAACATTCTCTACCTTTCCCAGAATAAGGATGGCGTTATTCAAGAACCATGGCATTTTAGAAAGAATCTAAGTCCTCAACACCTCGTTCTTGAATGTGAACATCAGCATAATGGCTCTTGGATATCGTTCTCGAATATTTACCTCCCAATCTTTCTCCTTCAATTTCCAAATGCGACTGAGACCATCTTTAGAAAACCTCTACTAAATTCCTAATTAGTGTAGAGTCGACCTCTCAAGCACCACCTCTCGACTTCCTGAGAAAGCCTTTCATCAATCTCCCATCCTTCTTCATCAACTACATTAAGATGTTGAGTTTTATTCACCGAATCCTCCATTACACCACACACACTAGTTGCAAACCAAGAGGGCCCTTCGAAACTGGGAGCATAAAATGAATGGTTTTTCTTCTTCCAAATACTGTACTTTATGTAGGCATGGCAAAATGGGGCGGTGAGGCGGGGCGGGGCGGGGCGTCTTTGACCCAATAAAAATGGGGCGGAAATCGAAGTATGGCGCCGCCCTGCCCCGCCCCACCCCCCTATGAATTCAAGCGGGGCGGGGCTGCCCCGCCCCACTATTAATTCAAGCAAGGCAGGACCGCCCCCGCACTGAAATTTTTTATTTTTTTTCTATACTCTAACCCAATTTTCTCATACTACTTATATATATGCATAATATGTAAAGTGATATTTTATATGTGATTTAGAATATCCTTAATTCTAAATAGACTTTAGGTGTAAGATTTATATAATTTTTTATTCCACAACTACTCTATGAAATAATTGTAAGTATTGAAAAATATGTTTTATATAATCCATCCTTATTCTTGTATTAATTTTTTTAAATTTTAAAATAGAAAACAAAATATAATATTTAATGGTGTAGTTGATACGAAGTGTAAAAAATTATGATTGCAATAATAGGCTTGGGGAGAATTCTAAAAGTATAATTTAATGTTTCTTTAAAAAAAAAGTTAAATGGAGCAAATGGGGCGGGACTGACCCAGCCCCCGCTCCAAGAAACTAATCGGGGCGGGGCGAGGTAAAGTGTTTGTGGGGTGGGACAGACTCGTCCCATTTACAATTTTTCCAATTAAAGTTTTGGGAGATACTTACTTGAAACATATTATATTCTTAATTCTTCTAACAACTGCGCAGTCCTACGAATGGGTAATTTAATTAAGTAGACCCACATAGTTAGAACAACATAGCAAACAATTTGGTAGGACTCAGACAACGTGGAGGGAACCAATTCAATTATTGAGGATGAAATCATAGGAAGACTTTTCCTTTTAGATAAAGTTGTACGACTACATACAACCTAGCCTTATATAAAAGAATATTCCCACTCTCAAACTGTGTCCCTTTCTTCCAGATAACATACATAGATACAAAACCAAACTTTGATATGCCAATATTCTTTGTTTAATCACTTATATATGTATATTAGAGAATTCCATCCATTTATAAAATTAATATATATTTTGAGATTAAACCAATCTCAACATTTTCTACCTGTTCCAGAATAAAGATGGCGTTATTCAAGAACCATGGCATTTTAGAAAGAATCTGAGTCCTCTTTCTTTAAGGAGATAAAATCACTTGAAGCTAGTATTATTATGCTTCTTAATTAGAAATATCACATGCTCGATCAACTATCATTAATTTTGATGACATAAATGGCTAACCTAATCACATAGTCTTGAAAGTGAGTCAATTCTCAAATGTTTATCATTTCTTTATTAAAGGCTCTGCACCTTTCCTTTATTTCTTTTTTCGAGATTTATTATAACATGATATATAGCAATAAACGTACATATCTGATAGACTGATAGTGACATGTTAGATTAAAAGTAATTCTAGGGGTTGAACAAATCAACTGGAATCCGATTCTCTTACTTAGTCAATCAAATGTTCAAACTCACAAGTCGTTTACTTCGGAAAGTCGTTTATTTTAAGATTAAGATGTACAATCCATCAATTTCGTGGAGGTTTGATTTAGTCTCTCATAATTGACAATTGAAAATATTGAACAGCTCGCTTGAACGACAGTATTTAGTTAACCTGGCCATTTTATCATTACAAAATAATGCCAAAACTTTTGACAATACTTAAAATGCCTCTGTCACACAAAATTTTCTCCCACTTTTGATTTTCCTCTCTCTCTCTCCACTATCTCACTCTCACTCTCTCAGTTCATCTCTCCCACCCGAAACCCATCGAGAACCATCGAATCCAATCAGAGAAGCCCATCTCGTCGCTGTCGAACCACCGTCTGGCCTCCGTCCATTTCTCCGTCGAACCACGTGCCATAAAAACTGAAGGTTAAGGTCTCTGAAGCACCGCCCTCGTCGATTTCCCAGAGACTTTGAAGCACTAAGACCCTGAAGCACCGAGACCGCCCTCGTCGACCGCGTCTCTTCTCCTCCGCCCGCCTCCGCATCTCTTCTCCTCCGCATCAAATCACAAAGGTTATGTTCGATTTCCCTTGATTTTTTTTATTTTTTTGTGTGAATGTTGTATACTTTACGAGTGTGAGCATATTGATCTGCTTTGTTTGAGTATTTTGGAATGGGTATGTTGAATATCGAGTGTGAGTTTTTGCTTTGTTTTTTTTATGTTGCTTGATGGTTTGATGGGGGGTTCGATGGGCATCGATGGGTAGGCATTTAGGGGGTTTGATGCATACTCAATGGTTGTTAGAAGGCGCTTGATGCATGCTCTATTGGATTCGATAGGCTTGGTCATTTGGGGTTTTAGGTTTATGCTCCTGTGATTTGATGCATGCTCGATTATGGTTCGATGCATGCTCGATTGTGGTTCGATGCATGCTCGATGGTCATTTGATGCATGCTCGATTGGGTTCGATAGGGTAGGCCCATTATGGGTTCCAGGTTTAAACCTAAGAAATTAGATGCATGCTCGATGGGGGTTCGATGCATGCTTGATGGATTGAGTTTTATGTTGGGTTCAATGGTGGTTCGATGTATGCTCGATGGATTGGGTTTTATGTTGGATTCGATGGTGTTTCGATGCATGTTCTGGGGTTGTTCGATAGGGTGGGTCTAAGGGTTCCAGGAGCGGGTTCGATGGTGATTCGATGCATGCTCGAGGGATGTTCGATGGGGTAGTTTTTTTATGGACTTGTCCAGTTCGATAGGGGTTCAATGGGTACTCGATAGTGGTTCAATGGTTGCATGTATGTTTATTGATGGATTTTCACACGACTTTGTTTAACTGTATTATTTTTATTTTTATTTTTTGCAGATGCTGAAATTTCTTTTTCCCTTGATAGATCACTTTCCTGGTCGAGTCACATATAGGGGTAATGGTTACTTTAAAACAATCAAGGACAAGTTTGAGGAGCTCAGGTTGATAGAAAGGGTGAAGGAATCCCCTTTCAAACAAGTTTTCGTGGTTGAGAAGTTAGACTTCTCTGCATCTCTCATACATCAATTAATGTTGTGCAAGATCCAGTGCAACAAAGAGGATGAGTTGCATTTTCATTTGGGATCTAGACCCTGTAGATCTGGTAGAGGCAAGTTTGCTTTGGTTATGGGGTTGAACTTCAGTGTTGGGCCATCTGAGACTGATTTGAAGAAACACTTGACTAGTGACCGCTTAATCAAGGAGTACTTTAATGATGAAGAAACAGTGAAGATAATGCATTTGGAGGCTGCTTTTAAAAAATTGCACTGTAGTTAAAGATGCCTACAAGTTGGGCCTATGTTTCTTTGCTGAGGGGGTTTTACTTGCACGAGAGGGCAAGTTAAATGTCTGGATAGATTCGCTGAAGATGGTTAAGGACACTGAGTACTTCTTTACTTACCCATGGGGGAAGGTGTCTTTTGACAAGCTTATGGATGCATGTAAAAAAGACATGCATCATCAAAAGAGGAACTATGAGAAGAAGAAGGAAGTTAAGGGGAAATAGAAAGAAGCAAAATACAGTTTGTATGGTTATGTCCCTGCATTGCAGTATTGGGCATACGAGGCCATCTAGCAGTTTGCACGTGAGTATGGTATTAACCATGAAAACTAGTGTCCGAGGATGCTCAGTTGGTCGAGCAATAAGGAGCGTCCTATTTCGAAGGCCGACCTTGCACCAATGTTCAAGAAGACGAGTGTAAGTTCTTCTATAATATGTCAAAATACATTATTCTTTGGTGGTTTCAAACTAACTTAATGCTTTGTATTTGATGCAGTTAATTGTGTTGTCCATGTTGAAGCCCCGGCCTTCGAAGATAGATTATTATAGTGCTCTGACTGAGGGTGATGCTCCCTTGTATCCTGGGTTAGGCCAAGAAGAAGAGGTAGAAACTCCCATTGATTTTGAGAAGGTGGCAGAGATAGCTACTGAGGTTGCGAAGGCAGCCAATATTTTTGTTGATGGGCCTGATGATGAGGATACCCCAGTCCTCATCGGCCCCACACCCTCGGCCCCGGCCCCATCGGTACACCCCAGTCCTGATCACCCTGATTTACAGGAGGTGTTGGAGAGGTTGGAGCGAGTCGAGAGTTGTCAGGATACCATCCTACAGGACCAGGCAGTCATCGTGGATGCTGTCAATAAGATCTTGACATTTGTACAAGATCTTCGCAGAGACACGACGGAGAATGATTCTGATTCCAACTCACTTGACCTCCCAGATGATTTTGTCATACATGACATAGGCACTCCTCCCCCGATAGTACTCACAGCAAATCCTGATACCCCAGATGTTGCTATTATAGAACCTAGAGATGTTGCTAGTGTAGAGTTTGAATTGGCCAAGAGGAAAAGACGCAAACCTAAGAAATTTGAAGACTACACCGACCCAACCAGGAAGAAAGCTCATGTGGATGCAATTGATGCGTGCCATTAGTCCTCGACCCTCTGAAGAAGCCACTTGCTACACAGTACAGGACAGTCGGCAAGTGGTTGCTTGGAGATATTCCGAACAAGACGAAGAGGGATGTCCAAACTGGTGTGTATGGTCCAAGTTGGTTTCTGACGCTGAAGACACCACAGTTTTGGATCGAATATGGGGTAAGTAATTTTATTAATATCTTTTATCTAGTATAAACATTGGGTTCAATAAGGTTCGATGGGGTTCAATGGGGTTCGATGGGGAGAGGCGGGTGTTTAGTTCTAGTAGCTTTAAATTGGGTTCGATATGGGTTCGATGGGTAAAGGCAGATGGTTTGGTTCTAGTAGCTTTAAATTGAGGTCGATGGGGTTTGATAGGGGTTCAATGTTGGTTCGATAGGGGTTCGATGGGTAGAGGCAGATGGTTTGGTTCTAGTAGCTTTAAATTGGATTCGATGGGGCTCGATGGGGGTTCGATGGGGTTTCGATGGGTAGAGGCAGATGGTTTGGTTCTAGTAGCGTTAAATTGGGTTAGATGGGGTTCAATGGGTAGAGGCAGATGGTTTGTTTCTAGTAGATTTAAATTGGGTTCGATAGGCTGAGCATAAAATCTGAAAAACTGAAAAAATCGAGTACACCGACCTTCCGAACACCGAAAAAACCGTTAACGGCGTATACCGCCACTGTTCGGTCGGTTTGAAAAATTCGTGTGGACCGATCGGTTTGAACCGAAACCGACCGAAATTATAAATATATATAGGTTATGTTATGCATATGGACTTTTAATTATGTTTTCAAACTTTCAAATTTGTGAATGTAACTATGTTCTATGTATTTATGTGTTAAAAAAAACACCAAAATGGATTCCAACAATCCAAAAATTTTAGTTTTTTTTTAACTAAAACTTTCTAAAAAATTATGGAATTATTTTTTTTAAAAAAAAATTAACTTCGGTTTGGTCAGTTTAACCGACCAAACCGCGGTCCAAAACGGTCGGTTTTTTTCTTTAATTGATTTGGTCGGTCGGTTTTTGGATTGCACCAATCCAGACCGAAAACTAAATTCTAGATTTAATAATATGAAAAAACCGCCCAAACCGACCGATGCTCAGCCCTACGATAGGGGTTCGATGCAGATTCGATGGGTAGAGGCAGATGGTTTGGTTCTAGTAGCTTTAAATTGAGATTGATGGGGTTCGATAGGGTTCGATAGGGGTTCAATGTTGGTTCGATGGGTAGAGGCAGATGGTTTAACAATTGCTTTCCTATCATTTTTGCAGCATATTGATGCGGCCAAGCATATGCTACGTAGGCGTCGACAGTTCTATCCTGGGGCATATCGGCAAGATGCTGTTGTGATAAATATTATGTTCTCACAAGTAGTACCAACCTGTTATGATGCATATCAAAATGCCAAGGAAGTGGATAAGAAAAGGTTTTTGTGGGATTCAAATGTGATGTCAATGATTACGGGAATTGACAATCAATTTCTGGCGTTGTGGAAGGGAGACGACACTGTATATTGGTGCTAGAACTACCTTCAAGCGCATTGGTTTGCAGTTGAAGCCTCCATTTCTACTTGGACTCTAAATGTTTATGATTCAGACGTGACCGTCATAAGTGATAAACAACTGCAATCCTTTATGAAGTCATGGTTTACTTTGTTCCCATCGCTATTATTGCAGTCACAGCTTTTCAAGGATGACCCTCGGTTGACGATTCCACCTAGAGCTAAAAGATGCAAAGAGTTCAACGTGCACTGCATGCCAGTTGATTCAGTACCCCAAACCAAAGTCAGGTAATCAAAAGTCTAGTTTTTATTCAAGTATTTTAAATTAAATTAAAGGTTGATTTTGTTACTAATGCAGTTTATGTTTCGTTCACAGTGGAGATTGTGGTGTGTACGCCATCAAGCACATCGAGCACTTATTGGGTAGGCTACCACTTCACACGATCTACGATGACAACATGGAGTTGTTCAGAAACAAATGGAAAATTGACTTATGGTATCAGAATGTTAGACATTGAACATTCTCTTCTTGTTATATTTCTTTGCTTAAAATTTTTAAGTTATTGAAAAAAAAAATGTGTATCGAGCATGCAAATCATTAACGACAATTAGCAGTAAAAATCCAGGCGACCAAAATTCATTAACGACAATAAAAAACAACAAAAAAATTACCTGACCAATCAAGTTTAAATAAAATACAACAAAAATTATACTCAAAGTTGAGCTTTGCATGAGGACTTGTTGTGGCCACGACCACCACATCTACTGCACTTACGCATTTTCACATCTTTTTCCCCGTCGGATGGCCAACGGTTTGTCCTTGGTCTTCCTAGCATTGGCTTCTTTGGACGACCAACTTGTTGTTTCTCTATGGGTACACCAACTACCATATTCTTAATGTCATCTGGAAGTATCCAGTCATCCTCGTTCCCAGTTGGGTAAATGGTTTCTTTGTACAAATTCCTCCATGACTCAATGGTGTAAAATGGTGAACACAAAGAGTAAAGGTTCACCCCACGCTCTATAGTTGTTGCAGCTGCATGGGGACAAGGTGTGCCGATGAGCTGGAATACCCCACATGAGCATGATTTCATCATCAAATTCACCTCATCATCGCTGTCTCCATCAGGGTGGATAATTTGGTGGTAGTCTTCTCAGTCACCCTACGTCGTTCAGAAAACCAAGACTATAGTGTGAACCGAATGAATTCCAAAAAAATTGTAACTGGAAAGGTTCTTGCATCCTTGGTCTTGTTGCTGAAGCTTTCAACGTAGTTTCTTGTCATTATATTGTATCGTTTTCCAGGAAAGTTAGGACGAGACCACTTATCGAAACCAATTCCCTCTAAATAGGCAGCTATGGGAGGATCCATTCGCTTAATATTTTCAAAATGCTTTGGAAATTCGGTCTTCTTCCATGCATAGGCTGCTGCCCACATCTCATTGTGACAGTGATCAGTCTTGAACTTAGCTTTCACATTCTTACTGATGTGATGGTAGCATGTGCCGTGGTAGGCATCAAGAAAGACAACCTCTAAAGCATGAATAATACTAGCATGCCTATCTGAAATGAATGCCAAGTCATCAACGTCCCCAATGGCTTCCTTCAACTTTGTCATGAAATATTTCCACGAGTTGTGGTTCTCACTATCCACCAACCCGAACGCAAATGGATATAAATGATTATTCGCATCCAAAGCAATGGCACATATCATATGGCCATCGTACTTGTTCTTCAGGAATGTGCCATCCACACATATCACAGGACGACAAAATCTGAATCCCCTCCTACAAACTCCAAGGGAAAAGAAGCAATATAGGAAACGACCATCTTCAGTGACAAAATCAGTAATTGTACCTGGATTCTTTTGCTGCAACATGTGCAAGTAGGATGGCAACTTGAAATACTAATCTTCATATGTCCCCCTAACATACGTAAGTGCCTACTCTCTACATATCCATGCCTTTTCATAACTCATATCAATACCAAAAAATTTCTTCATATCCTCCTTTATGTTGTTTGCCATGTAACTGGTCCCATCAACTGTGTATTTTTTCTTTATGAGGTGTCCAACGACCCACGGTGCAGCTTGACAATGACCTTTTTGTCGCACTTCTAGTGAGCATGTGTGTACTTGTATACCGTGATCTCAAACATGGGGGACATTGGTAGTTTTTCCCTCTAAGTCTCCAACAACAGTCAGGATCTTTGCATGTAATATACCACACGTCAGTACCAGACTTTTTCACCATATACTCAAAGTTATTCTTCATTGCAAATAGAGCAGTTTAGTTTTTAAATCAATCTTGTCCTCAAAAGTCTTCCCAACATATATTTCTCCCATTGGTGCACCAGATGATGAGGAATGGGTTTTAGCAGATGTCTCAATATCTTCTTTTGTAAGCATTGGGGCACTCCATCTGGTGTGATCTTCTCTTGATACAATTGTCTCTCTCCACCTAGTTTTATCTTCTATCCTAGCAGGTTGATTACTGCTTCTGGCAGGTGTTTGGCTTCCTTGAGTTGGGAGGTGTGCCTGTGCAAGAGGCAGTCTTGACTCTTCTTCTACTTGTTGGGCTTGGGAAATGTCTAACTCCTCATTTGAAACATCTGCACTATAATACGACTCATCCTCGGAACCATCATCATTATCTTCAAAGCAATTAACAACTGGATTATCATTCACATAGGGATCGTACTCATATGCCTAAAGCACACCTATGGGACCTCCTTGTGGTATATCAAGCTAAATAGTAGCCATCGGATTAGTAACTGGAACAAAAGTGCCCACCTCGCTAAGATGCTTGTAACTGCTACCTGCAGGAGATGGATCGACACTGGTTGTGTCTTTTTTGTTCACACTAGGAGAAGGATCTGATGTGACATTCTTCTTAACTGGAGTCACACATAAGACTATCCATTCTTTCAAGCTTATTCCTAAGAATACACGAACTTGACGATCATTCCTCAATTGAACCGATGCAAATGGTTGGTCGCCGCATACTTATGGCACCTCGAGTTTCAATTCATACACCTCTCTATCCACCTAAAATGTCTCGTGCAGTATGTCAAGCAGTTGCAAGTAAGTGACATCATTCTCTACTGATATCACTTCACCTTCAGCATCATTAAAATCCCATTTCCTACCATATGTTTCCCAAACACCGTTGTAAGAAACAAATACGTAAATAGTAGAACCTAAAATAAATAAAAAAACACAAATACAATTAGCTGAAAAACTAGAAAAAAAAATCAACAAGCATACGTTGAGGATGCCATCGAGTATGAATCGTGAGAATACACATGACCATCAAGCCATCATCGAGTAGGCATTGAATAACCATCGATCATGCATGAAATAGTTAGAATGTACATTACCATCGAGCTTTCATCGAGCTTGCATCGAGTAACCATCGAGCAAACATGCAACCGTAAAAAATGATGGGCCACCGAGCTAACATCGAGCAGGCATCGAGCCTCCATCGAGCATGCCCGAAATAGTGAGAATGCACATTACCATCGAGCTTGCATCAAGCAGGTATCGAGTAACCATCAAGCAAGCATGCAACCGTAAAAAATGATATGCCATCGAGCCTGCATCGAGCAAGCATCGAGCATCCATTGAGCATGCATGAAATAGTAAGAATATACATTACCATCGAGCACCCATCGAGTAGGTATCGAGTAACCATCGAGCACAACATGCAACCGTAAAAAATGATGTGCCATTGAGCCTGCATCGAGTAGTCATCGAGCACAACTCAAACCCAGAAAAATTCCAGAAAACGCAGATCGACAAAAAAAAAACCAAAAACATGTGCAAATATTGCTCAGATCTATTCGAAATGCCCAAAAAGTTTAAAGGAAACATCACTAATCCAAGTATTTAATAAAAAATTGCTTACCCATAAGATTTTTCTCCAAGATTCCTCAACCCTTACTTTGGTCTTGATCTCTACAAATGGCTTCCTTCATAGGGGTTGCTCGATTTTTGGTAGTGCAGGGATCTCTACCGTGGTGCTCTTAGTGGTAGTGTGAGGTGAGGTGAGTGAAAGAGAGTGAGAAAGAAATGAGAAGAAGGAAGTGAAGAGGGAAGAGAGGAGAGAGTTGTGTCAGGGGTATTTTCGGTATGCTAAAAAGAATTGGCATAATTTTGAAATGATAAAAATGTCTAGTATTTTTTTGAATTACACCACTCCCATTAAGCATAAAAACTCAAATTTCCCTTTCTAATTGGTTGACAACATGCAATAAATAACTATTTGGTGGTTTTTGCTGGCTGTTGGCCAATGAGAAAGAACTGCATAAATCTAATTTTTTTTTTTCTTCCACGAAGATATGTCCTTATTGGATTTCATAATTAATGAAGGTACCAAGACTACCCATACAGGTCACTCGAATTAAGGGTAACATTTTTCTATCTCGAGTGATAGAAATTATTATCCACGTTATATAGTGATCAATAATAGCATGCCCACTTACTTAAAATCATCTCTGTTATACATATACAATACATTATTTTTCCCATGTGCTACAATGCCATTTGTTTTGGGTTTGGATCCACTATTACTAGTGCAATATTAGGATAATCAACCCAAGTTCAAAAGTGATTATTATAGAAATCAGAAATTTCTTTTGCATTTAGCTATCTTTTGATGCCATGATTATTCTGATATCTTTATTGGGAATAAAAGAAAGAGAAAAAAAATACATAAATACATAAAGATGGAAACAATGTTTTCTTGGACCACATTCTTGCAGGGACAATTAATTTGTAGCAAAAGGATTTAAATCAATCCTACTGTCAATCATTTCCCTTTCTTTTAAAGAGAGGTACAAAACTCTATTGATCTCTGAGATTTTGAGCGACGCCTAAACTTCAAGGAAACATTATTATTATTATTATTATTATTATTATTATTATTATTATTATTATTAGTAGCAGTAGTATTTTTTTTGGGGTGGGTTTTCATTCTATCTATTTTACTTCAAGATGAAATATAATAGAGTTATTTTTACTTTCAGAAGAGATTCATAGAGTTTTCTCAACTTGCATGAAATTTTATATTTTTAGTACTTTTTTTAATGATTATGTACGGGAAATTTCATATTATATGCATAATAACTTTGTAAATTTTTTTAACATGCCACCATAACTTACTATCCCAAATATATGACAATTTCAATTTTTTAGACAAAAATACCTCTAACATCGAAATTGCATCGAAATTGCATCGGAAAAGCATCGTTTGGGATAATAATCAAGTTTTCATGATTGCATCGAAACAGCATCGATGCAGCATCGAAATACCATCGGCATCGATGTACCATCGATTTTTCATCGAAATGGAATCGAAAAAGCATCGTTTGGGATAATAATCAAGTTTTCATGATTACATCGAAATAGCATCGATTTGGCATCGATGTACCATCGATTTTGTATCGAAATTGCATCGAAAAAACATCGTTTGGGATAATAATCAAGTTTTCATGATTGCATCGAAATAGCATCGATTTGGCATCGAAACACCATCGGCATCGATGTACCATCGATTTTGCATCGAAAAAGCATCGTTTGGGATAATAATCAAGTTTTCATGATTGCATCGAAATAGCAGATGTAGCATTGATTTGGCATCGAAACACCATCGGCATCGATGTACCATCGATTTTGCATCGAAATACCATCAATTTTGCATCGAAACATCATCGATGGTATTTCGATGCAAAATCGATGGTACATCGATGCCGATGGTGTTTCGATGCCAAATCGATGGTACATCGATGCTATTTCGATGCAATCATGAAAACTTGATTATTATCCCAAACAATGTTTTTTCGATAGTATTTCGATGCAAAATCGATGGTACATCGATGCCGATGGTGTTTAGATGCCAAATCAATGGTATATCGATGATGTTGACGGTAAGAACTCGTCAACGATTGATGGTTAGAAAACTTCAATCTCAATACTATAAGAAGCTATGAATTAGATAGAAAGAACTCTAAACAACAGGAGAAAACTCAGGCAAGCATGAGAACCAGAAGCATATATTTCATAAGTCTCGTTTTTACATTCAGTTTTCCAACCCCTTAGCCTGAGGGGTTGGAGCCTATTTATAGGGGGGGCTCTATTGGCCCAGGATACAAACAAGTCCCAGACCACTGGGACGTACACAGGTATTCTGATAGTGTAGTGGCCCAGGGCGTAGTGGTGTCTACCCTGATGGTGTCAGAGTCGTGGCCCAGGACAAAGTACTGTCGGCTCTGGCGTATGGTCGGGGGTGTCCAAGTGGTACCACTACTCTTCGTACAGGTCCGTACTGCCACTACTTCTCAGACGCAGATCATAGGGTCGTGCCTCTGTTCTCTCCACAACCGTACACCCCGTGTCAGCGCACGTGTTCCGTACTCGGTTGTCCTCATCAATTCCCGTTCAATGCTCCATGTTCGTTTGGCATATAAGCAAGGTTCTCCCAAGTGATCTCGTGCCTATGCCAAGGAGGCTTCAACCTATGCATGTCCTGAGAAGTCAAGGCGCCAGGGGTCAGGGCCGCCTTATGCGGGTCACATGGACACGAGACTCGCAGTATGGACGCCGTGGCAAGGCCACACCCTCGCATAGCGAGGGTACCTCGCGTAGCGAGGCTGGCCCTTTTCCCTCAGGCGTAGGCATGGCTCAGGACACGGGCGTCATAACAAGGCAGCACCCTCGCATAGCGAGGGTCCCTCGCATAGCGAGGCTGCCTTTCCTTCCCCCGGGTGCAGTGTCGCGAGGCTAGGGGCATGGATGCCACCACGAAGCCTCACCCTCGCATAACGAGGGTGCCTCGTGTAGCGAGGCTGACCTTCTTCTCCCGAGTGTAGACGAGGCTTGATGCCTGCTGGAATGGGGCGCACGCGGATGGCCAGCTAGGGACCCTCGCATAGCGAGGGTGAAGCTTGGCAAGTGGCCGAAGTCCCTCGCCTAGTGAGGGTGACTCTCTTACCCCAACTCCCTCACCATCATGCGATGCCCTTTCAGGATGTCTCGTAGTATAGAGCTCCACTTGTGAATAGAATTCACAAGGAAAAAATTCCACATTTACACTTCCCCCCGAGTCTATAAGTACACTTTTAAGTGTGTTTGTAGACTCTCTCTATTTTTCTTGCTTGACACGCACGGCCAGCCTTGGGGGACTTAGCCTTGGAAATTTTTCCAACGTCGCTCGAAGAAGCCCGAAGTGTGGCTTGGAGTTGTGTTTCTTCTTAGTGTTTGAAGAAACACAATAGCCACCTAATACTTGGGGGATCCACGTAAGTTCCTAAGGTTGCGCAAGGACTAATCATCCTCAATCGCAGATCCCAAGTTTCGAAGCCACTTGTCCACACCAAGATCTGCGTAGCCTAGTGGCATGCTCTCCAACTTATTTTCACGAGTTCAAGGGTTCTATCCTCCTCCAAAGCTCTTGAGGTGCTCTTTCCCTTTTTTTCATCTTCTTCTTTTTCTTTTTTTTTTTTAAAACTTACGGTGCTCTAGTAGGTCCCTCTTATTGCCGTTGTTCGTGGATCACATATTTTTCTTTGATCTGATGGCGATAATATTTCCGGTGCACCTTGATTATACTTGTAAGGACACATTAACCCGTTGGGTTGTTGGGGTCCTTTTATATTCATTGCGCGCGCTTGTTATTTTTTTGCGAGAAGCGTCCTTCTCGTCCTTATACATAGTACTATTTTTTCCAAGGGTCACTTGTAAGACCCTTTTTGGCTAGCCGGCTTAATGGCCGATCTAGACTTATTGGGCGATTCCCTCCTTACGGCCTCACCTCTTGGGGTGTCGGCCTTTAGTTAGAGGTCATCCTTTTAGACCGTTCCTTTGATATTCATAAGGGTAGCTAATCCTTTTGAATATAAGAGAGATTTTTTTTTTGCTCATGCCTCCTGTCCTACCCCCCAAGTGCTTGGTGAGATTTAATTCAGCAGGCAGTTCGGTTGATACTCGCATGAAAAAGAAAAAATCACATGTGAAGTTGTGAACATTTTCATTTATAGTAATCAGATTACAACGACATGCATATAGAGGGCTTACATTTACTTGGGGGTTATGTAGGTAACCTCTTTGATTCTCGTCTACTGAGATAGCCTATCCTGCGACAAACTAAACACAGCTACTGCCTGTGTTGGGAGTGGAAGTCTTACTGGTAGTATTTCCTCAGGTGTTCCGCGTTCCATGCTCGGGGTATGATGGTGTCGTCCATGCGCGCCAACTTGTAAGTGTTCGGGGGTATGCACTGAGCCACCTGATAGGGCCCCTCCCAATTCGCCCCCAGCACTCCCGCGCCTGGGTCTCGTGTGTTTGGGAGTACTTTCCTTAGCACCAGGTCGCCCACTCTGAAAGTTCTCTCTCGCACCCTCGAATTGTAGTACCTTGCGGCGCGCTGCTGGTATACCGCCACCCTCATTTGGGCTTTTTCTCTCTTCTCCTCCAGCATGTCTAAGCTTTCGGCCAGGGCTACATGGTTGGCTTCTCCTCCATACGCCTGCACCCTGTGGGACTCGACTCGCATCTCGACTGGGAGCACGGCCTCGCACCCATAGGCCAGGGAGAAAGGGGACTCCCCAGTAGTCGTGCGTGGGGTGGTTCTGTAGGCCCACAGCACATTTGGTAGCTCATCTGCCCAGGCTCCCTTCATCTTTTCCAGCTTTGTCTTTAGGTTCTTCTTAAGGACCCTGTTGATGGCCTCCACTTTCCCATTGGCCTGGGGGTGCACAACCGCAGAGAAGCTCCTCCTTATGCCTCTTTCCTTACAATATTCATCGAAAGCTCCTCCCTCGAACTGGGTACCATTGTCGGAAATAATCTTGTAGGGTACTCCATATCGACACACAATGAATTTGTTGACGAAAGAGGTGATGTGCTTGGCGGTTATCTTCACAAGGGGTTCCGCTTCTACCCACTTAGTGAAATAATCCACCGCCACCACTGCGTACTTCGTTCCACCCCTGCCTGTAGGAAGAGCGCCGATTAAGTCTATTCCCCAGATAGCGAAGGGCCAGGGGCTGGTCATGCTGGTCAGTTCGCTTGGGGGTTTCCGAGGGTAATTGGCGTGCCTCTGGCATTTGTCGCATTTCGTGGCAAAGTCATGCGCATCTTTCTCCATGGAAGGCCAGTAGTATCCTTGTCTCATGGCCTTCCTAGCCGTGGAGGGTCCACTCTCGTGGTTGCCGCACTCTCCCTCATGTATCTCCTGTAACACCTTCAACGCCTCCTCTTCTTCTACACACCGCAGGAGTGGCATTGAGAATCCTCTTTTGTAAAGGACCCCATTTACCAGGGTGTATCTTGCGGCCTTGTACACCAATCTCCGGGATTCGTTTTTATCCGCAGGCAAGGTTCCTTCTTCCAGGTACCTCTTGATTGGCTCGGTCCATGATTCCCTTGGGACGCTAATCATGTGCACGTCTGCGCCCTCGATGCTGGGTTTTGGTAAGTACTCCACGGGTATTGATTCCAAGACATCACTATCCTTGGTGGATGCCAGCTTTGCGAGTGCATCGGCATGGGTGTTCTTTTCTCTGGGGATTTGCTCTATAGTATATGCCACCAACCGCCCCAGATAGCCCTTCACCCTCTCCAAGTATGCTGCCATCTTGGGTCCCCTTGCCTGGTATTCTCCCTTTACCTGGCATACCACCAACTGAGAGTCGCTGAAGATTTGAAGGCGCGTCACTCTCAGTTCCTGGGCCAAACGCAGGCCAGCTAAGAGCGCCTCGTACTCTGCCTCATTATTGGAGGCCTCAAACCCAAATCGGATTGCGCAATACATTCTATGTCCCTCGGGCCCAGTCATCATGATGCCCGCTCCTGATCCTCCTTCATTTGACGCCCCATCAACGTGCAAACTCCACTCCTCTACACCTCCTAGTTCTTCCTCCATAACAGACAGCTCCCCTCCTTCACTCCTTCTTTCATTCGGCTGATGGGAGAGCTCTACTATAAAATCTGCCAGCACCTGTCCATTGATGGAGGCCCTTGGAGTGTATACAATATCAAATTGACTTAGTTCGATCGACCATTTCATTAGTCTCCCCGAAGTCTCAGGCTTATGTAAGACCTGTCTCAACGGACTATCTGTTAGGACTTCAATTGTATGTGCATGGAAGTAAGGCCTCAACTTTCTCGAAGCCACCACTAGCGCATAGGCCAATTTTTTGATCTCTGGATACCGGCTCTCTGAGTCCACCAAACGCTTGCTGATATAATATACAGGTTGTTGTTGCTTCTTCTCTCCCTTAACCAAAGCTGCGCTGATGGCATGCTCAGACACTGCTAAGTACAGGTACAGCTTCTCGCCCTTCTCTGGCTTTGCCAACAGGGGTGGCTTCCCCAGGTGCTCTTTCAGCTTGACGAATGCTTCCTCGCATCTTTCATCCTAAGCAAACTTTTTGCTCCCTTTCAGGATGTCAAAGAATGGGAGGCACTTGTCAGTGGACCTGGAGATAAACCTGTTAAGGGCCGCTACCCTTCCCGTTAGGCACTGCACCTCCTTTTTATTCTTTGGCGAACTCATCTCTATTAGGGCCTTTATCTTGTCAGGATTGGCTTCGATGCCCCTGGAATTGACCATGAAGCCTAAGAATTTTCCTGAGGATACCCCGAAGGTGCACTTGACTGGGTTCAACTTCATCCGGTATTTCCTTAGCGTGTCAAACATCTCACCAAGGTCTTTGTTGAGCTCCGTTGCTTCTTTGGTCTTCACTAACATGTCATCCACATACACCTCCATATTCCTTCCTATCTGATTGGCGAACATTTTATTCACCAGCCTCTGATAGGTGGCCCCTGCGTTTTTGAGCCCGAAGGGCATCACCTTGTAACAGTAGAGCCCTTTGTCTGTAATGAATGACGTGTGCTCTTCATCTGCCGGGTTCATTGGGATTTGGTTGTATCCTAAGTAGGCGTCCATGAAACTTAGTAACTCATGTCCTGCTGTCGCGTCTACTAGCTGATCTATCCTGGGAAGTGGGAGGCTGTCCTTAGGACAAGCTTTATTCAAGTTTGTGAAATCGACGCAAGTTCTCCACTTCCCATTTGGCTTCGGCACGAGTACTGGGTTTGATACCCACACAGGGTAGAAAGACTCACGGATGAACCCGTTGGCCTTCAACTTGTCGACCTCTTCCTTTAATGCTGCGTATCTCGTTGGGTCTAGCGCTCGCCTCTTTTGCCTGACGGGCCTTGCTTCTGGGGAGATGTTCAGGTGGTGGCACATAACACTGGGGTCTATGCCCACCATGTCCTCATGACTCCATGCAAACACGTCTAGATTATCTTTCAAAAATTTCATCAATTCCTCCTTCACGTCACCTTGCAGGCTCCTCCCTATCTTCAATTTCCTTAAGGGTTCTTCCGTCACTGTAACCTCCTCTACTTCTTCCACTGGTGCTGCTCTTGACTCATCCACGACCCGAGGGTCCAGCTCCTGTAGACCCCCTGTGGGCATACATAGCGCCTCATGTACCACCATGGCCATTGGCTCACGCGGCTTTACAGGCGTGCGGAGTGAGGTGTTGTAACACTCCCTCGCCTCCTTCTGTTCTCCCTTCATACTTGCGACCCCTCCTGGAGTCGGGAACTTGACAACCAAGTGATATATTGAAGTTATGGCTTTCAACTCTTTCAGGGAGGGTCTCCCCAATACCGCGTTGAAAGCTGATGCACAATCTACTACAACAAAGTTAGACATGACTGTAGTCTGCGGGGTTGCTCCCCCATGGTAAGTGTCAGTTCGATCATTCCAAGGGGTTGTACTGAGTCCCCTGCGAATCCGTATAGGGACGACTGGCAGGGTTTCAGATGACGAATGCCCAGTCCCATCTTTTCCAAAGCAGGGCGATATAGGATGTCCACTGAGCTCCCGTTGTCCACTAGGACTCGATGCACACGCATGTTCGCCAATTGAACTGTCAACACCAGCGGATCATTGTGGGGAAAGTGTACCCCCCGCGCGTCCTCCTCAGTGAAGGTGATCGAATCGTTTTCTCCCTTGAAGCTTTTCGGGGGTCGTTGTTCCAAACTCATGACACAGGGTGGCGGACTTCGCCTGGCTTCTCTAGCATACCGATCTCGTCCTCTGCGGGAGTCCCCTCCAAACCCCGGACCTCCGAAAATAGTTCCCACTTCTCCCCGGGTCTCTGGAGCATCTCTTTGCGTCTTAGATATCACTGGCTCATCCTCCGACTTCGGCCTTTCTCTCCCAGGGGTGTTACTGGTGGAGTGCCTGGTCCTCCCGTCGCCTACTGGGACAGTGGTTTCCCGACCCTTCTCTTCCCTCTTAGGCAGGGTCACATTCGACTTTCCTTGCACCAGGCCATTTAGCACCTCCTGCATGTTCTCCAGGGTAGTCTCCAGTCTTTGGTTTTTACGGTGCAGTTCATGAATCTCCTCTTCATAGAAACGAGATTTAGAACTCGAGCTCACGGAATGGACCCGGGGTTGCTTATCATGTTTACCCGTCGAGGGACCCGGGTCTTGCCGGCCGGAGTTCGGTACCTGTAGTGGTTTAGGAGGATTCCCACCAGGCGAGGAGGCCGGTGACGAGGCCTCCCTGTCATTATCGTGAACCTCAGGGTCCCTTAGGGGCTCTGCGTCTCGGGGTGGAGGTGGATCCATCATGGAGGCCTTCAGTTGGACTCTGGTAAGGTGGACCTCCACCTCTCGAGGCTCCCTGAGTCGCTCCGAACGTCTTGACATTTCTCCTTGCCGGAAGTAATGGAAGAACAGTAGCTTGGTGCTTACGTTCCCACAGACGGCGCCAAACTGTTGACGGTAAGAACTCGTCAACGATTGATGGTTAGAAAACTTCAATCTCAATACTATAAGAAGCTATGAATTAGATAGAAAGAACTCTAAACAACAGGAGAAAACTCAGGCAAGCATGAGAACCAGAAGCATATATTTCATAAGTCTCGTTTTTACATTCAGTTTTCCAACCCCTTAGCCTGAGGGGTTGGAGCCTATTTATAGGGGGGGCTCTATTGGCCCAGGTTACAACCAAGTCCCAGACCACTGGGACGTACACAGGTATTCTGATAGTGTAGTGGCCCAGGGCGTAGTGGTGTCTACCCTGATGGTGTCAGAGTCGTGGCCCAGGACAAAGTACTGTCGGCTCTGGCGTATGGTCGGGGGTGTCCAAGTGGTACCACTACTCTTCGTACAGGTCCGTACTGCCACTACTTCTCAGACGCAGATCATAGGGTCATGCCTCTGTTCTCTCCACAACCGTACACCCCGTGTCAGCGCACGTGTTCCGTACTCGGTTGTCCTCATCAATTCCCGTTCAATGCTCCATGTTCGTTTGGCATATAAGCAAGGTTCTCCCAAGTGATCTCGTGCCTATGCCAAGGAGGCTTCAACCTATGCATGTCCTGAGAAGTCAAGGCGCCAGGGGTCAGGGCCGCCTTATGCGGGTCACATGGACACGAGACTCGCAGTATGGACGCCGTGGCAAGGCCACACCCTCGCGTAGCGAGGCTGGCCCTTTTCCCTCAGGCATAGGCATGGCTCAGGACACGGGCGTCATAACAAGGCAGCACCCTCGCATAGCGAGGGTCCCTCGCATAGCGAGGCTGCCTTTCCTTCCCCCGGGTGCAGTGTCGCGAGGCTAGGGGCATGGATGCCACCACGAAGCCTCACCCTCGCATAACGAGGGTGCCTCGTGTAGCGAGGCTGACCTTCTTCTCCCGAGTGTAGACGAGGCTTGATGCCTGCTGGAATGGGGCGCACGCGGATGGCCAGCTAGGGACCCTCGCATAGCGAGGGTGAAGCTTGGCAAGTGGCCGAAGTCCCTCGCCTAGTGAGGGTGACTCTCTTACCCCAACTCCCTCACCATCATGCGATGCCCTTTCAGGATGTCTCGTAGTATAGAGCTCCACTTGTGAATAGAATTCACAAGGAAAAAATTCCACATTTACAGATGCTATTTCAATGCAATCATGAAAACTTGATTATTATCCCAAACGATGCTTTTTCGATGCAATTTCGATGCAAAAATCGATAGTACATCGATGCCGATGGTGTTTCGATGCCAAATCAATGCTACATCGATGCCAAATCGATTCTACATCGATGTTATTTCGATGCAATCATGAAAACTTGATTATTATCCCAAACGATGCTTTTTCGATGCAATTGCGATACAAAATCGATGGTACATCGATGCCGATGGTGTTTCGATGCCAAATCGATGCTACATCGATGCTATTTCGATACAATCATGAAAACTTGATTATTATCCAAAACGATGCTTTTTCGATGCAATTACGATGTTAGGGGTATTTTTATCTAAAAAATTAAAATTGTCATATATTTGGGATAGTAAGTTATGGTGGCATATTAAAAAAATTTACAAAGTTATTAGGCATATAATATGAAATTTCCCTTATGTACTGTACTAATAAAGGAAGAGGAGAAACTTTTTCTTTCTTTCTTTAATGGTTAAAATACAATGAGAGAAAAATAAACACCTTAATTTTTTTTAATGGTTTTTCCTTATATGAGAGGATATTAATACTCAATTTATGTGACTTCGTGTTTTCAATAATGAGAAGTAACTTTAATATATATATATATATATACACTAGGTTGAAGCAATATACAATGCACGTTTGCTTAATATTAAAATTTTAAATAATAAAATTTGGTTCACCATTTTAAAAAATATATATATATATAATAGAACGAATTATAATTCATTATTATATATAAATATTTATATTAATAATCTCTACATATATGATATATAAACATAACATTGATATAAATATATATTAACATGGCTACATGACATATATATATAATACAATAATATTTAAAAAGAAATTAATAATAGAAATAAAATAAAAATAGAAAAAAAAAACATATTATACGTAGACAGTAATTGTTGGGGTTTTATGCCCTAATTAAAACTCAAATTCTTTGTAATCTCATTTTATTATCAATAAAAGAATAGAAATCATTTTTTGACTTGGTTAATCACTTTGCTCATATGTTTTATTTTCATGATTATTTGTTTAATATAAACTTCTATTAAATCTCAAGCATATAGCTAATCTTATTTATAGTGACGTAATCACAGTGGAATATAAATATGATTATATGTTCAAAATAAGTTAGTCCTAAGATTAGTCAGTGCACCGGATTTACATTGACTTGCCAATCTACGATATGATCTACTTACACATTACAGTGTTATGTTCTTTCTAGAACATTAGCAAAGTAGATAAGATCGGATGTATTTGTTACATCGGACAGGACCGATATTGACAGCTGATAAGATAAGTAAACATACCGTTATTATCTATTCTAATCACATCATATAGTTAACCATAGGTCAATTCAATCTCAATTATGAGTGGTTAGTATTCAAACTGATTATATTATTTGAGTTATTTGACTTGTTCATTACCAGCTTACCCTACGGACTCTTGGGATCTCAATAGTATAATTGAGTAGGAGTGTTGATCATAGATATGAACATCTATACCTTCTGATGAAGAAGTGAAACGATGGTTTCCTTTTAGTTTGGTTCAAGGTGTTAAATGATAGAGATCTCATTTCAGTAATTAAATTAGTTTACTCAAATGTCATTAACAAAAAACTAAGTGTTTTAAGGATAAAATACAATGATGGGTAAAACAGTATTTTAGTCATATCTTATTGTAGACGGTCTATAGAGGATTGAGTGACAATTATGGTTGTAACAATGGATAATTAATAGCGTATCTATATTTGTTATAGAGCGTTCTATGAATTCAAGAGTGCAATTCCGAGTCTATAGTGGAGTCACGGGGAATCAATAAGTTAGTAAATTTATTTGTTAGATTTATGATAACTTATTGGAGCTTAATTTCATAGGCCCATGATCCTCATTGTACCTTGGATAAAATCATCTAGATAGTCTCAATTAATTGATTTAATTACCAATTAGAATTATCAAAGTTGACCAGGTCAATTTTGGATAGTTTCACAGAGTTATGTAATTTTGAGAAGAAAGGAGAAATTATGGCAGATTTATTAATTAAGATAAATTGGTATCTAAATTAATAAATAAGTTTAAATTAAGGTTAAAATTATAAATAATTAATTTGATAAAGGATTTAAATAATTATTTAATTAATTAAATCAATAGAAAATAATATATGATTTGATTTTAAGTCCAATCGGCTTATAATTAAATGGGAAATTTCACAGACTTAAAGCCCATGATAATTTCGACCTAGGGGTTTAAAATGGCTATTATTTTATAGATTTTTTGATTAAATTAAATGATCTAACTGAGTCTATAAAAAGAGTGCTTAGAGAGAAGTCAAAACATAAGTTTAATAACTGGTTTTCTGATAGTTTTAGATTCTCTCTAAACACAAGTCATTTTCTAAGCCTCTTTGTTATTTTCTCTTATTCTCTCTATATCTATCTCATGTGTTAAGAATTGCTCACACTAGTCTAGGTGATTCTAAGTATACATTGGAAGACTGTGAAGAAAATAGAAGATCAGTTCAATTTCTTGATAATAGTCTGCGACAGAGAGGATACAAGAGTTAGAGAAACTGAAGGAAGGACTCTTTAATTCCGTTGCGTATACTGTAAGTATTCTATTCATTGTTTCTCTTTGAAATCAATTTTAGAAACATGTTTTAAGCTATCTCGTATTAATTTGTTTAATATTAGATATATATGAAAATAAATAAAGATCATGTATAAGTTTTTCCCAACAGTAATATACATGCATAAATTATTTTTAGTTTCTGATGTATCTCACAATGTCATTTGGTGAATTTGATAAAGAAAAAGAGCTTCAATCACTTTATAAAAAACAAACTATCACACAAATTTATAAGATAAAAAAATGATGTATGTCTTTATTATTTTTAAATAAATATGATTTAATTATTTAAATTATCATAAAATATATTAAAAATATATTTTTTAAATTAATTAATTAATTTTTGTTTAAGTTTATGTTTGATTTTAAGTTTAATTAAATTTTATTTAAGTTATAAAATATATGATTTTATTATTTTTAAATAAATATTATTGTAAAATATCTCAAAAATATCTTATTTTAATTTGTTTGATTATGTATTTATTTAATTTTATTTAAGTTTAAATCATGTTTATAATCTACTGTTAAATATAAGAATATTCTGTTAAAGTTAACGGAAAAAAATAAAAAACTGTTAAAACCAAGAATTTCTGTTATCTACACACTTATTATATAGAAGATAAATGTATATATATATATATATATGCTAGTTAAAAACAACGTGTAATGCACGTTTACTTAGTTTTAAAATTATAAATATTGTCTATAGTTTTAATAAAAACCGGTTCATTGTTTTTTTTAAGAATATATATAATAGAATGAATTATAATTCTATAGTATATTTTATATCAATAATCTCTACATATATGACATCTAAACACAACTTTGACATAGATATATATATTTACATGGCTGCTACATGACATATATATAAAATACAATAACGTTTAAAAATAAATTAATAATAGAAATAAAATAAGAATAGAAAAGGTCATAGTGTAGACAGTAGTATACATGCATCAACTATTTTTAGTTTCTAATGTATCTCACAATGTCCTTTGGTGAATTTGATAAAGAAAAAGAGCTCCAATCACTTAATAAAAAACAAACGATCACACAAATTTATAAGATAAAAAAATTATGTATGCTTTTATTATTTTTAAATAATTATGATTTAGTTATTTAAATTATCATACAATATCTTAAAAATATCTTTTTCAATATTTTTTTTTTTAAATTTATATTTGTTCTATTTTTTGAATTTGGCAGTGATAAAGAAAGATTATATATTATATGTTTAATATAATATTAAGTTTAAGTTTAATTAAATTTTATTAAGTTATAATATATATAGTTTTATTATTTTTGAACAATTATTATTATAAAATATTTCAAAAATATTATATTTTAATTTTTAATTATTTATTTGTTTAATTTTATTTAATTTTAAGTCATGTCTACAATCTACAGTTAAATAAGAATATTTTGTTAAATATAAGAATATTCCGTTAAAGTTAACGAATAAAAAAAATAAAAAACCGTTAAAACAAGAAATTTCTGTTATCTACACACTTATTATATAAAAGATATATATATATATATACTAGGTATAAGCAACGTGCAATGCACGTTTGCTTTGTTTTAAATTGTAAACATTGTCTATAATTTTAATAAAATATAATTCATCATTAAAAAATATATATATAATAGAATGAATTATAGTATATATAAATATTTACATCAATAATCTCTACATATATGATATTTTAATACAATATTGACATATATATATATACTTACATGGCTACATGATATATATATAAAATACAATAATATTTAAAAAGAAATTAATAATTGAAATAAAATAGCAATAGAAAAAGTCATAGTATAAACAGTAGTATACACGCATAAACTATTTTTAACTTCTAATGTATCTCACAATATCCTTTGGTGAATTTGATGAAGAAAAATAACTTTAATCACGTGATAAAAAACAAACTATCACACAAATTTATAATATAAAAAAATGATATGTATCCATTTATTATTTTTAAATAAATATGATTTAATTATTTAAATTATCATAAAATATCTTTAAAATATTATATTTTAATTAATTAATTAATTAATTTTTATTTAAGTTTATTATGTTTGTTAAAGTTTTTTAATTTGGAAGTGACAACAAAAAGTTATATATTATATGTTTAATATAATATTAAGTTTATATTTAATTTATTAAATATATGGTTTTATTATTCTTAAATAATTATTATTATAAAATATCTAAAAAATATCATATTTTAATTTGTTTAACAATTTATTTATTTAATTTTAAATTATGTTTACAATCTATAATTAAATATAAGAATATTCCATTAAAGTTAATAGAAAAAAAATAAAAAATCTTTAAAACCAAAAATTTCTGTTATCTACACACTTTTTATATAGAAGAGTTATATATATTCTCACACTTATTGGTGGACTCATGAATTCGTTCGAGGTGAACACAAATGTTTATTTTTTTTGAAAAAAATAATATAATATGCTAAAAAATTAATTAAAATTATAAATATTAGTTTTTGTAAATACTAATTATGAATAAATCACAATAATTACTTAAAAACGTACACAATTTCATAAAAATTTAGCATAATAAATCAAATGTTGAGCTCCTACATTTATATAATTTGTATTAGGCATTTTCCACACATACAATTACAAATATCAAATAAATATTATATCTATTTAAAATTAACTAAAAAATTAAAAATTATACTTATATGAAATTACAAAAGTTTCAAAGAATTATTTTTATTTAGATAAAAATGAATGAGATGATTATATAGATGTGAATTAGAGCAAATTTAACTCTAAAAATAATGTATATTTCTCTTTTTTTTTTAGTGTTGGAAACGTTTTTACATAGAATTACATATTAATAATAATCAATCATAACAAATAAAGTCATTGGATGAATAGTTAAGTAGACTCTTTTTCTCACAACATACATAGGTTTTAATATTAGTTGAGTCTAATAGTCCACGAACTGCTATTTAAAAAAAAAAAAAACAATTCAAACACTTCATTTTTTTTACTGGGTTCGCCCGTGCTCACACTATACATGAATTTATATTATATATATCTTACCCCTTCATCTAATCTGTAAATTGTGAATGTTATATGTTATCAGTAGATCTTTATGCATAGAAAAAAAAAAACTAAATGTACATATAATGAAAGAAATTAGAACAACTGAACTACACACATTTGACATGTTAACCGTAAGTCAAGCAGAAAAATCCATTCAAATTGAGAAAATACTAAAACTACAACATCCAATTGAAACTGAAATACACACATTTGACATGTCAACCTTAAGTCAGGCAAAAAAATCCATAGAGCTTGAGAAAAATATTAAACATTTATGTGATCAAAAGAAGGTAAATCCAAAAGTGACATTTGAAGAAAAAACAGAGGAAGGTTCCCCTCAATACTGAGCCATTCATTTCCATCCATGAAGTGCCTCTCCTTTGAATAGTTCTTGCCCCTTTTGTGAGATCTCAATCTATTTATCAATCTTTTTCCAAATAAAATATTTATTAAAGTAATATTTTGTTTAAATCAATGGCTAATATGGTGGGACCAACTTCAAAAATATTCAAATCCTACTAAGCATTTGCTAGAATATTATAAATTAGAGAACCAATATTAAGCATGGATAGACAAATATGTTAGAGAACCTTCATGCCAAAGATCATAGTATCAATTTGCATCAAAGGACAAAAATAAATAAAATTAAAAATTGTATCTAAGGACAAAAATCCCTTGAGAGTAGTAAGATTTGGACATTTGTAGATTGTATTGCTTGTGAGAGCTTGGTATTTTGGTTTTTGTATATAATAATAATAATAGTTTTCTCACTTGCTATTTTCTTCTACTTCTTTTTTAGGTATTATTGATTTCTTGTCATGCTAAGCCATTCTTAAGCTTGTCTTAGGGCCGGCCCTGAAAAAAAGTGGGTCTAAGACGGTTTTAATAAATTTGAAAAAAATGGGTCATTTTGTATATGTAATTTTTTTAGGGTAATCTACAAAAATGCACTAAAGTTAAAAAAAAATATGAAAAATACGGTACATTACAAAAATACAGAATTTTTGGATAAAAACACAGAATGGCAAAATCATAAATAAAATCTGTAAAATATAATTTTTTGTGATCAACGTTTACAAACTAGTAAATATATGTTACAAACTTGTAAATATCTGTTACATGTTTGTAAATAATATTTACAAAATCAGTTATAGAATTGTAGATTTTTTTTTTTAGATAAAACTTACAAACAAATTTATAACTAAATTTTTTATTTTTGTAACAATAGTTTACAAATATAGTTTTACAACTAAGAAAGATATTTTTGTAACTAACATTTACAAAAATATTTTATAGTTAAGAAATCATAAACAAAATATACATAAAAATATTATACTTTTCCATATTCTTACAATATTGTACCAACAAATTGCAGGAACATTCATATTTATGCTATACAACTTAAAAATATAAATTTAAAATATTCATTATTTATAAAACACTTTATTGAATATATATATATATAGAGGTGAAATACAATATTCTTTTAAACAAATTTTACAATTTTGTAGCAACAATTTACAAAACTAATTTCACAACCAAAAAAGTTTATTTTTGTAACTAACATTTACATATATATTTATAAATTTATTTAACATAATTGTTACAGAGATTTATAAAATTAAGTTATGAATTTAGTGCATGTTTGTAACAAAAATTTATAAAACTAAGTTTCTTACTAAAATATACTATTTTATTTTGTAACTAATATATACAAAAATGTTAGATTGCATAAAACAAGTAACAAATATTAGAAAAAATATATAACTACTAATATAAAAATAGATTATATTTATTAAATATAATAATTTATGCAAGCATAAATATTTGTTTAATATTAATAATACATTCATTTTAAATATATAAAAATAAAAATAAAATTGAAGAGAAAATGATTGAATATTATTATATCACATCAATATAATTAAATTACATCAATTAATGATGTTTCTTTTTATGAGTACACGAAAAAATAAAAGCTCATCAATTAATGAACTGAACTCTTGTTTTTTTCTTTTTACTAATCTCTGAGTATTATTTGAGGCACCGTATAATTGTAATTATTTATATTCACCGTATATTTCAAATTTTTTATAAATATGCAGTGTTTTATGTAATTAATCTATTTTTTTTATGTAATTTTAAATAAAATTAAACTAATATTTAGTAATATAAATACATTCCAAACCAATAAGAATTTACATGATATTTTTGGGCCCTGGGTAGGGGTGGGCCCTAAGCACGGGCCTAGCCCGCCTATGCCCAGGGCCGGCCCTGGTCTTAGACATGAGATGAATTAGGTAAGGTACACAAAGTCCTAAATCATCAAAATATTTTTAAAACTAATTATTTCTCTTATATATTTATATTTGATAACTAGATGAATTAAAGAAGCAATTAATTGTTGTTGGTGTTGGGTTATATTAGTCTAGCAAGTTATTTGGCACAATTTTTCGATTCAACTAGATGATAATTTGATATTTGACTTTTAAGTTAAAAAAAGAATACTCGTGTTACAAATTTTCAATAGTGTACAATAACTTTCTAGCTAGGGATGGTGACAGACGATTAAACTTTACAGATGAAATACTAATTACATCCCAATTGGAATTAAGTTTTGTTAATTCAATAATTTAAATATGTACATTAAAAATTAACTATTTTACAAAGAATGTGGTTTGAATACCATGTATGGGCTATATAGAATAGTAATAGATTTTTTGTTTGGAAATAATGCATAATTAAAGCTTTGTATTATTGTGAGTTACGACAACCAATTGATGCATAAAGATTGCAATTTAAAAACACTTTTTGTAATTCTTCAAGTGAAAATAAAAAAGGAACACTTTTAGTTAAATTGTCAATTTTCTCTCTTTTTTCTTTTTAATTAGAAACTTTTCTTCTTATCTCATTTCTAATGAAAAAATAATAATATTTTTTCCAAAAGGAAAGAGAAAGCACAAAATTTACAAAAAAATTCTAAGTAAAGCAATAAAGATTAGGACGCTTTTGTTTTCTTTTGTAAAATAACAAAATAAATTTCCTATATTTTACATTAGAAAGTAATTTTAGAGTCTTTGTTTAGTATTTTTCTTTATAGTGGCTCATAAATTAATGTGAACTCCTTCTGTAAGACCAATAAAATTACAAAACTATACAATATACAATTTTGAACGGGAAATATCACATATACGTGTATTCTAATATACCATAATTTTTAAATATAGAAACATAATTAATTATCCAAAAACCATTTCATTTTGTAAAATTTAAACACAATTACCACTATCATTGCCACTATCATTAACAACCTTGCTCTCTCTCTCTAAAATTATTTCACAAACATTCTCGCAGCCACTCTCTCATTCTCTACCATGATGGCACCACCACCCCAACCTCCCCACGGCGGCAGAGCACCACCTCCCTACGTTGTCGCCATCATTACCACTGTCCTCTCCATTGGCGCCACCACCTTCCATCACCATTGAAGGACCCCATCGAATATCTCTCTTCATTATTTTTTATTTTTTAATGATATGCAATCATCGAAATTGTATGTAATACATACAAATTTTAAGATTTTACATGATCTAATCTTGTAGATCTCGAAAAAATACAAAAATTAAATAAAAAATTAACTGAAATGGACATTTGAGTAAAAAGATATGAACCTCCAAAATTTTCATCAAATTTCAGTGCATAGTATCGAAATTGCATCGAAAAAGTATCGTTTTAGCCAAAAATCAAGTTTTATGATTGCATCGCAAAAGTATCGAAACAACATCGAATTTTTTTAATCGAAAAAACATCGATTTTGCATCGAAAAAAATCATCGTTTTGACCAAAAGTCAAGTTTTCATGATTGCATGGCAAGAACATCGAAACAACATTGATTTTGGATAGAAAAATATCGTTTTGGCCAAAAAAATTAAGTTTTCATGATTGCATTGCAAGAGCATCGAAACAATATCGATTTTGCATGGAGAAAGCATCGTTTTGGCAAAAAAAAAAAAGTTTTCATGATTGTTTGCATTATTTTCATTATTTTTTGGTACAAAAATGATGTTTTCTCAATGTTCTTGCGCTGCAATCATGAAAACTTGATTTTTGGGCAAAACGATATTTTTTTTATGCAAACTCGATGTTGTTTTGATGCTCTTATGATGCAATCATGAAAACTTGATTTTTTTGTTAAAACGATGCTTTTGCGATGCAATCATGAAAATTTGATTTTTTTTGTTGCCAAAACCATGATTTTTCGATGCAAAATCGATGTTGTTTCGATGTTCTTGTGGTGCAATTATGAAAACTTGATTTTTGGTCAAAACAGTGCTTTTTTGATGCAAAATCAATGCTTTTTCAATACAAAATTGATGTTGTTTTGATGTTTTTGTGATGCAATCATGAAAACTTAATTTTTGGCCAAAACGATACTTTTTTCGATGCACTTTTGATGCTCTGCACTGAAATTTGACGAAAATTTTGGAAGTTCGTATCTTTTCACTCAAATGTTAGTTTAAGTTGATTTTTTAATTTTGTTATTTTTTCGATATCTAAAACATTAGATCATGTAAAATCTTAAAATTTGTATCTAGAACATACAATTTCAATGATTTCATTTTGAATCATTAAAACATAAAAAAAAATTAAAGAGAGATATTCGATGAGGTTTTTCAATGGTGATGTAAGGTGGCAGCGCCAATGGAGAGGACGGTAGTAGTGACGGCAACAACGTGGGGAGGTGGTGCTTGCCGCCGTAGGGAAGTTGTCGTCATGGTAGAGAATGAGAGAGGGGTTGAGAGATAGTTTTAGGGAGAGAGAGATTGTTAATGACATGGTGATTATGGCCAAATTTTATAAAATTACATAGTTTTAGGATAGTTAATTATATTTACATGTTTAAAATTGTTGACGCTGTTATTCGTCAACTTAGATCGTAGAGCAATTAAACAACGTGAACTATGAAGCGAATGAATGAAGAAGAAAAGAAAGAGGGTTTTTACATGGTTCAGCAGTTAACTCTGCCTAGTCCACGAGTATGTGTTATTAAGACTTAAAGATTTCTGGAAATTCCTCAGAGATGAATTACCCAGAGCTTTTTCTCCAGTAAAAAGAAATCGATCATTTACAAGTGGTCATTCCTCCTCTATTTATAGGGGAGGTTACAGAGTTCATTCCCACATATTTTGGGAAGATACTCTGCATATCAATTTAAATAATGACATTAAATGTAATATCTCCTATATACATGGAAACGTCCCATAAGAATCGGGAACGAATAATAGACTAAATGATATCCCTTAAATATTGGGATTATACAACAATAAATGTGTTCATACGTAATGGGCTATCCAAGGTGACTCATCAGATCTTCGAGATCAGCAATCGGCCTTGTGGCTGTCAAGACTTATGGTACTGCTACGAGCTCGCCACCCTACTTCAAGACATGCTCGGAGTAGATTAACACTTTCGAAGCTATCACACTCGAGCTTGCACTTCCCAAGCTTGGACTATTTAATCTGAAGACAATCAATAACGGATGTATCCCAACGTCGTGCCATTTCAAACTCATAAAGCATCCCGAGGTTAGACATCTTTGAGGTCGTTGTTTTACTTCAAATATTATACAGCTGGACCATACAACGTTTTCATACATTTCGAGCTCGCACTTGACGAGTCCAGTTTTCGAGGTCATAACCTCTGGTCTCAAAATTTGGGTGTAACAGTTTGCCCCCTCAAAAGTATCAGTTCGAATTCTATGAGAAGGAAACTTTTGAACTGCTCCTCTTGGAAACTGTACCATAAAAAACACTCGAGTGTGGACACGCGTCAACCGGGTATCGATCAATCAAAGTACTTGAGTACCTTGGAAACCTGCCCACGTTCATTCGTCTGCCACTCTTTATGGTACTATCATTTCACAGATCCCTGACCGTCGGATCTGATATGGAATCTAGCCAATGACCCAGATTAATTTGGCTTTTTACATTCCCATGGGTCTATAAATACTTCTTCACTTGTCTTCCCCGTTTTACTTTCATGCTCAAGCTTTCGCAGAGAGAAAAGAAGAATAAACCATAAA
This sequence comes from Humulus lupulus, assembly GCF_963169125.1. NCBI lineage: Eukaryota > Viridiplantae > Streptophyta > Magnoliopsida > Rosales > Cannabaceae > Humulus > Humulus lupulus. The sequence continues at coordinate 77,791,991 of NC_084798.1, read as the reverse complement.
ATTTTCCCCAGTTCTTGCATGTTCTCCAAGCCCAGAAACACAGAGCAACGTTGGCCTCTTTGACTCCGTGAGATCGTTTTTGCAACCGCTTAGTTGGTCATCAATCTCCCTGTTTTCGCCGACTGTATTGTGTAAGTCTTTGTTCATAGCTTCATATGCCCGTATATTTTTCATGCATGCATGTTTGTATTGTTGTACTGTTAATCCCATCACTAGTTTTGCACATTAGAGTGTTTTAGTAAATATTAGTCTTAAGTTTTGATATCACGGGTTCCAAGCCCAGATCATGTGTAGAAGACCGAAATTTTTTTCCTTTACTGAATTTTTGAATTTCGGATGACATAGCTTGCACACCAAGATATTGGGTACATAATTAGGGATTTATAAATTGCATGTTTCCCAAAAATATCACTTTTTGAGTAACCGCCAACTTTTTTCCCTGAAATATCGGGATCTTTAAAAATAAATCCACCTCCCTTTCTTTTCATTAAATATACGCTCCGAGACTGGCCTCGTCTTTTGGACCGAGTTTGCCTTGTAGCCTTGATTATTCGAGCTTAGATCATTATGATTTTCATTCTTAACTGCTTGTTCGTCTGGCCCTCACCCTTTTTTCTCTTGCTAGATGCTGCAGAACTCGAAAAAGCGGTGGGGGTCAAAGCTCGCAATTCCTTATTCGCTGAAGACTTCGAGCCCAGAATCACCTTTCACCCAGAACCAGGGTCTGATTCAGGAGCACCAACTAAAGCGCGAGCAAGAAGACACCCGAGATCACTTTCGGTGCCAAATCGACGAGGTCGAGGAGGGAAAAAGGAAGAGACTTAGGGTCGCCGTATACCCGGATCCAGACTCCGAGCCCAGGCCAATTCCCATCGATCCCACTCTCAGAGTGACAATCGCCTTCAAGTCAGGGGACCTTCAATTTTCACTAATGGGAGAACCATCAAACCCCCTTCTACCTTGCAGCCAACCTCCATTCCCACCTCAAAGAGAGAGTTCTTTGAGGCCAAGCACTACTAGAGCTCTATCTCTTCATTAGGGAAGATCTCCGACATCTTGGCCCTTCACAACATCGGATTATCGGGCTCGCTGAGGTGTCGAGCTCCGTCATCCCATGAGCGAAGTTGCCGTGCCCCGGGAGATGGGAACCCTGACAACAAGCTGAAGTATGCGGCCTGGAGCCAGGAACATATGAGGGCAGAGGCTTTACTGCCCTTAAAGTCCTTTTTCAAGAACTTCTTGGACTTCGTTGGGCTTGCCCCTTTCCAACTCAACACTAATTCGTACAGGGTCTTGTCCGCCTTGAGGTCGCTTTACCACGAGCTAAAGTGGGAAGGACCTTCACCAAAGGAGATCATGTATCTCTTTTGTTTGAAAAGCAATCCCTCCCGAGCTCGAGGAGGGGACGACTTCTACTACCTCTCGAGCTATCCCAAAGAGAAGAAAATCTTTGAGGATCTACCCAACCATCCCCCAGACTTCAAGAAGGCTTTCTTTTGGATGGATGGATTAGCTCCTTCCAAACACTACTCGTTCAGGCGAATTCGTAAGTTCCTAACAAATTTCTTCTTTTTGTGCTCGAGTTTTGTTTAAGCTCGCGCTTAGTCATAATATGTTCATTTTTCCAGCCAAGTACCGTTGTCCCACTCCCACCAAGGAGATGAAAGAGCACAAAGAGGCTTTGCTTCAACTTCCTTACGGCAGGAGGTCCCTTTCCTATCTCCTTCACGAAGACAAGCTCTGAGCTGCAGCCTCCTGGAGAAGGATTAGTCCACATTTGACTGGTCCAACAAAAAATATATCGAGTGGGAGCTTGTGCCTCTCCCAACTGGCAGCCTTCCTCCTAGGCAAAATGCTAAGCCTCCATCCCCAGCTCGGCGTCGCGGGAGCCCGCAATCGGGGAACGAGGCCAACGATGAAGCCTTGAGCTCGAGCTCGAGTGACAGAGGTACGGTCATCCTTAGCTCGGATTTGTGGTCTCCCTCACTACTTAAGCATAATCTCGACAGATTAGTGTTGTGTAAGGATGATAGGGACCATTTTTATGTATGGTCTTGGGTAGATGAGAGGGTTCATAGGTTCGATAGTTGGCTCGGGAAGTATGACACTATGTATAGTCTGAATGAGGTATGGAATGGAATAGCCGTTCAATACAGGACGAACGACTATAGAGACCTTTCGAGGTTGACGTCAACTTATAGGGAAGGTACTCCCCCCGCTTCCTCTGAAGATGGGGGAATCACATGGTCACCGAGCAAGAGCTCGGGGAAGAGTTCCAGTTAGGTTTCTCTCTATTTGTCTTTTTATTCTTTGCCTGTCTGCATCATGCTAACTTTTTTGTCTTGGAATATCTCATAATGCGATGTAACTGTGCATGTGATATGGATTCCAACCTCGACACTGTGCTCGCTAGTGGCGAGGGAGCCCAGAGGAGTAAGCGCCCGAGGGGGTCGCAGAAGTCTGACCGACCCGCCAAGGTCCTCAAGAGGACTGAGAAGACACCTCCTCCGCCAGCTCCAGCTGCTACGAGCCCGGCTGTGGATCTGACTCCTCAGGTCAAAGCGTCCACTACGGTCGAGCTCCAACCTCCTCCGATCATGGTTCATTCAACTGTAACGCCCTACTTCCTTAGAGGCGTTACCAAGTGAGTTTTAAAAAAAAAAACTTTGTGCAATTAACTCGTTAACCGAGGTTTTTAAAACGAAAGTGTGACTAAGCAAAAGTTAAGGCTGTAATCTTTTGAAAATGCTTTACTTCATTGAAAACTTCGAGTATCTAATATTTGAGATCCCAAAATAAGGTTTGCAAAATGTTTTACAACTTAAAATAAGTTTACAGTTGATTGACTATCAAATTACAGGTTAATACAACCATTTAGAAAATGCCCCCAACCAAAGCAGTCGGGCAGGCCAAACATGTACGCGCCGCTTCATGCTCTCCATACTCATGGCTGGTTGACTAAATCTTTGCCCTTACCTGCAAGACAGAGCACCCGTGAGCCGAAGCCCAGCAAGAAAACTCGAACAGCACATAGCATATGCATAATATATAATCAACCTATCAGATAATCCACAGATAACCAAGTAGTCCATCAGACTAAACAAACATTCCACGTGCTAGGTATTACTCCCGGCCCCGCTGCCGTTCGCGGCTCCCTTGCCGTTCTCAGCTCATTTGCCGTTCTCGGCACCTTTGCCGCTCTCGGCTCATTTTCCGTTCTCGGCACCTTTGCGTTCTCGTCTCATTTGCCGTTCTCGCTACTATAATCACATATAGTATAATTCAAATAACATTCAAACATATAACAATTCAATCAAAACTATACCATAATCATATAATACAATTTAGGGTCGTGCCCTGCATTAACACTATGGGTCCATGCCCTGTCCTACGGGTGCTACAGTTTTCTTACCTGTATCCCGAGCTTCACAGTGCACCAAAGTCACGAGCACGGTCCTCTAGCACGAGCCTCTCCGAAATCCTAGTCACAACACACATAAAACACTTTTAATACTAACCAACCCAAAACCACTTCCCTGGACCAATCCTGTACTTTCGGGACTCCCAAATTCCTAAAACAATTCATTGGAAACATCCCCCGAGCCCCCGGAACAAATGCCCAAAATTGCAAAATTTCCCATCTTGAAAATAGCCTAGCGCCGCGGCGCTACCCGTGAGGGCCGCGGCGCCCAGCGAAGTCAGAAAGTTCCCCTGACTGGAAACAGCCTCGCGGCGCTCCTTCGCGAACCCAGAAATTCTGGGTTTTTCCTCTGCATTTCTCCGAGCCAATACCCCTCCAAATCATCCCAAACAAATACTTAAACCCCAAGATCAATTTAAAACCTCAAATGAACCACCTAACAACCCATAAACACTAGCATCAAGATCAAACACACAATCACACCCAAAATTCACCCTTTGATTTCTAATTTCAACAAACTCAAACAAGACTTAAAAACTTAACTCATGCATTTAAATTTCTCAAATCAAAACAGAAACAAGACCTAAATTTTCATAGAAACCTTACCTCAAGTGGAGAATTCACCCCTAAGATCCCTTGATTCTCCTTCTAAACTCCCACTTCAGCCCCTTCTACTCTTCTTCTTCTTCTTGCCCTAGCTTTTCTTCTTCTAGTTTTTCTTCTCTTCAATTTTTATCAAAACCATAATATGACCCAATGCTTAAACCGAATACCCCAATATCACAGCTGAAATTTGTCTAAACCCCTTGCCAAATGACCATTCTACCCCTTTTAATAATCCTTTCTTAACTAAACCTCCAAGGGTACTCAAGTCTTTTCACTTCTATTTCAATTCTACCATTTTCCATCTAAACTTGTTACTCAAAGCAGTTACAAATGGTTACCCAGGTTACTCAATCACCAATAACTATATCCACTAGTTCTCAACTCAACCCACAAAATTCCCCAAAATACCCCTAGGCTCCTCCCGAACCGGGTATAAAATCCCGTTGTGACTTTTGAGTTAACTAGCTCTCTAGGACCGTCTCGGCACGTGCATCACAATAATAACACCACACTCACGTGGTACAAATCACATAGAACAATTATCACATATATGCCCTCAACGGGCTAAAATTACCCATTTACCCTTATCATACAAACGGGGTCCACATGCATATTTATTTCACCTAAACATGCATACTAACCACATATTCATTAAATTCACATAAATTAATGTAGTATAACAATTATTGCCCTCCAGGCACACTAATCAAGGCTCCAAGCATTATTAGCAAATTTGGGTCGTTACAACTCGGCCCACCTTCGAAAAAACCCTCAGCTTCCACAACACGCATGTTGTCAGTTTCTACTCACGTCGATGAGTATGTAATCAACAATGCTGCTGGATCCCATGGGGCTACACTCGGCTCGGACATTCTGTCTCGAGTGGGCCAGAGCTTTAGTGGCTTTGATGCCCCTCATTGGAAGTTTTTGAACAATGCTCGAGACTGCAACACACTTTATGAGAAGAGCATAGAGCTCACTGCTGCGGTAACTTCCCTCATCTTGTTATTAGTTGTACTTGTACCTAGTTCATGTTCTAATTTGATTTCTTTGTGTGTCAAACTCTTGCTGTCTATGCTCAACTTAATTATAAGTTGAATAATGAGGTCCATTCGAGCAAGTCTTATGCCCAGGAGGCAAATGATCTCCAACTCAAGCTTAGTGATGAGATTAAGGCCACAAAGGCAAAGATGGAGGCTGAAGCTGAACAACTAAAGGCCAAGACAGCCGAGCTCAAGAAGGTGAATGCCCGGCTCGCGGAGCTTGAGAAGATTAAGGCCAAGCTTGAGGAGGAGAAGGCGACCACTTTCGAGATTATGGAGGACAAAAAGGCTCGTCTCCTTGCAGAGTTTAAGGAGAAGAAGGATCGGGCGATCGACCTGGCCATGCATAGGATCTGGGCTAGTAATGCCGATCTCGATACCAGCTTCTTAGGCTCTTTCGAGGAAGAACTTGTGGCCAAGTGGCAAGCTCGGCTCGACGAGGAGGAGGCTGCTCGGGAGGAGGCAGAGAGAGCCAAGGAGGAAGCTGAGAAGGATAATGAGGATGCTCATCCCTCCTAAGTCTCTACCTGGGGCTGCGTCCCTTCAAAAAAAAAAATTGTAATAGTTTTTTTATCTTTTTTATGCCCCTGGGGCTAAGACAATTTATAGCTCGTGACAGAGCTAATTTCTTATGACATCTATAATACCGTATTTTACTTTACTTTAATATTTTTGCTTTACATTTCTTAGGTCGAAATATTTCACGCAATTTATATTAAAGTGTCCTTATGTCTGTTTATTCATACAAACACGCGGTGGATTTTAAGCTCGAGCTTCAATGCATTCATGCATAGTTTGCACGATATATCCGTATCCGATCTCGTTATTTGTCAAGGTCAAAAGTTACTTTTACCATGCACCCGAAAGTACTTCTATGGCGTGTAACGTAGGTGGTTTAGTTATATCTTGCTTTTTTAGTTACTTTTCCTCATCCTTGGGTAGCTCCCCAAGGTTATGAGGTCGAAACTATCTTTTTGCAGGATATTCCAGCCTCGATTTCGACTTAGCTTGAAGTAGGTTGTGTTCCAACTTACTGTTGATTAGTTTTAGCTGGTTCATTCCAAACCTATTCAGGTCGTGTTTGGTTTGAAATCCATACACTTTTAATTTTTAATAATTTGGTTATGTCCAAACTATCTTAGCTCGCGTATTTGGTTGTATCCAAACACTTTTATTTTTTAATAATTTGGTTATGTCCAAACTATCTTAGCTCGCGTATTTGGTTATATCTAAACACTGTATATGCTATTTTATTTTTTCAAGTCAATGGTATATATATACCACTAATGCCCCCTTAATATCCTATGAGTTTGACCATAGGTTATTAAATCAAGAGAGTTTGCAAAAAATACAGCATATTTAAACGAAAACGAAGTTTATTTGAAATTGAACACTTTATTAACATAGAAAAGATAAACAAACATGGTTACAGGTGCCATTGTCCTATACTATTGATAGTAAGGTCGCAAATGTTCACCATTCCATACTCGTGGGACCAAGCTTCCATTCAATCTTGCCAACTTGTAGATGCCAGGTCGGATAACTGATTCGATCTGATAAGGTCCTTCCCAATTAGGCCCAAGCACGCCAGCAATTGGATCCCGTGTTACCAAGAACACACGCCTAAGCACCAAGTCTCCCACCCCGAATTTCCTATCTTGAACTCTTTTATTGAAATACCGGGTAGCTCGCTGTTGGTATGCATCATTTTTTAGCTGTGCCCTGTCCCTTCTTTCTTCAACTAGGTCCAGACTTACTTCGAGCTGGGATTGGTTCAAGGCTTGATCATAAGCGTGGGTTCGAATGGTGGGTATTTCGACCTCAATTGGTAGCATAGCCTCGCATCCATATGCCAGAGAAAAAGGGGAATGTCCTGTTGAAGTACGAGCTGTGGTTCGATATGCCCACAAAACTTTGGGCAATTCTTCGGGCCATTTCCCTTTAGCTTCTTCCAACTTTTTCTTCAGAGAAATCTTCAGGGTTTTGTTTACAGCCTCAACCTGGCCATTTGCTTGGGGATGGGCCATGGAGGAGAAACTTTTTATTATCCCATTTTTCTCGCAAAAGTTGGTAAACAAGTTGCTATCGAATTGAGTGCCGTTATCGGACACTATCTTCCTTGGCATCCCATATCGGCAGATGATATTTTTTACCACGAATTCCAAGACTTTTTTCGAGGTAATTGTCGCCAGAGGTTCGGCCTCGGTCCACTTCGTAAAGTAATCTACTGCAACTACTGCGTATTTGACTCCGCCTTTGCCAGTTGGCAATGAGCCTATGAGGTCGATTCCCCAGACCGGGAATGGCCATGGGGAGGTCATCATAGTTAGCTCGGAAGGTGGAGCTCGAGGGATTATGGCGAATCGTTGACACTTGTCGCATTTCTTGACGTAATCAAACGAATCTGCTTTGATGGTAGGCCAGAAGTATCCCTGGCGTATGATTTTCTTAGATAGGCTATGCCCCCCAGTGTGGTCTCCACAGAATCCTTCATGAATTTCTTCTATGATCTTCTTAGCCTCGGGTGGTGTCACACATCGGAGAAATGACATAGAGTATACTCTTCTATATAGTCTTCCATCCACAATGGTGTACCTGGGGATCTGATACATTAGTTTTCGAGCCTTGGTCCGTTCTCTTGGGAGAATGTCGGTTTCAAGGTATCTAATTATCGAGGTCATCTAGGTTGGCTCAGAGTTTATCATGCATACATCTTCCTATTCAGGCTCAGTTATACTGAGTGTCGATAGATGTTCGATTGGCACGACATTCAGCTCGTCAACCTCGGTGGACATGGCGAGCCTGGCTAAGGCATCTGCATTCGAATTTCGCTCGCGGGGAACATGTTCTATCGTGTAAAATTCGAAATGCTCGAGGGCTGCCCTCACTTTTTCTAAATATGCAACCATTCTCGTCTCGCGAGCCTGGTATTCTCCTAAGATTTGGTTGACCACCAGTTGTGAGTCACTGTAGCAATGTATTGCCTTAGCCTTGAGTTCCTTGGCTATTCGAAGTCCTGCCAGTAGAGCTTCGTATTCAGCCTCGTTATTTGACGCTTCGAAGTCAAATCTCAAAGCCGAGTGAAATCGACTTCCTACTGGGGTGATCAGTATTATTACTGCCCCTGACCCATTTTCACTGGAAGACCCATCAACATAAAGTTTCCATAGCTCGCGGGCTGGGGTTATCACTTCATCGTTAGTCACTCCAGTGCATTCCACTATGAAGTCTGCCCGGGCCTGTCCTCTTATGGTTGTCCTCGGATGGTAGGTGATCTCAAATTATCCGAGTTCAACGGCCCATTTTAGTAATCGGCCCGAGGCTTCTGGCTTGGACAAGACTTGTCTTAGTGGTTGATCAGTCAGCACATGAATGGGATGCGCTTGGAAATAGGGTCAGAGCTTTCGAGATGAGTGAATTAGGCTGAGAACCGATTTCTCCATTAAGGGGTATCTCAATTCTGCCCCCAGTAACCTTTTGCTGACATAGTATACTGGCTTCTGCACCTTCTGTTCTTCTCGGACGAGCATGACGCTAATGGCGTGCTTGGTCGTAGCAAGATATAAGTACAAAACTTCCCCCGTGACAGGTTTCGACAAGATGGGAGATTTCGCGAGGTGCTTCTTGAGCTCCTGAAAAGCTAGCTCGCATTCTTCTGTCCACTCGAATTTTTTGCCTCCCCCTTAAAAGGTTGAAAAATGGAAGACAGCGGTCTGTAGATTTCGAGATAAACCTACTTAGTGCCGCCATTCGCCAAGTCAAACTTTGGACATCCTTATGCTTTCGAGGTGAGGGCATATCAATTAAAGCCCGAATCTTGTCTGGTTTAGCTTCTATTCCCCGGGCGTTTACAATGAAGCCTAGGAACTTTCCTGACGATACTCCAAAAGAATATTTTTGGGGGTTGAGCTTCATGTCATACCTCCGTAACATAGCAAAACACTCTTCAAGGTCATCCACATGGTTACTGTCATGTTTAGATTTAACTAACATATCATCAACATAAACTTCCATGTTATTACCTATCTGTTCGGAGAACATCATGTTTACGAGCCGCTGGTAAGTGGCTCCAGCATTCTTTAGTTCGAATGGCATGACATTGTAGCAATACAGTCCTTTGTCTGTCACAAAACTCATATGCTCTTAGTCTGGAGCATGCAGGGCGATCTAATTATATCCAGAATAAGCGTCCATGAATGACATAAGTCCATGCCCAGCTATGGCATCTATGAGCTGGTCGATTCGAGGTAGGGGAAAGCAGTCCTTAGGGCAGGCTTTATTGAGGTCTGAATAATCAATACAGGTCCTCCATGTCGTGTTAGGTTTCAGAACTAGCACCGGGTTGGCGACCCAATCGGGGTAAAAGGCATCTCGAATGAATCGGTTTGCCTTCAACCTGTCGACCTCTTCCTTTAGGGCCTTCTTCCTGTCGTCATCTAGGAGTCTTCGGTTTTGCTACTTCGGGGGGAAGCTCTTGTCAATATTTAGAGCGTGGCTTACCACATTCGGATTTATCCCTACCATATTCGAATGTGACCAGGCAAAAACATCCTGGTTCTTTTAAAAAAGAAAATTAACTGCTATTTCGTTTCTTCTGGAAGGTTTTTCCCTACCTTCACTGTCTTTGGGGGGTCTACTTCTTTGAGCCTGACCTTTTCGAGCTCTTCTAATGGCTCGAGGTCAGCTCTTTCCTCTATTCTCGGATCAATTTCTTCGTCTATCTCGAGGACTGTTCCGTCCTTATTTTAAATTATGATAAGTGCTTGTTCACTTGTCTGTTTCTTTCCTCTAATGGAAATTCTATAGCATTCCCTCCCTCCGAGCTGGTCTCCTTTCAGTGTCCCGATGCCACTAGAAGTCGGGAACTTGATGGCCAAGTGCCTTACAGACGAGACTACCCCCAGCCCTACTAGGTCGAGTCTCCCGAGCAGTACGTTGTAGGCCGATGGTAGATCCACTACAACAAATTCCATCATCTTGGTTGTCGAGACCAGGTAGTCTCCCAAGGTTACAGGGAGTTCGATGGATCCCATACAAGCAATCCCTTCTCCTGAAAAGCCGTATAATGTCGTTGCACATGCCTTTAGGTCATGAAGCGTGAGTCCCATCTTTTATATGATGGCCTTATAGAGAATATTCACTGAGCTCCCGTTATCAACCAGGACTCGGTGAACCCTCTTATTCGCAAGCTGAAGGGTGATGACTAGCGGGTCGTTGTGAGGAAACTGCACATGAGATGCGTTGTCCTCAGTAAAAGTTATAGGTTGAGATTCAACCCTCTGGTGTTTTGGAGCCCCGGGTTCAGGTTCGTAAGGGAACCTGTCACCAATTTTTAGCTCATTCACGTATTGTTTTTGGGCGTTCTTGCCCGATCCTGTGAAATGAGGTCCCCCCGAGATGGTTACAACATCTTCTCCATCAATCGGAGGGGGCCGCTCGTCCTGCCTTGCTCGGGAGTTATTGTTTTGGGCAGGCGGTGATGCAGCTGCCCTCTGACTGGTAGAAGCCTGATTGGGATTTTGGTTTCTCACATATTGCTTGAAATATCCTCTCGAGATCAAGCCTTCAATCTCGTCTTTTAGTTGCCTGCATTCATCGGTTGTATGTCTGATGTCTCTATGGAATCTGCAGTATTTACTAGAGTCTCTCTTTGCTTTCTGGTTCCTCATGGGGTCCGGACGCCTGAAAGGGACCTGGTTTTCATTAGCCAGGTAAATATTCTCCCGAGACTCATTCAGCTCGGTATACACTTTGTACACGGAGAAATATCTTTCCCCTTTCTTCTTCTTTCCCCTTTCCGCCTCAGGATTATTTCCTTCATTCTTCTTTCTTTTAGAATGGTTATCCACAGGGGGTTTCGAGGTCGTAGGATCTGCCGAGGTCGAAGTAGAGTTTACGTTTGTTGTTGTAGTTATGGGCTGAAAGGCCATATTCAACGCCGACCTCGCCTCTTCTACATTAACAAACCTGTGAGCTCGTCGATTGAACTCGGTTAAGGACCTTATGGGTTTCCTCTGCATATCTTCCCAGAGAGGACTTCCAGGCATTACCCCGACTCGGACAGCCATCAGATGATCACTGTCATCTACGTCACGAGCTCGGGCGACTCCAAATTGAACCTTGTAAGGTAACTTTTCAATGTTTCATTTGGCTGCTGTCGGACATTGGTCAAGGCAGATGCTTCATGCCTTATTCCAATCATGGCTCTGAATTGCTTCTTGAAATCTCTAGATAATTGATCCCAAGAAGCAATTGAATGCCTCTTATATTTTTCAAACCAATTTTTTGCTAGTCCTGTGAGCGAGGCTGGAAACAGCATGCATCTGAGCTCGTAGCCCACGTTACTCGCTCTCATGATTGTATTGAACGTACTCAAGTGACTGTATGGATCGAAATTCCCATCAAACGGTGGGATATGAGGAATTCGGAATCCTTGAGGAAACGGGGTGTTGGAAATATGGGGGGCGAAGGGCTCGAGTTCCTCGTCAAACACTTCGTCCCGATCCCGACCTCGTTCATTTTGTAAGAGCCTGAATGTTATTTCCAGTTGTTCGATCCTTTCTTGGACTGGATCCATGGGGGGTCTGACTTGAAACTGGTTATCGTTGATCACAATTCCAGCTTCGCGCCTCCGCATAGGATTCTTGCGTCCATTGAGGTGATCCCTCAGATCTAGGTTTGAGGGGTTATCATTACCCCAATTCTGGTTCAGGTGTTCCCGTAAATCTGGGTGATCCCTTTGATTCCCAGTATTTCTGCGTCCTTGGTCATACATACTGACTAATTTATATCTCCTGAGCCTTCACTGATATGGCTTGTCGCGCGGTTGTTTCGAGATGGGTTCCTTTCTGGTTGTCTCATCTCAATAGTGTGAGATCGAGACATTTGGATTCTCGTGGGTTGGGTACCTCTATGCTCCCTATCACCCTGAGTCGGTTGCGTGTTTCTCCGAGTTGGTGAGGGATACCTTATCGACGATGGTGGGTGCCTTATGGGTGATGGTGGCTGCCATCCATTACGGGGCCTAGAAGGTCCCGAGTTTGCCTGTGCCGGTTCAGGAGCATTCTGCGTGTTACCAGGATTTTGGGTCCGAGATTCCGTGGGGGCTCGGTTATTCCCAATCTCAGCCAGTACCTCAGCAGTTGAGTTGGCAGGGGCTCCAGCCTGGGTACTTCTCTAGGGCCTTGAGGGAGCAGGCTGTTCTGCAGGTGGCGGAGGTTGCTCCGTTCTTCGTGTGGCAGCATTTTTGCGAGGGCGCCCACGAGGCCTGCGTGATGGAACATGAACATCTCGTGGCGGTGGAGCTTGAGCCTCAGGCGGAGGCAGGGGCTGAGCCACCTGCACCTCGGCAGCCAATCTGGCCAGCTCCTCGTTACGTTTCTTGGCCTCCGCCAACTGCTTTTCGCAGTTGACGATTTTCAAGCTCCATAATAGGGACATATCGCTCAGGGTTGTAGTACATGTCCTTGTCGTCCCTAGGGGCGGGTGGTGCAGGTGGTCCTCAAGAGTCAGAGGACCCACTCCTCTCATCTGGGTCCGAATTCATCATCGGTTGCTTCCCAGGGCGCTGGGGGTAGTCAACTTCCTCTAAGATTTCCTCCTCAGGAATATTGGGATCATTCGCGGCCATAGTTGATTCAAGGAGGCTTCTTCGACTGAATAGACTCACATATGTACTGCTTAATGTTCTCAATGAAAGCACCAAACTGTTGACGCCATTTTTCGTCAGCTTAAATTGTAGAGCAATTAAACAACGTGAACTGTGAAACGAATGAATGAAGAGGAAAAGCAAGATGGTTTTTATGTGGTTCAGCAATTAACTCTGCCTAATCCATGAGTTTGTGTTATTAAGACTTAGAAATTTCTAGAAATTCTTCAGAGATGAATTACCCATAGTTTTTTCTCCAGTCAAAAGAAATCGATCATTTACAAGTGGTCATTCCTCCTCTATTTATAGGGGAGGTTACAGAGTTCATTCCCACATATTTCGGGAAGATATTCTGCATATCAATTTAAATAATGACATTAACTGTAATATCTCCTATGTACATGGAAACGTCCCATAAGAATCGGGAACGAATAACAGACTAAATGATATCCCTTAAATATTGGGATTATACAACAATAAATGTGTTCATACGTAACGGGCTATCCAAGGTGACTCATCGAATCTTCGAGATCAGCAATCGCCCTTGTGGCTGTCAAGACTTATAGTACTGCTACAAGCTCGCCACCCTACTTCAGGACATGCTCGGAGTAGATTGACACTTTCGAAGCTATCACACTCGAGCTTGCACTTCCCAAGCTCGGACTGTTTAATCTGAAGACAATCGATAACGGATGTATCCCAACATCGTGCCATTTCGAACTCAGAAAGCATCCCGAGGTTACACATCTTCAAGGTCGTTGTTTTACTTCAGATATTATACAGTTGGACCATACAACGTTTTCATACATTTCGAGCTCGCACTTGACGAGTCCAGTTTTCGAGGTCATAACCTCTGGTCTCGAAATCTGGGTGTAATAAAAATTATGTGATATTTTCCCTCTTCAACGAATAAATGTATCAGATATCAACTATCAAATGCTAATTTTTAATTTCTAAATGTGGGGAGACTGATTTGACAGTGTTACAATAATTTACATGCCAAGTGCATATTTGACAATTTTCACATTGACTCTGTGTTCTAGAAAATGAGATACAAGTCTACAAGTCTATGATTGAATTTCAAATGAATCATAATCAAATGTCCAAATACGATACGTTTTCATTCGTCGTTTTAAAGAATCTAAAGTAGTGAACAGGTCCCACGTTGGCTTTCGGCCTTTCTTTGTGTGTTCTATTGACCTCGCGAGTTCTAACCAATAATTGGTTGCCACCCTGTCATTTGCCTTATCGCCTATGTTGTGGCCCCTACCAATATTTGTCGTCGAATCATCAAGTCACTAATTTAGGGAACCTACCACCAAGCCGGCTTGCGTCTCCGGCTTGAGCCAAGTGGTTCGAACCTGTTTACCTTGGCCCAACGTGGATGCAACTTGCAACACCTTGGAAATATTTGACTCAGAATCTGGTACAACCAAAAGAAATATCATCAAACTATACTGAATTAATTGATCAATATTTGGGAGTTTTTTTATTTATTTTTTGTTTTTATCTTGAACTTTGTATACTTCATGATTTTAATTAGGGTTTATACTATTTTAGACCATGTGTTTTGTCTCATTATCTATTTAGATCCTGTGTTTTGATAAATTATTTTTTGGACCCCGTATTTTCTAAAATAGTTCAAATAGACTCCGAAACCCGATTTTGATCAAAGTTTTTTGAACTAAAATCACAAATAATTCATCAAACTAATAACTCAGAACAAAAATATAGTCATTCTGCCTAAGAACTGTGTTGTTATACTCAATTTTTTGTTCATCAAAATCAGGTTTATGGGCCTATTTGAACCATTTTACAAAACACAGGGTCCAAAAAATAATTTGTCAAAACACAGAGTCCAAACAAGTAATGAAGCAAAACAAATGCTCTAAAAAAATATAAACCCCTTTAATTATATAGAAGAAAACACTATCCTTATGAGTACTTAAAGGATGTAAAGCTATAAAAAATCTACTCTAGTGATAATTTAGTTCATGTTTCTTTTTTAATAACTCCTCAACTAAACAAAAGATAAAAAGAAGCATTACTACCTATACATTATCTAGTCCAAGTTCTAACTTTTACATCTCAATGTGTATTAAAAGTTCAATTTAACTTTTTTTTCTCTCTAAATAATAATAGCTGTCAAAATATGAGTTTTGAAAGTATTATGCGGTTGCATTGGAACGGACTCACTCAATCAGCTCGCTCAAGCTTATTATGAAAACTGACTCCGCTCGGCTCGGTTCACTATAAAAATTACGTGGGAAACGCAAACGCGTACTACTATCTAATTTATGAAAACACCGGCTTAATTAACACTAACTTTTATTTATTTATTAGAAAAAAAACAGCAGAAGTCCTAGTAAAAAAATTATATTTAATTTTGAATAATATAAATACAAATCCAGAGATGACAGGCTGAAAGGTGCCAGAGCTCAGCGCTCCAATTTCTCTCACTAAATTTTTGTCCCTCTGCAAGCTGAGCAAATCTCACACATTTTACGAGAAACCTGAAGCTTCGACGGAAGAGATCGTCGGAAGTTGCAGAAGCTCAAGTGCTTCGCTGTGAAGGTCTATACTCCGGCCATGTGTAACTCACGCGCTCTAGTTTCAATTGCTCTTCTTTTTAGCTTGGCTGTAGCTTCGGTCTCTGCTCAGGGATCTGGTTCCAAGAGTTCATGGGAAACACTTAGCGGTATTGTGTTTTTATAGCTCTCAGTATTTTGTGCCTTTTTCGTTTTGTTTATGTTATATGCTGTACTTGAAGGATTGATTGTGCTTTGTTGAGAAACTATCTTTGGATGCTGATAAACCAGTGGAAAGATGAAATGGAGTTCTTTTTTTTTTTTGGGGGGGGGGGTTCTCGTTTTTTTAGGCGATCACAAACTGTTATGCTGTTTGAACTGAGTGCGGTTTTGATTAGACTTGGTTTATTGAGCTCTAGAGTGGAAATGGAATGAAAATTGGGAGATTTGATTTTTCTTCTTGCATTTTAATTTTCTATTTTTATTTTCCATAACTGGTTGGAGACGTTTCTTGTTATGAGAACTGGAAAGGGTGCAAGTTTGAAGTGACATTTATGAGTTGTGCTGTTTTGGTTGAGCTGCAGACGGCAAAACCGTTGGGTTAATTGAAATCTATAGCTAAATTTGTTTTTTTGGCTGATTTGCTGCGCTGTCTTTAACATAGTTTCATTATAGCACCTAACTAGGTCGGTTCTATCAGCACCCTCGTTTTTTTTTGGTGGTGAGAAAACTAAGGAAAAAATTATGGAATGTAGTTGGTCAATTCACATAAATGAATTTGAAAGCTTAAGGTTTATCTGCTGGAAATGGTAGACATAAAAACCTAGAAGCTGCTGTTTTTGTACTTGTTTCTATGTGGTCTTTTGTTTCATGAGCTGACCTTTGATCTCTCTCTCTCTCTCTCTCTTCCAGGGAACTCACCTCTGGTCATAGCCCGTGGTGGATTTTCAGGGATATTTCCTGATTCCAGCTATGCTGCTTACAGTTTAACATTGTTAACTAGCTTATCCGGCGCGGTCTTGTGGTGTGATGTGCAATTGACAAAAGACGCTGCAGGAATTTGCGCTTCAGATATCAAGTTAGACAATAGTACTGATATTTCAGATGTCTTCAAGAAGAGGGATAAAGAATATGTTATTGATGGAAAACCTACGAGAGGATGGTTTTCGGTGGACTTCACTCTCAAAGAGCTAGCAACTGTCTTCAGTAAGTATAAACTTTTGTCGAATTGTTTCTTGTGATAGTCTAACCCCATATATTTTGCTAGAATTTCATAACATTTTCAAAAGTCACTGATCAGTTTTGTGAACTTGGCATGTATTCTAAGAATCGAAGAGAAAAGCACGAAACTTGAAAATGTACCAAACCTGAAAGTGGGATTTAATAATGGAAAGTATTTTTAAGTTGTGAATAAATCTTCATACCTAGATTTCCATGCTTTAAGTCACAATTTATGATACTTTTGCCGGTGGTGGTCATAATAATATGTTCGTTTCCCTCATTTATATTTTTATTATTAGATGTTACAGAAAAGAAAGTTTCATTTGGAATTATTAAGAATGTCGTTTTCTTTCTAAGGAAAAAAATCTGGAATAATGGTGTTGCAAAGGGAGGATTGAGATCTTTATTAAGATTTTTATTCCCCACATCATCTCACTGGTTGAGATTATTGTAATCATTGTTATTTATTTTTCCTATTCCTTTCATGCAAACCATATAAAAATTTCTGATATTATGATCAATTAATTAATGTTCCTACAAAATCTAACTCTTTGCGTTTGCATTGATAATGGTTGCTTTTGCTATAGTTGAGATCTTATTTTATTCTAATTGGTTACTCTTGGATAGTACAAGTTGATTGAATGGTCTAGTTTCTCTTTGTTGAAGATGGTTCGTTGAGAAACTCTTCTAACTTTTGTTTTGTTATATCCTCACAGTCCAACAAGGAGTCTATTCTCGCACCAATAAGTTCGATGGAAATTTATTTCAAATTCTCACAGTTGATGATATGACTCAATTGAAACCACCAGGCTTATGGCTGAATATTCAGGTATGTGAGACAACGCATCTTGGCTTACTTTAATCTGCTTTTCAGCACATTTGCTTTCTCAACCTTCAGCTTCTTTCGATAAATAGATTCTGGTTTACCATATCAGGTTGAACCGTATCATATTTTCTGTTTTTTCAGCATGATGAATTCTTCACGCAACATAATTTAAGTATGAGAAACTATGTACTCTCTTTATCTAAAAGAGTATACATCAATTATATTTCATCGCCAGAGATGGGTTTCCTGAACAGTATTAGAGCAAGACTCAATACAAAGGTCACAAAGCTGGTCTTTCGGTTTCTAGGAAAAGATGAGATTGAGCCTTTAACTAACCAGACATATGATTCTCTCTCGAAGAATCTTACAAAAATCAAGGCATTTGCCTCTGGAATTATTGTCCCTAAAGATTACATATGGCCTATTGATACAAAAAATTATTTGGAACAACATACTTCTCTTGTCTCGGATGCTCACAAAGCAGGGTTGGAAATATATGCATCAGAGTTTGTGAATGACTTTCCTTTAAGCTACAATTATAGTTATGATCCAGTAGCTGAGTACCTGAATTTCATTGACAATGGCGACTTCAGTGTTGATGGTGTGCTAACTGATTTTCCAATAACTCCATCAGCAGCCATAGGTAATTTATTTTCTGTATCATAAGAATATTGGCTTACCTATTTATAAATTCTCTTCATGGTTATTTAAAACGTACAAATTACTTACAGTTTGACCAGAGATATGAAGTTTGACTCATTACCTATTTCCATAATGGGAAGAACATCAGAAAACCATTAGATGGAAACCTTTCCTTGATTCTCTGTGGAACATGATCATTTTTTATCGTTTATCTCAAACTGCTGACTTCTCAATAACACTGCAGGTTGCTTTGCTCACTTAGGCAAAAACGCCACAGAACAAGGTTTATAACACTGTATTTGTTTCTTATTAAATTATTTTTCTTCTTTTTTTTTCAGCAAGTTTCTTATTCAGTTCTAATTAGTCACTTTGTTATTTCATTTCTAACCTGTTTTTTGCATTTTCTCTTGCTTCAGTAAAGCTTTTGGTTATCTCAAAATGCGGGGCCAGCGGAGACTATCCTGGTTGTACTGACAAGGCTTATTTAAAGGCAATTGATGATGGCGTGGATGTACTTGACTGTCCAGTCCAGATGTCAAAGGATGGGATACCATTTTGCTTAAGCTCTATAAATTTAATAGACAGCACAGATGTGGCTCAATCTGAATTTAGCAACCTTACAATAAGCGTTCCGCAGATTAAGGGTGGCACTGGCATATTCGCCTTCAACATGACTTGGAATGAAATTCAAAAATTAAAACGTAAGTTCAAAACAATTCTCATGTGCTCACTCATTTGTGTGGTATTTTTGTAATTTCATCTTTGTTGAGTAATGGCCAACTTTTTATAGTCATGTTATGGATTATGGGAGACAAATAGTGTGATTTTTATAATATTTATTATGACTCCAGGCTTGCTTTCTTTGTAATCATGTTACTGGCGGAATCTATTTAAACTACTTGTTTATCACTGAAATAGCTGAAAATGTTTAAGACTTTACTATGTTTTCATCTTTGGTATTCTTATCAGTCAGACAGGGTTAAATTGGAGCAAGCTATTTGCTTGATTTGCCTCTTATTTATTCTTAAATATAAGTTGGGCTATTTATGTAGTATGTTGCTATAGTATTTTTTTGACAGTGGATATCGTCTTGAGAAATTATTTGAAACTTCTGTACTTGTTTATTTTCTGCTTACATGCAGATGTTATATCAAGCCCCTATTCATCATACACACTGTACCGGAATCCAGGGAGCATGCATGACGGCAAATTTATGTCATTGTCTGATTTTTTGGCCTTGGCAAAGAATTCAAGCTCTCTTACTGGCATCTTGATCAGCATAGACGTGAGTTTTTTTGTTGTGTCTGATTTTTCAGGATGGATGGTTTTCTAAAGGGTATTAAAACATTAAAAAAATAAAAATGTGAGATTAAGAATATTATTTAACAAGAAAGAATGCCTGGTTAATTTCAAATAATAGATAAATCCCAAAGCGGATCACAATTCAATTTTTACTTTACAATGATTTTTTCTGTTTTTGTCATTATTTTCTTTCAGCATGCGGCCTATCTTGCAGAGCAGGGCTTAAGTGTTACTGATGCAGTCATTAGTTCCCTGAGCAAAGCTGGCTTCAACAATCAAACAGTCCCAAAGGTTATGATTCAGTCTACTAATAGCTCTGTTCTAACAAAGTTCCGAGGCAAAAGTAATTATGAACTTGTATACAAGATTGAAGAGCCAATCCGAAGTCTTGATGATGGTTCCTTGGAGGACATCAAGTCATTTGCTGACTCTGTGGTTGTTAACAAGGCCTCTGTCTTCCCAGATACGTTGTTGTTTTTAACTGGTTCTACAGATGTTGTAAGTAAGCTTCAGAAAAAGAAGCTTCCTGTTTACGTAGAAACATTCAGCAATGAGTTTGTATCTCAAGCATGGGACTTCTTTTCTGATGCAACCGTGGAAATAAATTCCTATATCATGGGAGCCAATGTTCGTGGTGTAATCACAGACTTTCCTAAAACAGCTGCTAGATACAAAAGTAAGTACATAGTTCTATGCTAATTTATATTCCCTCTTTCCATAATTTGAATGATGCAAACCCATGTGTAATGCTCTTTTGACCAGCAGCCTTTTATGCTAGTCAGTTTTTTTTATTTACACCTGAATTTCTGAAACCAATTTTCCTTGATTCAATACCAAATGCAAATTTATCCTAGATTAGGGAAAAGTAAAGGTTACTGATGATGTTTTATATACAAATAAAGATTGGCAGGAAAAAAATTAGAAGGATGGAAAATTATGATATCCTTCCTTTTTGTTTAGTATTTTGGGTAGAAAAGAGCTCACTGATGGTACTTGAAACTAATGCAGGAAACAAATGTTTGGGTCTAGGTGACAAGACACCTGCTTACATGAGCCCTGTTGCGCCTGGCAGTCTCATGCAACTCATCACTCCTCCTTATATGCCACCATCCGAGGCACCAAACCCAGTCTTGACCTTGGATGATGTGTCGGAGCCACCTTTGCCTCCTGTCTCCCCAACGAGTTCGATTTCTGCGCCCAACTCTACAGCAAGGGCACCATCTCCCAATGCACAGCCAAAGATTGCTGCAGGCTCTTTGCTGTTGAGCTTAGCTTTGCTACTTTCTGCTATTCTCCTGTTTTGAAGCCATATTGGTCTATAGCTTTGAACTCTCTTTCTGCACATGTATTTCCCGTAGCTTGCTTGATATTTGCCTAGTTTGCAGATTTTTGCTGCTCGAATATATGGCTGATCCATTCTTTTTGCATCCTCTTTCCCCCTTTTACTGAATGTTGGTGATTTTCCCCTGTTGATGTTGTAGTTATGTTCATTCTTCTTCCAAATGTAATTTTAGGGATATAATGTATTTGAGAGATACATGTCAGATTGAATATTTTAGTTAGCATTTTCTTACTTTTCAATTGTTTTATGAAATGTTTACAAGTATTCTTTAGTGTGTATTATAAGATGAATATTTGAGTCCACAACTTAAACATGTTACATCTTGATCATGCATTTTTTGTCACGAGTTTTATTATGTGATCTTTTTTTTTTTTGGACATTCTTTACATTAATATGGGCGTTTGGAATTTTAGAGAAAATATGGGATAAACTAAACTAGTTATATAGGATTTTGGAAAAGAAATAGAAATGTTAAACATTGTTTGATAATGTGAAGGAAATTAAGGAAAGAAAAATGAAATGAATTCCTGTATTTTGAATTAAATGATTACTGAGAGATACTGAGGTATATAAAGTGATGTGTTAAAACAAGAAAGGTAAAAGCCAGTTGGCAACTTAAATGACAGACTAATGTAAAACTAAAAAGGGAAAAACAATACATAATGGAAAAATAATACAAAGAGAAATAAGCCTAAGTTGACGAAGTCTTGATAGGTCCCCCTCAAGATGGACTGTCTATATCGTGCACAATCATCTTGGAAAGATGAGAATGTAGAGTTGTTGAGGGCAGCAGCTTGGTGAAAGCATCTGCTAGTTGATGTTTGCTGTTGACCGAAATGAGTCTAATGGTGGAAGCTCGAATCTTATCTCGTATGAAGTGACAATCCAACTCAATGTGCTTTGCTCGCTCATGAAAGGTGAGGTTTTTGGCAATGTGAACAGCAGAATTGTTATCACAATATATGAAAGTAGGAGAGGATTGTTGGATGTGGAATGCATCAAGTAAGTATTGGAGCCATATTATTTCACTAGCGGTAGCTGCCAATGCTCGATATTCAACTTCTGTAGAGCTTTTGAGATAGTAGGTTGTTTCTTTGAGCGCCAAGATATTAAGCAATCTCCGAGAAAGACGCAGAACCCAGTGGTAGAACGTCTTATTGTGGGGCAAGAAGCCTAGTCAAAGTCTGAAAAAGCACGCAAATTAAGTCTAGATGAGGAAGGATAGAGGAGTCCTTTAGCCTTTAAGTATCGAAGGAGATGGTGAGTAGCCTATAGATGTGGTGTTCTAGGGGCTGACATGAACTGACTAAGGCATTGGACAACAAATGTGATGTCGGGCCGAGAAAGAGTGAGGTGTAATAAATGGCCAATGAGATGTCTGAATTGTGAAGGATCTTGTAAAGGTTGTCCTGAAGTAGTGTCAAGCTTGACTCTTGGGTCCATGGGAGTGGCTGCTGGTTTACTCCCTAGGTAACCTGTGTCTTCCAAGAGCTGTAAAGTGTATTGTCTTTGAGAGATGAAGAGGTCAGTGGCAGATCTTGCCATCTCAAAACCAAAGAAGTACTTCAACTGACTCAATGCTTTAAGTTTGAACTAATTGTTGGGAGTTTGCTTTTCTTACAATGATATCCTCCCATAGATTGTCTTTCAAATCTTGTGGGACCTTCCTCTAATAACCTGAGTTGATAGAAATCGTGGCTCGTACTGTAGATCCAAGATATGATATCATGTTTGTATACACATCGCCTATTGGTTGTCCCAAATCGTTCCATTCAAGATTTTTCTTGATACCTTTGGCTTTTTGTTGGGTCATGTAACTCATTCTTGTTTTACCACGATCCTGATGTTTCTCATTGTCATCTCTTTTATCCGCCATCTGCAACACACAAATTAATAATCACAAGTGTTAATGCATTATACAAATAAATAATCACAAGTGTTAATGCATTATAGAAATAAATAATCACAAGTATTAATGAATTATATAACTTACTAAACATGTTTTCTTCTTTTTCTTATTTTATTTTTGGTCGATTCACAATCGACCCATATTCCTTCTTCGATGTCGTTTCTAAGATAATCACGATCATCGGTATCGCTATCATTATCATTATCCTGAATATTCTCAACTTGTTCATGTATCGGTTGTCCAACAATGAAACAGTCATGATATAAATCATAATTTTCATCGTAATCTTTTTTATTTATGAGAACTTTCGCTCGGGAACTGATAAAACGATGGACCATTTATCATTAACTGGATCAAGTATATAAAACGCTTGTTTTGCTTAGGCAGCCATGATAAAAGGATCGTTCTTGCTTCCCTTCTTGCTTAAATTAACCAGAGTGAATCCAAGTTCGTCAGTTTTAACTCCAGTATTGTTGTCTACCCAAGAACATTTAAGAAGTGGAATACAAAATAGTGAATAATCTAGCTCCCATATTTCTTCAAAAATCCCGTAGTATGTCATTGTGCCTAAAATTGGGTTATTATCTTTTGCACTGGCAAAATGTATAGCTTCTGCAACTACACTTACTCCATTATTTTGAACCAGCTGAGCATCATCTCTTGACTTAGTATGAAATCGTTTCCCTTCGACAATGTAAGCTTGATGCTTTATTACATCAATGCTTGCTCCAAGAGATATGCGCTTCAACTCAGTCGACAATCCATGATTTTTTTCTCCCAACTTCGTGAAAATTGTATTCTTCAGCCACTGGAAAAATGTTTTATTATGCTCATCTATAACCCATTTTTGTTTATTTTTAACCTTGTTTGGAATCATCGACTGCAATAACTCTATGTGATCACAGAAACATAAAAAAAAAATAACAAAAAATTTAAACAACAAAAAGAAAATCACTACTCTAATATATATGATTGAAATATATTATCTACTTACATTATATATGATTGAATCTCAGGATTATTTTGCAACACAACTAATTGAGCTTGATCTAATTCTGCCCTAGACACGATGATCACTGTTTCGTTCCCTCGTAGTCCTTTATCAACTCCATCTGAGTTATTTCGTGGTTTGCTGATTCCGATTGCCTCAACCCCACTCATGTATTTTGAGCAAAATTCTACTGCCTCTTCCGATATATAACATTCAACCATACTAGCTTCAGGACGATAATGGTTACGCACATAACTTTTCAACACCTTCATACTTCTTTCAAATGGATACATCCATCTCGTCCAAACTGGTCCACACAACTTGGCTTCCCTTACTAGATGAACCATTAAATGTATCATAATGTCAAAGAAGGATGGTGGAAAAAACATTTCAAGGTTGCATAGAGTTTCCACTATCTTACAATGCAATGCATCCAATGTTTTCATTTCTAATTCTTTTCCACATAAATGATTGAAGAATATGCAAACATTCATCAAACAATCTCGAACTTCTTTGGTAATACTGACCGAATAGCAATCGGAAGTAATTGTTGCATCAACATATGACAGTCATGCGATTTCATACCCATCAGGTTCAAATCTCCCATGGATACCAAGTTTCGAATGTTGGATGAATAGCCATCAGACACTTTCATCTCTTCAAATGATTTACATACAACTTTTTTCTCTTCTCTGGACAACGTGAAACAAGCAGGAGGTAAATATGTGCGTTTACATTTCTGTTTAGGTGTTAAATTAGTTCGTATACCCATTTCAACAAGATCTAAACGGCTAGTTAAACCATCCTTAGTTTTACTGGGGATATCAAGTAATGTACCTATAATACTTTCCCACACATTTTTTTTCTATATGCATGACATCCAAACAATGTCGAACAAGTAAATCTTTCCAGTAAGGGAGACGAAAAAAATTGATTTCCTTTGGCCACATCCATTTACTTTCTTATTTTTTTGCATTTTTCCATACTTGAAATCAATTTTCTCTACTTCTTTAAGAATTTGTTGTCCCGAAAGTGGCAAAGGAGCAACACCTTGTTCTTTATCACCATCAAATGCTTTTTTTTTCCCCTATAATGATGATTTAGGGGCAAATATCGTCTATGAATCATATAAAAGATTTTGTGCCCATTCGACAGATGAATAACCCTTGTGTTAGTGCAACATATTGGACATCTCTGGTAACCTTTTGTGCTTAACCCTGATAGATTACCATAAGCTGGGAAATCATTAACAGTCCACAACAAAACAACTTTTAAGTTAAAGACTTCTTTCTTAAAACCGTCATATGCCTCAACACCATTTTCATACAAATCTTTCAAATCATCAATTAATGGTGCCAAATAAACATCTATATCGTGTCCCGGTTGTTTTGGGCCAGAAATCATTAACGTGAGCATCAAAAACTTTCTTCTCATCACTAACCATGGAGGAAGATTGTACATAACAAGGAAGACAAGCCACGAACTATGCCTACTACTTAGAGATTTATGTGGATTTACACTATCGCCAGCTAGACCTAGACGAAGATGTCTTGCTTCAGTTTTAAATTCTGGATTTAAGTTATTAACTTTTTTCCAAGCCTGCGAATCTGCAGGATGTCGAAGTTTACCATCTTTCACTCGCCTAGTCTCATGCCATATTAAGTTTTCAGAGTGTTCTGCACTTCGATATAATCGCTTAAGCCGTGGAATCAAAGGCAAGTACCACATCACTTTTTGAGGAATAAGTTTCCTAGTCTCCTTACTCTTGTTAGGTTTGTAGCGAGGTGAATCACATTCTGGGCAAGTGTCCATGTCTGCATACTCTTTACAATATAACACACAATCATTCAGACATGCATGGATCTTCTCATACTTCAAGCCTATGTAATTTAAAGTTTTCTTCACTTCATACATAGACCCAAGGAAGCAATTATCTGACAGCAAAACACAACACCAAAATCTACTTTCCACAACACATAATTATAAGTTTATTGAAATGTATTATAATTTGTATAAGAAAGAAAAAGCGGTAAAGTACACTAACTAAAAAAATAAGCGGCAAATAAAAATATAAGCAGCAAATTATATGTTAACTTTTCCCCAATTTGTTTTCATTCACTCTTCCCTCCCAATAAAAAAAAAATAGAAAACCGTAAATCATTAATTCCTCACTTCTGTCATCTTCCCAGTTGCCCTTACAGTTTTCTCTTTCTCTCTCTCATCCTTCTCTGTTTTCTCTCACTCATCTTTTTAGTCACTGTCACTTTTGGGTTGTGTATGTAATATCTCTCATTGTTTCATTGTTTTTTCATTTGGGAAATGTAAGGGTTCTAATTTATTCATCCTTACCGAATCACACCGAGTGGTTACAAAGATACAAACTGCACTACAACCCGATTGAATCCTAGAAAATCTCTCACTGATTGACTTTCACACTAATCAGTCATCACAGATCGTGCCGTCCGCCGCCGTCGATCCGCAGAGAATCAGTGCCGCCGATGGTTCATCCTCAAGCAAAGGGAAGCTCCTCTGGTTTGCTTCTATGCTACTAATTCTAGTTCATCGCTTTGGAACCATTCGAGTTGGCAAATCTGAGGTCAAATTTTGGTAAAGTTCTCGAAACTTCTGAATTTGATCCCAGAAACTTGGCCTCTGTTCTTGGGGAAATTTCTCATGCATGCCACTAGAACTACTGTCTTCATCCATGTTGTGTTGTTTGTCCCCAGCAAAGAAAGATACGCATCTGCAATCGAAGTCACAAAGTATTGCATGCTTGTTGTTTGATAAAATGACTCAACGAAACAAAATTAAAAAAGTAAACTCAGGCTTTTTTACTAATAGATTATTAATTTTTGGTAAAATGACTCAATGAAACAAAATTAAAAAAGTAAACTCAGGCTTGTTTACTAATAGATTAACTACGAATTGTCATTTGAGGAGATTACTCTGAAGTTTATTACTATGAGCGAGCAGTTAACTGCCAATTAATGTTCTGGGTGATTTTGTTCATTTAAATGATGGATGCATGGACTTTGAGTTTTATTAACTACTTTGCCTACTTGCAGGATTCTTTGAGAACTTTTTTACTGTGAAAGATTGATAATCTTGCAAAAGGTGATAAGTGCCAAATAACAATGATATCAACTTGGGCAACTGAATTATACTTGGACAAGGTTTTATTCCCCACACTCCTTTCTTTTTTTCTATTTTATTTGGTGTGTGTGTGCGCATAAAGTTTGGATTTAAGAACTCTGATTTCTCTCTTTATTTTTTGTCCTACTGCCTAGATGGGTTACAGGTTTTTTATCCAAAATGAGATATTATAAAAAAAAATTGCATAATGACTAAACGAAGGGATCATAAATTTCCCCAAAAGAAAAAGGATTCTAACACAAACAAACCAATAGTACAACTCAGCATAAAAAAACTAACTTATCTGATAGATATGAGTTCCAACTTTGTGAACACAGAATTATACATATTCGCATTTATGGCAGAACATTTTGATTTTACTTTCCTAGATGTTTTATTACTATTTGCTGTTGTTTCAGATAAATTTCAAACTTGATCTTTCCATTTCAGGCAAATCGTCTACTCTTGGAAGATGACACTGCTTTGGATAACCATAGTTCAGAACCGATCAATAATAAAAGAGTTCTGTGCTTTTCTAAGTGACTGCAAGGATGTGTTGGATGAGGCAACTATAATGAAACTTTTAGAGAGGTAACAATTGACAGGATCCTTTGTAAGTTAATCACATTTTTCGTAAAAGTATCTGATATCGCCTAAGCGGTCGCAGTAATAATCGGGCTATGTCGTATCCACAGAGAGGTAAAATACAAAATTAAAAGAAAGATTAGTAAATTAAAAATAATAAACTTTGGAAAGATGTAAATTTGAAAAAGAATATAAACATTAAATGAATAAAATTGAGGAATTAGAATAAAAAAGAAAGTATGGAAGGCATAAGTTTCATTCATGCAAACATATATATATTTTAATAAAATTGATTCATTCTACTCAACTATAATTCTACACCATTAATTATAGTTGAAAAATATATATAATAAAGCTCACCTTAAAATATGTTCTTTAATTAAATTATACTAACTTCTAATTTTAAAAACCTATCATATTATATACCTTAGAACGACAAAATACCAATGGCAGAATGCAGTAAAAATCATATAATATAACAAATATCTTAAATTAAATTAAAAGCCTAAATTACATAAGAAGAGCATGACTAGACTTATGTAAAAGACACTAATAACTTTAGAATAAAAATTTAAGAAAATAAATTTAATTGTAACAAATATATAGAAATGAATAACAAAATAAAGAATCAATATATTAAAAATATAATGTTAAACATAAACTTCACTTTAGCCTTTCCACAAGAAAATTTAGCCTAAAATAGACATTGTTTTCACTCACAAAAATGTAAAAGAAAAATATGAAAAATAAGTGTTTTTCTCTCCAATACTCTCTATACTCTCCTTACACAATCTGATGAAATTTTACCTCATTTGGTACTCTATTTATAGTGTAAATAGGACCTAAAAACATGCAAAACCGTGTACAAAATAGTGGGAAAGTGGCATAAAAAGCTGGTGGAAGTGGGGAAAATGTGTTGAGCCGTGGGAGACAGGGATTTATTGTGGCAGGCGGCTGGTCGGGTTCATGGGGAGCAGGGACTGACGAGAGGGACGCGTGGCAGGCTATGGTTCGTTCAGCAGCTGCCTCGTGTCAGACGGATGGGACACGTGTCAGTCGTGCAGGTGTGGCGTCAGGTGGCAGGGGGTGCAGCTGGCGGCTCGGCTGGCGTGCGGCTCGGCTTGGAGGCTCGAGTGGATGAATGGCGAGCTGCCATGTGGCAGCGTAGAGGGAGCAGTTGAAACTTGGGTTTGGGCTCCATTTTGGGCATATTTCTCCTTCAAAAATACCATTTTCTTTATGATTTCTTCAATTTTAATTCTTTTTTTCTCCTTTTTTTTTTTTTGTGTCAAAAATATATTTTATTTCCGGAAAATTAAACACAAATTAAATTAAAATTAATATTTTCAAATATAAAATATATGACAATAAATCCGTGAAAATATTAATTAAAACTTAATTAATTTTACACTTTAAGATTATTAAAATGATATTTTTGAGCACTAATCAGTATCAAAGCAATAGCTAATTCTTTTCTGTTTTAGTTTAGATGGAAGTTTTGGTTAGTATTTTAGTCGCTTTTATCTGTGGATGCTTACCTCTAACATGACAGGTGTTACGGCAGTATGTGTCACTTTTTTTAAACATTAATAATAGCTGGCATAAGCAGAGACTGTAATTAACTTCTTCTTTTTTTAATTATTTTTTGCATAATCACGTGATCGTTTTTATGTTCTTATTTAGATGAAAGAACACTAGATTTAATTATTTAGCAATATGTTGCAGTTATGGCCGGGTTGAAGAGTTGGTGTTTTTTGCCCGTTTAAAGGAGTAGTATGAAATTGTAATTCATCATTACATACAAGTGCTTCATCATTCCTTTCTGTTATGCATTTCATTTTTGTGATTTTTGTCATCATAAATCGCATTTACTAATGTTTTATACTAGTTCTGTACTTTAATCCATAAATACATAGACACACTTAGTATTGACATCTTCCTCCTTTATTTCTTTTTTTTCTCTTCCAAGTAAATTTATCATCACTTGAAATCTATAAAATATGTTTATGTTCACTTTACGGCTGAGATAAACATGATTATGTTTTTTTTTCTTTTCCGTATAGGACTTACTACTTGTTAAACTTAAAAACTATTAGAACTATCGTTCTTTTCTATTGATCTTTTCAGTTCAGTTCTATATCCTAGGCCAATTTTTTTAAGTTGACAAGTATTTAATTTTATTTTCCCGTATGGATTCTATCATTAGCAAGGAGAAGCAAAGAAAGCATTGGAAGTGCTTCAGAAACCATATGTTTCTTTAGATCTTCAGGTATAGATATCCAAGAATTTCAATTAAAATTGATTTTTACCCCAGATTGTTTAATTCGCTAAAATATTTGCAACACTTGATTAGAAACAACCAAATATATTAATAAAGGACCCTAAATATAAATTACTTATAGAACTAGTTCTCGGAGTAAGCCTGAAACAAAAAGAAAGAGCAGCCCAACAATTGGAAACACCCCTATGAACAAAATTCATCCAACTAGAAATATTGCAGTTTAGTGTTGAAGATCAACCAAAGTCACAATTTTCACAGCTCTGAAGTAGGAAACTTAGCTGTTTTAAGTTTTCTGATGCTATATTTGCTGTTCTGAGTTTACTTTGATGGATTTTATGTTTTGATTTAAGGATTTGCTTTGAACATTTGGTTGTGGACCTTTAATTTTGAAGTAATCTTTAAACAATGTACTGAATTTGCTATTTTGACTTTATTTGAATTCGCCACTTGGTTTAGAATTTGATTAACCTTTCTGCTTCCTTCAACCCCATTTTAAAAAAGACCTTATTGAAAGTCAGGCAAAAAAAAAAAAAAAAAAGAAAGAAAATGAGATAATGATTGAGACAAAATCTAAAAAGAAAATCTAAATCATTGATAACTTATAAAAAGAAATTAAAAAAACTTAATCATTACTCAAAGGAATATCTGGTTACATATGTAGCATATTTTGTGTTGGGCAGCTGTAGAATATTTTGTGCTGAAAGTAGTAACTTTTCAATATGTTGAATATTTAAGATTACTTGAATACTTAAAGAACATTTTGTTGTTGATGACAGTGTTGAATGTTTTAAACTAATTTGTGGATTGTTAATACAATGTTGAATGTTTTTACTTTTTGTTATTTGAAAATCAAGTTCATTTGATGATGCTAGTATATATTAGAAAGCTAATTTTAATTATATAAATAAAAAATAAAAAATATAATAGAATAAATTAGTGTTATATAAATGAATATATAATGAGAATTTAAACTTATCTAAATATTAAAATAATACGAAAAATGTGTTATAATATCTATTACAATAACACTTTTTATAGGTAAAGAATTTTGTTATGCCAACTTCATTATATAACACAAAAAATGTGTTATACTAAAGTGTAGTATAATACAAAAAATGTGTTATACTAAAGTGTAGTATAACACAAATTTATAAGTATTGAAATGTGTTATATAATCGACTATAAATAATATAATTAAACACTTATCTATTTATTAAAATAACACAAAAAGTGTGTTATCGTTGACAGTATAATAACACATCTGTAGAACAATGATAAAATGTTATGTAAAGTACTCTGACCTACGATAACATAGTCGGTCTTAACACGTCAAAAAGTGTTATGGTATGTTTTGATAACACATTTTTGGTCTTATTAAAAACATTTTTTCTTGTAGTGAAATCTCTTTAAAAGCAGCTAAAAATTGACTAAAACATTTATCGCTAACTCCATTTTCTACTTTTATGTTGTAAAATTTTACCATCGTTGGTAATATTTGTTTCAGACAACCATTGAATAATTTTTTATTTGCATCTCTAACCAATTTATCGAATTTTGAAGGATCATCAACAAACTCTTCTTGTGCTTCATTGAGCAATTCCATAGATGATCGTCAAAATCACTATAACCCAAATCATCAATCCCTCGCCTTCTGAATGGATATAGATTATTATTTTTCAATGATTCCCCATGCCAATACCATGTACGATAACTTGTATCAAATCCCTGACAAAATATATGATTTTTTATCATGGTAATATTTCCTTTTGATCCATTACCACAATATATATATATGGACAATGAATTCTTTCCGGATCACTACAATTTGTTTGGAAAAATTCTAAAAATTGGTTGAATCTGTCTTGAAATTGTTGTGTTTCTATATTCTCAAGAATCCATGATGTTTACCGAGATTTTCGGAAACTATATTAATAAAAAGTAAGCGAGATTAATGATATGAAATTTAGAAGATATAAACAAGATTTTTACGTGGTTGGGGTGTTACTGAGCCTTAGTCCACGAGACAGGTGTATTAGAGTTTGGAAAGCCTTTAACCATGGAGTTTCTCTCTATGTTTTAGCAGAGTAACTGTATATCAACAAAAAAAAAAAGGTCCTTTCTTCAGTGCTCTATCACCTGTATTTATAGGCTCACAAGAGCATTGGGCTTGGGCCAGGCTGACCCGGGCCCAAGAAGGATATAAATACCCATGACTTTTCAACCAGAAGCCCAATACAGAGGATAAAAATATAAAAGACAAAGAACGATCAAAGCCCACTGGGGCAGCCCAAAGCCTATACTTTGCCCGACAAAATGGGGCTTTTGGTCTGGACATTCCGAGTTACGAGGCAGATTTAGGGGACAAAATCAGTCAGTGTAGTGGCAGCGCAGGTCTGAACCAGTGGCGTGCAATCCTGAGGTGGCCTTTTCCACAGGTGAAAAGTGGGGACAACCCCCACACGTCATGGGGTGGCTTCAGGGGCCCGGATGCTTTTTCCTGCCAACCCTGAGGACTTGACCTGGGTTCGTTTACCTCTGTCCCTCTTCGTTTACCATTGGCCATGATCGTTCACACAGGTCCCGGATCGTGTATCAGGATCCAAGACCATTTGCATACCTATCGGCCGTAACCCCAAACAGCTATATGCCTCCGGGATGACTGTCCTGAATCATCCTTCCTGGACACTGTCCGAGCCTAGACCCACACTTGGGTCGTCGACGTTGGTCATTCCTTGCCAAGCGGGCCTGGGCTGGGCCCATCCTCCAATTATCCAGTTAGTGGGCCTAGACCACTGTCCCGGGCCCAAGGCAGGAAATGGGGATAACATTTACCCCCAAGCCTTCACCTGGGTCTGCGAGGTGGAGGCTTGCCTTGCTCCCGGATACTGCATGGCTGCCTTCCCAGTTCCTGCTTAGAATTGTGGGTCCGTGGCAAGGGGCAGTGTGCGCTGGGCGCACGCGGGGCCCGGACCATTTACCAGTGTCCGGGTCCGATTACTGAAGTCTTGTTTCGTAGTGAGAGATACACGTGTCGCCAAGCGACTGCTGCGACGATGGCACTTGACCTCGAAAGGTCACCTAACCACCTCAAGGGTCGCTAGGCCTAGGCTAGTGCGTCAGCACGGATTCCAAAGCATCCCATCCACATGGGGGTCCTTCATTAATACTTCTGCACTGAGGTGGACCGTAGGATGGGGCGACCTTTGAAATTCCCCTCTCCTGGGACGTTGGATTGAAATGGAGAGGGTCCAGCACTCGAGTGCTCATTAATGCCCTTGCACGATCTTGGACCGTCCGATGAGGGATTTTCTAACCGCTGGATTAGAGACCAGGATTTGGGTCTCTATAAATACTCCTCAGACATTCATTTGAAACTTTTACACTCTCGAGCCATTCTAAGAACTGAGGATCTGTTTATGTCCGATCTCGCCGACGACATCTTTCACCGCCAGCTCACTCTGCGCCATCGCCTTTTTCCAACAATTCCAGTGTCTGCACCTTTGCCTGCGTGCACGTCCTGGGCCTGCCCTATCGACGAGTTATTGAACCGCCTTCACCCGTTCAAGAACGAGATTCTGCCGTCCTTACCGTCGGACAACCACCATCTTTCATGGCCAGCCATTCACAATAAGTCTTTCTGTCCTTCTTGATAAATACATGAACGTAGGCTGTCTTTTTGTTCATATGCTTAGGTTGTTAGAACTTGTTTACGCTTAGGAATAGTGCTAGGCAGGTCGCCTGGTCAGGGTTGCTCCGGGTCTGGACGCTTCCCGGACAGGCGGTGGAGCCTATTTAATGGCCCCCCTTTTTTTGTTCCTGATCTGGGTCTCGTGGTTCTCTGGTGAACTCGGACCCGATCCGGAGGGGACTCCAAGCAGTCCGTAGGAGTCCCTCCGTACCTTAACCGACTTTCTTGGGTTTTGGTATTGACTGCTTGGTTTCTTTTCTTTGCTCCCAGATCATCATCCATGACGTCGGGTGTCACCCTTCATTCGGAGGAGAAAGTCAACAAGGCCCCCTTCGCCCTCCTCGGATCCCGGACCCCCAAAGGCAACAGATGGGAGATGGATACGGTGCCGAATCTGTTCCGGAACTACCAGATGATGTACATCTTGGAGAAGCGCCTGGGCATAGAGTCCACTCCCGGACTCTTCCACAACCACCTGGCCAGGATAGAGGAGCGGGCGCATACTTCCGTGGAAGGGTTCGGGGCTTGGAGCGCTGGCCACATCAGTGCGGGTGACACACTCCCGCTTCACGACTACTTCGTGCGATTCCTAACATACGTGGGAATCGCACCCTTCCAGCTTCTGCCTCAAGCCTACCGACTGCTTGCGGGATGGCGTGTCTTCTGCATCGCGAAGGAGATCACGGAGCCGACCCCCACAGAAATCTTGTACTTCTACAAGATGGAACCGCAGGTCAATGCCAAGGACAAGACCTTGGAAGGCTTCTATAGGCTGAAGCCGCGAGGTAGCTACCCCGCTCCCACAAGCTCCTGGAAGCATCCCCCGGACGTCCGGCATTACTGGTTCATGACGTCCGGCTTCCTCGTGGAGAAGAACCCCACGCTACTGCTGGACTTCCAGCGAGTGGGTAAGTGCTTCCCCAACCCTTAGCTGGCCGGTTTTTCTTTTTCTTTTCCTCTTTTTTTTTTGTTTCTCATTGTGTTACTTCGGGTGGCAGGACCTTTTGCCCATACTCCTCTCACCTAGTTCATCTTGGACCAGAGGAGGTTTTACTCCGGGCTGAGCGCAGAAGAGCTGGACGTAGGAGGCTACGTCAATACGGACAACCTCCGACTGGTCAGGATGCTCGCGACCCACTAGACTATCGTCGTCCCGAGCCTTCGGGGAATTCACTGTGAGAAGAATGCCATCATAAGGGAGCAGTTGGCCCTAGAGCACATCGGGGAGGTGGAGGTTGCGGCACGAGCAGACGTGGTCAAGCGGAAGAGGGACTTGGCCCAGTCGGAGGCGGCCGCTTCAGAGGAGCTGGAAGCCCTCTTCGACGAGGCCCTGCCGAACACGGGTACCCCCGGGGCTAGCGTATCAGGGCGAGGTAACTCACCTTTGATCTTAACTTATGCTCCCCAAGTTGGGGACTTAGCTAGGGATAGGCTAGCACTTCGAGGCCCCGTGTTCGGGGCTGACGAGGAGATGAGGCCTTCGTCTCCCATTCCCGTAGGCTCAGAAGTTCTCATGTTTTTGTCCGGGTTCCTTTCGTACGAGAATTTCTTGAACCTGGACGACATGGGGGATCGAGTCTACTTTTTCGCGTTAGATGAGTTGAGTCACGCCCGGGGCTTAGATGAGGGTTCGTCCCGGGTCACTCTTAGTTTTGACGTCTATTTTCCTGTTTAATCATACTAACTCTTTTTCATTTGCGTTTGTTGCAGGAGACTACGACATGTCTACCCTTGTGGACGAGATGAGGCAACTCCTTGAAGCCTGGGCCGCGAGGGCGGCACGGGTCGCGGCAAAAAAGGCTGCCAAGAGGCGCCAGGCCCGGACATCTCCCGCAACAAGGAGACTCCAGGGGTGGATCCTCGACCCGACGAGGGTGAAATTGCCGCGGTCCCTGTCACGGCCGTGGACCCGGCCGCCGTTCCCGGCCTTGCCCAACCCCCGGTAATCGATCTGGAGCTGGAACCCGCGGTAAGCCAGAGTTCTGGGAAGAGGGCCTTGGACTTGGGCGTGGCGGAGGCCGAGACCGGGAACAAGAGGCCCCGGACGAGGCGGGCTGGCTCAGCTGGTGAGTCGCACGGGGAAAGCCGCCTCGCCGCGAAGGAGATTCTCGCATTACCGGCCCTCCCCATACATTCAGCACTACTCGAGGAGGGGAAGCCGTCTTGCGGGACGAGCAGTCCCGGCTCATTTCCCGGACCTGAGAGAGTGGCCGGGAAAGGAGAGATGAGACGTACAAGGCCTTGACGATTCGTCGTCAGGTTGAGTTCGCTGAGCGCCCAGCGGCTTTCAGCGTCCCCCAGCCGATGGTGGATCGGCCAACCGCCGAGACGGGCTTTCGCCCTAAGCTGGGGCAGGACACGACCCCTTTTGCGGCGGACTTGTTGGACCAGGTGGGGAACACCATGTCCAACCTCCAACTCAAACTGTATGCCACCATCGCCAACTCGGACATGCTGTTCATCTTCCAGGCCCTCCGCCATTAGGCCACCGCTGTAAGTTTGCTTCATGTTTTTTCTTCCCCCTTTCTATTTGTTTGTAAGGATTCTTCTAACTTTGCTTTGTTCCAGGACACTCTGCTGTCCCATCGGAATGCTGACCTGGTGGCCCAGGCGGCCATGAAGATGGAGACGCTCTAGCTGGAGCTGGAGGCGGCCGTGAATCAAAGGGAGGTCGCCAAGGAGGCCCTGGCCAGGGAGACGGCCCAGGCTCGAGAGAGCTTGAACAAAGAGGTTGCTTAGGCCGACGCAGACCGCGCAGAGTTCGACCGAGTCAAGGCCGGGCTTGAAGAGGTCTTGTCCCAGAAAGAAACCGAGGCTAACGAGAAGGCAGCCTGTAATGCCCTAAATTTCCTAATAAGGTTTAGGACCTTGATTAGGAGGCCGGGAGGGCCATAATTGATTTATTATGGTATTTAATGAGTATATGTATGTTTATGTGAATTATATTATTATATGATGGTGAATGCATGCATATGGGCTCATATTTTAAATGCAAGGGCATTTTGGTAATTTGGCCGTTGGGGGGCGTGATTGTGTAATTTTATGCATATGGGTGAATTATAATTTTACCACATTATATGTGGTTTGGTTCGAGCCTTTCGATGTGAGACGATCATGGGAAAGCAAGTTTTCGGTCTAGTCATAACGGGATTAAGTTCGGGGCTCGGGGTGAGTCTTGGGATGATATTGATGATTATAGCGTTACCGGGGATTTTAGGGTAACGGGATATGAATTATTGGAAATTGAAAATATGGAGATTAGTGGGAATTGGGAAGCGTTAATTATGATTAACGGGATAGGTGGAAAATACCAATTTTACCCTTGAAATGGTTTAGAGGCTTTTATTGACTTAAGGGTATTTTGGTCATTTTGGGTTTTGGATACATATGATTTAAAGGCTGCTGGCTGTGGAAAGTGGTAGATTAAAACAGAGATAAAACAGAGGTTATCCTCTTCCCTTCCCGTACACTACCTTCCCTTCATCCTTCTTTGGTGTTCTTGAGGCCATCATGAGGTTTTGAGCTAGGAAATCAAAGGTGGCAGCTAGGGGACTTGTTTCAATCATTAAAGGGGATTCAAAACCTTGTTTGAGGTGAGTTCTAGTTGTGAATTTACTAGTGTGCTCTGTTTTTAAGTTCTAGTTTTCAACTTTTGGTTTCTTGATGGAGGTATGGATTTGAGGAGGTTTTAAGTGAAGTTTAGGTTGGGTTTTGAT
The DNA here is from genome assembly GCF_963169125.1 of Humulus lupulus. Lineage (NCBI taxonomy): Eukaryota > Viridiplantae > Streptophyta > Magnoliopsida > Rosales > Cannabaceae > Humulus > Humulus lupulus. The sequence goes on along the minus strand of NC_084798.1, from coordinate 77,755,110 downwards.
GAGGGGAAGTTTAGAGGTTTAATTGTGTGTTTGGAGGTGATTTGAGACAGGTTTGAGGGGCTGGTTCTAAGGGAAAACGCAGGGGAGAAATCTGGTGTGCGAGTTGTCATTTTGGCTGAACTGGGGGTTGCGCCGCGGCATGGCCAGGGAGAGCCGCGGCCCTTGGAGCAAGCTGGGTTTGGGCGCCTCTGTCTGAGGGGCGGGCCGTGGCATGGCCAAGGAGGGCCGCGGCCCTTAAGGTCATTTTTTGCCAAAGAAGGGGTTTTTAGCTTGGGGATTCAAGCCTTAAGCCTTAGGGTTGTACCTAGTACCCGGTTAAGTGGAGATTGATGTCCCAGAGGCTAGATATTGATTTGGGAACTTAAGTTGATCATTTTTATTGATGTTACCTTATGTTTGGTTATGACTAGGTGACCGTTAAAGGACTGATCGTTCACAAAGGTCGTTTCTTTTATTAATTCTCGCTCGAACCCAAGGTAAGAAAACTGCACCCTGTGTATATGTGACATGCATGGATATAATGGATGCATGTTGGTTGATTATTGAGCATGACATGCATGGCTATTATGATGCATGTTGGTTGGCTATTGAGTATGACATGCATGACTGTGATTGATGCATGTTGGATGTTTAAATGTAAACATTGATAGCATAATGAATGCTTGGCAAGCTTTCCCATTTGCATATGATTATTATTGAGGCATGCTGGATGATTAAGTGTGATGCATGTGGTGAACGAGAAACATATGATTAGGGCATGCCATGAATGATGAATATGAGATTGGCCAGAGCTTGAGTCTCTGAGTTTGTGCATGATCATGATTATGCCAGCAACTGTTTAGTAAGCGTGCTGAATGCCCTATTCTTGGATAACTGGCATATGATACATATTGATAGCATTGCTTACTTGTGCATGGTACTGACTAATTAGTCAGGTTTGGCAAAGGTGCTAGTATCAACTGTGAAGTCGTGATTTATTAGTCAGGTTCGGCAGTGGTACTGGGCACTGGTCACAATGCACTGACTTGTTAGTCAGAATTGGCAAAGGTGTTAGTATCAGCTGTGAAGCTGTGACTTACTAGTCAAGTTCGGCAGTGATACTGGACACTGGTCACATAGCGCTGATTTATTAGTCAGAACGGCCATAGCGTGGATCACGCAAGCCAACAGAGATTAGATCTAATCGACTATTAGCATTGAATGACTCAAAGAGCATTAATGCAAGACCGACCCCGAGGGTCGATGATTGAGATAAGCACTTGGAGGCTAGTGGCTTACCTAGCAGCCACTCTCCCTCTTGAATCATATGATGTTCACTCAATGGTTTGGAAGTTTTATGCTCCGTGTGATTATAATGATAATCATTTGATAATGTTTATGAAAAGTATTATGTTTTCTTGCTGGGCTTCGGCTCACGGGTGCTGTGTGGTGCAGGTAAAGGCAAGAGGAAGCTGGACCATCCTTGAGTTGGAGAGCTTAGGTGGTGACGTGTACATATGCAGCTGCTCGTCCGCCACGACCGAGGTTTAAAGTGGAACTAGGGTTGAACCCTGTTTTGCCGCTTAGAACGGCCTGTTGTAAATATTTTATGTAATAAACTCTGAAATTTTTATTTTCGGGATCCCAACGTATATATTAAACGTTCTAGTCAAACGTTACATCTTAACCAAAATGTTTAATCCCTAAATCGCTAATCACACTTAGTTCACGATTTTGGCCAAATGACTCGATTAGCGAGTTTAGCACTGTTTACAAGGCACACCGTAACGGTCCCAGGAGTTGGGGCGTTACACAACCCTTCTGGAGGCGGCTGCGGCTCAGTCCGTACGGGACGGGGAGAATATCCAAAGCTTGGAGGCCCGAGTCCGTGAGCTGGACGGTTCTCTTCGTGAGGAGATGATGGAGCATGAGGAGGCCCGCCGCGGAAAGGAGCGGGTGGATGACTTGCTGCACGTCACCTTTGAGGAGGCCATCTACATGGCTTGGCGCAAGGATAAAAGCATGAACCTCTTGATCTTTCCCGACCTGGACTCGAAGAGGGCTGAATTCGAGACCAAGGAGAAGGAAGACGCGGAGCTTCTGGAGGATGAAGCGTAGGCCCGGAGCTTCACCTCGCCTCTTTTTTTTTTCTTTCTTTTTTATAATTTTGTAATAGCTTTTTCGGACGCGTACGCGTCCAAGACAATTTGTATTGCCTTGCCCGGTTTATGTTATTTCTGTTATCCCTTAGAATTTTTTTTATCACCGCACATGACTGATTCTGAGGGTTTGGTCCCGGTTCCAACGACCTGGACTAGACTAATTCTGACTTTAGCTTGTCAAATTGTCTCAGTCCTACCCGCCTAATTTTTAACTTCGAAAACCTGATGGCCTGGGCCAACGAGGTTCAAATAGTTTACCGCGAAACTTGGTTCCCTTATTCTACCAGTCGCGGACCACAACCTTGCCCTGGGGAATACTGGATGCACTATACCCCCGAACATTGTTCGTCCAGGGCGGGACCAGCCTGAGGCTTGTTCCTCTTTATTTATACCCCCGGAGATCGTTCGTCCGGGACGGGACCAGCCTGAGGCTTGGTCCTCTTAATTTATACCCTCGGACATCGTTCGTCCGGGGCGGGACTAGCCTAAGGCTTAGTCCTCTTAATTTATACCCCCGGACATCGTTCGTCCGGGGCGGGACCAGCCTGAGGCTTGGTCCTCTTAATTTATACCCCCAGACATCGTTCGTCCGGGGCGGGACCAGCCTGAGGCTTGGTCCTCTTAATTTATACCCCTGGACATCGTTCGTCCGGGGCGGGACCAGCTTGGGGCTTGGTCCTCTTTATTTATACCCCCGGATATCGTTCGTCCGGGGCGGGACTAGCCTGAGGCTTGGTCCTCTTAATTTATACCCCCAGCATCGTTCGTCTGGGGTGGGACCAGCCTGAGGCTTGGTCCCACGGGGTTCGTATCCCTCGGACCTTGTCGGTCCAGGCCGAGACTAGCCTGAGGCTTGCGCCCCGCCTGGTATTTGCTCATACCTGGGATAACCCCCACAAGTGAGCGAAGACTGGTCTGGGGTCACTTGAGTAAAATTTTCATTGATTGATAACATTTCTTTATGGAGTTTTGCACATGCCATTTTTATTATTCAAGGGATCGCCCTGAGGCGTACATTATTTACAACGAAAATACAAAATTGGAACACGTTCTCCTGACTACTGATAGTATTTACGGAGATGTTCCGCGTTCCAGGCTCTTGGGACTTCCGAGCCATCGAGCCGCTTTAAGCGGTATGTCCCGGGGCACACTTCATGTTGGATCTCGTACGACCCTTCCCAATTCGGGCCCAGAACCCCTACTCCCGGATCTTGAGTAGCAGGGAAGACTCTTCGCAGGACTAAGTCACCGGTTCCGAACCTTCAGCTTTTTACTTTTGAGTTGAAATGCCATGCGATCTTGCCTTGGTACATCTTCAGCTGCACTTGCAACTCCTCCCGGATCTCCTCGTTGAGATCTAGTGATTCCTGGAGTAAAGCGTGGTTCTGGGCGGGATCAAACGTGTCTCTTCGGTGAGACGGGATGATCGTTTCGACGGGGATGATAGCTTTGCATCCATAGACCATGGAGTAAGGAGTATGCCCGGTGGATGTTCTCTCGGTGGTCCGGTAAGCCCACAACACGCGGGGCAGCTCTTCGGGCCATTTGCTCTTGCAGGCCTGGAGTTTTTTCTTTAGCGTCCCTTTCAAGATTTTGTTGACGGCTTCCGCCTGCCCGTTTGCTTGGGGCCTGGCGACCGCGGAGAAGCTTTTGACGATGCCATGCCTCTCACAAAAATCTGTGAAGTGGACGCTGTCGAACTGCTTCCTGTTATTGGATACAATTTTGTAGGGGAGGCTGTATCGACACACTATATTGTTGATGATGAAATCCAGAGCCTTCTTCGAAATGATCGTGTTCATGGGCTCCACCTCAACCCACTTGGTATAGTAGTCGACGACCACGATGGCGTATTTCACTCCTCCTTTCCCGGTCAGGAGCGATCCTACCAGATCGATCCCCCACACCGCAAATGGCCAGGGGCTAGTCATTAAGGTTATCTCTGTCGGCGGGGCCCGCGGGACCTTCACGTATCTTTGGCACTGTTTACACTTGAGGACGTAGTCGATACAGTCTTTCTTCATGGTCGACCAGAAATATCCTTGGCGCAGGATCTTTTTGGACAGACTGGGTCCGGCTGTATGATCTCCGTAGAAGCCTTCGTGCACTTCGTGCATGATGGCACTTAGTTATGTCCCGGACACACACCTGAGGTAAGGCATGGACAACCCCCAGTGATAGAGCTTTCCGTCCATCATGACATATCTGTGGACCTGGTACTGAAGCTTCCTGGCTGCGGCCTTGTCTGCTGGCACCTCACCGGTTGTCAGATAGCGGATAAGAGGTCCCATCCAAGACGTGGAGTGGTCAATGGCGTTGACCGCGGAGGCTCGGATGCTTGGGATGGGGAGATGGTTAACGGGGACTAGCCCGGCCAGCTCTGCTTCGGCGTCGGTGGCCAACTTTGCTAGTGTGTCCGCGAACATATTTTGCTCTCTGGGGATTTGGCGGATGGAGTGCTTTTTGAACGCCTGCAGCATCTCTCTCGTCTGAGTCACATAAGCCGCCATTCTCTCTCCTTTGGTTTGATATTCCCCCGATACTTGCCTGACGACCAGCTGGGAATCGCTGTAGATCTCCAGGTTCGTGGCCCCTACCTCCCGGGCCAAGCGCAACCCGGCCAGCACGGCTTCGTGCTCAGCTTCGTTGTTCGATGCCTTGAACTGGAAACACAGGGTGTTTTGCAACTGGTGTCCTTAGGGTGATACCAAGATGATCCCGGCCCCAACCCCATTCTCATTCGAGGCCCCGTCCACGAACACCTTCCACACGGGCGCCGCGGGGGCCGCAGGATCGTTCCCCTAGGATATCTCGGAACATTCCACGATGAAGTCGGCTAAGGCTTGCCCCTTGATGGAGACCCTAGGAATGTAGGCTATATCGAATTGACTTAGTTCCATGGCCCACTTTAGGAGTCTTCCCGACGACTCAGGCTTCAGTAACACTTGCCGCAAGGGGTGGTTGGTCAGGACTTTTATGGCATGGGCCTGGAAGTAAGGCCAAAGTTTTTGGGACGCCATCAGCAGGCAAAAAGTCAGCTTTTCGATTAGCGGATATTGAGACTCAGCGCCCAATAATCGTTTACTCACGTAGTATACCGGGAGCTGGGTCTTTTCCTCCTCTTGTACCAATGCGGCGCTGATCGCGTGCTCGATCACTGCCAGATAGAGGTACAGAGGCTCTCCGTCCACCGGCTTTGCCAGGATCGGCGCTTGGGCCAGGTGCTTTTTCAGCTTTCGAAAAGCTTCTTCACATTTGATTGACCATTCGAACTGTTGGCTTCCTCGAAGGACGTTGAAGAACGGGATGCACTTGTCCGTGGCTTTGGAGACGAAACGGCTTAGGGCGGCTATCCGCCCTGTCAGACTTTGCACTTCCTTATGCTTTCGGGGAGAGGGCATATCAACCAGTGCCTTGATCTTATCTAGATTGGCTTTTATTCCCTGGAAGCTCACTATGAAGCCCAGGAACTTCCCGGAGGCCACGCCGAAAGTGCATTTCTTGGGATTCAGCTTCATCCCATACTTCCGAATGACTACGAAAGCTTCGGCCAGGTCGTCCAAATGCTTCCCGGATGTCTTGGACTTGACCAGCATATCGTCGATATAGACTTCCATGTTTCGCCCCAGCTGGGCCCGGAACATTCGATTGATGAGCTTTTGATAGGTTGCCCCGGCGTTTTTCAGCCCGAAGGGCATGCCGATGTAGCAGTATATTCCCTTGTCGGTTTGGAAACTGGTGTGTTCCTGATCTGCCACATGCATGGAAATCTAATTGTAGCTGGAGTAAGTGTCCATGAAGCTTAAGATCTTGTACCCGGATGTCGCATCCACCATTTGGTCGATCCGGGGAAGCGGGAAACAATCCTTAAGACAAGCCTTGTTGAGATCCGTGAAATCGATGCACGTTCTCCACGTCCCGTTCGGTTTCGGCACCAGAACGGTGTTGGCCAGCCACACGGGGTATACAGCCTCGCGTATGAAGTTGATTGATGACAGCTTCTCTACCTCCAGCTTGAGGGCCTCAGCTCTCTCCGTTCCCAAGGGCCTTTGTTTTTGATGGATCGGGGTCGCGTTCGGGTCGACATTCAACGCATGGCAGATGATGTTGCGGTCGATCCCCATCATATCTGAGTGAGACCATGCCAGAATATCTTGGTTCTCCTTAACTTAGGCGATTATGGCGACCCGGACCTCTGCCGGCAGATTTTTCCCGACTTGGATGACCCTGGTTGGATCGGTGTCACTAATGCACACCTCCTCAATCTCGTCCATGGGCTCCAAGACGCGGTCGTCTCCTATCCTCGGGTCCAGTTCATCTTCTTCCTGGATCACTCTCTCAGCAGGGGGTGGAACCGAGTCGATGAAGTCCTCGAAGGGTTCGTCCCGGACCATGTATATTGGTCGGGTGGACACGTGGTAGCATTTCCGAGCGCTCTTCTGATCTCCCCGGACAGTCCCCACCCCTTCGTTGTCGCAAGGGAACTTCATGCAAAGATGACGGATGGAGGTGATAGCCCTGAACTCGACTAATGCGGGCCGGCCGAAAATGACATTGTAAGTAGTGGGGCAATCCACCACTACGAAGGTGCATAACTTGAACGAGTGCTGCAACTCACTCCCCAATGTCACGGGCAACTGGATCTTTCCCATGGGGAGTAACGCGTCTCCATTGAAGCCGTAGATTTGGGTTGGGCACGATGCCATATCCGCTTTGGTCAAGTCAATCGCGGTGAAGGCGGGCTTGAAAAAGATGTTGACGGAGCTCCCGTCGTCCACTAACACCCGGGACACCAGCTTGTTGGCGATCTGTGCGTCTATGACCAGCGGGTCATGGTGCGGGAAATGGACATTGCGGGCGTCGTCCTCCGTGAAGGTGATAGGGAGGTTCATCAATTTTGGGCGCTGGGCCGGGGCTTGGACCAGAGCGCACACCTCCTGATCGTGGTTGAGCTTGCTTAGGTAGCGCTTTTGATCATTCCTGGACGACCCTCCCAGGTGAGGTTCACCCGAGATGGTGGCCCATGTCCGTCCACGCGAGGGGGTGCCGTCCCGAATGGATAAGATATTCCAGGGCCGGGTGTTTGCGCGACGGGGGCCCCCTGAGGGGTTTGCGCCGCCGTACCCTGTGCATACCCCCCCTTGAGGCGGATATGCTCTGGGCGCACCCTGGACCGCGGGTTGTCCGGGACCTGCTGACAGGCCCGGGACTCCCACGGGCATCCTGACCCACTGATGGAGATGCCCCAGCTTGATCCGATTCTCGATCTCATCCTTGAGCTGCCGTCACTCTTCGGTCGTGTGGCCCACGTCCTTATGGTAGGCGCACCGTTTGTTGGTATCCCTCAGATATCTCCCCCCTTTGAACATGGGGCTAGGTTTCCGGTAGTGAACCGCCCTTTCTGTGGCCAGGAAGATGTTCTCCCTGGTGTGCACTAGATTGGTGTATTTTGAATATTGGGGCTCGTAGCCCCTTTTTCCTTTCTTAGCCGGCTCAGACCGATTTTGGCCTTTGCCAAAGCTCTTGCCCCGGGAGGGGTTTACGCTTGCCTCCGTTACTCCCGCCTGCAACTGTTGGGCCCTGATGGGGGCAACGCTGTGACCCGCTGGCACGGCTCCATATCCGGAAAAGTGGGCGGACTGGACTGGGGCATACCCTGAAGAGGTAGGACCGTACACCCTAGGGGTGTAGGTAACCCCAGGCGTAATGGCCGATCCCGGGGAAATCAGGGGTGTGACGTAGGACTACGCCGGGAACTGCACCCCGTACCCCGGGAATGCCTGGACACCGGGCTATGGCGCCGGAGGCCATCCGAAAGCCTGGATCTGAGCCTCCTCCCAGTTGATAAATCCTTGGGCCCTCCTTGTGAATTCTTCCAAGGTAGCCGCTTTGCTACGCTGCATGTCATCCCAGAGAGGGGACCCGGCCCGGATCCCGGTCTGCAATGCCACCAGGCACTGCCCATTGTCCACCTTCGTCTTGGAGGCTTCCTCAGTGAAACGCTGGATGTAGGCCCTCAGTGTCTCCGCGGGGAGCTGTTTAATATTGGCGAGGGCGCTGATTTGCATATCCATCCTCATGGCGGCCACGAACTGCTTGTGAAACGCCAACTGCAGCCCTGACCAGGATTGGATGGATCCCGGCTTAAGTCTCTTCCACCACCTAGAGTGATCGAAAAACAGAGGCACTTGCCGTCATCACTAACGTGGGCCACGGTCATAAGCCGGTTGTACCGGGACAGATGATCCCTGGGGTCGGTGTTTCCGGTATAGGCAGTGAGGCTCAGCATCTTGAACCCCTTGGGGAGCACAACATCCAGGATGTGCCTTGCACAGGGCTCTTTGTCCTCTTCATCGGAGTCGGTATCCGCTCCTTCCTGCTTGCGGACCAAACGGTCTGTGACCTTTTTCAAAGCGGCCAGCTGCTCCATGAGCTACCTAGCCATGCCATCCTCCAGGGGGATTCTTTCGTTCCTCCTGTCGTTGATTTTGTTCCTAAGGTCGCACCTCGGGGGAGGATCTTTTCCTTACGAGCCCGCTCTTTCCGAACGTTCAGTCCGTCGCGTAGGTCTATCCGGGACGTGTCGTCCCCTGAACTAAGGGTATGACGCTCTTCGCTACGTGGGCATTCCCGACGATTTTTGTTTACCAAGGCACTGGGGTGAAAAGACCTTTCCCGCCCGTCTCGCCCTGGGGCGTGCCGGGGCCGCGCTCCCCGCGGCCTCATCCCTTGCGGATCGGTCGGGTGGCCCTGTCCTGAGATGGGGCGCACCTTCTCTTTCCTAGGGAGCGGTCGGGAACGGGTCCCGGCTTTCGTGACGGGGGTGTTATTCTCTCGGGTCTTTCCCCCGACCTTCTTTTTCTCCCGGTCTGGGTTTCCTGGGACTGGCTCAGGAAATTGTTCCGGGGGAGGGGCCGGCCTCAGGTCTTCGGGGGCTCCGGCTCTGGCTTGCGGAGAGGGTTGTTGCGCCCCCGGAAGTGGGCCAGCTGGGAGATTGGTCGCCGGACCCCGCGCGGCTATGAATGCCTGCAGGGCTTGGAGGGACTCTTGCATCCACCTAGACGCATCTGCCTGCTCAGCAATCCTGGCCTCCTGGTCCAAGACTTGCTGCCTCAGTCTAGTCACCTCTAGGTCCTGTTGGTTGGGATCCACTCTTGGGATCTCAGGATCCGTAGCTTCGTCGTGGTATTCCCCTTCGTTCTCCTCCTCTTCATAATATTCCTCCTCGTTCTCCTCTTCGTACTCTGTTCCACCCTCATAGTCTTGTGACTCGTCAAGGTGAGACGTCTGAGGAGGAGCGTTCTCAGGTGGATTCTGAGGAAGAGGCTGGGAAGGCAACGACTCTCCATTGCCCTGTTCTGGGTTAGTAGGGTCGAAAGTGGTGTGTCTTGTATTCACCATTGTAGTAGAGGTTCGATGTTAGCACTAGCTTTCTCAAGCTCTCAATGAAAGCACCAAAATGTTTACCGAGATTTTTGGAAACTATATTAATAAAAAGTAAGCGAGATTAATGATATGGAATTTAGAAGATATAAACAAGATTTTTACGTGGTTGGGGCGTTAATGAGCCTTAGTCCATGGGACAGTTGTATTAGAGCTTGGAAAGCCTTTAACCATGCTGTTTCTCTCTATGTTTTAGTTGAGTAACTATATATCAGCAAAAAAAAGGGTCCTTTCTCTAGTGCTCTGTCACCTGTATTTATAGGCTCACAGGAGCACTGGGCTTGGGCCGGGCTGACCCAGGCCCAAGAAGGATATAAATACCCCTGGCTTCTCTACCAGAAGCCCAATACAGAGGATAAAAAAATAAAAGACAAAGAACGATCAAAGCCCACTGGGGCAGCCCAAAGCCTATACTTCGCCCGACAAAATGGGGCTTTTGGTCTGGACATTCCGAGTTACGAGGCAGATTCAGGGGACAAAAATCAATCAGTGTAGTGGAAGTGCAGGTCTGAACCAGCGGTGTGCAATCCCGAGGTGGCCTTTTCTGCAGGTGAAAAGTGGGGACAACCCCCACGCGTCATGGGGAGGCTTCAGGGGCATGAATGCTTTTTCCTGCCAACCCTGAGGACTTGACCCGGGTTCGTTTACCTCAGGTCCCGGATCGTGTACCAGGCTCCGAGACCATTTGCATACCTCTCGGCTGTAACCCTAAACAACTATATGCCTCCGAGATGACCGTCCCGAATTATCCTTCATGGACACCGTCCGGGCCTAGACCCACACTTGGGCCGTCGACGTTGGTCATTCCCTGCCAAGCGGGCCTGGGCTGGGCCCATCCTCCAATTATCCAGTTAGTGGGCCTGGACCACCGTCCCGGGCCCAAGGTAGGAAATGGGGATAACACATGACTTATCTATAATGATAATATCTACCTAATTCCTAAGTCGATAATGAAAAGAAAATTAATATTGTAATTGAAAAAATTATGTTCAATTAATAAATTATAAAATGAAATGGGCAGAGTTTCATTTAATTCTATAACATATCCAAAATTCATATGTATTTACAATTTCAACATAAACAAAAACATAATTATTACATATATTAACTTATAAAACATGTTCAATTAATATAATAAAAAAAATTGGGCAGAGTTTCCTCTGTATTTATAGCATATCCCAAGTTATCTACCTATAAATTCACATCAAACAAAACATATAACAAACAACATGCATGTTCTCAACCATAAGTCACCGCAGCACACACATAATTCATAGACCATACTTCACTAAGACACACATGTTATTAACCTTCTGTTATCTCCGCAACACACAATTTTATCTCAGAACCTACTTCACTACGGATGAATATCTAATATATTCAAACTCCTCTAACAATAGTTTGTAAATATAAAAAATAAAAATAAACAAATTAAGTAGTAATTACTACCCACCTTCAAAATTAATCTTCAACAATTTCAACACACCTCACACTCAAACAAATATTTCCTACAATAAAAATTTAAACATTAGTAAATATATGGTAATTGAATTGATCCTAAAATAATATAATTAACAAAATATACTTTTAAAAAACCATTACCTAAATAATATACAAAATTATGTAAGAAATAATATCTTAATATAAAAAATTATGTAAATAACATTATTATAAATAAAATAATACAAAACATACACTAAAACAGAAATATACATTAAAAAATCAAGTTTTAGTGATCAATACATGTTTTAAACAACGAAAATGTCTTCTAATCCTGTATAAACTTTAAAAAATGTTAGAAAAAACTTTGAAAATAACCCTATAAACATACATTGAAACCCCCATTAAACCCACTCAATATTTCTTCATTTTTACCCTAAAACTTCAAAATTAATCAATATTAAGTATATTGACATGATTTCAAGCTTTAATATGCAAGAAAATAAAAAAAAAATGGACAAAATGGGGCTTACCCGTGGCTGGGGACGGTGGTGGAGCCGCGCGACTGTGTGCCTCTGTGAAAATGAAAAATGCGAATGGGAGGGAAAGGTAGGGTCTCAGCCAGATGAAGGAGGGGAGAAGGGTTTTCTCCGCGGTTATATGTCCAAAACCGTGGAGAAAACCTTTAGACTTTTCTCTGCGGTTATAGACCCAAAACCGCGGAGAAAAGTGCCCACTTAAAACTTTTCATTGCGTTTTTTTTAAACCGCAATAAAATAGGGCGCAGACATTAAATATAATTTTTTCGACTCTTTCAAACCTTTTCTCTACGCTTTTTATTTATTGTTAAAAAAAACTGCAGAGAAAGCCTATATTTGTAGTAGTGTCAATTCACTACAAGAAAATTTAATATTAGAGGCGTAACAATTAGAGGCGGACTCAGTCCGCCTGTATTGTACAGGTTATTAGCGGCGGACTAGGGGGTCTACCGCTAATAATGTGTAAATATAATTTTTTTTATATATAATACTTTTTATTAGCAGTGGAATTACCATTATTAGGGGCGGATAGTCCGCCGCTAATACACTAAAGGAAATGCCCGAGAATAAATTAGGGCTTTATTTTTAGAATTATTAGTGGCAGGTAATCACTTTTATTAGAGGAGGATTATCTGCCGCTAATACTATTAGCGATGGGTAATCACTTTTATTAGAGGCGGACTACTCGTCGCTAATAATATTATTAGCGGTGGGAGAATACTAATAGCAGCGGGTCCTGCCACTATTACTCTTGCATAATTTAAAATTTTGCACAGCCATCGTCCGCGTCTCTTCTATTCTCCCAATTTCCTCAGCCCCTCTCTCGTTCTCTCCTTCTCTTCACTTCTTTTCTCTCTCAGGCGCAAGGCAATGACAACTTCTCTTCTCTCTCAGGCGCAAGGCAATAACATCAGCAAAAATAGGCTCTCACAAATAGGGGTGTTCGTGGTGCGGTTGGTGCAGTTTTTCTCTAATTTTTTGGACCGCACCACATATGCGGTTTGAACAATTTTCCAAACCGCAACCCGCACCACATAGACCTCAAACCGCATAAATCGCACCGCAAAAATGCGGTGTGGTGCGGTGCGGTTTTGGCGGTTTATACCTATCGCCAAATAATTTAACAATTAAATATTATAATTAAGAAAGATTCATAATAAACTTCATAACCATAGAGTGTTTAACAAAATAATTAAATGTACAACAAGTTAATAAACTTTAAGCAAAACAATAAAAATATAACAAACTAATAACAAATAAAAAATATAATATAAAAGAAAATATTATTTTAATTAGGGAGGAATATTTTTAGATTTAAGTATAATATGTGTTAGCATCCTATGAAACATTATATTTCTTTTTAGATATTGTGTATATTATATTATACTATATAAATATTTATGCATTAACTTTAAATGTAGTAAAATTGAAAAAAATAATATAAAAAGTTAATATATATAATGATGCGGTGCGGTGTGGTTTGAATCGCATTTATAAAATTTAAAACTGCAAACTGTACCGCACCGTGTGGCTTGGCAAAAATACAAACCGCAACCGCACTGCGAAGGATTCTAAACTGCAAATTGTGGTGCGGTGTGGTATAGTATGAACGATTTGTGCGGTGTGAGCGGTTTTATGAACATCCCTACTCACAAGTTTGGATTTTTTTTTGGTAGCTTTAGTATGTAGGTAAGTTTCATCTTATCTTTAGGGTCTTCATTACAATCCCCTTTGAATCTTTTTTTGTCTTGTATGAATTTTTTCTTTATCAGCGGCTCACCAGACATCACGACAACGGTTCTCCTTCACAGGTTTGTTTTCACCGGAGATGTATGTATGTATGTATCTATACTGGTCAGAACTCAAGAAAGTTGTTATCAGCCTTAACGAATGTTCATATATTAGTAAGTAATGTGATATAGTGAGTGAAGAAGCGTTTTGGGACTTGGAATTGGAGAAATTGGGGCCTACAACAGTAATATTTATTATTCCAATATAATTTGCTAAGCTGCTTTTGCGGTGTATTCTTTCTATATATACACCGCTATATTTGTCTGTGGGTGCATACACTTTCACTCTATCTAGCTATACGAAATGACACACTTTTCGAGATCCATTAAGAGCTGATAGTGATGCTGACTCTTATTGGTAATAAAAGATATGAAACTTGTAAAAACATTATTATGATCAATCTACTAAGATTATAAGTTATATGAGAAATTTATTGATTAAAAGAACACACTTAACGTGCTAAGTAGTTTTTCTAGGTGAAAATAAGTAATTAGTTTGAAATATTGTATTTATGTCGCTAAGTAATTTTTTTATCGTAAAAATCATATTTTTTTTATTAATTTAGTGTGATTGTTATGAATCATGTTTTGATTCATAACCATTCAATTAGTAATTGAAGTGGTTGGTTGATTGTTTTGTTTTCTTCAGTAATGTGATTGGATATTGATAATTATTGAAAATCTAGACACATAAAAATCAAGCTAGAATGTTGACAAAACCAAATAAACTCACTAAATTTATGCTGTGAGCTTTTCATCAGTTTACATGAGAATATGAACAAAAATAAAAAGTTACCACTAGCTAGCTAGTATATTATAAATATAAATAATATATATATATATCCCTATATATTTCATCACTCACAAGTCATAACTCATAATTAAGCAAGTCATAAAATGATTCAAACTTACTGAATGGCAATTCATTTTTCCTCACTCTAATACATCTAAAATAAATTATCAAATTACATTAATACCCTGGAAGCACTCTAAAATGAACTACAATAATTTTTTTTTGTCTTACATGAGGTATCAAAAGACTCAAATGAATAGTTTTTGAACAAATTACATTAAATAAATTTTACCGTCAATAAAAAAAAAAAATTCTTGTTAACTATAGTAATAATTAATTAAGTACTCTACTCAGAAAGCATAAGACATTCAAGACATTCAATAAGTCCTCCAATAAACCCCAATCAATAGTATCATAAGCTTTACTAAGATCAATCTTCATAGCACATCTAGGAGAACTATTATTCCTGTTATAGCCCTAATAAGATATTGGAAAATAAGAATATTATGCGCTATAAATCTATTATGTATGAATGCACCTTGGTTTTGGTTGATCAAAGCTGAAAGAACTTTAGCTAGACGGGCACAAAGCATATTTTAGATGCATTTATAAATCGTATTGCAGCAAGAAATAGGACCATAATCAGCTGCATTAGCCAGTGTAACGCCCTAGATAACTAAGACCGTTACACTGTGTGTTTAAAATAGTGCAAGACTTGCTAACGAAGTCATTTAAATAAAAATGTGAACCTAAAGCCATAAACAGGTTAGGTTTAAAAGATTTTTGTCATAAACAGATAATTTTCATTAAAATAAAAGTTTAGTACATGGGATCCCAAAACATGGTTTAAAAGACATATTTACAAAATTTCCAAGTGTTATAAATAAACAAAGCCACTCTAATGGCAAAATATACATTTTAGGTTTCTGTCCCTGCACAATCCCTCGACAGTGGCGGTTGAGCAGCTGACAATGTACATCTCGCCCCTAGAGCTTTCCAACCCATGGTTAATTCATCTTACCCTTGCCTTTACCTGCACCACGTAGCACCCGTGAGTCGAGGCCCAGCAAGAAAACTATGACATCATAGCACAATCAATATCGATAACCAAATAATTCACAAAGCATAACCAAATATTCAGCGGTCCACAACATTCACATAACCAGTGATAATAATTGAAAAATCAACAGTCTTTTAACCAGGTATTCAACATGCCATTGTAACGACCCAAATTCAGTGTTAAGGCTTAAGGGCCTGGAGGGCATGATGGGATTTGGTGTGTGTTTCTATTGAGTTTTATGCATGATTATCATTTAATGCACGTTATATGACTAATTGATTATTTGAGATGCATGACTATGTGAATTAGTATGCATGTAGACCTGATTGTCTTATAATGAGCATGATTGTAATTTGGCCATGTTAGGGCATATCTGTGATAATCGTACTATGTGAATTGTGCCACGTGAGGTGGTGTTTTTATCAGGATGCACGCATCGAGACGGTCCTAGTGAGCCAATAAGTTTAAAAGTCACAACGGGATGTTGTACCCGGCTCGGGAGGAGCCTAGGGGTACTTCGGGAATCTTATAAGTTGAGTTGAGGATGAGTGGTTAGCTATTGGTAATTGGGTAACCATTTGTAACTGCTGTGAGTAACAAGTTTTAAGATAGAAAGTGGTAGAATTGAAATGAAAGTGTAAAGACTTAAGTACCCTTGAAGGTTTAGCTTAGAAGGATTAGTATGAAGGGGTAATTTGGTCTTTTGGCAAGGCAAATAGGCAAGTTTCAGCTGGGTATATGGGGTATACGGTTTGGGGCATTTGGGTTCATTTGTGGCTTTGATAAAATTAGAAGAGAAGGAAAAGAAGAGGAGAGAAAGGCTAGGGCAAGAAGAAGAAAGAAGAAGAGGTGTTGAAGGGGGCTGAAGTGGGAAGCTTAGGAGGAGATCAAGGAACTTTTAGGGTGGATTCTACTCTTGAGGTAAGGATCTTATGCTTATTTAAGTTTGGGTTTTGTTTTGATTTGAGGAATTTAAATGCCTAAGCTAAGCATTGTTGAGTTTTGGGTTAGTTGCTGAAATTTAAGATCAAAGGTGTGGATCTTGGGTGTGTTGATGTTTTGATCTTGATTCTAGTGTCTATAGGTTGTTAGATTGTTCATATGAAGTTTGGATTTGAGTTTGTGGTTGAGATATGTGTTTGGAATGGTTTAAGGTGAGGTTTAGAGAGTAAAATGGTGGGTTTTTCTGGGTTCGAAGGGTCGGGCCGCGGCATGGTTCTTGGTGAGCCGCGGCCCTTCGAAGAAGTTGTTTGCTGATGGAGAAGGGCGGGCCGCGGCATGGCCCAAGCAATGCCGCGGCCCTTACCTGTTTTTGGGCCTTTGGGGGTTCTGTTTGGGGGCCATGCCGCGGCATGGGTGGCCTATGCCGCGGCGCTTAAGGAATTTTGGGATTTTAGGATTTTAGGCTTGGGAATTTAACCTAGGGTGCTCGGGGTTGAGTCTTTTACCATGTTTGGTGAATTTCAACGTTCCGAGTACTAGAGCTTGGCCTGGAAGCTCATTTAAGGTTGTTAAAAGTGTCTTTTGTGTGTTGTGACTAGGATTTCGGGGAGGCTTGTACTAGTGGACCGTGCTCGTGACCGTGGTGCATCGGAAAGCACGGAATACAGGTAAGAAAACCGCAACACCCGAGATTAGGGCATGGGCCCACTGTGTGATTGTAGGGCACGACCCTAGCTTGTATTGTGTGCAAATGTGTAATCTTAGATAAACTATTGTATGTTTGAATGGCTATTTCATAATGTATGATATGTGTGATTGTAATTGAATGAACGGCAAGGCCGAGAGCGGCAAGGGCCGGGTACGGCAGTGGGGCCGGAAGCAACGCTCAGCACATGGGATGCTATAGCGAGGGTGGGACCCAAGGGATACGTGAGTTATCCTACGGTAATGACCGAGACCCCAAGCTTTGGTAAGGCCTCTGGGGCGGCATGGCCGTGCTTGTTTAATTAATGATTTCCTATTTATCAGTGAATTATGCCGGTGATATTATCTGCATATGTTATGTGCTTTTTGGGTTTTCTTGCTGGGCTTCGGCTCACGGGTGCTCCGTGTGGCAGGTAAAAGCAAGGAGTCAGTCAACCGGCCATGAGTATGGAGAGCGTGGGGGCGGCGCGTACATGTTCGGCCTGCCCGACTGCTTTGGTTGGGAACTTTTTGTAAATGGCTGTATTAGCTCATTCTTTTGATTGTCAAACCTGTTGTAAATCTATTTTTGAGATGTAAATGTTTTGTAAACCTTATTTTGGGATCCCAGATGTTTTATATCTAGCGTTTTCAATGAAGTTAAACATTTTAAAAGAATACAGCCTTAAACTCTGGTTTAATCACACTTTTGGTTTTAGAAACCACTTTGAGTCAATGAAATGCACAATTTCTGTTTTAAACTCACTTAGTAACGACTCTAAGGTAGTAGGGCGTTACAGCCATAATCATCAAATTAATAACAGTAAACATATCATACAATATCCAGGGTCGACGCCCTTAGGCCGCACCCTCTGTTTATCCCATTGACTCTAGCTCACTTAGGCCGAGCTTCAATGATTATATAATTAACCTCAGCTACCTGAGCCGCGTCCTGTGCGCAAATATTAATTTTTGCACTCTTAGGCCGTTTATCTCATGTTCACATGCAATAATACCATCATACAACATTAACCGGGTGCAGTTTTCTTACCTTTTATTCTGAGCGGAGAAGGTGAACTGGTTCCGAGCACGGTCCTTAGCCTTAAGCCTTGGCGATAAACCTAGTCACAAGGGCCATTGATATCCATCAACTTCCAATCAGAAATAAAATACCTAGGGTACAAAAACTGGCCTCCGAGATCTCAATTTCTACTAAACCGGGTAATAGAAATTGTCCCGAACCCCTAGGATCGAACCCCCGAGTCTTAACAACACTTGAATTACTTCCAAGACCAAACTACCCAGGCGGGTCACGACTTGGCTTAGCAAGTCGCGACTTGCCCTAAGTCAGAGAGCAAGCTCCCAAGCCAAAGGGGAGGCGGGTCGCGACTTGGCCAGGCTAGTCGCAGCGCGCCCCCAAGTCAGAGAGCACCCAAGGCCAGAAGGGCCACACGCGTCGCGGTGCCCCTGTCTAGGTCGCGGCGTGCCCCCTTTGTCCAAGAAAATTCTGGGTTTTTCCTCCTCCTTCTTCCCAGCCAAGAACACCCACTTAACCCCAGAATTTTCCCTATCTTTTCCCCCAAAATTAACACTAAACCATCCGTAATTACAAGACTAAATTACACATTTATTAATCATCAAAACCTTAGCTATAATAACAACATCACTGTCTCAATTCCACCAGAATCAAACACTCCAAAAGCCTAGACTAATTATGCTAAAGAACATAGGATTCAACCCAAACCAAATCAATAAAACACAAAAATTAAACACAATGGTTCTTACCTCAAATTGTAGCCCTACTCCCCAGCTAAATCCTTGCTCCAATTTAGATTAATCCCTAGAATTGTCCTCTGTTTTCCAGCCCTAATTCCCAGCTTGAAACCCCTCTAGATTTCCTTCTAAGACTCCAATTCCAAGCCTAAGCTTCAGCCCTTCCTTCACCCTTAGCTCTCAAGCCTTAAACTTCCTTCAACAGCCCCAAAAGTTTCAGCCATCAAGAGAGAGAGAGAGAGAGAGAGTAATACGTGAGAGTGAGGAAGAAGTGATCCGAGGGAGTATTCTATTTCCTTCTACCAATTTCCACCACTTGCTGTCATAGCTTTAAAATAACTGAGTGTATCCTTACTTTAGGAAAGAACCATTTTACCCTCCCAAAATAAAACTAACCTTTAACTTAATCTAAGTGTATAGTAGTCATTTGCTCCCAATTCCCACTAATTCTTCAAGTATTCCTAATATTTACCACTTAAAATCCCATCATCCAATTAATCACCAATTATTTACCCAATGTCTAATAATCTCCAATATATTTCCAAAATTCCCAAAAATTCCCCCAAGTTCCCCCGAGTTAGGTATAAATCCTCGCCGTGACTATTTCACCCATTCGCTCGCCAGAACCGTCTCGAGCCATATGCTACAAATATATCCCCATAATAATGTGGTCTCAAGAATTTATCACACATAATTACATTTATGCCCTCAACGGGCCAAAATGACAAATAAGCCCGTAAAAGCTACACAGGGCCCACATGCATATTTAATACTCATAAACATGCATTTAATCATTTTCACATAATCATAAAATCAGGCATGCCACCTAATCATGCATTTTATCATTAATTCACATAAATACCAATTATGCCCTCCCGACACACTAATCAAGGCCCTTAAGCCTTATTAGCAATTTTGGGTCGTTACAACTATCCCCTCATAACAATTTCGTCCTCGAAATTTATTCGAACACATCAGGTGATAAATCCCATACTTCTGACCATAGTTCTAGAGCCCAACTCTTTACCTTTTATCTTTCAATAACACTCTTGCTAGAGTGACAAATCTTGCTCCATAAGGTCTTATCTTATGAGTATAATTTTATTAACCCTTCCTTGCACAACAACTTAGTTGAAACCCCAAGGTCTACTTATCTCATCAGCGGTCATTTTTTCATCTTGTCATTGATGCTAGTATTACTCATAAGCCATCACCCATACTAGGGTAAGGTTAGCTTGTAAGCCCTTGGCCTAAACCTTGGTACGATCCCATAACTCTTATTAAATCGAGAGCCGAAACTCCCCTTTCTTCTACAAAATATCATACTCTTTCTTGTCTGCAATACTTGGAGAAATACAAATCTCTCATCCTGGAACTTCGTATTCCAAAGTTTACAACTTGTGAACTCTTATGTCCTTTCAAATAGGCAGATACTTCTGCCTTAAGAATTCCAACAACTTCATTGGTTTTCCCCCCGAGCCAATACTGAACCATAGTACCCACTGCCTTTAGTTTCTTTACTTAAAACTAGTACCTCTTGCTTTCTATCTCACCATATCTTATGCCGTGTCACCTTAGCTGTAATCCAGCATCCATCACTGTGACCATTTCATTAAGGGACTATACTTTCCTTAGTATTCCAAAAACTTGCACGTTCAATGCATAATTATTTAGAACAACCATTAATTCTTCAGATTGCCATTCTATCTGTAGACAACCACCAATTCTAGGTTTTAATCTTATTCCCTTCTTTCTCTAATTTCTTTCTAGAACTTGGAAAATTAAAGGGTCTCAACCTAGCACTATCAATTATCATGCCACATCACCCATTAACACAAACCAAAATGTGCTAACTCAATATGTTGAGTTGCAACCTTCCATGTCCAATCATCTCACTTGTAGTCTAATGTGGTCCACCCCGATGATCCACCACTATACCATTTTACCTTTCAATATCTGAATATTAGATCTTATCATCCATTTAAACTTCTTGGTTACCATATGCCTTAGGAGGTAGTACGATGTTCATTTAGAACTTTCATCTCCACACCAAATTCCATCGGATCACTCATCCGATCTTCATATCTTAACTCATATTATATTGGTAGGGTTCTTCACCATTTCCACAAGATCCTCACTCTGGATTCCATTGTCCAAAGAGATATGTGTATCTGTCCATAACCAATCATAGGTACTATCCTAATCTCAATCGTTACCCTGTCTGATCTAACTATAATTCGTGGTGTCCTATCCAATCGGCACAGACCTTCCCAAGTAAGGGGTCAGCTTCCAAATTAAATTTTCCTCCTTGTACAGTCAAGGGTTTCTAACATGAATCACCCATTAAGTCTCACTGAATCTTGGTCTCAGGATTATCTTTCATACAAATGACCTAGCGCTCAAACCCCTTACGTTATGCATTCACCGTTAACTTAATGTTCCATGTATACCGACCATGTTCCCATTCTTTCTCCTCTCGCGAGGCACAAATCATCATCCCTTCAGTCTATAAATGGGTGCGTCTCAGCCTTTGATGCACTACTTACAGTTTCATGTCTTAACAAAACTAAGGTCCTTCATGTTACCCCTCCGTATCCATCCATTACATGCAGATTCCTATATCATAGAGTGCAAACCAATCCTCATTCGGTGTCCCAAAAATCTGGTACAAAATTGTCCATTTAGTTTAACTTTAAGTTTTTCTGTCATTCTAATCTCTGGTGTAGCTTCCTTCGAAAATACTTATGTAGCAGATGACATGTCCACCAGTCTCAATGTACATCTTATCCCTCAGGTGTTCTTCAGTAACTTCTTTGTGGCTTCTGCTTGAACTTCTTCATACTTAATCCCTTCTCCTCCTGCAGCGTGACCTTAAATACCCTTGAAGAAACAAAGTTGATACCTTATGGAACCTTACCCGTGATCTTGCTGCTTTAGTCTTAGTATCATCAGTGTAGTAGTCGTCTGCATTCTACTTCTAGCTGGGAAGTAGATCAACGTATCCCTAACAAACCTGAATGTGCCTCATCCATATTGAACCTGTACTCTCTGCTTGTTGAACTTACCTATGTTGTTGAAGCTTAAGTCAGTTAAGAATCTTTACTGATAATCCATCACACCCCACTTGGTACAAGTATTGATTCCTGAAATGCCTCTTTCCTTGATCCTCAGCTGGTAATAACCAGATCGAAGATCAATTCCTGAAGATATTGTCCTGTCTTGTAATCGGGCATTTAAACTCTTCATCCTTAATTGGAAATGTCAACAATTCCCATGATACGATGCTCCGTCTAATCCATTCCTAAGTCAAAAACTTCTTCAACTGAACTAGTAATTCTTTTTGCCAAAACAGTATCATTTTTCACAATGTCCTTGATACTGAATCTATCCATAGCCTAGTCCTGAAGCGTACCCATCCACTCCTTGCATACCCATCTGAATCCCTACTGACCAGCTCACTTTCCCTTTAGTCCAATTAAAATACTTCAAGTGATATCCCCTACAATCTAGGGTTGTCCCTTATCTAACAAATCAACTCCCGCTCAGGCTCATGTCAAGGCTCTTACATAACAAACTCAATCACTTTCACTACGAACCCCTTTATTACTTGTATTCCAATTCTTCTTTCAGAAGTTTCTAATTCATCCCCAACAAACACTAATATCTCAAACCCCTCGTATAATAGCCCTGGGACATAAACTTTATATCTGAATCTCTCCTGGGGATATGCAACATCAAACTCTTTTCAACTTGTCATATAACCAAGAACGAGAACTATCACGTCAACTGGTCACCTCCGAGGAACTAGCCCCGACTTTTGAATGTAACAAGGCATTCCAGCCTTCCATTCTCTAATCTTGGCCATCCGCCCTAACGTACGAAACCAATCCATGTAGATAAATGTGCCCTCACCTGGTGTCCTCCCAGTTGGCGTCTCTTGCTTCTGATGAATACCAAATAACTTCACTAGGTCTCATTATTGTCTTGATGGCTATCTTGTAAACTAAACCCCTTCCTATCAAAACCAGGAGCCATAAAACTGTCAGGGGTCCTTTTGTTCCGATTACCGAGCATCTGCCCTTACTAACTCCCACAAATGGGAGTACCGTCATCTGCATTACTTGCCCTATGAAAATGCTCCATATCTCATTCCTTACATCTTAAATAACATGGCCCTCCCTGCTGCCAAGCAAAAATGAAAGTCTCAGACACTGGTGCAGCCCTGATGCTCTGGGCCATTCCCGAGTTTAGCCGTTAAATGAGACATCCTTTCTGACTACATCCACTTGTATCAACTTCCAAAACGGATTGACCAACCCACAAAACTTATTGACATACATTGTCGTTGCCTTACCATTCTAAACCAAGCTCATAAACTTATTAGTCTTTGCAACTCAGACTACGTCTTTATAACATCTTTATTAAATCATTGCCTGAATTCCTCTCAACCCGTTATGACAACCGTTTGGGTCTGAGTACCACTTTCGGGCATCCTTCTGCCACAACTACTTAGCGCAACCACTCTGTCATGACCTACCATCCGCTGATCGATTCTTAGGCAAATTCAAACCTTCCTCGAAACCAGAGGATAATGCCTTCTAAGTCTTCCATATAGTACTCTTATCTTTCTATATCTTCAAATTAAACCAACACTGGTAGCCCCACTGTCAAGATATACAAAGCAGCTATTTCCCCAGAAAAGTCCGTTGTTCACCCATCTAGTCTCCTCTATCAAACCTCACAACTTACTCACATACTAGCAAACGTCTACTGCGACCTTCAGGGGCAGATGGAGGATTCCAACCCTAACTATCATCTGCAACCCCTACTATAACAATACCAGGTCCACTTAACCATTCTGAAAGCAAACAATCTGAATTCATCCGCCATCACTGATTAAACCCCTCAGCCCTGATGTTCATATCCAGAACCTTCCCACGACCAGGTCAAAACAACCACAAAAATCATGCACACATAAAGCATGATAAACACCAATATACAATACTATGCATTTAGTTATCAAATTTTATTGCTACTAGGTACATTCACACTTACCATGCTTTCCATATACCAATAAACAGGTATAACATATAAGTTCAATTTAAACAATTCACCACATACAATCAGTATACAAACAGTTATCCAAATATTCATCCACATGCAATAGCAATGCCAATCAACACGCCTCAATTTCATCACACAACAGTCAAGGGCTAGGCCCTATCAGTATCTCATGCTCCCTGTTAATCAGACAACTTAATACATTCATATTTCCATTCAAGCATTTAAGCATATAATCTCATGTATTCAATTACGAAACCCTGAGTAGAGCTTGCCTTTAGCGGCGAGTGTACATGTCCAGCCAGTCTTTAGGAACCCTTAAACCTAGACCGCTCTGATACCAAGTTGTAACGCCCTGGATAACCTAGACTGTTACATTGTGTGTTTAAAATATCGCAAGACTTGCTAACGAAGTCATTTAAACAAAAATGTGAACCTAAAGAAATAAACAGGTTAGGTTTAAAAGATTTTGGTCATAAACAGATAATTTTCATTAAAATAAATGTTTAGTACATGGGATCCCAAAACATGGTTTAGAAGACATATTTACAAAATTTCCAAGTGTTATAAATAAACAAAGCAACTCTAATGGCAAAATATACATTTTAGGTTTCCGTCCCAGCACAATCCCTCGACCGTGGTGGTCGAGAAGCTGACAATGTACACCTCGCACCCAGAGCTCTCCAACCCATGGTTGATTCATCATACCCTTGCCTTTACCTACACCACGTAACACTCGTGAGCCGAGGCTCAGCAATAAAACTATGCATCATAGCACAATCAATATCGATAACAAAATAATTCACAAAGCATAACCAAATATTTAGCAGCCACATCATTCACATAACCAACGATAATAATTGACAAATCAACAATCTTTTAACCAGGTCTTCAACATGCCATAATCATCAAATTAACAACAGTAAACATATCATACAATATCCTGGGTCGACGTCCTTAGGCCGCACCCTCTGTTTATCCCACAAACACCGTCTCACTTAGGCCGAGCTCAGTGATTATATAATTAACCTCAGCTACCAGTGGTCGAGTCGCGTCCTGTGCGCAAATATTAATTCTGGCACTCTTAGGCTGTTTATCTCATGTTCACATGGCATAATACCATCATACAACATTAATCGGGTGCAATTTTCTTACCTTTTATTCCGAACGGAGAAGGTGAGCTGGTTCTGAGCATGGTCCTTAGCCTCGAGCCTTGGCGATAAACCTAGTCACAAGGGCCATTGATATCCATCAACTTCCAATCAGAAATAAAATACCTAGGGAACAAAAACTAGCCTCTGGGATCTCAATTTCTACCGAACCGGGGAAATAGAAATTGTCCCGAGTCCCTAGGTTCGAACCCCCGAGTCCTAACAACACTTGAATTACTTTAAAGACCAAACTACCCAGGCAGGTCGCGACTTGGCTCAGCAATTCGCGACTTGCCCCAAGTCAGAGAGCAAGCTCCCAAGCCAAAGGGGAGGCGGGTCGTGACTTGGCTAGGCAAGTCGCAACGCGCCCCTAAGTCAGAGAGCACCTCAGGCCAGAAGGGCCATATGCGCCGTGACGCGCCCCCTTCAACCCAGAAAATTCTGGGTTTTTCCTCCTCCTTCTTCCCAGCCAAGAACACCCACTTAAGCCCAGAATTTTTCCTATCTTTTCCCCCAAAATTAACACTAAACCATCCATAATTACAAGACTAAATTACACATTTATTAAACATCAAAACCTTAGCTATAATAACAACGTCACTGTCTCAATTCCACCAGAATCAAACACTCCAAAAGCCTGGACTAATTCTGTTAAAGAACATAGGATTCAACCCAAACCAAATCAATAAAACACAAAAATTAAACACCAAGGTTCTTACCTCAAATTGTAGCCCTACTCCCCAGCTAAATCCTTGCTCCAATTTAGATTAATCCCTAGAATTGTCCTCTGTTTTCCAGCCCTAATCCCAGCTTGAAACCCTTCTAGATTTCCTTCTAAGACTCTAATTCCAAGCCCAAGCTTCAGCCCTTCCTTCACCCTTAGCTCTCAAGCCTTAAACTTCCTTCAACAACCCCAAAAGTTTCAGTCATCAAGAGAGAAAGAGAGTAATACGTGAGAGTGAGGAAGAAGTGATCTGAGGGAGTATTATATTTCCTTCTTCCAATTTCCACCACTTTCTGTCATAGCTCTAAAATAACTGAGTATATCCTTAGTTTAGGAAAGATCCATTTTACCTCCCAAAATAAAACTAACCTTTAACTTAATCTAGGGGTATAGTAGTCATTTGTTCCCAATTCCCACTAATTCTTCAAGTATTCCTAATATTTACCACTTAAATCCCACCATCCAATTAATCACCAATTATTTACCCAATGTCTAATAATGTCCAATGTATTTCCTAAATTCCCCAAAATACCCCCAGGTTCCCTTGAGATAGGTATAAATCCCCGCCGTGACTATTTCACCCATCCGCTCACCAAGACCGTCTCGAGCCATATGCTGCAAATATATCCACATAATAATGTGGTCTCAACAATTTATCACACATAATTACATTTATGCCCTTGACGGGCCAAAATTACAAATATGCCCTTAAAAGCTACATAGGGCCCATATGCATATTTAATACTCATAAACATGCATATAATCATTTTCACATAATCATAAAATCAGGCATGCCACCTAATCATGCATTTTATCATTAATTCACATAAATACCAATTATGCTCTCCTGACACACTAATCAAGGCCCTTAAGCCTTATTAGCAATTTTGGATCGTTACAGCTAGGTTCTCCACTTTAGGAATTAAAGAGATAATAATATTATTTAGCGACGAAGGAATAATACCCGTCTCAAAGAAATCCAACATAGCCGTAGCTATCTCCATACCAATGTCCTTCCACATAGCTTTAAAGAAACCAACTCCATAACCATCAGCACCCGAGCTCTTGATCGAATGAATACTAAACATAGTTGTTTTAACATCTTTAAGAGTGAAAGGCCTAATCAGCTCCAGATGATCTCTAAGCTTCAGAACCGAACCAAAACCAATACAATTTTTATCTATTCGAACAGAGGAAGAGCTGGAACTATCCATAAAACTTTTAAAATGCAAGACAAAATGATTCACAACCTCCTCATAATTATCCCCTACTCTGCCATCTTTAGCAATATAAGAAGCAATACGGTTTTCCACTCTCCTTTTTTTCAAGATCACATGAAAAAATGAGGTGTTTTCATCACCAAAACGAAGCCAAGTAATTTTACTTTTTTGACGAAGGAAACTCTCATAAATTTTTTTGTGTTTACTGAACACCCTCTAAGCTTCTTTCTCCTCACCTTGCTGCTGTTTTTGCAAAGGATTATTGTGAAGATTAACTTGCACTTGCTGATAATGTACTTTGTTCTCCTTATATCTTTGAATAACTTCTCCCATTGAATTCCAATTGAACTTCTTAAGCACATGCTTGAGTCTAGTTAGTTTCCCAATAATTCCATATAATACCTGCCCTTCAAAGGCCTAATCCAACTCAATAAAACAATCTCCCTAAACTTATTATGATCAGTCCACATGTTACAGAACCGAAAAGGCTTCTCACCAGTCATTACCACTTCCACAATTTTCACAAGAATATAGCTATGATCAGAAATCACGTCCCAATGAGCACGAGCTTCAGTTGTTGGGAAAAAATCCACCTCATTCTTAAACACCTGATCTAGTTTAGAAAAAATAAGAGCACCACCATCTTGTTTATTAGATCAAGTATAAGATGACCCCACAACCTCCATTTCATCAACCAAGCCTAAAGCTTGCCACTGCCTAGCATCCTACATCTCCACTGAAGAAATAGACCTCTCTCCAATTCTATCATCGACATCAAAAACAGCATTGAAATCTTACATCATAATCCAAGGTTTCAAAGGAAAATTCAAATGAGCTAAGTCTTGCCAAAGGGATCTCCTTTCCTCCAGAATATTAGAACCATACACTATAGTAAGACAAAACTCCTAGTTTTTACCAAATTTTTTAACCTTACAGTGCACAAATTGAGAACTTTCGTGTAGAACAGAAATCTCCACAAAGTTAGTTTTCAAAAAATTAATAAAATGCACCCCTCCAAACACGTGCACCTGTAGAAACTCCAACTAGTAAAAAAAGAATGCATCACATCATTTATTTTCTCACCCTTCACCTTAGTTTCAAGAAGAGCCCCAATACCAACCTTATTCAACCTACAGATATCCAAGACCGATATCTACTTATTCCTTTTATTCAACCCCATAACATTCCAACTGAAAATGTTGCAAAATTCCATTATCATGAGCATTTTGCAATAACAAATTTGAAACTCCCTGTTGTTGCCCTTGGAGTACATTGTACACATTCCTAGTCTGAGTTGATTGAACAGGATCAGATGGTTTCTGTGACGTCCTGGATAACCAAGACCGCTACACTGTGTGTTTAAAATAGTTCTTAGCCTATTAAGCAAGTCGTTTGAACTTTAAATGTGTAATTAAAAACTAAGTCAAGGTTAAGTAATACAAGATTTGGTCAACAAAATGGCTATTTTTCATTAAAATATTAAGTTCGTACACGGGATCCCAAGAAATCAGTTTAAAAAATTAATGAAAGACAAACAAATACAATTTAGCCGTCCTAAGCAGCAAAAACAAGGTTTAACCCTAGTTCCTCCCAAGCTACCCCGACTGTGGTGATCGAGCAGGCCGCATATGTACACACCGCCCTTGAATCTCTCCAACTCATGGCTGGTCCAACCATCAACCGCCTTACTTGCACCATGTAGCACCCATGAGCCAAAGCCCAGCAAGAAAACTTAAAACAACAAGCAACACTAAGCAACAATACAAAGACAACAAATATAATTTACCAGATTCTACTGACAATAGATTATAGGCAACAATCCCAATAAAAAGAAACAGTAGCATCCAATCAATCATAAGACGATCATTCAAATATTCAACAAATCATTGTCATCAAACTAATATCAGTAAGCATACACGTTCAACAATATATCTTAATCAATATGCAATATTCAGGGTCGGTGCCCTTAGGTTGCGCCCTTTGTTTACTCCACTGACTCCGGCTCGCTTAGGCCAAGTCCAGTGTTTATCTAGCTGACCCTGAGCCGAGTCGCGTCCTGTGCGCAAATTATCAGCTCTGGCTCTCTTAGGCTGTTAATTTCATGCTCGCATGACATATCACAATCATACAACATATGTATTCAAATATAGGGAAACTCAGTCCCAACATAGCCACACAAGGGTGCAGTTTTCTTACCTTGAATTCCTAACAGAGAAAATGAGATGGTCCTGAGCACGATCCTCAATCTCGAGCCTTGGCGATAAACCTAGTCACAGTGGCCAAAGGATAATCATCAACTTCCAATTCAATTAAAAACTTAGGAGATGAAAGCTAGCCTCCGGGAACCCAATTTCTACTAAACCGGGTAGTAGAAATTGTCTTGAGCGCCTAGGTTTGAACCCCTGAGCCTTACCAAATCTAGAAACAATTCTAAGGCTAAAATACCCAGGCGAGTCGCAACTTGTCTTAGTGGGTCGCGACTTGCCCCAAGTCAGAGAACAAGTTCCCAAGCCAAAGGGGAGGCGGGCTGCGACTTGGCCTAGTGGGTTGCGACGCACCCCTTCGAGGCCAGCAATTTTGGGTTTTCTCCTCCTTCTTCCTAGCCAAAAGCCTCAAAATCTCAATCAAACCTCCAATCAAGCACTCAAACTCAATCCTAAATCCAGCTAGTAAAACCAGACCCTAAGTCAGTAGAGTTCATCACTAAAGGTCCCAAATAGATTGACCTTAACACTCAAAATCAACTATCACATTCACACCTATGCCCACCCAAACTCATCAGAATTCAGGGATTTAGACTAGAGTTCTTACCTCCAATTGAAGCTTAGTTCCTCCAGCAATGACCTTGCACAAACCCAGCTTAATCCTAAGCTAAACTTCTTCAAGCTTTAACCTCTAATCAACCTTTTTCCTTCCCTTAGGTTCAAGACACAAGTGAGAGAGTGAGAAAGAGAGAGAGTACGTGGGAGAGAAAGAGGATAGTTTGTAATATTTCCTAAATCTACTACTGACTTCTAAACCTGAGTATATCTCTAATCTCTAAACAAATGACCTTTATGCCCTTCTATGGTCACTAGTCCTCAAGTTGTTCCTAGGGGTAAAATGGTCATTTTCCCCAGTTCCTGCTAATTCCTCAAATGTTCCTTATATTTACCCACTAATCAGGTCATCCAATTAATTACCAATTATTTATTCAATGTCCAATAATTTTCAGATTATTCTCTAAATTCCCTGAAATCCCATCAGGCTCTCCCCGAGCCGGGTACTAAACCCCGATGTGACTATTTCGCCAATTCGCTCACTAGGACTGTCTCGAGCCATATATCGCAAATATATACACATAGTAATGTGGTCTCAACAATTTATTACATGTAATCACATTTATGCCCACAATGGGCCAAAATTACAAATATACCCTTATAAGCTATAAAGGGCCAACATGCATATCTAATACTAGTAAACATACATATAATATATCCATATAGTCATATTAATCATGCATTCAACATAATCATGCATTTAACCATTTAAACACATATATAAACCAATCATGCCCTCCCAACACGCTAATCAAGGCCCTAAGCCTTATTAGCAATTTTGGGTCGTTACAACTATCCCCTCCTTATTATAATTTCGTCCTCAAAATTAATTCAAACACTTTGGGTTACTACTCCCATAAATCTGATCGTAAACTCAAATTCCAGTCCTTTACCTTTTTATCCTTCAATAACACTCTCACTAGAGTGACAGTCTTACTCCATAAGATCTTATCTTATTACTATAATTCAATTGGCTTTTCCTTGCGGAATAACTCCGCTGAAACCCCAGGGTCTCCTTAACTTATCTGCGATGATTATTGTACATTTCCTATCTTGTCATCGGCACCAGTAATACTCATAAGCCACCCCCATACTAGGATAAGGCTAACTTGTAGGCCCTCAGCCTCATCCTTGGTACGATCTCAGAACCCTTATTAAATCGGGAGTCGAAACTCGTCTTTCTTCCCAAAAATATCATACTCCTTCTTGTCTGCAATGTTCGGAGAAATACAAGTCTCCCATCCTGGAACTTCGTGTTCCTATACTTAAAACTTGCAAACTCTTATGTCCTTTCAGATAGGCAGATACTTCTGCCCTAATAATTCTAAAAACTTCATTGGCTTCCCCCGAACCAACACTGAACTATGATACTCACTGCCTTTAATTTTCCTTACTTAGAACCAGTACTTCTTGCTTCTGTCTTACCATATCTTATGTTGTGTCACCCTAGCCGTAGTTCAGCATTTATCATTGTGACTATTTCATCAAGGGACCATACTTATCTTATTGTCCCAAACACTTGCACATCGGATGCATAATTCTTTAAAATCTTAGTCACTTCTTTAGATTGCCATTCTATCTAAGGATAATCAATAATTCTAAGTTTCAATTTTATTACCTTTGCTTTCTATTTCCTTTCTAGAACTTGGAAAATAAAGGGTCCCTGACACTATCAAATACCATGTTACGTCACCCGTTCACACAAGCCGAAGTGTATTAACTCAATCTGCTGAGTCGCAACTTTCCATGTCCAATCATCTTACTTGTCGTCTAACGTGGTCAACTCTTATGACCCACCAGTATACCATTTTATCTTCCAATATACAAATTTTGGATCTCAACATCATGTTAAACTTCCTGGTTGGAATATCCATTAAGAGATAGTACAATATTCCTCCAAGACCTCCGCCTCAACACTAGGTTTCATTAGATCACTCATCTGATCTTCATATCTTAATTCTTTCATACTAACATAGTAGGGTTGTGAATCATTTCCACAAGATCTTCTTTCTGAATTCCATTGTCCATAGAGATATATATATCTGTCCACTATCAACTGCAGATACTATAACAATCTTAATTGCTACCTCATCTCGCTTTACTATAATCTGTGGCTTCCTATCAAACTGGCACAAATCTTTCCAACTTAGGAGGTTAACTTCTATATTAATTTTCCCTTATGTATCAAAGATTACCAATGTAAATTCCCCACCAATTTCTGCTAGGTTTTGGCCTCAAAATTATTCCTTTACTGATGACCTCACGCTCGAATCCTTTACGCTATTGCATTCACTTCTATTCTGTAGGTGCCAGCACTACATCTTAACTGTAGTTATTTAGCATCACCATCACCTTATATTCCATATATAACATTCATGTTTTTAGTTTTTCATTTACCGTAAGACACGAATAACAGTCCTTTCAATTTCATTTCTTAAACAAAGATGATATCTTTCACATTGCCCTTCAGTATCCATCCATTGCACATAGATTTTAATACCACAGGTGCTAGCCAACCCTTATTGTGCCTTTTGAAAAATCAGATATAAAACCATCCATTCAGTCCAACTTTAGGTTCTTATGTCATGCTAACCTCGAGTGTAGCTGTTCTCGAGGATAGATCAAGTAGTAAATAATGCGTCCACCGGTCCCACAGTACTACTTACTCCTCAAGCGCTCTTCGGTAAATTCTTTGTGGCTTCTGACTAAAATCCCTTCATACTTGATCTCTTCACTTCCTACAGCGTGACCCTGAATTCCTTTGAAGAAATTGAAGCTTAAAACTTTGTAGAACCTTATTTGAAACCCTGCTTCTTTAATCTTAGTATCACTGATGTGGTAGTTGTTCACATTCTACTTCTAACTGGGAGTAGACCAACCCATCCCTAACCAATCTGGATGTGACCCTTCCATGTCGTTCCTGAATTTTTGCTTGTCGAACTTACCTGTGTTGCTGAAGCATAGGTCAGTTAAGAACCTTCACTGATAATCCATCACATCCCACATGGTACAAGTAATAATTCCTTAAATGTCTCTTTCCTTGATCTCGAGCTGGTAATAACCAGATCAAAGATCAATTCCTGAAAACATTGTCCTGTCCTGTACCCGAAAATTAAACTCTTCATCCTTAATAGACGATGTCAACGAATCCCAGGATACGATGCTCCGTCTAATCCATCCCTAAGTTTAATACTTCTTCAACTAAAACATTATTTCTTTTCGCTAAGCTAATATCATTCTTCATGATGTCCCTGATACTGAGTCTGCCCATATCCAAAGCCTGAAGATTACCCAACAACTTCTTGCGTGACCATCTGAAACCCTACTGGCCAACCCAGTTTCCATTCAGTCCAACTAATATACTACAAGTGATACCCCCTACAATCCATGGTTATCCCTTATCTAACAAATTAGCTCTCACTCAGGCTCATCTCAAGGCTCTCATATGACGAACTCAATCACTTTCACTATGAACCCTCTTACTACTTGTATTCCAATTCTTTTTTTTTTTTAAAAAAGTTGCTAACTCTCCCCCAACAGGCACTAATATCTCAAGCCCCTCCGTATAACATCCTTGAGGCCTGCATTTCATATCTGAATCTTTCCTGGGAGACACGCAACACCGAACTCTATCAGCTCATTATATAACCAAGAATGAGGACTATCAAGTCAACCGGTCACCTTCGAGGAACTAGCCTCAGGCTCTAAATGTAACAAGGCATACTAGTGTTCGCTAATCTAATCTCGGGCAATCCACCCTAACGTGCCTCATTATTCCATGTAGAAAACTTGCCCTTACCTGGCGTCTTCCCAGATGGCGTCTCCCACTTCTGGCGCACACTAAATAACTTCACTAGGCCTCATCACTGCCCTGACGGCCAACTTGTAAACTATACCCCTTCCTGTCAGAACCAGGAGTAGTAGAGCTATCAGAGGTCTTTCTTTTCTGGTTATTGGGCATCTGCCCCTACTTAATCCCGCAAATAGGAATACCACTACCTGTGTTTCTTCCCCTACAACATTCGCACTCCATACCTCATCTCTTATGTCTTTAATAACATGGCCCTGCCTTACTTCCGAGCACCGATGAAAATATCATGCATTGGAGCGACCTTGATGCTCTGGGCCATTCCAGAGTTTAATCCTTAAATAAATCATTATTTTCGGGCTACATCCGCTTGTACCAAATCCAAAGCAGATCGACCAATCCACCAAACTTATTGACATACTCTATCATTTTGTTGCAATTCTAAACCGAGTTCATAATCTCATTAGTATCCACAGTTCAACTGCGACATAGTAGTCTCCTTTATCAAATCACTGTCTGAATTCCTCCCAATCAATCATGACAACAAAGACAGCAGATATAATTTATCAGATTCTACTGACAATAGATTATAGGCAGCAATCCCAATAAAAAGCAACAGTAGCATCCAATCGATCATAAGACGGTAATTCGAATATTCAACAAATCATAGTCATCAAACTAATATTAGTAAGCATACACGTTCAATAATATATCTCAATCAATATGCAATATTCAGGGTTGGCGTACTTAGGTCGTGCCCTTTGTTTACTCTACTGACTCTGGCTTGCTTAAGCCAAATCTAGTGTTTATCTAGCTGACCCCGGCTCACAGTGGCTGAGATGCGTCCTGTGCGCAAATTATCCGTCCAAACTCTCTTAGGTCGTTTATTTCATGCTCACATCGCATATCACAATGATACAAAATATGTATTCAAATATAGGGAAACTCAGTCCCCATACAGCCACAAAAGAGTGCAGTTTTCTTACCTTGAATTCCGAACGACGAAAATGAGATGGTCCCAAGCACGATCCTCAATCCCGAGCCTTGGCGATAAACCTAGTCATAGTGGCCAAAGGATAATCATCTACTTCCAATTCAATTAAAAACTTAGGAGATGAAAACTAGCCTCCGAGACCCTAATTTCTACAAAACCAGGTAGTAGAAATTGTCCTGAGCGCCTAGGTTCAAACCCCCGAGCTTTATCAATTCTAGAAACAATTCTGTAATGACCCAACTAATTCTAGACTTTGGACAATTAAATATGCTTATACATAGACACTATTCTTAAGAAATCATACCTATGAAACATTCATGACTTTATCAAAAACTATAAAGTAAATGTTGAAATACATAAAATTTAGAGTATGGTATGGGATCCCATTGTTTGAAAATAAAACATAACTTAAATCTTAAATAAATTTGTTACAAAATCAGGTGCGGAAAATACATAGAAAACATAATTAAAATGAGTGAAAACAACGTCGTCCTCGAATCGTTCACGCAATCCACCAAATCCATTCTTCCTCAATACACAATCCCAAGCTGCCAAGAATCTTTCCGTCGCCATAACTATTTTCCTGCACATATAAAAATAAAGGAATGAGCCTAATGCCCAGTAAGGAAAATCTACTAAAAGCATAAAACATACACATAAACATAAACTATAAACATATGACTATAAAAAAACATATACCATATAGGACTACACTATTAATGGCCATTAAGACATGTGATAAACCATCTACGTCCCCTGTCTAATATCTGAGGTAGGTTAGATCACATGATAGTATATGATAACCCATCTAGGTCCCCTGTCTAATATCTAAGGTAGGGTATATCATAACTCTAAACATGAAAATGATAAACACTAGGGCTTGCTAACTAAGCAACTATGAGCCCTAGATAAAAACATAACATATGGCATAATCATACCACAACATATAAACGTAACACATAAGCATATAAAAACTATCCTATTTTCCTTACCAATATCGGGTAGTGAGAACAAGGACGGGATTTTGGAACACTCCTAAAAACCATCAATAAGAATGTGAGTATTCTAAACGAAAAGAGATGAAAAGGAATGAACTAAACCACCGAGAGGAAACTTACCGACAAGAAATCTTAAGTTCAAAGAACTTAAATACCTAACCAATATAATGAGAACAATGAG
This sequence comes from Humulus lupulus, assembly GCF_963169125.1. Taxonomy (NCBI): domain Eukaryota; kingdom Viridiplantae; phylum Streptophyta; class Magnoliopsida; order Rosales; family Cannabaceae; genus Humulus; species Humulus lupulus. The sequence goes on along the minus strand of NC_084798.1, from coordinate 77,719,549 downwards.
TTAGGATTTGAGTAGAGAAAACTATAAGAAACTAATGAAATATACAGAAATGAACTAGGAATAGGAATACCTTTGAATGCACTAGAACCGAACTATCCTTGATATCGAAAAACACACTATTAACCTTACTTCCCAAGTGTTTAATAAGCTTAAGATGATAAAGCTTATAATCCCAACCCAAGTGTTTAACACTCTAAAGTAAACCTAGCAGCTTGAAGGCTCTAAACTCAGCTTGAAGAATGAAAGAAATGGCTGGGTACTAGGTCTTATTTATAGAGTTCAAGAATGAAAAGATCTTCTTTTAGCTTGAATAAAATAATGACTATTTAATTGAAAAAATTTGAATATTCGTTCAGTAAAGGCTTAAGACTCGGTCAAAAAGATTCAGAGGCTGGACAAGAGGTTATGGGTTGAGTTGAGCTCGGTTTCAAAACCATTTGAAAAACTTGCCCTAGGGTCGATATATTGCCTATGGTAGGCGATATATCGCCTAGGCTTGTATTCTCGAGGCTCATCGAAGCATTCGTGCGAAGTTATGTGTTTTTCATATTCCCCCGTGTGGCGATATATCGCCCCTAGAGCTGCGATATATCGGTATACGCTGAAATATTATACATGTAATTGCACTTTTCAGCCTAATTTGAATTGAGTAAACAGCTTTTACTGAGTCATATAACCATTTTAAAGCTGCTGGCGGATTCTGGGGTTTTCAAATATTTCTTTTATAAAACTATTCCTCAAAAATACTTAATTTCTCAATAGACATGCTCATGACAAGTGTCATGATCTTATTAGTTCTTTCTAAACCTTATAGTATAATAAATATCATCTTTATAATCAGCTATATTAATCAAACCTTATGTTATAATTAATATTCTTAAACTATAGGTTAAACTTATAAAATCTATAAGTGTTTCTACGAGTGTTCAACTAAGTCCCGGTTTGAACCAAAATCAACAGTAATAAACCTACTGCTACTGTTACTGCCACTGCTACTACTGCTACTGCTACTGCTACTGAAAAGAATTTCGTCCTCGAAATTTACTTACCAAACAATTCCGGATACCGGGCTAACATGTATTCCTCTAACTCCCACGTTACCTCCCGTTCAGAACTATTACTCCATAAGGCTTTGACTATCAGAATACTCTTGGACTGTAACTGCTTCATCCCTCTATCTAGGATGCTAACCGGTCGTTCCTCGTAACTTAAGTCTTTCTGGAGTGCTATCGTATCGTACTTGAGGATGTGAGATGGATTAGACACATACTTACGCAACATTGAAATGTGGAACACATTGTGGCCATCTACTAGAGCTGGCGGTAGGGCTAATCTATATGCAACTGCTCCCACTTTGTCCAATATCTCAAAAGGACCTATAAAACAGGGACTGAGCTTGCCTTTCTTCCCAAACCACTTCACACCTTTCATAGGAGATATCCTTAGGAAGACTTAATCTCCAACTTTGAATTCCACATCACGTCGCTTGGCATCTGCATAGCTTTTCTGACGGCTTTGAGCAGCGAGCATACACTTTCTAATCAGCGCCACTGCTTCCTGAGCTTTTCTAACAGCTTCGGGACCAAGAAGCTGCCTTTCTCCTACCTCATCCCAATGTAATGGTGATCGACACCTTCTTCCATAAAGTAACTCATAAGGTGCCATCCCGATCGTTGACTGGTAGCTATTGTTGTAGGAGAATTCTATCAATGGCAAGTACTTACAAGTACACAAGCGCGTAACATATCTTTTAAAATCTGTATGGTGCGCTCGGACTGACCGTCTGTCCGAGGATGAAAAGTTGTACTAAGACTTAACTTAGTACCCATGGCTTGCTGTAAACTTCCCCAAAATCTCGATGTAAACACCGATCCTCTATCGGATACTATTGTCTTGGGAATTCCATGCAACTGTACTATTTCTTGGACATAGATGTCTGCGTATTGATTCGCTATGTATGAAGTCTTAACAGGTAGGAAATGAGCTGACTTTGTTAGTCTATCTATTACTACCCAAGCCGAATCATGCTGCTTATTTGTTCGTGGAAAACCCGTCATGAAATCCATAGCTATATCGTCCCATTTCCATTATGGTATGCTAAGTGGTTGCAATAAGCCTGCAGGCCGCTGATGTTTTGCTTTCACTAGCTGGCATACTAAGCATTTAGACACAAATTTTGCTATGCCCTTCTTGATTCCTGGCCACCAATATATTGCCTTAATGTCATGAGTCATCTTAGTCGACCCTGGATGAACTGAATATGGGGTACTGTGCGCTTCTTCTAGAATCGTCATCTTAATCCTTTGATCATTTGGCATGCATACCTGATCCTTATATGTCAATAACCCTTGACTTGATATTGAGAAATCTGTGGCTTTGCCTTCTCTAATTGCATCCATATGTGCTACTAATGCATCATCATGCCCTTGCCCAATCCGTATATCTTCTAATAGATTTGACTGGATAGACAAATTAGCCAGCTTACTGATGACTACTTCTATTCCGGCATTGATCAGCTCCTGCTGTAACGACTTTTTTATTCCGGCTTGTGCTGTTATACTTCCATAACTCTTCCTACTTAGCGCATCGGCAACTACGTTTGCCTTTCCCGGGTGGTATAGGATTTTGCAGTCGTAATCCTTCACTAAATCTAACCACCTGTGCTGCCTCATGTTGAGCTCCTTCTGAGTGAAGAAGTACTTTAAACTTTTGTGGTCCGTATAAATCTCACACCGTTATCCGTAGAGATAATGGCGCCATATTTTTAATGAAAAAACCATCCCTGCCAACTCCTTATCGTGAGTTGGATAACGTTGCTCGTACTGCTTCAGCTACCTTGAGGCGTAGGCTATCACCTTGTCATTCTGCATCAGCACGCAACCCAACCCTTTCTTCAACACATCACAGTAGACTACAAACTTGTCGTTGGGTGTCGGTACACAGAGTACTGGTGCTGAGCACAACTTATCTTTAAGCAACTGGAAGCTCTCTTCACACTTATTAGTCCAGTTGAACCTTTGCTGTTTCCGGGTCAGGTTGGTGAGCGTAGTGGCTATCTTAGAAAATCCCTCTACGAACCTTCGATAATAACCTGCTAATCTGAGAAAGCTCCTTACTTCTGATGCGTTCTTTGGTCTTGGCCAATCCTTCACAACCTCTACCTTTGATGGGTCTACTGCAATTCCGTCCTTGGATACAATGTGTCTGAGGAATGCTACTTGTGAAAGCAAAAATTCACACTTCTTGAACTTGGCGTAAAGTTGATGCTCCTTTAGTTGTAATAAGATCAACCTTAAGTGTTCCTTGTGCTCGACTTCGTCCTTTGAGTACACCAAGATGTCGTTGATGAATACTACGAAGAATTTATCCAAGTAATCCTTAAAGATCCTATTCATTAAATCCATAAACGTGGTTGGAGCGTTGGTAAGACCAAAAGACATAACTAAGAACTCGTAATGCCCATAACGAGTTCTAAATGCTATCTTAGGAATGTCCTCTTCCTGTACCTTGAGCTGGTGATACCCGGATCGTAGATCAATCTTTGAGAATACGGTCGCGCCTCAGAATTGATCAAACAAATTGTCAATCCGGGGTAGTGGGTACTTATTCTTAATCGTCACCTTATTCAACTCATGGTAATCTATGCACATCCTCATGCTTCCGTCCTTTTTCTTCACTAATAGAACCGATGCTCCCCATGGTGAATGGCTTGGTCTAATGAAACCCAAGTCTAGGAGTTCTTGTAGCTGCGTCTTTAACTCCTTGAGTTTTGTAGGTGCCATCCGGTATGGTGCCTTGGAGATAGGCTCGGTGCCCGGTACTAATTCAATCCCGAAGTCAATTTCCCGAGTCAGCGGCAACCCTGGTAAGTCATCGGTAAATACTTCTGGGAATTCTCTTACAATGCGGACGTCTCCAACCTTAAGTGGTGTTTCCTTTACTACATCTGTGATGCTAGCTAAGAATGCTTGACATCCTTTTTCTATCATTCTCTGGGCTTTGAGAGATGATATTAGAGGGGTGTGTAATCCTGAAACTTGTCCCATGAAGCATAGTCTCTGGCCGTCAGGAGTCTCGAATGTCACTTTCTTGCGTTTGCAGTAGATGGTCGTGCCATGCCTTGCTAACCAGTCCATGCCTAGTATCACATCGAAGTCTTTGATCTACGGTTCTATCAGGTCTCCTTCTAGTTCTACTTCCTCAATCTTGATCGGTACACCTTGTACTATCCGTGATGATAGAACTATTTTGCCCGAAGGCAACTCTGTTACAAACCTAGTTCTAAATCTTTCACAAGGTTTGTCTAGTTTTTCTATCATTCCTAACTAGATATACGAATGAGTGGCTCCCGAATCAAATAATATAGAACTTATATTATTGAGGATAGAAACCTGACCTGTGACCACCTTATTGCTAGCGTCAGCCTCTCCTTGGGTTATGGAAAATACCCTGGCAGGAACCATCTTATCTTCCTTTTTCCCCTCTGGCTTGAGCTGGGGACAGTCTTTCTTTCGGTGTCCTTCTTGACCACAGTTGTAACATCCCTTGGTGTTTGCTCGACATTCACCAGGATGTTTCTTCTGGATCTTAGCACATTGTGGGTATTCTACATAACCCGACCTATTACCTCCATTATTCGTCTGTGCCCTTTTATCGCTATCGGACTGCTTGTTATTAGGATGCCTTCTTTTCCGACCGATATTATTGTTGCTGGGCTGATTGCTGTTTTTGTGGTGGTTGCTGTTCTGACCGTTCTTAGGTTGGCTTGACTGTTTAGGCTCAGGCTTACTGGCTTCTTCTTTGCTAACATTAGCCTGCAACCTTTCAACTTTTATTGCCGTTTCTAGAACGTCGACATAGGTAGTATTTCCCGGGTTTGCTAGCTTAACCCCTAGCTCAATCTTCGGCTGAAGTCCTCTAACGAACTTAGACACCCTCAGATAGTCAGTTGGAACCATTTTCGGTGCAAACTTAGCTAATCGGTCGAACTACCGAGCATATTCTTCCACTGATAAACTCCCTTGCTTCAGTCCAACGAACTCCTCGACTATTGAAGCGATGACAACCAAATTGTAGTACTTTTTGTGGAACAACTCCATAAATCGGGTCCAAGTCATGGTGGCAACATCATGAGTCTACTGAACTAAGTCCCAACATATTCTGGCATCTTTCTTGAGCAGAGACGAAACACAGGATATGCGGTCCGCGTTGCTGAGATTCATGTGCGTCAAGATTGGCTCCACATTTTTGAGCCATTCTTCCACCTCGAAGTGGTTTGTAGTCCCTTCAAAGTTCGGAGTGTGTTACTTATGAAACTGCTCATAAACTGGCTCCATGTGCTGAGCATGGTATGGTGCATAATTCGCCACTGGCCATCCCCCATATGGACCAACTTGATGGGGTGCTGAGGCCATTTGCTGAGGCTGTGGTGGAGGCGGAGGCTGAGTTTGAGGCTGAGCCTATTGTCGCTGTTGCTGCAGTAACTCCTCAAGTTGCTGTTGTAGTCTGGCAATTTTTGCAGTGATGTCAATCGACGGCGGCGGCGCATTGCGGTTGGTAGTAGCACGTACTCCCCTTCTGCGAACTGGATGGGCTTCGTTGCTCACCGAAGCAACGTTGGAGGCATTGCCATTAGTGCGAGCAGATCTTCGGAGCGACATCTTAGCATAGTTCTAACAGTTGAGAAAAACATGTTAGAACTTTACCCTAATTGGCTCTAAGGCAAAAACTTAATCTAAACAAACATAACTCGGACCTATCAATTATGACTTCTTATGAAAATTATATGAGCCTTCTTTATTATTAGAGTGGGTTTCTCTACTTAGAAAAATAAGCCATCTTTATTATTTTCTAAGTCTGTTTCTAATCATCCTATATGACTTAATTCTCAGGCTCGAAACTCATCTTTGTTCCAAAGTTAACCATATTGAGGGAGGGCTGGGATCAGTAAAATCGTTCCCACTACTATGGCCCCCTAACTCTCAATATAGAAACTCGGTACATTGATTTGTATCCACCCTCACCAAACTTAGTCATTATTTATTAAATTTATTATTTACTATGATTGCAAAAGAAAAATCAAACTCATACATGTTAACAAAATAACAATGATATTAATTTGGAAATTTTTTTTTCACTATGTACAATCATAAAAGAAAACAAATAATAAATAAAATAAATAAAGAAACTAATCTATTCTAAAAATAGAGATCTTCTATATTCGATCCTTCATCTAACATATCGTCATCTATTTCTTCATAGTCATCATTGTCTTGTGCCTCAAAATGCCCTCGAGGAAGATTCGTAAAAATTCTATGTTTTTGCTCATTTGTAAATTGAAATTCCATTTTTGAAGTGAACCTAAGTATGAGAAAATAATATCTCATAGCTACCAGCAATTCATCTTCATCATCTATCGTCTTCCAAATTTCTTCTAAGGCTGCAATCACAATAGGATAATCTCTAAAAAGTCTAATTACTAAAACGTATTGCTCCGTTGATCTCATCATGATCTGCTTAGATTCTTGGAGGTGACCTATCTCCCTGTGGAACAAAAGTAGTCTTCGAGTGATTCTTTCTAGCACTCATACGGTGTTTCTCGATTCTCTAATTCTTTTTAAGGACTTAATGGCTCGGATATCCTCATAAGTTAATGCTCCATTCATTCTTAACTGAAAACATAAAGACTAAAATCGTTATCTATACATATAAACATAATAACTATAATCATAAACACATACTTGGCGGTTAGATTCGGAGCTTGAGCGTGTGTATCAAGGAGAACTTCATGCAAATGAACCGTTGCTCTGATACCAACTGTAATGACCCAACTAATTCTAAACTTTGGACCATTAAATCTGCTTATACATAGACACTAATCATACCTATGAAGCATTCATGACTTTATTAAAATCTATAAAGTAAATGTTGAAATACATAAAATTCAGAGTATGGTATGGGATCCCATTATTTGAAAATAAAACATAACTTAAATCTTAAATAAATTCGTTATTAAATCAGGTGCGGAAAATACATAGAAAACATTATTAAAATGACTAAAAACAACATCGTCCTCGAATCGTTGACGCAGTCCACCGAATCCATTCTTCCTTAATACACAATCCCAAGCTGCCAAGAATCTTTCCGCCGCCATAACTATTTTCCTGCACACATAAAAATAAAGGAATGAGCCTAATGCCCAGTAAGGAAAGTCTACTAAAAGCATAAAACATACACATAAACATAAACTATAAACATATGACTATAAAAAAACATATACCATATAGGACTACACTATTAATGGCCATTAAGACATGTGATAAACCATCTACGTCCCCTGTCTAATATCTGAGGTAGGTTAGATCACATGATAGTATATGATAACCCATCTAGGTCCCCTGTCTAATATCTAAGGTAGGGTATATCATAACTCTAAACATGAAAATGATAAACACTAGGGCTTGCTAACTAAGCAACTATGAGCCCTAGATAAAAACATAACATATGGCATAATCATACCACAACATATAAATGTAACACATAAGCATATAAAAACTATCCTATTTTCCTTACCAATACCGGGATGTGAGAACAAGGACAGGATTTTGGAACACTCCTAAAATCCATCAATAAGAATGTGAGTATTCTAAAAGAAAAGAGATGAAAAGGAATGAACTAAACCACCGAGAGGAAACTTATCGACAAGAAATCTTAAGTTCAAAGAACTTAAATACCTAACCAAGATAATCAGAACACTGAGTTAGGATTTGAGTAGAGAAAACTATAAGAAACTAATGAAATATACAGAAATGAACTAGGAATAGGAATACCTTTGAATGCACTAGAACCGAACTATCCTTGATATCGAAAAACACACTATTAACCTTACTTCCCAAGTGTTTAATAAGCTTAAGATGATAAAGCTTATAACCCCAACCCAAGTGTTTACCACTCTAAAGTAAACCTAGCAGCTTGAAGGCTCTGAACTACGCTTGAAGAATGAAAGAAATGGCTGGGCACTAGGTCCTATTTATAGAGTTCAAGAATGAAAAGATCTTCTTTCAGCTTGAATAAAATAATGACTATTTAATTGAATTTTTTTGAATATTCGTACAGCAGAGGCTTAAGACTCGGTCAAAAAGATTCAGAGGCTTACTAAGAGGTTATGGATTGAATTGAGCTTAGTTTCAAAACCATTTGAAATACTTGCCCTAGGGCCGATATATCGCCTATGGTAGGCGATATATCGCCTAGACTTGTATTCCCGAGGCTCGTCGAAGCGTTCGTGCGAAGTTACATGTTTTTTGTATTCCCCGTGTGGTGATATATCGCCCCTAGAGCTGCGATATATCGGGATACGCTGAAATATTATACATGTAATTGCACTTTTTCAACCTAATTTGAATTGAGTAAACAACTTTGACTGAGTCATATAACGATTTTAAAGCTGCTGGCAGATTCTGGGGTTGTCAAATATTTCTTTTATAAAACTATTTCTCAAAAATACTTATTTTCTCAATAAACATGCTCATGACAAGTGTCATGATCTTATTAGTTCTATCTAAACCTTATAGTATAATAAATATCATCTTTATAATCAACTATATTAATCAAACCTTATGTTATAATTAATATTCTTAAACTATAGGTTAAACTTATAAAATCTATAAGTGTTGCTACGAGTGTTCAACTAAGTCCTGGCTTGAACCAAAATCAACAGTAATAAACATACTATAACTACTACTACTTCTATCTAACTAGCTAAGTAAAATTCTTAGACTTCTACAAATTCTAAGGCTAAAATCCCCAGGTGGGTTGCGACTTGGCTTAGTGGGTCGCGACTTGCCCTAAGTCAGAGAACTAGTACACAAGCCAAAGGGGAGGCGGGCCGCGACTTGGCTTAGTGGGTCGCGGTGCAACCCCATCTCAGAGAGCATTACTGGGCCAATTGACCACACGCGCTGCAGCGCCCTTGAACTGGGTTGCGGCGCACCCCTTCGAGCCCAGAAATTATGGGTTTTCTCCTCCTTCTTCCTAGCCAAAAGCCTCAAAAGCTCAATCAAACCTCCAATCAAACACAAAACCCAATCCATAATTCTTATTCCCACAACTTAATCAACTTACCTAAACCTATTAGAAATTCAAACTCTTATAAAGCACTCAAATTCAATCCCAAATCCAGTTAGTAATACTAGATCCCAAGTCAGTAGAATTCATCACTAAAGGTCCCAAACCAATTGACTTTAACACTCTAAATCAACTATCAAATTCACACCTATGCCAACCCAAACTCCTAACATAAACTCAACAGAATTCAGGGATTTAGACTAGAGTTCTTACCTCCAATTGAAGCTCAGTTCCTCCAGCAGTGACCTTGCACAAACCCAGCTTAATCCTTAGCTGAACTTCTTCAAGCTTTAACCTCTAATCAACCTTTTTCCTTCCCTTAGGTTCAAGACACAAGGGAGAGAGAGTACGTGGGAGAGAAAGAGGAGAGTTTGTAATATTTCCTAAATCTTCTACTGACTTCTAAACTTGAGTATATCTCTAATCTCTAAACAAATGCCCTTTTTGCCCTTCTAAGGTCACTGGTCCTCAAGTTGTTCCTTGGGGTAAAATTGTTATTTTCCCCAGTTCCTGCTAATTTCTCAAATGTTCCTTATATTTACCCACTAATCAGGTCATCCAATTAATTACCAATTATTTATTCAATGTCCAATAGTTATCAAATTATTCTCTAAATTCCCTGAAATCCCCTCAGGCTCTCCCCGAGCTGGGTACTAAACCCCATTGTGACTGTTTTGTCAATTCGCTCACTAGGACCGTCTAGAGCCATATGCAACAAATATATCCACATAATAATGTGGTATCAACAATTTATCACATATAATCACATTTATGCCCACAATGGGCCAAAATTAAAAATATGCCCTTATAAGCTATAAAGGTTCCACATGCATATCTAATACTCATAAACATGCGTATAACATATCCATATAGTCATACTAATAATGCATGCCACATAATCATGTATTTAACCATTTAAGCATATATATAAACCAATTATGTGCTCCCGGCACGCTAATCAAGGCCCTAAGCCTTATTAGCGATTTTGGGTCGTTACAGTTTCACCACCGAACTCTCTTTGGAACTGACCAAAATCCATCCTTCTCTAAATTACTCATTTGAACCACAACCTGTTAATCCTGCTGTTTATACTTAGTAACCTTTGTAATCACCATTGTTGTTCCTTTATCATTGTGCACATCTTTCCCTGCATTAGTAAATCTTTTCGCCTTCACTTCCTTTTTTCTCCAAACCACCTCAGACTCACGTTTACATGTAGCTTTAGTATGCCCCAATTTCTTACAACAAGAACACTTTGTAGGTAACAATTCATAGTCAATAATTTGGTCCATGACTTCGCCCATTTCATTAATATAGCTGATAAATTTAGGAGGGTTATCTGTTATTTCCATGCCCACAAGAACACATGCAAACTTGATCATAAATCTATCCTTAGTAACCTTATCTACCATAATAAGTTTTCCAACTGTACTAACAAGAGCACTCAAGCATTTCACTCCCCAATATTGCAGACCTAAATCAGGCAAAAGAATCCACACTGGAATATATTTTACTTACCTCAATGAATCAATTTCAATCGTCCATGGTCTAAGAATTACTGGTTTCTTATCAAAATGCACAACCCTTGATTCCAGCACCATATCTCGTGTAGCTTCATCTCTAAATTTCACCATTATATACCCAGCATTCATATGGTCCACCCTTTCTATCCCCAGATTTCCCCCAATTCTCTTGATGAACCCTCCAAATATAGTACAAGGAGGATTCACACCTAGCACCACACAGATCAGAGTAGATTTCCAAAACGAAGCCTCCACCTCAATCTTATCAATGTACAATTTTGCAATTAACTTGCCATCCTTCTGAATTGGTTATGAATATTATAACTGAGTACAGCCATAGAAAAGCAGAGATTCTCTGAATCGAGCCCACTTTTCCTTAGCTGAGTCCAATAATTTCATTGCTTCAACAACCTCAGCCCATGAATTCTTCTTTGAGTGGTCGACTCCAGCATCTTCAACAATCTCCACAGGCGACCCAAACATCCCTAGGTCTAGAAATTCTGCCCATGTATCCGCAAACTCCTCTTTAGCTGTCAACTAAGCATCATCTTCTTGACCAATGGATGAAGGGAGCTCCAGCGAAATAGATCTAAGTACTGTCTTCTGCACAGATCTAAGTTGTTTGAGGGGAACAACTTACTCGTTAATGATGAATGGTAGAATCCAAGGGAAGTTTAAAGGAGAAAAATGGCTAGACAAGGAGATCCAATTTCTCCTTTACTTTTTGTTATTGTTATGGATTATCTCACTCGGTTATTGCTCAAAGCGTCCACTTACAAGGCTTTCAGGTTCCATCTAATGTGCAAATCTCTTAAACTAGTTAGTCTTTGCTTGGCTGACGACCTTATCCTATTTTGCAAAGGTAATCTTGGTTCAATGCAAGTTATTCAAGGAGAGTTTGATGCCTTTTGTGTTGCTTTGGGCTTGGCTGTCAACAGAAATAAGTTTCATATCTTTTTTTTTGGGGGGGGGGGGGGGGGGGCGCTTAAAGTTGATGAGAAGGTTAAAATTCTAGAGTGTACTAAGATTGATGAGGGATATTTTCTGTTGAAATATCTTGGAGTCCCTATGTGGCCAACCAAATGGAAGGCTACAGATTGTGATCTTATTACAAAGAAGATTAGAATGATATTGCATTCTTGGTCGAGTCATCATCTCTCTTTTGCTGGTCGAGTTCAGTTGAGCCATTTTGTGTTGTTCGGGCTTCGTAGGTATTGGATGAGTATCTTTCTGCTGCCTCAAAGTGTTGCAAAGAAAATTGATCTTCTCTGCAGGAATTTTCTTTGGGGTGAAAGAGGATCTCAAAGTAAGTTTCATCTCACTTCTTGGGAGCAAGTTTTCTTTTCTAATGCTTTTTGAGGGCTGGGTTTCAGAAAAGGTCCAAAATGGAATAGGATTATGCTAGCTAAGTATGTTTGGGCGATCTTGTCAAAGAAAGATCAGCTGTGGGTTAAATGGGTGAGTAATATTTAACTAAAAGGGGAGAACATTTAGGGTCATACTCTAAAGCAAGATGTTAGTTGGTATTGGAGGAAATTGATTAAGTTGTGCAATACTATATCTAGAAGTGACTTAGAGGATGAATTAGTGAATGGAAAGTTTAGAATGGGAAGACTTTACAACTACTTAATTTTGAGAAGATAACCTATGGGAGAGTAGTTTGGTGTAAACTTTTGGCCTCTAAGCATAGGTTCATTATGTGGCAAGCAGTTAACAATCATCTTTTAACTAGAGATATGCTTCGCTATTGTCATTTAAATATTATCTTTATCTTATGCCATGTTTGTGCTCAAGCAGATGAAAATAACTCTCATTTATTTTTTGATTGTCCTTTTTCTAAGAGGATTATGCAGCGAGTGTATGGTTAGCTTGGAGCAGTGATTTGGCCATAGTCTTATGCTAGTTGGCACAGGTGGATTGTAGGCAGGAATAACGGGATGTTGCACAATATTGTGGCTGCTGCCTTTGTTGCCACAGTTTATGTCATTTGGTTAAACATGAATTTTTGCTACTTTGATAATGGTTGTTTTACTGTGTTGATAGTGGATGAGATGATTAGATTTAATGTTAAATCTAGAGTGCTTAATCTCAGTACTAGGACATTATCTAAAAAAGATAGGAGAATGCTTGAGTTTGTAAACAAATTGTAGTTTTTGTTGGTGTTGGTGTGCTTGTTTTAGAGAAGCTTGGTGTATTTGGTGGTTGATCAATACAAATTTTCTTTTCTGATAAAAAAATAATAATTGATTAAGTAATAAGAGATCATAAACTCAAGTTTGTCCAGGAATACTGTAACGCCCTACTTCCTTAGAGCCGTTACTAAGTGAGTTTAAAATGTCAATTCAACTCGCTAAACGAGGTTTTAGGTCAAAAAGTGTAATTAAATTATAAATAGAGTTATAAACTTTGAAAATAATTCCATTTACTGAAAAACATAAAATGTTTGACACTTGGGATCCCAAAATACTATTTAGAAATATTTACAACATATAAGTACAAACCAAGTCGACTAGACGAAAAAATCTAGGTTTTAATACAATCATCTCTCAAAACCACTGGCTGTGGCAGCCAAGCAGGCCAAACATGTACGCGCCACTTCACGCTCTCCGTACTCATGGTTGGTCGATTTTCCCCTTGCCCTTACCTGCACCACAGAGCACCCATGAGCCGAAGCCCAGCAAGAAAACCCTCACAAGCAGAAAACATATGCATAACAAACACTTAGCATATAAACAGGCCATCAATAGGCTAAACACATACGGCCATGCCGTCCCAGGTGCTTTACCAGGCCCTGGGTTTGCGGTCCACACCGTGAGGATATCCCAGGTATCCTTTAGGGTCTCACCCTGGCAACTCGCACTCCACGTGCTCAATGCTGCTTTCGGCCCCTTGCCGCACTTGGCCTTGCACTCCTCGTGCCTAACTGTAACGACCCAAATTCACTAATAAGGCTTAAGGGCCTTGATTAGTGTGCCTGGAGGGCATAATGGGAATTATGTGTGGTTTTAATGATTAAGATGCATGATTATGATTTTAAGCATGTTATATGACTATGTGTATTATGTTATGTGACAATTATGCTATGTGATTTGTACCACGTGGGTGTGATGATATCAATGTGATGCACGTGCCGAGACGGTCCTAGAAAGCTAGATAATGGTAACTGGTGATTTGGTAACTTGTGTAACTATTAGTAACCATAGAGAGTAACAGGTTTTATTGGAAAAGTGGTAGAATTGTAATGTTAGTAAAATGACAAGTGTGCCCTTGAGGTTTAGTTAGAAAGGGATATTTAAGGAGGGATAAAGTGGTCTTTTGGCAGTGAATAGGTGAGTTTCAGCTGAAGGAAAATACAATTACGTATAACACTTTGGGAAATTGGTTTATGCTGAATTTTGGAGACCTAGAAATAGAGAAAAAGAAAGATAGAAGAAGGAAGCTGAATTTGGCTTTTGGAAGGAGAATCAAGGGGTTTGAAGTTATCAAAATCAAGCTTAGGCCAAGGTTATTCAGAGGTAAGGATTAGAACTCTTCTTTGTTGAATTTAAGTTTGGATTTTCAGAGATTGAATGTGGGAATTCAAGGATAGTTATGGCTGTTTGTGGAAATTCAGCTTGTGGGGTTATAAGCTTGACTTGGAGCTGGAAGCAAGGAAGCTAGAGGTTGGACTCTTCATTCAAGGTAAGGATTCTGTGTAATTTCAAAGCTTATTTCTGTTGTGAATTAGGGAATTTGAAGTGTGGTTTGGGTTTAGGTTTAAGCTTTCAACTTTCTGGTTTGAGTTACTAAGGCATGGAACTCAAGAGTGAATTTTGGGAGTGATTGTGTAATTAAGCTAGGGGATGACGTTTTTAGGTTGTTGTGTGGTCTATTAGGGGTTTTGAGTTGGTTTTGGGACTTAGGTATGAATTTAGGATGGTTTGGAATGATTTGGGTTCGGGAAAAACGTAAGGGAAAACCCAGAAATCTGGGTTCGCGAAGGAGCGCCGCGGCCCTGTTCTTGGGCGCCGCGGCGCGAGGCTATTTCTGGGCAGAGCAAGCTCTCTGACTTCCTGGGCGCCGCGGCCCTATAGGGTAGCGCCGGGGCGCTAGGCCAATTTCAGGACATGGGAATTTGCAATTTTGAGCCTTTGCTCCGGGGGTTCGGGGGATGCCTTCGGTGCATTGTTTTAGGGATTTGGGGGGTTTTGAGAGTGTGGGATTGGTTCTGGGAAGTAGTTTTGGATTGGTTAGTGACAAAGGATGTTTCATTTGTGTTGTGATTAGGTCTTTGGAGAGGCTCGGGGTAGAGGACCGTGCTCGCGGCTTTGAGGCATCGGAAACTAGTGAATTAAAAGGTAAGAAAACTGCACCCGGTTGTGAGATTGAAATGGGACTAAGTGCTCCTGGGAATTGTGTCGTGTCAATGTTGGTATTACGCCATGGGACATGTAAAAGCGGTCTAAGAGTACCGTACATGATATTAGCGCACAGAGCGCATATTGGCCACTGGTAGCCAAGGACAATGGGATAACAGAGGGAGCAGCCTGAGGGCGCTAGCCCTAGTTATCATTTGTGAACTGTAAATGACATGAACTGATATGCCTAGTATGTGGAATACTTGTTTATACTGACTGATGATATATCTGAGTTTATGTGATGCAATGTGAGATGTTGACTTGCCTGCTAATTGTTCATGCTCTGTTGTTGTTGTGTTTTCTTGCTGGGCCATGGCTCACGGGTGCTACGTGGTGCAGGTAAAGGCAAGGGCAAGCTAGACCAAGCCTGAGGTGGAGAGCTCCAAGGTGGAATGTACATAGCCAGCTGTTCGATCACCATGGTCGAGGAGTGAGTCAGGACAGGGATCTACCTAACTGCTCATTTTGCCTTAGTATGGCTGGTTAATGTATTTGAACCTTGTAACTTTTGTAAACGGCCTTTAAACTGATATTTTTGGGATCCTGTGTAAATAAACAATGTTTTTTTAATGAAAATGTGGCTTTTGAAACCAAAACGCTTTCAACCCTAGTTCCTTAATAGTTTCAATAACACGATTTTATTTAAATGACTTGGTTAGCAAGTCTGGCACTTTATAAACACACAGTGTAACGGTCTTGGCTATCCAGGGCGTTACACTAACGCCGTTCCCGGCCCCTGCCGACATCGGCCTGCGCCGTTCCCGGCTCCTGCATATCATTTACACAAATTGCATTCATAGCATCATAAAACATATACTGAACATTAACAAATTCAATCCAAGGGCTACGCCTTGCAATTTAAATATATTGGGCTTTGCCCTGCATACAAGTTCTATGGGAACAATGGTTTTCTTACCTGCGTCCCGAGCTCTCCGAGCACCAATATCTCGAGCACAGTCCCCTAACTTGAGCCTCGTCGAAACCCTAGTCACAACGCATTAACAATATTCATCCATCAAGTTCTAATCCAATAATTAGTCTCAAACCATAGTTATAATCTCCGGGGCTTTGAATTCTATCAATCCTGGTGATAAAATCCGTCCCGAGCCTAAACTATTGAGTTCCCGTGCCTAAAACCCATATAGAACCCAAAAATACCTTAAGCGCCGCGGCTCTAGGGCCCCATGCCACGACCCCCAGCTCAACCCGAGGCCTTGCCTCACAATTACCCACACGTCCCGCGACCCTTGCTGAAGGGCGCCGTGGTGCGCCTCCAATTCTTGACGCCCCAAGATCAAGGGGGCTACGGCTCAGCAAGAATAGAGCTGCGACCCTAGCCCTCGAACCCAGAAAAACACCCTGTTTTTACCTCAAAAATCAATCCAATTATACCCAAAATCAAGCTAACAATTCCAAATAATCATCACAAAGGTTCTAGCCCAGTCTCAACATCAAAACCTATAAAAAATCTGCTCCAAAAACTCAGCTAAACACCCATGAACATATCAAATTCTACTCACATGCATTTCCTAAGAAAACAGTAGAAATCAACCATAATTCTCAAAGTTAGAGCTTACCCTTGTTGAGTTATGATTCAGAGTTGATCCCCTAAATTCCCAACTTTAATTCCTCAAGCTCCAAGCCCTGGTTTTCTGGTTAGAGTCTCCCAAGCTCTGCTCCAATTCTTAGTTCTTCACTGTTTTCTTTTCCTAGCTTGTTTCCTTGAGTTGTCTTAGAGAGTAAAGGTGAGAGAGAATAGAAGCTATCTTCAGCTGAGAAGGAAAAGTGAATGTCAGTTTCTAAGTCTCTAAAAACTTCCTAGGCTTTGTTTTATTTAACTTAAGCTTTAAGGTTACCTCAAGGCTCGGGGTGCCAAAAACGTCCCCGAGGGAAAAATGGTAAATTTCCCCAATATTCCCTCCTAGACATTCTAACCTCAAATATATCTCCAAATATTTATTTCCATAACCCGATAACCCCATAATACATCTAATACCCAAAATACCCCTCGACTCGCCTTGAGTCGGATTCTCAACCCCGTTATGACCTTCTGGCTAACTGCTCCCTAGAACTGTCTCGGATCGTGCTACGCAGATACATATCACATACATATCATATTTATCACATTTATGCCCTCAACAGGCTAAAATCACAAATATACCCCTACAATCCAAATGGGGCCCACATGCATATTTAATTCAACTAAACATGCATCTCTATCACATATTCACATAAATTCACATATTAACATATTAAATCATTTATTGCCCTCTAGGCGCGCTAATCAAGGCCCTAAGCCCTATTAGCAAATTTGGGTCGTTACAAATACCACTTCTCATAAGACATCATAAAACTTTTTAAATAATAAAACTTTTTAAAATGATCGGATTAGGACACTTGCTCTTTTTTCTTCACTTTCTTATACTCTATTATATCACCGTAGATGGCGATTGATAAATCTTGGACAACATTGAGAAATCGTGGTTGTCACGAATAATGGAATGGTCTACAAGCTGTTTTTAGGATGGCGTCGGAACATAAAGATTCTGATGGAAGAATTAGGTGCCTGTGTGTGAGATGCATAAATAATTGATTGGAATCTTTGGATGTTGTGCGAGCACACGTATTCGATAGGGATTTTCATCAAGTTTATGATAAGTGGATTTATCATGGTGAGGTGGAAGAAATTGTTGCCGATGAGGTGGTTGATGAGAATGAAGATGATGAGAAGATTCACATTGTGGAAGACTTCTTGTTGTACCCTAAAACTAGCACGAATTCAATTACTCAACTAGGGTACAACTGGCAGATGAATATGTGGAATAATAGCCAAGTAAGATATTTGGCTAATAATGATGTGAGAAGCTCGGGTACAGCTCGCACTACTACAAAAATAGGCTTTAACTTTTGTTTTTATACATAGAATTGTTGGGAAATACATGAAAAGCGAAGTTAAAGCTTTTGTTGGACTTTTAACTTCGCCTTTTGGTTTACCACTCATAGGAATTAACCTATTACTTTGGTTATTTATGTAAAGTGAAGTTAAAGGGTAATAGACAGAGGGGGAAAAAATGACGGAACCCTTTAACTTCAGTTTTTTTAAGTTAGGTTTTTTGCTAAAAACCGAAGTTAAAAGTGCTTATATCCTAAGCCCTTCGACTTCTCCCTCATTTCCGAAACACTAAAACCCCCCAAACAGAGAGCAAAAACTTCCATTTCCACCGTGCGAAAAATGAGGGTTTCGCCATTTAGCACCATTTTCCCTCATTTTCTTCCATCAATCTTGCTAGAAAACTCAAATATATCATAGAAACTTGGTTATTTTCAGTTTTGAGTGAAAAAGATGGTGTCTTGACAATGGTGACATGTGGTGGTCGGAGATACCCATTGTTTGGGGGCTTTTCAACAGATTTTCAGCTTCTATACAAAGTTTTGAGCTTTGTACTATGTATTGATAGTTAAATAGATGTTTACATGATTTTTTTTATATATATTATTTCGGATTTTTTTATATTTTTTGATAATATATTGATAATGCATATGTGTTTATGGTTGATAATAGTGTTTTAGAGTTGTATTTGATTATTGAAGAATGTATGAATCTTAAAAAATGTGTTTGTGATAATTTTTTTTATTAATCAAAATTTAATATTAATGTATTACTAAATTTATAATTTATTTGATTTATTTTTGCATTTTATAATATATTTTTATTTAGAATAATTATTTCGAAAACTAATGAAGTTAATATTTTCTTGTTGTTAAACAAAAGTTAATATGTTGTTGTTACAATAAAAAAAGATCAAGTTAATATCTAGTTAAAAAAAATTCATTTGTAAAATATAGTTTTAATGTTTAGATATGTTGTTGTAAAAAAAATTCAAGTTAATATTTAGTTAAAATAAAGTTTTACTTGTATAATATGATTTAATGTTTGGTACTAGTTATAATAAACTCAATAATTATAATATTTAATTTTGTTCATAATATTTTTAGGACACTTGTTGTTTGGAGATAATTTGATTTTTCATTGGTGGTTATTAGCTTAAAGATTAATTTTAAGGCGAGTGAGAATTTTATTTTTATTTATTATTATTGTACATATTTATTGAATTATAGTTAAATTATATTGAATTTAGTGGAAATTAGGTTTGAAAATTAGTGAAGTAGGTTTTGAGAAATTTGTGTGCTGCGGTGGTATAAGGATAAAATTATACATGTTGATTATTGTGTTGAATTAATAGGTACTTATGAAATTATGATATATTATAGAAACAGAGGAAACTCTGCCCAATTTTTTAGAATTTATTAATTGAACATGTTTTTAAATATGTATCATTTATTCATAGAGTTGTAATTTAAAAATTTTAGGTTTGGCGGTAGGATTTGAATAGGATATCGAGAATTTGTGTGCTGTGGTGATAACCATAAGTCCTTAGTTTAAGGTAGCCTTATCATGCCTCTTTACTAGATAATGTTACTTTGAACTAGGGGGCTTATGGATACCGTCAAAATTCAAGGCAAGCATTCAAGATGAAAATGGATTAACATGAGTTCTATTTTAATTGGAGACTAAGATTTTCTTTTCGGTATGAGGCATTCCTCCAATTTTTGATAAACTTGACATGATTATACTTATCTGCTCTGTGAAATGTTGCAAATTTTATTTGTAAATGGAATGTCAACAAGTTTGGGTAGTCTTATTCATAGGGGAAATTCTGCTAAATTTTTTGAAAAATATTTAGAAGAAATTTTAATATTTCAAATAATTACTTAGGTGAACTTCACAGGTTTAGTTGTATGAACACATTAGATTTTTATGTAGTACTTAACTTTTATTTCTGTTTGAATATGTATATATATGTACATTAAGTCTATATAGTTTGTGAATTTTATTTTATTTTAAGTTTATTGGAATGTTCAAATATATTTACTAATATTAAAATAATTACAAATTAGAATTAAAAAAATAATTATAAAATATTAATATACAAATAAAATAAATATTTTTTTTTAGGAAAACATATTTTAACTTCGGTTATTATGTAAAAACCGAAGTTAAAGGGTACCCCTTAACTTCGGTTTTTACATAATAAGGGAAATTAAAGGGTCCAATTTAACTTCGGTTTTTAGATACTTTTAACTTCGCTCAGATTAACTTCGGTTAATATATCCACGAGATCCAAAGAATAACAATTGAAAAAACCGAAGTTAAAGCCTATTTTTGTAGTGGTGTAGCGTACACAATGCACATGTTGCTATCATAGCACATCTTAGGATAACAATCCAGTTCGAGACTTATAGTGGCCAGATCTACATTTGGACGCTCCGAGCTTAATAAGAACTAAGGTTCAGATAGTCTTTAAACACCAACTCAGGTGAGATATCCAGTTTGTGGAAACCAGGTCAGAACGCATACTGAAGGATCCCAAGAGATTCTGAGGCTCCTTATGCACTCATTAGTGCCTAGGCTGTATTATATATCTATCATTTATTATCCGAGATAGCTGGAGTATATTCTATTTTGTTATAAAATCATATCCCCATGTAAATGGGAATAATCTATATTAAATGTATACCTTATTTATTCAAGCAGTTACCCAAACCTGTCTAAGAAATTCCCCTATAAATATCAGGGATAATGGACAGAGAAGGGGACTACCCTTTTGTATTACTAAAACTCTACAGAAATTGTGAGAGAAAAGCAATAATACTGTCTCATGGACTAAGTGGATTTTAACCACTGAACCACGTAAAAGTTGTGTGTGTACAAGAGGTTTCTTATTATGTCGTTACAATTTACAATTAAGAACTAATATCCCTATTAGATTTCTTAATCTACCACTGGCGAAAAGTCGCGTCAACAGTTTGGTGCTTTCATTGAGAGGAATTTAGTGCTTCACAAGTTTTAGTCGACATTCATCATGGTGCTCACTCGATCGATGCATGACAATGAGATGGAACAGCCTGGTGGGCAGGAGGCCCATCATACTGCTGTTCCCACTGAAAGGGGCCCAGATGTTCAACAACATCCTGGGAAACAACCGGTGGGTCAGGACGACCCTGGGAGTTCGGCGTAACTCACACCAAATCCTAATCCAGGATATTTGATGGTCGTCAAGATGGAAAACACCTAATTAAGGAGCCATCTCTCTAAGGCAAACAAACAGATCGAGGAGGTCTTGGCTCGGTTACCCCCTCTTCCAATCGACGTTAATGTCAGAGAGGCAAAGTGGGTCTTTGTAACGTCCCAAAAATGCTAATAGGATTTAGTGCCTTGATTAGCATGCCAGGAGAGCATAATTGTATATATGTGTGATTTATTGATTAAATGCGTGACTATGTGGCATGCATGATTTACATGATAATATGAACAATTTATATGCACGTATATGAGTATTAAATGTGCATGTGGCCCCGTTTTGTCTATAAGGGGCATATTTGTAATTTTGACCCGTGAGGGCATAAATGCAATTATATATGTTAAATAATTGAGACCACATTACTATGTAGATATATTTGTAGTATACGGCTTGAGGTGATCTTAATGAGCAGATTAGCAGAATAGTCACAGTGGGGTTTAATACCCGGCTCGGGGTCAGCCTAGGAGTATTTTGGGAAATTTAACATATATTTTGGATTTATCGAGTAACGAGTAAGTATTTGGTGATTAGTTGGGCATGTTGGGATTAATTGGAAATTTGTAGGACGACTCGAGGAATTAGCGGGAAATGGGGCAAATGACTGTTTTACAATTAAGAGCAATTAGAGGGCTAAGTTGATTTTAGGGGCATTTTGGTCCTTTTTAGTTAAGGGTTATACTGAGTGGAAACTCTAGGAATAATCAGAACCCACTAGAAACTACTAAAACTCTCAGCACTCTCTCTCCCTCTCACTCACGTTCTTTATCTCCCTCTCTTGTGCTTTGAAGCTGAAGGATTTGAAGGAAAAGTCTGGGGATTTAGCAAGGAAGTCTGGGAAATTAAGCTAGAATCAGTAAAGAAAATGCTGAGGATTGAGGCTATTAATAGAGGTAAGGATTCTGTCTTGATTCTTTTGAAGATTCAGATTGTTAGGTTGAGTCTTGACTGGGTTTTTGAATGTTGATTGGTTTCTGATTTGGGATGGTGATTTCAGTAGGATTTTGAGAGTGTTTTCATGTCTAGGCTGTGTGGTTAAGAGTCCCAGACTCAATTCTGGGTTTGGTTCTAGGTTTCAAGGGGTTTTCGTTGGATTAAGTTGGGAAAAATGTTGGAGAAACCAAGGGATTTCTGGGTTCAAGGGGGCGCGTCGCGATTCTATTCATGGGCGCCGCGACCCACTTGCCCGAGAAGTCCTTGGGTAGCTTGCTGATTCGTGGGTGCGCCGTGGCCCTTGGGGGGCAAGTCGCTGCCCGCGTCCCCCTAGACAAGAGGCTGGCGCCACGACCCTTAGGGCCAGGTCGCGGCCCGCCTAGGCAGCCATAGCCTAGGTTTGTTTTTAGGCTCAGAGAGTCTTGGGGATTTAAACCAAAGCACTCGGGACGAATTCTACTACTGTGTTTACTGGAATTTGAGGTTCCAAAGGCTAGTATTTGTTTCCAAAGCATTTAATTGGGTTAGATTTTGATAGTTATCCATTGTCGCTTGTGACTAGGGTTACCTTTAAGGCTCGGGATTGAGGATCGTGCTCGGGATCGCTCTACATCCTTCGCTTGTGATTCAAGGTAAGAAAACTGCACCAAAGTTGTAAATGGGATTGAGATTCCTTGTAAATGAGCATATGTGTTCTGTAACTTGTTAATCTGTTATGTGTGATGTGAATGTACGACCTAAGGGAGTCAGGGCTGATGTTGAGTGTACTGAACGCAGCTCGGCCTAAGCGAGCCGGGATTAGCTAAATAACTAGAGGACTTGGCCTAAGGGCGTCGACCCCTATTTAACAGTATTGAGGTTGATTTATATGTTTAGATTGAACTATTATCGTTGTCTAGTTTAGCACTTGTATTCTGCTGTTAATTGAACTGATTGATCTAAAGTTTGGTATGTATATTCTGTTGTTGTTTATGCTTGTTGATTATGGTTTTCTTGCTGAGCCTTGGCTCACGGGTGCTATGTGGACCAACCATGAGTTGGGGAGCTTTGGGGCGGAGTGTACATCGGCAGCTGCTCGACCGCCACGGCCAAGGGGATTACAGGGACTAGAGCTCAAACTTATATTTTTCATTTAGACTGCCTACTATTGTATTAACTTTTGAGGGTTGTATCCGCTATGCAAATCGTACTTTTGGGATCCTATGTATCAAACTCTTATTTTAATGAAAATTTACAATTTTACAAACAAAATCTTTTAACCCTAACCTGTCACTTGACTTTAGAAACACATTTATGTTCAAACAACTTGACTAGCAAGTCTTGCACTATTTTAAACACACAGTGTAACGATCTTCGTTATCCAGGGTGTTAAAGTGTCATAATTTCCACAGGAATAACCGGTCTAAACCTAGTCGTTCTGTCAGGACCACCACTCTGAGCTCTGTACCTTCAGAGAGAAACCACCGAAGCGCTCAACCCACTAGTCATCACAAGAGTCATCATCAACATGTCAGTCGGTCAGTCAGAACTACGGCCCCCAGCTCCGTACCTTGTTAACAGATTCCCAGGAGTGCCCACAACAACCCACCAGGGCGGGCTGGAACAAGTTCACGGAGGCAAAATGCTCTAGCAAATCCTCCATGCCACGATCAGAACCCCAGGCATAGAGAACTCAAGACATTGGGGTAGAGCCAAGGCATGCTAATTTAGTAGGATAGCCTCTCCAATAGGGCATCCACCATAACTAGTTAGACATCCTACACCACCTCCCCACAACGAGATGCTCCAGCTCGTGGGAATAGTAGGAGAAATCCTCCCTAGTCAGTGGATACTTATGTCCCCCGGGAACGTGCTGAGAATCCAGGTCCTCGATCTTAGATGCGGGCCATAAATTTTGTAAATAGAAGTTACTGGAAGGGGAGGCAGTGTGGAGGCAAGTCTGAAAGCTACCTGAGGAATCATTTGAGCTCAGCACAAAGTTTGCGGTATGAGCCACAGCCCGACCTGCACGATCATTTGAACTTAGAAAGAAGGTATCCATCTCGTAACGAGGATGTTAGTTATACTCGACATGAGGGAGGTCTGTCTATCGTATGTGACAATGGGAATGCCCCACCTAACCAAGCTCGGACAAGGAGGGACAACAACCCATGAAATGCGTGCAATAGGATGGGAGCTGCTGAATAGCCCCCAGCTAACCTAGAGACCAAGGACCTAACCCTTGAGCGACTGACCTTGATGGAGGAACATATGAAGAGGCTTTTATATGGAAAGGGGGTGGATGATTGATACTCAGATGATAGCTCGAACCTTTTGCTCCAAACATTGCAGCAGCTACATATCCATTGTCTTTAGGATGCCAAACATGCCGACATTTAATGTAACGACCCAAAAATGCTAATAGGGTTTAATGCCTTGATTAGCGTGCTGGGAGGGCATAATTGCATATGTGTGTTTAATTGGTTAAATGCATTACTATGTGGCATGCATTATTTATGTGATTATGTGAATGTATTATATGCATGCTATGAGTATTAGATATTCATGTGGGCCCTTTACTGTTTATAAGGGCATATTTGTAATTTAGGCCCGCTAAGGGCACAAATGTGATTATATCGGATAAATGGTTGAGACTACATTATTATGTGGATGTATTTGTAGTATATGTCTTGAGACGATCCTAGTGAGCGGATTAGTGAAATAGTCACCGCAGGATTTAATACCTGGCTCGGGGTGAGCTTAGGGGTATTTTTCGAACTTGGACTATATCTTGGGGTTTATTGGGTAACAAGTGAGATTTTGGTAATTAGTTGGGCATGACAGAATTAATTGGAAATTGGTAGGATGAATCGAGGAATTAGCAGGAATTGGGGACAAAATCACCATTTTGCCCTTAAGGGCAAATAAGAGGCTAAGTTAACACCAAGGGCAGTTGGGACTTTTTGGTCAAAGCATAAGCTTAATATGATTTAGGAAAAACAACCAGAACTTACCTAATAACTACAGAACTCTCCCCCTCTAACCATAAACGTTTTCCCTTTCCTTCTCTAGAACTCAAGGGGAAATTATGAGATTTGAAGGAGAAAAGCCAGGGATTCAAGATGGGAATTGAACTGAAGGTAGCTGGGAAATTAAAGCTAGGGAACTGAGTAACTTTTGAGGATCTAAGCTATGAATTTAGGTAAGATTTCAGGTCCTAGTCCGCTGAATTTTGATAAATAATTGTTGAGTTTAGAGCTTGCATAAATTATGGGTTTTAACTGATTTTGGATGTTTAATAGGTGTAAGAAATTGTTTATAGGTTAATTATTATGTCTAGGTTGTAAGGATGAAATTCTGGGTTCAATTATGAGTTTGGATGAAGGTTTGGGTTGGATTTTAAGGTCAAGGCTCTAGGGAAACACTAAAAAAAAAAGGGAATTTCTAGGTTTGGGGCCTCGGGTCGCGACCCTGTACTTTAGGCACCGCAGGCCGCGTGCATGCAGAGGTTGGATGCCTCTATTCGCCAGGCGTGCTTCGACCTAGAGGGGTGCAAGTCGCAGCCCGTGCCCTCTAGCAGAGAGGGCCTCGCCTCTGTCTAAGGGGCTGGCAGCGGCCTTTAAAGGCAAGTCGCGACCCTAAATATTAAATAAAGGGCAGCTAAGGTTTTCAGCTCGGAGAGGCTCGGGGATTCAAACCTAAGCGCTCGGGACGAATTCTACTACCCGGTTTAGTAGAATTCTAGGTTCCAGAGGCTATTATTTATTTCCTAATCATTTATTTGGGTTAAAAATTGATAGTTACCCATTGTTATTATGACTAGGATTATCGTTAAGGCTCAGGGCTGAGGATCGTGCTCGAGACCGCTCTTTATTTATTGCTCGCGATTCGAGGTAAGAAACTGCACCCATGTGGTTGTGAATGGGATTGAGGTTCCCAGTAATTGAATATATGTACTGTGTGATTGTATGGTTGTTATGTGTTAAATGAAAGTACGACCTAAGGGTGTCGAGGCTGATGATAAGCGTACGCAGCTCAGCCAAAGCGAGCCAGGATCAGCTAGATAAACAGAGGGCTCGACCTAAGGGCGTCGATCCTGAACATTGGTATTACTGATTGAGATGTATGCTTGAGAATATATGTTTACCATTGTTTATCTTAATGCTTGTACTTTTTTTGAATAATTGAACTAGTTGGATTAAAGTTTATTAAATGCTACTGCTGCTATATGTGTTTGCTGCTTATGGTTTTCTTGTTGGGCCTTGGCTCACGGGTGCTACGTGGTGTAGGTAAAGGCAAAGGGAAATTGGACAGACCATGAGTTGGAGAGCTCTAGGGGCAAAGTGTACATCGTTAGCTGCTCGACTGCCACGACTGAGGGAAAATTACAGGATTAGAGCTCTAAATTGTATTTTTCAATTAGACTGGCTTTTGTTGTAATAGCTTTTGGGAGTTTTATTTACCATTTCTACCCTATTTTTGGGATCCCATGTATCAAACATTTGTTTTAATGAAAATTAACCATTTATGATCAAAATCTTTTAACCCTAACCTATTAGTTGACTTTAGGATCACATTTACATCCAAACAACTTGATTAGCAAGTCTTGCACTATTTTAAAATACACAGTGTAATGGTCTTGGTTATCCAGGGCATTACAACTTGGTATCAGAGCGGTCTAAGTTTAAGGGTTCCTGAAGACTGGCTGGGCATGTACACTCGCTGCTAAAGATAAGCTCGACTCAGGGTTTGGTAACTATATATATGTGATTGTACGCTTAAATGTTTAAATGAAATATAACTGCTTTATTTGCATGATTAACAAGGAGAATGAAATATACTGATAGGGCCTAGCCCTTGACTGCTATGTGGATATGATGAGGCATGCTTATTAGCATTGCTATTGTATGTAAATAAATTTTTAAATGCTTGTTTGCATCTTGATTACTTATGTTGGTTGAGTTTTGATATTGGACCATGGAAATAATGTTAACCTGTCATCATTGCCTGACTGCCGAGTCGTTGATTGTAGATAAACTTGGATAGTTCTGCATCCAAGGTGATCAATACGGCTAGTCAGCACTGGGGTTGAGGCAAGAGAAGATGAGGAGGGCTAGAATCCTTCGCCAATCCCTGAGAACTGGCAGCAGATACTTGCTAATATGCAAGCTAGGTTACAGAGTGAGAAAGAGTAGATTCACTTTTTGAGACAGTAGGCTCCGTCAGGGAGTGCTGCACCTATTGTGCTACAAGTTGTACAACCACTTGAGGTTGGAAACAGGTGGGAGCCACTTTATGAACGATTCAGAAGACATCATCCTCCAACCTTTGAGGGAGGACCAGATCCAGTGAAGGGTTAATAGTGGTTGAATATGATCACCTCCATCTTGGACTTTATGAGGGTGGAAGGTAATGACAAGGTGGCCTGTGCCACCTATATGCTTAGGGGGGATGCTTGTATTTGGTGGGAGGTGGCATCATTGACTTAGGATGTTTTATTCTGTGGTTGGATGGGTTCAAATATCTGTTCAATTAGAAGTATTACAACTTTGCCATTAGGGCAACAAAGGTGAATGAGTTCATGGGACTAGTACAGGGCAGCATAACAGTTACTGAGTATGCGTTGAAATTTGATAGTCTAGCGAAATTTTCACCAAACTTAGTACCTATATATGCGGCCAAACTAGACTTGTTTGTTGGAGGGCTTAATGCTATGATAGCCCGAGATGTGAGGATTACACAGGTACCTAGGCAGACGACTTATGCCCAGGCTGTTGAGAAGGCTCTTACTACTGAGGAGGCAGAGACTAAGATTTGGAGGGAGAACGCTGCTAGACGGGATGTTCGCAGGTTAGTGCCTCCATATACAGGGTCTGGTAGGGGCGGAGGCCCCAATGATCTTAAGAGAAAGATCCCTGACACCTCGACCATTGCTAGTCCTGATAGGAGGGGCCGGGGTGTCCAGGGTGGCCGCTAGGGAGGCAGTGAGACATGGAGGAGTTATCCAGAGTGTACAAGATGCAGGAAGCTCCATCCGGGAGAATGTCAGACAAAGGCTTGTTACTTGTGCGGGCTGGTTGCACATCTTAAGAAGGATTTCCCAACATCGAAGAAAGAAGAACCAGGGAAGGTGGAAAGCTTCTGTAATGCCCCAAATTTCCTAATGAGGTTTAAGACCTTGATTAAGAGGTCGGGAGGGCCTATATGTGATATGAGTGTGGTGCTTTATTATTGTTTGGTTATGCTAGGGTTACTCAGCAGAAGACGATCCTAGGAGGTAAACTGATGGGAAAGTCACAACGCGATTTATTCTTGACTCGGAGTGAGCCAAGGGGTATTTAGAGCATTACCGGGTTATTGGGTAATGAGAATTAATATTTGGTGATAAATTGGGAGTTAGTAAGATCAGGGGGAAATTTTGGAGGTTTTGACTATTTTGTCCCCGGGATTGTTTTCGGGACCCCGAGCATTAGGTTTTGGTTGAGGATACTTAAGTTTGAAGTAACCTTTTAAAAGAATAAATGAACGTTCTATACGTTCTCTAACCCTCAAAGTTCCATTTTCGTCTCTCGATCGTATTTTCGAAGATAACTTGAGTTCTAGGACTCAGATCAAGCGAGGATCGAGGCATAGCAATCCTAGGGAAGATTGGAAGCTTAATAGCCGAAGGATTTAGTTGGAAACAACTCAACTGGAGGCAATTCAAGTTTTAAGTTTTTAAATTTTTTAAGCTTGAATTGGACTTTGTGTTTTGATGAGTTTTTGTTAGATTTGAAGCTTGGGTTTTATGGGTTTTGGATCATGGGGATGTTTGGGAACTTTGATTTTTGGATTTGGAGGTGTTTAGGTATATTTTTGGGAGGTACTAAAAGGTTAAAAATGGGGTTATGATTGGTTCTGGGTGGGGGGCCGCGACCCTAGTTCGAAGAAGCAGGAGGAGGTACTTTGGCCTTGCTGGGCGCTGCGGTACTGTGTGAGGGGCGCCGCAGCCCTTGGCTTGATGTGGTTGGGGGCCGCGGCTCAAGGTGTTAGGGCTACGGCTTAGGCCGGGTGTTGAGCCCGTTTGGGTGTTTTGACCTCGGGAACTTGGTTTTAGGCCTCGGGATCATTCCTACTACCCGGATTAGTGGGGTTTGATGTCTTGGAAGCTAGGTTTTGGTTCTGGGATTGGTTTTAGAACTTGAACTCATTGGATCACCATTTGTGGTTGTGACTAGGTTATCATTAGAGGCTTGGAATCGGGATCGCGCTTGTGGCTCATTTATTGGTAACCTGTGCTTGGACCAAAGGTAAGAAACTGCACCCTATGTATATATGACATGCATGGTTATTCTTGATGCATGTTGGATGTTTAAATGTGACATGCATGGTTATTGTTGAGGCATGTCAAGTAATTAAATGTGATGCATGTGTTGCATGGGAAACATGTGATTAGGGCATGCTATTAATATTGAATATGAGATTTTTCAGAGCTTGAGCCTCTGTGTTTATGCATGGTCCTAATTATGCTAGTAATTGTTGGGTAAGTATGCTGAATGCCCTGTATTGGGATATTTGACATATGATATATGTTTGGTAGCATTGCTTACTTGTGTATGTCACTGACTAGTCAGGGTTGGCATTGGTCGAGTATCACAGACCTAAGGGCCAAGAATGGCATAGCGTCATGAACGCAGGGCCGATTAAAAGATTAGATGTAATCCATATCAGGGTTGAATGACCCTAAGGCATTAATGCTGGACCTTGTATATGGAGGCTTTATTATTTTTTGGTTATGCTAGGGTTACTCAGCACAAGATGATCCTAGGAGGTAAGCTAATGGGAAAGTCACAACGAGATTTATTCTTGACTCGGAGTGAGTCAATGGGGTATTTAGAGCATTACTGGGTTATTGGGTAATGGGAATTAATATTTGGTGATAAATTGGGAGTTAGTAAGATCAGGGGGCAATTTTGGAGGTTTTGTCTATTTTGTCCCCGGGAGGGTTTTCGGGACCTCGAGCGTTAGGTTTTGGTTGAGGCTACTTAAGCTTGAAGTAACCCTTTAAAAGAATAAAAGAACGTTATGTACGTTCTCTCTCCCTCAAAGTTCCATTTTCGTCTCTTGATCGTATTTTCGAAGATAACTTGAGTTCTAGGAATCGGATTCAAGCGAGGATCGAGGCATAACGATCCTAGGGAAGATTAGAAGCTTATTAGCCGAAGGATTTAGTTGGAAACAACTCAATTGGAGGTAATTCAAGTTTTAAGATTTTAAACTTGAATTGGACTTTGTTTTTTGATGAGTTTTTGTTAGATTTGAAGCTTGAGTTTTATGGGTTTTGGATCATGGGGATGTTTGGGAACTTTGATTTTTGGATTTGGAGGTGTTTAGGTATGTTTTTGGGAGGTTCTAAAAGGTTAAAATCGGGGTTATGGCTTGTTCTGGGTGGGGGGTCGCGACCCTGTTCTTGGGCGTCGCGGCCCCAGTTCGAAGAAGTAGGAGGAGGCACTTTGGCCTTGCTGGGCGCCGCGGCCCTGTGTGAGGGGCGTCGCAGCCCTTGCTCCTGATGTGGCTGGGGGCCGCGACTCAGGCAGGGTGTTGAGCCCGTTTGGGTGTTTTGACCTTGGGAACTTGGTTTTAGGCCTCAGGATCATTCCTACTACCTAGATTAGTGGGGTTTGATGTCTTGGAGGCTAGGTTTTGGTTCCGGGATTGGTTTTAGAACTTGAACTCATTGGATCACCATTTGTGGTTGTGACTAGGTTATCATTAGAGGCTTGGAATCGGGATCGCGCTTGTGGCTCGTTTATTGGTAACCTGTGCTTGGACCAAAGGTAAGAAAACTGCAGCCTTTGTATATATGACATGCAAGGTTATTCTTGATGCATGTTGGATGTTTAAATGTGACATGCATGGTTATTGTTGAGGCATGTCAAGTAATTAAAAGTGATGCATGTGTTGCATGAGAAACATGTGATTAGGGCATGCTATGAATATTGAATATGAGATTGTTCAGAGCTTGAGCCTCTGTGTTTATGCATGGTCCTAATTATGCTAGTAATTTTTGGGTAAGCATGCTAAATGCCCTGTATTCGGATATTTGACATATGATATATGTTTGGTAGCATTGCTTACTTGTGTATCGCACTGACTAGTCAGGGTTGGCATTGGTCGAGTATCACAGACCTAAGGGCCAAGAATGGCATAGCGTCATGAACGCAGGGCCGATTAAAAGATTAGATGTAATCGATATCAGGGTTGAATGACCCTAAGGCATTAATGCTGGACCGACCCTAAGGTCGATGAATCTTATAAGCGCTTGACTATTCTAAGCTAGTTACTCAGAGCCAAGGCCAAAGGCCTAGGTGACAGCTTGTCACACGGCTAGGGAGCAGTACTCCATGGTTATGACTCTATGGTCACGAGGAAGGTTATGTTGGTGACTAGTCCTCATGCACCTATCCTGCTTAAGCTAGTGAAAGGTTCACTTATCTATAAAGCCCCGGTGACCCTATTTTCACATGGCTATTGGGATTAAACCCACCTCAGTGACTATTACAACTATCACTCTTCTATTTTGGACTAAAAGCCCTGGATGATTATTATGATTATGGGTTGATGTGTTATACTCAACATTACGTGAACTCATTTTCCTGCTTGAATAGTGTTATATTTGTTAGGCGTGTGCCTTATGATTTCATGACATGTTATAACTGTTCATGAGCAGATTGAGTTTTCTTGCTGGGCTTCGGCTCACGGGTGATGTGTGGTGCAGGTAAAGGCAAAATAAAGTTGGATCATCCTTGATTTGGAGAGCTTAGGTGATGGTATGTACATATGCAGCTGCTTGACCACCACGGCCGAGGTTTGAAGGGGAACTAGGGTTAAACCCTGTTTTGCCGCCTAGATCGGCTGGTTGTTAATATTTTCTTGTAATAGATCTCTAAATTATATTTTTGGGATCCCAATGTATATAATGAAATGTTATATCTTAACCAAAAACTTTAATCCCTAAACCGCTAATCATACTTAGTTACACAATTTTGGCCAAATGACTCGATTTGCAAGTTTAGCACTGTTTCCAAGGCACACCGTAATGGTCCCTAGAGTTTAGGGCGTTACAGCTTCACTCTAGCTCAAGTGTTCACCTTGACCTAGGCAGAGGACGAGGCTAGTCCCTCAGTAGTGACAGGTCAACTTTCTAGCGCTGGCTCTTCATATACTGTACTAATTGACTCTCGTGCTACACATTCATTTGTTTCTAGTAAAGTGATTGATAGATTGTTTAGACCTAGTGAGTACTATACCGCGGGGTTTGGGACCATACTGCCTACAGGGGTGCTGGTAGTTTCTAGGAGATGGATTAGGGCACTCCACCTGATGGTAGATAGTAGGGAATTGTCGATATATTTGATTGAGTTAAGTATGGATGATTTTGATATGATTTTAGGAATGGATTGGTAAGTCAGATATGAGGCTACTTAGATTGCAGGAAGAAGATGGTGACCTTTGAGCCTGAGGGTGAGGACTCCTTTTTTTTCGTGGGTGTTGTCCATGGACCCCGCATTCCCATGATATCAGCAATTAGGTCTAGGGACCTATTACAAGGAGGTTGTATAGGTTTTCTAGCTAGTGTGGTGGATACCACTAGAGTTATGCCAGTAGGGCCGGGAGAGACCAGATTGGTACGTGAGTTGTTGGATGTGTTTCTTGAGGATTTACCAGGACTTTTGCTGCACAGGAAGATTTAGTTCGTCATTGAGTTAGCGCTGAGTTCAGAGCAAGTGTCGAGGGCACCATATAGAATGGCTCTGGCAGCATTGAAGGAGTTGAAGATACAATTGCAAGAGCTTTTAGATTTGGGGTTAATCAGACCTAGCTTCTCCCCATGGGGTGCTCTGGTTCTATTTGTGAAAAGGAAGGATGGGACTCTGAGAATATGTATAGACTACAGGGAGTTGAACAAATTGACTATTAAGAACAAGTATCCTTTACCAAGGATCGATGAACTATTCAATCAGTTGTAGGGAAAGACGGTATTCTCGAAGATTGATCTTCGATCTGGTTATCACCAGCTGAGGATCAAGGACAAGAATATTCTGAAGACGGCCTTCCGTATGAGGTATGGGTATTATGAGTTCTTGGTCACATCATTTGGTTTGACCAATACCCCAGCAACGTTTATGGATTTGATGAACAGGGTGTTCAAGGACTTCTTGGATCAGTTTGTGATTGTCTTCATCGACGACATCTTGATTTACTCCAGTTCCGAGGCAGATCATGAGCAGCATCTACCACAGGTATTACAGAGACTGAGAGAGCATCAGTTGTATGCTAAGTTTAATAAGTGTGAGTTCGGGCAGCCATAAGTGACATTCCTTGGACATATTGTTGGCGGAGATGGGAATAAGGTGGACCTAGCTAAGGTAGAGGCAGTTAGGGATTCGCCGAGGCCAAGGAACGCTTTAGAGGTTAGGAGTTTCCTTTGGTTTGCGGGATATTATAGACAGTTCGTGGAAGGATTTTCGAAGATTGCCACACCGATGATAGAATTGACAGGGAAGAATCAGAAGTTCACCTGGTCAGACAAGTGTGAAAATAGCTTCCAGGAACTGAAGCGACGACTGATTACTGCTCCTGTGTTGAATCTTCCTTTGGAAGGA
Source organism: Humulus lupulus (assembly GCF_963169125.1). Taxonomy (NCBI): domain Eukaryota; kingdom Viridiplantae; phylum Streptophyta; class Magnoliopsida; order Rosales; family Cannabaceae; genus Humulus; species Humulus lupulus. The sequence continues at coordinate 77,685,806 of NC_084798.1, read as the reverse complement.
GGAAAGTTTGTAGTGTACTGTGACGCATTGAGGTTGGGGTTGGGATGCGTGTTGATGCAAAATGAGAAGGATATTACCTATGCATCAAGGCAGTTGAGGGATTATGAGCAGCGGTACCCTACCCGTGATCTGGAGTTGCCAGCGGTGGTATTCGCATTGGAAGTTTAGCGACATTAATTTTATGGAGAGAAGTGTGAGATATATACCAATCACAATAACTTGAACTATTTCTTCACCCAGAAGGACTTGAATATGAGACAGAGACGTTGGCTGGAGTTGGTGAAGGACTATGATTGAAATATCCTTTACCACCCAGGGAAAGCCAATGTAGTGGCAAATACGTTGAGCCAGAAGGGCCCGAGACTGTTATTTAGCTCTAAACAAATATCAAAGGAGTTGGCAAATGAGATGGCTAGAGTGAGGATAGAGCTAGTTATGGGCCGGTTGGCCAATATTACCTTACAGTCGACCCTTCTAGAGAGGATAGGGGAGGGTTAGATGGATGACACACAGTTACAGGACGTTAGAGGGAATGTCCTAGCTGGAGTGGCTAAGGATTATTCCATTTCAGAGACTGGTTTACTACAGTACAAGGATCAGATCTGTGTTCCGATGGATATGGGTATTACATGAGAGATACTTGATGAATCCCATACTACATGACCCCCATAGTGGAGTACCTCACAACCAAAAAGCTACCTGACGATCGAAAGGACACGAGAAAGCTACTGTACCAAGCTCTGCAGTATGTTATGGTTGAAGGAGTCCTATATAGACGAGGGCATTCGCTGCCCCTCCTGCGATGTGTTCTGACCGGGGAAGCACATACTATTTTTCAAGAAATACACGAAGGCTTCTGTGGGGACCACTTTGGGGGGGAAAAGTTATCTCTAAAGATATTGAGACATGGATATTTTTGGCCCACTCTGACAAAGGACTCGATCTCATATGTGCAGAAGTGTGACAAATGCCAATGCTTCACCATAGTTGCCCAAGCTGCGCCCGTCGAGCTAACCATAATCTCATCCCCTTGGATGTTTGCAGCATTGGGAATTGAATTAATTGGTTCTCTACCAACAGGAAAAGGAGGAGTTTGGTATGTAGTAGTCGCCATTGATTATTTCATGAATTAGGTAGAGGCTGAACCTTTGGCAACCGTCACCTTGAAGAGAGTCCTGGACTTTGTTTTGAAGAATATCATATGTCAATTTGGACTCCTGAGAAAGATTGTGCTAGACAACGGAACTCAGTTCGATAGTGATCTCTTCACAAAATTTTATGAAAAATATGGAATAACCAAGAAATTCTTGTCGGTAGCATACCCACAAGCCAATGGCCAGATCGAGGTCGTAAATAAAACCTTGAAGGCGACCTTAAAGAAATGATTAGATGAGGCCAATGGATTATGGCCCGAGAAGCTCCTGCAAGTACTCTGGGCCTACCGAACCTCACATCAAACCTCCACGGGACATACCCCTTTTTCCTTGACCTTTGGAAGCAAGGTTATGCTCCCAATTGAGGTGATGGTGACAACCCACAAAAAAAAACCTTTGATCAAGAAGATAACCATGAGCTACTTAGTGCATCCCTTGATCTAATCGAAGAAAAATGAGAAGCATCATAATTGCAACTCGCCCAGTATCAACAGAAAATTACTCGTTATTTCAATTCAAAGGTTAAGGGACGCTGACTCGGATTAGGCGATCTGGTTCTCCGAAGGGTCTTTTTAGCAAGTAAAGATCCCAAAGACAGTGTGTTAGGGTTGAACTGGGAAGGACCATATCAGATCGTGGAGGTCCTGCGTGAAAGAACATTCAAGCTAGCCCGGTTAAGTGGAGAAATAGTCCCACGGACCAGGAATGCCCTACACATAAAAAAGTATTATCAATAGTTTTGTTGTCTTTAATGTTTTCAGAATTACTTTTTATTTAAGGCTTTTTTATAAAAGCCATTTCAGTTTAATAATAGTTGGATTATTAAGTAACCAATTTTATTGTTTTGTTATTACTCACTTTGTAAAAGCAACCAAGAACATTTTTACGTTCTGGTTGCTAGGGGGGCACATAACTGGAGAGAGCTTTTAAGAGAGTTCTGCTTATTCGGATAAAGATTAAAACATAGAGTTTGGAAAAATTGATTATTCAATGGCTTTTTAAAACTCGAATTTTCAAAAGACCGAACATGAACTAAGTTTGAGAAATCTCTAAGCTTATTAAAACCCCTAGATATAACCAGGTCCGAGGCCTGATTTCTAACAAGGTATAAAGCTACTAAGCTTATTAAAACTCCTGGATACGACCAAGTCCGCGGCTTGATTCTTAACAGGTATGACGCAATTAAGCGAGCAAAATCTTGGATACAACTAAGATATCGATAAAATCTATCCTGATCTAAAGTTATCCCCTAAGATTTTGAATGTACAAGAATCTAAGGATTCATAAGCATGAGAAAACAATGGACTAAGGGAAATACAAATAAACCAAAATTTAGATATATATTCAAAAATATATTGTCATCTTGAGGAGAAAAAACCTTGATTTGAGCCTAAAGGCAATTGTTTTTGGCCCCAAGTAACTTAATTACAGAAGCTTAAGAAAAAAAATATAACAAGTCAATGAGGTTTGTCAGATCGCTCCAGAGAAGTCACCTCCTCGCCATCCCCCTCAACAACATCAGAGGCTTCGGCGGTCTCCGAGGGTTCCTGTGATAACTAAATCTTGAACCTGGCAAGATATGGTTCCCACAGATTGGGCTACGTAAAGGAGAAGTTCCCGTCTTGGTTGAAAACCCAGCAATGGTAAAACATCTCCTCCATTTGAGTCGATGACTCTACAACTTCCTCCTTGGCCTTGGCCTCGACCTCGTTCACCTTCTTCTTGAGTTCTTCATTTTCAGCTTGAAGCTGGTCCATGCGACGACTTCCCTCCATAACCTGATTATGGGAGGCAGACAGGGCAGCTTTTGCAGACAACTCACCCTCTTGAGAGGATACAGGGGCGACTTTCATGGTCTTTTTGGCCTCTTGAGCCGCGCTCAGGGCTTCTCGGAGCTCCTCATCCCTGGCTTTAACCCGAGCAATTCCTCGAATTTGAGCTAGGACAGATTACAAAAGAAGGAGGCAAGTATAGAATAGTTTATAAAAAAAGTACGAAAAAAAAGAGAGAGAAAGACTCACGGTGAAGTTCATCCCCATAGCAGATTCGAGGACATCCTCAGGAGTACGCTACACTATAGCCACTAAGTTTCTGGTGTAGGCTTTGTAGGCATGGCCACCCATATGGCTGGCCATTTTGTATATAGTACTCTGAAATGCTTCGGGGATCTTGTCTAGGTCAAGTGGTTTGACCGAGATCTGGATGGTGGGAGCCTCGCCTTAAATCACTTGAGGATTTGAGGGAGGTATGTGTCGAGGAAAATGAGGAGAAGCTTGGTGAACTGTGACTATTGTTACTAGATCTAAGGGGAGTTTCTTTTGTGACTGCTCCTTGGTGGAGCTGGCATATTTGTCTTTTCCTGGAGACTCGGTGGTACCCTTAGTCTTCAGAGCTGATTTCATTGTCACTCTTGCCCAATTCACCACAGCACCAACTCTGGTCCCACCGGTCTTAAAAGCACCCCTCAAGCCCGGGGCCTCTGGCAGCTCCATCTCTTCACCTGAAAAATAGTTAAGAAATAATTATTGAAAGTAACATAAACACAAGAACAAGAGAAAGAACCCTACCCTCTGAGCTAGGGGAGGAATTTACTACGATCAGCTCAGGGTTATTGACCAGGCTAGGCATGACCTCTAACTTTTGGATTAACAGAGGTGGGGGAGATTCTAAAATTATGACCTCCTGGGTCCTAAAGGGTTCAAGTCCTTCCTCGGGGCTGGACTCATCTGCGTATTGTGTAAAACCAGAGGTGTATGCATCCTGACACAGGGAAGGCCAGGTCCTACGGTTTGACTCATACTCTTTAAAAATAGTGGACCTAAAATTGAGACTGTTGTCAACCATGATGGTACCTTTGGGGTAGTTATGGTCATAGTATACCACCAAAATGTCCACACATTGGAGGAGGGTTGTGTTTAGGTTCGGGTTGGTATGATGACGAAGAACGAGATGGTTAGGGTTGAATCGAATTAGTCTATAATTGGAAGCATCCTGATTTAACTCTCTATATGGGTATGGGTTACCTTGGCCGGAGGGGCCGGCTGTTGCCCCGGATGCAGCTCGTTCTGGATCAAGCCCCTGATTATCCTCAGGAGCTCGCTGTTTGCGCACCAGCGGTGCCACATCATCCTCCTCTTCGATGTCTTCATGGGCTGGTAAGGTTTCTTGAGGAGGGGGGAGCTCGAGGATGACAAGAAGAGGAACTCGGGTCCTGAGAGCCAGTGTCTGGACCTTGCTGATGAGGTTGCAGGCCACCATGGTGGCATCATTCATAACCTGACGTTAGTCTTTCTCCCTCGAAGGAAGACTAGACAAAGTCTCATATTGACCCCCAAGGGTCACAAACCGCTCTGTCCTTGCGAATATAGCTATACAAAGAATGAACTCAGTCAGAATACTTGAACAAAAATAAAAGAGTGTGAAAGCGATAAGAAAGTTCACATGCAGAATTCATAAAGATGGAGGACTTACGAGGGCGGTTGAAGTATCGATGATCGCAGTTCTTGAACCCATTCGACATAAAGAACAAGTCTTTGTAGTCATTTGGGAGGCTGGGGAGGTCGATGACAGAGGCTGAGTTGGGAAAACGAGTGAGGTAGTAGAAACCGTCACCTCGCACATTCTAATCGGGACTGGCCTTGAGGCAAAAGAAGTACATAATGTCTGCCGGAGTGGGGACCTCCCACTCGTGCCTTAGAAACAAATACTTTAATATCGTCAAAAGTCTATATGAGTTAGAATGGAGCCAATTTGACGTAGTTTAGGAAGTCTACAAAATACTGGTCCAAGGGGAGGAAGGCACCTGCCTTCAGGTGCTCATCACTCCAAGATCTGTAGTTGTCTTGGAGAGGGGCATAGCTCCACTGTAACACCCTGGATAGCCAAGACCGTTACAGTGTGTGTTTATAATGGTGCAAGACTCTCTAATCAAGTCATTTAGTCAAAACGTGTTACCAAAACCATAGTTGAACTAGGGTTAAAAGATTTTGGTCTCAAAAACTGCACTTCTCATAAATAAACAGTTTTTATTTTCATGGGATCCCAAAAGTAATAAGTTAAAGACTGTTTACAAAAGATTCAAGATCTAGATACAATGATTAGCCATTCTAAGGCAAAATAGACGGTTAAGCATTTTTCGTCCTGTTCCACTCCTCGGCCGTGGCGGCCGAACAGCTGACTATGTACATTCAGCCCCACAGCTCTCCACCTCAAGGTTGGTCCAACTTGCCTTTGCCTTTACCTGCACCACGTAGCACCCATGAGCCAAGGCCCAGCAAGAAAACACAATAACAGAGCATAATCATTCAACATACAATCAGATCACTCATATCGCATAAGCATGTACTCAACAGTTTAAGCATTCATGTTAATCAAGTATTCATCATACCAATTATATCATTCCATATCAACAATCAATCCACACATGATAACCAGGGTTAACGCCCTTAGGCCGCACCCTCTGTTTATCCCACTGACTCCGGCTCGCTTAAACTAAGCTCAGTGATTATTAAGCTATCCTCGGCTACCAGTGGCCCAGCCGCGCCCTGTGCGTAAGTATTTTTACGACACCCTTAGGATGTTTAACACATGTCCCTTGGAATAATACCATCTATGACATCATACAAATACAGGGAGCTCTTAGTCCCATCACAAACATATAACCGGGTGCAGTTTTCTTACCTTTAGATTTGCTAGCTTTGTTCGATTTAATCCTCGAGCACGATCCCTCTTGAGCCCAAGCTTACATCTAGTCACAACCATATATCAGAATCATCACCAAACCTCAAGTCCATAACCTAACCTTGAGTCCAATCCCGAGCCCTCGGGAAGCCCTAATTCCACCAAACAGGGTGGTGGAATCAAACCCCGAATCCCCGGGAAACAATCCTTGAAAATAACCCAAAAACCCTTTTCTGGAAATAGAGTAGTGCTACATCGCTCTTTGGAGGGTGCTATAGCGCTACAAGCAGGGCCAAAAACGCCCCAGACAACATGGCCTAGCGCTACGGTGCCCAATGGCTAGCACTGTAGCGCTAATCACAGTTCATCAAACCCTGTATTTCTCATCTTCGATTTTTCCCGAGCCAAACCTTACCAAAACTCTTCCAAACTTCAACCAAACACAAAAACAAGCTTATCAACATCCTCCACTCATCCTAAACATCTCAACCACAAAAAACTCAAGCACATGCACTCCAAATCACAAAATTCACCATGGCTGGACCTAAAGCTTAGAAACTCAATTAAACAGCAACTGAAACCAGAGGACTTAAACTTGAATTCCTTACCTTTGTTGGATGAGTTTAGCCTAGGTTGTCTCCCACTATTCCTTAGCCTTCTCCTCCTCAAATCTTCAGCCTCAACTCCCTTGAATTCCCACAGAACTTTGCTTAGAAAAACCAGCTCAACACCAATACAAAGAACTGAATATTAACCTCAAAGTCTTACCTAAAATGGATGGATTGCTCTGCCAATTCCTCAAACCAGAACCGGGATCCTAAACTCAAGCTCCTACCTAGACTCCCTCTAAGTTTTAGCTCCAAACTCCATCAAGAAATGGAGAGAAGTCCTTCAACCGAGAGAGAGAAAGGTAGACTCCTAATTCCCTTTTTCCTTCTCTTCTTTCTTTTGTTTCCTTTCTTTCCTTCAGAATTCCAGTCCTTTCTACACAATCCACTAAGTATAAAGCCTAATAAAATTTATCCTTTATAAGCCAAATGACCACAATACCCTCCCTTAATTCCTAAGCCTTTTAATCCACCTAGGGGCATTTTGGTCATTTCACCCAATTCCCGCTAATTCCTCGAGTGTCTTTGATTTTTACCACTTACTTCCCGATACCTAAATAATAACCAATTATATTCCTCAATGTCAAAATTGACCCCAATGTACTCTCTATATTCCCAGAAATACCCCCAGGCTCGCCCCGAGCCGGGTATAAATCCCCGCTGTGACTTTTTCGCTAAACTGCTCACTGGGATCGTCTCGAATCACAGATTACAAATATATCCACATAATAATGTGGTCTCAACAATTTATCACATATATATACAGTTATGTCCTCAACGGGCCAAAATTACGGTTATGCCCTTCTAACCTAATCAGGGCCTACATGCATACTAATACACATAGTCATGCATCACAAATGTTCAAGTAGTCATATAACATGCTTTAAAATCATTAAATCACATATAATACAATTATGCCCTCCCGACACACTAATCAAGGCCCTTAAGCCTTATTAGCAAATTGGGTCGTTACATCCACTCTCCTTCTAACGGAGGTCTAGCATGGAGGCCATCAGCTTCCATCCCAATCTCATGACTCAATAGGATCTTGTTAACTTTCCCCTGAGTCGTGATCCGAGAGACTATATGCTCTACCTCGAAGAATGCATTGGGGTCGATCAAGATTTCCCTCTCCACCATAGGGCTGAAATGTGGGATGGGAGAGTCAGAGGCGACCTGCTTTCCCTTGTCTTTGCTCTAAGCAGAGGAGCTCACAATGTTTTTCTTTGTGGGGGGCATGATTTAGATTGCCTGATGACAAAGCGGCCTATTAGTGGAGATCTAAGATGATTACTAGCTACTGTTGTGGAGGTACCAAAATTTGAGGGTTTAAGTGGTTTACTTTTGGGAACTGAAACTTTCTACGAGCTAAGTTGTGTCCTATGCCACGCGCTTTGATTTTTTACAATTCTCTGATACTTCGGGATTTGTCTGTCAGACTCGTCAGACCCACTACTTTTATTTCGAAAGCGGTTTAATGCAAAACCGCTTTAGGAATCATAATCTTTAAGCTACCCAGGACTAAACCTAAAACCTCTACGGCTTCTACACCCCAAATAGGTATTCAAATTAATTTACCAGTTGAATTTTGTTTGTAAAACCTAGAAAATTTACCCAGTTATATGAAAACCTTATTTCTAAATAAGTCGAGCATCGTTCATTTAGCCTAAACCAAACCCTATTTTCTATTTATACTCAGACGTAGCCTAAATGACATTGAGCAAAGGACATTTCTCATAGTGAAAAATAAATGAACTCACTGGAAAGCAAAGAATTGAAAGTTTAAAAACATGGGAGGAACTACTTACAGTTTATATGATCGGTCCAAAGAAAGTGTCGATACGTCCACTGAAAACTCCCTGAAAGCTTCTGAGGATCTGAAAGGTGATGAAGATTTTTTGGGAGAAGTTGGAGAAGAAAAAGGGAAATTTTGTTTCTGATAATGAAACTTTTTGAATGCAAATATGGTGAGGGTTCATGTCTGATCACCCTATTTATACGTAAACTACGGGAATTAATTCAGGCCATCTGATTGGGTTAGCTCGAAGATCCAAAGGCCAATATTAGATGAAGCATACGACGGCGAAAAGTTGACAGAACAGTTGTCACAGTCCTTGAAACCTGAACAGATGCCAATTACAGACAGCCACGTGTCCAATACTCGAGTAGTGGGCAGGCATGATTATACGCTCATTAATGCCTAGACTGGATTACATATATTTTATTTATTATTCGAGATAGCAGGAGTATATTATATTCTGTTATCAAATCATATCCCAGTGAGAATGGGAATAATCTATATTAAATATATACCTTTTTTATTCATGTGGTTACCCAAACCTGTCCAGGAAATTCCCCTATAAATATAAGGGATAATGGACAAAGAAGGGGATTGCCTATTTGTATTACTAAAAGTCTGCAGAAATTGTGAGAGAAAAGCAATAATACTGTCTCATGGACTAAGTTGATTTTAACCTCTGAAGGTACAAGAGGGTTCTAATTATTTCGTTACAGTTAACAATTTAGCACTAATATCTCTATTAGATTTCTTAATCTACTGTTGGCGAAAAACTATGTCAACACTTCCTTTTACTGATAACTGAGGAAGTAGAAATGGATCCCAGTAGGAGTCAGTATTATGACGAGTTATTTGAGGAGATTGAAGTGGAGTTGTATCCTAGCTGTGATTGGATTTCATCCCTCAACATTTTAGTAAAGTTATTGCATCTAAAAGTTAGAGTGAAGGTGTCTAACAACATATTTGATGAATTGCTGAAGTTCTTAAAGCTTGCCTTTCCGAAGGAAAAAAAAATTCCATCATCGTACTACGAGGTGAAAAAGAGATTGAAAAAATTAGGGTTGGGATATGAATCCATTCATGTTTGTCAGTATGATTGCTTCTTTTTTTACAATGAGCATGCATATAAAGAGACATGCCCAGTATGTTGAAGTAGTAGATGGATTACTTTCGAAATGACGAAAGGAAAAAAATGCCACACAAGGTGATGCGTTACTTTCTGTTGACACATCGGTTGAAAAGATTATATAGTTTAAGGAATATAGCAAAACACATGATATGGCATCACACTGGGACATCAAAAGATGATGGGGTGATGCGACACCCGGTGGATAGCTCTGCATGGAAGGACTTTGATGTCAAGCATCTTGATTTTTCAAAGGATCCCATAAATGTTAGTTTGAGCTTAGCTGCCGATGGATTTAATCCATTTGGCAATATGAACCTCGCATACAGCATGTTGCATGTGGTGTTGGCAAACTATAATCTGCCACCTTGGTTGTGTATGAAAGACAATTATTTCATGTTGACCCTCCTTATTCCTTGGCCAAAATCACCAGGTAAGGACATGGATGTATTTCTAAGACTAGTGGTGGGTGAGTTGAAGGAACTGTGGGTTAACGGAGTTGTTACAAGAGATAGTACGTCCAACACATTGTTCAAGATGCAGGCAGCCCTTTGGGGACAGTGAACAATTTTCCAGCCCACAGCAGTTTGTCTGGATGGAGTGGTCAGGGACACAAAGCTTGTCCTACATGTAACGAAGAGACAAATTCCATCCGAGTGATCGGTAAGACATCTTATGTTGGTCACAGAAGATTCTTTCCAAGTATTCATCGAATGAGAAGAGACACTGAGTTCGATGGAGAAGTTGAGACAAGATGTCCTCCAAGATGGTTTACTTGTGAGGATATACTAGAACAAGTTAATGCGCTTGCTTCGCAAGTTCCAGGAATAACACGTCCAGTTTGGGGGTGTGAAACGTAAAAGAAGTGTAGATGAAGGTAATTGGAGGAAAAAAATCATCTTCTACAAGCTTGAGTATTGGTGTACAAACAAATTAAAACACAATATAGATGTCATGCATGCTAAGAAGAATGTGTGTTATAGTCTCCTTGGCACCATCTTAGACAATGATAAATCTAAGGACACCACTAATGCAAGACATGATTGAAAAATATGGGTGTGAGGGAATCATTGTGGATTTATGAAGATGAGAGCGGGAAGTTGATGAAGTCACACACTCCTTGCGTGTTAACTCCGGCACAGAGGCAACAGTTTTGTCAGTTTATAAAATGAGTTAGATTTCCGAATGGCTTTTGTTCAAATTTGAAGAAGAAAGTGTCCGAGAATGATACAAATATTCTTGGGTTGAAGTCACACGATTGTAATGTGATAATGTAATGATTTATTTCTCTTGGTATTTGCAAGTTTCACCCAAAATCTATATCGACCACCGTTACAGAATTGTGAAATTTCTTCAGGCAAATATGTTCGAGGACTTTAAATGTTAAAGATATGGACGAAGCACAAAATGACCTCATTCAGATATTGTGCAAGATGGAGTTGATTTTTCCTCCAGATTTTTTTGACATAATGATTCATTTGGTCTAACATTTTCTAGAAGAAGCTATATTGGGAGGCCCAGTATTTATGAGGTGGATGTATCCTTTTGAAAGGTACATGAAAAAATTGAAGAATTACAAGTGTGGATGCTAAAAATTCCATACCGGTTAAAGACCCACATCTTGTGCTAAGGTACCGTGAAGGCCCAAATACGTACATGTGCCTACACCCCTAGACGTGTGTTGGGTAGCCTTGCCAGGTGAAGCCCCATTAGCCACGTGACGCCCCATCTCATGCCTGGCACACCAAGTGGCTGCACCCCCGTCCTGCGCCTCACACACCCAATAGGTGCACCACACGAGACCCCCATCTTGCGCCTCGTGTGCCCAGCAGGTGCACCACGCGAGACTTCCGTCGTAGGCCTCATGTGCCCAGCAGGCACGCCTTGTATGCCTCGTGTGCCCAGTAGGTGCGCCTCGCGCACCACGTAGCTGCACCCCCATCTCCCGCCTCGCACGCCCAGCAGGTGCACCATGCGAGAGCCCCATCCCACGCCTCGCACGGCTAGTAGATGCACAACACGAGGCCCCTGTCTCGCGCCTCGCGCGCCTAGCAGATGCACCCTGCAGGATCCCCATCTCATGCCCAGTAGGCGCGCTTCACGCACCACGTAGCTACATCCTTGTCTCGCGCCTCGCGCGCACCAATCGTCCACACGACATCTCGTACCACGCAGCCTCACAACTCCTTGCTCTCCATGAAAGGTGCCGCCAATGGAGCAATTATATGAGCAGTGGAGGAACATTCAAAGGTTAAAAGAATAGGCGCCCTATGAGGCTAAGAATCTACACACAACTCAAAGAGATCGTACGAGTATGAAGTACGTACTGGGGTACGAATCTGAAGACCCCAGGTATCTGACCCTCATATCCATGCCAGACAAGTAGTGGTCGTACGAGTAAGGTACTTGATGTGGGCCTTCTCAACCAACCTCTGACATTCGTACTAAACAGGTGGTAGAGGTACACCCAGGTACTGAAGTTGAGGTGCTCTCGCAGACCCTTGGCGTGTACTAGAGCCGACCACCACGGTCCTGGCACCACTACCATCTATAGACTGCATATGCAGAGTCGTGTCCCTAGGGACCACCATATATAGTGAGCCAATAGTGCTCTACTATAAATATGACCTCCCTTCACCTGAGAAGGGGGGGGGGGGGGAGTTTTGGAGAATTTTATAACCAGTCATTGCTAATGAAAAGAGATATTCCACATTCTCTCCATTTTTCACTCTAGAATTCCAGCATTTACATTTTATGTTCTTGAAATCATAAGGAAGCTTGCCTGAAGTTTAGTGAGCTTAAGTTCACTTCTTTTACAACACCAAAAGTGCTTGATCTAACATAGTTGACGAGTTCTTACTGTCAACAACGTGGGAAATAAAGCTCACCCTGAAGGATCGATCGTTGAAGGCTATGTTGTAGATGAGGCTTTGACCTTTTGTTCAATGTATTTCAAAGACATTGAAAAAATATTTAACTATCTTGATTGAAATGAAGATGCAACTTATATCCCACGAAACCTTACAGTCTTCCAATCTCAATGTCGTCCAGTGACAAAGGGACCTTTGAAGCCTCTCAATCATAACACTTATGAAATAGTTGAGTGGTTCATACTTGAGAATTCTCCTGAAATTGAGGCTTATTTAGAGTAAGTTTATTCCCTTTTAAATTAGAACATGTGTATATTCTAAGTTTTTTGTTATCAAGAATCGTAACACTATTCTAATTAACAGCGAACACCTACAAGAGATTAGACAAAAATACCCGGATGGTGAACATGATCGTTTGCATAGGAAATTTTTTTGTTTATGGTTTCATAAGAAGGTACAATTAGAGTACTTTGAACTTTCATTTTATTAATGATATTTTTTGGGAATCTAATACAGTTTTATGTATTTAGATATATGACTTGCACAAGCTTGGGTCTTTGGAAAATGGTGATGAATTGCTATCTTTAGCATCTGGGTCAGATCATTTGGCAACCTACTACCAAGGTTGTATAGTTAATGGTGTTCGATTTATTGAATATGACCGAGATAAAAAGCACACCACATAGAATAGTGGAGTGTCTGTTGGCAGAACAAAAGGTTTTAATTATGACGATACGCTTGAAGAAGTTGTGCATGTTGCCGTATATACTTGCTAGCCAAGCTAAGCAAATTTTCTATCTCGATGATCTACTTAGAGGTCATGATTGGAAATTTGTAGAAGATGTGAATCATCGACAAATTTGGGACATTAAAGACAATTCTGATGAGGTTAATGATGTTATTGGTGTTGTATATGAAACATGCTCATCAAATTTTGTGTTGACTGTGGACCTCAGAGATTTGATTATGCAATCTGATCAACCTACTACATATGTTGGGGTTGATGGAGAAGGTGAATTGCTAGTTGAGCATTGTGAAGATGAAAATGTGTCTTTGATTACTGATGGAAATGAAAGTGATTACTCTGTTTAATTTTTCTATTTGTGTAAGAGAACTATATATTGAAATATAATAAAGTTTTTCTTTGTAATTATTATGTCTACGAATTGAATGTGATATTAACAAGTATACCTCTAATTTAATTTGATACTAATTACTAACTAATAATTTTTAAACTGAAGTATAATGTTAGCTAATATAGCAACCTATCACGGCGGAGATGGTGGTGGTTGAGACCCGCCAGATCCTTCTAGGGTATCGTCATCTTGCGAGTCAGGTTAAATATTTTATACCAAATTTATTTTAGGAAAATATATTGTTAGAGAAATATAACAACAGTACTAATATTGGTCATTGTTAAAAAATTTTAAAGCCTCGCCGACGAGAAGAAATGGTTGTGGCCTTACTAGTAATAATGCTCTTGAAGAATGAAGGAATAAAGTCAGTAAACCATTGGATTTAGAGCTTGCTCTTGTGATGAACAAAGTGGTTGGGTTGGGGGACCAAGATTTTATTCGCACGTTTGACACTCAAGTTACAATGTTGTGTCCGAGACACTACTTTGATTTTGCTGATTTACCTTAACAGTTTAAGGATCAAGTGCTTGATTGGATGAGGGTAAAAAATTACAAATCTTATGCTCTATATTATTTATACGCACTATTTACAAAGTCATCTAAAATGTTTTTTTTCTTAAAGCAATATCATTATAATATCCAAAACCTGAGTCAGTTCTGGCAACTGTCCATAAGGAGATGGGCAAAAGATATCGTGAGAGAAAGACCATCAGATATAGACACTTCAAAAGTCATTACGCGGGACCAGAAGATTGGGAGAATGTTCTCTCTAAGCCACCTGACCATTGCACTAAGGAGAGATGGAAGGATATTTGTGAGTTGTTTTTGAGCGAAAGATTTTTGGCTCGCACCGCAAAAAACCAAGCAAACAGAAAACAAATGAAGTATGTACCAACGCAAGGCACAAAATCATTGGTATCTAAGCTTCCCAAATATGTAAGTGAAGATTTTGATTTAATTTTACAAAATAACACATTCTAAAACACTTTGTTTACATTTGTATAGGAGCACCTAGATGTGCATGTTGTTGGTAATTGGAGGGATGTTCGTATGAAAAAATTGACAAAATTTTTTGTCAACAAGGAAGCCCAACAAGATTATGTAAGTGAATATTATTGTGTTCTCATATTCGAAAAATTATCTTAGTTTTTTGTTTATAATGTTTTCTTTATACAGGAAAAAATAGTGGTGGAGCTTGAGAGGTCATAACTTGATAGTCAGTCTCAACATCACAGTGAGGGGTCTGGTAATGAATCTGGCGTTGATTCATCCCCGGTCAATCAATACGAGATACTAAGTAAAGTACTCGGGGAGAGATCTGACTACCAAAGAGGAGTGGGTTATAGGTTCAAAGGGAAAGTGAGAAAGTCAACCTCCATCTTTACAAATCAAAGTCAGTCTCAAGCACATACTGCTCTTACGCTGCATGAAGATATGACTACTATGGCTCTAATGATGAAGGCAATGCGTGAGACGATTTAGATGGTGACACCTCAACAACCTAGTAATTTGTATAACCCATGGTTTAACAGCTTTCTGCAGAGGTATTTGCCATCACAATCTGAAGGTGGTACGTCTTCTCAGAGTAACATCGCTCATCTTGACCTTCATACACCGCCACAGCAATAGTACCAGCCTCCTCCACAATCTCTGTCATATATGTCGTCGCAACAACCTCTGCAGTATCAAAATCAATACATGTTTGGACGCTCTTCCCAGTCTCCTCCACTTTATTTTAACTTTTCTGACTTTCAAGGAGGATCAATGCAGCATCTGCAACCTAATCTTAGGTATGGTGAGGTTGGAGGTTCGTCGCAGCAGCAACCATTTTCTAGTTATGGTGAACTTGGGGGTTCCTCGCAGTAGCAGTAGTCATTTTTTAGATATGGTGAGTTTGGGGGAATTGAAAAAATGGTTGCCTGTGAATTGAAAAAATAATTATGATAACCTCATTTTTGAAAATGAAAGTTATAATTTTGAAAAATAAAAATAGGAACATATAAAAGATAAAAAAATATCATAAGAAAAAACACATTTATGAAAACGAACTCAAAAATAAATTAAACCAACGAAGTGATATTATATTCCCTTTTTAAATAAATAAACTGTTAAAAAATTAGGATAAAAAAGAATTTGTGATTTTTTATTATTTGAAATACAGAAAATTAGAAACTCTAAGTAAGAAGTAAATTAGCATTAGGTTTTGAAAATATACTACGCCATTTTTGGGACACCTTTAGAAATATCTAATAAATGCTTCACTCTAATTACCTCTTGCGATTGTCAATAGATTAAAAACTACCGAATATCCTTTTAATTCCTTTAAATAAGCTAATTAGATCAAATTCTTATTATTTTAAAAAAAAACTAAAATTAGAGAAAATCTTGGTTTTATATATGACATTCTATTTTTGTGAATTATGCTAGTTCCGCACACTCCTAAAATCTCTAATTAATGCTATATTCTAATATTGCCTCCAGCATTTCTCAATATATTTAAAATTACTAGATACCCTTTCAATCCCTTAAAAGAAGCTAATTAGACCGTATTGATTTTTTGAATAAAAAACAAAAAGAGAAAATTTTGTGGTTTTATGACATTCTATATTTGTCCCCAAAAAAACCATAATATATAAGAACACAGTAGCTAACGCTAACCAAAATAACTTAGAAGAGAGAAAAACCTTTTTAATTATTTTTCAAAGCCAAATAAAATGGCTTCCATATTACCTGGTCACTTTGCATTCTTAATCTTTTGTTTGTAGTAATCACCAAAGTCCAATCCAATTAGAAAGTTTTTAATGTGATTAATTTTGGTGTTATTGCTGATGGAAAAACTGACAACAGCAAGGTAATTTCTTCTTCTTCTTCTTGTGCTCAATATGTTTAGTGTTATATATTAACTTAGAACAAAGCTTCATAATTGCATATAATATATATATTTATCTTTGTGAGGCCTTTGTTGATGTATGGAACCAAGCTTGTTCATATAGTGGACGAGGAGTGGTTTTGATCCCAAAAGGGACATACTATGCGAGCTCTATGGTGTTCAACGGACCATGCAAGGGCCAAACCCTTTTCTCCATTTATGGTAACCTTAAGGCTCCAACTGATAAAAAAGCTTGGGCTAGTACTGAAAGTTGGATTAGTTTTAGAAACATTATTAACTTGGAGATTAGTGGAGGAGGCTCTTTTGATGGCCAAGGACCTACTGCTTGGCCCTACAATGATTGCAAAACTAACCCACATTGCGTGCAACTTTCCATTGTAAGTCTTATACGATCTTCATCTCTTTATGAAATTTATATCGACTAGCTATACTTGTCACATGACACCATGGTTTATTTTGTCCCATAATAATAATAATAATAATAATAATAATAATAATAATAATAGAGGTGACACTTAGTTAGTTAGCAATACTTCTTCATGATACTTATTAAATTAAAATATGAAGAAACAGTATACCATATAATAATTTTCATTATATAAATATATATATTAAAAAAATACTTGATTTTCTATTTGAAGGTTAGCATAAAAATTTGACTGAAGGTCACACGGTCTGCATCGTTGTTCATCCACATTTCTCTCCAAAATGCATAGCACTCATAAGTGTTTTTCAACCACTTAATAAACATATTATTTTATAATTTTATATGTAAAAAATGTGTGTTTCTAGTTCTAACACAATTTCTCTTGTTATTATACATGTTTTAAATGTATATATAGTCCATTGGGCTTGATTTTGTGAACGATTCACGGATCCACGACATAAAATTAATCAACAGCAAGAACTTCAACATGAAGGTTTTCGGGTGCCTTCGAACAACCATTGAACACATTCAAATAACAGCTCCAACCGCAAGCCCCAACACTAATGGAATCCACATTGGTTCATCCACCAACACCAAGATCTTCAACTCCTTGATAGCCACCGGCGACGACTGTGTCTCAATCGATCTAGGGACGGAGAACCTTCAAGTGAGTGGCGTGACATGTGGTCCCGGCCTTGGAATCAGCATCGGAAGCCTTGGAAAATATGCTAATGAAGCTGATGTTAAAAATTTGGTCATACAAAATTGTAACTTGACTGGTACTGACAATGGAGTGAGGATCAAAACTTGGGCTCCTTCTCCTCCAAGTATTGTTTATAATGTCACCTTTGAGAATATCAGCATGAAAGATGTCGTCAATCCCATTATTATTGACCAGCAATATTGTCCATCAGGAGGTACTCAGGTACGTATGTATCTCTACAAATTGATCACATATACTAATTATAACATAAAATCACATAACATACACATGTTTTTTTTAAGTATAATTATTAAGTTGTTTTTGTTTGTGAACTTGCACGGGCAGGCTTTGTCCCAAGTTCAAATAACTGGCGTAAAGTTAAAAAATATTTTCGGCACTTCCAAAAACAAAGTTGCAGTAAATCTGAATTGCAGCCCTAGTAAACCTAGCCAAAATATCGACTTAACAGACATAGATCTGATTTATAATAGACAAGATGGAGCTGCTACTTCTTCGTCTTTTAATGCCCGTGGAATCGCTAGAGGCTCTCAAGAACCTCCCTCTTGCTTATAGACTAATTATACTTTACAAGGCAACTACACTATTATTAGTGCAACTGTTATGTACTTGTCTTAGGTGCCTACTCGGCCCTTGTTTCATAATATTTAATAATAATACAATTGCATTTGCCAAAAATAATAGTAATAATACAAATGTAATTTTTTTTATTTACTTTTTGTGAGGGTTCAAAGCTATTTTAAGAAAATTGCTAAGGATATCAGTGTCCAACACCACCTCATTGTTGGTGTAATTTAATATTGGGCACAATGATTACTAGCAATACTTTTCTTGAACTTTCGATCTGAATTTATCTATATAATTTGCAATGAAAGGAAATGGATCACTATGCTCTCTTTGATTGAAAGTAGTAAAAGTTGGATGAACATATATAAAAATTATGATATATTAAGTAAAATATAATTCAATAGTAAAAAATAATAAGAATTATGCAATAGAGAATAGTATTTTTTTTATACGAATAAGTATCCTACCAAAACAGGAAAAAAAAATCAATCTTCTAGAGTGATATATGGGAAAGGTTCTATAGATATCAATTTTTACATTAATTTTTATTCTAACTTAACCATTAAAATTTGATGGTCTAGATTGTTTGGTTTATTTAATGTCCATTAGTAATTAATATTAAATTTATTTTTTCCAAAAATAAAAATAGTAATTGATTTAATTAATAGCCTATAGTCTTTTTTTTTTTTAAAAAAATATAATTTTATTCTTTGAATTTTTTTTACTTTATTTTAAATTTTAATTAAAATCAATATATATAGAAAGACTACGGTGTTGACATTGTTTTGCCAACATCAGTGTTGACAAAAATTAGTTTTGGCATGTGAATAGTTATAAATTCTAATTTTACATTATCAGAATATATATTGTAGTCATTTAGAACATCTCACAAATTTTAAATAAATTTTAAATAATTTACGATGCCGAAAACAAGACTCAAACAGTCAAATTTTCCACGAGTACCTATTTTTGAATGCATGCATGCAACAAGATGTAATAAACTAAGTTTGTTTGAAATAAACTGTAAAACTATCACTTAATTTTTTGTAATAAAATAAAATAAACTATCATTTAATTTATTATTCTTTATTTTTACCATCTGAGTGAAATCTTTACAGTTAACACTATATTAACTTAATTTGTTTATAAGATCATTAAAAAGTGTTAATCTTCTTATATTTTATTTCTAAAAATCTATCAAAAATAGTTAAAAAAAAACACCAAAACACTTTCAAAAATTTCTTATAATTCATAAATCTGTCATAATAACTTACACTTTAATATTTTTCATTTTATTAATACATAATATAAAATAAATTTCATATTTTATTATAATAAAAAATATTATAATCTCTATTATTGTGGGTATTTTTATTTTAAAATATTAATTAATTTTTTTTATTATTGAGTTTCTTTTATGATCTAACATCCTTCTATAATTTATATTTTTTAACTTTAATTTTTTTTTTGTTTTCGAGCGTTTGATATTATATTTTTATCATAAAACATTTATTCTAATTTAAAACACTCTATAATTTATTTTAAAACACTTATTCTAATTTGATAGGCTCCATAATTTATTATAAAACAATAGATTTTTTTTTAATATTATAGGCTATTAAATAAACAATTCACTATATTTATTATTGTAAACAAGAAGAGCTTTAATGGTTTGATCTCGTTACTGATATTTTTATAATTTTTGTCCACGTTTACTCCAAGTGACACCTGGCAGTCGTTAAGGAGTAATTAAGCTTCACGGAAGATGATGAAGCCCTTGTGAGCTCGCCTAGAGCTCCTCGGAAGGAAAGCTTCTCCCCATGTAGATCGTGCACCGCCTCTGGAAGAGTATGTTCTCGGAGAGGACTACTTCTCAAGAGGCACAGTTAGGACATCCTCCATGCCCTCTCCATTCAAGTCCTCTAGGTTTGTGAGAACTATCCTCCGGGCCTGGATTAGAGTGCCAGGTGTCAAGCATAGTGACCCAAGACCACAAGCAGCTGTCTGCCATTTTACTGTTACCCAAGTCATGGTGTTGAGTCTGTACAAGCGACAAGCAGGATGTCCCACGACACCGCGTGACATGGGAAAACATGCAGATACCCCATGACACTGTCAGAAACGTGTTACCCTCAATGGTTGTGGGCTGTAACCTCGTAAATGGGCCCACTGTGATACACCTGGGCCCACTAGCTCCTTACTACGGGAATGTCTGTTTACTATCCATTAATACCTAGTAAGGGAGAATGTTTGTAGTAAATCCTCAATAAAGGAGTTAATTGTCCTTGACCATTTATAAATAGGGCTAGGGCACACTTTGTAAAGGATCTGATCCCCACTTTTGTATTCAGAGCATTGCTAAAACATTGGTTGAACTCCATAGAAGCTTGAAAGCCCCAAGCTCCTCAAATCCTAATGCCAGTGACTCGTGGAATAGGGTTAATTAATAACCTGAACCACATAAATCTCTGTGTTCTTTCTTGCATTTCTTTAAGCTTTTTCCTTACCTAGTTGATAGAGAAAAAGGTCGTCAACATTTTGGTGCTTTCATTGAAAGCTTGAAGAAAGCTGGAGCTGCACCCTTTTGCCTCACTCTCGTGGGAAAGCGAAAGTTTATCCCTCTGAGAAGGGAAAGAGGACTCGTTAGGCCTCCGAGCCTGTTTAGGTCACGAGAAGCGCCAATGACCCTGAACTTCATGGGGTCCGAGGACACTATAAGGCCGCCAGATTCGGTGGAGCATAGGGCCTTCCATCCAATCATGCAACGATAGTCCCGGAGGAGGTGTTCTGCCCATTCCTTGGCCACCCAAGAGAAACCCCAAACAACATTCCAACATGAGAAATGTCTCCGCTAACCGAGATACAATTAGGACATCCTCCATGCCCTTTCCATTTAGGATGTGTTTTTGTGGAAATCTTGAGTCTTTGTGTTAATTTTGTGCAAGATTACGCTTGTGTTTGTCTTTGTTGTCGGTAGGTGCTATGAATCAGGAGCTAAACATGAAAAGAAGAGGAAATGGTGGGAAAATGGAGCTTTTGATGGTTTTTCAACTCAAATTAGCGTTAAGGATGAGTTACAACAAGTTTTTGATGAAGGAAGGATTTCAAAAGGTCAAAATCTGAAGAAAAAAATAGAATTAGAGCTGCGACTCTAGCAATGTCAGGGGCTGCATAACCTTCTAAGAGAGATTAGGGTCGAACCTTGGTCAAGAGAGTCGCGACACTAGAAGAAACAGAGGCAAATCTAAGAGGTGCATCAAGACGCGGGCCGCGACTTGGGTGAAGAGGGCCATGACACTTGAAGACCTAACCAGATTTTGAAATGCCTTCAAAAAGACACGATCCGCGACCTAAGAAAGGCCAAGTCCCGGCCCGCCTTGCCAACAAAGAAGAATTCAGTTTTATATATATATATATATAATTCAGACTTTAGGTTTTAATTAGAATTAGGCCAAATTTTTTATTACGAATTTAGAGAGCAATTCTTATTCTGAGACATTGTTTTTTGCAATTTCGTATTTTTATTTCTTCTTCAAGCTTTTGGATTATATGTTTCTGAATAATTATTTTGTTGTTTTAGTCATGTCTGATATGAACTAAATCCTCTATCTAGGGGTTAATGTAGTCGCTTGGATTTCTATTTAATTTTATTATTATAATTAATTGATTCTTCTTCGTTATTCTAATTTATATAATGGTTGTCTAATGCTAGTAAATACTTGATCAATATTTGCTTGATTTATATTTTGATTCAAAATTAGAAAGATGCGAATTGAATATACTATCATTATTAGACAAGGTTACATATTGAACGAGAGTACCTGTATGACTTTTGTAGCAATTAGGTTACCATTCTTAATGCCTGCTATGTGTTTAAGTTTATCACAAAGATGTAGAAAATCTGCATATAGGTTGAGATCTTATATCTTGATAAAAAAATATGAATAGATTTTTGTTAATAAGCTATTATAGTAGGTAGAAGAGATTTAGAATTGATTAGTAAAATTGATAGAATGAAAAGTGGATGAAGTTAATACCCTAGGTTTTTAATTATTGAATCAATCTTTATTATTGCAAAGTTTATTTAAATTTTAAGTCTTAGTTTAAAAATCACTTTATTTTCGATAGCCAAATAGAAATTTAAAACCAATTATTGGTAATTGGTTGATAGTCCTT
Source organism: Humulus lupulus (assembly GCF_963169125.1). Classification (NCBI taxonomy): domain Eukaryota; kingdom Viridiplantae; phylum Streptophyta; class Magnoliopsida; order Rosales; family Cannabaceae; genus Humulus; species Humulus lupulus. The sequence continues at coordinate 77,663,653 of NC_084798.1, read as the reverse complement.
GTGGGAACGGTATTGTACTTACTATTTTATTACTTGAATCGATTGTGTATACTTACACATCATATTTTACTCATCTTATTTTTGGTGCCGTTGCCGGGGACTAATATCCAATATCAAAATGAATTGTTTTTTGTTCTACTTTGGTTTTTACTTTAAGTACTCATTTGGATTGTGACTGTATTGTGTTTCAGGAATTGTTGGTATATGTGGGGAAGTAGACAAAAGGAACTCATACCGGTAGATCTTGAAATTGAAAGAACGTGTAGGCAAAACCAAAAGATAAAGAAAATGCTGGCTTTTGCCATGGATGAGAAAGCGAATAATGGTGGAAACAACAATGAAAATATGGGCAATGCGGGTAACATAGCAGCTGAGGCTGACCTGCCATTGAGAAATTATGTACTCCCTACTGTTACGGGATACATTCACGTATTCGTCCTCCTACTGTAGAGGTGAATAATTTTGAGATAAAACCCTCGATCATTCAGATGGTATAGAATTGTGTACAATTCAGGGGATTACCCAAATGAGGATCTGAATCTTCACATCACCAACTTTTTAGAGCTGTGTGCAACATTCAAAATGAACAGGGTGAGTAACGATGCTGTCACATTAAGATTATTCCTGTTTTCATTATGAGACAGAGCTAAGAGTTGGTTGAATTGATTAAAAGCCAACTCTATAGTCACTTGGGAAGACATGGCTCACAAATTTCTTGGTAAATATTTTCCTCCTACGAAGTCAGCCCGATATAGATGAGAGATTAACAACTCTCGTCATTTGGATGGGAGTCTTTATATGATGCGTGAGCATGTTTTAAAGAGTTTCTAAGGAAGTTCCCACATCATTGAATAGAGTAGTGGCTGTTGGTGCACACATTTTACAATGGTTTGTGGGGTAATACAAGGACAATTATTGATGCAGCATCGGGAGGACCGTTTATGAGAAAAAGCGTTAATGAAGCTTATAAATTACTGGAAGAGATGGCCTTGAAAAATTACAATTGGTCCACTGAGCGTGAGAATAAGAAGGTGATAAGAGTCTTAGAGGTCGATCTTATTGCTTTATTGACTTCTCAAGTGGCATCTCTAACCAAGAAATTGCAGTAGAATAGCCTCGTCGCCCAAGTAAAGCAAGTACAGAATGTAATGAGTTGTGAGATTTGTGGGGGTCCACATTCTTATGAGCAATGCCTGAGCCCTGCTAGTTGCTCGACAGACGTGAACAGTTTGCCTTTAGAGCAAGCACAGGCTATTGGTAACTTTCCAAGACTTGTACACAAGACTTACTCAAATACAAATATTGTTGCGTGGAAGAATCACCCCAACTTGTCTTGGAAAAATAACCAAGGTTTACAACCACAGTATCCACCTCAACACCCACCTCACCAACCGACTTATGGACTACACTCTAGGCCTTATTAAGATGCAAACCCACACCCATCTCTTCCACTACCACATCCTCTAATGAACTCACCAACAACTCAACCTGACCAATTAAATCAATTCAATAACAGAGACAAGGTCTTCAATAAGGAATTTGGAGACACAATTGGGTTAGTTGGCTAAACTACTTTCTAGTAGACTGCAAGGGAATTTTCCTAGTTCCATAGAGGTAAATCCCAAAGAGCAATGTCAAGCTGTCACTTTGAGGAGTGGGACTAAGTACAGCGGGCCTACAGTGGATGACAAGGGAAAGAAGACAGAGGATCAACATGCCACTAGTCCAACACAAGAGGAGGTTACTGGAGACCTTCCAAAGAAAGAAAAGCCAAAATACATCGAGCCTACACTCAAGATTCCTTATCCTTAACGATTCTGAAAGGCCAATCTTGACAAACAATTCTCCAAATTTCTTGAGGTATTTAAGAAACTTCACATTAACATTCCCTTTGCAGAGGCTCTTGAAGAAATGCCTAGTTAAATTGAGGATTATGAAGCAGTGGCATTGACAAAAAAGTGTATTGCAATTATTCAAAAGAAACTTCCTCAAAAGTTAAGAGACCCGGGTAGCTTCACTATACCTTGCACCATTGGGAACTTCCACTGTGAGAGGGCTTTATGTGATTTGGGTGCAAGCATTAATTTAATGTTGTTGTTCGTATTTAGAAGACTTGGTTTAGGGGAAGCTAGACCCACTACTGTTACTCTTCAATTGGCTGACTATTCATTAACATATCCCTGAGGTGTTATTGAAGATGTTCTTGTCAAAGTGGACAAGTTCATTTGTCCTACTGGTTTCATTGTATTATATATGGAGGAAGATGAGGACATGCCTATTATATTGGGAAGACCATTTTTAGCACCGGTCAAGCTTTGATAGATGTCCAGAAGGGTGAGTTAAGGCTCAGAGTACAAGGTGATGAGGTAGCTTTTAATATCTTTAAAGCCTTGAAATACCCTTCAGCTAGTAACAGTTGTTTTAGTGTTAGTGTATTGGAGGAACGAGGTGAAGGGGTCAAGTCTATTGAAGATCCACTTGAGTTAAGTTTGGTTGCAAGTCAAGAGGAGCGTGATGGTATTGAAGCCAGCGAATATGTTAAGTGGTTGAACTCACCGGGGCAAATTTATAAAAAGAAATATGAGGAATTGGGGAAATTTTCTGAGAGACCTCTCACATCTATTGAGAAGCCACCAGTTCTTGAGTTAAAGGCATTGCTTGATCACCTTAGGTATGCATATTTGGGTGAGAACAACACACCACCAGTTATTATTTCAGCTTTGTTGACTCCGATAGAAGAAGAGAAGTTACTGAGGGTCTTGAGGGCTCACAAGCTAGCAATTGGGTGATCTTTGGCCGATATTAAGGGTATAAGCCCTTTAATGGAGATGGACTGTATATTAATGGAAGAGGATAATAAGCCTAGTATCGATGCTTAGAGAAGGCTTAATCATTCAATGAAAGAGGTGGTAAGGAAGGAAATCCTTAAATGGTTGGATGCAGGGGTGATATACCCAATATCCGACAGTGCATGGGTTAGTCCTGTGTAGGTGGTCCCTAAGAAAGGTGGTATGACGGTGGTTAAGAACGATAATAATGAGATGATTCCAACCTGTACGGTGACAGGGTGGAGAATTTGTATTGACTACCATAAACTTAATAAGGCAACCAGGAAGGACCATTTCCCCTTGCCTATTGTAGATCAGATGTTGGACAGATTGGTAGGCCATCCTTATTACTGTTTCTTGGATGGGTATTCAGGGTACCATCAAATCCTCATAGCATCGGAGGACCAAGAAAAGACCACCTTCACGTGCCCTTATGGAACATTTGCATTATGGAGAATTTCGTTTGGGTTATGTAATGCTCCATCAACATTTCATAAATTTATGATGTTTATCTTCTCGCACATGGTGGAAAGAGGTATAGAGATCTTCATGGATGAATTTTCAGTCTTTGGGGCCTCTTTTGATGGATGTTTGGCTAATTTGGAGAGGTTTTTGAAAAGATGTGAGGAGTCAAATTTGATATTAAATTGGGAGAAATGTCACTTTATGGTGACAAAAGGAATAGTCTTGGGCCACAAGATTTCATGCCATGGTATTGAGGTAGACAGGGCCAAGATATCTATAATAGAAAACTTACCTCCACCGGTCTCTATTAAGGGGGTTCGTAGTTTTTTGGGCCACGCTGGATTTTATAGGAGGTTTATAAAGGAATTTTCAAAGATTTCGAAGCCCTTATCCACACTACTTATGAATGGTGTGGTGTTTGACTTTGATGCTGAAAGTTTAAGGGCATCTAACACGCTGAAGAAGAAATTGGTTTCTGCTCCTATTGTTGTGTCACCAAATTGGGATCAACCTTTTGAATTGATGTGTGATGCAAGTGATTATGCAGTAGGAGCGGCTCTGGGACAACGAGTTGACAAGGTATTTTAAACAATTTTTTATGCTAGTCGGACCTCGAATGATGTTCAATTAAATTATGCAACTACTGAGAAGGAATTACTTGCAATTGTCTTTGCCTTCGATAAATTCAGGCCATATTTAATTGATAATAAGGTAATTTTTACATAGATGATTCTAGAATTAAGTACCTTATGACCAAGAAGGATGCTAAACCCCGCTTAATTTGATGGGTCCTATTATTGCAAGAGTTTGATATGGAAATTTGTGACAAAAAGGGGACAGAAAATCCAGTTGCACATCATTTATCTATATTGGAAAAATGAGAAGAACATAATGAGAAAGAGGAACAAATTGATGAAAACTTTCCGGATGAACAATTATTTTCCATTGAAAGTGAAGAAAAGCTACCATGGTTTGGTTATTATGTCAATTATTTGGTAGCTAAAGTTGTGCATCCGAATATGTTAAGGCAACAACTTAAAAAGTTCTATTCGGAAGTCAAGCACTATTATTGGGATGAGCCCATTCTCTTTCGTCATTGTGCAGATCAAGTAATTAGAAGATGTGTCCCGGAAGAGGAGATGATTTCCATTCTTACTCATTGCCATACTTTACATTGTCGCGGTCACTTTGGAGGAATAAGGACAGTAGCAAAAGTTTTGCAATGTGGGTTTTATTGGCCCACATTATTTAAAGATGCTAGTGCATTTGTCAAGAGTTGTGATCGTTGCCAAAGGACCGGTAACATATCATGAAGAGATCAAATATCGATGACTGGAATTCTAGAAGTTGAGTTGTTCGATGTGTGGGGAATAGATTTTATGGGGCCTTTTCTGTCATCTTATAATAATAAGTACATTTTTCTTGATGTAGAATATGTTTCTAAATAGGTGGAAGCTGTAACAAATCCTACTTGTGATGGTAAAGAGGTACTTAAATTCATTCATAAATATATTTTTCCCCAGTTCGGTACTCCAAGAGCAATTATTAATGAATGAGGAAGTCATTTCTGCAACAAGTCATTCACTGCTCTATGCGCTCATTATGGAGTTCATCATCGAAAGACTTTGTTCTATCATCCACTTGCCAATGGTCAAGCAGAAGTGTCAAATCGGGAGATTAAAAGGAAGGATTGGTCGAAAAAGCTTGATGATTCACTGTGGGCATATCGCACAACCTTCAAGACTCTGATTGGTATGTCACCATATCAATTGGTGTTTTGAAAGGAATGCCCTTTACTGGTGGAACTTGAGCACAGAGCTTACTTGGTAGTAAATAAGCTGAACATTGATCTCTTTATGGCAGAACAGAATAAGCTTCTGGAGTTGAATGAGCTCGATGAATTTCGGAATGAAGCCTATGAGAATACAAAGATTCATAAAGAAAAGTCTAAGGCATTTCATGATAAAAGGATACATAGGAACGATTTCCAACCCAGAGATAAGGTGCTATTATTTAATTCTCGACTGAAGCTTTTTCAGGGAAAATTAAATTCGAGATGGTCAGAACCATACACATTTGTTGTCTCATTGCCTTAAAGGAGCGGTGCAAATTCATAGTGAGAAGACAAGACACTTTAAGGTGAATGGTCAGAGATTGAAGCACTATTTGAAAGGACCGGTGGAAAAATGCAAGTCTGTGTTGCTTTTAGAACCCCTTTGAATTGGGTGTTCAACATCTGACTAAATGTGTTTAAGACAGCGTTGTAGGAGGCATTCCTATAATTTATTTTTTTGTGTTTTTGTTTTAATTCTCAATTTGTTGAACAATTTTATTTAATTTCGTTTTGGATTTGTAAAGATTCATTTTTTTAGTTTTTGAGTAGTGTATGTAGAAATCGTGCAATTCGTGAAAAGGTAGTTTTCAAATTCTTCTGGAGGTCAAGTCATGACTTACTCTTATAAGTTGCGGCCCTAAACAAAGTCAGTCAGCTCATAAAAAAAAGGAGGAGGCGGGCCACGACTTGATCTTATAAGTTGCGGCCCTAAATGAAGTAAGAGAGCATACAGTTTCTAGTGGAAGAGGCGGGCTGTGACTTGCTATTGTTGGGTTGCGGCGCCTGTACAATAGAAATTTGAGAAAAAGTGAGACGGGTCGCAACATGCTATTGCTGGGTCACGGCGCGCCTCCATTAGAAAGGGAAAATTCATTATAAACTCATTTTTTCTCAAGCCATAACCCACATTTTGAATTTTTCCTCTTTCAAACCCAATTATTTTTTTTCCAAAATTTCTCTCAATCTCCCATCTTCATCCTTCTTAAAACCACCATAAAGCCAAACCCACGACTTCATAGATTCATATTCCCTTCTTTCCTTCTTCTAATCGAAACCCTAAATAGTTTTATTTGTGGCATTGAAGAAAGAGGAGTATTTGAAGAGTGGGCAATCTTAACAACTCATAGGCACGTAAGTCTCTAATTTTCTATGTTCCCCAAGTCCTGGGTTGAAGTAATTTTGTGCTAGATAGACATGAGATTTCATTGGAATTTTGGGACAAATTGTTAGTATATATTGTGTTCTTTGAGTTGGTATTATTGGGGTGTTATTCAGTTGAGGGAAGTAAGAAAAATTAGAGGAAGTGCTACAAAATTTTTATACTAGTATTTGGTGCATTGTGTTATTATGGGACCAAGAAAAAATCTCGCTAGGGCTACTTCATCTAAAAATGCAAATCGCCCCTCCACATCCCGCACCTAACCACCACAATCACAGCCAGCCCCACCACCACCACCACCACCACCACCACCACCACCCCCACCCCCTCCTCAGGAGTTTGACCCTTTCTATTCCTTAGTAAAGATGCCTTTGACCATTATCAAAAGTTGTCTCAACGACAAGTTATTCAAGAATGGGGGATGGAATATCAAGACGAACCGTATACTCAAGAAACATATGAAATAATTCAAGCTGAATCATTGGGCACTACCAGAGCTAGTTTTGTAATGCAAGATGGACAACCAAACAATTTTAGACGGTTTCAAATGAATAGAGTGGCTAAGGCTTGGACTCTCTTTGTGAGTGCGAGGCTTATGCCAAATACTCACCTATCTGAAGTGGAGACTGATCGGTGTCTTCTTGTCTATGCTATTATGAAGGGACTCTCTGTGGATATTGGACAAGTTATACGCACTAGTATCCGCGACTTATGTCGAATGACTACCACTGCCGATTTGGGGTGTGGTTCAATGATTATCGATTTATGTTAGGTGTGGGAGGTGCCTAAATATCCCAGTGATATTTATAGGAAAGCAATGGGGCCCATTTCTCGAGCTTCTATGTTTAAATTCATTGCACCATCTTTGGAGCCTCCTGCACCACAACCCCGCCAAGTGAGAGTTGAAAAAGAGGGAGATCATGAAAATGAACCCACCCATGCCAATGTTACCCAAGAAGAACAAAGGCAAGTAGAGGAGGAGCAGAGATGAATTTATCATCAATTTCTTGCAATTGAGCCACCACTGGATTCACACTTGGCTAGACTGGATTACATTATCCGGAAAAACCAACATGCCCATAATTATTCGGGGAAATTCATGATTATCATCGAGCACAAGTGGAATGGAAAAATGAATTGGTTTACCAGTGGTCTAACCAGGAGGAGGACAAGCATTATTTTCCTTATCCACCACCATGGCATCCTTTCCAAGACCCACCACTTTTTTGAGATGATTCGTAGCAGGTAATTTTTCTTTCCTTAGCTTTTATAAAACATTGGGGATAATGTTTAGTTTAAGTTTGGGGGAGGGAATTATAAATTTGTGATTTTTTTTGTGTCTATTTTTAGAATATTTGTTTGTGTATACTTGTGTTTGTGAATAGGTTGTGAGTCATTGTTTTGTTTTGTTTTATGTCATTTTGAGTTTTAAGTTTTATGTTTGAGTCTAATGTGATTTTTTTTTTGTGAACCATGATTTCCAATGAAGATAAAGTGAATGATAGATAGTATAATTTTAAGAAAATGAATTCATGAAGACTTGTGTAATTGGTTAACTGCTTTTGAATTTCACTATAGTGTGTCAACATACTTAGAAAACCTTTTCATGCTCTATGAGTTGTATAGTTGAATGTTTTGATGCATATTTAATGGATTTGTTGATTGTATAGTGGGAATTTTTAAATTCTAGAACTTTCTTATTTGTTATTTGAGGTGAAATAAGACATCATTCTTGTTTGGAAAAATGATTTAGGCCATTTTTGGATCGTTTGAGCTTTTTTTTGCCAACCCTGAAATTTATTTTCCATTGATCACCCTTGTTGAGCTTAATTTTGTACCTTTTTGTTCTAAGCCACTAATAAAGTCTAAGAATTGAAACCTTGATATAAATCTTTCCCTAAAGATATTATGATGCACATGATGTGGGGTCACTTGAGGAAAGCTAGGGGCATTCGAAAGAGAAAAAAAATAAAGAGAGTATATGTAAAAAAAATTGAAAAATAAATTTTCTTGTTTAGAATTACACTCCCATTGTATAAAAAGAAATAAGTTTGGGGGAGTGTAGTTAGTATCTAAAAGAAATAGAGAAAAAAACATATATCTCTCTCTAGGTAAAAAAAAAAGGGAAATTATTGGGGGTTTTATTAATTGGGTGGAACAAAAAGGTCATGTGCTTGTGGTAACTTTGAGCTTAAAAAGTATTTCTTATCTACCTTTACCTAAGCCAGTTAATTACAAGCTTATAAAGTCCTACTAAATTCTAAGCATGTTTTGGTGTATATTAGTGGAGAATGGCAAATAAGTAAGCATATGGAATACATAATTGGTTAGCGGTATGTTTGGATGAAATTCAATATGTATTGATAAATTAACTGTGTTATTTGTTGAGCATGATTAGGTTGTCTTACATGTTGACAGGTTAAAATGTTTTAGAGTAGCAGCTAACTGAAAATCTGGGTTAAGAACAATGTTTAGTAGTTTTATGAGAATTATGCGATTTATATTCAAGATTTGGAGGCATTAAAAATTGTGGTTCATGTTAAAAGTTGTGTTGTGTTTTGTTTAATGTTATTTTTATGAGTTGAGTCCTTTGTTTGAGAAAAGAGTAGGTTTGGGGGAGTTTGATAACTCCATTTTAGTGTCGTTTTAGGATGTGTTTTTGTGGTAATCTTGAGTTTTTGTGTTTGTTTTGTGCAAGATTATGCTTGTGTTTGTCGCTGTTGTAGGTAGGTGCTATGAATCATGAGCATAACGTGAAAAGAAGAGGAAATGGTGGGGAAATGGAGCTTTTGGTGGTTTTTCGACTCAAATTGGTGTTAAGAATGAGTTAAAAGAAGATTTTGATGAAGGAAGGATTTCAAAAGGTCAAAATCTGAAGAAAAAAAAATAGAATTTGAGTCGCGGCATTGGCTTAAGGGTCGCGACTCTAGCAAAGTCAGAGGTTGCATAACCTGGTGACAGGGATTAGGGCTGGGACTTGGTCAAGAGAGTCGCGGTGCTAGAAGAAACAAAGGAAAATCTAAGAGGCGCATCAAGACGCGGGCCGCGACCTGGGTGAAGAGGGCCGGGACGCTTGAAGACCTAACCAGATTCTAAAATGCCTTAAAAAGGACATGGGCCACGACCTAAGAAAGGCCAAGTTGTGGACAGCCTTGTCAACAAAGAAGAATTCTGTTTTTTTTTATATATATAAATTTAGACATTAGGTTTTAATTAGAATTAGTTTAGATTTTTTATTACGAATTTAGAGAGAAATTCTAATTCAGAGACATTGTTTTATGCAATTTCATATTTTCATTCTTTTCAAGCTTTTGGATTTTATGTTTCTGAATAATTATTTTGTTGTTTTAATCATGTCTGATATGAACTAAATCCTCTATCTAGGGGTTAATGTAGTCGCTTAGATTTATATTTAATTTTATCATGATGTTCTATTGATTCTTGTTATTGATTCTTTTGGAAGAGGAATTGGGAAACAAGTAATACAGGCGTTCGTGGTGAGAGTTAAATTGTTAAGAGACAACTGTGGATTGTACGGGATATCACTTGGAGTACTCTAATTGGACTGAATGGAAACTAAGCTGACCAGTAGGGATTCAGATGGGTATACAAGGAAGGATTGGGTACACTTCAGGACTCGGCTACAGGTAGGTTCGGTATCAGGGACATTATGGAAGATGGCAATGGTTTGACAGAGAGAATTACTGAAGCAATCGAAGAAGTTTGACCTCGGGGTGGACCAGACAGAACATCATATTGTGGGAATTGTTGGAATCGTCTGTTAAGAATAAAGAGTTTAAATGCTCGGTTACAAGACAGGACAATGTCCTAAGGAATTGATCTACGAACTGGTTATTACCAGCTGAGGATCAAGGAAAGAGACATTCCAGGAATTAGTACCTATACCAAGTAGGGTGTGAAGAATTGGTATCAAAGGTTCTTAATTAATTCAAGTTTCAGCAACACAGGTAAGTTCTACAAGCAAAAATATAGGAACAGTGTGAATAAGTAACCTTCAGGTTTATTGGCAGTATGTTGAACGAGTTAATGTAACTCGGTTCAAGTGAACTGGTAATGGTAAAAAGCATTGATGATGCTGAGTTGAGACCCTATAGTTTTCCAAGTTTTGGAAAGTGTTGACGGTGAGAACTCGTCAACTAAGTTAAGTTGGAAAAAATTGCAAAGTAAAGATTATCAATAGAAAAGCCTTGGAAATTGAAGTATCAACTCTAAGAACAATTGAAATAGAACAATGGTGAAATCAATTTTCATTCACTGGGATACACTTGCTACAGTAAATTTTCCAACCCCCCATTAGGTGGGGTTAGATTTCATTTTATAGGGGGCTCTAATGGCCCTGGGTACATGGTGGTCCAGAAGGTACATGAGTACACAAACAGGAGAGTGGCTCCAGGGGTAGTGGTGTCGGCTCTGGGACATGGTCAGAGTTCGTGGGAGCACCTCAGCTTTTGTACCCGGTCATGACTCCACTACTTGTCTTGTACGGGTATCAGAGATGTGGTGGTGGTGTAGCCACTCCTTGTACTATTCCCAACCGCCACTACTAGTCGGGTACAGGTGTCAGGCCTGTCCCATGATCCTTGTAGGCACGTACGTACCCCTTTAGATGTACCTTGTTCGTATTCCTTTTGTCTCTTGTGGGCCACCTTAAACCCTGGCATCATGCGCGCGTAGCCTTACACCTAAAGGTTGCTGGGCCTCGCGTGGCCGAGGCGGGGCGATGACGGGCTTGCGCCTGGGCACGGGCTGCACTTGCGAGGCGCTGGGACACGGGGCCTCGCGTGGCCAAGCTGGTGCGATGACGGGCTTGCGCCTGGGCACGGGCCGCACTTGCGAGGCGCTGAGACACGGGGCCTCGCGTGCCCGAGGCTGGGGGACGACGGGCTTGCACTTGGGCAAGGGCCGTACTCGCGAGACGCAGGGACACGGGGCCTCGCATGGCCGAGGCTGGGCGACGACGGGCTTGCGCCTGGGCACGGACCGCACTTACGAGGCGCTGGGACACGGGGCCTTGTGTGGCCAAGGCTGGTGCGACGACGGGCTTGCGACTGGGCACGGGCCGTACTTGCGAGATGCTGGGACACAGGGCCTCGCGTGGCCGAGGCTGTGCGCGAGACGAGCCTTGCACCTGGGCATAGGCGAGGGCTTTGGATGGACGAGGCGCGACGCCGAGTTGGTGACTATGTGGACATGGCCTTGTGTGGGCGTGCTGAGAGCGAGGCGGGGCCTTGCGCCTGGGCGTGGCCGAGTGAGGCAGGGCCTCGCACCTAGACGCGTCTTGGATCTATTGTGGGCGCGGAATATTAAGCATCCACACTTGCCCCCTGGTCTAGGAGAGGACCTTTAGGTGCTCTTGTAGACTATTCTCCTTGATTATGATAAATAGGCCCTCACGCAAGGCTTATTATTTACACCTTACTTCCTTAGCTTAGTGGTATCTAGACTCTTACTCCTTTCAAGAGGTAAGGGGTTCAACCCCCCACAACCTCACTTTTGTCATAGTTTTCTTTATTTTATTTTTTTCATTTCATTTTTTTTACATATGAGCTAATTCTTTTGTATGTCTATTTGGATGCTAACACACCATTTTTGTTTATTTCTACAGACACGTGCTTTCGACCATTCGGTGCTTTTGGCCCGCGTCATCCTTTTGACCTCGACAACGCTCCTTCTCAGCTGCTTGAGGTATACTTTCCTTTTCCCTTACGTTCATTGGGTCCAGATTAGTATTACTCGGGATGGGGTACCTTGGCCTAAGCTTGTAGTGAGTTTGACTCTTTGCATGCCCCTCCTTTTTATACCCTATAGTGCCTCATTTAGAGCGCATGCGTTTAGAGGTTTTAAGCCCATTCTTTTGTATTTTGTAGCCGTCCCCTCACTTATTCGTGAACCCCCTTTTTGCTTTCGAGATGAGGTTTCATGGCCAGTGACGGTCCGTTCAACGTACCTCCGGGGGTTTAGTTTGTTGACCTATCCTCAGACTCAGAGTCCCCTGAGGAAAGCCCTTACCAGGACTATGACTCCTTGAGGCAGGCCCGAATCCGCCATCTTGAGTACATGGCTGAACTTAGGCGTAAAATTTGGGTGGTGGAGAGCGAAATTGACTCGGTGCTGAGAGGAGACGGAGCACCTTTCCCCCCAGACCTTAGTGACCACGTAGCGAGCCATAGGATGACCCTTTTAGAATTGCAGAGGGAGTTGGAATTTATGGATGGACACCTTCCACCTGAGCCCTCCAGCCCATCCTCGCCTTATGACGCCATGGGGCCACTACCACTTCTCCTCAGCCCTTAATCTCGGTTTTCCCTAGCTTAGCGCTTTCGCAGTCGCTCCCCCGATGGAAGACTCTTGCTAGGAGGAAAAAATGGAGGGTCAAGTGTTCAGTCTCTTCCTCACATTTTTCTTTTGATATTGCAGATATGCTGAGGGCACGATGACAGGTGACTTCCAATGAACCGGACGATGCTCCTTTACTGGCAACCGAACTGGTGTCGCGTGTGTCCAAAAACAAACTGATGGACATCGTGGATCACTATCGCATCCCTCCGGAGTACGCGTTATATGTTCCTCAGGAGACATGTCGGGCTGACAGTCCTAGGCCCAGCTTCGTGGCCCTCAGCGAGCACATCCTGAAGGCAGGTGGTACCATCCCGTTACACCCGTTCTTTATTGCGGTCCTCAACTACTTCGACCTTGCCCCACTTCAGCTGGCTCCCAATGGCTGGCTGACTTTAAGTGGCCTTTTCGTTGCATTTACGAAGCTGTTTAAACGCGCTCCTACATCGACGAAGGTGCATTTCCTCTACAACCTCATGCCCCTTCCCAAGTCCAAGGGCTTTTACTATTTACAAAAATCCAACAACGATGCCACTTTGATATAGGGCTCGGTGTCCAACCCGGGGTCCTGGAAGCAGGACTTTTTCTTCGTGGAAGGCCCCCTCTCTGTCCGCGAGGACTTTCGGGCCACTCCCAGTAAGTACCCTGAGCATCACTTTCTCTCTTTTACTTTCTTACAACTTATTGTTTCGTGACTTACGTTCATATCGACCATGGCATGTATTATGCAGAGCAATTCGCCGAACCCATAGTTGTCGGGTCGGAAGTGAGAGACATGAGAACGTTCCTCAGCGCTGACCCCGCTATGAAAAATGCGGTGTGCCTATTCACCGTGAAGAATCTTAACCGCTATAAATTGTCCCCTGTCTCGGACCCCAAGTTGCTGTGGACCATCTCTGGGTCCACGAAGATGAAGGGGGCCTTGGCCGAGCCTTGCCCGGATGACGATGAGGATGAGGAAGAGCTGGAGGAAGCCCCCCTTGACCGCGGGGGATCTCACCAGCTGCCCCCATCTCCTGGGGGATGCCCTCCATGTGCCTCCTATGATCCGGACATAGCCCCTCACTCTCAAGACCAGCGGGCCGTTACGGGGTGTTATGTTTGCCCTGACCCTGAGGTCTACGACGCCTTTGCTCAGGCTCCTCTCGACCCTGGACCATCGGGGACTTATTTTTCCGACCTTCTGGAGCCTCCCTTTGATCTACCAGATCCTCAGTTTTCCACTTTCACCGCGCCCCCTCCTGTTTCGGCGAGCGGGTCGTCCGTCCTCACCCAACCAGGTGCCACTGGTGTGGATGGGGAGCCCTGGGTGACTCGGATGGCGACGTCTTACGGGTAGCGATACATCCAACTTGCCTCGGACCTCCCCGTATCTGACTGGAACGGTCTTGGGAACGTTGCCCAGACGGACCTTGGGGAAACCCTAAGGCGCACCATGGCCTGGGTGAGTTCCTGCACCTCGCGTCGGCATTATTATGTATATATGTACATGCGTTTTTCTTTTTGTTACTTATTGTTGATGTCGTTAACTTTCTTGTGTAGGCCTATACCGTGGCTCTACGGTTTTCCGACTCGTCTAGCAACCTCTTCGCGTCTACTGCTGAGATGGACTGCCTTACAGCCCGGGTCCAGGAGCTCGAGAAAGAGCTTGAGAAAACCCAGTTTGAGCTAAAGAAGGTTCGGGCCGAACTTGCCACCTCGTCGAGAAGAAAACTGAAGGCGGCTGCCAAGGCCAAGGAGCTGAAGGACCAAGTTGCCAGCCTGAAGAGCGAACTCCAGGCGACCAAGGATATCGTGACAGTGTCGCAGGAGAGGGTTACTTATTTAGAGGCTTAAGTCGAGTCTATCAGGGTCGAACTCCAGACTGCAAGGGCCGAAGTCGAGGCTACCAGGACCGAACTCCAGGTTGCTAGGACCAATGTCGCTACGTTGCAGGAGAGAAATGCTTCCTTGGAGGCGGAGAAAACTGCCATTGAGTACAGGTCCATAGACCACGCCCTTTAGAACGTGTGGAGGCAGGATCCCAATTTTGATTTCTCTTCTTTTGGTGAGCATGTCGTCGCTTGAGCGGCCATGTGGAGCGCCCACGGTAGGAGGCCCTGAAGTAGTCATTTCATAACTTTTGTTAGCTATCCCACCATGGGTGTACGCTCTTTTTTTTTTTTGACTTTGTAATATCATTATCACTACTACTTTTCTTTTGTAACTCTTGTACTATCTTCAAAACTTTCTTTTTCAATGTATATATACATGTGTTTCTATTTATCTCTTATTCTACTGCATTTGAGGCCCTTTTAAGCCTGTATGATGGGGTTTGGTTGGTTCCCCTCTTTTATTTACCAGGCTGGAGGTCCTTTGGAGCCCATGTGAAAGGGTTCACTGGGACCTCTTTTGGTGCCTCTTGATTGCTTTTATAAGGATATGTTGACCCCTTGGGTCCTAGCTATCCTTTTATATATTCTTGTGCGCGCTTATTATTTGTTGCGAGAAGCGTCCTTCTCGTCGTTATTCATAGTACTATTTTTGCAAGGGTCTCTTTTAGGACCCTTTTTGGGTAGACGGCTTGGTGGCCGCTCTAGACTTATTACTGTCGTTACCATAGTTTTTTTTGTAAGTCCCTTTGGCTTCCTTGATGTCCACAAGGGTAGCTAATCCTTGTGAACCCAGGGGATGCCTTGTAAAGACTTCGCTTAAGGCCCTGGTATAAGGGGTCCCTCTGGGATTTCCCTCTAAAGGGTCCTTTTTAGGGTCATGGTCCCTTTTGAGTCCTCCTGATGAAGGATCGTTTTGAGGGTCCTCCTGATAGAGGGCCCTTTTTAAGATCCCTGTTAGAGGGCCCTTTTTAGGAGGGCAAGGGGTCCTTTTTAGGATCCTCCGTTAAAGGGTCCTTTTTAGGTTCCTCCGTTAAAGGGTCATTTTTACCATCCTCCTGATAGAGGGTCCTTTTTAGGAGCCTCCTTTTTAGGAGGGCAAGGGGTCCTTTTTAGGATCCTTCGTTAAAGGGTCCTTTTTACCATCCTCCTGATAGAGGGTCCTTTTTAGGAGCCTCCTTTTTAGGAGGGCAAGGGGTCCTTTTTGGGATCCTCCGTTAGAGGGTCCTTTTTAGGAGCCTTTTTTTTATTTATTTTTATTTTTTAGGTTCCCCCTGTTGACTGTATGTTTTTGCCTCCTGTCCTGCCCCCCAAGTGTTTGGTGAAATTTATTTCGGCAGGTACTTTGGCTAATGCTTGCGCAGTGAAGAAAAACAACATATGAAGTTGCAAACAGTTTCATTCATAGCATGCGGTTTACAGCCAACTTTGTAAATAAAAGGGGTTACATCTAATTAGGAGGTTACCTAGGTAGCCTCTTTGATTCTTACTTACTTAAGCTAAAACAACGAGGAACAAACTAAACATAGGTTCTTTTTGCACTGAGTGCCGAAGCCTTGCTGGTAGCACTACTCGAGAGGTTCCGTAACTCGAGGGTCCAATCTTGTGCGGATATAACTTGTGTGGGTCGCTCCTTCATACACAACCATTGTCATCGGTATAGATGGTTTGGTGGCTGCGCAGAGGGACATGTTATAGCATTCCCTCGCTTCCTTCTGCTCCCCTTTCACGCATGATGCTCCCCTGGGGGTTGGGAATTTCATAGCTAGATGATACACAGAAGTTATCACCTTCAATTCTCTCAGAGAGGGTCTCCCTAATACTGCATTGAAGGCTGAGGTGCAATCCACCACGACAAAGTTAGCCATTACGGTGGTTTTCCTGGGTTGCTCCCCCATGGTGAGGGCTAATTCGATTGCCCCCAGGGGTTGCACCGAATCTCCCGTAAACCCATACAAAGTCGTAGTGCAAGGCTTTAGGTGACGGAGGCTCAATCCCATCTTTTCCAGTGCCGGTCGATACAAGATGTCCACAGAGCTCCCGTTATCCACCAAGACCCGATGTACCCTCATGTTAGCAAGCTGGGCAGTTAGCACCAGGGGGTCATTATGAGGGAAATGCACCCCCTGCGCATCTTCTTCAGTGAAAGTTATTAAGTCATTCTTGCCCTTAAAGCTCTTCGGGGGGCGTTGCTCCAAACTTAAAACGCAAGGTGGTGGACTTCGTCGGGCCTCCTTGGTGTACTTGTCTCGCCCCTTCCTTGAATCGCCTCCGAATCCTGGTCCTCCAAAGATGGTCCTGACCTCCCCTTGCACTGATGGGGCCACCTCTCGTGCCTGCGGTGGGGACACTCCTTCTTCTGGCCTCTGTCTATCCTTGCGCACATACCTATCCAAATATCCTCTGCAGATGAGTTCCTTAATTTCCACCTTCAAATGGTTGCATTCCGCGGTGGTGTGGCTGATATCCTTGTGATATTGGCAATACTTGCTGGGGTCTCTTTTAGACCGATCTTTTTTTATTGGTGGGGGCCTTTTGAAAGGGACCTGGTTTTCGTTCGTAATGAAAATATCCTCCCTCGCGTGGGTGAGGTCAGTGTAAAAGGTGTAGGGGCTCTGTGTGCGCTCATCAGAGCGTTGGTTCTTCCGAGGTCGATCATCCCTCGTTCCCTCATAAATCCCCTTCTTCTTTGCATCGCTTTGGCTATCCCGGACTGAAGGTTTTGGGGGCGATGGGCCTTTTCCAGCTTTGAGGTTCTCGTGACCATCCTCCACGCGGATGTACTTTTGTGCCCGCTCGTAGAAATCATCCAAGTCTGTGACCTCTCTCTTGAGCATGTTATCCCATAACTTGCTCCCTGGGCATACTCCTGCCGTGATGGCCATTATTAGTTCTCGGCGGGTCAGGCTTCCTACCTTAGCTACCTCCATGTTGAACCTGTGGATGTAGCTCTTCAGACTTTCGTTTTCTCCCTGCTTCACATTGGCGAGGTTGGTGCCAGGCATCGTGTAGTCTCGAACAGTGTGGTGCTGCTGGATGAATTCATCTGAAAGTTGTTGCCAAGATCGGATGGACCTCGGTCTAAGCCTCTCGAACCATTTGTATGCAGGTCCTTTTAATGTGACAGCGAAGCAATGACATCTCGCCCCGCTGCCGATTCCCCTCAGCTTCATCAGGTCATTAAATGTATCTAGATGATATTTTGGATCTATGCTTCCTTCGTAGGGGGTCATGTGGGGCTCTTTAAAGTTGGTAGGGAGCCTGATGGCCTGGATCTCCCTGACGAAGGGTGACTCAGGGTCGAACTCCTCCTAAAAAATTTGTCCTCCTGAGGCGATGACGATCTTGCTTCGCAGGCTCCTCATTTCTGTGTCCAAGTCTTGCCTTCTCTTGCTTAGGGAGTCCTTTAAAGCGGATGGGTTAGGATCACCTTCTCCTTTGCCCTCCCGAGGTGCCATAGGGGGCGTGGTCCCTTTACCAACCCTCTTTTTATTGAGCTCCTCCCGTAAATCAGAGGGTGCTCTCTTAGAGGTGACCTCGTCCTCGTTGCGAGGGGTAGCGTTGGTCCTTGGCTCGGGCTTCTGGGCCTGCTTCGGTGGTTCAAAATGTTCGCGTTGCTTCGCTCGGGGGGTGTTACTGGTAGAGTGCCAGGTCCTCCCATCATCTACTGGTATGGTGGTCTCTACCCCCTCCCGACCTTTCTCCTTCCTCTTAGGCAAGGTCACGCTTGACTTACCCTGCAATAGGCCATTTAGAACCTCTTGCATGTTCTCCAGGGTGGTCTCCAACCTTTGGTTCTTATGGTGGAGTTCCCGTATTTCTTCTTCATAGAATCGAGATTTCGAACTCCAGCTCACGGAATGGACCCGGGGATGCTTATATTGCCTACAGGCAGAGGGGCCCGGGTCCTGTCGGCCGGAGTTCAGTACCTGTGGTGGTTTAGGGAGAGGGAACTCATTAGCACTTCCTGGTGGAGCGGCTGATGACGAGGCCTCTCTATCACCTTCGTGAACCTCAGGGTCCCTTGGGGGCTCCGCGTCTCTGGGTGGAGGAGGGTCCTTCATGGAGGCCTTCAGCTGGACTCCGCTAAGGTGGACCTCCACCTCTCGTGGCTCCCTGAGTCGCTTCGACCATCTTGGCATTTCTTCTCACCAGAAGTAACGGTAGAACAGTAGCTTGGAACTTAAGTTCCCACAGACGGCGCCAAACTGTTGACGGTGAGAACTCGTCAACTAAGTTAAGTTGGAAAAAATTGCAAAGTAAAGATTATCAATAGAAAAGCCTTGGAAATTGAAGTATCAAATCTAAGAACAATTGCAACAGAAAAATGGTGAAATCAATTTTCATTCACTGGGATACACTTGCTACAGTAAATTTTCCAACCCCCCATTAGGTGGGGTTAGAGTTCATTTTATAGGGGGCTCTAATGGCCCTGGGTACATGGCGGTCCAGAAGGTACACGAGTACACAAATAGGAGAGTGGCTCCAGGGGTAGTGGTGTCGGCTCTGGGACATGGTCAGAGTTCGTGGGAGCACCTCAGCTTTTGTACCCGATCATGACTCCACTACTTATCTTGTACAGGTGTTAGAGACGTGGTGGTGGTGTAGCCACTCCTTGTACTATTCCCAACCGCCACTACTTGTCGGGTACAAATGTCAGGCATGTCCCATGATCCTTGTAGGCACGTACGTACCCCTTTAGATGTACCTTGTTCGTATTCTTTTTGTCTCTTGTGGGCCACCTTAAACCCTGGCATCATGCGCGCGTAGCCTTACACCTAAAGGTTGCTGGGCCTCGCGTGGCCGAGGCTGGGCGATGACGGGCTTGCGCCTGGGTACGGGCCGCACTTGCGAGGCACTGGGACACGGGGCCTCGCATGGCCGAGGTTGGTGCGACGACGGGCTTGCGCCTGAGTACGGGCCGCAATTTCGAGGCGCTGGGACATGAGGCCTTGCGTGGCCGAGGCTGGGCGACGACGGGCTTGTGCCTGGGCACGGGCCGCACTCGCGAGACGCAGGGACACGGGGCCTCGCGTGGTCGAGGCTGGGTGACGACGGGCTTGCGCCTGGGCACGGACCGCACTTACGAGGCGCTGGGACACGGGGCCTCGCGTGGCCGAGGCTGGTGCGACGACGGGCTTGCGCCTGGGCACGGGCCGCACTTGCGAGGCGCTGGGACATGGGGCCTCACGTGGCCGAGGCTGTGCGCGAGATGGACCTTACACCTGGGCATAGGAAAGGGCTTCGGATGGCCTCGCGTGGCCGAGGCGCGACGCCGAGTTGGTGACTATGCGGACATGGCCTCGCGTGGGCGTGCTGAGAGCGAGGCGGGGCCTTGCACCTGGGCGTGTCCGAGAGAGGCGGGGCCTGTCGCCTAGGCACGTCTTGGATCTATTGTGGGCGCGAAATATTAAGCATCCACAGAAAGGAACTAGAGAACGAAGAGAATAGAGTGGGAACCTGGAGTTATTGGTTGATTGCAGATGGAATAACAATCTGAAGACTTAGCAGTTATTTTAAGGGATTAAGCGTTGAGTGTGCGAATATTCGAGATATTAAGGAAAGTGTAATCCTTGATGAGATAGTCATAGTGATGAATGCTAGAGTACAGCTAAGGTGACATGGCATAGCACATGGTAAGATAAAAAGCAAGGAGTACTATGCTAAGTAAAGAAATGAAAGGTAGTGGATACTGCGGTTCAGTATTGGTTCAGGGGGAAAACCAAAGAGGTTGTTGGAATTCTTAAGGCAGGAGTATCTGCCTATACAAAAGGACATAGGAGCTTGTAAATTGTTAACTCTGGAATACAAAGTTCCAGGATGAGAGATTTGTATCTCTCCAAGTAGTGCAGACAAGAAAGAGTATGATATTCTGGGAATGAAAGGGGAGTTTTGACTCCCGATTTAACAAGAATTCTGAGGTTGTACCAAGAGATAAGCTGGGGACCTATAAGCTGATCTCACCTTGGTAGGGGTGATGACTCATGAGTATTTCTGGTATCGATGATAAGATGATGAAGTGACCGTTGTGAAATAAACAGACCCTGGAGTTTCAACAGATTTGTTGTGCAAGCAAAGATTAATGAAAGTATAGTTATCACACAAGATCTTATGGAACAAGATTGTTACTAACGTAAGAGTGTTGTCGGAGAGTAAAAGTAAAGACGTTGGACCTTGGGAATTTTAGTCAGAGGTACGAGGTTTACTATCTGATGTGTTCGAGTAAATTTCGAGGACGAAATTGTTATAAGGAGGGGATAGTTGTAACGACCCAAAATTACTAATAAGGCTTAAGGGCCTTAATTAGTGTGCCGGGAGGGCATAATTGGAAGATATGTGAATTAATGGTAGAAATTCATGATTATGTGAAATGCATGTTTATGAGTATTAGATAAGCATGCAGGCCCTATTTAGCTTGTAAGGGCATAATTGTAATTTTGGCTTGTTAGCGCATAAATGTGATAAACTGTTGAGACCACATTATTATGTGGATATATTTATATATTTGCAGTATTCGGCATGAGGTGATCCTAGGGAGCAAGTAGCGGGAAAGTCACAACGGGATCCAATATCCGACTCGGGGCGAGTCAAGGGGTACTTTGGGTAATAAATGTTTATCTGGGTTATTGAGTTATGAAAATAAATAATTAGAGATATATTTGAGGTTAGGAAGCTTAGGAGGAATACTGGGGGATTTTATCATTTTCCCCTCGGGGACGTTTTTGGTACCCCAAGCTTTGTAATTGACTTAATTAACTAAGAGTGGATAAAACTAACTAAGGAAAACAGTAGAACTTGAGTAAACCGACTCTTTTCTCTCTCTCACTTAAGCTCCCTCTAGACTTTCCATTTCTCAAGCTTACTCTGAGATCAAGGATGAATTATTGAGCTGGAATCTTGGGGGATATCTCATTGGTAATCTGGAGGTTCAAAAGGGAATTTAGGAAAGCATTTAATTGTGGTTTAGCTGACTAAATTTTGTAGTCTTTGCTGGGTTCTAAGGATTTTTGGGTCTTGATATTGAAGATCAATTAGAGGCTAAGGATTTGGGGTTAGCTCAGTGATAGCTAAAGGAATCAACCAAGAGTTGTGGTAAGCTTCAAATTATATTCTTGGTCATTAAATTCTATGTTTTCTTTGACTGGTTTGAGTGTTCTTGAGCTTATGGGTTCAACGATTGAAATTTTGTTTTGATGAGTTTCTAGACTAGATTTCTATTGTGTTTTGCTGCTGGAAGCATGTTAGAGAGTTGCGATAATTGAATTGTGTCATTGGGATGGTGTTCGGTGGTTTTGAGTGAGGTTAGAATGTTAAAAATGGAGGTTTTTCTTGGTTCGAGGGGCTGGGCCGCAGCTCTATTCTAGAGTGTCACGGCCCTATGGAGCAAGGAAGAGCCAGGAAGGCTCTGAGGCAAGGGAGCATCGCGCCGCCACAGGGGCAGGGCCGCAGCGCGCGTCTGTGTTCAGGGAGGCCTAGCCTCTGTTTCAGGGGCGGGCTGCGGCATGGGTCTTGAGGGCCGCGGCCCTTCAGGGCACTTTTGGCCTTTTGGAGATTTTAAGTGCTGGAACCTAGTCTAGGATTCTCGAGATAGATTCTACTTCCGCGTTTGATGGAATTCGATGTCCTGGAAGCTAGAACTTTAATCAGAAACCTTTTTACAATTATTGATGGAATCCTTTATCATGGTTGTGACTAGATGTACGCTTGGGCTCGGGAGTCGTCTTTCTTAATCAAAGCACTTGGAATTAAAGGTAAGAAAAACTGCACCATTTATGTGGATAGGTTGGGACTAAGTGTTCCCTATATTCGTATGCACTGTTGTATGGTTGTAATAAACCATGTGAATATGTTGGGGACTAAGAGCTCCCTATAAATTGTATAAATGTCATAAGGTGGTATTATGCCATGGGGACATGTGATAAATGGCTTAAGAGTTCTAGAATCAATACTTGGCACAGGGCGTGGCTCAGCCACTGGTAGCTGAGGATATCTTATTAGTTACTGAGCTCGGTTAAGCTGGCCGGATCAAGGCATGTATTATTTTCTATTGATTAATTAATTAAATAATTATTTAAATTCTTTATCAAATTAATTATTTATAATTTGAACCTTCATTTAAACTTATTTATTAATTTAGATACCAAATTTTCTTAATTAATAAATCTGCTCTAAAATCTATTTTCTTCTCTAAGTTGTATAACTCTCTGAAACTATATAAAATTGACCTGATCAACTTTGATAATTAAATCAATTAATTGAGACTATCTAGATGATTTTATCTAAGGTACAGTGGGGACCATGGGCCTATGAAATCCAGCCCCAATAAGTTATCATAAATTTAACAAATAAATTTACTAGCTTAATAATTCCCCGTGACTCCACTAAAGACTCAGAATTGCACTCTTAAATTTATAGAACACTCTATAACCAATATAGATACGTTATTAATTATCCATTGTTACAACCATAATTGTCACTCAATCCTCTATAGGCGGTCTACAATGAGATGGGACTAAAATACCGTTTTACCCCTCATTGTATTTTATCCTTAAAAAACTTAGTTCCTTGTAAATGATATTTTAGTAAACTAATATTAATTACTGAAATGAGATCCCTATTATTTAGCACCTTGAACCAAACTAAAAGGAAACCATCGTTTTACTTCTTCATCAGAAGCTATAGATGTTCATATCTATGATTAACACTCCCACTCAATTATACTA
This sequence comes from Humulus lupulus, assembly GCF_963169125.1. Lineage (NCBI taxonomy): Eukaryota > Viridiplantae > Streptophyta > Magnoliopsida > Rosales > Cannabaceae > Humulus > Humulus lupulus. Next base: position 77,640,416 of record NC_084798.1, on the reverse strand, counting down.
CCGAGTTCCCAAGATGTAAGTATGGGCTAGTTTGTAAGGTAAGCAGGTAACGAACAAGTCAAAGAACTCAAATAATAAAGCCAGTTAGAATACTAACCACTTGGAATTGAGATTGAATTGACCTATGGTCATCTATATGATATGACTAGAATAGATAATAATGGTATGTTTACTTATCTTATCTACTGTCAATATCGGTCCAGCCTGATGTAACAAATACAGCCGATATTATCTACTTTGCCAATTTTCTAAAAACAACACAACTCTACAATGTGTAAGTAGATCATATCGTAGATTGGCAAGTCAGTGTAAATCTTGTGCACTGACTAATCTTAGGACTAACTTATGTTTTGTTTACCCTAAAAAATACTTACTTGCTGACGTGGCAAGATTAGTACGCACGTGGGTTGCATGTGACTACTTAGTGATTACATCCAGATCAACCAGTGACCAAAAGAGAAGTTGCTCGATGGATTTGATAAAGATAACCGTACGACAAAAGATGTGCTGCATATACGACCAGGTCTGGTCGTAGTAACGAAGCTAGAGTTCAAATACAGTTATAAGTAAGATATTTCTAAGATATTTGACTTTATTTTTATGTAAAGATTATCATTTCTGTGATTATTTTAATATGCTTGAATCAAAATGTAGACACGACCCATCGTCCCATATGTATATCATTGAGCCTATAAATAGGACTCACGGGACTCATTGAAAGGGGGGAGGTATTAAGATTGAATGAGTTGGAGCTTGTGAAACTCAGTAAACCCTAGTTTGATGATTGCAGGTTTCATAATAAATCAATAAAGATACTAAGTGGAAGTAGGTTATTACCAATATCTGGGGTCGAACCACTATAATTCCCGGTGTCGTTTAGTTCTTGCATTCAGCTTACAAATCTTTATCGTTTTGGTGACTCTATGTCATTGGCTGAATCATCAGTCAATATGTTTGAACATATAATCATATTTATATTCCACTGTGATTACGTCACTATAGATACAATTAGCTGTGTTCTTGCGATTTAATAGAATTTTATATTAAAAAAATCTAATCATGAAAATAAAACATGTGAGCAAAGTGATTGACCAAGTTAAAAATTGATTTATATTCTTTTATTGATAATAAAATGAGATTACAAAGAAATTTGGTTTTAATTAGGGCATAAAACCCCAACACTCCCCCCATACATGATCTATTGGTGATCGACAGCTAGATTTCCAACAAGATGATAGCTCAGATCCTGGTGGACAATGGGAGTTCCATGAACCTCATATTCAAGTCAGCCTTTGAAAATATTGTGCTGACAACAAGTGAAATTTCCCCGTGCACCTCAACAATGTATGGGTTCTTGGGTGAAGCTCTAATTCCAATGGGGCAGAACAAGCTACCATTGACACTTGGGGAAGTGCCTCGCCAGGCCTTCAAGTATTGCACCTTTGTGGTCGTGGACTTCTCCTCCGCCTATAACGCCATCTTGGGTCGTCCGACCCTAGTGGATTTTGGAGCAGTCACTTCTATTCACAATATGTGCATGAAGTTCCCCATAGAGTCGGGAATTGGCACTATTCATGGGGACTAGAAAGAGTCCTGCCAGTGCTACAACGTGTAAGTGAAACATCCAGTGATAGTTGTTGAAGAAGTAGCCCAGGAACAACCTCCTCTAGTAGAGATAGAGTTTCACGCTGTTTTACAAGAGAGGGAGTCCAACGAGTTGGACCCCAGGGTTGGAGAGACAAAGAAATTGAGCCCATGGAGGAAGCTGAAGAAGTCATCCTTGAAAGCTCCAACCCCGAAAGAAAAATTAAGGTCAAGAAGAACCTCAAGGCAGAGGTCTGATAAGATTTTGTGGGCCTTCTCTGCGAGAGCAAAGATATTTTTTCCTGGTCTCATGTAGACATGACGGGAATCAATCCCAACATCATCTACCACTCCTTGAATTTAGATCCAAATGTTGCCCTAATACAATAGTACTAGAGGATAATGGACTCGAGTAGGGTGGAGGCCTTAAAGGCTGAAGTTGACAAGCTTCTTGTAAATGGCTTCATCTGAGAAGCGCAATATCCAAAGTGGTTGTCCAACCTAGTGTTGGTGCCAAAGCCTAATGACACCTAGTGAAAATGTATCGAATTCTTTGACCTCAACAAGGCATGCCAAAAGGACTACTTACCTTTGCCAAAGATTGATCAGATTGTTGATGCCACCTTCGGGTGTGAGCTCCTCTCCTTTATGAACACCTACTCAGGGTTTCATCAGATCTCCATGCATGTCGTAGATCAGGAACACACCAGCTTCCAAACAGACAAAGGTGTCTACTACTACAAAGTGATGCCTTTTGGCCTAAAGAACGCTGGTAAATAGAATGTTCAAAATCCAGCTTGGTCGGAACATGGAGGTGTACATGGACGACATGCTTATGAAATCATGAAAAACCCCTGACCATGTAAGAGATCTGATGGAAGCATTCTCATTCCTCTACAGACTTGGGATGAAGCTAAATCCCCAAAAGTGCATGTTTGGGGTAGCCTTCGGGAAGTTCCTATGATTTGCTGTCAGTGCCCAAGGAATTGAAGCGAATCTCGTGAAGATAAGAGCATTGATCTAGATGTCGTCACCCAGAAAGCACAAGGATGTATAGAGCTTGATTGGTCAGATATTAGCTCTCAGCCACTTCATCTCGAAGGCTACCGACAAGTGCATTCCCTTTTTCAACACCCTTCTAGCAGGTCACCGATTCAAATGGACGGAGGAGTGTGAACATGCATTCCAGCAGTTGAAGGAACATATGGAGAATCCTCCAATTCTTTCAAAGCCATTGGACAGAGAACCCCTCCTCCACTATATGGAAATCTCTGAGAAAGGGATTAGTGCTGCCTTAGTTTGCAAGGAAGGCCGCATCCAACACCTTGTGTATTATGTATTCAAGAGGCTACTCGGGCCAGAGTCTAAGTATCCACTCATGGAGAAGTTGACCTTTTTCTTGATGGTGGCTTCTCAGAAGCTCAAGCCTTAGTTCCAAGAGCATCTTATTAGGGTCCTCACCAACCAACCTTTAAGGCAGGTCCTCCAGAAGTCGGAGTCCTCTGGGAAAGTCCGTAAGTGGGCGGTCAAACATAGCCCGTTTGACATCACCTACTACCCAAGGAATGCCATAAAAGGGCAAGCATTGGCAGACTACATAGTCGAGTGCACGGGAACACATGAGAGACCCAAGAAGGCCCAAGTTTTCGGGCCCATATGAATGTTTTTGGTACATGGGTTCTCAAATGAGAATGGAGTTGGAGCATGCCTTACTTGGTGTCCCTCGAAGGACATAGGGTTCACAACCCTTTGAGATTTGGTTTGAACGCTTCAAAAAATGAAGCTAAGTGTGAAGCCTTGTTTGCTGGACTCTGAGTTACCCTAGAGCTCAAAGTTAAGGGCCTCGGAGAATACCAGGCTCGAGGAACCAAGATGGTCGCCTATCTAACTAAGACTCTAGAAATGCTACACAACTTCAAAAGGTTCACCACTTGACAAGTGCCATGGGAACATAATTCTAATGCTGACGCCCTGGCAAAACATCCTGCCACCAAGGATGCAGAGTTGCTCAACGTGGTCCAAATTGGCTACTTGGCTTCTTCGAGCATCGTAGCTTTCGAGGAAGTAGAAGTGGTCCAGCTTGGGACGGTTAGATGGGATAGATTGTGAAGTATCTTGTTTGTAGAGAGTTAATGTAGGACAAAAAAGTGGTTCAAAAGTTACTCTATCAGGCGCCTCGGGATGTAATCATGAACAACAAGCTGTACAAGCGAGGATATTCGTTACCACTACTCCGATGTGTGTCTGAGCGGGAAGGAAAACTCATCATCCGACAAGTGCATGAGGGCTTTTGTGGCGACCAGGCTGGGGGCAGAGACTTGCCAAGAAAATCCTAAGACAATGATACTTCTGGATTACGATGAATGGCAATTCAATGAATTATGACAAGAAATATGATAAATGCCAATGTTATGCCAACATCCCCGAGCTCTTCCAAATGAGCTCACTCAGATGAAAAGTCAGTGGCTCTTTGCAGTTTGGGGCATTGACTTTATTGGATCCCTACCAACGAGAAAGTGAGAAGTAAAGTATGTGATTGTGGCAGTCGACTACTTCATGAAGTGGGTCGAGTAGGACCTCTCGCTATGATCACCTCCAAGAAGGCACTGGACTTTGTCATTAAGAACATCGTTTATCATTACGGGCTCCCAAGGAAGATAGTCTCCAAAAAAGGCCTGGAGTTTGACACTGAATTATTTACTGATTTTTGTGAAAGGGATGGAGTCATGAAGAGTTTCTCCTTCATAGCTCATCCTCAGGAAAAAAGACAGGTGGAAGCGGTAAACAAGACACTTAAGGCCACTTTGAAGAAAAGGCTGGAGCAGGGGAAAGATGCTTGGCCCGAGGAGCAGCCTAAGGTATTGTGGAGTTATCACACCAATTTCAAGACCTCCACTGGCCATTCACCATTCTCCATGGCCTACAGGTATGAAGCCATGCTTCTAGTTGAGGCAACAATCTCCACGAACCATGCTTTACTTTGGGAATCTCTGGACCTTATTGAGGATCTTTGAGAAGCTTCACAGCTATCTGTAGTGTGGTGGCCAAATACTTTAATTCCAAACTAAAGGAAAAAAAATTTGAGGTCGGAGACTTGGTGTTGCAAAGGGTTTTTGTGGCAACCCAAGATCCAGGGGCTGGAGTATTGGGCCTTAACTAGGAAGGCTGATACAATGTCGAGAGCATTGTGTGTCCCGGGACATACAAACTAGCCCTACTAAACGAGAGGTTGGTACCCCATGCCTGGAATGTTGAGCATCTTCACTGGTATTACAAATTATATGAGCAATTTTATTTTCTAAATTTTTTAATCATTTGTAGACTCCAGGCATCTTTATGAAAATTATGTATACAAAACACAAAACACGATAGATAAAATTTAGAGAATTTTATTGTATTTTTAATTGTTATTTATTTATGTTTCACTACCCGAGAAGTACCATCTAACTGGCCTGGACAAGTGAGCACATACTAGTCTCCGATTACTTGGGGGGCATAGCTGGGTCACCTCGAAAGGTAACCGCTCTTTGAGCATGACCTAGGGAACTAAGCTTATTATGAGCGGAGTAAACTTAGTGTCATGGCTCATGAAAGTTAACGAAATGACCTAGGGAACTAAACTTATTAGGAGAAGAGTAAACCTAGCATCAGAAAACCCTAAATAGCCTAAGGGCAGAGGACTCAACTTATCTCCTGAGGACTAGGTGCTCATAGAGTAATATTGAGTTCCTGACTTCTGAAAGGTTAAACGTCTAAAATCTGAGTCTCCAGAACTTAGGAATAAGCCTTAAGTTGCCAAAATTTAAGCAAGCAGCCTCGGGTAGCCTATACTCAGAGGCAAGTTTAAAGTTGCAAACTAAGGAACTCAGTGTGACTTCCCGAGGACCATGTGCCAGCAAAACAACACGATGTTCCCGAAAACCTAAGTTGTTTTGGCCTTCCAAGTCCTGCGTTACTTCTCGTGGACCGGGTGCCTGCAAAGCAACACTAAGTGTTAGGAGGCCTAAAAATTTGTGGGGCGGGCAAGACCCAATTCGCCAAGACTAGGGCATTCAAGAATTGAGTCTAGTAAGACTTAGGCCCATGTATGGTGGATAAAACAAGGTTAAATAAATATTTTTCGTGATGTCGCATTATGCAAAAGTTTCAAGAAAAACCTTGTAAATTTCGAGGGTAATTTGAATTATTACTAAACGCTTTGTTAAAAACATGTTAAGTGAAAAAAGCAAAGAATGCATGTAAATAGAGCAAGCAAAGGCCATTCTCAAAAAATCATATATACACAATTGTGATCGAGGGATCGAGCATTCAGTTCTCTATACCCCAAGAAAAAGGAAAGAGATGGCACACATGCCTATATACAAAACCAAACAAAAATCACAAGATCTGGCTTAGATCTCGACTAGAGGGCAACTTCTCGAAAATTTCTATGATGGGATCGACATTAGGAATTTGACCTGCCCCCATGGCAGCCCAAGCAGCAGTCGTGGTGGCCTCCTCTGCATGAAGGTGATCCTCAAAGCGTAGCCTCGTGTTGGGATCATCGGTGAATGCCAAATCCATCTCCTTGTTACTCAACTAGGCCACATAAAGCGTGTCCTCAGCAAGTAACTTGACCTCTTTGTTGAGTTCATCAACTTTGCGTTGAAGGTCCTCCACTTCTGATGCAGCCGTTTGGGCTCTCTCCACCACTTTGGAGGCTTCTTCTAGGGCCTTGGTAGCCTCGTTCGCAGATTTGGGAGGCTTCTCCATAAGCATTGGCAGCTGCCTCCCGAGCAACTTTGGCATCGTCCAATGCCTTGGTCGCGGCCTCCTCCTAGGATTTGTAGTGACTGGTTGCCTCCTCGACCAGCTTGGATGAGGTATCCTCCACAACTTGGACTCGTGACTACTCCTCGATGATCTACTTCTCTAGCTCCTAGGAGCAAGCCCTCTCATCCTCGAAGCCCTTTTGGAGTAGTGAATACTTCTCGGGGGAGACCATTTGTTGGGCCTTCACCGTGGCCAGCTCCTCGTGGGCATGGCTTAGCTCAAAGGACCTCATGGTCATGACGTCCTCCAAGAGTTGTCACAAGGAAATAGTCTGAAGAATGAAAATAAGTTTAGTACAAAATCATAAATGTGCTAATAAACCAATTAAAGCTCAAAAGCGTACCCAAGCAGAAGAGTGGCGCCAGGCCGCAAGGAAGGAAACTTCATTATCACCACCTAGCCATGCATAGGTATAAGAGTTCATCTCGCAGAATGATGTGTCACTCCTTTCAAAATCTTCACCCACAACAAAGCAGTTCGACGTCCGAGATATCCCGTGAAAAGAGACTCTAGCTCTGCCCGACCAAATGGAAATGGGGGAGACTGGCCTAAAAGAAGGCTTATCTTTGTGAAGATACTCCACTAGTACTTTAGCTTCCTCCTTCCCTTCCTTGAAGTAGGTATTGAAGTACTCCACCACTGCCTGGTACATGGCTAGCTCTTCCCCCTGGTAATGATTGGGGAAGATCAATAGCCATCGAGTCATATCTGGAGGGTTGTTTGATAGCTCAAGATACATCTAGCTTTCCTCCATTCCATATATCCCTTCCCTTGGGGTGGTGGACCGATGAATGAGGTTGATCACTAGTGGATCTACCCTAATTGGAACCTCCTCTTTGACCACAGGTTCTAGAGTAGGAACTATGGTAACAACTGTTGGAGTTGCGGGCGCCACTGCCGGTGCCGCAGAAAATTGAATATGGGCTGGTCCATGTAGCCTTTGCCTCTTGGAGCGAATGGAGTCCACTAAGCCCATTTGATCAGTAAAAGAAAAAACAGTTAGTCTATAAAACTATGAGGAGACAAGTATTGGTAGAGCGATAGTGCTACCCCTGCTTAGAGGTGTGAGTGGCTCCAGGCCCCGAGGTTGTTCACGCTTTGATGTGCCCTCTCCATGTCTTGGCACAGACGCACTAGAATATCCTTGTCGATCTCGTAATGGGTTATGATCTGGTCTAGGGCCATGCGGTGCCTCAGCTTGCTGGTGAGCTGCTCCGCCTCAAACCCGTCTGCCTCGTACTACTAGGGGAATTGATAGGGCCCATGTTAACTTCCTCCTCCGGGTCTCCTCATCGAAATAGCCTCTCTGCCACTGGAACAACCTCCCTTACCACTAATGCCTGTGTTGGTGCTCTCCTCTCCTTTGGTTATCTCCATCCTTCTCAGGCTGTGGCAAGTATTTTGTTGCCGAATGCGTAGAAGCCTTGTTGGTGTACTTGGAAGCGCACCTTGGACATTTGAAACAAAACCAAGAAGTTAGCATTTTGACCGAAAGAGGATAGGCCAAAACACGAGAACCCCTAAGACAATTGCTCGGGGAGTGGAGGAGGAAAGGGGATTCTAAGGGAAAGGATTTTTTTTATAACACTAAATTGGCTCCTGGAGAACACCACCGGAAACTCAAGAACTTTGACGGAATCTTCAAATTTTTCCAGAATCCAGTCGAATGCCCAAAATGTGAATAAATGCTAAAGAGCGTAAATGGTCCATTTTGGCTAGTTCTAACACTAGCATGGACCTATAAGGTGTTGGAAAAAGCTTATACAAGATCTTTATTTATTTTCATGTATATCTAATATTAAACAAATTAATACGAGATAGCCTAAAACATGTTTCCAAAATTGAATTCAAAGAGAAACAAAGAATAGAATACTTACAGTATACGCAGCGGAATTAAATAGTCCTTCCTTCAGTTTCTCTAACTCTTGTATCCTCTCTGTCGCAGAGTATTATCAAGAAACTGAACCGTTCTTCTATTTTCTTCACAATCTTCCAATGTATCCTTAGAACCACCTATACTAGTGTGGGAAATTCTCAACACATGAGATAGATATAGAGAGAAGAAAATAAAATAACAAAGAGGCTTAGAAAAGGACTTGTGTTTAGAGAGAATCTAAAACTATGAGAAAATCTGACTTGTGACTTATCAAAACTTCTATTATGACTTCTCTCTAAGCACTCATTTTATAGACTCAATTAGGCCATTTAATTTAATTAAAAAATCAATAAAATAACAGCCATTTCGAAGCCCTAGGTCGAAATTATCATGGGCTATAGGCCCGTGAAATTTCCCATTTGATTATAAGCTCATTGGACTTAAAATCAAGGCCTGTATTATTTTCTATTGATTTAATTAATTAAATAATTATTTAAATCCTTTATCAAATTAATTATTTATAATTTGAACCTTGATTAAATTTTTTTTATTAATTTAGATACCAATTTATCTTAATTAATAAATCTGCCATATTTTCTCTTTTCTTCTCAAAATTACACAACTCTGTGAAACTATCCAAAATTAACCTGGTCAACTTTGATAATTCTAATTGATGATTAAATCAATTAATTGAGACTATCTAGATGATTTTATCCAAGGTACAATGGGGACCATGGGCCTATGAAATCAAGCTCCAATAAGTTATCATAAATCTAACAAATAAATTTACTAACTTATTAATTCCTCGTGACTCCACTATAGACTTGAAATTGCACTCTTGAATTCATAGAACGCTCTATAACAAATATAGATACGCTATTAATTATCCATTGTTACAACCATAATTGTCACTCAATCCTCTATAGACGGTCTACAATGAGATAGGACTAAAATATCGTTTTACCCATCATTGTATTTTATCCTTAAAACACTTAGTTCCTTGTAAATGACATTTCAGTAAACTAATTTAATTACTGAAATGAGATCTCTATCATTTAACACCTTGAACCAAACTAAAAGGAAACCATCATTTCACTTCTTCATCAGAAGCTATAGATGTTCATATCTATGATTAACACTCCCACTCAATTATACTACCGAGTTCCCAAGATGTAAGTATGGGCTAGTCCGTAGGGTAAGCTGGTAACGAACAAGTCAAAGAACTCAAATAATACAATCAGTTAGAATACTAACCACTCAGAATTGAGATTGAATTGACCTATGGTCAACTATATGATATGACTATAATAGATAATAACGGTATGTTTACTTATCTTATCAACTGTCAATATCTGTCCAGTCCGATGTAACAAATACATTCGATCTTATCTACTTTGCTAATGTTCTGGAAAGAACATAACACTACAATGTGTAAGTAGATCATATCATAGATTGGCAAGTCAGTGTAAATCCTATGCACTGACTACTCTTAGGACTAACTTATTTTGAACATATAATTATATTTATATTCCACTGTGATTACGTCACTATAAATAAGATTAGCTATATGCTCGGGATTTAATAGAAGTTTATATTAAACAAATAATCATGAAAATAAAACATGTGAGAAAAGTGATTAACCAAGTCAAAAAATGATTTCTATTCTTTTATTGATAATAAAATGACATTACAAAGAATTTGGGTTTTAATTAGGGCATAAAACCCCAACATAAGGACAATAAAAAAGGTCAAAATTACCTCTAAATCCCAAGAGCCTAAGCATAAACCCATAACACATCAAGAACTTTCAAACAGAGAAAGGAAAGCAAGAAATTACTCGAGATGAATCCTCGGTAAGTGTTGTAACGTGTCCGAACACGGAAGTACTATGTGTGATTAACCCAGAAGTATTTTGATTCCCTCCAATATTCCAGGGTAACGCATGAAGAAGCTCTAGTGCGATAATGGAGCTCTTGGTTAATGGGAGGTGTTTATGGGTTTTTGAATGGGAAAATTTTCAAATGCTAGTGTAAAAGGAATGTGAGGCAAAGTTTTGAGATTTATACTCGAGAACTTGGAGGAAAAGAAACTACTCCCGAACCATTGATCACCTAGGAAATAGGCACTCTAGCATGATCCAACATTCACGAGCTTCAAGGCCCAGATCGTGATCATAACATGGGAAAATGATGTTTGGGTATAGGGCGAAAGAATGCCTCGAATACGGATTAGATGGCATTAAATAGCACCAATTTATGGGACCGCCAATTGAGAGTCGACACACGATGTCACCTTTTTATAGGTGTCAGGCCTCAAATAGCCCAAATGTCTATTCCTAAGTACATCCCTTAAAATTATTCCTCTCAGTCTACTTCTCCACTATTCGAGGATGAGTGAAGACTTCGAGGGAAAATGTTGTCCCCCTTTTCTCCAAGTGACATGTGGTAGTCATTAAGGAGTAATTAAGCTTCACGAAAGATAATGAAGCCCTTGTGAGCTCGCCTAGAGCTCCTCGGTTTGAAAGCATCTCCTTGTGTTGACCATGCACCGCCTCTGGAGGAGTATGTCATAAAATAGGACTACGCTCAAGAGGCATAGTTAGAACATCCTCCATGCCCTCTCCATTCAAGTCCTCCAGATCTGGAGTAGAGTGTCAGGTGTCAAGCACAACAACCTTGAACCACAAGCAGTTGCCTGCCATTTTACTGTTACAAAAGTCGTAGTGTTGAGTCCGTACAAGCGACATGCAGGATGTCCAATGACGTCGCCTGACATGGGAAAACGTGCAGACACCTGACACTATCAAGGATGTGTTACCCCAAAAGGTTGTGGGTTGTAACTTCGTAAATGGGCTCACTGTGATACGCCTAGGCGCAGTAGCTCCTTAACTATGGGAATGTATATTTATTATCCATTAATAACCAAGTAAGGGAGAATGTTTGTAGTAAATCCCCATTAAGAGATTTAATTGTCATCAACCATCTACAAATAGGGCTATGACACACTTTGTAAAAGGAACTGATCCCCACTTTTGTATTCAGAGCATTGGTAAAACGCTGCCTGAACTCCATAGGAGTTCGAAACCCCCAAGCTCCTCAAATCCTAATACAAGTGACTCGTGGACTAGGGTTAATTAATAACCTGAACCACGTAAATCCATGTGTTCTTTCTTGCATTTCTTTAAGCATTTTGTTTAATTAGTTGATAGCAAAAAAGGCAATCAACAATAATAATTTAAATATTTATTTATTAGTAATATAATTATTTTTGAAAATATTAGTAATATAATGTTTACATGTTGACAAAATATTTATTTATGACATTTTATTAAAAAAAAATTAAATATTTGATCTTTTTAAAAATATGATTTTTTATTTTAAAATTAAATTATAATTACAATTATTGATTTGTTTATAAAAGTTTACTTTTTCAATTCTGTATTTAATTGTGGATGCGTAATTATTAAAAGTTATATATATATACACATATCTCATGGATATAAAAATGATTTTTTTATTAACTTTAACTGAATATTCCTTCAAAATCAATTAGAAATAAATATTTATTAATTATATTAATATAAATTTAAAGATTATAAAATATTATTATTATAATATTATTTAATACAAAATTAGATATTTAATAATCATATTGATATAAATTGAAATATTATAAATATCATTATTATAATAATATATAATACAAGACTAGATATTTAAGAACTATATAAATATAAATTGAAATACTATAAAATATTATTATTATAATAATATATAATATATAATTCTAATTGTTATAAAGTTTTGATAGAATAAATATTTTGTAATTATATTAATATTAATATAAATTTAAATATTATAATATAATTTAATACAAAACTAAATGCTTAATAATTATATTAATATAAATTCAAATGTTACAAAATATTATTATTATAATAATATATAATATGCAATTCTAATTTTAATTGAATAAATATTTAGTAATTATATTAGTATAAATTCAAATATTATTATAATAATATTTAATATAAAACTAAATATTTCATAATTATATTAATAGAATTTAAATGTTCTAAAATATCATTCTTTATAATATACAATATATAATCTTAATTTTTATTAAAAAAATTATCATTTATATTTTAAAGGAAAACATGTTTTTGTATTACTTAATCTAACTTATATAAATATATATATTCATATTAAATGACAATAAACATATTATAAATACAATATATAGAGGTGTCATCTGTGTTAGTTTGACCGTGTAACTATATAAGAAATATTGTGACAATTTTAAAAATTTAATAAAAATAATTAATAAATTTTTTAAATAAAACTAGATATTTAATAATTATATTAATATAAAATTTAATATTAGAAAATATAATAATAATAATAAATACAAGACTAGATATTCTCCTTTTTGTGCAAAGCTCACGATGCCTTTATCGAGAATTTGAAGGTCCAACCCGCTCCAGAAGAGGTCGCCGAGACCACTAATGAAGAGGGTAACCCAAATAAGGAGCTTAGGGATGAAGTCACGTCAAAGGGAGAAGCTACATCAAAATAAGGGGCTCCTAGACAGGACTCTTATTTGACATCTTTTGTACTTGTTTATTTCTCTCTCTTTTTTCTTTTTTTTAGGAACTTCGACCCATTTTATAATTAAGGCCCTTGGGGTCGACACAATCTTATGCTTGAGGTTTTTGAGATTTTATTTTTTGACGGGGTATGATATCTTCTGAGGAGAGAAAATTTTATGCTCGATTTCCATGACAATGTACTTATCTTCTTTTTATATATCATTGCTTTGAAAACAATTTGCTCAAATTTTTCTAAGTGATAGAATTTTTTGAGCTTTTATTATTTATGGCAGTTATTACACTTGTTTAATTCATACAAGTATCGTTGAGCTTTTTTAAACATCCCTACATTATCATTCATGAAGTTTCTATTATTTTTGGTTTAATAAATGGTGAAATTGTTTAGGTACGAAGAAGTGTAAAAATAATAACGATTTAAAAAAAGCCAACATGTGAAAGTTGACCTTCAGTATAGGCATTTATAAATCATTTTTTTGGGTCCAAAATATTCATTTGGAATATATAAGAGTACCCAAGAATTTTGGGAGAATTTGGGGATGTTTTGAGACATTTTTTAGCGCAAAGTCAGAGGAAATCAGCGATGTGTTGCCCCTGGAAGGCGACCCGTCGCCTAGCCCTTAAAAAATGGCCTAAGATAGACCAGGCAATACATCGCCTGGGCTGTGCATACGTGTCCGTATAGTTACGTGTTTTAGCTCCAAAACTTAAATTTAAATGCTCTAATCTCATTGGTTGAGTGTAATGAGGGTCATATACTATTTAATGGGTTGATATGAGTTAATTGGTGAATTGATCATTCACCTCTCTCTCTCTCTCTAAAAGGAGAACCCTCTCTCTCTAGCTTTCTAGATTACTAGTCTTCTCCAAGATCTTCATCAAGAAAGCTTGGCTTGTACAAAGGTCCAAGGCTTGTGTATCCCATTCTCATTCAATTGTAGTAGCTTCAAGCATTTCCATAGAGAATGCTAGGAATAGATATTTTTAGACATCAAACCTAGGTTTGTGTCAAGCCTTGCAACTTTTGTTTTTTCACATAAAATCATAGCTTTGTGATTTTATGTTCTAAGGGTTTTTCTTCAAGAAAGGTCTACTCTACACTTTGATCTCTTTATGTTTATGTAATTTGTATTTTATATTATTAATGTTTGATTACTTGTATCTTTTTTCTTGAGTAGTATCACAAAATAATGGTTATTCTAACCCCCAAGAATAAAAAATCTATATTCCTAATCCTTTGTTTTGTGTCAAAGTTTGTATATCTCTAAGGTTTTTGTGCTAGTGAAAGTCATAGAAGAAAGATCATCAATCTCAGCCCTCAAGTTCATGTCTCAAAATCTCATTAGAATAGATAGGTTTGATGGCTCAAATCTTGTAAGATGGCAAGACAAGATCAAGTTTCTCCTCACAACTTCGAAGGTCCACTACATTCTTGACAAAGATTTAAAGACTTTGGAGCCTCCAAAGGATGATGATTATCAAGAAGTGATTAAAGAAAGGAAGAGAAGGGAAGATGACGAACTCATTTGTAGAGGCCACATACTCAATGCCTTTTCGGATCGTCTCTATGATTTTACACAAATACTAAATTGGCAAAGGAGATATGGGAAGCTCTTGAGAAGAAGTACAAAATCTAAGAAAAAGGTACCAAGAAATTCCTTATCACTCAATAGATGGAATTTAAATTCTTTGATGGTAAACCCTTTCTACCCCAAGTACACGAACTTCAAGTTATTGTGAGTAAATTGTCTACTCTTAAAATAGCATTGCCGGAACCCTTCATTGTGGGAGGTATTATAGCTAAACTGCCTTCATCTTGGAGAGGCTATAGAAAGAAGATTCTCCATAAGAATGAAGAGATTTATTTGGAAGAAATCTTGAAGCTCCTAAGGATTGAAGAGGAGTCTCGTTCTAGAGACAAGTGTATGTAAGAGTCCAATGTTGGGACATCGAAGGCTAATTCCATAGAGAAACCCTCTCAATCCAAAGGGAAGACTCATAAGAAGCCTAATCAAAGAAGGATACTCATCTAGCCCTAAGGAAGAATGAAGGGAAATTCAAGGGTGCGAGAGGCCCTTGTTTTATTTGTGGCAAGAGTGGTCACATGGCTAGAGAATGCAAGTATCAAAAGCCCCATAACCATGGATCCAAGGTCAACTTAACTAAAGAGAAGTTGGTTGCAACATTGAGTGAGGTAAAAGTCAGGCAAGGGAAAGTGCAAGGGTGGTGGTATGACACTTGTGCCACCATTGATGGTGCTTATGATAGAGAGGTCTTCAATACCTTTGAAGAATCAAAATATGGGCATAAGATCCAAATGGGGAATGAGCAAAGGTCCAAGGTGTGGGCAAGGGGTATGTCGATATGTACTTCACGTCTGGAAAAAAAGGTACTTTTGACCAATTTGTTGTATGTCCCAGATATGAGTAGGAACCTTGTGAGTGGGAATTTGTTGAGCAAACCGGGCATCAAAGCAATGTTTGAGACTGGTAAGCTAATTCTATCTAAGGGCAATTACTTTGTGGGGAAAGTGTATGTTTTTTATGGGATGATAAAGTTGCATACGAAAGACAATGTTTTTGATAATAATGCATGGGCATCTTCCTCTTATGTGCGTGGTTTTGATTCTATTACTTTATGGGATAATAGACTTGCTCATAAAAGATTTATTACAATTATCAGATGTTGTTTAATTGTATGCAATGATGTTGAGCATGACAAGTGTGAACTATGTGTTAAATCTAAGTTGGTAAAGAAACATTTTCCTATTGTTGAAAGGAAAACTAGCTTGTTAGATTACATAGTAATTTATGTGAATTGAATGGAATACTTACTAGAGGTGGACATAGGTATTTGGTTACCTTTATTGATTAATGTTCTAGATTCTCATATGTGTACTTGCTTAAGAATAAGGATGAGACCTTTAGTATGTTTAAAATATATAAAGTCAAAATTGAAAGTAAATTGGAAAAAAAAATGATTAGAAGTGGTAAGGGCAATGAATACTTCTCTAATGAATTCAATATGTGTTGTGAGATGCATGGTATAATACATGAATGTATAGCCTCTTACACACCCCAAAAAAATGGTATAGCAGAAAGAAAAAATACAACATATGTTGAAATGATTAATGCTATGCTATTACATGTAAATTTGAGTTTTACGTTATGGGAAGAAGCCTTGCTTACTGCTTGTCACATTCTAAACTGGATTCCTCTAAAGAATAACCAAATTTTCCATATGAGATATGGAAAGGAAAGAGACTCAACCTAGGGTATCTCAAAGTGTGGGGGTGCCTTGCTTATTACAAGAGCACGAAACCTAAAAGGGCCAAGTTGGTTCCAAGGGCCATCAACTGTGTGTTTGTAGGCTATGCCTCAAATAGCAAGGTCTATAGGCTATTAGGCTTGGAGTCCAATGTAATAATTGAATCAAGAGAAGTTGAGTTCTTTGAGAGTTCATTGTATACTGACTGTAAAGCCCTGGATAGCCAAGACCGTTACACTGTGTTTACAAATGTGCAAAACTTGCTAATCAAGTCATTTATTTAGAAACGTGTTATTGAAACTACAGTTGAACTAGGGTTAAAAGATTTTGGTCACAAAATTTTCATTTCTCATAATCAAACATTCTTACATGGGATCCCAAAAGGAGTAACGTTAAAAGACAGTTTACAAAATTTCAGGATAAAAGTACAGTTACAAGCCACTCTAAGGGCAAAACAGACAATTAGGCTCTTCTCGTCCTGTACCACTCCTCGGCTATGGTAGCCGATCAGTTGACTATGTACATTCAACCCCAAAGCTCTCCATCTCAGGACTGGTCCACTTTGGCCTTGCCTTTACATGCACCATGTAGCACCCGTGAGCCAAGGCCCAGCAAGAAACACAATAACAGAGCATAATCACAAAAAAAAATACCTAGATAACTCATACAGTATAATCATATACTCAACAATCCAAATATTCAGCATACCAAGTTCATAATTTCATACTATTAACCAAATCACATATGATAACCAGAGTCAACGCCCTTAGGTCGCACCCTCTATTTATCCCACTGACTCCAGCCCGCTTAAACCGAGCTCAGTGAATATCAATCTGTCCTCAGCTACCAGTGGTCGAGTCGCGCCCTGTGCGCAAATATTGATCACGACACTCTTAGGTCGTTTATCACATGTCCCATGGCATAATACCATATATGACATCATACAGATATAGGGAGCTCTTAGTCCCAACTCAATCACATAACTGGGTGCAGTTTCCTTACCTTTGGATTCCGGTAGCTTTGATCAATGATGACACCCCTCAAGCACGATCCCTTTCGAGCCCTAGTGTACACCTAGTCACAGCCATAGATCAGAATCATCACCAAACTTCAATCCCAAAACCTAACCTTAGGACCAATCCCGAGCCCTCGGGAAGCCCTAATTCCATCAAACGGGGTGGTGGAATCAAACCCCGAACCCTCGGACAAAAACCCTAAGAAATATCCCAAAAACCCCCTTCTGGAAACAGGGTAGTGCTACAGCGCCATAAGGAGGGTGCTATAGCGCTACAAGCAGAGCCAAAAAGCTCTGAAACACCAGGGCCTAGCGCTGTAGCGCCCAATGACTAGCGCTACAGTGCTAGTCACAGCACAGCCCAACTTCAAATTTTCTTCCTTCGAATTTCCCCAAGCCAAACCTCTCCAAAACTCAACCAAACCTCAACCATACCCCAAAGCAAGCCTACCAACATCTCCAACTCATCCCAAATGACCTAACCATATGAAATTCAATCACATGCACCCCAAAATAAAGAAACCACCATGGTTTAGCTTAAAGCTCAAAACTCAGCAGAACATCAATAATTTCAGAACTTCAAAGCTGGAACTTCTTACCTTCGATGAAGGATTTCGACCTAAGTTATCTTCCACACTCCCTTAGCTTTCACCTCCTCAAATCCACAAGCTTAATTCCCTAGAATTCCCATCAAAACTCAACTTAGAACAACCATTTCAACACCAAAAACCAGAACTGAAAAACACTTTAGAAATTACCTCAAATGGATGAACTACTCTTGCTAACTCCTCAAGCCAAAACAAGGACTCTAGCCCCAAGCTCCAGCCCAAACTCTCCCTGAGTTATAGCTCCAAATTCCTTCAAGAAATGGGGAAGAAACCTAAACCGTGAGAGAGAAACAGAAACAAGACTTCTGCTTTTCCTTCTTTCCTTTTCTTTTCCTTTTGTCTCTTTCCTTCCTTTCTTTCAACTTCCTTTAAATTCTAGACATTCCACTAAGTGATAAAGGCAGAAATAACTCTCATCCCTTATAAACCAAATGACCATAATACCTTCCCATTAAATCTAAGGCCTTAATCCTTCCAAGGGCATTTTGGTCATTTTTTCCCAATTCCCGCTAATTCCTCGAGTGTCTCTAATATTTACCGCTTACTTCCCGACACCTAAATAATCACCACTTATATTCCTCAATATCAAATAGACTCCAATATATCTCCTGAATTCCCAGAAATACCCCCAGGCTTGCCCCGAGCCGGGTATAAATCCCCGTCGTGACTTTTTCGCTAAACCGCTCAATAGGATCGCCTCGAGTCACAAGCTACAAATATATCCACATAATAATGTTGTCTCAACAATTTATCACAGATATTTACATTTATGCCCTCAACGGGAAAAAATAACCAATATGCCCTTCTAACCTAATCAGGGCACTACAACAATTTTCACTTTTAATGACTCTCTATAATGACTTACACCAATGGTGTAAGTCATTAAAAGTATTTAGGGATATTTAAAGTCTAATGGTGTAAGTCATTAAAAGTTCTTGTTGATGACTAACAAGATAAGTCATTAAAAGTGATGGGGGACGTTAATTTAAAAATATGAATATAAAATTATTTATTTATAAAATATCAGACATGTAAGAGCATCTGACGTCTCCCCTGGGAAGACGTGCCAGACATCTAACGTCTCCCCTGGGGAGACATGCCACATGGGACGTCTCCCCAGGGGGGAGACGTTAGATGTCTGGCACGTCTTCCCAGGGGAGACGTTAAATGTTTGACCTAATATATATTCAGTCTTTCTTTCTTCTTCCCCAAGCGCACGAACTAGAGGCGGAGAAGGGCGATTTTCTGGGCGATTTCAAGGCCATTTTTTGACGATTTTGGCCGATTTTAGGCTATAAAATCTCATTTGAGGTAAGTTTTTATTATTTATAACTGTTGTATAATAGTTAGGATAATTTTCATGCTTATTGTCTATAGTTATTAAGGAATTGATATTGGGATTTTAGGGTTTATGAGTTGCGGTTTTGGGTGATTTTTGGCTCAACAAAGTGGATTTAAAGCATATTTGAGGTTGAATTTCAAAATTAAACAATATATTATAGTTAGAATGATAGAAAATATTATTTTTGTGCATTTTTTTTATATAATTTGTGGGTTTTGTTAGAAATATTAGTTTAAAGCATGAAAAATAATTTTTATATATATTTGAGATACTATATTGTTATATTTTAAGATGATAAATAATTATTTAACTATTTTTAAATTTTTATTACTATTTAATCTGAAAATTATACATTTTTAATTAATTTTGAATGTTTGTTAAGTATATATATGTAAATATGTTTTGCTAAAATGTATTTAATAATTGTCTAAAATAAGAAAAATAATTTAATTTTAATTTTATATACAAAATAGTCATTCAAGTTTATAATGTTTATAATGTTTATAATTTTTTTAATTTATATTATTATTTAATTAGAAAATTATATATATTTGTAATCTTTATTAAAATTTAAGTAGGTTATTTATATATAGTTATGTTATTTTATTGATTTAGTAATCTTTTATTAATTAATTAATTTAAATTTTTAATTTGTGGTTTTAACATAGATTTTATGAAATTTTTGCCTCAAATTTTCGATTTCAAGTACACATTTGAGGTTTTTAAGTTTTTAAAATTTCAATAATAAGTTATTGTTAATCTAATTATTTAGTGAAGTTTTTTTAGTAATATTTTATTTATTAATTAATTTAGTTTTGTAGGTTGTGAATTTAATAGAAAAGTGCGATCTTTGCAAAGTGAAGTAAATTTGCTAGCAAGGACTATTAATTTCAAGTGGTACATACATTATCTTCTTTCTTGTTTTAGTATTATTAAACTTTTGTTAGAGGGGTTTAAACATCTTAAATATTCATCCATAGTGAAGTAGGTTCTGAGATTAAAATTGTGTGTTTCGGTGATAACAAAAGGTTGAGAACTGTGTGTTTTAGTGAAGTAGGTTATGGAAAATTTGTTTGTGTGCTGCGGAGCAATAATGAAGAAACTTATTGTGTGTTGTTTGAATTGTTTGACTTGTTGTTCACAGATGGTTAGATCACTATTATAGGGGAAATGCTGCTCGATTTTGTCTAGAATTATGTATTTTATTATTCTATTATTATATTTGTATTGTGTTGTGCTTATTCGATTGGATTTGATTAGATTGACAGATGGTTAGGTTACTAATATAGGGGAAATGCTGCCCAATTTTTTCGTATGCTTATTTAGTTTTTTATTTTTATTTTTTCATAGACATAGGAGATGATATGGATAGAAAATGGATATATGTTATCTATGGAATATAAAAACGGGGTCAACATTTATCTAACCAGTCTCCCAAAACATTATGAGATTCCAAATAATGTAGAAATTGTGCAACCTAAAGTAAGTAACTACAACTTCAATTATTTTAAAAATCTATAGTCGAATTTTACTAATATTTTTTATATTAAGTATTTTTATTTAAATATTAGTGTCCACAACAACTAGACAATATGTCATTTGGATATTATGTGATGAGGATGTTGAAGGAATACATTGAACATCCACGACCTGGACGTTACTTGAAGAAAGAGGTATGTATATAAATTTATACAAAGTTAACAATTTATTTATTATTAAAGTATATATAATTAACTAATATATTTTACTTTGTATTTTTTTTTAGCTAAACACTACGCCATATACACCAGCACCGATTAATGAAATGCGACAATACTGGACGAACCATATGCTAGCGATAATTCAAAGTCATCGTCCCACATATTAGGTTTTTTTTTTTACTTTTTATTTCTTACTATATGTCTAGCTAGCTAGTGTAATATTTGTTAATTTTGTATGTTTAACAACAAATATTACATTTTTGTATATTTAGCTAACAAAAACATATTATATGCACATTTCAGTTTTATTAATGAAAATTCACAATTTAAATTTGCATATAATTTAGATTTTTAAATTGATATATTTAATTCTATTTTAAAAAAATAATATATTTAATTCTATTTCAAAAAAAATTAATATATTTAATTCTATTAATTAATATACTGAAAATAATTATTTAATTATATAAAAAAATACAAAAACCAATGATGACTCGTTATATGAGTCATTGAATGTCTACAAAGTCTCCCCATGGGAGACGTTGTAGGTACCTATGACGTCTCCTATGGGGGGACGATGAATGTCTACAAAGTCTCCCCATGGGAGACGTCATAGCTACCTACAACGTCTCCCATGGGGAGACTTTGTAGACATTTAACGCCTCCCCCTGGGAGTCATCATAGGACCACTTTAAATGGCTCCTGCAATAACGTCTCCCCTAGGGGGAGACATTAAATGTCTACAATGTCTCCCCCATGTAGCCACTAAATGCCTATTTTGTTGTAGTGGGGCCTACATGCATACTAATACACATAATCATGCATCACATATATCCAAATAATCATATAAACATGCTTTAATCATTTAAATCACATATAATCCAGTTATGCCCTCCCGACACACTAATCAAGGCCCTTAAGCCTTATTAGTAAATTTGGATCGTTACACTGACAATAAGCCTTAAGAACCGATCTTATTAGAAGGAACTCAAGAGGAATTACCTTCAAGGGTTACAGAGCAACCGACATTGCCTAGAAGAAGCCAAAGGATTAAAGAGAGTGGATCACAAAATAAAACCTCTCAAGTGAAGACTCTTCATCTAATAGAGGGAAACAATAAGGGAGACACTAAGAAGTATCCTATGGTACTTCAAGTGGAGGATGATCCTAAGACTTTCCATGAAACTATGTCCTCAGGGACTCTAAATTTTTGAAAGAGTAATAAATGATGAGATTGATTCAATTATGTCCAACTACACTTGAGAGATTGTTGATATACCACAAGGATCAAAGCCAATAGGTTGCAAGTGGGTATTTCGAAAGAAATACAATACTAATGGGACCATTCAAGTCTATAAGGCAAGATTAGTGGAAAAATTGTTTAGACAAAATGAGGGCATATATTATTTTGATACCTATGCACTAGTGTCAAGAACAACATATATATGATTTTTGTTTTCCTTATCATCAATACACAACCTATACGTTCATTAAATGGATGTCAAAACGACATTCCTAAATGGTAATTTCGATGAGGAGGTGTACATGGAAAAACCGAAAGAGTTTGTTCTAAGGGGAAATGAACATAAGGTGTATATTCTTGTTAAATTATTATATGGATTAAAACAAGCACGAAAATAATGGCATGAGAAGTTCGATGAGGCCATTTTTTTGGATAGGTTCAGACTCAAAAGTGCGGACAAATTTCTTATACTCTAAAACTTGTGATGACTATTGATAGAGTAGTTTTTATAGTACTTTAAAGGGTTATTTTATTTAAGTTTTGATGTATATTTAGTTATTTTTGTGGAGTATGACGTTTTGTAACCTGTGTTTGATAATATTTCAGATTTATGGGAAGTAATTAATAAATGATTGCGTTTGGCTTCAAAAAGATGGAAATTGTTGAAAAAAGAACATTTGAGTCGTGGCACTTGGACATAGAGTCGCGGCGCTATTGGCTGGGGAATTTGAGTCGTGACTCAGGACTATTAGAGCCATGACGATTGAGCAGTCAAGGACGCGGCGCATTCCAGCTTTTGGACACGAGACACGACGCCTCATTATAGAGTCGCGGTGCCTGAGTGGCTAATTTGCAGAATAGGGCATTTTACGCAGGGGCAAAAGCGAGATTTCATATCCAAAGCACATATTACTATCTAATCATCATTATGACGGTTTCTGAAAGAAAGAAAAAAAAACCTAAGAGGAAACTTAGAGCACACTGAGAAGGCAAAGGTTTGGAGATCAACTAGTCTATCATTCTATTTCATTATTTACTTATACTTTCTGGAATAGTGATGTTGATATTTGGTTTTATGGATTTTATTATGTTAAGCATGAACTAATTTCTCATTTAGGGTAGGGTATTAATGGATTCTCTTGAAACCTTATGATTATTTAATGAAGTTTTTATGATTTTCCTATCAATATTGTGAATTATTTGTCTTGTGCTTCATGCTTGTGAATAATTGGACATAAATTGCATAATTTATATGATTTTAACCTAAGATCTGAGAAGTCAAGGATAATTATGCTATAGTCAAATAATCGTAGATTTATATTGAACGAGAGTACTTGTATGATCAGTGTACCTTAGGGATTATGTGTTTAATGCATGCAATATGTTAGTTTACCACAGAGATGTAGGAAATTGCTCATTGTAGATAATTATAAGTCCTAGTAAGAATATAATATATAATTGTAATCCACTCTCACAATAGAAATAAGAGTTCTTAAATTCGCATTAGAGAAACATAGGTGGCTATTCAATTAAGTTAATAACCCTAATTCTTAATCCTTTGAATTAATAGTTAATTTGAGTTATCCTTTGTTCTATTTTATTGTTTTAGTGTTTAGTTTTAAAAATTCATAATATATTAATTGTCAATCAATTAGAATAAAAAATTGTAAAACGCCATAATCTAGTACTTGTAAAACTTTTACATACTCATAAACTTAAAGAAGAAAGCCATTTATTATATGAAAAATCCCAGTGGGGCCTTGCTAAAACGTGCAAGTTGGGCCTAATAGTTTAAAAAGAAAATAATAGTTTTCATGGTTTTAAAAATAATTAAAGTTCAATCCCACTAATAAGTTCTGAAAAGTTAAAAATAAACATAACATTATCTTTTAGAAATTGGCATTAAACTGATTGTTTTTTCGTCCATAGGATGCCCCCACGCCATACACACCCTGACGTTGAAATGCCCCACTTCACTATGCGTGCCACAAAGAAATCCTATTTGCTACTTGGAAGGGAAAGTCAAGGGGGGGGGGGGGGGGGGGTGAGCTAAAAGCCCAATAAAGAAGTACAAATAACACACAAGTATACACACAAAAACATGTTCATATCCATACATCGTTACACATCCTAAACATCGTTATCATAACCACCATCATCATAAACATAACCATTATAAACATTATCATCATAAGCGTCATCCTCATATACATAATCATCATAAGCATTATCATCATAACTTTGTGAACATGGCCCGCTAACTTGTCCATGTCACATCTTGAGGTAAACAGGATCTCTGGTCCTTGAATAACCTCGGCACATCCGCCCTATGAGTTACGTCTTCATATCCTAAGTAACCCCTTTGTTGTGTCGCGTTCAACACATTAACAACCTTTACATATCATCCAATAAACAGAAATACATGCAATCTAGTCATATCAAAGCCAAGGAAAACTACATGAATTTCTTACAATCATCATATCATATCAAAATAACATTTCATACATGGCACATCATCATATATATATATCATTTATATTCCTACAAGCCAATCTTACCATTCATAGCATAACAAATAGAATTCTATCTAACTTCCTTACCTCATGTCCAAGCAAAGCAAAAACTGACAAACTTCACAACGAGCCTATAGCCATAATCAAATAGCATCTTTTTAGCATCACATAATAATTTCTTGTGCCCCACTCATATACTCCATGTGTGCATGGGTCATGCACACATGGTGAGGACTACTCATAATTTCCAAATAAGCATAATTACTCATAAAATACCAAAAGAATAATGCAAATTATACTTATGTTACATGCATGGTTTTTAAATAATGTTGAATATTAGACACATTTTTTAACATAAAAAGTGCATTGTATGCGACATGCATACCTGAGAACGTTATTAAAATGTGATGTTAAAAATGATAATTCCTACGCGCTTATTTCTATCGTTTTCAAAATAAGGATTTAGCAACATACTTTCTTACCATTATTTATTTCTTTTAAAATCACTAAGTTGATTAAAACTCTTTAAAACATTATTTTTATTTCATAAAAATAATTTATTTAGCCATTTAAAAATATAATAAATCCATTTATTATTTTTAAATACATAGAAATAATAAAGTCATGAAATTATTTAAAATACATATAATTATTATATTTCCTTAGAAAATAACAATTTTATTTAAATTAATAAAATTACAAACCCATGTGACAAAAATAGAAATTTTAGGTGTGGGAAAAATATATTTTATTTATATTATTTAAGACTAAATTTTAAGTAGAATAAATTCATAAGTGATGATCAAATAATTATTTTTAAATTATTAATCTAAACTTTCAGCCTCCATTTAATTTATTTAAAAATCACAAGTGAATTAAATTCAACATTTTTCTTAGTTAGAATAAAGAAAATCATACCCATTAAACTGAACGCTCATTGTTACATTTAAATATACCATTTTTAATATTGACATAGTTTAGGGTCATATTATTTCATAAACACACAATTTTTTCTTTATTTAAAAGACTTTCCAATATTTTACCGAAAATTCCAGCAACAATATGCACTCTCAAAAATCATTATCTTGACTATAAAATCTCATATTTTCTCGAAAATATATAAACAAATATGCAGGTATTTATTTGAGTAAAAACACCATTTTAATGTTGTTGACCGCGTTTTTGGCCAACGACGTGAGAACGTAAAAAATGATAAACCCTTCAAGAGAAATAAAACGACATAGACGGTTTTGTACAGAAAGTAAATAACACACAATTTTTATAGTGGTTCAGCCCCAATATGTTGGTAATAGCCTAATCCACTTAGAGATATGATTATTTTATCTACACTCAAGATCAGATGAACCTGTGTCAACTGAGTTTCTTCGGTGTAAATTCTCATAATACAAAAGAGTTCTCTCCTAAGAAAAAGCACTTTCTCTTTCTAGAAAACTCAGATCAAACTCCAAATTTCCAAAAGTCTTTTTCTGATCCCATAAGCCATGTATTTATAGGCTTAGGATCATACATTGATATCCCCTAGGATCGGGATATTTTATTATTCGTATTATATTTAAAGTACAAAAAACATTTAAAATGTAACAGAACCCCCAATTCGTGGGAAGAATGAGAGATTCCCGCGTATGCCAAGACCGATTCTTGTTGAAGCCGTTTCTGGGAATCTTGACGTAGTCTGTTCTACCTGGTTGATGAATATCACCTTCTGGTCGGCCATACCTCTACTGACCAGTTACGCACTTGGCTGGTAGGACACGCATTCCTCTGGTCTAGCATGCCATGTCTCTCTTTTAACATGGCACTCTGGTCTAGCATGCCATGTCTCTCGTCTAACATGGCACTCTGGTCTAGCATGCCATGTCTCTCGTCTAACATGGCACTCTGGTCTAGCATGCCATGTCTCTCATCTAACATGGCACTCTGGTCTAGCATGCCATGTCTCTCGTCTAACATGGCACTCTGGTCTAGCATGCCATGTCTCTCGACTAACATGGCACTCTGGTCTAGCATGCCATATCTCTCGTCTAACATGGCACTCTGGTCTAACATGCCATGTCTCTCGTCTAACATGGCACTCTGGTCTAGCATGCCATATCTCTACTTGGACAGTCATGCACTTGCTGGTAGGACATGCACTTGCTGGTAGGACATGCAAGTGCTAGTCGGACATATGCATGCTGGTCGGACATGCCAGTGCTGGGCAGCAAAGTCATTCCTGGGCAGCAAAGTCACTACTGGGCAGCAAAGTCATTCCTGGGCAGCAAAGTCACTACTGGGCAGCAAAGTCATTCCTGGTTGGATGCAACTTACCCGGTCGGTCATGACACCTCTCAAGCAGTCAAAAATCTTCATTGATGTACTGGGCTACTTCTAAGCCAGATCACCCAACCATTCCTTGCCACTTGTCATTTCTATTGCCACATCATCATTTTCAAATTTTGGGGATAACAAATGTATATTAAGATTCCCTTAAATTTCTTAAAAACATCATGGCATTTGTAAAATCATTTAAACATGCAAAATCGTTAATTTAATTATATTCTAAATTATTTAAACACCAAAATCAGCAAGCTTAACAAATCATGAATCCATCTTTTTCATCATGCTTCACAAAATTTACACAATAACCATACTTGTTTAAATCCATACAAATAAATCATAAACCCTAGCATGTAACTATTATCATATTATTATTCTAAGAAAATCCCTACCATCACATAGGCAATTAAATCATAGGCATGCTTCTAAGATCACAAGAGTCTATATTACCATGCCAATATTTACATAGGATCCTAGAACATGGATCTACAAAAATTGAAATACCAAACATACAAGAAAGATCCTTATACATGCTTAAGCCAAAACCTTTCAGTAATCCTGAACATGAAATAATAAAAAAATCACCATATCCAACATTCAACCTCATAAATATACTTATCAATATACACACAAAACATCATGAACCCTAGATTAAGACTAGGTCGAAACCTACATATACACAAGCATAAAAATATCAACAATCATTGTATTCAATTATCTAAAATCAACACATGGCATAAATTCAAATAGGCATCAAAACTTCAAAATCCTTTCATTAAAACAACAAAATTAAGCATAAGGTTTAGGGATTAACTACCTCCTTGATAGAACCAAACCAAAATGGCAATCACTCTTGAGTACCCTAGGGCTTTCGAAACCCATAACAAGAAAAGAAGAACAAAAAATAAAACTTAGGATTGTGGATGGAAGAAACCTTACACTTAGAAAATTAACAAAAGATCAATAATACAAGAAACCATACCTAGACTTTCCAAGACCTTCTTCTTGTTCCTCCTTTCTTTTCTTTCTTTCTTTCTCCTTCTCTCTCTACTCACGTCCACTCTCTCTCTTTAGCCGTGGGTTCCAATGAGCAAAATTCTCTCTTCCCTTTTTCCTTCTCTCTTTATTCTAACCTAATGAGCATAATGGGTAAGTTTCCTCATTGTGTTTATTTTCTTTTATTTTTTGATTTATTTGATTTTATCTTAATTGGTAGAAAATAAAGATGACACCATCTTTTCCTATTTTATCTAAAATCACCCAAATAAAAAAAATGGTAAATAAATCTCTCCTTTCCCACCATGCTACACGCCACTCTCCTTTCCTATTCTTATTTTTATTTATTTTTTAAATAAATAAACTAAATAAATCTAATAAAAGGAAATAATAAAGTGTGTATAAAAGTCTACATAAGTGCGCCATGCAACCATGCACATGCACACACTCAATAACTAAGGTGTATCACTACCTACCATGCACTTTGGTGCATTCAACCAAAACTCAAATATTCACATACTAAAATAAATAAATAAATAAAATAATTCACACCACTTAACAATTAAATAAAAATAAAAATAAAGCACAAAATTTAAATAAAAAAAAATTTGGTGCACTACAAAAATTAACTATTGATAATTAATAACAGTCCATGTGGGAACGGTACTTTACTTACTGATTTATTACTAGATACGATTGCGTGCACTTGCGTAGTTCAAAATCATCACAACAAGTTTTTGGTATCGTTGTTGGGAACTATATTATTAATATAAATATAATATATTTTTATTTTAAATTGGTTTTTTTCTAGTACTCATTCGGTTTGTGACTGTATTGTGTTTCAAGAATTATTGGTATAAGCGACGAAGTAGACAAAAGGAACTCATACTGGTAGATCTTGAAATTGAAAGAATGTGTTGACAAAATCAAAAGATAAATAAAAGGTTGGATTTTGCCTTGGCTGAGAATCAAGGAAATGCAACAAATAATGCTGCTAACGTTAATAATATCCCAAATATTGCAGAGGTCACAGTGGAACGAGGACCAACGACACTTAGAGACTATGTACTTCCTACTGTCACAAGACTGCATTCATGCATCAGACACCCCGCTATTGCTGCAAAAAAATTCGAGATCAAGCAAGCAATATTACAAATGGAGCAGTCTACTATTCAGTTTGGGGGTTGCCTACAGAAATTTGAACATAGCCCATTTCCTGGAGCTATGTGCAACATTTAAGATGAATGGGGCGAGTGATGATTCAATTAGACTTAGATTATTCCCATTCTCTCTACGAGACCAAGCGAAGAGTTGGATAATTTCATTGCAAGCTAATTCTATCACGACATGGGAGGAGTTAGCCCAGAAGTTTTTAGCAAAGTTTTTCCCTCCAGCAAAAGCGGCAAAGTTGAGATGGGAAATTAATAATTTCTACCAGGTAGAAGGGGAATCGTTGTATGATGCATGTGAAATATTTAAAGAGTTGCTAAGGAAATGTCTGCATCATGGTATAGAGAAGTGGATGCTAGTCCATAATTTTTATAATAGGTTGAATGGTACTACTCATACCATAATAGATGCTTCAGCACGAGGTGCGTTTGTGAGCAAGAGTGCTAATGATGTTAGGAAACTTATACATGATCTTATTTATTTTCATATAGATCTTATATTAAAAAAATTAATATGAGACAACCTAGAACATGTTTCTAAAATTTAATTCAAACAGAAATAATGATAAGAACACTTACATTATACGCAGCGAAATGAATGAGTCATTCCTTTAGTTTCTTTAACCCTTGTATCCTTTCTGTCACAGGGTATCACCAAGAAACTAAACCTATCTTCAATCTTCTTCACAACCTTCCAAAGTATCCTTAGAATCACCTAGACTAAAGTGGGAAATTCTTAACACATGAGATAGATACAATAAGAAGAAGCATAGAAGAGAAAAATTGAGGCTTAGAAAAGGACTTATGCTGTAGAGAGAATGTAAAACCTAGAGCATCAAGACTAGATCTTCAGATCTTCTCAAAACAAGTCTCTCGAAAAATTGATTTCAACTCTCACTTAGCATTCCTTTTATATGCTTAATTATGCCATTTATTTTAATTGAAAAATCAATAAAATAATATCCAATTATCAACCCTAGGTCGAAATTCAATTATAAGCTCGTTGGACTTAAAATCAAAGAGTGTATTATTTTCTATTGATTAATTAATTAAATAATTATTTAGATCATTTATCAAATTAATTTTTTATAATTTGAACTTTGATTTAAACTTATTTATTAATTCACTTATTTATTAATTTAGATACCAATTTATCTGAATTAATAAATCTGCCCTAATTTCTCTTTTCTCTAAATTCTATAACTTTGTGAAACTATCCAAAATTGACCTGGTAAACTTTGATAATTCTATCTGATAATTAAATCAATTAATTGACACTATCTATATGATTTTGTCCAAGGTATAGTGGGGACTGTGGGCCGATGAAATCAAGCTCCAATAAGTTATCATAAATTTAACAAATAAATTTACTAACTTATTAATTCCTCATGACTCCACTAAATACTCAGAATTGCACTCTTGAATTCAATGAACGCTCTATAATCAATATAGACACGTTATTAATTATCCATGGTTACAACCATAATTGTCACTCAATCCTTTATAGACGGTCTATAATGAGGTGGGACTAAAATACCGTTTTACCCCTCATTGTATTTTATCCTTAAAACACTTAGTTCCTTATAAATGATATTTCAGTAAACAAATATTAATTATTGAAATGAGATCTCTATTACTGAAATATTAATTAAGAAACTATAGATGTTCATATCTATGATTAACACTCCCAATCAATTATACTACCAAGTTCCCAAGATGTAAGTATGGGCTAGTCCATAAGGTAAGCTGGTAACGAACAAGTCATACAACCAAGGTTTGAAGAACCACCAAAATTTATCTTGGAAAAATAATCAACCCACTCAACAATCCTGTCAACAACCTCCACTGGGCTTTTGTCAACCACAAAATAGACCTGCACAATAGCCAATGCCCATGAAATAACCTGAACCACAACCTGATGCATTGAACCAGTTAATGAATGAAATCAGAGCATCTATCAGTGGTTTGGAGACTTAAATAGGGTAGTTGGCTACTATGATGACAAACAATGCTCAAGGAAACTTACCAAGCACTACTATGGTAAACCCAAAAGAGCAGTGCAATGCAATATCTTTGAGGAGTGGCAAGGAGTTAAAAGAGCCAAAAGTGGTTGAAAGGGAGAAGGAAGTGAGTGGGTCAAATGTTACTGAGATTTTACAGAAGCAACCAGAAATAAGCATAGATTATCATATAAAGATCCCATATCCTTAGAGGCTTCAATGGAATAAGCTTGACAAGTAGTTTTCTAAATTTTTGGATATCTTTCAAATGTTACACATAAATATCCTGCTTGCTGAGGCACTTGAACAAATGCCAAGTTATGTGAAGTTTATGAAAGAAATTTTTTCAAAGAGAAGGAAACAAGGGGACTATGAGACAATGGCACTTACTGAGGAGTGCAATATGATAATTCAAAAGAAGCTACCTTCGAAGATTAAAGATCCTAGTAGTTTAAATATCCCATGCTCTATAGGGGGCTCAGTGGTGACGAAGATTCTATGTGATTTAAGGGCTAGTGTGAATCTAATGCCTCTATCAATCTTTCGTAAGTTGAAATTAGGAGAAGCTCGGCCTACTACCATGTCCTTACAAATGGCAGATCGTTTAGTTAAACATCGTCGTGGAGTGATTGAGGATGTATTAGTTAAAGTGGATAAATTCATCTTTCCTACGGACTTTATTATTCTTGATATGAAGGAAGATGAAAATATTACAATAATTCTTGGAGGGCCATTCCTGGCCACTGGTAGGGCATTAATCGATGTACAAAAGGATGATTTGAAGCTGCGAGTGCAAAAAGAGGAGGTAACATTTAATGATTTTACAACAACAGAAATTCCAACTTGTTGTAGAGTTGATGTGGTAAAAAGAGAAGAGAACAAGTTGGAAGTATCTAAGAAAAGGTCTGTGGTTAAAAGTGGTATGAAAAAAAGTGTGTCATGATTTAAAAAGGTTCTTTAGTGAGAAGATTCGAATGTTACATGAGCAAGGTAAAGTTCCACCAATTTACAATAACAAGAAATGAGTGTTCACTCATGACACTATGGATCTCAAGGATGTGAGGGGTGGACTTGATCCAAGTTGAAATGTGAAGAAGAAGCAAGCGTCCGTCTATATGACGTTAACGACAGTGCTATTTGGAAGGCATCCCAAGTTCTTTTTAGTGTTTTTTTCTTTTAACTGGACAAGTATTTTTGTTGTTTTTGGTTTGCTGTTAAATTTTTATTTTTGATTTAGTTATTCTTTAGAATTTTGGAGATTGAGACTCTAGATTGTAAATATGAGTCATGGAATGCGTGAAAACTATAAAACTGTAAAGAAAATAGAGATTTTCTGCGGGAACACATTTGCGCCGCTGCGCCCCCATATTTGAGCAGCAGTGAAAGCACGAACAAAGAACTCAGGAATTTTGGTGAGTGCCCAAGAGCTGCGATGCCCTAACATTGAGCCGCGTGCGCGTATCCCCAGAATTTAGCCCAAATTTTGACACAGGTCGTGGTGCTACACCTTATGTGCTACGTTGCTTATTCACGAAATTGCTATAACCCTTAATTTTTCTAAGTTTTTCCTCCAGTTCATCATTTTCTCTCTACAAAGTCCAATATTCCTACCTGCATTGCACCATTGTTTCAAGCCACCCCATCAAATATTTCCATAATACCTCTCATAATCTTTCTATAACCTCTATTCAAACACTTTTCCATCATTACTTTAGTTTAAATCACCTTTCGATTCCATTCTTTCCATTCATAACACTGATATCTAATTTTTGGGGAGCTTGTGCAATCTGTGGAGAGGTTGAGGAATATATTTCATCAAATTTTCATTATGGGTAATTAGTTCTCTTTTAATCTCTGAATATTTTGGTGTTTTTGACAGTATATTTTTGTGAATTGAGTTGTTAAGATCTCTATTGTTTAGTTGAGTATTGAGTGTTGGTTTGAGAAGCTTATTTGTGAGATTTGTGGTGTTTTGTTGATTTTGGAAAGTTGAAAAAATAAGGGGCGGTGCTGTAATTTTTTTTGTAGAATTTAAGTGTTAAGTGAGGAATGGGACCAAAGAGAGGAAACAGTGGTGCTTCATCTTCAAAGGGGTCAGCCTCTTATGATAAATCAAAATTCATAAGTAAAGAGGCCGAATAGCACTATGAACGTTTAAGTGAAAGGACTTTGGTTCCCGAACGCGGAATGGATTATCAAAATGAGTCCTATGATGCTGCGAATTTTGAGCTCATTAGAATATTGCAAGATAGAGGTTGGAAATCATTGGTTGATGGTAGGCAAATAAAAAACCAAATGCTTCTTTGGTTTATGAATTTTATTGCAATTGGTCGGAGCAAGAGAATAATCAATGTTTTGTTGGGGGGGGGGGGGGGGGGGGGGAGGGGGGGAGAAGGTGCCTGTAAGTGCAGCTGCGTTTAATGATCTTTATGACCTTCCAAACTATACGGAGGAGAAAAATGACTTTAGAGAATTTTTACGTAATTAAATTAATTGTGAGGAGGTGGCAGAGTTCATTGGTTGTCTTGGAGCTAGAGTGACTTATACTCATGATGAGTCTAAGCATATGTATAGGACTTAATTGAAGTGAATGGCGTGTGCGTTGATGTATTTTGTAAGCGATTGGTTGATTCCATCCACATATTTTTTTGACATTGAAATGGACTGATTACTTATGGTTTATGGGATTATGTAAGGGATGAAGATTGATGTTGGGAAACAAATCTGAAACAGTATTGGGTTTATGGTTCACCTTGCTACTACTGGAGGATTGGGACATGGGTCACTTATAATAGATTTATGTGAGACTTATGGGGTGCCCGTGTATAATACTGATGTTCAGGGTAAGATACAAGGCAACATTACTAGGGCTGCGGTGTTTTATTAAGCACTAGCTATTGTTGTTTTTGATCTTGAGGAACAAAGGTCGTGTCGTCGTCGGCGTGCCAAGGCTTTTCAACCAGAGGAATGTAGAGTCCAAGAACTTTACTTAGCTAAGTTAGATAGTAGTATAATAGTAACAGTAGTATTATTGTTTTGACTGTGGATATTTGGTTCAGACCGGGATTTATTTGGACACTCGTAGTAGTACTTGTAGATTTTCTAAGTTTAACCTATAGTTTAAGAATATTAATTTTAACCTAAGGTTTGATTAATATGACTGATATTGAGGATAATATTTATTATACCATAAGGTTTAGATAAGAACCAATAGGATTTTAAGCACATGTTATGTATGGGTTTAATAATGATTAAGTATTTTGAGGATTAAATTTATTAAGGGTTAAGTTTGAATGCTCTAAGGTCAGTCAGCAGCTTTGAAAAAGTTTGAGGGCTTAGTCAAGGCTGTTTACTCAATTCAAATTAAGCTAAAAATGTGTAATTTCGTGTTTAAATAATGAGTGTATGCCGATATATTGCAGCTATAGGGGGTGATATATCGCAGCACGAAGATACGAAAATCCCGAAACGATGCACGATTGCCTCGGGCATACTGGCCCAGGCGATATATCGCCCCTCTCAGCACATTTTGAAAGTTTTCAAAATCATTTCCCATTCAAACCTTCAACCTCTTGATAAGTCCAACATCTTTTTGAACGAGTCTTCAACCTCTGCTGAACGATAATTCAAATTATTTTCACTTAAAAAGCCATTATTTTATTCAAGTTAAATGAAGATCTCTTCATTCCTAAACTCTATAAATAGGACCTAGTACCCAGCCATTTTTCATCTACTACTCTAAGTTCAGAGGCTGCAAGTTGCTAGGTGAGTGTGAGAGTGTAAACACTTGGGTTGGGAATTATAAGCTTGATCATCATAAGCTTATCAAACACTTGGGAAGTAAGGTTTTATAGCATTTCGGTTCAAGGTTTAGATTGGTCTTACAAGTCTTCAAGGTATTTCCACACTCTAGTTCATTGGTATTATTTTATTTAAGTTCTCATAGTCTTCTACTCAGCCTTCTAACCTTATTCTTATTTTGGTTAGGAAATCTAAGTTCTTGAGCACACGGTTTTGGTAAGTATATTTTAATAGTATAGTTCCTTCATCTCTTTTTCTTCAATAGACTCACCCTTTCATAAATTTTTTTTTAGGAGTGTTCCAAAGTCCCAACTCTGTCCTCATATCCCGGTACTTTTGGTAAGGAAAATAGGATAGGATTTATGTGTTATATGCTTTTATATGTTATCTTATGTTTTTATGTTATGAAATATGTTATGTTATGTATGTTTGTAGGCTTGGGCATATGACCCATATGACTAACAAGCCCCAAATGGATTATGGGCATATGACCTGCTTAGCTAGTAGGACCCCACTAATCTAATGGGCATATGACTTGTTTAGTCTATGGGACCCCAAGTAATAATGGCCATTATAGTATGTGTATGATATAAGTGTTATGTTATGTTTTTATGTTTCTTATGAAATTTATGTATATGAACTATGTGTTAGATTTTCCTTGCTGGGCATTAGGCTCATTCCTTTTTGTTTATATGTGCAGGAAAATAGTCTTAGTGGCGGGAAAGGTTCTTGGAAGCTTGGAGAATGTGTATTGAGGCGGAATGGATTCAAGAGCCGAGCGTTTCGATTCGAGGATGTAGTTTTGTTTTTATGGTTTTTACATGTATTTTTCCGCACTTGTTATGTAATCCCTTTTTATTTTAAATTATGTTTTGTTTTGTTTTTAAAACAATGGGATCCCATATCCTACTTGAGATTTTATGTAAGTTTAACTCTTAGTTTTTACAAGTTTCTTAATAAAGTTATGGTTCACTTGTAAGTTTTATTAAGGATTAGTATGTATACTTTTCATTAATGGTCCAAAAGTCTAGAGTAGTTGGGTCATTACAAGGAACAAGAGGATGCAGAGGAAAATGTTGCGGCTGCTATAGATGAGGATCCAATGATGAAATTGGTGGACCGATTATTCCTCAGGTCCAATATACACATGCTGAGTTGAATTATATTATTCCGCAAAACAACCATATGCAACAATATTGGATGGCTAGGAATGTATTTGAGCATACACAAGTCGATCAACTGAATGCTTTGGTCAATCGTTTGAATCAAAATGATGTTCAGCAACCTTATTTTCAATATCCTCTAGATTTTCATCCTTATCAGCAGCCATTGCCTCCTCCACCATACTGATGTGGAGATTGGGTAAGTTTTCTTTTCCTTTTACTTTTTTAACACATTGGGGGAAATGTGTTATTTAAGTGTGGGGGAGGGATTACTTTTATTTGTTTTAGTTTTATTTGTTTTGTTTTTAGTTGTTTTTAGTGTTTATAATTATGAATCAAGTTGTTTCTGAAGCCAATGATACTTATAAACATGTCATGTGAGTGTTTTTTTTTGGCAAACTATGTGAATTTGTGTGCTTGGTGAAATTAATTTAGTGATTAGCTTTTATCTGAGTTTTAATTGTCATGAAAACCTTGATTAATAAATTTCTTACAATCCTTTAATATGTGCATGTTAAGTGGGTTTGTGGATTTGTGGATCAAAAGTTGAAAATATTCTAGAACTTGCATAGTTTGTTGATTGAGCTGAAATGGGAATAATACATGATTAGGAAGATGCTTTAGGCTATTTTTTGAAATGATTGAGCCTTTCAAGTCAACTTTAATATACTAAATCTCTAGTTACCCAAATTTTGAGCTTAATGTGATTTTTTTTGTTTGCCACTTATTTGGAGCCTAATTGAAACGTTGTTTTTTACCTTTCCCTTGGATGTACACCATAAACATATAAAAAGTGATTGGGGGATGGTTTGTAATTGGTTTTATATTGAGAAATTTGTGTCAATATTAAAAGTAAAATTGAGAGAGAAATAAATAAAGAAAGAAAGAAAGAAAGAAAAAATATTTAAAACGAACTACACTCTAATTGAAAATACAAAGAAATAAGTTTCGGGGAGTGTAGTATCGTCATCGAAAAAAAAATGAAATGAAAAAAAATATATTTAAGTTTATGAATTTTCTCTCAAAGTAAGAAAATTTGGGAAATTTGGGCTTGTGTTTTGGGGTTTGCAAATTGATACAAGATTGGTGTGTTTGGTTGTCTGCTTATGGTATACTTAAACCTAAATGACATTTTCATCTACCTTTACCTTAGCCATTTAATTATAAGCCATGAAAGTCCTACTGATTTTTGAGCATGTGTTATCGTATTAAGGGAGATTAATGAATTATGCAAGCATATTAAATACTCAATTTTGATGGAATGATTTAGAATATTTGACATGCATATGGTATTGTGATTGTGTGTTATTTATTGGTTAAGGCTGATTTGCATAGTAAAAATTTAAGTGGATTAATGAATTGATTTTAATGAAATTCTGGATGAAATGTAGTTGAAAATTCTGAGCTTGTATTGCATGGTTTTCATGAGGAGGAGGCTTGTTAGGTAAACTTGATTCATGTTTGTGATTAGTTTGTTTTCGAAAGTGTCAATCGGTTTTACTCGAGGAAGAGTAAAAGTTAAGTTTGGGGGAGTTTGATAGAGTAGTTTTTATAGTATTCTAAAGGGTAATTTTATGTAATTTTTTATGTATATATAGTTATTTTTATACAGTATGATGTTTTGTTGCCAGTGTTTGATGATATTTTAGATTTATGGGATTTAATTGATAAATGATTGCGTTTGGCATCAAAAAGATAGAAATTGTTTAAAAAAGAACATTTGAGCCACAACGCTTGGACATAGAGTCGCGGCGCTGCGACTAGAGAGAGAGGTCAAACCATCGAGGGATCTAGGGCTGCGACATTGCCTTTAAGAGCCGCGGTGCTATTGGCTGGTGAATTTGAGCCGCGGCGCAGGACTATTAGAGCTGCGATGCTTGAGCAGCCAGAGATGAGGTGCATTCCAGCTTTTGGACATGGGTCGTTGTAATGACCAAACTTATTCTAAACCTTGGACCATTAATAACTACTATACATAGACATTAATTTTAAGAAAACATACATACTAAATAGTCATAACCTTATTAAAAATTGTAAAGAAAAAGTTAAATACATAAAAATTCAAAACATGATATGGGATCCCATTGTTTGAAAATAAAGTAAAACATGACTTAAATCTTAAATAAATTGGTTACAAAATCAAGTGCGGAAATACATAGAAATCATAATTAAAAGACTAAAAACAACTTCGTCCTCAAATCGTTCACGCAATCCGCCGAATCCATTCTTCCTCAATACACAATCTCAAGCTGCCAAGAATCTTACCGCCACCATAACTATTTTCCTACACATATAAAACAAAGGAATGAGCCTAATGGCCAGCAAGGAAAATCTATGACAAGCATGAAACATATACATAAACATATAACATATACTATAAACATATATCATAATTTTAACCCATGACATGGTAACTATTGGGGTTTGCTAACTAAGCAACTATAAGCCTCAAAATAATGAGGTTTTCTAGCTAAGCAACTATAAGCCCCAAGAACATATAAGTGTTGGGGATAGCTATTAAACAACTATAAGCCC
This sequence comes from Humulus lupulus, assembly GCF_963169125.1. Taxonomy (NCBI): domain Eukaryota; kingdom Viridiplantae; phylum Streptophyta; class Magnoliopsida; order Rosales; family Cannabaceae; genus Humulus; species Humulus lupulus. Next base: position 77,601,849 of record NC_084798.1, on the reverse strand, counting down.
CAAAACATATATCATAACATATAAAAAACATACTATAGCATAATCATAACATATAAAAACATAATATAGCATAATCATATAAACATATAATACTATCCTATTTTGCTTACCAATTACCGGGATGTGAGAACAAGGACGGGATTTTGGAACACTCCTAAAAACCATTAATAGAAAGGTGAGTATTCTAAACGAAAGAGATAAAAAGAAATGAACTAAACCACCAAGAAGGTACTTACCAACAAGAACCTCAAGTTCAAAGAACTTAGATGCATAACCACGAATGAAAACAACGAGTTAGGAATTGAGTAGATAAAAACTATAAAAAATAATGAAGCAATACAGAAATGAACTAGAAATAGGAATACCTTGAATGCACTATAACCGAACTATACCTCGACATCGGAATACACACTATTATCCTTACTTCCCAAGTGTTTAATAAGCTTAAAATGATAAAGCTTATAACCCTAACCCAAGTGTTTAACACTCTAAAGTAAACCTAGCAGCTTGAAGGCTCTGAACTCAGCTTGAAGATTGAAAGAAATGGCTGGGTACTAGGTCCTATTTATAGAGTTCAAGAATGAAAAGATCTTCTTTTAGCTTGAATAAAAATAATGACTTTTTAATTGAAAATCATTTGTATATTCGTTCAGCAGAGGCTTAAGACTCGATCAAAAAGATTCTGGACTTATCAAGAGGTTATGGAATAAAATGAGCTCGGTTTCAAAATTATTCAAAAATCACGCCCTAGAGCCGATATATCACCCATACTAGGCGATATATCTCCTGGGCTGATATTCCCAAGGCTCATCGAAGTGGTCGTGCGAAGTTATGTGTTTTTTGTATTCCCCGAGTGGCGATATATCGCCCCCTAAAGCTGCGATATATCGGCATACGCTGAAATATTATACACGTAATTGCACTTTTTCAGCCTAATTTGAATTGAGTAAACAACTTTGACTGAGTCCTATAACGATTTCAAAGCTGCTGGCAGACTATGGGATTTTCAAATATTACTCTTAATAAACTATTCCCTAAAAATACTTAATTTCTTAATAAACATGCACATGACAAGTGTCATTCTTTTATTGGGTCTATCTAAACCTTATAGTATAATAATTATCATATTCATAATCAGCTATATTAATCAAACCTTATGTTATAATTAATATTCTTAAACTATAGGTTAAACTTATAAAATCTACAAGTGTTGCTACGAGTGTCAAACTAAGTCCCGGCTTGAACCAAAATCCACAGTAATAAACATACTAGGTATTACTACTCTTACTACTACTACTACTACTACTACTATGTAACTAGCTAAGTAAAATTCATTGACTCTACATTTGTGGCGCCTCATTATAGAGCTGCGACGTGTGAGTGGTCAGTTTGCTGAATAGGGCATTTTACACAGGGGAAAAAACGAGATTTCACATCCAAAGCACATATTACTATTTAACGATCATTATGATAATTTCTGAAGAAAAAAAACTTACGGAGGAGATCAAAGAGCACACTGAGAAGACAAAGGCTTGGAGATCTACTAGTCTATCATTCTATTTCATTATTTACTTCTACTTTCTGGATTATTGGTGTTCATATTTTGTTTTATGGATTTTATTAGGTTCAGCATGAACTAATTTCTCATTTAGGGTGTTAATGGATTCTCTTGAAACCTTATGATTATTTAATGAAGTTTTTATGATTTTCCTATCAATATTGTGAATATTAGTTTGCTTGTGCTTAATGCTTGTGATTAATTGGCCACTAATTGCATGATTTATATGAATTTAACCTGAGATCAGAGATGTGAAGGATAATTATGCTATAGTCAACTAATCGTATATTTATATTGGATGAGAGTACCTGTATGATCTGTGTAGCTTAGGGATTATGTGTTTCATGCCTGCAATATGTTAGTTTACCACAGAGAAGTAAGAAATTGCTTATTGTAGAGAATTATAAGTCCTAGTAAGAATATAATCTATAATTGTAATCCACTATCACAACAGAAATAGGAGTTCTTAAATTCGCATTAGAGAAACATAGGTGGATAGTTGATGAAGTTAATAACCCTAATTCTTAATCCTCTGAATTAATAGTTAATTTGAGTTATCCTTTGTTCTATTTTATTATTTTAGTGTTTTGTTTTATATATTCAGAATCTATTAATTGTCAATCAATTAGAATCAAAAATTAAGTTTTGGTAATTAATAACAGCCCTTGTGGGAACGATACTTTACTTACTAATTTATTACTTGTTATGATTGTGCGCACTTGCGTAGTTCAAAATTATCACAAAATCTATGTCATCTTAGTTTGTCTATATGTTGATGTTATGCAATGACATGAAAGGCATTATAGAAACAAAGAAGTTTCTATCTTCTAACTTCAAAATGAAGGTCCTTGGAGAGGTTGATACCATATTAGGTATTAAAGTTATAAGAAATGTTGAATGATATGCCTTAGGTCAAGCTCATTATATTGAGAAAATATTTGACAAGTTTGGTCATCTTAATATCAAAGAGGAAAGCACACCATTCAATCAAATTCGAAAGTTTGAAAAGAATGAAGGGAGAGTGGTGGCTCAACTAGAGTATGCAAGTGCAATTAGGAGTTTGATGTATGCTGCTCATTGTACTAGAGCAGGCATTGCATTTGCGATTGGTAAACTAAGTATGTTTACTAGCAACCAAGGTATCTTACATTGGAAGGTCGTTTAAAGAGTAATTGGATACCTTAAATGGACCAAAGAGTTATGCCTCCAATATTCTATGTTTCCTAAGATACTTGAGGGATATTTTGACGCAAGTTGGATATCCGGTGTGGGAGATAATCTCTCCACAACCGGTTAGGTGTTCACCCTTGGTGGGGGTGCAATTTCTTGGGGATCTAAGAAACAAGCATGTATATGTCACTCAACCATAGAGTCCGAGTTTGTAGCTCTAGTGGCAACCGGTAAAGAGGCTGAGTGGCTAAGAGATTTAAAGTTGGAGACACCAAAAATCACAGTTGATCTTATTGACAATTCAATACATTGTGATAATCAAGCTACATTGAGAAGAGCTTACAAAAAAAATATAATGGATAGTCTAGACATATAAGTCTAAGACATGACTGTGTGAGCAAATTGATTGATAAGAGTATCATATCAACTTCATATGTGAAATCATGTGAGAACTTAATGGATCCATTTACCAAATATCTTGAAAGAGATTTGGTTAGTTCTATAGTCAAATGGATGGGACTAAAACTCCTAAACAAATAGATTCCCCAATGATGGCAACATAACTCAAACCTTGTTTACATCGTGTGTAGAGTTCAATGGGTAAGAACAAGTCATTTGATAAGGGAGTAGTTTCAACATTACTAACTTAAAGGTCCCATCAAGGGTGAGTTAATGTTTGTTCCTACTGGAAATAAGGGTTAACCATTAGGCTTTTAATGAAATTCAATTAAAGAGCAACAACCATCTCTAAAGGTAGCAAATATGTTGTAAGAATTTCACCTATGTGAACCTAGGGGTGGTGCCTCCTCTCGAGAGAGTAAGATTTTTCTCTTCGGATGGTTTATGATTGGATAAAGCACAAGGCCATTAATAGTGTTGGGTGAAAACAGTGGGAAATACATAAGTAATCAGATAGAGGTGTGTGAGGCATTACAGGTCTTTATCACTAGGAATATTTGGTTCAATCTTTAAGAATACCTTAGCATTTCGCTTTAAACTTTGTAGTGTTTACACTAAGGTAAAGTTCAATACCTAAAGGAACTTTACTTTATGCATTAATATTGTTTGGCTAGAGAAGTGAGGATGTATTTAACCAAGTGAGGGAATATTGTAACTAGTTACATACATGGTGAAATTGTTTAGGCACGAAGATGTGTAATAACAATAACAATTTCACAAAAGTCAACATGGAAAATTTGACCTTTGGTATAGGCATTTATAAATCATATTTTTGGGTAAAAAAGTTTATTTTGAGTATATAAGAGTACCCAAGAAGTTTGGGAGCATTTAGGGATGTTTTGAGACATTTTTTAGCTCAAATTCAGAGGAATCGGCGATGCGTGTCGCCCCTGGCAGGCGATATGTCGCTTGGCCTTTGAAAAATGGCCTAAGACAGACCAGGCGATACATCACCTGGGCTGTCCATACGTGTTCGTAAATTACGTGTTTTAGCTTCAAAACTAAAATTTAAATGCTCTAATCTCATTGGTTGAGTCTAATGAGTGTCCTGTGCTATTTAAAGAGTTAATATGAGTTAATTGGTGAATTGATCACTCACCTCTCTCTCTCTCTCTAGCTTTCAAGATTACTATTTTTCTCCAAGATCTTGATGGTAACTAGTATACCATGTGCGCAGCAGAAAGCACGGGGAGTTGGGCCTAAAGATTTCAAAAAGATTATTTAAACAAGCTTTAAATAATTGGATCCATTAACATGCAATACATAAATCATAGAGAAATAAAAGATGAGGATTTACCAGTTGAAGAGCTATCATGAATCATCACTATCTTTTTGTATCTCCAATGAACATCCAATCCAAAGCAGTTCTTCAAAATACTCAGACCAAGATCTTCCAAGATGTATCTCTACAACTCAAGACGTGTGTGGGCACGTAAAGTAATGGTAGGGAAAATTTTATGATTTATAAGATATTCTCAACACATGAGAACTTGGAATATTAGGTCTGAGACAGTTTTCAGAGATAGAGAAAATAATATGATCTATTTTCTTTTTGTCAAAAGTCTTATATAAAATATTTCCCTATCATAAAATTTATAAAATAATTATTAAATTTTTTGAAATTAAAAGTTCAAAAATTCAAAATTCAAATTATAAATCAATTATTAAATAAATAAAAGAAATATCCAGGACTCATTCTTGGACCTAGTTACACCTTAACTACAGTACACATTCCTGATTTCAGGGATGTGTTCCAACCATTTTCTTTAAATTATTATTTATTAAAAAATATCTAAACCTGATAACTTATTTATCAGATTAACTAAAGAATAAATGTCATTTCAAATTCAAATCAAATTTGAATTATAATAAATATCTTTTTCACATTATTTAAATAAATAATGCTGTTGTACCATAATTTCTGCTCGAGTCATCCACCCAGTTCAGGTACAGCTGGCAAATAAATATACGGAGAAATAACCAAGGAAATGACATCTGTTTATTACCCACGTAAGCAACTCCGGTTTCACATGGGCACATGTGGTGTCGGCGTCCTGGGTTTAACCTGAGCTACAAACATGAAGGTTGCGAAGTACGAGCTCACAGAAATATCCAGCTCATGGTGTCTCTGATATATTGCATACCCGCGGATCCCCAAAGACTTGGGTATTTTTATACGATTATTTATGACCAGCCTGTCATATTATTGTCCCAGATATTAGGAGAACATTTACTTTATGATCAAATCATATCCTAATATAAATGGGAAATATATGTAATAAATATGTAAGTCCATGATTGAGTCATGTGGTTACCCAAACCTATCCATGGAATTTCTCTATAAATATTGAGAATGTTGGACAGGAAAAAGGACGATTATTATGTACTACTGAAACTCTGCCAAAATAGAGAGAGAAACAACAATAATATAGACTCGTGGACTAGGTGGATTTTAACCACTGAACCACGTAACAGGATTTGTGTTCTTGTGAATTCATTTCATATTTCGGTTTATTACTGAGCACTAATCAACCTTATTTTTTAAAAAATACTCTGTTGGTGAAAAATCGCGTCAACAATTTGGTGCTTTCGTTGAGAGGACGAAATTAGTGCTTTCATCAAAATCCCAATCAAATCTCATCATGGTGGTCACTCGCTCAATGCATGACAATGAGATAGGACAGCCTAGTGGGCAGGAGGACCATCATACCGCTGTTTCAAACGAGCATGGCCCTGAAGTCCAGCAACATCTGGGAAAGCAACCGGCGGGTCACAGCGATACTGGGAGTTCGGTGTCATTGCCAATGAATCCAAACCTAGACTACTTAACTGCAGTTGAGTTGGAAAATATGCAGTAAAGAAGTCCTCTTGCCAAGACAAACAGGCAAATCGAGGAGGTTTCGACTCGATTACCCCCTCTTGCAACAAACATTAAAGTCAGAAAGAAGCAAAGTGGGTCCCATAAGTCCCATCAGAATAATCGATCCAAGCCAAGTCGGTCAGTCAAAACTGCCGCCCCAAGTTCTGTGCCTACGGTGCGAGATCGCTAGAATCCTCAACACAGTGGCCCTCATAGGGGTCATCAGCAGGTCAGTCGATCAGTTAGAACCGCAACCCCGAGTTCGGTCCCTCCTTCACAAGAACCTAGGAGTACTCATGGAAACCAATGAGGAGGGGCAGGGACAGCCTCACGGAGACAAAATGTTCCAGCAAACCCTCCTACCTCAAGATCAGATCGTCAGGCGTAGAGAGCTAGTAATAATGGGACAGAACAAAGGCGGGCTAATTTAGTTCGTCCTGATGGGACAAGGATTGCCTCGCTAGTTAGGCATACCCCATCACCCATAAGACATCCAACGCCACCTTGTCCTACATGAGACATTGCTTCTTATGGAAACAGCAGGAGAAATCCTCCTCCATCTGCCCATACCTATGCCTTGCGGACACGTGTCAAAAATCTAGATCCTTGGCCCCAGCCGCGAGCTGTAAGTTTCACAAGTGGAAGTTATTGGACTGAAAGTCGTCAAAGTGGTAGGTTTGAGGATGATCTAAGAAATCATCTAAGTTTGGCACAAAGCCCTCGATATGATCCACAACCCGATCTGCGTGATCGCCTGAATTCACAAAGAAGAAATTCAGCTCGAGATAAGGGTGTTAGTTATACTCGTCAAGAGGGAGGACCTTCCGAAGTATGTGATAATGGAAATGCCCCACAAAACAAAGCTCGAGCTTGGAGGGACAAAAACCCATCAAACGCACATGATAAGATGGGAGCTGTTGAACAGCCCCAAAATAACCTAGGGACCAAGGACCAAACCCTCGAGAGGCTAGCTTAGATGGAAGAGAAAATGAGGAAACTCCTATTTGGAAAAGATAAAGACGATTGCGACTCAGAGGATGAGCTTGAGCTTTTTATTCCGAATATTGCGGCGGCCACATATCTAGTGGGCTTCAAAATGCCACACTTGTCAAAGTTTGACAGAGATAGGGAACCATCTGATCACCTTGGGATGTTCAACACCATGATGATGGTCCATAATGTCGGGCCCGATCTAAGGTGCGTCTTATTCCCCTCAACTCTGATTGGGCTAGCCAGGCAGCAGTTTAAACAATACAAGAGGCATTCTATTAGCTCATAGAAGAAGTTTTCTGTTGAATTTAAGAGAACATTCAGGGCTTCCCAGACAGCTCGGGTCAAGGCTGACTCATTAGCCAATGTAAAGCAGCAGCCTGGTGAATCGTTGAAAGCATATCTAAGTAGGCGATGACAGCTCCAAGCTCATGGAAATGAGAACGGGAATCCTTGTTGGAGGTGACCTGTGGCAAGAATTAAAAAGAAAAGGAGTTAATAATATGGACGAGTTCTTGGCGCGAGCACAAAGATGGGTTAAACTGGAAGTGGCACGAGCTTCTGTCGCAGGAACCAGCCAGATCCCTGTCCAACCCGTTGGAGCGGTAACAGATGTTGCAGCTACGGCACAAACTGTTATCCAGAATAACCAAGGCGGTAGTAACTAGAGGAAGGGAAATGGTGAGGGCGACCAGAGTGGAACAAAGAAAAATAAGTCCGGGGAAAAATTCAAACCTGTTTACGCAACTTATACTGACCTCACGGATACTAGAGAGTGCATATTTTTGGCCAATTCTACTCACCTTCCATAGAAGAAGCCAGAACCACAGAGAAATAAAAGAGCGAAGAGAGATCCTTCAAAGTTCTACCGATTTCACAATGATATCGGTCATAACACTGTTGACTATATACAGCTAAAGGATGAGATCGAGACCCTTATCAGGTCAGGAGCTTTGGCCCAATATGCCTGAAATCGAGTGGTCCCTAATCAGCCCGCTGGACAAAACCCTCCATCAGTTCCTGAAGCTCCAATGAATCAAGTCGGAGCTCAAACGAATCAAGACGACCCTCCTCCGATAATAAGGGGAGATATAGCCACCATTTCGGGAGGACCCCATCTGGCAGGAACAAGCAGGCGTGCCCAGAAAAGGTACATTAACAAATTGAAATCCCATAATGAAGTGGAGTTCGTCCTGAAATAGCAGTTATCAAAACAATAGCGATTGGAAAAACAACCAATCATATTTATAGAAGAGGATGCCAGTCACGTACAGTTCCCACATAATGATCCATTGGTCATAATCATTCAGCTCGCAAATCGAAGAGTACGGAGGACACTAGTAGATAACGGGAATAATGTGAATCTACTTTTTAGGTCTACCTTGGAAAAAATGGGGTTGTCTATACCAGAACTGAAGGCGACCTCAATGATTATGTACGGATTTTCTGGCGAAGGATCAGCAGCCATCGGGACGATCGAGTTAGTGGTAACATTGGGAGAAGGCTCGCGAACTATCTCCAAGTTACTCGAGTTTGTTGTGATCGACTGTCCAGTTGCATACCATGCAATTTTGGGCCGACCTGTGTTGATGGCATTTGAAGCCATAACCTCTATCTGCCACCTAGCAATCAAGTTCCCCTCAGCTACGAGGATATGCACGGTCAGAGGCGATCATCTCGCTAACAGGGAATGCTATAGTATTTATATGAAGGGAAAATCACAACCCGGGCAACAAGCTATGGCCATAAGTGACAGAGGTGAAGAGTTCAAGGAAGTGGAAGCCACTTCTGGGACAGAAGAACCTCAAGAAGCAAAGGATAGCGATGTCGTCCCACATGATGACTTTGACCCAAAAATGGGGGAGGACAGGTCAGAGCTCTAGGTCATTAAGGAGCTCAAGGAAGTAAGTATAGATCCCAAAGAGGCTTCAAGAGTTGTTAAGATTGGGAAAATCTTGATGATAAAAGGAAGAGGGGATTGATCAATTTCTTACAAAAGAATCTAGATGTCTTTGCCTGGTCACATGAAGACATGGTGGGAATAAGCCCGAGTGTAATCATGCACACTCTAAACTTGGACAAGAACGTGCTTGCAAAATCCCAAAAATAGAGGCATTTGAGAACAGTCTGAGCTAAAGCATTGGAGGAAGAAGTAGTTTACTGTTAAAGTGCGGGTTTATTCGTGAAGCAAAATACCCAATCTAGGTTGCCAATCCCGTGCTGTTCCCAAAGCCAAACGGGAAATGTAGGACCTACATCAATTTCTCCGACTTGAACAAAGCTTGCCCCAAGGATTGCTTCCCACTGCCAAGGATTGATCAGTTGGTAGATGCCACAGTAGGTCACGAGCTCATATCCTTCATGGATGCGTATTCTAGATATAACCAGATTGCGATGAATCCTGCAGACCAAGAACATACTAGCTTCATGACCCCAACTAACATATACTATTATAAAGTCATGCCTTCGGGCTGAAAAATGTCGGAGCTACATATCAACGATTAATCAATAAAATGTTTGCGGATCAGATTGGGAGAAATATGGAAGTGTATGTCGATGATATGCTTGTCAAATCCAAGACTTCCGATAACCATGTATCCAATTTGAAAGAATGTTTTGAGATCTTAAGGAGGTATGATATGAGGCTGAATCCCCAGAAGTGCACTTTCAGAGTAGCATCGGGAATTTTTCTAAGATTCATAGTCAATACAACGAGGGATAGAGGCGAATCCTGATAAAATCAGATCATTGTTAGAAATTCCCTTGCCTAGGTCGCGTAAAGAAGTTCAAAGCATGACGGGAAAGGTGGCAGCCCTGAACCGTTTTATTTCAAAATCCACTGACAAGAAATTTGAATGGACTGAGGTGTGCGAGCAGGCATTCCTCCACCTTAAAATGCACTTGGCCAAGACCCCAGTATTTTCTAAGCCTATGTCTGGATAACCTCTGTTCCTTTATTTGGCCATGACAGAAAATACAGTCATTGTCGTGTTAGTTTGAGAAGAAGACCGTGCTAGAAAGTCGGTGTATTATATAAGCAAGAGACTTCTTAGAGCTGAATCACGATATCAACCGATAGAAAAGATGGCATTTTTTCTGGTATTGGCTTCCAGGAAGCTCCAAGCATATTCCAATCCCATTCAATCAACGTCATGACCGACCAACCTTTAAGGCAGGTATTGCAAAAACCTAAAATGTCGGGACGTCTTTTTAAATGGGCATTTGAACTCAGCCAGTTCGAGATATTGTATGTGTCATAGACCTCAATCAAAAGTCAGGCCCTTGGTGATTTTGTGGCTGAATGCACCAGATTTCAAGAGGAGCTTTTAAAGGAATTGGTGCAAGAGTTATGGAAAATATTCGTAGATGGATCATCGAACGAGAATAGATCAGGAGCTGGGATCATATTAATATCCCCAGAAGGGCATCGATTCCATACAACTCTGAGATTTGGATTCGAAGCATCTAACAACGAAGCTGAATATGAGGCCTTGCTAGCTGGATTAAGAGTGGTGAAGGAGCTCAAAGCGAAGATCGTTCAATGTTATAATGATTCTCAGCTCGTGGTCAATCAGGTGTTGGGAGAGTATCAAGCTCGAGGCACCAAGATGGTGACTTACCTAGCTAAAATGAAGGGGGAGCTATCCGAATTTGAATATAGTACTATTGAACGAATACCTCGCGAGCAGAATTCCAATGTTGATGCTTTGGCAAGGCTTGCCACCACCTAGGAAGTTGAGACCTGGAATGTAGTGCCAGTAGAGTTTTTGGAAAATCTGAGCGTGACAGAAAAAATGGTAGAGGTCGAGATGATCGACACAAGACCGACCTGGATGACCCCCATAATGGAATACCTCACAATAGGAAGGCTACCCGAGGAAAGAAAGGATGCAAGGAAAATACTATATCAAGCTCCTAGGTATGTGATAGTAGATGGGACATTGTACCGATGTGGTCATTCATTGCCTCTCCTACAGTGTGTTCTACCTGAGGAGGCTAAAACCATCTTGCAGGAAGTGCATGAAGGCTTTTGTGGAGATCACACTAGGAGGCAAAACCTAGCACTGAAAATATTGAGGCAGGGCTATTTTTGGCCCACTTTAACAAAAGACTCCATCTCGTATGTTCATAAATGCGTCAAATTCCAGTGCTTCGCCATAGTTGCCCGAGCTGCTCCAGTCGAGCTAACGATGATCTCATCCTCGTGGCCATTTGCAGTCTACGGAATCGACCTAATAGGATCCTTACCTATGGGCAAGGTAGGAGTTCGTTATGCGGTGGTGGCAATTGACTATTTCACGAAGTGGGTAGAGGCCGAGCCTTTAGCAACCATCACTTCAAAGAAAGTCCTGGACTTTGTGGTGAAGAATATTGTATGCCGATTCGGGCTTCCTAAAAAGATCGTGTCAGACAATGGGACCCAATTCGTCAGTGATCTTTTCACTAACTTTTGTGAAAAAATACGGCGTTATTAAGAGTTTCTCCTCAATGGCGTATCCACGGGCCAATGGACAGGTCGAGGCTATGAATAAAACCTTAAGGGAGAGCCTTAAGAAAAGGTTAGATGAGGCCAAAGGAATATGGCCCGAACAGCTCCCACAAGTACTTTGGGCATACTGAACTACTCACAGGACCTCCACGGGACACACTCCTTTCTCCTTAACTTTTGGAAGCTAGGTCGTCCTTCTAGTCGAAGATATGGTAACCACTCACAGGCAAGGGATATTTAGCTAGAAACAGAATGATGAATTACTTAACGCTTCTCTCGACCTGATTGATGAGAAACGAGAGGATTCGCAGTTACATCTCATCCATTATCAACAAAAAATCCCTCGTGACTTTAATTCTAAAGTCATGAGATGTAGTTTTGGATTGGGCGACCTGGTTCTGCGAAGGGTCTTTCTGGCGAATAAGGATCCCAAGGACGGTGTTTTAGGCCCGAACTGGGAAGGACCATATCAGATCGTGGAAGTTTTACGTGAAGGAACTTTCAAGGTAGCTCGTTTGAATGGAGAAATAGTCCCATTGACCTAGAACGCCATGCATTTAAAAAAGTATTATCAGTAGTATAATCATCCATGTAAGGCTTAATTATAAAATCCATTTAATTAAATAACAAATGGATTATTAAATAATGTTTCTTGTTAAGGTTGTATTAGCTCGTGTATTGATGTTTGTAAAAGCAACCAAAAAAGTTTACATTCTCGTTACTTGGGGGGCATATAACCCGAGGTGGATCATAATAAGATCGTTGGATAAGTTTAAATTACTTGAAACCCTAGATACAACTAGGTCTGAAACTTAGAATCTTGGAAAATTTATTATTCGACGGCTTTGTAAGAGCTCAAGATGACAATAAACCTAGCACGAACTAAGTTTAAATTACTTGAAACCCTAGATATAACCAGGTCTGAAACATAGAAGCATGGAAAATTGAATATTAGATGGCTTTTCAATAGCTCAAGATGTCAATAAACCTAGTTTAAACTCAGCTTTTATCATTTAAAACCTTGGTTACAACCAAATACAAAACTTGGAAAGTTGGGAAAATTGGTTAAAATTGAGGGATTTTTAAGGCTCGAGTTGTAAATAAACCTAACACAAACTAAGTTTAAAATATTTAAAACCCCAAATATAACCGGGTCCAAGGCCTGATTCTTAACATGTATGATATAAATCAACACATAAAGTTTGGATATAACCGACATCAAAATATCTATCCCTCTGAAAATCGATAAATGAAAGATGAAAGATGAATAGAAAAAAAGTTAGATATATAAATTGAAAATAAAATTGCCTCGAGGAGAAAAATCTTGAACTGAGCCCAAATGAAATTGTTTACAAAAAAAATATAAAAAACAAAAACAAAAGGAAAAAGATTGTCATTGAGCTCCTCCAAGTCGCTCTGAGGATGTTACCTCCTCACCCTCCTGCTCGACCACCGCAGAAGCATCCCCCATTTCTGATGGTTCTTGCAAGATCCAAGCCTTGAATTTCTCAAGGTACGGATCCCACAACGCGGGAGCCATGAAAGAAAAGTTCCCATCCTAGTTAAAGGCCCAACAATGGTACAATATATCTTCCATGGACGACAACGAGGTCGCCTTCTCTTATTTGACTGCAGCCTCGACCTCGAGCAGTTTTGCTTTGGCTTCATCAACCTCGACCTGGAGTTGTGCAATTTGAGCCTGGAAAGTAGCCAAGGCAATCTTTGCAGCCTGCTCACTTTCCTGGGATGAGGCGAGGGAAAACTTGGCGTCATACTCGCTCTTTTGAGTAGCCGCAAAGGCAGCTTTGGCGGCCTGCTCGCCTTCTTGGATAGCTGTCAGGGCAGTCTTAGCAACCTTTATTTTGGCCTTGAGCTCATCATTTCTAGACCTATCCCGGGCTATACTACGATATTGAGCTAGGGAAGATTGCAAAATAACAAGGCAAGTTAGATATATCCTTTGACGCGATAAAAAGAAAGATGTCACCAAGGAAGGATAACTTTCTGTAAGGTTCATCCCCAAGGCTGACTCCAGGACGTTCTCCGAGCTCCACTCCTTGATAGTCCTCAAGTCCCTTGATGTAGAGTCCCATAATATTTACTTAGCTAGCTAGATAGTAGTAGTAGTAGTTAGTATTAGTTTGTAGTATGTTAGTTACCATGGATTTTGGTTCAAGCCGGGAATTAGTTGGACACTCATAGCAATAGTTATGGATTTTATAAGTTTAACCTATAGTTTAAGCATATTAATTATAACAGAAGGTTTGATTAATATTGCTGGTCCTAGATATATTGTTATTATAACCTAAGGTTTAGATAGAACCATTAAGAGCATGACACTAGTCATAATCATGTTTATTAAGGAATTAAGTATCTTGATGAATAGTTTAATTAAAAAGAAAGATCTAGAAGCTCTAGAACCTTTAAAAAATTGTTAGGATCGTATTATGACTCAGTCAAAGTTGTTTATCCAATTCAAAATATGTAGAAAAAGTGCAAATACGTGTTTGATATATCAACGTATGCCGATATATCGCAGCTATAGGGGTCGATATATCGCCTATGGGAGATAAGGAAAACACGTTGACTTTGCACGAACGGGGCTCAGGATTAGGGTGGAGCCAATATATCTCCCAGGTTAGGCGATATATCGCCCCTGGTGATGTATTTTTGAATGTTGATCATTTTTAATTTTAAAAATACCCTTAACCACTTGGACCTGCCTTTGAACGATTTTGACCGAGTTCTGGGCGTCTGTTGAATGAAAATTCAAATCTTTTTCATTTATTTATTCAAATTAAAAATGGTTAATTTCACTCCTTGAAGTCTATAAATAGGACCTAGTACTCAAGGAGTGAAACTACTTGAAGAATGAAGAAAATGGCTGAGTAAGAATGAAGAATAAAGGAGTGTTCTAATCCCGTTCTTGTTCCCAAATATCCCGGCTTTTGGTAAGGAAAATAGGATAGATTATATGTGCTTATATGTTAATGTTATTATATGTTTTATGTTATGATATGTATATTTATGTATGAATATGTGATGTAGTCATTTGGGGCTTATAGTTGCTTAGATAGCAAACCCCAATCTTTTATGTCGCTTGGGGCTTATAGTTACTTAGATAGCAAACTCCAAGATTATTTATCATTTTCATGGGTTAGAGTTATGATTTACCTTGCCTCAACTAGTAGAGGACCTAGATGGGTTATCATATACTACCATGTGATCTAACCTACCATGTGATCATATACTACCATGGTTTATCACATGCCATGTTAATGAGTTAATGGTCATTAATATTGTAGTCCTATATGCTATATATTTTTATAGTCATATATTTTATAGTATATGTTTATGATTTAGTCTTATGATTTATGATTTATTTGTTAGTAGATTTTCCTTGTCGGGCTTTAGGCACACTCCTTTACTTTTAGCTTGATGCAGGAAAATGAATATGGAAGGCGAAAGGATTCATGGTAGCTTGGCTTGTGTGTTAAGGATGAATGGATTCAATGGACTGCGTGTTGATCGAGGATGACGTTAATTTTTAGTCTTTTAAATTATGTTTTTGATGTAATTCCGCAATTAGTATTTAAAGTTATGTTTTATGTTTTATAAACAATGAGATCTCATACCATATCACATTTTATTATATATTTTTACCTTATTGGTACAATATTTTGGGTTTTAAATAAAGTTATGTTCTTCCTTATGTATGTTTCCCAAAATAGTAGCCATGTCTAGTAGTTTTAATGGTCCAAGGTCTTAGAAATAGTTGGGTCATTACACTCGAGCTGGACTGATAGGCGTGCCCCACCATGTGGCTCGCCATCTCATAAAGGATCCCCCGAAAGGCTTCAGGGATCTTCTCTAGATCCTGGGGATCTACTGGTATGTGGACGGTCGCAGCTAGGGCAGGAAGTGCAGGAGGATCAGCTTGTATCTCTTGATCCCGAGGAGACACGAACCAAGGTGGAGGAAGAGGAGGAGGAATCCTCCTCCCAGTAACGAAAGACACCAGAGCTGTCGAGCTCATGCCTTTCCCCTTAGCAGTGGATTTTGAGACATTTTTTGCTGCCAAAGGGGCCTTCTTCGTAAATCTGGGCCTATTAACGACAGGGCCCGAGCCGGTTTTCCCGGCCTGGAAAGCAGTACAGAGGTCAGGAGCTCCGATTTGTTCCATCTCTTCACCTGAAAAGAACAAGAGGGGGTTAGTTCTCAAATAAAGTCAAACATACAGAAATAAAATAAATAAAGATCCTACCCTCCGGGCTTGGGGAGGAGTCTATTATCACGACCTTCGGCCTTGGGGCTATTGGAGGAGAAGGAGAGTCTATGACTATTATTTCTTGGATCCTAGGAGGTTCAGGTTCCGATTCTACCTCAAGGCTTGACTCATCTACGTACTGCTTAAATCCAGGGGCAAAGACGCCCTGGAGCAGAGAAGGCCATGTCCTACGGTTGGTTTCATACTCCTCAAAGATGGCAGACCTAAAATTTAAGGTATTATCGACAACAATGGTGCCCTTACGGTAACTATTGTCATGATGCACCACCAAGTGGTCTACACACTGGAGCAGGGTGATATTACGGTCTGGGTTGTGAGGATGACAGTGGACGAGCTGATTTGGTTAAATCTAACTAACCTAAAATCGGCAACAACCTGCTGCCCCTGATGCAGCTCGCTCTAAATCTTGTTCCCGAACAGCCTCAGGAACCCGCCTCTTTTGCACAAGAGGCACATCATCCTCTTCCTTGCCTTTGATAGCCGGAAAGGTCTCTTCTTGAGAGGATGGGAGCTCGTGAATTACCGGGAGGGTAGCCCAGGTCCTTAAGGCCAGCGTCTGGCCTTCGCCAATCAACTGGCACACCAGCATTATGACATCATTCATGATCTGGCGGTAGTCCTTCTCACTGGGGGGTAGCCCAGTCAATTTCTCATACTGACTGGAAGGGTCGCGGACTTCGCCGTCCTCGCAAATATGGCTGCACAAGAAATAAACTCAGTTAATACATGTACAAGGGAAATATATTGGAAAGAATAAAATTTCATTAGCTGAGGACAGACAATAAAGAACTTACGTGGATGATTGAAGTATCTGTGTTCACAGTTTCGGAACCCTTTCGACATAAAGAACAAGTCTTTATAGTCGTTAGTGTGGCTTGGGGGCTCGATGACGGGAGCAGAATTGGGGACTCTGGTGAGATAGTAGAACCTGGCACCTCAACCTCTTTATTCCAGGCTGGCTTTGAGGCAGAAGAAATATAATATATCTGCGAGAGTGGGGACCTCCCACTCACGCTTCAAAAACAAGTATTTTAGCCTTGCCAAAAGCCTATAAGAATTTGGGGGGAGCTGAAAGGGAGCCAACTTCATGAAATTCAGAAAATTCGCAAAGTATTGGTCCAAG
Organism: Humulus lupulus; assembly: GCF_963169125.1. Lineage (NCBI taxonomy): Eukaryota > Viridiplantae > Streptophyta > Magnoliopsida > Rosales > Cannabaceae > Humulus > Humulus lupulus. The sequence goes on along the minus strand of NC_084798.1, from coordinate 77,584,912 downwards.
GGAAGGAAGGCACCTGCCTTCAAGTGTTCATCACTCTAGGCCGCAAAATCGTCTTGGAGAGGGGAGCAGCTCCATTCCCCTTCAAACACAGGTCGGGCAATGAGAACTCCGGTCCCGACCTCGATGTTGTGGCTCAGCATGATCTTGTTCACCCTCCCCTAGGTTGTAATCTTGGATATGATTCTTTCTACCTCAAAGTAGGCATTCGGGTCAACCACTACCTCCTTTTCCACCACTGGACTAAAGTGGGGAATGGGAGACTCAGGGGTGACCTCCTTCCCCTTTTCTTTTGCGGAGTAACTGGGTGCAACGAATGGGTTTTGGATTTTTCTGAGAAAGAAGAACAATTCAAAAATACATAGGAGAGAAAATATGGAAATTTTCAAATGAAAGGTGGTGAAACCTGAAAATTGCCTACCCTATTTATACGTAAACTGTGTAAAATAATTTGGGCCATTCGATTTGGTACAAGATCCAAAGTCCATGGTTAAATAGACAAAACGATGACAAAAAGGTGACAAGATAATTATTGCAGACCTTGAAACCTGAACAGACGCCAATTGTAGTACACCACGTGTCCAGTACTCGAGTAGTGGGCAAGCATAGTTTTGTGTAACATAAGACTAAAATCCCTTACTGTGTAGGTCAGAAAAGATGATGTCATACACGAGCAGGAGCTTGGGGGGCCAAATGTTGTACCCTAATTTCAGCTCGAGTCACCACCCAGTTCGGGTACAACTGGCAAATAAATATACGGAGAAATAACCAAGGAAATGACATCTATTAATTATCCACGTAAGCAACTCTGGCTTCACATGGGCATGTGTGGTGTTAGGCGTCCTAGGTTTAACCTGAGCTGCAGACATGAAGGTTGTGAAGTACGAGCTCGGAGAAATATCCTGCTCGTGGTGTCTCTGATATATTGTGTACCCGCGGTTCCCCAAAGAATCGAGTATTTTTATACGATTATTTATGACCAGCCTGTTATATTTAATGTCCTAGATATTGGGAGAACATTTACTTTATGATCAAATCATATCCCAATATAAATGGGAAATATATGTAATAAATATGTAAATTCGTGATTGACTAACGTGGTTACCCAAACATGTCCATGGAATTTCTCTATAAATACTGAGAATGTTGGACAGGAAAAAGGACGAATATTCTATACTACTGAAACTCTGCCAAAATAGAGAGAGAAACAACAATAATATAGACTCATGGACTAGGTGGATTTTACCATTGAACCACGTAAAAATATTTGTGTTCTTGTGAATTCATTTCATATTTCGGTTTATTATTAAGCAAAAATCAATCTTATTATTTCTAAAATACATTTTTGGCGAAAAATTGCGTCAACAAAAGCTAATTAATATAAAATTAATTATCTTAATTATTTAAATGTTATTTTCAAAAATACCAAAATAATTTTCAAAAAAATATAATTAATTAATTTGTTTCAATTACATATTTGATCCTGAAGAACAAATTTCTTCCAATTATGTAATTTTCCTTATATTTCCGAATTTCAACTCTTACCTTGAATAGTGTTGACAGAGCCATCTCAGGGACCTATGGACCTATAATTTCAAGCTCCAATAAATTTAGATTATTAATTAAAACTCTTTAATTTAATAATCTCAATATTATTCCACTAAAAATATGAGATTGCACTATTGTAATTATATACAATTATTTATTGAGTACTTTTAAATATATAAAAAATGTCTAACAATTTATTCACTACATACAATTCAATCATCTATTAATGATTCATAATTTGAGTAGGAATTAATCACCATTTAACCTCTTTAATTATATCTTGTTTCCTTAAGTACCATTAACTTTACTAGTAAAGGTTAATTCATAAACGAATTTATGAATTTTATCTCAATAACCTTTCAGATCCAAAATCCAACCGTTAAGAGAACCATTATTCAATTCCTCTCAGAAAGGTATAGATTCTATATATGTATATTATGTCCCCAGCCATTTACATCAATGAGTTCCCAAAACAAAAGTTTTCAACCCGATCATTCTAACCAACCATAACGAGGGAATCAAAGAACTCATATAACATAAACAAGAGTTCATAATAACTTCAGGATTAAGATGAATTTGTATATGATCATCTTAATTATATGTTTAGTTAATATTTATAAAGTAAACGTTATTAATAAGTATTAATAACATATCGGGTTCCGTTCATGTATAACCACTTTATACAAAGTACCTCCACTAAGACGTCCTACTACATCAGTAATCCAGATCTATATTACATGTATTCATAATAATAGTGAACCATACTTATAATATTTAATCCAAAGATTCAACATAACTTTGTTTTACTGGGAACTATTTAAAAAAATTCCCTAGAATCTTAATCCTATCATACCAATACAAGATTGTAGTCACAATAAGTAATTTGGGAATTTTCTGATATTCATATAATATTATTCTAATAATAAACAAATAATATATGCAAAAATTCATTTCAATTATTTATTTCATAAAACATTGTTCAAAACATATGCTTTAAAGGGCACTAATCCCAACAATCTCTCACTTGCCCTAAAGCAAATGAGGCATCTCCCTCAAAACCATATTGCTAACATGATCTTTAAAAGACTTGGTAGACAAAGTCTTAGTAAAAGGATCGACAAGGTTATGTTCCGAATATATCTTCATAACTGCCACATCTTCTTTGTGAACAATATCCCTGATCAAGTGATATTTCCTTTCAATAATTTTCCCCTCTTGTGACTTCTCGGTTCCTTCGAGTTAGCTGCTGCCCCATTATTGTCACATTCTAGGACAAGTGGCTTATTCATATCTGGAACAATTTCCAGATCAAAAAAGAACTTCTTTAGCCACATAACCTTCTTAGCTGCTTAACAAGTCGCTATGTACTTGGCTTCCATGGTAGAATCTACGATACTGGTTTGTTTATTACTACGCCAGACCACAACTCCTCCACCAAGTGTGAACATTGATCCAGAAGTCGATTTCCGTCTATATCTGTCTGATAGAAAATCAAAGTTAGATATCTTATGGGGTTTAGGTCACCACCTTAATATAAAAGGATATATTCTCTAGTTTTTCAAATATACTTGAGAATTTTCTTTATTGCAATCCAATGAATCAATCCAGGATTGGATTGATAATGACTTACTGTCCCTACTGCATAACAAATGTCAGGTCTTGTACACAGCATGGCGTACATTAGACTGGCTACCATAGAGGCATAGGGATACTGTCTCATATCCTCTACTTCTTGAAGTGTTTTAGGAAACTACTCTTTAGAAAGGATAATTCCATGACGGGTTGGCATATCACCCTTCTTGGAATTTTGCATATCGAATCTCTCCAGTACTTTATCTATATATGTTTCTTGAGACAGAGCCAAAACTTTGTTCTGACAATCCTGAAGGATCTTTATGCCTAAAACATAGTTTTCATCTCCAAAACTATTGCAGCCCTTAAGGACTCCAGAGTGGAAGTGGGAGGATATCACCATGGACTTCGTGGTTGGTTTGCCGAAGATCATGGGACAGCATGATTCAGTGTGGGTGATTGTGGATAGGTATACCAAGTCCACCCACTTTTTAACTGTCAAGATGACTTATACTATGGAGCAGTATGTCGAGTTGTATGTGAAGGAAATTGTTCGACTTCATGGGGATCCGAGGTCGATAATATCCGACAGGGACCCCACCTTCACCTCCAAGTGTCGGGAGAGTCTGCATAAGGCTATGGGCACACAGTTACGATTTAGTACCGCTTACCATCCTCAGAAAAATGGACAGTTTGAGAGGACAATTCAGATACTGGAAAATATGCTACGAGCCTATGTGCTAGATTTTAAGGGATCTTGGAGTAAGTATCTCCCTTTGATTGAGTTTTTGTACAATAACAATTATCAGGCGACTATCGGAGTGGCTCCGTATGAGATGCTATATGGGAGGAAGTGCAGATCACCTATTCATTGGGATGAGACAGGTTAGAGGAGGAACTTAGGTCCTAAGATAGTTCAAAAGACCAATGAGGCGATTGAAAATATTAGAGCTCACATGCTCGCCTCCTAGAGTCGCTAGAAGAGTTACTCGGACTTGAAACGTAGGAGCGTAGAGTTTCAAGTCGGTGACCATGTGTTCCTTAGGGTTTCACCTTTGAGAGGAGTGAAATGATTTGGTGTTTGGGGCAAGCTGAGCCCTAGGTTTGTTGGCCCCTTTGAGATTCTAGAATGGGTTGGAGAGGTAGCTTACAGGTTGGCGATGCCTCTAGCTCTATCAGGGTTCATGATGTTTTTCATGTGTCCATTCTTCGGAAGTATGTATCAGATTCGACACATATATTAAGTTATGAAACTTGGAGCTGGACCAGGATTTATCATATGAGGAAAAGCCGGTTCAGATTCTCGATCGGAAGGATAAATTCTTGCGGAGCAAGACCATCGCCTTGGTGAAAGTGCTATGGAGGAACAACAAGATTGAGGAGGCGACGTGGGAACTTGAATCAGATATGCGAGAGCAGTATCCCGAGTTGTTTAGGTAATTTCAAGGACGAAATTTCTGTAAGAAGGGGATAGTTGTAGCGTCCCAAATTTGCTAGTAAGGCTTAGGGCCTTGATTAGCGTGCCTGGAGGGCAATAAGTGATTTACTATATTAATATGTGAATTTGATGAGTATTTGATTAGAGATGCATGTTTTGGTGAATTAATTATGCATGTGGGCCCGTTTGGTTAGTAGGGGCATGTTTGTAATTTTAGCCCGTTGAGGGCATAAATGTAATATTTGTGAATATTGTGATATATTTGTGTTGCACGATCCGAGACAGTCCTAGGGAGCAGTTTTGCTAGAAAGTCACAACGGGGTCGAATACCCAACTCGGGGTAGGTTGAGGGGTATTTCGAGCATTAAACATGTTAATGGGTTATCGGGTTATGAAAATAAAATTTGGAGATATATTTGAAGTTAGAACGTTTAGAAGGGAATATTGGGAAAATTTACCATTTTGTCATCAGGGACGTTTTTGGTACCACGAGCCTTCGAGGTAACTTAAGAGACCTATGTTAAGTAAGTCAAAACTAAGGAAACCCTCAGAACTTGGGAAACCGACCCAAACACTTTTCTCTCTCTCTCATTTTCTATAAACCATACCAAGGGGAAACATTGAAGATTAAGCTAGGAATTGGAGCTTTAAACTTAGGGATTAGCTCAGTTTGAACTTGTGGATTCAAGCAGAGACTACGATAAGCTTTAAACTGTGATTCTAACCATTAAATTTTGTAAGTTATTGGCTGGGATTTAGTTTTATTAAGTCTTTGAGGTTTAAGATTGAGTTTGGGATTTGTTGTTGAGACTATAGTAGAGCTACTGTGGTGATTAAGTTGGGTTGTTGGATTGATTTGTGGTAAATTGGCTTGATTTTGGTTGTGAAAATGGTGAATTTTTCGGGGTTTGAAGGGTCGGGCTGTGGCATTGTTCTTGCTGAGTCGCGGCCCTCTAGAACAGTTGGGAGGCCAGGAAGAGGGGTGGGTCGCAGCACACTATAGGCTGGGCCGCGGCGCGCATAGGCTGAAATTTGGGGTTGGGTTTCTGGGTTAGGCGGGCCACGGCACAGCCTTGGGGCTGCGGCGCTTAGTGGGTTTTTGGACCCCAAGAAGGTTTTAGGCTCGGGAATCCAAAAGTTAAGGCTCGGGATGGATTTTATCACCCGGATTGATAGAATTCAAAGTCCCGGAGACTAGAATTATAACCCAAAGTTATTTAATGAATTAGAACATGATGGATGGATGTTGTTGATACGTTGTGACTAGGTTTTTAGCGAGCCTCGGACTAGGGGACTGTGCTAAGGATATGGGTGCTTGAAAAGCTCGTGACATAGGTAAGAAAATTGTTGTACCCATAGAGCAGGGTGTGGCCCTATAGTATGTATTGCAGGGAAACCCCCTATGTGATTACGATACAGAGCATAGCCCTATTGTGTATGCTTGTATTTTTTTAAGTGTTTTTTAAGTTTATGCTATGTGTTGCATATCTGTAAATGTACGGTGAGGATCGGGAACGGCGATGGCCGAGTACGGCAAGGGGCCGGGAGCAGCGTTAAGCACTCGGAGTGCAAGTTGCCAAGGTGAGACCCTTATTGGATACCTGGGATATCCTCACAGTGTAGACCGCGAACCCAGGGCCTGGTAAAGAGCCTGGGACGGCATGGTTGTTATGTGTTTAGCCAGTTGGCGGTTTTATTATATGCTGATTGATATAAATATATATATGCATATGCTGATTGCTTGTGTGGAGTTTTATTGCTGGGCTTCGGCTCACGGGTGCTCTATGGTGCAGATAAGGGCAAGGGGAAGGTCGACCAACCATGAGTACGGAGAGCATGAAGCGATGTTTACATGTTTGGCCTTCCTGTCTGCCACGGCCAGGGGTAATTTTGGGAGATGTTTTGTATTAGACCGAATTTTGTCGTTTAGTCAACTTCAATAATATTTTTGAGTTGTAAATATTTCCAAACAGTATTTTGGGATCCCAAATGTTTAATGCTTTATAATTTTCAGTGAATGATTACATTTTCAAATTATATGACTTTTATTACAGTTTAGACACTTTTAACCTAAAACCTCGGTTAGCGAGTTAATTGCATGTTTTAAACTCACTTAGTAACGACTCTAAGGAAGTAGGGCATTACAACGATGACATCTTTGATTTTTTTTGTAGACACAAGGCTCATCAACATTTTGTTCAAAACCATATGTTGTCATCAAATCTCATATTCGAAGATCTCGAAGCTTGTTTGAGTCCATAAATGGACCTAAGAAGCTTGCAAAAAAATTTCTCTTCACCTTTTACTATGAACCCTTATGGTTGAGACATATAAATTGTTTCGTCCAGATAGCCATTCAGAAAAGTTGTCTTAACATCAATTCGCCATATCTCATAACCCATGCAAGCTGATATGGACAAGAGTATGCAAATGGATTTAAGCATGGCTACAGGAGAAAAAAATTCTACATAATCTAATCCTTCTCTCTAAGTGTAACCCTTGGCTACAAGCCTAGCTTTGAAAATTTCCACTTTCCCATCTGCTCCTCTTTTTCTCTTGAATATCCATTTGAAACCAATAGGTTTAACATTTTCAAGAAGATCTTCAAGAGTCCAGACGAAATTGGAATACATCAATTCCATTTCCAAGTTCATAGAATCTTGCCATTTTTCTTTGTCAGAATCTTCCATTGCATCTCTATATGCCAATGGATCATCTTTGTTTGTGTCAAACACAAGCATCTGAACTTCATGTTAATAGCTAGTTGGCTGCCTAACAACCCTCCCGCTACGACGAAGCTCTCTATTGTTCTGACTAGAACTTATGCTTTCCTCTTTTCGTTGTTCATTGGAAACATTTGGTGATCTTATTACTTGATCTGAGACGATCTCCTCTAGTTCACCCTTACTGCGAGGTTCATGATTGTTAATATAGTCATATTCAAGAAAAGTTGAATTTGTCGATACAAATGTTTTGTTTTATTTAGGACTATTTAAATACTAGATCTTGAGATAACAATCAAAATATTATTAAAAGAAACATCGAAACCTTGTTCATGCAACATAGAAATAATAAAGTTCCCAATTAATAATCACATTACTAATCATAAACTAGAATTTTCTAAAACATTAGTTTTCTAGTTCTAAATTTCAATCTAAATTTCTATATAAAAAAAAAAGGAATAGACTAAAAAAATTTAAATTGTTCATAATAAAATTAAAATTCCAAGTAAAACTAATGATCATGCTCCATCTCTATCTAGCATTTGGCACACAGTTAATCTCTTTGTGGAAAGATTCTTAACCTACGATGAAGAACAAAAATATAGTCAGTGGCTTGTGTGAATACAATAATAACCAGAAAAAATATATGTAAATCAAATTTACCTTCGTTTCTTTCAAACAATTAGACATTGTAGCTTCTCATATAATCGATTTCCATATATCGTAGATGTTCTCGATATGTATATATTTTCCTATCATTTCGTCAGGCAAGTTATAAAGCAAGCAATACCGAGCCAAGATTGAACTTACTCCAATCACTATATTTTTCATGTTCTTCATAGCCATGTGGAAAGAATGGAACTTATTGGAGCTCTTCAACAATCACATTCATTAACTTTTTAGTTTTGAGAACGATCATCATTCCTGAAAACCAACAATGCATGTCATTTAGATCAAATGTGAGATTTTCTAGGAAGATATCAAGGGTATGTTTGGGAGATGGCATGATTGCTCAAATAAATAAATAATATCACAAAATGAATTTAGCATATATTATGAATATCAACAATTTTGGGAATAGTAAATATGATGCATGAATGCAACAAATTTTAATAACACATAAAAATAATTATTAATATTTTTGCGATAAATAAATTTAAAAATTAATGGAATAGCCTTAAGGTAGGTTAGAGTAATTATTACTATTTTCTCTATTGACTTATGATCAAACGCGTGTTTGGTCAAGATTAAATAGTCTGCTCGAAAGCTTAGTTAAGCTTTGTGAGTGTATCCCATTATTTTATATTAATTACTGAACTCAAGAATGTGTCTTAGGCTCAGTCAAACATGAAATACATCATCAATCCTATTCTATATAGAAATTAACCTTGAATAATAAAACATTTAGAAACCTTCATTAGGGGGATGCAAACAAAGGCGCCTCGAGGCCCATTCAATGAAACATTAGTGTTAACTAATAATGGAGATCATAGGAGTTGCAGTTATTATCTCTTCTCCCACTCACTATTTTAGAATATGTGTTTTCTCAAAACATCCTATGTTTTTAAATTAATCAAATTAATTTACCAAATGATATTCTAATAATGACTAATCTCATTAAGCATTTAAATCATTAAACAAGAATGAATCGTCTTATTAAATAGGCCCTTAAAGTATCTAATCAATAAATACTCTAATTATTAAGAATATCATTTGCCGATCTAATAACATTAATTATCAAATAGGTCTTGAAATTAACACTTAAAATCAATTTACCGCTTAGTTCTAAATTAATAATATGATTCATTTAATGCATATAAACAAAGAGGACATTCCTAATTCAAACATGTTTCTATTCGATGTGAGATGTATGCTTTAATTAGATATATTGTGTGGGTAATATGAATGACATGTTATAATGCATGACAATGTTATTAAACATTTGTAATACATTCAAACATTTAAATAAATAAATAAAGACAATAAATCAGTAAAAAAATGTGAGCCGAGTGTTTCGAGTATTTCCAGAAAAATTACAACACTTGCAATAATTTTTAAAATAAATAAAAATAAAAGCAAGGCATCATGTAGATTCTCCATCTCCATGTTTTGGGTCTTCTATTATTTTTATGCCATCTAGCCCATTTTGAATTATAAAAGAATTCAATAATTTAAAAAAAAAATTAATATTGTAATGGCTAATAAAAGTCCAATAGGTCATTTAGGTCCAATTTGAACTTGGGTCACTTAATTCAAAATTTAATTAGAAATTTAAAATTCCAATTAATAATTTAAGCCAAGCCCACAATTTCATAGACACCAATTAATCACTCTAGGGCTCAGGTTAGGAGACAAGTGATAATTAGGTTTACAATTTTAGGGCTAGGGTTGGTGGGGCAGCTCAAAAAACAACCAGGCAGTGATAATTAGCAAAGGCAAGGTAGCATGGGTGCTGCTGGGCAAGCAGGCGCGCAGGTGCGTCTGGGCAGGAGGTGCGCAGGGGCGTGGCTAGTGAGCAGGTGCTCAAGTGAGCCTGGGGAGCAAGTGCCGAGAAGGCACCAAGGGGCTCGAGGCTAGATTTACATTTTTGCGAATAATTTTAAATGAAGAAAATAAAATTACAGAAAATATTATGCCCCTTATGGCTTATAAGTTTATAGATCTAGAAGAAATATGTAACGACCCAAATTCACTAATAAGGCTTAAGGGCCTTGATTAGTGTGCCTGGAGGGCATAATGGGGATTATGTGTGAATTTAATGATTAAGATGCATGATTATGATTTAAAGCATGTTATATGATTACTTGAATATTTGAGATGCATGACTATGTGTGTTAGTATGCATATAGGCCCTGATTAGGTTAGAAGGGCATAATCGTAATTTTGGCCATTATGGGCATAATTGCTTTGATATATGTGATAATTGTCGAGACCACATTATTATGTGGATATATCTGTGATCTGTGACTCAAGACGATCCTGGTGAGCAAGGTAGCGAGAAAGTCATGGCGGGGATTTATACCCGGCTCGAGGTGAGCTCAGGGGTATAAATGGGAATTTAGTAGATAAACTGGAGTCTATTATGACATTGAGGAATGCTATTTGTGATTAATTAGGTATCGGGAATTAAGCGGGAAATAATAGAGACACTCGAGGAATTAGCGGGAATTGGGTAAAATGACTAAAATGCCCTTAAGTGGACTAAAGGACTAGAATTAATAGGGAGGGCATAATGGTCATTTGGCTTTTAAGGATGGGTATTATTGGGGTTTTATGTTGGTGGGATTTATAGAACATTACAGAAGTTTGAAAAAGAAAGAAAAGGAAAGGAAAAGAAAGGAGAGAAAACAGAGAGAATTCTCTAAGTCGGTTTGTACTTCTTCACTTATTTCTTGAGGATTTCTGGAGTAAAGCTCAGAGGAGAGCTGGCATTAAATAGGCATCAAGGATCCTAACCTAAGACTGAGGAATTGACAAAGGCTTAGTAAGGGTTCATCAACACTTGAGGTAAGACTTAGAATTCTTCAGTTTCAGTTTCTGGTTTTTGAGTTGTGGTGCTTAAGTTGAAATTGGGTGGAACCTTAGGGAATTCAGACTTGAGGCTGAGGAGGAGCAAGCCAAAGGAGTCTAGAAGCAGCTTGTGGTCGAAATTCTATCAAAGGTATAAGGTCTAAACTCTAAACTTTGATGTTCAGCTGGTTTTTACTGGGTTTTAGAGCTTGGAAATGATTATGGTGAAATCTGAGTTTGTGGATGCATGTGTTTGGGTTTTAGGTGTTTGGGGTGCTTGGGATGAGTGGAGTGTGTTCATGAGGTTGTTTTTAAGTTTGGGTAAGAGTTGTAAGAGGTTTGGTTGAGGTTGGTTCGAGAAAATCACAGAAGTGAAATTTTGGTGCTGGGCTGTCTGTGACTAGCGCTACAGCGCTAGCCTTTGGGCGCTGTAGCGCTAGGCCATAATACTGAGGGGAATTTGGCTTCTATCTGTAGCGCTGTAGCGCCCTCCCAAGAGAGATGTAGCGCTACCCTGCCTTCTAAAGGGGATTTTAGGGTTATTTGCAAGGGTTTTTGACCTAAGGTTTGGGGTTTGGTTCCACCACCTTGTTTGGTGGAACTAGGACTTCCTGGGGGCTCGGGATTGGCCCCGGGACTAGGTTTTGAACTTGAGGGTTGATGATGACTTTGGCCATGATTGTGTTTAGGTGAACGCTAGGGCTCGAGGGGGATCATGCTCAAGGTGTCGAGGGATCAAAGCTATTGAATTGAAAGGTAAGAAAACTTCACCCGGTTATATGATTGTGATGGGACTAAGTGCTCCCGAGAGTTGTATCGTGTCAATGTTGGTATCACGCCATGGGACATGTAAAAGCGGCCTAAGAGTGTCGTACATACTATTAGTGCACAGAGCACGATTTGGCCACTGGGATAACAGAGGGAGCAGCCTGTGAGCACTAGCCCTGGTTATCGTTTATAAACTGTGCATGTTATGAATTGATATGCCTAGTATGTGAGATATTGACTTGACTGCTAAATGTTTATGCTCTGTTGTTGTTGTGTTTTCTTGCTGGGCCTTGGCTCACGGGTGCTACGTGGTGCAGGTAAAGGCAAGGGCAAGCTGGACCAAGCCTAAGGTGGAGAGCTCCGAGGTGAAATGTACATAGCCAGCTGTTCGATCACCACGATCGAGGAGTGGACCAGGACAGGGATTACCTAACTGCCTGTTTTTCCTTAGTATGGCTGGTTATTATATCTGAGTCTCACAACCTTTGTAAACGATCTTTAAACTTGTATTTTTGGGATCCCGTGTAACCAGATAATGTTTCTTAATGAAAAGTGTGGCTTTTGAGACCAAAACGCTTTTAACCCTGGTACCTTTGTAGCTTCTGCAACACGATCTTAATTAAATGACTTGATTAGCAAGTCTGGCACTTTATAAACACACAGTGTAATGGTCTTGGCTATCCGGGGCGTTACAAAATAAGTACAATTCTTAAACCCAAAACACCATATAATTAACAACTCTTAAGAACATACATTTTCCAAAATAAACATTCATCCATTCATCACATATTAAGATAATATAAGAATGCATATTATACCCACACTGTAATTAATCCTTGCAGAGATTAATGACCGCTCTGGTTTACCATGTGTGTAGCGGAAAGCACGGGGTGTTGGGCCTAAAGATTTCAAAAAAAAATTATTTAAACAAGATTTAAATAATCAGATCCATTAACATGTAATACATTAATCATAGAGAAATAAAAGATAATGATTTACCAGTTGAAGAACTATCAAGAATCCTCACTATCTTTTTGTATCTCCAACGAACATCCAATCCAAAGCAGTTCTTCAAAATACTCAAACCAAGATTTTCCAAGATGTATCTCTACACCTCAAGACACGTGTGGGCACATAGAGTAATGGTAGGGAATTTTTTTGATTCACAAGATTCTCTCAACACATGAGATCTTGGAATAATAGTTCTGAGACAGTTTTCAGGGATAGAGAAAATAATACAATCTATATTCTTTCTGTAAAATGTCTTATATAAATTATTTCCATCTGATAAATTTTTTGAATTCAAAGTTCAATAATAAAAAATTCAAATTAAAAATTAATTATTAAATAATTAAATAAATAAAAGAAATATCTAAGACCTATTCTCAGACCTAGTTACACGCCAACTACATTACAAGCACTATAGTTGGCGTGTAACACATCTCTGATTTCAGGGATGTGTTCCAACCATTTTCTTTTAATTATTATTTATTCAAAAATATCTAAACGTGATAACTTATTTATCAGATTAATTAAAGAATAGATATCATTTCAAACTCAAATCCAATTTAAATTATCAAAAATATAGTTTTCACATTATTTAAATAAATAAAGCTAATTAATTCAAAATTAATTATCTTAATTATTTAAATGCTATTTTCGAAAAATACCAAAATGATTTTAAAAAATATATACTTAATTAATTTATTAATTTCAAAAATTAATTAATTAATTTGTCTCAATTAGATTTATTACCCTCAAGAATAAATTTCTTCAAAATATGTTATTTTCCTGATTTTTCCAAATTTTAACTCTTACATTGAATAGCGTTCATATAGCCATCGCGTGGACCTATGGACCTATATGTCAAGCTCCAATAATTTTAGATTATTAATAAAAACTCTTTAATTTAATAACCATAATTTATTAATCTCAATATTATTCCACTAAAAATACGAGATTACACCCTTGTAACTATAGACATTTATTTATAGAGTATTTTTAAATCTATAAAAAGTGTCCATCAATTTAATGAGTACATACAATTCAATCCTCTATTAATGGTTCATAATTAAAGTAGGAATTAATCACCATTTAACCTCTTTAGTTATATATTGTTTCATTAAGTACCATTAACTTTACTAGTGAAGATTATTTCATAAACGAATTTATGAATTTGATCTCAATAACCTTTCAGTTCCAAAGTCAACCCTTAAGAGAATCATTATTCAATTTCTCTCAGAAAGGTATAGAGTTCATATATGCATATTATGTCCTCAACCATTTACATCAATGAGTTCTCAAATCAAGAGTTTTCAGTCTGATCACTCTGACAAACTATAACGAGGGAATCAAAGACCTCATATGAAATAAGCATGAGTTTATAATAACTTCACGATTAAGATCAATTTGTATATGATCATCGTATTGATATGTTTAAGTAATACTTATAAATTAAATGTATTAATAAGTATTAATAACATATCGAGTCTCATTCATGTACAACCACTTTATACAAAGTACCTTCACTAAGATGTCCTTCTACATCAGTAATTCAGATCTAGATGACATGTATTCATAATAATAGTGAACAGTACTTACAGTATTTAATCAAAAGATTCAATCGTACTTACAATCTTAATCCTCTCGTACCAATACATGTTTGTGGTCACAAAAACGAATTTGGAAATTTTTCGATATTCATTAAATATTATTCTAATAATAATAATGAACAAACAATATATGCAAAAATTCATTTCAATTATTTATTTCATAAAACATTGTTCAAAACATATGCTTTAAAGGGAACTAATCCCAACAGATCTTCATCACAAAAGCTTGGCTTGTATGGAGGTCCATGGCTTGTGTATCACAATCTCATTCCATTTTAGTTGCTTCAAGAATTTCCATAGAGAAGGATAGGAATAGAGATTCTTGGACAAAAAATATAGGTTTGCTTCAAGCCTTGGAACTTTTTTGATTCACATAAAATCATAGATTTGTGATTTTATGTTCTAAGGATTATTCTTCAAGAAACGTCTACTCTACACTTTGATCTCTTTATGTTTATGTAATTTTTGTTTACTATCATTAAAGTGTGATTACTTGTATCTTTTGTCTTAAGTTGTATCACAAAATAAAGGTTATTCATATCCTAATCCCCAACAGTTTGTATGTATAATTGTCCTCAAATTACATGCATGTTAAAACAATCATGCTTAATTTGAAATGTAACTACTTAAATTTTCCTTGAAAAAAAAATTGCAGTACTCATGAAATTAAATTTAACTCGGTTTACACACATACATTTTTAGTTAGCAAAATTTTTATAAGTCTTACACTTGGTTAACACCTAAAGTATACTAAGCTGGCACTCTTAAATTATTTAGACCCAGTTTTGTGCTTTTCGAGCTTGCGAGTTGTAAATTCCTAAGATTGTGATCTTAGGTTATTTTGTAATGAGGTGTGAGAAAAAAATTATAGAAAAGAAAAATAATGGTGCAAATGACGATTTTATTAATGATAATCGAGTATTACATCACATAAAATAAATATCAACCCTAAGTTATTGATAGTAAGGTCGTAGATGTTCACTATTTCATTTAGCCGAGCCGACTTATATACACAAGGACGAATTATTGCATCAATGAGATATGGCCCTTCCAAATTTTTCCCGAGTACTCATGCTTATGGATTCCTTGTTACAAAAAATACTCGCCTTAACACTAGATTTCCAACTCCAAATTGCCTATCTCGAACTCATTTGTTGAAATACCTTGTTGCTCGTTGTTGATATGAGGCATTCTTTATTTGAGAGTCTTCTCGTTTTTCTTCAAGTAAATCCAAGACTTCTTCAAGCTATTTGTGATTTGAACTTTGGTCATAGGCTTCATGTCATAATGTTGAGACTTCCACCTTGATCGATAGCATTGCCTCACTTTCATAGGCAAGCACGAATGGTGTGTGTCCTGTTGAGTTACGAGATGTTTTCATGTATGCCCACAAGACTTGTGGCAGCTCTTCAGGCCACCTTCCTTTTGCTTCTTCAAGATGTTTTTTAATGGAACTTTTCAAGGTCTTATTCAAGGCTTTGTCCTTCCCGTTCGCTTGTTGGTGCACCACAGATGAAAAACTCTACATTATACAATTATTCTCGCAGAATTGTGTGAATAGCTCACAATCGAATTGAGTCCTATTATTAGAGACTATCTTTCTTGGGATGTCATATAAACATATGAACTTTTTTATCACGAAATTTAATACCTTTTTTTAGGTAATAGAAGTGAGTGGCTCTGCTTCAGTCCACTTTGTGAAGTAGTCAACTCCAACTACCACATATCTGACCCCTCATCGTCCCATTGGTAACAAGCCTATCAAATATATTCCCCATATCGGAAATGGCCATGGGGAGGTCATCATAGTTAGCTCGGTCAGCGGAGCTCATGGTATTTATGCAACTCTCTGACATTTATCACAGTGTTTTACATAAGTGAAGGCAACATCTTTTAGAGTTGGCCAGAAATATCCTTGTCTAATAATCTTCTTCGAAAGGCTATGCCCCTAGCATGATCTCCACAAAATCCCTCATGGATTTCTTCAAGGATCTTTTTTATTCTTGCTGTGTTACGCATCACAATAATGGCATAGAGTAACTCCTTTTGTACAATTTCCCATTAAGAATTGTATACAGTAACTTTCAAGCCTCGTTCCAGTCCTTTGGTGGTGCTCCGAGTATGAAGTAATCGAGTATTGGAGCCATCTAGGTCAGTTGTTCATCAATCATCTCGACATCAAGCATTTCATGTTTGGTAATAGTGGCCTGTGGTAGAAATTTCATGGGAACCACATTAAGTGTATCAGCTTCCCTAATTGTTGCGATTCGGGCTACTGCATCCGTGTTCGAGTTTTATTCTCTTGGAACTTGTTCGATTGTATAGTACTCAAATTGCTAGAACACCAATTTGACTTTTTCTAGGTATGCTTCCTTTTTTGTCCCTCAAGCTTGATATTCTCCTCGTACTTGATTAACTACGAGCTGAGAATCGCTAAAGCTATGTATTGCTTTGGCTTTCAATTCTCGAGAAATTTAAAGTCTTTCTAATAAAGCTTTGTATTCTACTTCATTATTGGAAACATCAAATCTAAATCTCAATGCATAATGGAACTATGTCCTTCAGGGGTTATAAGTATAATCCCTGCCCCGGGCCATTTTCATTTGATGATTCATCGACGTAGAGTTTCCACAGTTCTCAAGTTGGACTATTCATCTCTTCGTAAGATATCCCTGTGGACTTAGCTATGAAATAGGCTAATGCCTGACCTTTAATTATCATCCTCGGATGGTATGTTATCTCGAACTGTCAGACCTCGACAACCCACTTTAGTAGTGACCTGATGTTTCTTGTTTTCCCTGCACTCTGTCTTAAGGGTTGATCAGCGATAACATATATGGGATGAGCTTGGAAATATGGTCGGAGCTTCCTCAATACATGAACTAGGCATAATGTGAGCTTCTCCATTATTGGATATCGGGTTTCAGCTTTGAGAAATCTTTTTCTGATATAATAAACCAGTTGTTGTACCTTTTTATCTTCCTGAACTAATGCAACACTAATTTCATGCTCGGTTATTGAGAGATATAAGTATAGGACTTCGCCCATGAGAGGTTTGGATAGAATGGGTGGTTCTATAAGATGTTTCTTTAAGGATAGAAATCCTAGCTCGCATTTCTCTATCCATTCAAACTTCTTGCTTCCTCTCAAAAGGTTGAAAAATGGCAAGCACTTGTCAGTGGACATGGAAATGAATCTATTTATAGCTGTCATTCTTCCAATTAGACTCCGAACGTCCTTGTGTTTTTCAGGTGAAGGCATGTTTATTAGGGCTTTTATTTTGTCAAGATTTTCCTAGATTCCACAAGCATTCACTATGAATCTAAGGAATTTTCCCGAGGATACTCGAAAGGAGCACCGTTGCGGGTTTAGCCTCATACTGTATTTTCTTAGTATAGTGAAACATTCTGTTAGGTCGGTAACATGGATAGTGGTGTGTTTGGATTTGACTAACATGTCATCAACATACACCTCCATGTTCCTTCCTATCTGATCGACGAACATTCAATTTACCAATCTTTGATACATGGGTCCAACATTTTTTAACCCAAAAGGAATTACATTATAGCTATCTAACCTTTTATCTGTTGTAAAGCTCGTGTCCTATTGGTTCATAGCATGCATTGCTATCTGGTTATATCTAGAATATGCATCCATGAAGGATATCTAATAATTTCGAGGCAAGGGAAAATAGTGCTTCGGCCAAGCCTTATTGATATTTGAATAATCAATGAAAGTTCTCCACTTCCCATTTGGTTTGGGAACTAAAACTTGATTTTCTATCCAGTTTGGATAAAAAGCTTCCCTTATAAAGCGATTGGCATTTAATTTGTCGACCTCCTTCTTTAGTGTTTTCCTCCTTTCATCATCGAGCAACCTCTTTTTTTTGTTGCTTCGGGGGGAAATTCTTATCTACATTGAGGGCATGACTTATTATGTTCAGACTGATTCCAATCATGTCTAAATGGGACATGGAAAAGCCATCTTGGTTATCTTGTAAGAATCAGGTTATTTGTTATTTTATATCTTTAGTAAGGTTTTCCCTAATCTTTACAACCTTGGTCGAGTCCTTATTATCGAGTTGGATATCTTCAAGTTCTTCAGTGGGTCCAAGCTCAACTTGGTCTTCACCCATACGAGGGATCATTCTCATTTTTTATCTCGGAAACCAATTCTTCATCTACTTCTATGATTATGACCAATGCTTGTGTGATATGTTGGCCCATTCCTCTCATGGATATACTATAGCACTATTGAGCTACCTATCGGTCCCCCTTTAGTGTCCCAATCCCACTTGGTGTTGGGAATTTTACTGTGAAATGCCTTACAGACACTACTGCTGTAACGCCCTAGATAACCAAGACCGTTACACTGTGTGTTTATAAAGGTGCAAGACTCGCTAATCAAGTCATTTAATTCAAAACGTGTTATTGAAACTATAGTTGAATTAGGGTTAAAAGATTTTCGTCCCAAAAGCTGCATTTCTTATAAATAAGCATTTTCTTTTTACATGGAATCCGAGAAGTAATAATTTCAAGACCGTTTACAAAAGAATTAAGATTTAAATACAGTTGCTAGCCACTCTAAGGCAAAACAGACAAATAGGCTTTTCCTGTCCTATTCCACTCCTCGGTCGTGACGGCCAAACAATTGACTATGTACATTCATCCCCGCAGCTCTCCATCTCAGGGTGGGTCCAACTTGCCTTTGCCTTTACCTGAACCACGTAGCACCCGGGAGCCAAGGCCCAACAAGAAAACACAATAACAGAGCATAATCATTCAACAAACATTCAGATAACTCATACCGCATAAGCATGTACTCAACAGTCTAAGTATTCATGTTAATAAAGTATTTAGCATACCAAGTATATCATTCCATATCAATAATCAATTCACATATGATAACTAGGTTTAACGCCCTTAGGCCGCACCCTCTATTTATCCCACTGACTCCGGCCCACTTAAACCGAGTTCAGTGAATATCAAGATGTCCTCAGCTACCAGTGGCCGAGCTGCACCCTGTGTGCAATTAGTATTTATGACACCCTTAGGCCTTATATCACATGTCCCATGGCATAATACCATCTATGACAACATACAGATATAGAGAGCTCTTAGTCCCATCACAAACACATAACCGGGTGCAGTTTTATTACCTTTAGATTCGCTAGCTTTGTTCAATTTGATCCTCAAGCACAACCCCGCCTGAGCCCTAGCGTACACCTAGTCACAGCCATAGATCAGAATCATCACCAAACCTCAAATCCAAAACCTAGCCTCGGGACCAATCCCGAGCCCTCAGGAAGCCCTAATTCCACCAAACGGGGTGGTGGAATCAAACCCCGAACCCACGGGCAAAAATCCCTTGAAAATAACCCAAAAACCCCTTTCTGGAAGCAGGGTAGCACTACAACGCTCTAAGGAGAGCGCTACATCGATACAAACAGAGCCTAAAATTCCCCAGACCACATAGCCTAGCGCTACAGTGCTCAATGACTATCACTGTAGCGCTAGTCACAGCACAGCAAACCCTGCATTTTCCTTCTTCGATTTTCCCCGAGGCAAACCTTACCAAAGCTCTTCCAAACTTCAACCAAACATAAAAACAAGCCTACCAACATCTCCAACTCACCCCACAAATAAATCAATCACATGCACCCCAAATCAATGAAATCACCATAGCTGAACCTGAAGCTCAGAAACTCAATAAAAACAACAACTGAAACCACAGAACTTGAACTAGAATTCCTTACCTTTGATGGGTGAGCCCAACCTAGGTTATTCTCCACACTAGCTTAGCCTTCACCTCCTCAAAGCTTCAGCCTCAACTCCCTAGAATTCCCATAGAATTCTTCTTAGAAAACCAATTCAACACCAATACCAAGAACTGAAATATTAACCTCAAAGTCTTACCTCAACTGATGAACAACCTCAGCTAGTTTCCCCAACCTGATCAAGACCTCAAGTATAATATCTCAGCCTTAAGCTCCTTTGGATTATAGCCTAAAATCTCCAGAAGAAATTGGTGGAGAAGACTCAAACCGTTCTCAGAAATTTCCTTGTGTTTTCCTTTCTTTCCTTTTCCTTCTTTTCTTTCATTTCTTTCCTTCAGACTTCCAGCTCTTTCTACACAATCCACTAAAGCATAAAGCCAAAACAACATTTACCTCCTATCCTTTATAAGCTAAATGACCATAATACCCTCTCATTATCCCTAAGCCTTTAAATCATCCTAGGGGCATTTTGGTCATTACACCCAATTCCCGCTAATTCCTCGAGTGTCTCTAATATTTACTGCTTACTTCCCGACACCTAACCAATCGCCAATTATATTCCCCAATATCAAAATAGACTCCAGTATATTCTCTAAATTCCCAGAAATACCCCCAGGCCCGCCCCGAGCCGGGTATAAATCCCCGCCGTGACTTTTTCGCTAAATCGCTCACTAGGATCGCCTCGAATCACAAATTACAAATATATCCACATAATAATGTGGTATCATCAATTTATCACATATATATACAGTTATGCCCTCAACGGGCCAAAATTACGATTATGTCATTCTAACCTAGTTAGGGCCTACATGCATACTAATACAAATAGTCATGCATCACAGATATTCAAATAATCATATAACATGCTCTTAAATCATTAAATCACATATAATACAATTGTGCCCTCCCGGCACACTAATCAAGGCCCTTAAACCTTATTAGTAAATTTGGGTCGTTACAACTGCCCCAAGCCCAATCAAGGCTGGTCTCCCAAGCAGAATGTTGTAGGCAGATGATGTATCTACTACTATAAACTCAAACATTTTTGTTGCTGAGACCAGATATTCCCCTAATGTTACAGGAAGCTCAATGGCCCCCTTGCTCGCAATTCCTTCCCCCGAGAATCCGTACAAGGTTGTTGCACATGCCTTGAGATCCCAAAGTGACAAACCCATCTTCTCCAATGTTATTTTGTATAATATGTTCATCGAGCTCCCATTATCGACCAATACCCTTTTAACTCTTTTATTGGAAAGCTTGATAGTGATGACCAATGGGTAATTATGTGGGAATTGAACATGTGAGGCATCATCCTCAGTGAAAGTTACTGGTTGGGACTCAACCCTTTGTTGTTTTAGAGCTCGTGGCTCCGAAATGTAAGGAGTACCATCCACTATTTTTATCTCCTGCACATACCCCTTTTAGGCATTCTTGCTCATTCTAGATATATGGGGTCCCTCGGTGATGGTTACATCCTCTCCATCTATCTGAGATGGCTAGTTATCTTCTCGAGCTGGGGGTGCAGCGAGTTGAGGTGGTACCACAGGTTGAGATGGTGGCACCCTTTGATTTTGTGGGGCATGTCCTTGGTTATTACCCATATTTCAAACATATGGAACAAGGTAACTTCTCGATAACAGATTTTTGATCCCCTCTTTGAGTTTCTTGCATTCCTCTATCATGTGGTCGATGTTCCTAAGGAACCTGTAGTACTTGTTCTAATCTTTGTTGGCACGTTGATTGCGCATAGGCTCAGCTCGCTGAAGCGAGGCCTGATTTTCATTTGCCACATAAATGCTTTCCTAAGACTCTATTAGCTTGGTATACATGGTGTATATGGAGATATATTTATCTCCTTTCCTCTTCTTACTCCCTTTCGCATCAAGAGCATTCCCCACATTCTTTTTCCTCTTGGAAAAGTTATCATTGGAAGGGTGCACAACAGTTGGTGTAGCTCGCAACCAGGTTCATATTCATTGTTGTAGTTATAGGGGCCAAAGGTGACAACTGTAGTGCTGACCTGGCATCCTCTACATTAATGAATATTTGTGCTTGCTTAGTAAACTCCACTATGATTCGAACTAGTTTTCACTGCAAGTCATCCCAAAGGGCACTTCCTAGGATGATTCCATCTCGAATGGGCATTAGGTGGCTGTTGTCATCCACATCTTATGCTCTGGTAGCCTTGATGTTGACCAGAGATGAAGCCTTGGGCTTAATACTTCATGCAGCTCGAAACTGCTTTTGAAAGTCCTTGGACAACTGTTCCCGTGATGAGATTTAATGCATGCGGAACTTATCAAACAAACTTTTTGTTGCTCTTGTAAGAGTTGTTGGGAACAACATACACTTGAGCTCGAAGCCCACATAGTTGGCTCTCATCATCGTTTTAAAGGTGCTTAGATGGATACCTACGTCGATACTTCCATCATAGGGTGCCACATGGGGTATTTTGAACCTGTTGGGGAATGGTGTGCTCAAAATTTGAGGAGCAAAGGGCTCCACCTCCTCATCTAAGTCGTATGCCTTTTCTTTATTTTTCCCTTCACATAGGAGCCTAAACTTCTCCTCGAGCATATTGAATCTCTCATGAACCAAATACACTAGAGGCGGTGCCTGTACCCTGGGAACTGGTTATTGTTCAAAGGAACTCCAACTCCTTGTTGCAATATTGGGTTATAGTTATTCCCATCTACTGGTGGTAGAGGCTCTCCTCACTGGCCCTCAAATCCGGGTATGGCTAATTAAACTGCCCCCAATTCCACTTTAAGTGATCTCAGAGATCAGGACCATTATTCGAATAATTGTCATAGTACCTTGGCTCGGTGTTATACACACTCACCGACCTACTAACATCCTACATGTTAGTCTGGTAACTAACATCAGCAAAACTAACAGTTCTTTGCTGCTATTGTTCCTATGCATTGTTTCGAGGTGGGTTGTCCTTGTGTACCCTGATCCTAGTAGCTCGGGACCTGGACAAGTGACTTCCTGACTGTTGGGGTTGCCTAACCTATCCGTTTCAAGGCCTGGGGTTTCCATCTCCACTGGCGCTCCTCGCGTTTCGAACTAGCCTCTGAGGCATCCCTTCGCTTTCTCATGTTCAACCTAGGACATTTTGTGGAATGCCCCATACTGGATATGGATGTCTAATCAGCGATGGAGGATATCGAATTGGCAATGGTGGAGGCCTCTCACTATTTCAGGCTGGCCTTGCACGTTATGGGTTATTGTTCTAAGTTGTTTGTTAAGCAGCTTGGCTATTCCCAGTGTCTACATGGACCTCCCTAGCCTGATATTGTTTTCCCACAAGGGATTTTGAGATGAAACCATCGACTAACTAACTCCAGGGTTTATCGTGGCTCCTCCTACCTGGGTCTGTCAAGCCCTCTGCTCAGCCATTCGAGCAGTTGTACTTCATCGGGGTCATCCCTTGGTTCTCCTGGGAGGTACTTGGGCTTCACTAGCCCTTCTCACCATCTCTTCATTTATCCAAGTGGCCTCAGCTAGCCTTTCACGAAATCATTGGTTTCCTAATTCCACCATTGAAATATACCTCGTCAGATCATAATAATCCTAATGAGGTGGTCTCGAACTCTAGCCAGGGTCACGTGGAGTCATGGAAGCACTTCCATTGTCTGGAGTCTGATCGTCATTCATGGGCCGATTGTCAGCCCTCGAGGGTGTCCTAAGCCTGTGGTGTGGTATCTTGAGACACTGTGGGGAGTGGTCGTCCACTTCCAGATCCAAGGACATTTCCAATGGATGCAGCCATTACTTCGATGAACAAAGAAGCTTGTGGAAGGTTATGCGAATTTCATAATGCTCTCAATGAAAGCACCAAACTGTTGGCGCATTTTTTCGCCAATTAAAATAAGAGCAATTAAGCAGAAGAAATGATTCAAATAAATGATAAAGAAAGGTATTGATTTTTAAGTGGTTCAGTAGTTAAATCTACCTAGTCAACGAGTCACTTTTATTAATATCTCTGTGTTAAAGCTTGAAGGAAATTTTTACAGAGTTTCAATACAATGATTTGTGCCTAAAAAAATGACTAATGTTCTGGTATTTATAGACCCAGTTACAGGTATCACCCCACAATTTTAGGGAGGAGTTATAAAAATATCTTATTTGAATTTGAATTACAATGACTCAGTCAACAATACAATATCTAAACTAATCCCTAAAATAAAGGAATTATCTACTTAAATATTACTTTATGACTCTTTTAAATGCAGTTTCGAGTTGACGTCAATATTCTTCGAGTTGACATATATCAGTTGTTCTTTTGAGCTAACTTCTTAGCTTTGAGCTGAGATCATTAATCACTTTGTAACTGTAGAAATATTATTGATGGTAATAATAATTGAATCCGAGCTTAGGTAAGATATCTCTAAGCTCACTCTCCGAGCTCGAATATTCTATTCTTGGACACAGGGTATAACAATGTTATTTTTTTATTACTTAATCTAACTTATATAAATAAATATATATATTCATATTAAATAACAACAAACATTATAAATACATCATATATGTGTGTCGTGTGTGTACAAATAGTATGATTGTGTAACTACATAAGAAATTAGAATAACATTTCTCTTCTATCAAGAATAAACAAACTTTTTCTTCAATCATTGAGGCATGGTTTTAATAATATCATGAATATTTTGTACCTTAAATAAGGTAATTTGTAATATAAAAGGTTATCATAATATTATTATTATTATTTTAAAAAACATAGACAATGCTTTAGATAAAAATGTTTTAATATGTTTATGTCATTCTTTTATATATAATATTGTTTATTTATTTAAAATTGATATGACAATCCAAAAAAAAAAGTTAATATATTTTCTAAATAAAACTAAGCAAACATGCAATTGCTTAGCTTAATTTATAAAATTTATTAATTATTTTAATTAAATTTTTATGTTGTAATATACATTTTAAATTAATAAACAATATCATATATCATAAAAGAATAACATAAAAATATTTTTTTTAAAATCATAAAAACATTGTCTATGGTTTTAAATAAAAATAAATAATATGATAACTTTTTTAATTCACAAATTGTTACAAAACATTCGGTCATGTTATTTTTCAAAGCACACCTCAATGATTAGAGAAGAAACTTATTTTTTTCTTGATAGAAGAGAGATGTAATTCCAATTTCTTAAGTAGTTATGCAATCACACTCGTTGTACACAAACGACGCCTATATTCAATATATTTATAATGTTTATTTTTATTTAATTATATGAATATATATATATTGGTTAGATTAAAAGTAATAATAAAAAAGAGTAAAATATTTTTTTAAATAATAAAAATTTAAAATATGTATTAAATATTATTAAAATAATGATATTTTGAATTTAAATTAATATAATATCTAGTCTACCGTAGTTTTAATGGGAAGTTTACAAAAATACGTAAGATTTAAAAAAAAAATATTAAAAATACAGATTCAAGAAATAAAAAAAATTACAAAAATATAGAAAGGCATAATCGTAAATATAGAGTTTTTTTTCAAATAAAGTTTACATATTTATAACAATATAATTTTTTTGTAACTAAAGTTTACAAATTTATAATTATATATTACAATTTTGCAAACAATTTTTACAGATTAAATAGAAAATTGTAACAAGCCACAACAGAACTATTACAAACTGTTGTTCGTATTTCTGTAAAATTCCATATTTATAAAAAATGAAATATATAGTGATATGTGTAATTTTTCCTTTTTTTAATCTACATCTTGAGTACCAGGCTTGAACCATTGCGCATTATAACCCTTTTTTTTTTCTTTCTCCAGGTGTGGCGAGGGGGTGCGGAGGGAGGAGAGAAGGGCTTTGGCTTTGAGTCCGGATGATTTTGGGATGATAGTTGTACTGAAGCAATTAAAGACGCATGGTCCAATATGAGTGCTAATGGGATGCCACATTCTATTATTTCTGGTCCAAAGACAATTGTATATACATATGTATTTAATACCTAAAATTTAAATTTATCCCCCATATACTCCCAGCTGATTTTATCTTCTCTCAAATAAATAAATAAAACACATATTCTACCAATTATTAAACCGTGAAATACACACAAAATTCAAAACTAAAAAAAATTAAATACGTACTCCTCAATAAGAGAAAAAAAAGCATTTCAATTCTTTTCACTATATTTAACAACAATTTAACTTTTTTAACAACCTATAATGAAAAATCCCAAACTATTTTAACTTCTACACAAGCAAAAAACAAATAAATAAATCAAATCAATAAGAAAAGATCCACAATCAAGTAATATATTTTTATTTCATGGCCAACTAATTTGTTAATTTATTCAAAATCTAATTATTAGTATGTCCTCAATCTTAATTCTAATATTAGAAATTAGTTAAATTTTTATGTATCATATTTATAACGCTCCTAATTGCCTATCTTCATTAAAATATTATTTTTAATAATAGCTCAAAAAGATTTCATAATTTTGTTTGAAAACTTAGTGGGACCTTATTGGAAAAACATGTAGAGTTTGGATCCATTGTTCAAAACAAATGAGAATTGATGTAGTCTTAAAAATAAATAAATACATCTCACTGATAGATTAACATAAAGACTCTAAGGTACTATGGTATTCTGGATAGTTTTCTCGTTTATTGCCTCCCTGCAGCATACATAAATATTTATGGAAAACTAACTTAGCTCACCATGCGTGCCAAAACAAGTCCATCTATTTTCTACCTTCCAAGGGGAAAAGTAAGGGTGCGAGCTAAAAGCTCAGTAAGGAAGTACAAACAAGACATACAATCATAAACGACATATCTCATACATTCTTAACATACTTTTCTTGTAGCAATCACTATCAACAGAAGTAATAATCATAAACATGAGACTATTTGCGACATAAGCATAATCGTACATCATAAGATCGTATTCATAACCATAACATCATGAGCATAATCATACAACGTAAGGTCATAAACAACATAATCATAAGCATGCGACATAAGATCAAGGCACCCCTATTGTCCAATGATCACATGTGACTCCCTATTGTTCACTTCCATGAAACTCTTTTGGCCATAATTCACCTAGCACCCTTTTGGCCATGAATTTCCCTGGCACCCTTTTTGCCAGAATCCTAGGCATGTATGCCATTAATATAGCTACAACACTAGGTTAAGCAAACACAAACAAATCCCTACATATCACATAATTAGAGTCCAATCAGAACAAAACAGAAATCTAGCAAACTTTCTTACCTCAGGTCCAAACAAAATAAGAGTGGGAATACTTCACAATGAGCCTAGAATAAAAATCAAGACACTTGTCTTAATATCATGTAAAACACACATTGTAACGCCCCGGTTACTCCAAGATCGTTACTGTGAACTTTGAACCATGCTTAACGCGCTAATCGAGTTCTTTGGTTATAAATGTGCATCTAAGTGTTATTAATAGGTTAAGGTGAAAAACCAATAAAAAGGAAAGGATATATTTTATTTAAAACATAAAATCGTTCATGGGCCCTTAAAAACTTTTACAAGTTATTTACAATCCAAAATGGTCATTATAGTTTAAAATTTACAACCCGTCGACCTAAGCGGCAAAAATAGGGTAAACCCCCTAGTTCCTCCGAGAAACTTCATTGGCAGTGGTGGTCAAGTGGCCGCATATGTACACATCACCACCTAAGCTCTCCATTCAAGGCTGGGCGAGCTTTTCTTTCCATTTACCTGCACCACATAGCACCCATGAGCCAAAGCCCAACAAGAAAACTCAATACTACATATATATAATGTCAAATGATGATCATGATAATCATACAGAGCCTATAGCCTTGAACAGATGAGTGAGTATCACTTTGTGGTTACGTTAACCATGAAGGAGTGTATATCTCTAATCAGATGAGTGATTTAACACTTGAGGTTCTGGTAAACCATAATGAGTGACTAACGAGCAAGTCACTACGGGGCTCAGCACCCACAACCATGTGACAATCCAGTCACCTAGACCTTCTGGCCCTGGCGCCAATCAAATGAGTGACTGTGGGGTAAGTCACTTCGGGCTCAACACCCATAGCCATGTGACGAATCAGTCACCTAGGCTCTCTAGCCCTGGCTCTAAGTGACTAGCCTTAGGCTAGACAAGCGCTTTTAGTTTTCATCGAACTTGAGGTGGGTCTGGCATTAATGCTCATTTGAGTCATTCAATGAAGATGTCGATTAGATCTAATCTTTGTCAGCTTGAGTTAAACATGCTAAGACCGTTTTTAACTTATTAGTCAACACCATGTGACTAGGCTCAGTACTACTGCCGAACTTGACTAATGAGTCACAACTTCACAGTTAATACTGACACCATTGCCAATTCTGACTATTTAGTCAGTGCCATTCACATGTGAGCAAGATTTTCTAAGCATTCGATATGCAATCAATGTCCACATTTAAACATTCAACATGCCTCAAGAATAACCATACATGTCACATATGGGGTGCAGTTTTCTTACCTCTGGTTCGAGCGAGAATTAATAAAAGAATGACCCTTGAGAACAATTAACCTTTTAGTTCCTTGACGGTCACCTGGTCATAACCAATTACGGGATTCAATTAATAAAATGAATAACAAAGGTTCTCGGACAAAAACCTAGCCTCCGAGACATCGAATCCTACTAAATCGGGTAGTAGGATCGATCCCGAGGCCTAAGGTTTGAAACCCCAAGACAAAAACCTACTTTTGGCAAAAATGCCACTAAGGGCCGCGACCCTCCCTCACCATGCCATGGCCCGCCTCCTCAACCAGAAGCGGCCCCCTTTCATTTCCCCAACACAGGTCGCGACCCTCCTTCTCCATACCGCGACCCAGCAGCTTCTCCTTTCCTCTTCCTCAATCTTGGGCCGCAGCGCTCTAGAACAGAGTCGCGACCCCACTTGAAACCCAGCAAAAATCCCATGTTTTTCCCCTTCGAACTCATTTCAAAACCTCATTAAAACTCTCCTAATATCACCAAGTAAAACATCCAACTGTTACCACAACTTATCTACCATATAAACATCAAAACCCAAGCCTTACACCAATCAAAACTTCCCCAATTTCCCATTTCCATGATCAAAACTCCAAACATTAAAACCAGCAAAAAAACAGAGCAAGACACTATAAAATGGAACTAGAACCTTACCTTAATCTTGAATTGAAACCTCTTCAATGGTTGAACACTAGCCTAAGACCTCAAGCTTCAAACTCCAAGTTTGAATCCACAAACTTGCTTCAAAAATTCAATGGTAGGAGAAGAGAAAGATGATGATCGTGAGGAAGGAAACAAGGCTCTATTTTGGTTCTATTTTTACAGCCTTTGTAACGACCCCAAATTCGCTATTAAGGCTTAAGGGCCTGGAGTAGTGTGCCTGGAGGGCATAATGGGATTCTGTGTGTGACTTTTATGAGTTTAATGCATGATTACGATTTATTGCACGTTATATGACTATTTGATTATTTGAGATGCATGACTATGTGAATTAGTATGCATGTAGACCTGATTGTCTTAGAATGAGCATGATTGTAATCTGGCCATGTTAGGGCATAACTGTGATAATTGTATTATGTGAATTGTGCCATGTGAGTGTGGTGTTTTTATCAGGATGCACGCATCGAGACGGTCCTAGTGAGACAATTAGTCTAAAAGTCACAACGGGATGTTGTACCCGGCTCGGGAGGAGCCTAGGGGTACTTTAGGAGTTTCGTAAGTTGAAGGGAGAACTAATGGTTATGGTTTTGGCGACTGAGTAACTTGTGTAACCGTTAGTAACTGCTTTGGGTAACAAGTTTTAAGATAGAAAGTGATAGAATTGAAATAGAAGTGTAAAGACTTAAGTGCCCTTGAAGGTTTAGTTAGGAAGGATTATTAAGGAGGGGTAAAATGGTCTTTTGGCAAGGGTAATAGACAAATTGCAGCTGGGATTTAGGGGGGCACGGTTTGGGCATTGGGCATTTGGGTGTTTTGATAAAATTAGAAGAGAAGAAAAAGAAGAAGAAAGAAAGGTTAGGGCAAGAAGAAGAAGAGAAGGAGAAGTGGGAGTCTAGGAGGAGATCAAGGAAGCTTTGTGTGGATTCTCCATTTGAGGTAAGGGTTTTATACACATTTAAGTTTGGGTTCTGTTTTGATTTGAGGAATTTAAAGCCTAAGCTAAGCATTGTTAAGTTTTGGGTTAGTTGCTGAAATTAGGAATCAAGGGGTGGATTTTTGGATGTGATGGTGTTTTGCTCTTGATTCTAGTATCTATAGGTTGTTAGATGGTTCATATGAGGTTTTGATTTGATTTTGGGGTCTAGATATTTGTTTGGGGTGATTTGGAGAGGTTGAAGCTCGGGAATAACGCATGGAAAACCCAGAAAATCTGGGTTCGCGATGGAGCGCCGCGGCCCTGTTCTTGGGCGCCGCGGCGCGAGGATGCTTCAGGATGGGGGCCAAGCTGCTGGGCGCCGCGGCCCTTGATGGGAGTGCCGCGGCCCTAGGCCATTTTGGCAGCCCAAAAGTTGAGTTTTTAGGGCTTTTGCCCGGGGACACGGGGGATGGTTCCGATGCTTCGTTTTATGGATTTAGAGGTCCCGGGAGTACGGGATTGGTCCCGGGAAGTGGTTTTGGGCTTGGTTAGTATTAAAAGTGTTTTATGTGTGTTGTGACTAGGATTTCAGAGGGGCTCGTGCTAGAGGACCGTGCTCGTGACCGTGGTGCATCGGAAAGCTCGGGATACAGGTAAGAAAACCGTAACTCCCGAGAATAGGGCATGGGCCCACTGTGTGATTGCAGGGCACGGCCCTAGATTGTATTGTGTGCAAATGTGTAATCTTAGATGAACTATTGTATGTTTGAATGGTTATTTCTGAATGTATTATATGTGTGCTTATAATGGAATGAACGGCTAAGGCCGAGAGTGGCGTAGGCCGGGTACGGCAGTGGGGCCGGAAGTAATGCACAGCACATGGGATGCTATAGCCAGGGTGGGACCCAAGGGATACATGAGTTATCCTACGGTGAGGACCGAGACCCCAAGCTTTGGTAAGGCCTCTGGGGCGGCATGGCCGTGCTTGTTTAATCTGATGGTTTTTCTATATATCAGTGAATTATGCCAGCTATATTATTTGCATATGTTATGTACTATTTGGGTTTTCTTGCTGGGCTTCGGCTCACGGGTGCTCCGTGTGGCAGGTAAAAGCAAGGAATCAGTCAACCGGCCATGAGTATGGAGAGCGTGGGGGCGACGCGTACATGTTCGGCCTGCCCGACTGCTTTGGTTGGGGGCATTTTTGTAAATGGCTGTATTAATCCATTCTTTTGATAGTTAACCTGGTGTAAATCTATTTTTGAGTTGTAAATATTTTGTAAACCTTATTTTGGGATCCCAGATGTTTTATACTTAACGCTTTCAATGAAGTTAAACATTTTAAAATAGTACAGCCTTAAACTTTGATTTATTCACACTTTTGGTTTTAGAAACCACCTAGAGTTAGTCAAAAGCACGATTTCTGTCTTAAACTCACTAAGTAGCGGCCCTAAGGTAGTAGGGCGTTACAGCCTTCAACCTATATATAGCCTAGGTCAAAAGACCAAAATACCCTCCATGCTTAAATCACTTCTAACAACCCCCAAGGGAAAAACCGTCCTTTCCCGCCTATCTCGTTAATCATAATTAACGCTCTCCAATTCCTGCTATTCTCAAATACTAATAAGATCATATCTCATTACCCTTTAATTCACGGTAATGATGTACTCATCAAACCACCCCGACACTCACCCCGAGCCCCGAATTTAAACCTGTTATGACCAAACCACTAACTTGTTACTCAAAGATCGTCTCATGCCGAATGGCTCAAAAAAGTCCACATTATGATGTGGCCTCAACAATAGTTCATCAACATGCATGAAAATGCACAATTACGCCCCCAATGGGCCAAATCACTAAAATGCCCCTGAGATGAAATGTGGACCCACATGCATGCATTTAACATCATAGTATAATATAATTCACAAAAAGATGCACGTAATCATTTAATGGCATAATAAATCAATTATGGCCCTCCCGGCCTACTAATCCAACCATTAATCCTCATTAGGGATTTCAGGGCATTACAACTATCTCCTCCTTACAGAAATTTTGTCCTCAAAATTTACCTGAATAGCTCGGGATACTGATTCTGCAAATCTGACTCCAAATCCTAGGTCGCTTCCTCGACCTTGCTATTCCTCCTTAACCAAAGGTATCATTTTATTCCTGAGGACCTTGTCCTTTCTGTCAAGTATCTGGACTGGTTGTTCCTCAAAGGAGAGATCTGCCTCGAGCTCTAGATCTTCATAGCTCAAAACATGAGTCACGTCAGATACATACCTATGAAGAGCTGAAACATGAAACACGTTATGCACTTCTGACAATGCCGGAGGCAAGGTCCACCTGTAAGCCACTTGACCAATCCTCTCTAGGATCTCAAATGGACCTACAAATCTAGGGCTCAGCTTGCCCTTCTTCCCAAATCTTCTCACCCCTTTCCATGGCAAGACTCTAAGCAAAACATAGTCTCCCACCTGGAACTTCACGTTCCTGCGCTTGGGATCTACATAACTTTTCTGTCTACTATGAGAAGCGAGCATCCGAGCTCTAATCTTCTCAATGGTCTCATTGGTCCTCTGAACAGCCTCAAGACCCAAGTATCTCCTTTCACCTGTCTCATCCCAATGAATGGGAGATCTGCACTTCCTACCATATATCATCTCATAAGGTGCAACCCCAATGGTGGACTGATAACTGTTGTTGTAGGAAAACTCTATCGAAGATAGACACTTACTCCAGGATTCACCAAAGTCTAGCACACATGCTCGCAGCATGTCTTCAATATCTGGATTGTCCTCTCAGACTGCCCATCTGTCTGAGGATGATAAGCTATACTGAACTTCAATTGTGTTCCCATGGCCTTCTGTAAACTCCCCCAGAACATGGAAGTAAAAGTGGGGTCCCGATCTGACACGATCGACCTCGGCGCTTCATGAAGGCGCACGATCTCTCTCACATAGAGATCTGCATAATGGTCAACTATATAAGTAGTCCACACTGGCAAGAAGTGAGCTGACTTGGTGTAGTGATCTACGATAACCCAGATAGAATCATGCTGACCAACAGTCCTGGGTAACCCCACCACGAAATCTATCGTGATGTCCTCCCATTTCCACTCTGCGATATCCAGAGGCTGCAATAACCCTGCCGGCCTCTGATGCTCAGCCTTGACCTATTGGCATATCAAGTACTTAGCCACGTACTCTACTACATCTCTCTTCATCCCTAGCCACCAATACAATGATCTCGCATCCTGATACATCTTTGTGGTGCCTGGATGCAAAGAATAAGGTGTAGTATGAGATTCGTCCAGAATCTCTCGCCTCAAAGCAGGGTCTAACGAAACACATATCCGACCTTTGTATCTCAGCAAGCCAAAATCAGACACTGTATAATCTCTGGATGCTCCAGCCAAAACATCCTCTCTGATCTTGATCAGCTGTGGATCACCCAGCTAATTCACAGCTGAATGTAGAATGTGTTCCGTTAGACATTCTACATTCCCTCCAACAGTGTAGAATGTAGTGTAATATTGGCCAACTGGCCCACCAGCAACTCTATACCAGTTCTGGTCATATCATCTGCTAACTCTCTGGCTATCAGCCTTGCACCATAAATCTGCCCCGGACCCTTCCGGCTTAAGGCATCAGCTACCATGTTGGATTTTCCTGGATGATACAAAATCTCACAATCATAATCTTTTACTAACTCCAGCCAACGCCTTTGTCTCATATTCAAGTCTTTCTGTGTGAGGAATTATTTCAGGCTCTTGTGGTCTATATAGATCTCACTCTTTTCCCCATAAAGGTAATGCCTCCATACCTTTAAAGTAAAGACCACAGCCGCCAACTCTAAATCATGAGTGGGATATCTCCGTTCATACTCCTTCAGCTGATGTGAGGCATAAGCAATTACCTTCCCTGACTGCATCAGAACACAACCCAAACCTTGATGAGAAGCATCACAGTAAATCATAAACTTTTCCTCATCTGTTGGAAGACTCAGAACTGGAGCTATAATCAACCTCTGCTTCAGTTCCTGGAAGTTGTTCTCACACTTGTCTGACCACACAAACTTCTGATTTTTGCGTGTCAGCTCAATCAATGAAGTAGAAATCTTTGAGAAACCTTCCACGAAACGCCTATAATAACCTACCAACCCAAGGAAACTTCTAACCTCATAATCATTCTTTGGCCTTGGCCAATCTTTGATTGCCTCGATCTTTGCTGAATCTACCTTAATCCCCTCCTTACTGACAATGTGCCCAAGAAAAGATACCTGAGATAACCATAACTCACATTTCTTGAACTTTGCAAACAATCTGTGCTCCCTCAGTCTCTGTAGAACCAATCTCAGATGTTGTTCATGTTCTGAGTTTGACTGAGAATAAACCAGGATATCATCGATGAAGACGATCACAAACTGGTTCAGATAGTCCTTGAACACTCTATTCATCAGATCCATAAAAGCAGCTTGGGCATTAGTCAATCTAAAAGACATGACTAAGAACTCATAATGCCCATACCTGGTACGAAAAGCAGTCTTCGGTATGTCTCCCTCCCTGACCCTTAACTGATGATAACCAGAATGAATGTCAATCTTTGAGAATACCTTTTTACCTTGCAACTGATCAAACAGATCATCTATCCTTGGCAAAGGATACTTGTTCTTGATTGTTAGCTTATTCAGTTCTTTGTAATCAATGCACATACCACTGCCATTCCCGTTGCCTTTGTCGTTGCCATTGGACTTTTCTGACCCGTTGACGGCTTTGGCGGGTTCTTCCTTGGGCCCCTTGTCTTTTGTTGGCGATTTCCCTTCATTGGCAATTGCATCTTCGAGCTTGATGTATCGATCAGCCCGATCCAAAAAACTCTTGGGTACTTCTTACCCCATTATTTTTTAGGCTACTCCAGAGGGGTGAATGGCGCCTAACTCCAGCAGTTAGCGCCATCATCTTACCCTCATCGCCCACTGTCTTGGCTCCAGCTACTGCTCGCATGAAGCATTGGACATATTCTTTCAAGGGCTCTCCCTCTTTCTGGCATATCTCGACCAGCTGGTTGGCCTCTGTGGGGTGTATGTGACCCGCGTAGAACTGTCCGTCAAATTCCTTCACGAACAATTCCCAAGATACTATACTAGCAAGAGGGAACTTGAAGAACCACTCCTGAGCGGTGTCAGACAATGTCGCAGGGAAGATCCGGCAGCGGGCGTCTTCCGACACTTTTTGTATGTCCATTTGTATCTCAAACTTTTTAACATGAGATACTAGGTCTCCATACCCGTCGCAGTTCGGCAATGTAGGCATCTTGAACTTACTGGGGGTTTCGGCCGCTGCAATCCTCTGTACAAAGGGGGTGCCCCTCCTCCTATCGTACTCAATATGGGACGTTCGTCCCCCAACCAGTTGCTGTACCGCCTGGTTCAGGGCATCAATCTGAGGCCACCGGTGCCGGGGGAGTGTACTCGTTGTGCCTCTCATGGCGGTCGTTAAGTACGTCCCTTAGATCATCGTCTCTATGTCTCTACTCGCTAGCTCCTAGCCGACTAAAGACGTTCGGCTGCTTGGGTTGCCCCCCAGTGTTGTGGCTAGCTGGCCTATTTTCTCTAGGTGGGGGGCTTCTGCCTCCACCTCTTTCTTCATTTCTCTAGCAAGCATTTCCTCTGCCGGAATCAGCTTCATTATAGTCATGGCCATCTCTGAATTGTGGCTGACTACGGTGTGACCGGCTGTTCATGCTATTTCCTGCTCGAGCTGGCATTTCCAAAGCATCAGGGGGACACCTGCGCTGGTCATTGGGTCCCCGTGCATTGTTATGCCATGGGGGGGCCCTGACCGCAGAGCCTGACTCGATGTTCCTCCTGTTGGCAGAAGGACGCTGCCCCCTGCTCGGTGGATTTGGCTCTTCGTCCCCTGGGCGTCTAGGGCTATGGGGCAGCTGCCCTGCCCTATTCTGCCTCGAGCGCTGAGGATTTCCTCGACCAGCCTGGGTTGGAGGCTGCTCTCAGGATCCCTAGGTCGGACATCATCCTGAGCCATAGATGGCTGCTCTGAACTTTGAGGGCTTGCTGGCTGGAGCGGAGGGCTTGGATTAGGACCTCTTTGAGGTGGTGCATTTGGTGGCTTATCTGACTGGGAGGCTAGTACATCCTGACTCCTAGCCAGTTGAATGGCTGCTTCAAGGGCAACCATGGCATCCCTTTTCCGACGATCCATTTCCGCCTGCCGCTCACTCAACTCTTGGGGCTGGCGTTCTATTTCTCTTTGCTACAGCGCCATTGTCTCCACAGCACTCTCCTGATTGGCCCTCAGATTAGCCAACTCATCTTGCAACACTCCTTGCGTCGCCCTCAGTGTTTCGGAATCTAATTCCTCCTCATCGAACTCCAAATGTGGTTCATTCTCAAACACATATGGGGGAGGAGGTTGGGATGGTGCAGCGCCAGCAACCTGTCTAGTCTTCTTGGATGTTTTCGCCATTAGATCTTTTCACAGTATTTTGTCAAGCTCTCAATGAAAGCACCAGAATGTTGACCCAAGATTTGGCCAACGACACGGAGTCAAATATACGACAAAAGATAAAATGACAAGTAAGAAAGGTAATCCAATGGAAGAGAGGAAAACACCAAGGATTTATAGTGGTTCGGCCCCAAAAGATGGTAATGACCTACGTCCACTTAGTGCTATTATTAAGATTGAATCTCAAAGCAGTGATCAAAGAACTAGAGTTCTTAAGTTTCACAAACCTTGGAAGAAATACAATAAAACGATGGATAATTGCACTATAGCTCTCTCTTTTTGTCTATCTTAGCAAAAAGATTCAGCAATCAAAAGTCCCTTCCTTGAGCTATTTCATGCATATTTATAGGCTCAAGGAGGGTTACATGGGCCAACAGGCCATATCTTTCCTTAATAATCGCGTATCAAGGTCATAATGAGGAAATATTCAATGTATTAATTATAAGATTATAGTTTAAGAAGGAAACAAATCAAGTTATACGACCAGCCTAGTCGTATCTAAAAGTTAAGCCTCGAAGCGGTGTGCTTCTGGTAGATAGTCGAGCAGTACTCTCTCCCACGTGTCAAGTACATAGGAGAAATCCTTGCCACGTCATCAGTAGCCATTTTTAGGGTAAACCACAATATTTAGATATAGGTGAATATCTAAATATGTAACATATTTTGTGTTACAAATTCAGTTACAAATTTGTAACTTCCAAATATTGCCCTTTATTGTGTAGATTTGTTGTTACACAATTTTTGAGTTGAATTTCTTAAAGCCATATGTGAAATAGTTGTTAGAAATATGATTTTAACCCTAATAATGTAATTTTGGGGTTACAAAATCAATTGGGAATGATTTGGAGCCGTTTGAAAAAACAACACATTTTTATGTGTTGAAAATGGTCAGTGGTCGCGACCAGAAATGTTGGTGGGCACGACCTGGGGAACAGAGACTAGTGGTCGCGGCCACAGATTCTTGCTGAACAAATTTAAGTTTTTTCCAACTCTTTTGAACGGCTCCAAAAACACAAATAACATCCAAATCTCATTTTTAATTCCATAAATATCAAATTAGTCATTGGTAACAGCCATGGGGGTTGATGGAATTTGAAATTCAAAATGTGTCTCTAAACTCTATAAATGGGAGCCTATTGCTCACTTGTTTGACACAACTTTTCTATCCATTATAGCACTTGGCTAGAAAGCACCGAGAGGCTTGATTATTCCAGAAAGCAATTTCCAAATTTATGAGAGATCTCTTAGTGCTAGAGTTTGGGAAAATATGCTTTTGGACAAAGATTTCAAACATTGTTCAAGTTGGTGATCCCCAACACTCTTCACTTTGATAGTGTGAGTGAGAGTTGTTTGTTGTTTGTTTCTTGTTCTTACATTTTCTACTATTGTTTTTCATCTTCTTATTCTTCTTTTCTATTTACTTGTATTTTTTGTTTAGAGTTGTATTCCTTTCTTTCATTTTGTTACAAACACTTTTAGTTTATTTTGTATCTTTTGTTTAGAGTTGTATTTCTCTATTCTCTTCTTCTAACTTTTTATTTATTTATTATATTTTCAGTCATAGAGTTGTAACATCATTTAATCAATCCTGTTCATTTGTATTATTTGTCTAGAGTTGTAATATTTCTTACCATTTCTATTGATACAATATATATTTTCACAATAGTTGATGTATAATGTAATATAAATATTTGATGTAAAATATAAAAATAAAGAACATTCATTGGGAGTACTTTTGAATTTAAAAAATTTAGTTATATATAGCAAATATTCTCTGCATGTAAGTAATTTTTTTTTGGCTTCGGCAGTGTTTACATACAGCTAATTTTAAACACATTCTCTTTCAAATAATAATAATAAAATAAAATAATGGGCTTGCGTGATAATTTAATTGATGAAATAATCCATGGAGCAAATGAATAGCTTCTATATTATATCCTATGTTATTGTATCTCAATTGATATAATTATTGTCACCCTCGCTAATTGTATAAGATTTTATTGGATGTAAGAGATGAATCGATGTACTTAGACAGAAGCATATTTAGGTCATGTTGTTAGAAATTTATAAAACATTAGGATGCAAGATTGTTTATAATTTAGAATACGAGCAATTAAAAATACATGATTTTTCCATAGCAATAACTCAGATTTGGTATTGCAATATTAACCAACTATGTCTTCCATCCTAGATCTCTAATTAAGTAGCAGATCAAATAGATCAACCAAAAATCATCATACAATTCTGATGAGGCAATATGTATTTATAAAGTTAGGGAGGAGACTTAGCTACATAACCCTAGTTGGACTGGGTCTTCTCATAAAAGGATTCAGTCAACTAGAAAGCCCACACTTCTGCTTCAACTAGACTTCACATAGATGCTAAGCCCATTAACTATAGATCATTAATTATATGGGCTAATACTGCAAAAAACTATCTAACAACCCATATTTTAATAAAACAATTAAAAGATTAATGTAAGCCCAAATAAAAGTCTTACATTCTCCCACTTGGGCTACATTAATTTTTTAATACATATATATATTAAAATAATTTTATTTAAAAACGACTCATGGGTTGAATAAGAAGTAAACATTTGTGGCCACTTTTAAAACAATAGTTCTTTGATAGCATCTCAAACAACCGGTCCAGTTTAATCATTGATATTGAACTATAACAATCACTTTGTTTCTTAATCAACAAAAGATACTCATAATCACAAATACCAATAACCAAACCAACATGGTCGACAAGTCTAGTAATGTGGTAAGGAATTATATTTGGCTTGTGATCAATAAAACAACATAATCTCCTTATCAGTCCTCAATTTCATTGATGTCGTGACGCTTAATAAACAACCCAATGAAATTAACCATTACCACTACTTAATAAATAAGACAGTGTAATATCATTAAATATGCTTAAAAAATTAAGCCAATATGATATCATTGCCATTAAGCTAATAAGCTCAAAAGACAATAATCACAACAATATGAGCCAAATGCTTTCAATTCAATCATTCTCGAAGAATATAACAAAACATAATTGAAAGCATAACCATTCAATAGCAAAATATTGAAACACAAAATGTAGTTCATAACATCAATTAGAAAATTACAAAAAATCATAATTTCTAACAACCAAAAGAAGTAGAAAAAAAAACTCCCACTAACCCAAAAGATTAAAGATTCTAAAATGCACATATCAACAACATGTTTATTAAACAACGAGTCACTTAGTCCTTTGGTGAGAGGATCTGCTAACATCAACTTTGTCTTGCAAATTTCTATAACAATGTCTCCTTTCTTGACTAAGCCTCTGACGGTAAGATACTTTATCTCCATATGCTTTGTAGCACTATTGATCTTGTTATTCTTTGAAAAGAAAACGTCAACACTATTATCACAATAGATCAGCATAGGTAAGGAAATACAATAAACTACTCTTATCTCTAAAATCAGATTCTTTAACCACAAAGCTTGTAAAGATGCCCCATAACATGCTACAAACGCAGCGTACATAGTAGATGATGTAATCAAAGTCTGTTTAACACTTTTCCAAAAAATAGCTGCACTAGCCAAAGTAAAAATATATCTAGAAGTTGACTTTAAATCATCCACAGAACCACCAAAATCTGAATCAGAATAACCAACAACTTGGAGACTCTCAACATGCTTATACAGAAGCATAAAATTCTTGGTTCATTGCAAATATCTCACAAATTTCTTGGCTGCAACCAAATGATCATGTCCAGGATCAGATAAATATCTCCCAAGAACATTAACTACAAAAGGAATATCAAGTCTAGTGAAAACCTGAGCATACATCACACTCCCTACCACACTTGCATATGGGATGTTTTTCATTGCTTCTCTCTCCAAGTCGTTCCTAAGACATTTTCGCTTACTAAATGTGTCCCCTTTCAGAATACGGACAGAACTAAGCTTACATATACTCATTTTGAACCTTTTGAGCACACAATTAATGTAAGCTTTTTGAGATAAGCCAAGAACTTTTCAATTCATGTCACGGTGAATCTCAATCCCCAAAACAGAAGATGCTTCTCCAAGATCTTTCATATCAAAGTTTGTAGACAGGAATTGTAACATCTCAAATTTGCTAATAAGGCTTAGTACCTTGATTAGTGTGTCGGGAGGGCATAATTGGATTTATATATGTGGAATTAATTGAATAAATGTGTGACTACATGGAATACATGATTTATATGGTAATATGAATATATGTGCACGTTTATGTGTATTAAATATGCATGTGGGTTCGTTCTTGTTAATAAGGGCATATTTGTAATTTTGACTAGTTGAGGGTATAAATGTAATCATATGTGTTAAATAATTAAGACCACATTATTATGTGGCTATATTTGCGATATTCTGCTCGAGGCGATCCTAGTGAGCAGAATAGTCACAACGGGGTTAAATACTCGGTTCAGGGTGAGCCTATGGGTATTTTGGGAAACTTAATGTGTATTTGGAATTTACCATGTAACAAGTAGTTATTTGGTGATAAATTGGGTATGTCGGGACTAATTAGAAATTTATAGGACTACTAGAGGATTAGCGAAAAATGTGGTAAATGACGAGTTTTTCCTTGGAGGCATTAAAGGGCTACGGATAAGACTGAGGGCATTTTGGTCATTCTATAAACTTTGGATAGACTTAACCTTGGGGAACATAACCACTAGGTGTCTGTCGAAGGAAAAACAAAAGAAATGCAAAGGCATTCTCTTAGCTCACTCTCTCTCTCTCTCTCTCTTGATGTTTTGGGGAAGCCTTAGGATTTTGAGGAGGAAGGCTTGACAAATGAGGTTGTGAATTTGGGATTGAAGCTAGGATTGAATTGGAACAGCTCAGGGGGTCAAAATTCTCAATTTAGGTAAGGTGTTTGCTCTAGTTTTGGTGGATTTCTGCTATGATTTTAGTTTAGGTTAAGTTTTAACTAATGGTTGGGTTTTGATTTGCGTTAAGGTTTTAGCTTTGATTATTGGGTTAGTTTTTTTGTTTATGATATTTCATTGAGAGTCCTAGACTCAATTATAACTGTAGGGCATGTTTAGGATAAATTTTGGTGAATTTAGCTTAGGGAAAACACAAGAAAAGCCCCAAAATTTCTAGGTTTCGAGCTCGAACCGCAACATTATTCTTCAAGCACCATGGCCCATGTACATGAAATGACTTTTGCAATTCTCTAAAATTTCCTAAGCATTGTGGTATTGGTTGGGATGTGCCGCAGCCCGTGTCTCCCAGGAGAGAGCCCCGATCTCTCTGACTTGTAGCACGGCGCGGCCCTTGGGCCTGAGCTGTGGCTCTAATTGAGAAAAATATCTGAAACAACTTTTTTAGATCAGGAACTCAAACCTAAATGCTCGGGAAGGATTTTACTACCTGGTTTAGTGGAATTCAAGGTCCTGGAGACTAGTATATTATTTTGAAGCTTTTAATTGGTTTAGGTTTTTATGGTTATCCACTATTGCATTGTGACTAGGTTTTACCTCTAAGGCTCAGGATTGGGGATTGTGATCAGGACCGCCTTACACCTTCTGCTCAACAATCGAGGTAAGAAAATTGCACCTGAGTTCTGATCGGGGCTTGGACCCCTGTTAATTAATATGATTATGACAATGATTACACATGAAAGTATGATTATATTTGTGTTTGAGAATATTTGGTTAGGAATGCTTGTTTATGTTGCAATCGAATGCGTGTTCTACAATCTATTCGTTTGTTTATGCTTAATCTGAATATCCAGCATAAGGGATACGAGGCTGACGATAAGCATGCAAAACGCAGCCCGGCCTAAGCGTGCCAGGGTCAGCTATTTGACCAGAGGACTCAGCCTAATGATGTCGGACCTGAACGTCACTAAAATAAATAGAAGTGTTGTTTGCACTTAACTAACTGTATTAAATGCTAAGATTGAATTATGTGTTGGATTGAGCAGATTATTACCACCTGGCTCAATGCTTATGTCTTACTAATATTTGAGTTGAATGATTTGAGTCTACTGTTTATATACAGTTGTTCATTTGTGTTTATGATTTAAGTTTTCTTGCTCAGCCTTGGCCACGAGTGCAATGTGGTGCAGGTAATGGAAAGGGAAAGCTGGACTAGCCGTGAGTTGAAGAGCTTTAGGGGCGAAGTGCACATTTGCGGGTTCTCGACCGCCACAACCAAGGGATCAACAAGGACTATAGCCAACTTAATTTTGTCACTTAGGTCGACTTACCTTGTAATTATTTTGAAGTTGTATAAGTTGGGAAAACTTATACATGATCTTTATTTATTTTAACATAGATCTAATATTAAACAAGTTAATATGAGACAACCTAGAACATATTTCTCAAATTGAATTCAAAGAGAAATAATGATAAGAATACTTACATTATATGCAACGGAATGAATGAGTCATTCCTTCAGTTTCTCTAACCCATGTATCCTTTTTGTCGCAGAGTATTACTAAGATGCTGAACCGATATTCAATTTTCTTCACAGTCTTCCAAAGTATCATTGGAATCACCTAAACTAGGGTAGGCAATTCTCAACACATGAGATAGATACAGAG
Organism: Humulus lupulus; assembly: GCF_963169125.1. Taxonomy (NCBI): domain Eukaryota; kingdom Viridiplantae; phylum Streptophyta; class Magnoliopsida; order Rosales; family Cannabaceae; genus Humulus; species Humulus lupulus. Next base: position 77,541,755 of record NC_084798.1, on the reverse strand, counting down.
AGAATAAGAGAAAATAACAATAAGGCTTAGAAAAAGAATTATGTTTAGAGAGAATCTAAAACCTATCAAAAACTTGTGTTTCAGAAATCTAAACTTATATTTTCAACTCTCTCTTAACATTCATTTTATAGACTCAATTAGGTCATTTATTTAATTAAAAAGTCAATAAAATAATAGCCAATTAACAGCCTTAGGTCGAAATTATCATGGGATTTAGGCCTGTGAAATTTCTCATTGGATTATAAGCTCATTGGACTTAAAATCAAGACCTGTATTATTTTCTATTGATTTAATTAATTAAATAATTATTCAAATCATTTATCAAATTAATTAATTATAATTTGAACTTTGATTTAAAATTATTTATTAATTTAGATACCAGTTTATCTTAATTAATAAATTTGCCCTAATTTCTCATTTCTTCTCTACATAACTCTGTGAAACTATCCAAAATTGACCTGGTCAACTTTGATAATGAAATCAATTAATTGAGACTATCTAGATGATTTTATATAAGGTACAGTTGGAATCATGGGCCTATGAAATCAAGCTCCAATAAGTTATCATAAATCTAACAAATAAATTTACTAACGTATTAATTCCTCGTGGCTCCACTAAAGACTCGGAATTTCTCTCTTGAATTAATAGAACGCTTTATAACAAATATAGATACGCTATTAATTATCCATTGTTACAATCATAATTGTCACTCAATCCTCTATAGATGGTCAACTATATGATATGACTAGAATAGATAATATCGGTATGTTTACTTATCCTATCAACTGTCAATATCGGTCCAGTCTGATGTAACATATACATCTGATCTTATCTACTTTGTTAATATTCTGGAAAGAACCTAACACTACAATGTGTAAGTAGATCATATCGTAGATTGGCAAGTTAGTGTAAATCCTGTTCACTGACTAATCTTAGGACTAACTTATTTTGAACATATAATCATATTTATATTCCACTGTGATTACGTCACTATAAGTCTGATTAGCTATATGCTCGAGATTTAATAGAAGTTTATATTAAACAAATAATCATGAACATAAAACATGAGAGCAAAGTGATTGACCAAGTCAAAAAATGATTTCCTTTCTTTTATTGAAACTCCCACTTGCAGTAATTGAAACTAATGCCTTAATTCTACTAATCCCATTTCTTTGATATGCTTATCAAATGTAGCTTCTGGTAGTGTCTTTGTAAATGAATCTGCAAGAATGTCTTTAGATGCAATCTTCATAACCTTCACATCTCCCCTAGCCACATATTCTCGAATAATGTGATACTTCCTTTCTATATGCTTACTCCTCTTGTGACTACAAGGTTCTTTCGAGTTGGCTATCGCTCCTGTATTGTCACAAAACAACATAAGCGGTTTATCCAAATCTGGAATAACACCAACATCCTAATAGAACTTCTTTAACCAGACTATTTCCTTAGTTGCTTCTGACGTGGCTATGTACTCAGCCTCCATGGTGGAATCTGAGATTGCAGACTGCTTTACGCTTCTCCGTATCACAGCTCCACCCCCAAGAGTAAACACTATTCCATACGTAGACTTCCTGTCATTAACATCAGTCTGAAAATCTTAATCGGTGTAGCCTACAGGGTTCAGAACACTACCCTTGTAGACTAACATATATTCCCTAGTTCGCCTTAAATACTTCAGGATATGCTTAACAGCTATCCAATATTCTGGTCCTGGGTTTGACTGATACCTACTAACTACTCCCACTGCATAGCAGATATTTGGTCTAGTACACAACATAGCATACATCAGACTTCCAACTGCAGATGCGTAAGGAACTTTTCTCATTGCATCTTCCTCTTTAGGAGTCTGGAGAGACTGCTTCTTTGAAAGATGAATTCCATGGCGGGACGGTAAACGTCCTTTCTTGGAATTTGTCATTGAGAAACATTCAACCACTTTATCAATGTAAGCTACTTGAGATATAGCTAAGAGTATGTTCTTTCTATCCCTAATGATCTGGATACCTAGAACATAACCTGCTTCACCCAAATCCTTCATCTGGAATTGAGTGCTTAGCCAATTCTTCACATCTGATAATTTCTTAACATTGTTTCTAATGAGTAAGATATCATCTACATAAAGAACCTGGAATACCACTATTTGATTTTCCTTCAGTTGATAAACACAAGGCTCATCAATATTTTTTTCAAAGCCATAGGTTTTGATTATTTCATTAAACCTAAGATTCTAGGAACGAGAAGCTTGCTTAAGTCCATAAATGAACCTATTCAACTTGCTAACTTTTCCTTCTTGTCCAGCTACTTTAAATCTTTCTAGCTGATCCATATAAATGACTTCATCAAGATTCCCATTAAGAAAAGTTTTCTTGATGTCCATTTGCCAGATCTCATAGTCGAGAGCGGCTGCTATGGATAAGAGGATGCGTATGGACTTAAGCATGCCTACCGGACTAAAAGTTTCCTCGTAGTCCACACGATCTCTCTTTGGGTATAACCCTTTGCCACTAATCGAGCTTTATAAGTCTCAATATTTCCACCAACACCTCGTTTCTTCTTGTAGATCCACTTGCACCCAATGGCCCTAAAGTGACTAGGTGCTTCAACAAGATCCCAGAAGGAATTTGAGTACATGGACTCCATTTCCTGTTTCATGGCTTCAAGCCATAATTCCTTTTCAAGGCTAGCCATTGCCTGTTTGAAAGAAAACAGATCATCATCACTAGTGTCACCAAAAACCATATTGGTTTCACCTTCCAAACCATAGTGAACTGGGTTCCTAGAAACCCTCCCACTACGACGAGGCTCCGTGATTGTTTGCCCAGGAACAATGGTACTTTCTTCATTTAAATTGACTTGTGTCGGTTGGACATGAAGAGTGTGAATTTCATCATCAACTCGTGTTGATGACGATGGAACTAGTTGGATTCAATTTTTTAACCATCTACTCTAAAAGTACTTTGCTGCGTGGTTTGAAGTTTTGGACATGGTCATTTTCCAGAAAAGTAGCATTCATAGAAGTAAACACTTTCTTTTCTTAATGACTATAGAAAAGCCCACCCCGAGTACCTTTAGGATATCCAATAAACATGAAAACTTCAGTTCGCGGTTCTAGCTTTCCTTCCTTTTTCGTCAGGACGTGGGCGGGACACCCCCAAATTCTATAATGGCGTAAACTAGGTTCACGACCATTCCAGCGTTCTAAAGGTGTTTTGGGGATTGATTTAGATGGCACGACATTAAGAATGTCATTTGTGGTTTCAATTGCATGTCCCTAGAATTAAGTTGGTAGAGTTGAGTAACTAAGCATGCTTCTAACCATTTCCAATAAAGTTCTATTCCGGCGTTCCGCTACACCATTTTGTTGCGGATTACCTAGGGCAGTAAGAGTAAGTTGTGATAAAATCCCAAGTTCCATTAAATGATCTTGGAACTGCAAAACCAAATATTCTCCACCCCTATCAGATCGCAAGATCTTTAACATTTTACCTAATTGGTTCTGAGCCATGGCTAATAATTCTTGAAAATTTGAGAATGTTTCTGATAACCTATGCATTGGGTAAAGACATGAGTATCTAGAGTAATCTTCAATGAAGTGATGAAATACTCAAAACCACCCCTAGCTTGTACATTCAAAGGTCGACAAACATCTGAATGCACAAGTCTGAGTGGTTCTTTGGCCCTATCACCCTTTGCAGAGAATGGACGCTATGTCAGTTTGCCTTCTAGACAAGATTCACTGACAGGTAATTCACCTAAGGTGAGTTCCCTCAAAGGCCCGTCCTTTGTAAGTCTTTGAATCCTATCATAGCCAATGTGACCTAGCCTCATGTTCCATAAGTACGTCATATTATCGTTATCGGTCTTTTTACCTTTATTGGTCCTAGGTTTAGCTACTTTAAATAAATCATTGTTAATAGTGAGGGGTTCGTTAGGTTGCAGAATATAAAGCCTGTTTTCCAAACATGCAATACACAATTGTGATCCATTGAAAGAAATTGATATATTAGAACTTGTGAATGTCATAACAAATCGTTCTAACTGCAACGTGGAAACTGAAATTATTCTACTAAAATATAGAATAAAAAATACATCATTTAAGATTAAGTATTTATTTTCAAACTTCAGACGAGCTATTTCTCTAGCTTGGACTGCAATGAATGCAACATTCCCATCTCTAAGCTTTAAGCCGCCTTCGTCCACTTCCTCCCACTATTCAAGATGTTGTAAAGTGTTGCAAACATGGTTGGTAGATCAAGAATCAATAATCCAAACAGATTTATCATTCTCTAAAACACATGTTTCTAAGATAAATGAACTATAATCATTACCTTTGTTTTTCGCTGCTAGAAATTTGGGGCAATCTCGTTTCCAATGCCCCTTCTCTTTGCAGTGAAAATACTTTTCTTTACCTTTCTTGCTTTTCTTGTTTATCCTCTTAGGCGTCTGTGCATTTGGTTGTGTACTCGTCTTTGCAGCCTCTGCAGGCTTGGGGTTGTTGTTTTTTCCATCTTTCCTCTTGTTTCCAGCTTTCAAAGACAAAGCTTGGTTAGCTTCAGCCTTAGCTAAATCAGTAGCAACAACAATAGTCTTATTTTCTTCTCCCTTACTAGGTCCACCCATGATACGCTCAAAAATCTGAAGCTCGTTCATGAGCTGCGTCAGACCATAGTTGACATTCAAGCATTTACGGTGTCATCACGAACGTGCAGAGACGGTGCTATCCAAGCATTTACAGAGCCATCAAGAACGTGCGAAGATGGTGCTCATTATGTGGATTCCTTAGTCATGATGAATTCGGAGTTGTCACCAATCAACTCAATGTTGATGTTTTGCTTCCATTTAAGGAATTTTTCTCCAATGAGTTTCTCCATTGAAAGTTGAGAAAGAATGGGAGTAAACACAATCAAACTTAAACTACCAATTATCAATAAAATAGAAACTAATCACTTTTTCTCAATAAAACTTCTATTCACACAAAACTTCAAGAAATATCACAACATACCAAAAATATGTAAGATATGAGGAAAAATACCAAAATAATCATATATCTATTTCTTTAGGTTTTTAACTATTTCTTTAGGTCTTGTCTCGGTTGGCGAGAGTAAAAAATATCACTAGTTAAATAAAGTTGTAAACTTATTTAATAATGGACACCATTATTAACAACCTACTATTCGATCAAAATAAGAAAACAAAATCTCTTATTTTATGAGCTAGACTCACGGTTTCGATAATCAAGAGATTTAGTGCTAGTAGTAATCGTAGATTCGTAGGGGTGAGTCTAGTAGAATTTGACCTATAATTATCTATCTTTCGAAATCTAACATTGTCAAAATAACTAATGAACACCTTCCATAGGGGGACGAATCAAAGCGTCTCGAGGCCCCATTAAGCTATTGACGTTGTTAAACCAACGATGGAGATCGAATATAATTCTTAAAATAAGCTCATTATAAAATTAAAAATAGTATTTTTATTATTTATTTTTAGAAAATAAATGACTATGGTTTACCAAAAAATTGAAAAAGATTAAATTTTTAAAACCAAAGTCTTATAATTTCTTATTAATTCTAAAGTGTCACATTGAAATAAATTCAATTAATTTAGAATTAATTTGTTGCTAATCAATATTTACGTTTAACTAATATAATGAACCTATACAATTAAGTCCAGCTCAGGTAAATAGGTCATAACAATTGGGCTTGTATGGAGGAGGGTTGGGTCCAGTATGTCGTTCCCACTACTAAGGCCCCCATTCTTCCATACAAGGTCCAAAAGACAGGAATTTAAACCTTCGTTTTATTAATTGTTATTAACTGATTAGGCTCAATATAGTCATGCAAAGCAAATGAGCCTTCACAAGTGGAATAACCCACAAGAGAGAAATTTAAACTTTACATTTTATAATGGGCCCAAATAAAACCTATCATTTAATGAATATTTGATTTGGCAAAATCCATATATCTAGCAAACATATGGGTCACTATATGCATCTAAGTCCAATTGCAAAAATACCACATATAGTGCAAATAGACATGTTATAATTGGATGGGCCTAATCATGTTACTATATGAGCAAGTCTATGAATTTATGCAAAAATACCACAATTTATTTCATTTGCAAAAATATCACAATTAATTATCTAGAATTTATCAAAAATTTTGAATTAATTAAATTTCTACAAAAATAAATCAATTTAAATGAAATTTATCAACAATTAACAAAAGTTAATTTAAATTTCATTTATCAACAATCACTTGGTTTAGGTTAATTTGAAAAATATTAATTTAATTTAAATAGGATTTATCAACAATTAATCAAAGTTAATTTAAATCTCATATATTAAAAAAATATATTTTATTAATTGGTTAAAAAAATATCTTAACTGTTTTTAAAAAATATCTTATGTTATTACAACTATAAGCTAATATTTTAACCATTAAAAAATTAAAATATGAATAGTTATAACAAACCTAAAATATCTCAAAACAGTTAAACAAATTCAAATATCCATGAAATTATCTAACTAACAAATTTAAAATAATTTAAATTTTAAAAAGTATAGAATAAACAGATATTTATATTTTCAAATAAAGATTTAATAAAAATAATAAACATTTAAAAGAAAATATCTTAAATATCTGATATCTTAATTCTAATATTTTAATATATTAAAAGGTTTAAAATTAAGTTGTTAGTCTGCTTTTAAATTTGAATTTGAATCTTTGTAAAAATATCTAATTATTTAAATCTCAACCAACAAATATATATTATTTTAAAAAATATTTTTAAATGCAAAAACAAATTTGATATTTTTGGCATTTTTTATAAATAATCAATTTTCACATTATTATTTCTTTAATTGAAAAAAAAATTAAAAAATTCCTGGATGAACAGTACCCGTGTGTGCAGGCGCGGATTGGCTGGACTACAAGGGACGTGCGCGGTGGCAGGTGTGTGTGCGGGTATCCGCGCTGGTGTGCGCTAGTGCGCGCACGCATGGGCAGTCAGGCCAAAATTTTCCGGAAATATTTGTTGTACAATTTTTCAAACCAAAACCATTTTCTTATTAATTTTTAACATGAGCATATATAAAAATTAATGACATAGAAAACACAACAAAATAACCTGAAAATTGCCAATAATCCCAAAAAATCAATATGCTTCATAAAAACATGAAAATTCATCCAATTATTAAAAAACATCAAATAATTCAATTTTTAACATGTTCATGCGTGAAAATAAAGATTACCAAAGGCTCTAAGGCCAGTTGTTGAGAAAACTTATACATGATCTTTATTTATTTTCATGTAGATCTAATATTAAACAAGTCAATATGAGACAACCTAGAACATGTTTCTAAAATTGAATTCAAAGAGATATAATGATAAGAATACTTACATTATACGCAGCGAAATGAATGAGTGATTCCTTCAGTTTCTCTAACCCTTGTATCCTTTCTGTCGCAATGTATTACCAAGAAATTGAACCGATCTTCAATTTTCTTCACAATCTTACAAAGTATCCTTGGAATCACCTAGACTAGGGTGGGCAATTCTCAACACATGAGATAGATATAGAGAGAAGAAGAGAAAAGAACAAAAAGACTTAGAAAATGACTTATGTTTAGAGAGAATCTAAAACCTATCAGAAATTTGTGTTTCAAAAATCTGAACTTATATTTTCAACTCTCTCTTAAAATATCTTTTATAGACTCATTTAAATCATTTATTTAATTAAAAAATCAATAAAATAATAGTCAATTAACAGCCCTAGGTCAAAAATATCATGCGCTATAGGCCCGTGAAATTTCTTATTTGATTATAAGCCCATTGGACTTAAAATCAAGGCATGTATTATTTTCTACTGATTTAATTAATTAAATAATTATTCAAATCCTTTATTAAATTAAGTATTTATAATTTGAACCTTGATTTAAACTTATTAATTAATTTAGATACCAATATATCTTAATTAATAAATCTGCCATAATTTCTCTTTTCATCTCTAAATTACGTAACTTTGTGAAACTTTCCAAAATTGACCTGGTCAACTTTGATAATTATAATTGATAATTAAATCAATTAATTGAGACTATCTAGATGATTTTATCTAAGGTACAGTGGGGACCATGGGCCTATGAAATCAAGCTGCAATAAGCTGCACTCTTGAATTCATAGAACACTCTATAACAAATATTGATACGCTATTATTTATCCATTGTTACAACCATAATTGTCACACAATCCTCTATAGACTGTCTACAATGAGATTGGACTAAAATACAATTTTACCCCTCATTGTATTTTATCCTTAAAACACTTAGTTCCTTGTAAATGATATTTCAGTAAACTAATATTAATTACTGAAATGCGATCTCTATCATTTACCACCTTGAACCAAACTAAAAGGAAACTATCATTTCACTTCTTCATCAGAAGCTATAGATGTTCATATCTATGATTAACACTCTCACTCAATTATACTACTGAGTTTCCAAGATGTAAGTATGGGCTAGTCCGTAGAGTAAGCTGGTAATGAACAAGTCAAAGAACTCAAATAATATAATCAGATAGAATACTAACCACTCAGAATTGAGATTGAATTGACCTATGGTCAACTATATAATATGATTAGAATAGATAATAACGGTATGTTTACTTATCCAATCAACTGTCAATATCAATCCAGTCTGATGTAACAAATACATCCCAATCTTATCTACTTTGCTAATGTTCTGGAAAGAACATAACACTACAATGTGTAAGTGGATCATATCGTAGATTGGCAAGTCAGTGTAAATCCTGTACACTGACTAATCTTAGGACTAACTTATTTTGAACATATAATCATATTTATATTCCACTGTGATTACGTCACTATAAATATGATTAGCTATATGCTCAGGATTTAATAGAAGTTTATATAAAACAAATAATCATAAATATAAAACATGTGAGCAAAGTGATTGACCAAGTCAAAAAAAGATTTCTATTATTTTATTGATAATAAAATGAGATTACAAAGAAATTGAGTTTTAATTAGGGCCTAAAACCCCAACAGTATATGCTTTGTAAACACTTATTTTTAGGATCTCATGTACAAACTCAAACTTTTTAACAAAAACAGCTATTTCTACGATCAAAATTTGTTAACTTTAATCCGTTATTTAACCTTAGTAACATGTTTATATCCAAATGAATTTATTAGCAAGTCCAACACTATTTAAAATACACAGTGTAATGGTCTTGGCTATATAGGGCATTACAACTTGGTATTAGAGTTGTCTAGGTTTAAGGGTTCCTGAAGACTAGCTGGGCATGTACAATCGTCGCTAAAGACAAGCTCGACTCAGGGTTTTGTAATTATATATGTGATTATATGTTTGACTTTTCAAATGAAATATTAATGCCTTATCTGCCTGTTTACTAGGAAGCATGAGATATACTAATAGGGTCTGACCCTTGACTGCTTTGTGTATATGATAAGGCATGCTTATTAGCATTGTTACTGTATGTGGCTAATTGTTGAAATTCTTGTTAGCATGGTGATTGTATATTGTTGCTTGATTATTGGCATTAGACTGTGGCGTGATTTAAAAAACCTATTATCATTTCCTGATCAATCGAGTCGTTGATTGCAGATATACTTGGAGAGTTATGTCTCCAAGGTGATCAGTTCAACTAATCGGCATCGAGATCAAGGCTAGAGATGATAACCAGGGTCAAAACCCTCCGCCAGTCCCTGAGAACTGGCCGCAGATGCTTACTAACATGCAAGCTATACTTCAGAGTCAAGAGGAAGAGATTCGCCTTCTAAGACAACAGTTTCGTCATGGAAGGCTGCACCAGATTTGCCACATGTTGTGGCACCAGCCGTGCAGCAGCTTGATATTAGGAACATGTGGGATCCGTTGTACGAGAGATTTAGAAAGCAACATCCTCTCACCTTTGAGGGAGAACTAGATCCACTTAAGGTTGAATAGTGGATGAGCCTGACCACCTCCATCCTGGACTTCATGAGATTTGTAGATAATGATAGGGTGGCCTGCGCCACTTACATGTTTTGAGATGATGCCCACATTTGGTAGGAGGAGGTATCCCAGACTCGAGATGTTTCCATCATGGGTTGAGATGAGTTCAAAGACTTGTTCAATCAAAAGTAATACATCAATGTTGTTAGGGAAGTGAAGGAAAACGAGTTCACTAGTTTGTTACAGGATAGCATGACGCTTACTGAGTAGGCCCTGAAATTTGATAGGTCAGCGAAGTTTGCACCTGATCTAGTGCCTACAAATGCAACCAGGCAAGATAGATTTGTTCGGGGGCTAAATGCTATGATAGCCCGGGATGTGCGGATTGCCTCAGCACCTGGGGAGACTACTTATGCCCAGGTAGTTGAGAAGGCCCTTATAGCTGAGGAGGAAAAAAACAAGATATGGAGGGAGAGTGCTGCAAGACAAGATTTTTAGAGGGTAGTGCCTCCATTTATGGGATTTGGTAGGGGCAGAGGCCTTAGTGATCACAAGAGGAAGACCCCTGACAACTCAACAATTGCTAGTCTTGATAGAAGGGGTTGGGGTGTCTAGGCGGCATTGAGACATGGAGGAGTTAGCCAGAGTGTGTCAGGCATACGAAGCACCATCTAGGTGAATGTCGGGCAAAACCATGCTATTTGTGTGGTGTGGTTGGACATCTCAAGAAAGACTACCCGACCTTGAAAAAGAGGAACTAAGAAGGTGGACAGCTTGACTCCAGCTCAAGTGTTCGCCTTGACTTAAGCTGAGGCTGAGGCTGAGGCTAGTCCCTCGGGGTTAAATGTCAGCTTTCTAGTGCTGGCACTCCATATACTGTATTGATTGACTATGGTGCTACACATTCATTTGTGTTCTAGCAAAGTGATTGATAGATTGTGTAGGCCCTGTGATTATTATACTGCGAGGTTTGGGACTATATTGCCTACAGGGGAACTAGTAGTTTTTAGGAGATGGGTTAGGTCATTACCAGTGATGGTAGACAACAGGGAACTATTAGTGGAGTTGATTGAGTTGGGTATGGATGACTTTGACATGATTTTGGGGATGGATTGGTTAGTCAGGTATGGGGAGACTATAGAATGCAAGAAGAAGATGGTGACATTTTAGCCTGAGGGTGAAGACCCCTTTGTTTTTGTTGGTATTATGCATGGACCCGCATTCCCATGATATCAGCATTGAGGGCTAGAGACCTATTACAAGGAGGTTGTATAGGGTTCCTAGCTAGTGTGGTGGACACCACTAAGGTCATGCTAGTGGGACCAAGGGAGGCCAAATTTGTATGTGAGTTGTGTTTCCTAAGGACTTACCGGGACTGCCGCCGCACCGGCAGATCGAGTTCGTCATTGAGTTAGCGCTAGGTACAGAACCGGTCTCAAGGGAACCATACAAAATGGCTCTGGCAGAGTTGAAGGTACAGTAGTTACAGGAGTTATTAGACCTGAGATTTATCAGACCTAGCTTTTCACCATGGGGTGCTCCAGTTTTATTTTTGAAGAAGAAGGATGGGACCCTGAGGATGTGTATAGACTACAGGGAGTTGAACAAGTTAACTATCAAGAAGAACTACCTACTACAGAGGATAGACAACATGTTTGATCAGTTGCAGGGTAAGACAGTATTCTCAAAGATTGATCTTCGATCTGGTTATCACCAGCTAATGATCAAGGATGAGGATATTCTGAAGACAACATTTCACATGAGGTATAGGTATTATGAGTTTCTGGTCATGTCATTTGGGCTGACCAATGCCCCAGCAGCATTCATGGATTTGATGAACAGGGTGTTCAAGGACTATCTGGATCAGTTTGTGATTGTCTTCATCGTCGACATCCTGGTTTACTCTCATTCAGAGGCAGAGCATGAGCAGCGTCTCCGGTTGGTTTTGCAGAGATTGAGGGAGCATCGACTGTATGCCAAGTTTAAGAAGTGGGAGCTTTGGTTACTGCAGGTGGCATTGCTAGGTCACATTATCAGTGGAGACGGGATTAAGGTAGATCCGGGCAAGGTGAATGCAATTAGGGATTGGCCGAGGGCAAGGACCATCTCGGAGGTTAGGAGTTTCCTTGGGTATTATCGACGATTTGTGGAAGGATTCTCCAAGATTGCCACTCCATTGACAGAGTTGACGTAGAAGAACTTGAAGCTTATGTGATTAAAAAAATATGAGAATAGCTTCCAAGAGTTGAAGTGACGGCTAATTGCTGCTCCGGTGCTGAGTCTTCCTTTAGATGGGGATAAGTTTGTTGTGTATTGCGACGCATCGAGACTTGGGTTAGGATGTGTGTTGATGCAGATTCGGAAGGTCATTGCCTACGCATCACGAAAACTAAAGGATTATGGGCAGCGGTACCCTACTCATGATTTGGAATTAGCAGTGGTGGTATCTGCACTGAAAGTTTGGCGACACTATTTGTATCGAGAGAAGTATGAAATATACACCGATCATAAGATCTTGAAGTATTTCTTCACCCAAAAGGACCTAAACATGAGACAGAGACGTTGGCTAGAGTTGGTAAATGATTATGACTGTGAGATCATTTATCAACCAGGGTAAGCCAATGTAGTGGCAAATGCTTTGAGTCGGAGGAGCCCAGGATAGTTGTTTAGCTCGAAGCAGATATCGAAGGAATTGGCAGAAGACATGACCAGAGCAAAGATAGAGTTGGTGGTAGGTTGGTTGGCCAATATTACTGTGCAGTCCACCCAGTTGGAGAGAATAAAGAGGGTCAGATGAGTTATACACAGTTGAAAAATCTTAGAGGGGATGTCCTAGCTGGAGTAGCTAAGGATTATTCCATTTTGGAGACGGGTTTGCTGAGATATAAGGATTGGATCTGTGTTTCGATGGACATGGGTATCAGACAAGAGATCCTCAATGAATCTCATACCACACCGTATTCCTTACATCAAGGCACCACGAAGATGTATCAAGATCTAAGGCCATTGTATTGGTGGCCTGGGATGAAGATGGATGTGGTCGACTGTGTGGCAAAGTATCTAACTTGTCACCAGGTGAAGGCGGAACACCAGCGACCAGCGAGGTTGTTACAACCTTTAGGTATTCTTGAGTGGAAGTGGGAAGATATTGCTATGGACTTTGTAGGAGGTTAGCTCAAGACAATGGGGAAACATGACTCAGTATGGGTGATAGTAGACAGATATACCAAGTCAGCTCATTTTCTGCCAGTGATCACAAACTATACTGTGGACCAGTATGCAGAGTTGTTTGTGAGGGAGATTTTATGTCTCCATAGGGTTCCAAAATCTATAGTGTCGAACTGGGATCCCATTTTTACCTCCAAGTATTGGGGTAGCTTGCAGAAGGCTATGGGGACTCAGTTGAAGTTCAATACAGCATATCATCCTAAGACAGACGGGCAGTCTGAGAGGACGATTCAGATATTGGAGGACATTCTTAAAGCATTTGTGCTAGACTTTGAGGGGTCTTGGAGTAAGTATCTTATGTTGATTCTATTTTAATACAATAATAGCTATCAGTCGACGAATGGAGTAGTTAACGGTAAGAACTCGTCAACTAAGTTAGATCAAGAACTTTGTGAGTTGTAAAAGAAGTAGATTCAAATCAAATGAACTTGAAGAAAACTTTCTTATGATTTCAAGAACACAGAATATAAATGCTGAAATTTTAGAATAAAAAATAGAGAGAATGTAGAGTGTCTATTTCCATTAACAGTGAGTGGTTACAAAATTCTCCAAAAAAATTCCTTCTAAAAATTCTCTCTCCCTTCTCAGGTGAAGGGAAGTCATATTTATAGTAGATCTCTATTGGCTCATTATACATGGTGGTCCTTGGGGACACGACTCTGCATATGCAGTCTACAATTGGTAGTGGTGCCATGAGCGTGGTGGTTGGCTCCAGTACATGCTCAGGGTCTGCAGGAGCACCTCCACTTTAGTACCTAGTTATACCTCCACCATCTATTTAGTATGAACGTCAGAGGTTGCTTGGGAAGGACCACATCAGGTACCCTACTCGTTCGACAACTACTTGTCTAGCATGGTGTTTAGGGTCAAACACCTGGGGCCTTCAAGGCTGTACCCCCGTACGTACTTCGTATCCGTATGATATCTTCGAGTCATTCGTAGGTTTTCTTATACTCATAATGCATCCTACTCTATTAAACTTTAAGTGTTGGAGCCTTTATGGGTCATCATGGGAGATACGATCCTAAAAGGCATGGGAGGCTAGAGCCTCGAGATGCCCATCACGGGGAGAAGGACCATGTGCGAGGTTATGCCTCGTAAGGTGCGGCATGAGGCGCTGGTGCACAGGGGCCTATGGCGCGAGGCGGGCTCGTGAGGCGGAGGCAGGGGCCACGAGTGGGTGTCACGCGAGGTGTGGCGTAGGACGCGGGCCAGTGGTGTGAGGTGCTGGTGCACAGCAGGGGCATGTGGTGCGAGGCAGAGGAAGGGGCCTCGAGTGAGTGCCACGTGAGGTGTGGCGCAAGACGCGAGCCAGTGGCGCAAGACACGAGCCAGTGGCACAAGACGCGAGCCAGTGGCGCGAGAGGCGGGCCAGTGGCACGAGGCACTGGTGCGCAACAGGGGCTTGTGGCGTGAAGTGGGCTTCCGAGGTGGAGGCATGGGCCATAGCGGGCATCTCGCAGAGGTACCCGAGAGTGACCTCTAAATCAAGCTTGAGGCGAGCATCTCAAAAAGTTACCCAGGCGAGACCGCATCTCCAAGCGTGGGCTGAGTGTCTTGCGATTCTACCCAGGCAAGATCGCTATCCTAGCGCGAGGCAAGCGCCTCGCGGGACCACTCGTGTGAAACGGCTATGTTAAGCACGATGCAAGGTTGAAACGGTGGTAATGGTGAGACCATGTTTGATGCCTTTTTCACTGAGTCAATGCTCCAAGAGACCAACGGGGCTTTTGTCATGGTTATCGGGACCTTTAAAAGGCTTCAGACAAGAGTTGGGAGTCTTTCATTGGTGTAAAGATTTAAGCACCATAGGAGTAGATCCATACAAGATGTTGTATGGAAGGAAGTGTAGATCGCCCATTCATTGGGATGAGATGGGAGAAAGGAAATATTTGGGTCCAGAGATTGTCCAGACGACTAATGAGGCTATTGAGAAGATTGGAGCTCGAATGCTCGCCTCACAGAGTAGACAGAAAAGCTACGTTGACCCTAAGCGTAAGGACGTGGAGTTCCAGGTAGGGGACCACTTATTTCTACGGGTTTCGCCACTACGGGGAGTAAAGAGATTTGGAAAGAAGGGCAAGCTGAGCCCTAGATTCGTAGGACCTTTTGAGATCCTAGAAAGGATCGGGCATGTAGCCTATACATTGGCTCTGCTCCCGTCATGATCGAGAGTGCAAGATGTGTTTCACATCTCAATGGTTTGGAAGTATGTGTTAGATACGACCCATGTATTGGGATTAAGGATCTAGAGTTGCAGACTAATTTGTCCTATGAGGAGCGACCCGTTCAAATCCTAGATAGAAAGGACAAGGTTCTGAGGAACAAGACGATCCCTTTACTTAAAGTTTTGTGGAGAAATAGCAAGGTTGAGGAAGCAACCTGGGAGCTAGAGTCAGTTATATTATTTTATTATATAATGTTTTAGATTAAATAAATGTGACAAAGAGTGTCACATATTGTAACATATAAAAGAGAGTTACAATATTTGGATATATGTGAATATTCAAATATGTAACATATTTGGTGTTACAAATTTAGTTACAAATTTGTAACTTCCAAGTATTGCCCATTATTGTGTAGATTTGTTGTTACACAATTTTGAGCTGAATTTCTTAAAGCCATAAGTAAAATGGTTGTTGGAGACTTGGTTTTAACCCCAGTAATGTGTTTGGGAGTTACAAAATCAATTGATAATGATTTGGAACCGTTTGGAAAAACAACACAATTTTGTGTGCTGAAACTGGCCAGTGGCCGCTGCCGAGAGCACTGGTGGTCGCGGCCTGCGTGACAGAGAGCCATGGTTGCGGCTAGGAGAGCTGGCTGCCAAAATTTTTAGTTTTTCCAACTTTTTTGAACGGCTCTAACAACACAATTAACTCCCAAATCTTCTTTTTAATTCCATAAACATCCAATTAATCTTTGGTAACATCCATGGGAGTTGGTGGAATTTTAAATTCAAAGGGTGTCTCTAAACTCTATAAATAGGAGCCTATTGCTCACTTGTAAGACACAATTTTTCTATCCATTAGAGCACTTGGCTAGAAAACACCTAGAGGCTTGATCATTCCAGAAAGCTATTTCTAAAAAATTGTGAGTTCCCTTAGTGCTTGAGTTAGGGGAAAATAAGCTTTTGGACAAAGGTTTCAAACCTTGTTCAAGTTGGTGATCCCCAACACTCTTCACTTTGGTTGTGCAAGTAAGAGTTTCTTGTTGTTTGTTCTTATTCTTATATTTTCTACTATTTCTTTTCAAAATAATCTTCTTTTCTTATTTACTTGTATTTCTTGTTTAAGAGTTGTAATCTTCTATTTCTTTTTGTTTCAAACATTATTACTTTATTTGTATCTTTTGTTTAGAATTGTAATTTTCTATTCTCTTCTTCTAATTCTTTACTTATTTATTTGTATTTTTCAGCATAGAGTTGTAACATTATTTAATCAATCTTAAATTATTTCTATTATTTTGTCTTGAGTTGTAATATTTTTCACCATTTCCATTGAAGCAATATATATTTTACTAACAGAGTCGGTTATGCGGATCAACATCCCGAGTTATTCAGGTAAATTTCGCAGACAAAATTTTCAGTAGGAGGGGATAGTTGTAACGTCCCAAATTTGCTAATAAGGCTCAATTCCTTGATTAGTGTGTCAGGAGGGCATAATTGGATTTATATATGTGGAATTAATTGAATAAATGTGTGACTATGTGGCATACCTAATTTATATTGTAATATGACTATATGTGCATGTTTATGTGTATTATTAAATATGCATGTGGGCCTGTTCTTGTTAATAAGGGCATATTTGTAATTTTGACCCATTGAGGGTATAAATGTGATTATATGTGTTAAATGATTGAGACCACATTATTATGTGGATATATTTGCGATATTTTGCTCGAGGCGATCCTAGTGAGCTGATTAGTGGAATAGTCACAACGGGATTAAATACCCTGCTCGGGGTGAGCCTAGGGGTATTTTGGGAAACTTAGCGTGTATTCAGGATTTACCAAGTAACGGGTAATTATTTGGTGTTAAATTGGCTAAGTAGGGATTAACTGGAAATTTATAGGACTACTTGAGGATTAGCGAAAAATATGGTAAATGACGGGGTTGCCATTGGAGGCATTAAAGGGCTAACGATAAGAATAAGGGCATTTTGGTCATTCTCTAAACTTTGTATAGACTTAACCTTGGGGAACATAACCACTAGGAATTTGTAAAAGGAAAAATAGAAGAAACACAAAGGCATTCCCTTAGCTCACTCTCTCTCTCTCTCTCTTGATGTTTTGGGGAAGCCTTAGGATATTGAGGAGAAAGGCTTGACAATTGAGGCTACGAATTGGGGATTGAAGCTAGGATTGAATCAGAGCAACTCAAAGGGTTGAAATTCTCAGTTGAGGTAAGGTTGTTGCTCTAGTTTTGGTGGATTTCTGCTATGATTTTAGACTAGGTTAAGTTTTGCCTAATGGTTGGGTTTTGATTTGGGTTAAGGATTTGGCTTGGATATTGGGTTGGTTGTGCTGCTTGTGATATGTTATTGAGAGTCCTAGATTCAATTCTGACAGTAGGGCATGTTTAGAATGAATTTTGGTGAATTTGGCTCGGGAAAAACGCAGTAAAATCCCTAGAATTTCTGGGTTTCGAGTTTGAGCGCGGTGTTGTTCTTCAAGTGTCGTGACCCGTGTACATGAAATGGGTTTGGCAGTTCTTTGAAATCGCCTAAGCGCCACAGAGCTGGTTGGGACGCACTACAGCCCGTGTCTCCAAAGAGAGATCCTGAGCTCTTTGACTTGTAGCACGTCGCGACCCTTGGGCCTGAGTCATGGCTCTAATTAAGAAAAATAACCAAAACAATTTTTTTTGCTCGGGAACTCAAACCTAAAGCTCGGGAAGGATTCTACTACCTGGTTTACTGGAATTCGAGGTCCTGGAGGCTAGTATATTATTTTGAAGATTTTTATTAGTTTAAGTTTTTATGGTCATCCACTATTGCGTTGTGACTAGGTTTTACCGCTAAGGCTCAGGATTAGGGACCGTGCTCGGGATCGCCTTACACCTTCTCTCAGGACTCAAGGCAAGAAAACTGCACCCGAATTGTGATCGGGGCTTGGACCCCTGTTAAAAAATATTATTATGACTGTGATTATACGTGAAAGTATGATTATATCTGTGTTTATAAATATTTGGTTAGGCATGCTTGTTTATGCTGCAACTGATTGCGTGTTCTGCAATCTATTTATTTGTTTATGCATGAACTAAATGTCTGCCCTAAGGGGGTAGGGCTGGCGATAACTGTGTGGAACGCAGCCCAACCTAAGCGTGTCGGGTGTCAGCTATATCACCAGAGGACTCGACCTAAAGGCACCAGGCCTGAACATCACTTAAATAAACAGAAATGTTGTTTGCACTTAACTAACTGTACTGAATGTTGAGATTGAATTATGTGTTGGAATTGAGCTGATTATTACTGCCTAGCTCATTGCTTATGTCCTGTTATTATTTTAGTTGAACGATTTGAGTCTACTGTTTATATACAGTTGTTCATTTGTGTTTGTGAAGTTTTCTTGCTGAGTCTTGGCTCACGGGTGCTATGTGGTGTAGGTAAGGGAAAGGGAAATCTGGATCAAACGTGAGTTGGAGAGCTTTAGGGGCGGAGTGTACATTTGCAGCTATTATACCGCCACGACCAACGTATCAATAGGAACTAGATCCAACTTAATTTTGCCTCTTAGACCGGCTTACCTTGTAATTATTTTGAAGTTTTATATGCCTTGTAAACACTTATTTTTAGGATCCCATGTACAAACTCAAACTTTTTAATGAAAACGACTATTTCTAATCTTTTAACCCTAATCCGTTAATTAACCTTAGTAACATGTTTATATCCAAATGACTTGATTAGCAAGTCCAACACTATTTAAAATACACATTGTAATGGTCTTGGCTATCTAGAGCATTACAGGAATAGTTTGGTCTCATTTAGTAATGTTAAATCACTACTCGCAAATAAAATGTCGTCCACATAAAGAACAAGAAAGATATAACGACTCCCACTGATCTTCATTATAGATACATTGATCAAACTTGTTCTCTATGAAACCAAACGATGTCACAACCTTATCAAACTTCAAGTACCATTGACGAGATGCTTGTTTGAGACCATAAATAGATCGTTTGAATTTGCAGACCAAATTCTCCTTTCCACTTTCCTTGAAACCTTCAAGTTGAGACATATAGACTTGCTCACTTAATTCTCCAATCAGAAAAGGAGTTTTACATCCATTTGATGCAACTCTAAATCAAAATGTGCTACTAAAGCCATAATAATCCTGAACAAATCTTTAGTAGAAACAGGCGAGAAGGTTTCAGTGTAATCAATACCTTCTCTTTGAGTATATCCTTTTTCCACTAAACGTGCCTTATACCTTTCAATCTGACCCTTATTGTCCTTTTTGGTTTTGAAAATCCACTTACAACCTATTGGTTTAAAACCAACTAGTAATTTAACTAAATCCCACACATCATTATTCTTCATGGACTCAATCTCATCATTCATAGGTTTTATCCATTTAGAAGATTGTGGACTATTAATAGCTTCACTATAAGTCACATGATCCACAAAATGACCAATATCATATTCGCCTTCTCCAAGGCAAACTAAATAATCATTAGATATTGCTGACCTCTTTTCCCTTTGAGATCTTCTTGGAGGAAGTATTTCTAGAGTAGCTTTTATTTGTTGATCATCATTTTGAATGACATCTTCCACAATTGGAATTTCTTCAATCACATGACCCTCATCCATAATAGGAGAATATGCTTGTCAGCAATAGGAGAATTATCACTAGGGGTAGGGATAGGATCGCTATGATTATCATCTCTTGAAAAAGACACAGGAATAAAATTCCAGAAATTTCCATCAGACGACTCCCCTGTTTCAAGATATGGAGTAGGAATGTTTTCAACAATATCAAATTCCGAAAATTTTGCAGTCTGAGATTCAACAATTCTAGTACCTCGAGTAGGACAACAAAAGCGATAGCCTTTGGAGTGACTTGGATAACCAACGAAAAAATATTGGATTGTTCTGGGATCTAACTTTTTCATATTAGGATAAAAAAATCCTTACTTTAGCTGGACAACCCCATACAAGAAGATGATTCAAACTAGGCTTTCTACCAGTCCACAACTCGAAAGGAGTTTTGGGTACAGATTTACTTGGAACATGATTCAAGATATAAGTAGCAGTCATGATTGCTTCACCCCATAAGAATTATGGCATATTAGATCTATTCATCATGCTTCTAATCATATCCATTAAAGTGCGATTTCTTCTTTCTGCAACTCTATTTTGTTCAGGGGTACTAGGCATGGTGTATTGATTAGTTATACCATTATCTTGTAAATACTTAGCAAACGGCCCCATGTTTTGTCCAGATTCAGTATACCTGCCATAATATTCCCCTCCACGATCCGAACACATAATCTTAATAACATTCCCTAATTTTTTCTCAACCTCACTTTGAAAAATTGTGAACTTATCAAGAGCATCTAATTTTTCTTTAATCAAGTAAGTGAACCCATATCGGAAAAATCATCAATGATGGTGAGAAAATACTTGTTTTTGCATAATGAAGTATAATAAGGCCCACTAATGTCAATATGTATAATATCTAATAGATATTGGCTATGGTGTTGCAGTCTTTTTCCTTGTTTTGGTTAACTTTCCTCGAGCACAATCAATACAAGTATCACAATCAGAAGCATCAAGAGGAGGAAGAATATCAGACTTCATTAATCGATCAACTCTTTCTTTTGAAATATGACCTAACATTTTGTGCCATAGCAATTAAGATTTTTCCTTTATATAAGATCTCTTATCCACATTATTCTCAACATTGAAAGAGGAAGTTAAAGAAGCCAATGATAACTTGTAAAGACCATCAGAATAAAACAGTTTCTAATAACTCGGGAGTCAAACATAATGTCAACCTTATTATTTGCAAAAAGAAAAGAATATCCTTATTTATCTAATTACGGAAGCGAAGCTAAATTTCTCTTAAAAGTAGGAACATAAAAGTTATTGTTTAAAACAATCTTAAAACTAGACTATAATTCAAGAATAAATGTGCCAACATAGCAAACTTCAACTCCAACATCGTTTCCCACTTTAAGCTTTGTCTCCCTCGTATTTGGCAACCTGAGATCCCTTAGCCCCTGCAAAGTAGTAGAAACATGAACTATAGCACCACTATTTAACCACCAAGAATCAATAAGAACATCAACTAGATTAGATTCATAACAATCACAAGCTAAAGGTCTACCTTGTTTTGCTTTCTTCTTTTCTAACCAGGTCTTAAATTTGTGATAGTCCATCCTCCTATGGCTCAATTTGTCAAAGAAGAAACACTTCACATTAGTGTATTTTGACTTGCCATCCTCATGCTTCTGTCCATTCTGATGCTCCTTACCATTACTAGTTTTCTTAGAAGCATGGTTCTTATGATTCTTAGATTTTCCATTTCCTTTGTTGGACTTGAGTTGAGAAACATAATGAGCAGACTCATTCTTTTCCTTTTTCAGCTTGCTTTCCTCAGCAACACACTTAGAAAATTCATTGACGCTCCATGTTTTATTATAAGGGTTATAAGTTGTCTTAATGAGACTAAAAGAGGTAGGAAGTGTGTGAAGAGCATGATGAATAATGTAAGTATCATGTAGAGAAATTTTATGATCTTTCAACTTGGACTGAATTTTATGATAGATCCTAAATCATATACAATAGGCAATCTGATACCAGATGTTAGAAATTCACAAAACACTAGGATACAAGATTGTATATAATTTAGAATACAATGGATAATTGAAAAAACAATAAAGAATACATACCTGATTCTTCCATAGAAATAATTGAGATTTGGTAGTGTGGTACTAACCAACTAAGTCTTCCTCCCTAGATTTCTATTTCAGAAGCAGTTCAAATAGATCAACCAAAAACCAGCATACAATTGTGATAAGACAATATGTATTTATAGAATTAGGGAGAGGACTTAGCTACATAACCCTAATTGGACTATGTTTCCTCATCAAATGAATCAGTCAACTAGAAAGCTCACACTTCTGCTTCAACTAGACTTCACACAGATGCTAAGCCCATTATATGGGCTAATAATACAACAAAGAATTGTCTAACAACTCATATTGTAAAGAGAAAATTACATCAAATATGGGATTTTTTTTAAACTTTGAAAAATATGGCAGTTTTTTTTTCCTTAAGTATTTTATGACATATTTTTTTTTTGTTTACATTTTTATGGGAGTTTTTTTCCCATATATTTGTAACATTTTATTTGTATACTGTAACGACCCAAATTCACTAATAAGGCTTAAGGGCCTTGATTAGTGTGCTAGGAGGGCATGATGGGAATTATGTGTGATTATTATGATTAAGATGTATGATTATGATTTTAAGCATGTTATATGACTATGTGAATTATATTATGTGATAATAATGATATGTGAATTGTATTGTGTGGGTGCTGTGAAACAAACGTGATGCACGTGCCAAGACGGTCCTAGGAAACTAGATAAAGGTAACTGGTGACTTGGTAACCTGTGTAACCATTAGTAACCTTAGAAAGTAACAAGTATTACAAGGAAAGTGGTAGAATTGTAAAGTTAGGGAAAGGACAAATAAGCCCTTGAGGTTTAGTTAGTAAGTGATATTAATGGAGGGTTAAGAAGGTCTTTTGGCAGAGTTATAGAGTCTTTGGCTGAAGGAAAAAGTTAGGTACGATTTGTTTATGCAAAGTATAACTGAAGTTAAGCTTTTGGAAGGCTAGAAAGGGCAAGAAGGAAAGGGGGAAATCAAGAACCTAGGAAGCAAGGTGGGAGAGGAGCTGAACTGAATTCTTTGAGGCTAAAGAAGGGCTTAAGGGGTGTGGAATCAAGCTTATATCAAGGTTTATACTGAGGTAAGGGATTGATCTCTGTTTTGTTAAGTTTTGAATTTGGTTTTTGAAAAGAATTGAGAAATAGCCATGGTTTTTCTTGTGTGGGATTCAGCTGGTTTGTTAAGGTGGAACTTAGCTCAAGCTTGTATTGGAGGAAGCTCAAGTCGAATTTCTGATAAAGGTAAGGGTATTAAGTGTATTTGCAATTTCATGGCTGTTATGGTTTAAGGAATTAGGGGACTGGTTTGTGCTTTTCTTAACTTTCAGTTTAAGTGTTAGAGTTTGAATTTAGGTGTGAATTCTATGGATAAATGTGTAGATGAGTTGGGTTATAGTGTTTATAAGTTGTTGGTTGGTCTATGTGGGGTTTCAAACAGGTTTTGGGGCTTGGGTATGAAGTTGGGATGATTTGGAGTGAGTTAGGCTTGGGAAAAACGCGAAGGGAAACCCAGAAATCTGGGTCTGCGATGGTGTGCCGCGGCACGGCTTTTGCTTGCCGCGGCCTAGGGGTCTCTGGAGGTGGGTGCCGCGGCACAAGGCAAATTTCAGGGAGTTAAATTTTGCAATTTTTGGTCTTTGCTCTGGGGGTTCGGGGGATGCCTCCGGGGTGTTATTCTAAGATTTTGGGGGTTCCGAGAGTGTGGATTAGGTACCGGGGAGGTAGTCTTGGATTGGTTAATGACAAAGAATATTATATTTGTGTTTTGATTAGGAATTTGGAGAGGCTCGGGGTAGAGGACCGTGCTTGTGGCTTCGTGGCATCGGAAATCAGTAAATTGAAAGGTAAGAACGCTCCACCCGAATGTATGAATGTGATGGGACTAAGTGCTCCCGAGGTTTGTTTTGTGTCATCTTCGGTATTACGCCAAGGGACACGTGTAAGCGGTCTAAGAGTACCGTTCATGAATTTAGCGCATGGGACGCGAATTGGCCACTGGGAGCCAGAAACGAAAGGATAACAGAGGGAGCGGCTTGTGAGCGCTAGCCCTGGTTATCATTTGTGCATTGTGTTATATGAGCTGATATGCTTTGTATATGAAATACTTGACTATTGATATGCTTGAAGTTTATGAGATGCCATATGTGAGATTGACTTGACAGCTAAATGTGCATGTTCTATTGTTGATATGTGTTCTTGCTGGGCCTTGGCTCACGGGTGCTACGTGGTGCAGGTAAAGACAAGAGCAAGCTGGACCAGTCCTGAGGTGGAGAGCTCCGAAGTGAAATGTACATAGCCAGCCGTTCGATCACCACGATCGAGGAGTGTGTCAGGACGGAGATCACCTAACTGCTCATTTTGCCTTAGTATGGCTGTTAATGTATATAAACTTTGTAACTTTTGTAGTATGGCTTTTAAACTGTCATTTTTGGGATCCCATGTACATAAACAATGTTTAGCAATGAAAATGTATCTTTTGAGACCAAAACGCTTTTAACCCTAGTTCCTCTACTATTTCAATAACACGTTTTTACTTTAATGACTTGATTAGCGAGTCTGGCACTTTATAAACACACAGTGTAGCGGTCCTGGCTATCCAGGGCGTTACATATACCATATTTTATCTTTTATACATTTTTAGTAGTTAGTTTTGAGATTATTTTTATAATTTTTTTGTATTATTTTTTATCATTCATATTTTATAAAATATTTTTTTTACATAATTTTTTGAAGAAAAAAATTTGAGATCTTCATCACCATACTTTTTATTCTCATTTCTTCTTCTTTTCTTCCATTTTTTATCTTTTTCAATCAACATTTTATGTGCAGTAACTGGTTACCACTATCAAAACAATTTTGATTTTTTTTGTGATAGTAATCCTGTGCCACTGTTAATTTGTTTTAGTGATGTGTGGTAACTGATTATAACAATAAAAATTAGTTTTATTTTTTAAGTGGTGTTGTAGTAACTAGTTATAATTATAAAAATAATTTTGATTTTTTTTAGTAATGTACCATTGTCAAAATATCAACTGAATTGTAACTGGTTATTTAGTGAGATTTGGAAAAAAAAGCTAATATGAAAAAAATAAACTAAATTGATCGTGAAGGTAATTAATTACAGCTAGGTCTGAAAAACATAATAGATTTGAAAAGAAAAAAAACTCAATTGCGATGGTAACCAGTTACTTTGACAAACTTGGAAACAAATAGGATCACAAACAAAAAAGCTAAAGCAGTTATAATCGTAACTGGTTACAGATTCAGATCTAAAAAAAAAACCAATCGCCATGATACTTGGTTACTTAGTCAGGTGTGAAAACAAAATCAGATCTAAACAAACAAATCTAAATTAATAGTTATTGTAACTATTTACAACTAGATCTAAAAAAATATTAGATATGAATAAAAAGAATTAGACATCATTGTACCTAGTTACTTAACTAGATCTGGAAAAAAAACCCAGAAATTAGAACATATCGTGATTGTAACGTTTAGAAGGGGAAAACATTAAATACGAAGTGCAAAAACAAATTTGAAATGGCGAAACCAGATGTGAAAAAGAAGAAGAAGAACAAAGAAAATAAAAATAAAAATAGATCTGAAGAAGAGGAAGAACCAGAGGGGGATGTACATCGTCGTCAGGGGCGGGGGCGGAGGTAAGTCATCGTCGTCGGGGGTGGAGGCAGAGGTTCGTCTTCGTCGTTGAGGGCCAAGGCGGAGGCAGCATCCCCGACGGATGGCTGAGATGAGAGAACCAAATGGGGGAGGAGAGAGGAGGAAATGAGAAAAGAGAGAGTTTTTTGTATATATGATTATGGTAATCCCATTTTTTATATTATATGAAAGGCTATTTAGGATTTTTACCCCCCGAAATATTACCACTACCGTATCGTGCCCCCTAATTTTTTCAGGTCGTTAAAAATTCCCCCCAAATATTCACAGTAATGTAAAGAAGGACTTCTGTTAACTTTCAACACAGAATGCTGACATGGCTCTTTACATGCTGATGTGTCTTGGCCATGTCAGCGCCATGTGTGTAATTTTATTGTTTTTAAATATGGTTTTTATTTTTTTTAATGTATAAAAAATGGTTTAATTTATTAATTATATTTTTTAGTGTTTAATTCATTAATTTTTAATATGATTATAGATTTTTTAATTTTAAAATTACACACATGGCGCTGACATGGCCAAGACACATCAGCATATAAAGAGCCATGTCAGCCTTCTGTTAGCCACATGTGTTGAAAGTTAACGGAAGTCCTTTTTTACATTACTGTGAATATTTCGGGGGGAATTTTTAACGGCCTGAAAAAATTAGGGGGCACAATACGGTAGTGGTAATAGTTCGGGGGGTAAAAATCCTAAATAACCTATATGAAATTACCATATTTAAATTTTTTTTTCAAAACTTACCATATTTTATACAATTATTTTTTTATTTCTATAGATATAGAAACTATGTTTATTTTCTCAATAGTTATGTAAACTTCTCCTTAATAAAACAATTAAAATGTTAATGTAAAATAAAAAAAAAAGTCTTACACATATATGTCAGGTGATTATCAATTTAGTATTTGACAAAAGCCCAGTCCATGAAAAACTATTTTTTGGAGGCGTGCGATTTGCTCTCTTCTTCCCCATGGTGAGGCGCAAGAAAGCAACTCAGAAGCTTGATACTCATTCCCCTAAGCTTGAGCTCCCTTCATCCAAGATTAGTGGTGATGTGAGATTAGAGAAATCTGAGGGTGGTCGGGAGTCCTTCAGAGGAGATTTTCTCAGATTCTGTTGTTGATTTCCCTGAGATTGGGGAGGGACATGCATCTGATGATAGTGGTTTGATTGCTGGTGCGATCAATTCTGGGTCCAAATTGTGGGCGAAGGAAGTGGAGGACCAGGATTTTCATGGTTTGGCGAAGGATAAATGGTCCAAATTTCATGAAACAGTTGCAAATCAGGGAGGTGCTCGGCTGACCTATGAGGAACCGCTGCTCCGAGAAAGGAAATTGATTGAACAAGTAGATGCAGAGGAGATAGCGGTGGAAGCTTCCTTCTGGCAGTTGGCAATGGTATGTGTTGTTCTTGGAGCTAATCCTCCATTTGCTGTATTTGAAGGGTTCATTAAATGATTATGGGGAAAACTTGGTATTGAAATGGTAGCTAGAATGAATGCGGGATACACAATTGTCAAGTTTCGTGATGAAGCCACTCGTGATATGGTGTTGGAATTTGGGGTTGTCCATTTTGATAGGAAGCCTGTCATTTTGAGACCTTGGTCGACAGACTTAGATACTATGAGGTTTGTGAAATCAGTTCCTATACGGATTAGATTACTTGATCTTGGACTCCAATATTGGGGAACTAAATGTTTGAGTGCTCTTGTTAGTACCATAGGCAAACATATGATGATTGATAAGGTTACAAAGGAGTGATCTATGGTGAAGTTTGTTAGAGTGCTTGTGGATGTTGAGATTTCAGATCATTTGCCTCAGTTTATTAGCTTTCTTAATGAGCGTGGTCAATTGATGGAGTAGGCTATTAAGTTTGAATGGCTGCCTACCCGATGTTCACACTGTAAAAATTTAGGACATCTTGGTTCTAGTTGTAAACATGACCAAGGGGTTGTTTGGAGGAAAAAGGAGATGAAGCCAGTGCTGGTGAATGTGGAGGTTGTGAGTAATCAAACTACTTCTGGACCCGAGTCTGAAATTTTGCCAATGGAGCCTAATGATATGGTGACTAGAATCGATACACAGACAAGTAAGTTAAAGGAGAAATGTAGTACTAATTCTGGGCACCAAAAAGAGTGGGAGGAGTTAAACATATTATTCCAGATACTCAGAAGAATCAAGAGTGGGAGGAGCTGAGGACAAATAAGTACAGTGTTTTGCAGGAGAATCAAGTGGAGGTCACAAAGCAAGGTCAACAAGATATCAATGTTTCTAATGGAAGGGTGCAACATTCTATATTTGAATATTAGGGGCCTAAATAAAAGAAATAAGCAGAGGTCTCTGCTTGACTTTTGTAGGATCAATAAAATTGGATTAGGAGCTTTTCTAGAAACCAAACTTAGGGAATATAAGATTGAGGAAATGATGAGGACTATTTTTGTCGGTTGGGACTGTTTCAGTAGTTCGGTTGTTGAGGGTATGATATTACTGGTTTGGAAAGTTGGTCATGTCTCTCTTAATGTTCTTCAGGAAGATCAGCAATATGTTCATTGCTGTGTGAAGATTATGGGTATTGCTCAGGAGTTTTGTCTGACTCTTGTTTATGGTAGGAATTTGGTTGAAGAAAGGAAAAGCCTCTGGCTTACGTTATCTTCGCTTGTGTTCCCAGTGTATCCTTGGTTATTGGCTGGTGATTTTAATGCAGTTTTTTAGTACGATGATAGAATTGGAGGTCGTCCTGTTAGTTAGTTGGAAATGGAAGATGGTCGTCAATGGAGGGTCTGTAATATGGTGGATGAGTTGAGATCGATTGGATCCCATTATACCCGGTCTAATAAGCAAGCAGAAGGGGCCATAATTTTCTCTAAATTGGATAGGGTTTTCAAAAATGAAGCTTGGGTTAATGCTTTTCCTGACTCTGAGGCTCGATTTAATTGGGATCTCATCCCTGACCATTGCTACTGCATTATAAAAACTGTTCCAGTCAAGATTTCAGGGGTTAGGCCATTTAAATACTTTAATATGTGGGCAGATCATTTGGAATTCAGAAGCATTGTTTTAAATAGTTGGTCTGAACCGATTCATTCTTCTGGTTTAATGCGCATTTTAAAGAAATTACATAGACTAAAGTTTGTTCTTCTTCAGTTTAACAAAGTGAAAGTTGGTGATGTTGCTCAGCAGTTTTCAGAAGCTAAGGATAATTACCAGCAATCCCAGTTCAATTTGCAACAGGACCCCTCTTTGGCTACTCTTCAGCTTGCTGAGAAAGAGGTGTGTATAGAGTTTGGCTGTCAATCAAGAATGTATGAGAGTTTTTTAAGGCAAAGGAGTAAGATCACTTGGCTTCGGTTTAGAGATGAGAATACTTCCTATTTTCATGCTAGTCTAAAGCAGAGGAAAGTTGGCAATCGGATCACTTCGTTCATGGATGATACAGGTCAGCTCAATGATAATTATGAAGAGGTTGTTGCTTATTTCATTAACCACTTTAAAGGCTTTATGTAACGACCCAAAATCACTAATAAGGCTTAAGGGCCTTGATTAGTGTGCCAGGAGGGCATGAATGGTTTATGTGTGAATTAAACAGTTTAATGCATGATTATGTGTTAAGCATGCTTGTATGGTTATATGGATATATGAAATGCATGTGGGACCCATTTGGTTTCTAGGGGCATATTTGTAATTTTAGCATGTTGAGGGCATAAATATGATAGCTGTATATACTGTGATTGATACCACGCGTGAGTGGTGATATAATTGTGATGCACGACCCAAGACGGTCCTAGGAAGTTGTCTAGCTAGAAAGTCACAACGGGGTCAAATACCCTGCTCGGGAGGATCTTAGGGGTATTTTGGGAATATTATAAAGTGTTCGGGAATTATAGGGTAGCGATTAGTAATTGTGTAATGGTTTGGACATGTTGGGATTAAATGTGGATTTATAGGAATACTTGAGGATTTAGCGGGATTTAGGTGCAATGATGAAATTTCCCTTGAGGTTGTATAAGACTTTTATGTAGGGGACAGGGAAAAGTAGTAATCTGGCTTTAGGAGAGGATAACCATGGCTGAGAGGAAGTCATTAACATTTCTTTTTCTACACTTAGGCCTAATTTAGTTCTACTGGAAATTTAGAGAACCAAGAAGCTAGAAGGAGAGGAGGTGCTAGTTATCCTTGAGATCAAGGGAGGAATTCAAGGCTGAGATTGGGTCAAGCATAAGCCAAGAAAAATTCAAAGGTAAGGTTTCATCTTCTCATTGAGTCTCCTTGCATGTTTTAGAGTTTGGGTTGAGTGCTGGAAATTGGATGTGTAGCTTAAAGATTGAGAGGTTCAGCTTGGGAATCAAAAGAATTAAGCTTGGAATTGGATTTGGAGGTGGCTCAAGGTCGAATCCCTGGTTGAGGTAGGAATTTCGTATATCTCTGAAGCTTATTTTCTGGTGTGGTTTAAATATTCTGAAGGGTGGTTTATGTTTTATAAAGGGTGGTTTTGAGTTTTTGTGAAATTGAAGCCACTAGGTGAATCTTGGGTTTGATTGTATGATTGGGCTTGTGGTTGTTATTTATAAGTTTCCATATTGTTTATTTGGAGTTTTAAGTTGAGTTGGGACTTGGGTGTACCTTGGGGTTGATTTGGAAGAGTTTTGGCTCAGGAAAAATGCTGGGAAAAACCCATTTTTCTGGGTTCACATATGAGCGTCGCAACCCTGTTCTTCCATGCCGAAGCAAGAGTTGGGGATCATTTTGGGCAACGCGGCCCCCATAGGGTCGTGCCGCGGCGCTAGGCCAAATTATGGAAAGGGGAATTCGAGATTTTAGGGTTTTGGCTCAGGGGGCTCGAGGGATGCTTCCGACACCTTGTGTGGGGAAACGGGAGGTCCCGAGAGCACGGAATTGGTTCCGGGAGATGATTATGAATTGGTTAGTAATGAGAGTGCACTGCTTGTGTGTTGTGACTAGGTTTTCGGTGAGGCTCGAGTTAGAGGACCGCGATCGGGATTTCTATGCTCAAGAAGCTCGGCACATAGGTAAGAAAACTGCACCCAGTTGTGAATTTATAATGGGACTAAGGGTTCCCTGTTTTAAATGTTTTATGAAGGATGGTAGTATGCCATGTAGATAATAAACGAACGACCTAAGAGTGCCAGAGTTTACGTTGGTGCACAGGGCGCGGCTCAGCCATTGGTAGCTGAGGACAGCTTATTATTCACTGAGCTCGGTTTAAGCGGACCGGAGTCAGTGGGGTAAACAAAGGGTGCGACCTAAGGGCGTCGACCCTGATTATCATGTTATTTGATTAATATTATTGTTTGAAGAATTTGTTATGTTGAATAGCTGAGTGTTGGTTTGTTGATTCTCTGGTTATGTCTATGGACTATGTGATTATTGTGGTATGCTAAGTATATGAACATGCTATAAGGGTTATTCAATTGTTATCATTGTTTGTGCTATAACGTTATATTTTCTTACTGGGCCTTGGCTCACGAGTGCTACATGGTGGAGGTAAAGGCAAGGGCAAGCTTGATCAGCTCTGAATCGAAGAGCTCTGAGGGCAGAATGTACATGATTAGCTGCTCAGCCACCACAGTTGAGGAAGGGACAGGAACGGGAGGACCATAAATGTCTAGTTTACCCTTAGAGTGGCTAGCGGTTGTTTGTACTCTGGAAATTTTGTAAACTGGCTTTCAAACACTGTTTCTTTTGGGATACCTTGTATAAAATGTTTAATTATATGAAATGTATATTTTATAACCAAAATCTTTTAACCCTAGTTATTTAGTGATGTCAGTGACACATTTTTAACTGAATGACTTGATTAGCAAGTCCTGCACCTTTATAAATACACAGTGTAACGGTCTTGGTTACCCAGGGCGTTACACTTCATGGTTAGTCCTAGATCGGCTACTACTCGGATAGAGCAAGATTACTTCTCTCAAGGGGATGTTTTGACTCTAGAGCAACAACTTGGCTTAATACAACCTTTTACCAAGAAGGATGTGAAGGAGTCATTATTTAGTATTCATTCTATTAAGACTCCTGACCCTGAAGGATATGGTTCAGGATTTTCAAAGCCTTATGGAAGGATATAGGGGATGAAATTGCTGAGGCGATTTTGACATTCTTTGATCGTGGAGAGCTTCCTAATGAGCTTAACAACACAATCCTATCCCTCATTTATTAAGGTTGATACTCCCTCTAAAGCTGCTGATTATAGGCTGATTGCTTGCTGCAACACACTGTATAAATGCATTTCGAAAATTCTATGTTTGAGGTTGGCTAGAGTTCTTCCTGTGCTTGTTCATCATAACCAAGGAGCGTTTATCAAAAACCTCTTGTTAGCACAAAATATTCTTATCCTCCAAGACCTCCTTAAAGGCTATACAAGGAAAAATGTTTCTCCCCGCTGTTTGTTAAAAATAGATCTTAGCAAGGCTTATGATTCTATTGATTGGTTTTTTTTGGAGGATCTATTGGAAGCTTATTGTTTTCCTAGCCAATTTATTTAGTGGATTATGGTTTGTTTGAAGAGTACCTCTTATTCTCTTTTGATGAATGGCAGGTTGCAAGAGATTTTTCGTGGGAGGAAAGGCTTAAGACAAGGGGACTTGATATCCCCCTTACTATTTGTGCTTGTCATGGAATATCTTACTAGACTACTTAGTCTTGCTACTCATAACAAGGAATTCAAATTTCTTCCACTGTGTAAAAGTCTGCATCTTGTCAACTTATGTTTTGCGGATGACCCCATTTTATTTTGCAAAGGAACTCTTCGGTCAATCCAAATCCTGCATGATGGTTTTACCAAGTTTAGTCAGGATTATGGTCTTTCAGCCAATTTCACTAAATCTCATATATATTTTGGTGGAGTTACCTCTGAAGATAAGAAGAGTATTTTGAATTGTGTCAACATAGAGGAGGGTTCCTTTCCCTTAAAATACCTGGGTGTTCCTCTTCAACCTACTAAATGGAAGGCGATTGATTGTGGTGTGATCATTAAAAAGATTCATAGTCGTCTTCATACTTGGTATAGTTATCATCTTTCTTTTGCTGGGAGAGCTCAATTGATTCATTCTATTTTGTTAGGCATTAGAACGTATTGGATGAGCATTTTCCTTCTTCCTCAAAGTGTCATCCATGAAATTGATCGGCTGTGTAGGAATTTTTTATGTGGATCAAAAGGAAACCATAGAAAACTCCACTGTTCTTCCTGGGATTAGGTTTGCTTACCGAAGAATTTGGGAGGTATTGGGTTTAAGGAAGGCTCTAAATGGAATAAAGTTTTGTTAGCTAAGTATATTTGGGCGATCAATACTAAACAAGATCTTTTGTGGGTTAAATGGATTGATGGGCTTTATCTCAAAGGTCAGAGTTTTTGGGAGTATACCTTAAATGCAGATGTGGGTTGGTATTGGAGGAAATTAGCTAAGCTGAAAGAGTTTTTATCCTTAGAAGACTTGGAGGCCTCGACTTCTAAAGGCAAGCTGAATCTGAGTTGCCTTTACAGCCATTTGCTTCAGCGGGATAAGATTAGTTATGCTCAGGTTGTGTGGTGTAAGCTTTCTGTCCCGAAGTACAGATTTATCTTGTGGCAAACGGTTCTTGGTCATCTGCTTACTAGGGACAACTTGATGCACTTCCATGTTCAAATGACTTCTTCTTTGTCCCCTGTTTGTGAGAGTGTAGTTGAGTCTCATGCTCATCTGTTTTTTCGAATGTATTTTCTCTCAAAAGGTCTTGCAGCTTATCCGAAAATGGTTAGGTTCAGCTATTTCGCCTATCAAGTATACCGATTGGCTTCTTTGGTTGGATGGGAGACCTAAAGGGATGTTGCAAAGGATTGTTGCTGCTACTCTAGCTACTGCTGTTTATTTTATATGGATCAATCGTAACTCTTGTATTTTTTATCATTGTTCTTTGTCTGTACAAAGAATTGATTGCTTAATTAAATTGTGTCTGAAAGCTAGATTGTTTAGTATTGTGAAACTAATAATGCATGTCAAAGAGAAGCTAACTTCATCAGGAAATTGTAATCTGTTCTCCGTGTTAGTTTTTTTTGAGCTTTTGGTTGTAAGTTGTGTTGATCAATATATTTCCTAAAGAAAAGCCCAGTCCATGTGTATTCCTTTCGTGGAAACTTTCTCACCATTACACCTGCATAGAAAAGAAAATCATCATTCTCCTTTTCTGTCCAATATTTTAATTATATTTAACATAGCCACTAGCTGTTTTCATTTAACTATACATTATATAGACTAATTCTATATCAACAACAAAATATATATCATATAATTGTATTTAATGTACGTGCAAATGCAATGCAAGTCTTTGGTACTTTCTTAGAAAATGAAAAAAGAAAAAGAAAAAGGAAAAAATAACTAAGCAAGAAGCAAATAATATTGATGAAAAAAGTGCAAACATCATCATGCGTAATTGGTGTATCACCATTAAGAAATTTTAAAAGCGAAGCGAAGTGCAATTGAAATTGAATGAGTTCAAAATTCCACACGTTATTGTATTTGTATTGTATTGTATTGTACGGATATATGAAAGAGGTTTACAACGCTTGACTCACTATTATTGTGATTACGTCATGCTTTTGTGTTAATGATGTCATCCTAAAGAGAGAGAGAGTGCAGCACCAATATCTGATCCGAGTCACTAATTAGTAATAGTGTTTTAATTATATTCTTTATTGAAGTGATGACGATTGCCTAGATAATTATTCTTTATTAGCAACCCACCGTCCAAACTCTTTCAAATCCCAATTCAATTTCTCTGTCAACTTCGAATTGAGGAATCGATTAAATTGAGTTTTTTTAAGGATAATTTTAATAATTTTTTTTTTTTGGAGCAATAAAATTATATATTTAATTTACTGAATACGACCTACTATTGTAAATATCAAATAAATCTTATAATTTTTTTAGGAGAATTACTCTTATAATTTTTTTCTATAAAATATAGAATTTAATATAAGTGGATACAAAATTTAATACCCACTTATATTTGTCTAGAATGTATTTTGTACTATTTGCTAAAACACATAATGTGATCTTATTTAAACTCCAAAAATGTGAGTATTTAAGCAAAATATGTATAAGTAAAAGGGTATTTTTAAAAACTTTATATATATATATATAAATATATTATATATATATTCTAAAACACTCTCAAGTTTCCATGATGTTACCATTTTAAAAAAATTCAAACCATCTATCATTAGTTTTCCATACCTTTTTTTATTTTTAATAATTAATTATAAATATATTTTAATTGGAATTTAAAATTTAAAATAACATTATTTAATACTTATAAGAAACTAATTTTTATGAATAAAAATTAACATATAAGAGATCTATTAAATATTTTAGAGGTATAATAGAAAATAAATTTATATTTGTTGACCACGATTTTGGCCAACGGCGAGTAGACGCAATAACGACAATGAAGACAATAGCCTTGAATAAAAAATAAAAATGACACGACCAATTTTATAGTGGTTTAGGCCCAAAATTTGTTGGTAATAGCCTAATCCACTTGGAGTTGTGATATATGTAGCCTATACTTAAGATCAGATGAACCTTAGCCAACTGAATTTCTTAAGTATAAGTTGAAAAATACACAGTTTTTCTCTCTAAGTTCTCTTAGAAAATGCCCCAAGAATACCCCAAGTCACAGTCCCAAAGTCTCAAAATTAGAGTCTCAAAGTCTCCAAAAGATCATATCCTCTAAAATGATGCCATGAGCTCTTTATTTATAGGCTCATGGATTGTACATGAAAAATCTCCCGTTTTGACGGGGTCCTTGGTTGCTTTAACCAACTTTAATTAATAAAATAACAAATAAATTCAAATTACAACAATCTAGCTATTACTTCAGGATATCTGAGATATCCGCGCGGTAGTTACGAGCGATTCAGGTTGAAGTTGTTACTAAGATTCTGTAAAGAAGTCACTAGGCAGTTAACTCCTGAGATTCTGACACATCCGGTCGGCTACACTCATCAATCTGACATAGCTGGTCGGATGAAATCCCTTTCTGATGTAACTAGTCAGGTAAAACCCCTTTCTAATGTAACTGGTCGGGTGAAACCCCTTTCTGAGGTAACTGGTCGAGTGAAACCCCTTTCTGATGTGACTGGTCAGGTGAAACTCTCTCCTGACCAGAAAAAATACTTATACGGTCGGGTAAATTGTTTCCTGACCACTTAAACCCTTTTCTGGTAGGACAAACACCCCTTCTGATGTGTCTGGTCGGATAAGACTCCCTCCTGACCAGTTAAATTCCTCTCCGGTCGGGTTAATTATTTCTTGACCAGGTGAAACCATCTTCCGACCAGTGATATTAGAACTACATAGGTCATTTTCTAACATTTTCACTTTCCTCGGTCAACACATTCATTGACCATTAATGTGCCACTTGATGATCGGCTTGACGATCATGCACTGCAACCTGTCACTTCTGGTTGCCATGTCATTGAACTGAAATTTTGGGGATGACATTCGCCCCCAAGTTTATTATATGATTTACTCGTATGATAAACTTTTTCTCTAGCAAAATATTTTTGAGGTCGTCTAAAAACTTCACCCGGTTAGTAACTTTCATAAATAATAAAAGTCTGACCAGTTAAATCTCTAGAAATTGAATAGCCAATCAGAAATTCAAAGAATATCCTAGCAATTGCCTCCACGTGGTGACTCGCCAGTAACTTTAATATTCTTTGTGTCCCAAAATTCCAAAAAATGACTTTCTATATTCTCTTTCCTTTTCACGTAAACCCACAACTGAACTTTTCAAGCAATAAAAATGGCACCTATCAGTTCCCAATCGTGGGAAAGAGAACACTAAGAGTTTTTAGGATAATTGAAAAGTTCCTCCTTTCCCTTTAATTAGGCCCACGCATGCCTATCCCTCACAAGCAAAAAAAAAAAAAAATACATCACAAAAAGAAATTCTTCTCGTCTTGGCCGATTCTCCTCCAAAGCTCCAAGAGTGCTCCACTTCCTTCGAACAAACCAAAGTTTCTTTCAAGAAATCAAAGGCTCTTCCATCCACTTGGGTAAGTTTCTTCTTGGAATTTTGTGATGAATATTTGTAGGATAGTGCTTTTGTGGCTGTTTTTATGTAGATTAGGCTTTGGGTTCGCCAATTTCACTTTCGATTTCATGAAATTTTGAAGAATAGTTCCCCATCCTCCATTGCATATTCGGGTTCATGGGTTTGTTTGAACTTTGAAGTTTTCTTGAAACTTTTTGAAACCCTTGAAATTCTCTTTTTGATCTTGTTGGTGTACTCTATGAATAGGAAAACGTGTTTGTGCCGCACGTTTTTGAGTGAGTTTGTGCTTGCCAAGTGATGATATTTTTTTAAACAAAATTAATCTTCAGATTTTTTTATGTGACCGATTGGATAGGCATTGTTCCACTTGGACTATCTTGTTCCGATCAGGTTCCTTAGCTGCTCGGAACACGTGTGAGTGGCTTGGAATTGTGCTTGTGGCGGATCGCGTTTGCCTTGGCTGGTCAAAACCCGTGCCTAACCAGTCGGGTAGGCCCTAACTCCTCAGACACTTGCTAGTCAACCGGACCACACGTCACTTGGGTGCCGTGACTCCTCGGACACTTGCTCCTCGGATTGAGTTCACCTTGGCTGGTCGAAACCCATGCCTAACCGGTTGGGTAGGCATCAACTCCTTGGACTCCTTGGTGTCCCTTCATCCTCTCGATCACATGTTTAGTCGCTTGGGTATGTACCCATCTTCAGGATCCCAAACACCACCTGAGCACAAAAACATTAAGCATCCGATCGAGTTGGCTTGGGAATGTGCCGTGTGACTAATTTTTTCTTTCTTTCTGAATTGCATCAAATTATCACTACTGCTCTCATACATTTTTATCTGGGCAGTAAAATGTTTTCACTACTTAGAATTTTTTTTCAATGGGCAATAAATATTTTTACTTTGCACTCATTTTCTTTTGGTTTACTCACCTCCCCGTATTTCTTTTGTAGTTGAATCATTCCGACTACAGGGGAGGTGACAACCAAACAGACATCGATTTTTCATCTCCCGCTTCTAGTGATACCCTTCCGAGTAGCGATTCTTCTTCCAAATCTCCAATCAAACGAACTTCGAAAGACCGTCTTTGTTGTCTCAAGAAAATCCTTCTACGGTCAGCTTTATACTTCCTTCACAAAGATCAGTTCCTTAAGCATCAATGTCAACACCAATCGATGAGGGTGAAAAAGTCCAATCGACTCCCTCAGGAACAAGATCCCCAAGTAGCTCGTAGAGCAACGCAAAAGGTGGTGGAACAAGTTCCCTTTTTGGGAGATAATTTATTAGAAGAAGTTGAGACTGAAGCCTCTTCAAAGACTCATCGCCAAGCTCGAAAAACTAGTAAACCACAGAGAAAGGTTACCCAGATTTTTGCCACCGAAATCCAACAAATTACTACACTTAAACTGAGGAAAGAAGAAGATCGCATGCCTTCATGGTTTGTAGCCAAGGATTCTAAGCTAAACTCCAAAATGTTCGATAAACATATTCAGACTTTGGGACTTGAAGGAGTGAATGTGGTATGTCTGCACCCACACCAGAGAGCCAATAATCCTGGTGGTGCCTATTGTGCCTAGTTTATGTATCACATTTATGTAGGAGCTACTATCCCTTTGCATCATTTCTTTAGGTCAATAGCGGATTACTTTAATGTTTCTCCCTTCCAGATTGCTCCAAATAAGATACAAGCCCTATTTTCCTTATACACTCTCTACCACTTCCAAGGTTGGAACCCACCTACCCCTAATGAGGTACATTATTTGTTCGATCTTAGGACTAACCCCAGCCACAAGAATACAGGTTTTTTCCACCTCTTTCATAGGAAAAAAAGGGTTAAGTATCTTCATGGAATTGCCCATAAATTGAATCCTGGAAAGT
The DNA here is from genome assembly GCF_963169125.1 of Humulus lupulus. NCBI lineage: Eukaryota > Viridiplantae > Streptophyta > Magnoliopsida > Rosales > Cannabaceae > Humulus > Humulus lupulus. The sequence goes on along the minus strand of NC_084798.1, from coordinate 77,503,047 downwards.
ATTATATGGAATACTTTCTTACTCCAGACATCAAAGCCAACAACCTAGCTTTTACGCATGCAGGCCCTTTTAATCAACCTCTTCCAACCAGGGAAATGCATTCGTGGGCAGAGGATCTCGCTAACATGCCCATTGAGGAGAAGGATGTTAAGCAGTTGGTCACCTTGGAGAATCTTTAATTGGTGGGATTGTTATAGAACAACCAAGATACTACTGGGGGGAGCACAACTGATGAAGCAGATACGACTGATCATTCTAATGTCGATACCGAAGTAGTGACTGACCAGTTTTCTCCTGAATCATTTCCTCAACCACGCCGACCAGGTGGTCTCATCATTAGAGAGCCTCTTCTTGAAAATTCTTACCAACCTACCTTCCCTATTAGGCCTGGGAAAGGAAAAAACATCGAGCTCCTTAGAGAAGACAGCTCATCGTCGGAGACGAGGACGGCATTTTCGATGAAATTATGAATTCAGGTTTTACTAACGATAACCATAATTACATTTTGAGAATGATTGTGATGAAAGTCTGTAGAGTCATGTGGTCATAGTAAAACTTTTCATTCACTTATATTTATTTCTCGTTTTCACTGACCGGGCTTTTGCTTTACTTTTTTGCAGATCCAGACATGTTTAAGCAGTTCAACACTACCTTTGCCCAAAAGAGGAAAATTGATGAAGGGTGCAGCCTGAATCCTCCAAGTAAGGTCGTGAGGACTACACTGCCTAACCAGGGGAGACAATTCGATTAGTTAGTCACTATCCCATGCTTGACTCCTCCATCTATTCCTTCTTCTGCCAGCCTACAAACTACTCGATCAGTCTGCTTAAGCAAGCCCCTTCGCATTGCTGATGAGTACGACAAAGAGTTAATGGACCATACTCTCCACCATTCAATGATAATTTAGACCTTCGATACTCTACCTCGGCAAAGCGTTGAAGTTGTCCTTCACAAAAACCTTGCTCAAATTATGAGTGTAAGCATTTTATCAGGAACACTCACTTTCTTATTGATTGTTCTTATTCTGAATATGTTTCCAGTTATTTACTCCTGGGACTCATCACTGTTAGTCATGCTCAACGCCGGGCAATTGACTATAAGGAGCTGCTCAAGGTCATGAATGATCAATTGGTGGAAGCCCAGGCAAAGATTGAAAGTCTAACTAAGTCTGAAAAAGATTTCCAAGAAAAGACTGAGTAGGCTGAGAAAATAATTGTTGATCGAGATAGATCATTGAAGGAGTTGGTTGATGAGAACAACAAACAAATCAAGGCCAATAAGACATTGACCGACCAACTGGAGAAAAAGACTCAAGAGAATGAAGAGCTGAAACGGGTAAAGGAAGCTGATTTGGCTCGTTATGAAGAAATTTGCTTCAACTGCTTCCATCAGATTTGGAAGTTAAACAAGCCTCTCAACCTTGAATTTCTCTCTGAAGAATCAAAGGGTGAAGACCTGTTCAAATGCGAAGCCAATGCCACTGAGGAAGCAGCTCTTCCAGCTGGCACTGTGCTTGCCTCTCCTACTCTATCATTCCGACCAGAGGAGGTCCTGGATGTTGATGACGGTGTTGACCAGCCATAGACTAGTGTACCCAACTAGTAGACACTCTTAGCCGACTAGAGAGCATCCAATCCAACCATGGAGTTTCCTACTCGACTAGTGATGCATGCTCAGCCGACCAAGGAAGTTGTATCTGTTCTCCCGACTAGGGAAACTTTGCACCTGACCAGCAAAATGTTGTACCTGGCCAGTCGTTTAGACTAACTTGAAACATTCTAAGTCTTTTTAGACTTATAACATTATAGGTTTTTTGTGAATAGTAAAGTCACTCTAATGTATGCCTTATATTTTCGCATGAGTACTTAGTTTTCTAACTTAGAAATTCTAGACATTTCATAAGTCCCTACTAAGTATACTTTCTCACACTCTTATTGCTCTAACATTTTATGAGCATAATGTTTATTTTCACACAAATATCTGCTTCTACCTTGAAAATTTTAAAAGTTCCAAGTTACTTAAGCTTTGTCAAACAAGTTAGCTAAATGACCTTTCTTTACTTCGAAGATTTACAAGTCAGCCTAAAAACAAATATCTTAACTCGTGCTCTTATTTCCTGTGTTAAATTATATACCAGTATACTCCATGTGCCCCCCAAGTGATCGAGGGTTGAAAGATCATTGGTCACTTTCTACTTGACTAAATCTGTTCGAGCAATTAATTAATTGTAAAACATATAGAATATATGGAAAATATTCAAGCAGTTGAACACTGCTTGAATGTACTAACTAGTTGAACACTATTCGAAAAATTAACACACATGCATATTTGTAGCAAGAATCGACCATGCTGCACGTAGTCTCTTTTATTACTCGTAAATTAAAAAAAAAGGACAAAACGTGTCTAAACAACGAGTCTTAAACAACAAAAATTGTTCAAAAATAAATGACTGGTCAGCAAATAACCAACTCATTAACCAAACTTAAATAACAAGTTAAACAAATTGAAATTAAGCTACCATTCTGAAAGTAGTATTTAGTGATAATATATCCTCAGATGCTCGCCATTCCAGTGGTTCGTGATCAGGTTCCATTCAGCCAATAAAGTTTGTAAGTGTTGGGAGGCAAAACTTTCTTGATCTGATAAAGTCTTTCCCAATTTGGTCCTAGCACTCCAGCTATTGGGTCTTTGATGAACACCTTTCTTAGGACCAAATCACCGACTTAGAACTTTCAAACTTTCATCCTGGAATTGTAGCAAGATAAAATATATACGAGCATACTTATGTGCTCCCAAGTGATCAATGGTTAATTACTCATGAAACACATAGAGTATATGGAGAATTTCTTGAGCAGTTGAACACTGCCCAATTACTGTCAATTTGTCCGACCAGGTGAATACCAACCAGTTGAACACTGCCCGGTTTTTACTAATCAGCTGGCAACTTTTCAAATTCACTGACCAGTTGAACACTACCCAGTTTACCGACCAGTTGAACACTGCTTGATCTACTGACTAGTTGAACACTGCTCGATTTGACTGACCAGTTGATTTTTGCGAGAATATACTGACCAGTTGAAAACTGCCCAGTTTACAGTTGGGCTAGAATGATCAGTGCAACTGATGATGTTTCAACGTTTTGACCTCTTGGTCGGGCATTTCTGTTTGGTGCACTGTCGTCAAGTATTTCTACTTGATTGCCAGGGTGGGTAAGATCTTGCCCTTTGATCTGGGCGGTCTTCCTCTTCTTGCTGATGACGTCTCTCAAATCCTTCCTAGTAGCAAGTCCTCCTAGCCGGACGAACACTGTACTCTTCGATTTTTCAAAGGGCTTACTACACGGGACCTACTCTCTCTCACTACGCTGCTGGCCAGGATGTAGTGGTGGCTTCTCGACAAGGCCCGGGCAGTCTTTTCCTCCTTCTTGTTGGTCTTTGCCCTCTTTTTCTTTTGATCGGTCGGTTTGATGACTATCAACCTCATCCCGGCCATATCCATCTTTACACTGTGAAGTTTTCTTATCTCCAGGAGGTTTGGTTTGATTATGCCTGGGCGGAGTCTTCTTACTGCTCGACCGGTGACTTTCTGACCTATGGCTTCTGGAAGGGGTTCTAGAATTCTCCCTTTGCATCGATGCAGTCCCAGAGCGAACCTCGTCATCTGCCTGACCAGTGGGATTGCTTCTACTTTTGTCCCCCGAGAATCATCCCTGCCAGCAGGGGACTTATGACCAACATTATTGTTTCTTGCTCCCTGGGCAGCTGCTCGTGCCGCAGCTTGGGCATTGGCCTGGGCCAATTGAGTAGCTGCTTCTAGAGCAAGTGCTGCCTCGCGATGTCGCCGGTAGGCCTCCTCCTTCCGTCGCCTGATCTCTTCGCTTTTGGCATCCACTTCCCGTCTTTGATGCTTGAATGCAGCCTTCTGCCTGGTCATTTCGTCAGCGAAAGACTCCTGTCGAGCGTTGAATTACATCATCTCTTCCTGGAAAGCCGCCATGACTTCCTGGAGTTGTTCAACCTCTGGAGTTATCTCCTCGAGAAAGACCCTGGGCTCAGTGTTAGGGTTCTTAGGTGTAGGACCTTCTAGCCTAACAATTTCTTTTACAGTTAACGTAATGGGCTTCCTAGGTGCCATATTAGGATAGTAGTGTGTTTCTTCTATTCAGGCTCTTAATGAAAGAAACAAAAATGTTGACCACAATTTATGCCAACGACGAGTAGACGAAAAAATGACAATGAAGACAATAGTCTTGAATAAAAAATAAAAACAGCACGACAAATTTTATAGTGGTTCAGCCCCAAAATTTGTTGGTAATAGCCTAATCCACTTGGAGTTGTGATATATGTAGCCTACACTTAAGATCAGAGCCAAATGAATTTCTTAAGTATAAGTTGAAAAATACACAGTTTCTCTCTCTCTAAGTTCTCTCAGAAAATGCCCTAAGAATACCCCAAGTCACAGTCTCAAAGTCTCAAAATTAGAGAGTCTCAAAGTCTCCAAAAGATCATATCCCCTAAAATGATTCCATGAGCTCTTTATTAATAGGCTCATGGATCGTACATGAAAAATATCCCATTTTGACGGGTCCTTGGTTGTTTTAACCAACTTTAATTAATAAAATAATAAAAAAATTCAAATTACAACATTCTAGTTATTACTTCGGGATATCTGAGAAATTCGCGCAGTAGTTATGAGCGATTCGGATTGAAGTTGTTTATGAGATTCCCTCCTGACCAGACAAAATACTTATCCGGTCAGGTAAATCGTTTCCTGACCACTTAAACCCTTTCCTAGTCGGACAAACACCCCTTCTGATGTGTCTGGTCGGGTAAGACTTCCTCCTGACCAGTTAAATTCCTATCCGGCCGGGTGAATTATATCCTGACCAGGTGAAACCATCTTCCGACCAGTGATATCACAAATCTGTGGGTCATTTTCTAACCTTTGCACTTCCATTGGTCAACACATTTATTGACCATTAATGTGTCGCTTGATGATCAACTTGACGATCATGCACTTACACATGTCACTTCTGATTGCCACATCATCGAACTGAAATTTTAGGGATAACAATATTATTTCTTAATATCTGATGAAAATATTGATAAGTACAATTTTGATCATAAATTCTTCATTTCTTTAAGTTTAGATATTGTTTGTTTTTTCGTTATTTTAATGATTTTAGTTTGTTTTTGGTGTTTTTTGATTTGAAGATTACATGGAATTTTTAAGAGTTAAAGTGTCTACTTATCATTATAAAAATAAGTTGAGTTTTAATTAATATTTCTATGAATTTATTTGATGTATTTTTATTTTTGAAATATTTATTTTAATTTGATTTGTTTGGTTCTATACATAAATGTTACATTTTTTTGTAGAGAAAATTATTAACATGGAAAATATATAGAAGGAGTCCAACTGAATTAGGCTCAACCCATATGTCTGAGCCCAAGCCATCCATTTGGAGCCGTTTAAGCTGACTGAGGCTGCCTCCTAGAGCCGCCGAGCTGTCTCCTTCCACCACGTGTCGCTCACTAAAGAGCACATGCAACAATTCAACAGGTGGTTCCATGTGATTTTCTCTCTCCAGGCATGTGGGTTTCACAGCCTAATCCGGTGGAGAGTTTGTCTCAGCCCAAGTAGGGCATCAACAACCTTTTCACGCGTGTGAGAGGATTTTTCTTCAGCTTGATTTACACAAAAAATACCATATTTTTTCTCCAATTTTGCAACAAATTGCTACTGATAATTTTTTACAAGATAAATGGCTACCTCGGGCCGGTCAGTTTTCACTCTTTGATAAACCACTACTGGCAGAAAACTTGAACGTCATTGATTTGAGACTTCAATCGGGTGACTAGGATGTGAATTTTATTGAAGTTGTCTTTAGCAAGGAGGATGCTGATATTATTTTTGGGATGCCTCTTTGTTCTCTCCACGATACTGATAAAATTATTTGGAATTTTTGTAAGGTGTAGCGAACCAATTTTTTTTATTTAATTATTATTTATTTGTTTTGTGTATGTTATTTTGAATTGATTATTTAATCGGATTGCTTTTAATTGTTTGAAATTAGTTTCTTTGTCAATTATTTGTTTACTATAAAGTTTAAAATATAAATTAAGTGTGATATAACATGAGAATGAATGCTAAGACTTTTTCTAGCCTTATCTTGTGTGCGCACATGTAGTAGTGGCCAAGACACCCAAAGTTTCTATCTTGAAAATCATTTAAAAATTAGATGCAATAATTGGATTATATTTCAATCAAGGTAAAATGAATAATTGTGTTGTTTCTATTTTTAGATTATTTTCCTTGATTCCAAGCAAATAGAAATTTCCTTGATCATGTTGTCTAGATTTTTAAAGTTACATTTTTCTTGTAATTCTTTTGTTAATTAGAAATAAAGGAATTAATTGTTTCCTCTATTAGTGCTACCCGAATGTGAGAGTGTGCAAGGTGTGTGTGGGTGGCGGTTAACCAATGGATTTTCCATTGGTGGTGATTTCCAATTTTGTAGATAATTCCATCAATATTTAGTTGTCAATTTGCATGATAATAGAAGAGGGAATCAATGGAATTAACTTGCCAATGAATGAGAATGTGCTAGAGGGGGAGTCGGCTAGGGTAAGGGCATAAGTTTGGTTTCCCTTTCTCTTTTAATAGTTATCTTCTTCTTTCTCTCATCACCACTTGTAGCCGCCCAACACCAAGGAGAAAAACTCAAGAAAATTCAACCTCTCTCTCTTCACTTTCCCATTGCCAACCACCTCCAGGGAGGTACTAGAAAAATATTTCTTTCATCATCTAATTGCTTTCAACGTGGCCACCATTAGTGGAGAAGAGGAATTTCATTATTCTTCTTTCTTTCTTTGTTCTTCAAGGCAAGGAAGTTAAGGTTTTCGAGTTTAGAAAAGTTAAGATAGTGTTCATTGGTTTTCCTTCTTCTCATCTTTCATTCCAAATTCTAAAAATATTAATGTTTGAGGTGTTTCGCATCTAGGTTTTTGAGATAAGCACAGAGGGTCTCAAGGGACACATCTCTAGAATTTTTGGGCTACGAAAAATCATCAGAAGGTTTGTGTTCTCTGTGAGTTTGATGTTGATCTTGTCCCTCTATGAGTTTTTGATGATGATCTTGTTTCTCTATGTGTTATGATGTTGTCCTCCCTTTTTCTTCTATTTTTTTAAACTCATGAGAAACATGCTAGGGTTGTACATATAATTTTGAGGCATCAATATTTTCTTTTCTATGAATAAACTCAATTGTATTTGTATGTATATAGTAATATGGTATAGGCTTGTATTGAGGTATGTGTATGTGTATGTATGTGTGTGTGTTTGTATAGGTATGAATAGTAAAAGATATATATATCTATTTTATGGGTATATGATAACTCCATTTCAGTGTCATTCTAGGATGTGTTTTTGTGGTAATCTTGAGTCTTTTTGTTTGTTTTATGCAAGATTACGTTTTTGTTTGTCTTTGTTGTTGGTCGATGCTATGAATCATGAGTTAAACGCGGAAAGAAGAAGAAATGGTGAAAAATTTGAGCTTTTTGTGGTTGTTTGGTGGTTGAATGAGAAGCTAGAAGAAGTTTTTGATGAAGTTGATGAAGGAAGGATTCAAAATGGTCAAGTTTTGAGAAAAATAGAATTAAAGTCACGACATGGGCTTAAGGGCTGCGGCTCTAGCAAAGTCAGAAACTATGCACAATCTGGCATGAATTAATGTTGCAGCATGCCCTTTAGGGTCACGGCATGACGAGTGGTAAAGAGCAAAGAAACTGGGCATTCACACGGGTCGAGGCATGGAATCATAAGGGTCGTGGCGCTTGAAGCAGGAGGCGCGAACCTCCTGGGCATTTTGAAGACACAAGTCGCGGCATGGAAATGTCAGTGCCGTGGCGCGCCTCCCTGAAGAGAGAAAAAAATGTTATTTAGGTTTAAAACATTAGAGATTAGGTTTTTAATTAAGGAGAATTAAGATTTTTAATTACGAATTTTCAGAACGTTCTTGACGGCTAAGCTTATTTTCTGCATTTTTCTTCTTTAATTTCTTTTCATGTTTTGGATATTAAAGATGGTAACATTTATTTTTATGGTGTTAGCTTTGTTTGCCATGAACTAAATATTTTTCTCTAGGTTTTAATGTAGTCACTTTGGATCTTGTTGATTTTCTATTAAGTGCAATTTTATTCTTCTTCTTTTATTCTTAATCTCCACTGGTTTCTGTTTAATGCTTACAATTTATTGGCCATTTATTGTATGATTTATCATTTTAATTTGAGATCCGAGAGGGGAGAGTTAATTTGTAACGCCCTAGATAGCCAAGACCATTACACTGTGTGTTTATAAAGGTGCAAGACTTGCTAATCAAGTCATTTAATTCAAAACGTGTTACTGAAACTATAGTTGAACTGGGGTTAAAAGATTTTGGTCTCAAAAGCTGCATTTCTTATAAATAAATATTTTCTTTTTACATGGGATCCCAAAAGTAATAAGTCAAAGACCGTCTACAAAAGGTTCAAGATTTAGATACAATGATTAGCCACTCTAAGGCAAAACAGACGGTTAAGCATTTCTTGTCCTGTTCCACTTCTCGGCCGTGGCGACCGAACAACTGACTATGTACATTCAGCCCCGCAGCTCTCCATCTCAGGATTGGTCCAACTTGCCCTTGCCTTTACCTGCACCATGTAGCACCCGTGAGCCAAGGCCCAGCAAGAAAACACAATAATAGATCACAATCATTCAATAACAATCAGATAACTCATACCGCATAAGCATGTACTCAATAGTCTAAGCATTCATGTTAATCAAGTATTCAACATACCAAATATATCATTTCATATCAACAATCAAACCACATATGATAACTAGGGTTAACGCCCCTAGGCCGCACCCCCTATTTATCCCACTGACTCCGGCCCGCTTAAACCAAGCTCAGTGAATATTAAGCTGTCCTCGACTACCAGTGGCTGAGCCGCGCCCTGTGCGCAAGTATAATTTACGGCACCCTTAGGTCGTTTATCACATATCCCATGGCGTAATACCATCTATGACATTATACAGATATCAGGAGCACTTAGTCCCATGACAAACACATAACCGGGTGCAGTTTTCTTACCTTTAGATTTGCTAGCTTTGTTCGATTTGACCCTCAAGCACGATCCCTCTTGAGCCCTAGCATACATCTAGTCACAACCATAGATCAGAATCATCACCAAACCTCAAGTCCAAAATCTAGCCTCGGGACCAATCCCAAGCCCTCGAGAAGCCCTAATTCCACCAAACGGGGTGGTGGAATCGAACCTCAAACCCCCGAGCAAAAACCTTTGAAAATAACCCAAAAACCCCTTTTTGGAAACAAGGTAGCGCTACATCACTCTAAGAAGAGCGCTATAGCGCTAAAAATAGAGCCAAAAGGCTCTGAAACTTCAGGGCCTAGCGCTGTAGCGCTAGTCACAGCACAGCCCTGCACAACATTTTCTCCTTCGAATTTTCCTGAGCCAAACCTTACCAAAACTCTTCCAAACTTCAACCAAGCTCAAAAAAAAGCCTACCAACCTCCTCCACTCATCCCAAACATCCCAACAACACTTAATTCAATCACATGCACCCGTAATCAAAAAATTCACCATAGCTGGACCTAAAGCTCAGAAACTCAGCAAAACTACAGAAATCACAAAGCTTAAAACTAAAGTTCCTTACCTCTGATGGATGAGCTTAGCCTAGGTTGTCCTTCTCCCTAGCTTGACCTTCACCTCCTCAAATCTTAGATTCAATTTCCCTAGAATTCCCCATCAAGACTCAGCTCAAAATCCATAAGAATACCAAAAACTAGAAATTGAAAACTACCTTGAACCTTACCTCAAATGAATGGATCGCTCTTGCTAAATCCTTGCTAATTCTTCAAGCCAGACCAAGGACTCTAGCCTCAAGCTTCTGCTCTAACTCTCCCTGAGTTTCTGCCCCAAAAGACCTCAAGAATCGATGGAGAAAAGCTTAAATCTCGAGAGAGAAAAATAGACTTCCTATTTCCCTTTTTCCTTCTCTTCTTTCTTTTATTTCCTTTCTTTCCTTCAGAATTCTAGCCCTTTCTACACAACCCACTAAGGCATAAAGCCTAATAACATTTATCCTTTATAAGCCAAATGACCACAATACCCTCCCATAAATCCTAAGCCTTTTAATCCACCTAGGGGCATTTTGGTCATTACACCCAATTCCCGCTAATTCCTCAAGTGTCTCTAATATTTAACGCTTACTTCCCAATTCCTAAATAATCACCAATTATATTCCTCAATGTCAAAATTAACCCCAATATATTCTCTAAATTCCCAGAAATACCCCCAGGCTCGACCCAAGCCGGGTATAAATCCCCGTCGTGACTTTTCGCTAAACCGCTCACTGGGATCACATCGAATCACATATTATAAATATATCCACATAATAATGTGGTCTCATCAATTTATCACAAATATATACAGTTATGCCCTCAACAAGCCAAAATTTACAATTATGCCCTTTTAACCTAATCAGGGCCTACATGCATACTAGTACACATGGTCTTACGTCACAGATATTCAAATAATCATATAACATGCTTTAATCATTAAATCACATATAATCCAATTATGCCCTCCCGGCACACTAATCAAGGCCCTTAAGCCTTATTAGTAAATTTGGGTCGTTACATAATTTTTCTATAGCCATTGAGACATAGATTGCATATAGGACAATAGTATCTATATGATTTGTGTATTTTTTAAGGTTATGATGTTTAATGTCTGCTATGTGTTAAAATTTGTCACAGATATGTAGAAGATTTGCATATAGGTTGATGTCTTTTTATCTTGATAAAGAATTAAGATTGTCTTTGATAACCCACTATTAAAATAGAACTAGAAGATTGAATTGTGCTGAAATAGTTAAATTGACAAGTGAATTAGTTGATGAAATTAATACCCTAGGTATTTATTCTTGAATTACTCATTATTATTGTTTTGTTTACTTTAGTTTTTATTATTATTTTATTAATTAATCTGAATTTCAATACTCAAATTGAAACCAAGAGTAAATTATTGGTAATTTATTAGTAGTCTATGTGGGACGATCCTGTTTTTACGGAAATTATTACTTGTCGCGACCATGTATACTTGTGTGAGTTATTTGACTGATCATGTTTTTGGCGCCGTTGCCAAGGACTATTTGATCAATATAAAATAATTATTATTTTTCTAATTTGGCTTCTCTTTGACACTTTAGTTAATATATTTCCTTTCTTGCCTCATGATTTCAGGGTTAATTTGTGTATGAGACGTCAAGGATTGGTGTTACTAGTGCCTGTTGATCCTAAGATTAAGAAGACTTGTAAGAGGAATAGAAAACAAAAGAGGTTAGAGAGAATGGCTTAGAATGCGAATAATGGTGTCAACAACAATGAAAATCTGGGTAACGTAGCAGCTGAGGCTGATCCACCATTGTGAAATTATGTACTCCCTACTGTTACGGGGATACATTCAAGTATTTGTTCTCCTACTATTGAGGCAAATAATTTTGAGATAAAACCCTCAATTATTCAAATGGTATAGAATTGTGTACAATTCGGGGGATTACCAAATGAGGATCCAAATCTCCACATCACAAACTTGTGCGACATTCAAAATGAACGGGGTGAGTAACGATGCTGTCAGATTAAGATTATTCCAGTTTTCGTTAAGAGACAGAGCTAAGAGTTGGTTGAATTCATTACAAGCCAACTTTTTTGCCACTTGGGAAGACTTGGCTCAGAAATTTCTTGGTAAATATTTTCCCCCTGCTAAGTCAGCGCGATATAGAGAAGAAATTAATAACTTCCATCAGCTAGATGGGGAGTCCTTATATGATGCGTGTGAACATTTTAAAGAGTTGCAAAGGAAGTGCTCACATCATGGAATAGAGAAGTGGTTATTGGTGCACACATTTTATAAGGGTTTGAGGGGAAATACAAGAACCATTATTGATGCAGCATCGAGATGAGCATTTATGAGAAAAAGTGCTAATGAAACTTATAAATTACTGGAAGAGATGGCCATGAATAATTACAATTAGAGCACTGAGCGTGAGAATAAGAAGTTGGCAGGAGTCTTAGAGGTCAATTCTATTGCTTTATTGACCGCTCAAGTGGCATCTCTAACCAAGCAATTACAACACAATAGTCTCGCCGCCCAAGCAATGCAAGTACCAAATGTAATGAGTTGTGAGAGTTGTGGGGACCCACATTCTTATGAACAATGCCCAAGTATTGCTCGTTGCTCAACAGACGTGAACAGTTTGCCTTAGGAACAGGCACAGGATATTGGTAACTTCCCAAGACCTTCCCACAACCCTTACTCAAATACATATACTCCTGCGTGGAAGAATCATCCTAACCTGTCTTGGAAAAATAACCAAGGACTACAGCCATAGTATCAACAATAACCACCTCAACACCCACCTCACCAATAGACCTATGGACTACACCCTAGGCCTTATTATGATCCAAACCCACGCCCATCTCATCCACCACCACACCCTCCAATGAACCCACCAACAGCTCCACCTGACCAGTTAAATCAACTCATGACAGAGACAAGGGCTTCAATCAAGAATTTGGAGACACAAATGGGTTAGTTAGCTAAACTACTTTCTAGTAGACCACAAGGGAATTTTCCTAGTTCCATATAGGTAAACCCCAAAGAACAGTGTCAAGCGGTCACTTTAAGGAGTGGGACTAGTTATAAGGGGCCTTCAATTTCACTTCAAGAGGTAGAGGTGAAGTGTCAGGATAAACAGGTAGCTACACTAGAGTAGAAGAGGGTCAATGATGATTTTTAGAAAAAGGGTAATTCAAAAGCTGAGATTGTGGAACCTACTCCTAAATTACAATATCCTCAGAGGTGTAGGAAAGTGAATCTCGATAAGTAATTCTCCAAATTTCTTGAGGTGTTTAAGAAACTTCACATTAACTGTAACGCCCTGGATAACCAAGACCGTTACACTGTGTGTTTAAAATAGTGCAGGACTTGCTAATCAAGTCATTTAAATGAAAATGTGATCCTAAAAGCATAAACAAGTTAGGTTTAAAATATTTTGGTCATAAGCGGATAATTTTCATTAAAATGAATGTTTAGTACATGGGATCTCAAAAATAGGGTTTAAAGAACATATTTACAAAATTTCCAAAAGTTATAAACAATCAAGGCCACTCTAATGGAAAAATACACATTTTAGGTTTCTAATCCCTATACAATCCCTCGACCGTGGCGGCCGAGCAGCTGACAATGTACACCTCACCCCCAAAGCTCTCCAACTCATGATTGATCTATCATACCTTTACCTTAACTTGCACCACGTAGCACCCGTGAGTCGAGATCTAGCAAGAAAACCATAAAATCATAGCATAGCAAATAACAATAATCAATAATTCATAAAACATCACCAAACACTCAGCAATCCATAGCATTAACATAATTAGTGATAACAGTTGACAAATTAACAATCTATTATCCAAGTATTCAACATGTCATATTCATCAAATTAACCACTAAAAAACATATCATACAATATACAGGGTCGGCGCCCTTAGGCCGCACCCTCAGTTTAAGTCAATGTCTTCGGCTCATATAGGCCGAGCCTAGTGTTCAACCCACTGAATCTGGCTTGCTTAGGCCAAGCTCAGTGATTATTTAATTAACCTCAGCTACCAGTAGCCGAGTTGCGTCCTTGTGCGCCAATAGTAATTCTGGCACTTTTAAGTTGTTTATTTCATACTCGCAGGGCATAATACCACCACACAATATTGCATACAAATATAGGGAACTCTTAGTCCCAACTTATCCACATAAAAGAGTGCAGTTTTCTTACCTTTAAATTCCGAGTGGAGAATGCGAAATGGTTCCGAGCACGATCCTTAGCTCCGAGCCTTGGCGATAAACCTAGTCACAATTCATAAATGGTACCTTGATGAGTTTAAATTCCAAAGGAAAATCCCGGGACCAAATGCACGCTCTCAAGACCTCTAATTCCACCAAACAAAGTGGTGAAACCGTCCCTCCGAGCCCCCAAGAAAAACCCTAAAAAGTACCTAAAAACCAAGATTTGGAGGTAGGGTAGCGCTACAGTGCTACCTATAGGGCGCTACAACGCTACAACACAGGAACCAATGCCCCCCAGAAACGCAGCCTAGCACTGTAGCGCTCCCAACCTAGCGCTACAGTGCTAGCACCAGATATGGAAATTTCTGGGTTTCTCCCTTCGAACTTTCTTGAGCCAAAGCTCCAAAAATTCACTCCAATCATCATTCAAACTTAAAATTAACCTTAGAACTACACTCTACTCATCATAGGCAACAAAACCCAACCAAGTTTTTCCCAAAAACTCCAATCAATCCCCAAAACCCATATTCAAACTCTTAAACCCAAACACCATAAAGACGGAGTAAGAACTCAGAAATTCTAGAGGTTAAAGCTCATATTCAACATGAAATACTTATTTTAAACATTAAAAACCTTAGCAATAATTCACCACTTGAATTCTCATAACTCTACTCAACAACCCAGTAAAAATACAGAGATCAAAACTAGGGTTCTTACCTCTAATTGGAGCCTAATTCCCAGCTGAGTTTTCTAGTTGCTTAGCTTCAACTCTTCAAGCCTTCCCTTCAATTTTTCCCAGAGACCTCCCTTCAATTTTGCTCCCAAAAGCACAGTTAAATGCCTAAGCCATTTTTCCCTTACTTCAAAACACCAAGGAGAAAGAGAGGAAAGGAAGAAATCGATAAAGAGAAAGGAAATGAGCAGGATGTTCTAGTTCCTTCTATTTTATCCCTAAGTAATTCTAAGTATATCCATTAGTACCTAGGTGAAAGACCATTTTGCCCTCCCTCACAAGACTTAGTTCCTTAATTGCTTTAAGGGTAAATTGGTCATTTTACACCCGATTCCTACTAATTCCTCAAGTGTTCCTAATATTTATCATTTAATCTCATCATCCAGTTATTTATCCAACAACTAATAATTCCCAAAAAATTCCCTAAATTCCAAAAACTACCCCCAAGCTCCCCTGAGTCGGGTATTAATCCCCGCCGTGACTATTTTGTCAATCCGCTTGCTAGGACCGTCTCGAGCCATATGCTGCAAATATATCCACATAATAATGTAGTCTCAAAAATTTATCACACATAATTACATTTATGCCCTCAATAGGCCAAAATTACAAATATGCCCTTACAAGATAAACAGGGCCCACATGCATTTTTAATACTCATAAACATGCATTTAATCATTTTCACATAATCATATATTTTATCATTAATTCACATAAATACCAATTATGCCCTCCCGCCACACTAATCAAGGCCCTTAAGCCTTATTAGTAATTTTGGGTCGTTACATCAACATACCATTTGTTGAGGCTTTGGAGAAAATGCCCAGCAATGTGAAGTTCATTAAGGATATATTATCCAAGAAAAGGTGAATGGAGGATTTTAAGATAGTGGCTTTGACAGAGGAGTGCAACGCCATCTTACAGAGGAAGCTCCCTCAAAAATTAAGGGATCTAGGCATTTTTACTATCCCGTGCACCATATGGAATTTTCAGTGTGAGAGAGCTCTTTGTGATTTTGGTGCTAGTATTAATTTAATGTCATTGTTAGTTTATCGAAGATTGGGGTTAGGAGAAGTGTGCCCCATTACAATGACACTACAGTTAGTGGACAGGTCTATTAAGCATCCTCGTGGGATTATAGAGGACGTCCTAGTAAAGGTAGATAAATTCATCTTCCCAGTGGATTTTATTGTATTAGATATGGAGGAAGCTGAGAATGTGCCTATTATATTGGGAAGACCATTTTTAGCCATGGGGCAGGCGTTGATTGATGCCCAAAAGGGTGAGTTAAGGCTCAGAGTACAAGGCGATGAGGTGGTTTTTAATGTCTTAAAGCCTTGAAATACCCTCCAGGTAGTGGTGATAGTTGTTTCAGTTTCAATGTATTGGAGGAACAAGGAGAACGAGTCAAGTCTATTGAGGACCTACTTGAGTAAAATTTGGTTGCAAGGCAAGAGGAGTGTGATGGTACTGAAGCCATCGAATATGTTTAGTGGTTGAACTCAGCGGAACAAGTTTATAAAAAGAAATATGAGGAATTGGGGAAAATTTGTGAGATACCGCTCCCTTCGATTGAGAAACCACTAGTCCTTGAGTTAAAGACATTGCCTGATCACCTTCTGTATCTTTTAAAAGTAAAATAAGAATACAAATTTTTAGTATATTAAATTTTGATCAAGTTTAAAATTTAGTTACTTTTTGGTCAACACAATATAAAAAATAAACTAAAAGGTTTCTTTTTATTCTGGTCATCTTCTCCGACGACGGCCAAAAAACATATGCTTCCCACATATCAAAATGATCACCTTGTAGAGTAGGTCGTGATGGTACCACTGTTGAGCCCAACCAACAAGCGGTGTGCTCGGAAAAGTTTTTTGAAATTAAAGATAAGAGAGAATGTAAGAAATTAATAAAAAAAAAGTATAGTGGTGAGAGAGGGAGAGAGAGAGAGAGGCCCCATATCATGAAAAAAAAACAAAAATAAAATAAACAAAAGTTCAAAAAATGGTATAAAACATGGTGAAAAAAGTAACTAATTGGTAACTTATTAACATTTTAAGTAAAAAAAAATATTACTTTTTTAAACCCAGAAAAACGGGAAAACTGGAATTTCAGGAAAGTTTCAAATTCAGGTATATTACTTTTAGAATCTGGTATTTTTTGATGACGTGGTAAGGTATTTTTGTAAATAAAATTTTGTAGGTGATTTTTGTATTTTTTTTTTATATTATAGGTATAGAATTGTAAAAATCACATATTATTTCCACTTCATTGTCTACTATGGAAGAAGAGAAGCTACTTAAGATGTTCAGGGCTCATAAGCTAGTAATTGGGTGGACTTTGGCAGATATTAAGGGTATCAGTCCTTCAACGATGATGCACCGTATATTAATGTAGGAGGATAGTAAGCCTAGTATCAATGCTCAGAGGAGGCTTAATCCTTCAATGAAAGACATAGTAAGGAAGGAAATCCTTAAATGGTTGGATGCAGGGGTGATTTACCGAATATCTGACAGTGCATGGGTTAGTCATGTTCAGGTAGTCCCGAAAAAAGGTGGCATGACGGTGGTTAAGAATGATAATGATGAACTGATTCCAACTCGTACGGTAACGGGGTGGAGAATTTGTATTGACTATCGTAAACTGAATACGGCAACTAGGAAGAACCATTTCCCCTTGCCTTTTGTAGATCAGATGTTGGACAGATTGGCAGGCCATCCTTATTACTGTTTCTTGGATGGGTATTTGGGGTACCATCAAATTCCCATTGCACTGGAGGACCAAGAAAATACCACCTTCATGTGCCCCTATGGAACATTTGCATTTAGGAGAATGTCGTTTGGGTTGTGTAACGCTCCAGCAACGTTTCAGAGATGTATGATGTCTATCTTCTCAGACATGGTTGAAAAAGGTATAGAAATCTTCATGGATGACTTTTTCGTCTTTGGTACCACTTTTGATGGATGTTTGGCTAATTTGGAGATTGTTTTGAAAAGACCTAAGGAGTCAAACTTAGTATTAAATTGGGAGAAATGTCACTTTATGGTGACGAAAGGAATAGTCTTGGGCCACAAGATTTCATGCCATGGTATTGAGGTAGACAGTGCCAAGATATCTATAATAGAAAACTTACCTCCATAGGTGTCTGTTAAGGGGGTTTGTAGTTTCTTGGGCCACGCTGGATTTTATAGAAGGTCTATAAAGGACTTTTCGAAGATTTCGAAGCCCTTATCCAGTCTACTTGTGAATGGGGTGATGTTTGACTTTGATATTGAATGTTTAAAGGCATTTAACATGCTGAAGGAGAAATTGGTTTCTACTCCTATAGTTGTGTCATTGAATTGAGATCAACCTTTTGAGCTTATGTTTGATGCAAGTGACTATGCAGTGGGAGCGATGTTGGGACAGCGTGTAGATAAGGCATTCAGGACTATTTACTATGCTAGTAGAACTCTTAATGATGCTTAACTTAATTATGCTACCATGGAGAAAGAGTTACTATCCATAGTATTTTCTTTTGACAAATTCAGACCTTACCTATTTGGTAATAAGGTCATAGTATATACAGACCATTCTGCAATAAAATACCTTATGACCAAGAAGGACGCTAAGCCACGTTTGATTCGTTGGGTTTTTTTGGTACAAGAGTTCGATATGGAAATCCGGGACAAAAAGGGGACTGAAAATTTGGTAGCGAATCACTTATCGAGGCATGAGAATGAGAATGAGGCTAGTGGAGTTCACATTGATGATAAATTTTCGGATGAGCAACTCTTTGGTGTAAGTAATGATGAGGGGGTGCCTTGGTTTGCGGATTATGTGAACTTTTTGGTTGCCAAGGTTCTACCTCCGGAGATGTCGAAGAAATTCTATTAGGAGGTTAAGCACTATTATTGGGAAGATCCCATTCTCTATCGTCACTGTGCAGACCAGGTTATTAGAAGGTGTGTGTCTGAGGAGGAAATTTAATCTATCTTGATTCATTGTCACACTTTACAATGTGGTGGTCACTTTGGTGACACTAGGACAGCAGCAAAGGTCTTACAATCAAGATTTTATTGGCCTACACTGTTCAAGGATGCCAATCTGTTTGTAAAAAGTTGTGACTATTGTCAAAAAATTGGGAATATCTCTAGTAGAGACCAAATGCCTATGACAGGGATCCTAGAAGTGGAATTATTTGATGTGTGGGGGATCGATTTTATGGGACCTTTCCCGTCGTCCTTTAATAATAAATACATACTCCTGGCTGTGGATTATCTATCAAAATGGGTGGAAGCTGTAGCTACTCCTACAAAAGATGGGAAGGTAGTATTGAATTTCCTGCACAAGCATATTTTTTCCCAATTTGGAACTCCCCAAACAATCATAAGCGATGAAGGGAGTCATTTCTACAATCACAGTTTCACTGCATTATGCGCCCGATGTGGAGTTCACCACCGCACTACATTGGCCTATCATCCCCAAGCATGGCCAAGCGAAAGTATCAAATCGAGAAATAAAGAGTATACTTGAAAACACTGTGAATACGTCAAGGAAAGACTAGTCAAAGAGGCTTGATGAATCCTTATGGGCATATATAACTGCTTTCAAAACACCCATAGGGTTGTCACCATATCGCTTGGTATTTGGGAAGGCATGTCATCTTCCTGTGGAGCTTGAACATAGGGCATATTGGGCTGTGAAAAAGCTAAATGTGGATTTGTATAAAGTTGGAGAGAAAAGGCTCATGGATATGAATAAATTATAAGAGTTCCGCAATGAGGCTTATGAGAATGCAAAAATCTAAAAGGAGAAGACGAAGGCCTTCCATGACAAGTGTATCTTGTGTAAAGACTTTCAACCGGGGGGATAAAGTGCTTTTATACAATTCAAGGTTGAAATTATTTTGGGCAAGTTAAAATGAAGGTGGTCAGGACCTTTTACAGTGGCAGTAGCGCTTCCATATGATGCAGTGCAAATACATAGCGAGAAGACCGAGAATTTTAAGGTGAATGGTAAACGATTAAAGCACAACATTGAGGGCCAAGTAGAAATGACCAAGTTTATAATGATTCTAAGACCCATTTGAGAAGGGAAGGCACCGTCTAGTTAAAAGACGTAAAAGACAGCGTTGTAGGATGTTTTTAATTTTTTTAATTTTATGCTTTAAGTTTAATTGGAACAATTTGAGTTTTCAGTTTTAATTTTTAGTTGTAATATTTCTTTTTTTTTAAGTTTCAATTAGGTTGTATTTAGGATTCATGAAAATCATGAAAAGAAAAGTCTATTTTGAAAGAAAAATTCGTGTGGAGGCCAAGTCGTGACTTACTTTGGCTAAGTCGCGACTTCTGAGAATGTCAGGATCAAAGAAAAGGAAAGTGGGAATTAGTGCTGCGGCATGCTCTTTAGAGTCGCGGCCTAGAGAGGATGAAATTTTTAAGGAAGAATTAGGGCCACAGCATGCTGAATAGAGTTGCCGCATGAGGCGAAGTCAGAGATGGGTCCAATTTCGAGGGGTGAAATGGGCTGCGACATGGCGTTTAAGAGCTGCGGCTTCTAGAAATGTTTTAGAGGCTGGCCGTGGCATGTACACTGGAGAGTCGCGACGCTTGGGTTTGAAGGGAAGGCAAAATTAGACACGCGCCGCGATATGGAAATGCTTGAGTCGCGGCGTGCCCCCATATCAGCCTATAAACCAACCTAAACCCTCATTTTTTTGACATAATTCCAAATCACTTCATCTCTCTACAAAATTTTCTCTCACTCTCTCATTCTCATTTCTCTCACCGATTTTCTAATCCAAATATCATCCTCAAGGTCTTCAAAAATCCAACACCAACTTTACAAAATCTTCAATTTCAACATCCAATCCCAATTTCTCACAAAGCCTAGCCTTCATTCCATCAACAAAGCCCTAAAATTCATCACATCATTTGAAGAACGAAGGAAGAAGTTTGGGGGAAGATCTTCACGGGTTCTAGACTTCTACGGGCAAGTAAGTTGTATTTTCATTCAATTTCATTAGCAATTTTTGAGACCTCAAATTTTGGGACCTCAAATTTTAAGGGGAGGTGCTGCCCAAATATTCTTAAAACCTTAAGATACAATTTTTGAGATATGAAAGAACCCATCTAGGGCAGCCACCACTAAGAAAAATAGTCGTGCCTCCACATCCAGCCAACCACCACAACCCAAGCCTATTCCATAACCACCTCCTTTGATTGAATATGTTTATGCACTGTTTATTAACAAGGATGCTTTTGAGCATTATCAAAAGTGTTGTTTAAAGAGACTCATTAAGGAGCAAGGCATGGAATATTAGGATTCTCCCTTCGAAAATGATATTTACAAGATTATAAGACAAGAAATACAAGGGAGAAAATGACCAAGGTCAATTGTCCTATGGTCTATGAATTTTATGCTAATTTTCCAGGCTCTAGGAATAGGGAAGGTGCTCTGTAGAGGGATAAAGGTGGAATGTGATGTGGATAACATTGATGCCCTGTATGGCTTACCGATGATACCGTGATAGGAAGATCAATATCATCGGTTGGTTACTTCTGGGAATATTGATTGGAATGAGGTGAATGTCACTTTGGGTATTCCTGGATCACAATTTCTGATGAAAGATGGGCAGCCAAAGACTTTTTGGTGGTACCAATGAATAGAGTGGTCTGAGCGTGGATGTTATTTGTGAGTGCTAGACTTATGCCTAACACTCACTTATCTGATGTTGGGATTGGCTGTTGTTTTTTTTTTTATTTATGCCATTATGAAGGGGTTGTCGGTGGATATTGGGAGGGTGATACCGTCAAGTATTCGTGATTTATGCCGTCTTCACACTACAGCTGGCTTGGGACGTGGGTCTATGATCACCGACCTATGTGAGGTATGGGAGGTGCCGATGTACCCAAGTGATTATTATATGAAGGGTATGGGGTCGATTTATCAATCTACCATGCATGGTTTTCAACCACCTTTTATGGAACCCCCAGTACCACACCCTCGTGGAGCCCAAGTTAAGGAGGAAGGTGAACACGCAAATGCCCAAGCTAATGTAAATGTCCCACAGCATAAAGTGGAGGTCGTTGTAGGAGAGCAACCACCCTATTTGACTTTGCAAACACCAAGCGATTTGAACACAACCCGCCTCAATTATATTATTAGACAAGGACAGCACACTCATCAGTACTTGAGTGCTTTCCATTATTAAACGAGGGGGTGGGTTGACCAGGATAATGGGGCTCTGTATTGAATGACCAAAAATGAGGCGGACCAGACTTTCTATCAATATCTGCCTCCGTGGAGGCCGTTTGATGAACCACCATCATTTTGAGCTGAGTCATAGCAGGTAAGTTTCTTTCCTTAACTTTTCTATACATTGGGGAAAATGTTTGGTTTAAGTTTGGGGGAGGGACTTAAAAGTTGTGTGTCTGTGTATATTTGTTTTTTCTTTTGTGTTTGAGTCATTGTTTTGTTTATGTCATTTTGAGTTTTTAGTTTGAGTCTAACGTGACTTTGTTGTGAACCATGATTGCTAGTGAAGATAAAGTGAACGATAGATAGTATAATTTAAAGAAAATGAATTCATGAAATCTTGTGTAATTGGTTAACTGTTTTTGTATTTCACTTTAGTGTGTCAGGATACTTAGAAAACATTTTCATGCTCTATGCGTTGTACAATTTAATTTTTTTATGCCTATTGAATGGATTTGTGGATTGAATAATGGAAATTTGTAAATTCTAGAAGTTGCTTATTTGTTATTCGAGGTGAAATAATACATCATGCTTGTTTGTAAAAATGATTTAGGTCATTTTTGGATCGTTTGAGCCTTTCTTGCCAACCTTGAAATTTATTTTCTATTGATCACCATCGTTGAGCTTAATTTTGTACATTTTTGTTCTGAGCCACTAATAAAGCCTAAGAATTGAACCCTTGATATAAATTCTTCCCTAAAGATATTATGATGCACATGATGACAATATGGTGGGGAATTGTATTGGGGTTATTTGGGAAAGCTAGTGGGATTCTAACAAAAATAGAGAGAGTATATGAAAAAGAAATTTTCTTGATTATATATGAACTACACTCTTAATGTATAAAAAGAAATAAGTTTGGGGGAGTGTAGTTAGTATCTGGAAAAAAAAAAGAATAAAAACATATATATCTCTCTAGGTCAAGAAAAAGGAAATTATTGGGGGGTTTATTAATTGGGTGGAAGAAAAAGGTCATGTGCTAGTGGTAAATTTGAGCTTAAAAAGTCTTTCATATCTACCTTTACCTAAGCCATTTAATTACAAGCCTATAAAGTCCTATTGATTTCTAAGCATGTTTTGGTGTATATTAGTGGAGAATGGAAAATAAGTAAGCATATGGAATACATAATTGGTTAGTGGTATGTTTGACTGAAATTCAATTTGTATTGATGAATTCATTGTGTTATTTGTTGATCATGATTAGGTTGCCTCAGATGTTGATAGGTTAAAGTGTTTTAGAGTAGTAATTGAATGAAAATCTGGGTTAAGATCAATGTATTGTAGTTTTATGAGAATTATGCTATTTACATTCATGATTTGGAGGCATTAAAAATTGTGGTTCATACAGGTTCACATTAAAAGTGTGTTGTGTTTTGTTTAGTGTTATTTTTGATAATATTTTTGTTTTTTTGTGCAAGCTTACACTTTTGTTTGTCTTTGTTGTAGGTTGGCGCTATGAATCATGAGTTAAATGCGGAAAGACGAAGAAATGGTGGAAATTTTGTGCTTTTGGTGGTTGTTTGAGTCAAATTGGCATGAAGGAGAAGCTAGAAGAATTTTTTGATGAAGTTGATTTAGGAAGGATTGAAAATGGTCAAGTTTTGAGAAAAATAGAATTAGAGTTGCAACATGGGCTTAAGGGTTGCGGCCCTTGAAGCAGGAGGCGCGAACCTCCTGGGCATTTTGAAGACACGGCCCGCAGCATAGAAATGTTAGTGCTGCGGCACGCCTCCTTGATGAGAGAAAAAATGTTATTTAGGTTTAAAACAATAGAGATTAGGTTTTTAATTAAGGAGAATTAAGGTTTTTAATTACGAATTTTGCAGAGCGTTCTTGATGACTAAGCATACTTTTTGCATTTTTCTTCTTTAATTTCTTTTCAAGTTTTGGATATTAAAGATGATAACATTTATTTTTATGGAGTTACCTTTCTTTGCCATGAACTAAATATTTTTCTCTAGGGTTTAATGTAGTCACTTTGGATCTTGTTGATTTTCTATTAAGTGCAATTTTATTCTTCTTCTTCTTCTTCTTCTATTCTTAATGTCTACTGGTTTGTGTTTAATGCTTACTGTTATCCCTGTTTTCCCCTTTAACACGTGTCATGACCCAATGGGCCTATGAGCTCCTTTAAGTAGACCAGGGCCCATCCTGAGCCCGATGAACAAGGAAGTAGAAAGTACTACAAGCCCAGTCATCAACAAGCCTAATAACGTGTGATAGGCGTGACCGTGACAAGGGAACCGAGACCAAGATGCAGGCCCAACTCACCTTCCTGGTCCCAACCTATCTGTACCCTCTGGGATATCAATAGGGATGGCAGGCTCATGAGTTTGGGAATACTTGTCAAGAATGAACCCGAGCCCTGGTGAACGAACCGGGATCCCAATAAATGAACTGGGATATTAGTAAAGGAACCCAGACCATGTCTAGATGAGGCAAGATTGACCTTCCCCGACGCTGACACATTTCCAAGAAACACGGAAGTTGGTCCCCTCAACTAACCTGCAGAAGAGGTTACATACGGAACGTACGTTGCTACTAAGAAATAGTACTTCCACTACTCTAATAGATCTTGTCCCCAGGATCCCCTTAGAAGCCCATGTAAACCAGTCTGAGGTTATGTACTATTGATAGCTGTACGACTTGGCCACGCCCATGCCGGCCCAATGGGTCCTAATTAATATGTATTATTTAGTAATATCCTTTGTATTAAGCCTCCATTAGCAGGCAAACCATGATTACATCCCTATTGGGCCCGGATTAGTCCGGCCCAAGCCCATCGCAACTAAACTTGCCTATAAATCGAACCAGTTGTGCACTGTAACGGGATGGGAGATTTTCTGTTGTATGCAATTACTCCGCTGAAACTTTCAGAAAACTCCATTGTCAAAAGCTCTCTAAGCTCTAATACAACTGACTCGTGGACTAAGGTTCATTAACGCCCCAACCACGTTAAAACCTTGCGTGCATGTTTTAAATCCTTTCTTTTTAGCTCTTTTATCTTTCATAATCCTAATTTCTGAAAAACTCGGTAAACATTTTGATGCTTTCATTGAGAGCAGAAGGAAGTTTGAGTTGATCTCGAACATCTACAACAATGGTGAACACCAGGCATACCATATTTGATTCTGCTCAACAACAACAGCAAGGTAATGAAGAACCATTACCCAATCAACCATTCCCTCAGAACCAACCTGAGGAAACACCTTATCAAGTGTCTCTACCTGACAACTCCTAGAATTTTGAGGATGGGGCTGACTATGATGAAGGTTACTACGATGAAGACGAAGAGAATGAAGGGGAATATCCGGATCACGAAGCCAAAAAATCTTGTTGACCCTGAAGATATGAATCCCGAACAGAAGGACCCAGAAGTGGTCCGTTTGAGATAGGAAGTCCTGGATTAAGAAGTCAGTATAGCTGAACAGAATGAGGCCACCCGCTAGATGCAAGAGTCCTTCCTGGCTCTTCAGGCCTTCATCGCAGCCCAAGGATTGGCAGCCAATCCTCCAACCGTTCTGCCTCCAGGAACATAACCGTCGGTCCCACTAATTAGGACCAGCATACCTAAGAGCACGAGTCTAATCCCTCCTCCGGGACCACCTCCCGAAGACGGTCCATTGATCCCACTCAAGAAAAAGGAAAAGTCAAGATGGCTAATCCCGTGGGAAAAGAAAACCCCCAAAAGAAAGCACATCCCATTCCAAAAACTGAGGCTAACCTAGGGCAATTCCCTAGGAAGAACGGATGCATCATGTCCCAGGACGGGATCATCCGATCAATCTGCAGGGGAAGCGCCCGCAGGGTGTCAGGCCTCGGAATGTCCCTAAATGAACTGAACAGGAATGATGTTTCCATCCCAGTGCCTTCGTGAATAAAGATCATAGAGGACACAAGTGCGAGGAAGATCCAGAAGCCATCAGTTCAGGAGACGATACTTCTCAGATAGACTTGTGCGATGGCCTTAACGCCTGAAAGGAAAGGGCCCGCAAGGAAAAGATTTGCCCCCGAGGGGGCGACTTGAGGAGTAACCTCAATGACAAGATGAATGAAAGTGCTCCCCTAGATGATGGAATGGACAAATAGTTCATGGAACAATTGGCCGTGTTAAAGAAGGTCACGGATCGCTTGGTCCGGAAACAAGAATGAGGAGGATCCGATTCCGAAGAAGAGGAAAAGGAGCCATGCGCTAGACATATCCTGGACGTGGTAGTGCCAAAAGGGTTCAAAATTTCGAACCTACCCGCCTACACCGAGAACGCAGACCCCAGGGATCACCTATCCCGCTACAATCGCCTGATGACTGTAGCTCACGTCTATGACAATGAAAAATGCATGTGTTTCTCGTTCACTCTAGTCGGACCTGCGGAAGAGTGGAAGAGACTTAAACCAGGATCAATCCAATCCTGGTCTGGATTGTAATTGAAATTCCGTAAACAATTTGTGGCCGCTATGAATATGGACATGCAGATCAGTGCACTAGCCAATGTAAAGCAACATCCCACAGAAACCCTTAGGGCTTATATCCAACACTTTATGGAGGAAGCCTAAAAAACCAAGGTGGATGACAGACACTAGGTAGAATATATACCTGGCGACGGGCAATACAGTCCATTAACGGAAGCTAGCCCCTATGTTCAAAGGGGGAAAGAACTTGAGGGACACCAGCGAAAGGTGAGCCTATCACAAGGACGTGGGTCATACAACCGAAGAGTGTCGTCAACTGAAGGACAAGATTGAAAATCTGATCAAGTTAGGACATCTCCACCAATGGGTCAGAATGCCAGTGGGAATTCCGGGACTGCCTGCAACTCCTGGACAACCTACGGCCCCGGGTGCACCTGGATCTTACCGACCTCCCCAAGGAGGGTATGCTGCTACAAGTCTGGGAGCACAGGCCCTCAGGGGGCCCCGATTGTGCAGACACTCGGATTCAGAATGCCATATCCTCTCGGAACAGCGCCTCTGCAAATAGATGGTCACGTGGCCACCATATCAAGATGGTCGCATCTAGGAGGACCGTCCTGGAATGATCTAAAACGCTACCTCAGCAAACTCGACCACGACCACGAGGTATGCTCCTTTGTTCAGACTCCGGCCCAACGCCCAAAGTTGATGAACTTGCCCATCACTTTCACAGAAGAGGACGCCTGGAACGTCCACTTCCCGTATCATGATCCCTTGGTCATCGGTGACCAAATCGCCAACAAAATGGTATACATATTGTTGGTGGATGATGGGAGCATTGTCAATGTGTTGTTCAAGCCGGCCGTCACCATAATTGGCTTGACCGAGGCAGATCTGGCCTCATGCCCAACACAGGTCTATGGCTTCAACAGGAACTCATTGCTCTCGATGGGGAAGATTCAACTGCCCATAATGTTGGGGAACAAGATTCAGGGCTTATTCAAGTTTTGCACATTCATAGTGGTGGATTGCCCTACTGCTTACAACGTTATCTTCGGTCGTCCTGCATTGGTTGACTTCGGTGCTATCACCTCCATCTGCCACATCTCCATGAAATTCCCATGCGATAATGGAGGGCTGGGAATAGTCCGGGGAGATCAGAAGAGCGCTAGGAACTGTTATCACATCTCTGCTCGACCAATTTACATGGTCCGTGAAGAGCCTCTTGAAGAGGAGAATCCTGATCTAATTCCACCCCCACCACCAGCGCGGAGGGTGATCCAGGAGGAAGATGAATTGGATCCACAAATAGGAGCGGGCAGGACATTAGAACCCATGGAGGAGGTAGAAGAGGTGTGCATTAGTGACAATGACCAGACCAGAGTTATCCGGGTCGGAAGAAACCTGAATTCAGAGGTCAGGGCTGTCATTATTGCCCGGGTCAGAGAGAACTAGGATATCTTGGTCTGGTCTTACTCGGATATGACCGGAATCGACCGCAATGTCATATGTCATGCTCTAAAGATTGACAGAAATGCAACTCCAGTCCGACAGAAGCGGAGACCTCTAGGGGAGGAGAGGGCAAAGGCCCTCAAATTAGAAGTTGAGATGTTGTCCTCAATCAACTTCATTCAGGAGGCCTTGTATCCCGTTTGGCTGGCCAATCCGGTGTTGGTACCAAAGCCGAACGGGACTGGGAGAACTTGCATCGACTTCACCGACCTTAACAAGGCCTATCCGAAAGATTGTTTCCCTCTGCCCCGGATCAACCAAATGGTAGATGCAACGTCCAGGTATGAGATATTGAGTTTCATGCATGCATACTCCGGTTACAACCAGATCTCAATGCACGCAGCGGACCAGGAACACACCAGCTTCTAGACAGACAAAGGTGTGTACTGGTACATTGTCATGCCCTTCGGGCTCAAGAACTCCAGAGCCACTTATCAGAGGCTAGTCAACAGAATGTTCAGGACCCAATTAGGAAGGAACATGAAGATCTACATAGACGACATGCTGGGAAAATCCAAGACCTCAGAAGTACACGCGGATGATCTAGGAGAGGCATTTTCCATCATTCAGGGATATGGAATGAAGCTGAACCCCAAAAAATGCACCTTTGGCATGGCATTCAGGAAGTTCTTGGGCTTCATAGTGAGCTCAAGGGGAATAGAAGCAAACCCGGATAAGATCAAAGCCTTGATCGAGATGCCTTTTCCAAGGAAGCACAAAGACGTTCAAAGCTTGACGGGAAGAATAGCGACCCTAAGCCGCTTCGTCTCGAAGTCCACAGACAAGTGCATCCCTTTTTCAATATACTTTGTGGAAGCCAGAGGTTCGAATGGACGGCCGAGTGTGAAGAGGCCTTCTAGAAATTGAAGGAACATCTGACCCAAGCACCAATCTTGTCGAAACTAGTGGATGGGGAACCGTTATACCTATATCTGCCCATGTCGAAACACGCCATTAGCGCCGCGTTAGTGCATGAAGAGGGAAAGGTCCAACTCTCAGTCTATTGCGTGAGCAAAAGGTTGCTGGGTGCAGAGTCCAGATACCCGTTAATCGAAAAGCTGACATTTTTCTTACTAATCGCTTCCAGGAAGCTGAGGCATTACTTCCACGCCCACACCATTAAGGTATTGATGAACCATCCCCTATGACAAGTATTACAAATGCTCGAATCATCAGGAAGACTCTTGAAGTGGGCCATGGAGCTTAGTCAGTTTGACATAGCATATGTTCCCAGGATTTCCATCAAGGGGTAAGCCCTGGCCGATTTCATTGTGGAATGCACCAGGATCACCGAAGATGAAGAGCCCGTCGACCTCGTCACGCCTCTATGGAAGGTCTTTGTAGATGGAGCCTTGAATGAAAATGGGGCAGGGGCCGGGATCATCTTAATATCTCCCCAAGGCCATCAGTTATAGAGCGCCCTACGCTTCCAATTCGAAGCATCAAACAACGAAGCTGAGCACTAGGCCATGTTAGCCGGATTGCATTTGGCCCGGGAGGTAGGGGCAGCGAATATAGAAGTCTACAACGACTCCCAACTGGTGTTCAAGCAGATTTTAGGGGAATACCAAACAATGGGGGAAAGGATGGATGCCTACGTAACGCGAACCTGAGAGTTACTCTAATCCTTCAAGAAATACTTCATCCGCCAAATCCCTAGGGAACAAAATGTGTTTGCAGACACGTTAGCAAAATTGGCCACAGATGTTGAAGTAGAACTCTCTGGGCTTGTCCCGATTGACCATCTTCCCATACCAAGTATTCAAGCCCCCGCAATCAATGCCATAGATTACTCCATGTCCTGGATGGGCCCTCTTATCCACTACTTAACCACAGGGGGGTTGCCCGCGGACAAGGCGACCGTCAGGAAACTTATATACCAGGCTCCCAAATACGTCATGATGGATGGAAAACTCTATCGCATGGGGTTTTCCATGCCATATCTCCGATGCGTGTCTGGGACAGGAATGAGTGCAATCATGCACGAAGTGCATGAAGATTTCTGCAGAGAACACACGGCTAAACTCAGCTTGTCCAAGAAAATCCTAAGGCAAGGATACGATGAAGAAGGATTGTGTTGATTACGTCTGCAAATGTGAACAGTGCTAAAGGTATGTGAAGATCTCGCAAGCCCCTCCAATGGAAATAACCTTCATGACCAGTCCCTGGCCTTTTGCAGTGTGGGAAATCGATTTGGTAGGATCACTCCCGACCGGTAAAGCTGGTGTAAAATACGCCATCGTGGCCGTCGACTATTACACCAAGTGGATCGAGGCGGAACCTATGAGCACCATCACTGCCGAAAAGGCCCTGAACTTCGTCATCAATAACATTGTGTGCCGATACAGCCTCCCTCACAAAATCATGTTCGACAACGGGAAGCAATTTGACAGCGTCCACTTCACTAACTTCTATGAAAGACATGGCATCACTGAATGCTTCTTCGCAGTAGCAAGGCCTCAAGAAAATGGACAACCAGAGGTCGTGAACAAGATTTTAAAGGGGACATTAAAGAAAAAGCTAGTAGCCTACAAGAGCAAGTGACCGGAAGAACTGTCCCGTGTCCTATGGGCATACCAGACCACAGAAAGAACGTCAACTGGACATACTCCCTACTCAATGGTGTACGGATGTGAAGCAGTCATCCCAGTAGAAATGGTCCTATCTCATGGACGGGACACATATAACCCCGTCCAGAACCACGCCTTACTCCAAGAATCTTTGGATCTCATTGAAGAGATCCGGGAAGAATCTCAGGTGCGGCTGAAGATGTATCAGGGAAAGATCGCCAGGCACTTTAACTCTAAAGTTAAGAGTCAAAAATTTGAAATCAGTGATCTAGTTCTCAGGAGAGTCTTCCTTACAACCCAAGATCCAGAGTGGGGGCTCTAGGACCAAACTAGGAAGGAACCTATGAAATCCAAAATGAAGTATGTCCGGGAATGTATCGCTTAAGGCGAATAGACGGAACAGAGGTCCCAAGGGCCTGGAACACAGAACACCTCCGTCGAAACTATTAGTAGTTGGGAGGGTCTGTTTCTATTGTTCTTTCCTAATTTTTCTTCATTTTAACAATGTATGCCCTAGGGGGAGTTCTCACTTAATAAAAATGGTGTGTACAAAGCATCATAAAGAAATATTGTAAAGAAATAAAATTTCGCATCCGTATTCATTTTTTACACTTGCAAGTGATCTAAGATTGCAGTCTTCAATCACTTGGGGGGTATGACCATCTATATGAGTAAGTCTAGGAATAAAAACAAAGCAGGATGCAAAGCACAGAGCTTAATCCTGATCCGGATCGTATAGACTGGGGTTAGCAAAACCCAACTCCCAACAAAACAGGATGTAAGGCTCAGGCCTAGTCCTAACCCGGACATACATGGTTAGGGAGGTACATAACCCAATAGGACATAAGGCTCAAGCCTATTCTTAACCCAGATACACATGGTCCGGGGGGTTCAAAACATAAAAGGGCACAAGGCTCAAAGCCTAGCCCTAACCCGGACATGCACGGTCCGAAAGGTGCAAAATACCTAAAAATCGGTTGACCTAACGTGGTAAAAAATAACCAAATCCTTGGTCATGTTTCCTCTATAATAGTCCAAAGCCATTGAAACGTGAGTTTTAGGTTTAAGTTATTTAAAATTAGTCTTATAAATGGCCTAGGTCGTCGGAACCTAACCCCTAGGTTCAAAATAAGCTAATCAACTAACCTCTGATGGTTAAGACCATTGGAACCTGAACACCAGAGTTAGAACGAATAAATCAGACGATAGTTATTAACTCCCTAGCGGTCCACACCGTTGGAACCTGAACGTAAGGATTAAAGTGAGTTAACCAATTAAGTCATATCTAAAAGAAATCTCTAACAGTCTAGGCCATTGGAGCCCGAACTATAAAATCGAGGTAAAAAAGCTAAGTTATATATATATATATTTTGATGAATCAGCAAGTATATCATTACTCCAAAAACAAATTTACAACCTATTAGCATCCTCCAAACAGGGGATCTGTTTAACTATACAGAAAATTCTTTACAAAGTATTAAACCAATCTATGTCTCTTTTAGTTACATTCCTAGGCCACATACACATGATTCTATATTTAACTGCATCCTTAGTTTTGAGCACAGCTGCATCAGTACTTTCCAAAGTTGACAGCCACAATTTACAATTTCTGGTGCGCCAAATCTGGTATACAAGAGCTGCAGTGACTGCCGAAAACAAATTCTTCCTAAACTTGCTTAGCTTAGCCTTTCCAATCCACCTAATGATTCTTGGTAATGATGTTGTTCTCATACTCCAATTCAGCCATTGTTTAATTTTTTCCAGACA
This sequence comes from Humulus lupulus, assembly GCF_963169125.1. Lineage (NCBI taxonomy): Eukaryota > Viridiplantae > Streptophyta > Magnoliopsida > Rosales > Cannabaceae > Humulus > Humulus lupulus. Next base: position 77,470,918 of record NC_084798.1, on the reverse strand, counting down.
TTCAATTGAGTATGGACACTCAAAAAACAGATGGTCTACTGATTCTTTGCTTCTACTACATAGCAGACATTCGGCACTTTCTATGACCTGAAACCTGAGTAGTCTATCCTTGGTCTTGAGTCTTTTTAACACAGCTAGCCACATCATGAAGCTATGTTTGGGAATGTTAAGTCTACACCAAACCACTTTGCTCCAAAACACTCTGTCAGTTATAGGACACAGCAGCCTGTACCCTTGTGAAATCGTGAGCTTATCAAGGGGAAACAGGGAGATATCAACTAAGTTCTTCATCTTGTCCTTAATTGCCACAAGTTTCCTCCAGTACCAGCTCCCTTGTACCGTGGCCTTGTAATTCCACCAATCTGCCTGTTTAACCCACAAGTTATCCTCCTTATTAGCAATAGCCCAAACATACTTACTCATAGCCGCAATATTCCATTCAGCAATACTTTTAAAACCAATTCCACCAGAAGTTTTAGATTGGCACAGAGCTGTCCAAGCAACTGCTGCAGCTCCATTCAGACAATGTTGCCCATTCCATAAGAAACCTCGGCAAATTGATTCTATTTCTCTAACAATTCTCTTGGGGAGTACCATCACTTGACACCAATAAGAGTGGATGGACATCAGCACAGAATTAATTAGTACTACTCTGCCTGCAAAAGATAAGTTTCTTGTACTCCATGTCTTGATTCGAGCTATCATTTTCTCCACTAGTACCTTGCACTCCCCTGCTGAAATACGTTTAGCACATATAGGGACACCTAAGTACTTGAAAGGCACTTCATTCTTCTTGAACCCTGATACATCTAACACTCTCTGAACTTCACTAGCCGGCATATTACTGCAATAGAATGCAGATTTTGAGGGGTTAGGCAGCAGACCCGAAGTATTAGAAAACAATTTGAGACCCTGCAACATATAGTAGATGCTCTTGAAGTCTCCATGACAGAATAGTAGTACATCGTCCGCAAAGCTAAGATGATTTAACTTCAATTCTCCACACTGTTCATGGAATTTAAAACCCTGTTTCTGCCCCACTTTTTGCATAATCCTGGAAAGGTATTCCATTCCTAAAACAAAGAGGAGGGGGGACATTGGGTCACCTTGCCTCAGCCCTCTCTTTGCCTCAAAGAAACCTTGCAGGGAACCATTTAGCATTAGTGAAAATCTCGGGGTTCGGACACACTTCATGATCAACTTTATAAAATTTTCTGGAAATTTAAATGCAGTAAGCATTTCTTCAATGAAGTCCCACTCAATAGTGTCATATGCTTTTTGTAGATCAAGTTTGATCATACAATTAGCCTTGGCTGATTTCCTCCCATAATGCCGAATGAGATCTTGACATATCATGATGTTATGTCCAATATAACTCCATTTCACAAATCCCCCTTGGTTCTGCGCCACCAAACTAGGGATAATAAGTTTGAGCCTCGAACAAATTAGTTTGGTTGCAGCCTTATAAATGACATTGCAACAAGCAATGGGCCGATAATCACTAACTGAATTTGGGCACTTAGTTTTAGGAATAAGTGTCAAAACAGTGGAGTTGATTTCTTTTAGAAGCTACCCTGTATGGAGAAAAGAAGTAATAGCTTCATATACATCCCTTCCAACAAGGTTCCAATTATCTTGGAAAAAGTAACTACCATATCCATCCAGACCAGGAGCTTTGAGTCCAGGTATGTCAAATATTGCTTTCTTAATTTCTTCCATGGAGTAATCAGCTTGCAACAGATGCGCTTGGTGCTTTGAAACCACAGGTCCAGCTTGTATAACTAAGGTCGAAACAGCCTTTCTGTTTGCTAAAGTACTGCCCAGTAGCCTCTTGTAATACTCCAAAAAGGCCTCAATAATTTGTTGTGGTTCTTCTACCCAAACTCCACTATCATTCATTATAGCAAGCACGCGATTTTGTGACCTTCTGTCCCGAATACTTCTGTGAAAAAAAGCAGTATTGTCATCACCATCTTTAACCCAGCTCAACTTAGCCTTTTGCTGTAAGAATGATTGATATGCATTATGAACCTTGGCAAAATCTTTTCGTGCTGCTAGTTCACAGAGCTGCAATTCCTGATTCATAGGATCCCCTCTGACTGCATCTTGACATGCATCCAGATGTGTTCTAGCTTTAAGAACAGCAGAGTGCAGATCAGAAAACCCCAATTGATTAATTTCTTTGAAAATTGGTTTGAGTCTCTTTAGCTTTGTCACTAGCTGATACATGCTAGTGCCGTGTACCTGTTGCTACCATGACTTAATAATCATATCTGAACTATTAGGATGGGAAGACCACATCCTAAAGTATCTGAAAGGCTTTTTCCCACTCAAAACTACCTCATAAACAGTCAGAATTGCAGGGGTGTGATCAAACAATCCTTCATTTGGAAAAAAGGCTTCAGCAGTAGGATAAGAGTCTAACCATTTCTGGTTAGCTAAAACTCGGTCTATCTTTGAAAAAATCCTCTCTTCTCCTTGCTGCTTATTATTCCAGGTAAAATAGTTTCCACTGTACTTAATGTCTTCTAATTGGCAAGCTTCAACACAGTTACTAAAATCCACTGAATTCTTAAATCTTACCCTTGCACCAATTCTCTCTTCTTTGCTGAGAATGTCATTGAAATCACCCATGACAATCCAAGAATCCAACCTAGAGAGCTCCTGCAAATCTCTCCAAAGTCCTCTCCTCCCATCCTCTTCATTGAAACCATAGATGAAAGTAACATAGAAACTGCCCTGCTTACCCACTGGTTCAACAAATAGATGAATGAATTGACTTGAGCATCTCAAGATAGTCACCGTAAAACTAAGAGGGTTCCAGCTTACTATTATTCTACCCCCATCATGACATGCACTATTAGATGTGAAACACCATCCCGAAAACATTCTAACATATAAAGCCCCAAGGTTCCGGGCTTTAACTCTCGTCTCAAGGAGACCAACCAACCCTATTTTTTGATTAACAATCAATTGTTTGACTGAATGTTGTTTTTGGTGGCTGTTGATCCCTCGGACGTTCCAACTCATTATTTTATCCATATGAAAGAGGAGGTCCTCCCCCTCCTCCTGTGTCGTGCTCCTCTAAAATCTGTTTGTGGCATTTCTCAAGCTGGTCTCCCTGCCCAGTATCTGAGGAAAGTGATTCTGTTAATGTTTCTGCTAAAGCCTGAAACAAATTGTCCATTACAGTCATTGCTGGAGCCAAATCTTTTGGTTTCCAACCTTTAGTAACTGGTTGAAATCCATCATCATCAAGCTTAGTGGCTTTGCTAGATTCAGCTGCAACCTTCTGCTTACCATTAGTTTTGATTACCCATTCTTGTTTCCTTCCTTCTTTTTTCCTACATTTAGTCGTGGAGTGGCCCATACCAGAACAATCATTACACACTATTGGCTTCCATTCATATGTGACTGATACTGAAGTGTTAAATCCATTCTCATCTTCAAAGTATATCATGTCCGGAAATTCTTGTTTCATAGTGACTTCAATTAAAACTCTAGGAAAACTGAGTTTATCCCTGAATTTAGTCACTTCATCCACCATTAAGGGAGTCCCAACCTGTCCAATGATCTTGAACAAAGATTTCTCCCCCCAGTATTTCAAATCCAAATCATCTAGATGTACCCAAATCGGCACCAGTCTAATATCCTCCTTTTTTAAATTAATTGCAGGGTCCCAAGCCTTCATGACTACAGGCCTTTTGTTAAAAAAGACATAGCCACCTTTAAGAACCTCATCTCGATCAGCAATGGAAATGAACCGAATTAAGAAAACACCATAAGACAGCATTCCTACCTTGTCTATCTTGTCCTTCCACATCCTGCGTGCAAATCCTTCCAGAACTGATAATGGAGGATTTGCCCCCAAGGCGTAGCATACAATAGACGATTTCCAGAAATCCACTTCTTCTTGTATATCATCCATAGTGATCTTGACCTTAGTCTTCGGACCTGTACTCAGGCTAGAATTTCCAATGCGTCGCTCATCAATTCCAGTCTGTAAAACAGGAGGATGAGCAGATTTACCTTGTGAAATACTACCAGAGCATCGGTTAGTAGCCTCCAAGAATTGAGCAAAGTCCTGCCAAATGTGCTCCTGCTGTTGTATCGATTGAAGAGACGATCTGGGTGAGAGAGGCTCAGGGAACAACTCACACAAAGCAGGTGACTGTTTTATCAGATCAGAGTCTTCATTGGGTTCTTTCTCCTCATCGGAAAACATGATTGGGTCCACCCCCAAAACCGCATCCATGGATTTCGTCTTATGGGTATCTGCGATGGAATTAGGGCCTTTCTTCTTCTTCTTCTTGTTCGAATTCAGATTCCCCTGCACTCTAGATCTTGTTTTTGCCATGGCTCCAGCTCAAGAGCTGCAAGAACTTCGCGCGGGAAAAATCTAAAGCTAAGTTATATTGATAAGCCCAAAATGTTCCAGGTCGTCAAGACCTGAACACGGGTCCCAAGATAAGCTAAATGCCTTCTACAACATTTCCCTAGTGGTCCCATCTGTTGGAACTAGGACCAAACATTCAACCCAGGTTCATGCAAAGTGGTAAAACACTTAGTGAATTTTAAGGAAAAATAGACGAATGAAAAATGGAAATCATAGTGGATAAGGTAAAATCAATATATAAATACAAATGATAAAAATTGTCCTTGGACGTATCTGCGTCCATAAAATTAATACTAATTCAAACAAAAAGGAAAGAAGCTAGGATTACAACACGAAGGCCCAAGCCTAGGCTTCGCCCTGGTCCAGGACATCCCGAATAGTCTCAGCTTGCTTGCCCCTGGCCAAAAGCTCCACATCAGCTTTCTCCTTGGCCTCAAATTCAAGCTTCTTTGTAGCTGGATCTGGGTAGATGAGGAGGTTCATGTTTTTGTCTTGTAGCCAGGCCATGTAAATGTCCTCGTCAAAAGTGGCCTCCAACAAGGCATCAGCCTGCTCCTTCTCTTGGATAGCCTTCTTGCTTCGCTTTATCTCCAGCTAAAGCATGCCATCCAGAGCCTGATTTTGAGACTCGAGGGTTGCAACCCTCTCCCATTCCTGGAGAGACTGGGCCTCAGTTGCCTCCAGAAGGGCCTTGATTGATGCCTCGAACACGAAGCAGCTCTGCCTCCAGAATGTCTACCAACTTCTTATGGTTGGCGTCCTTCCTGGATAAAGTTCTTCATGCTGGGCTTGAATCCGGGTAGCTTCCTTGGCCAGGGCCTCCTTAGTGGCTTCCTACTGGTTAACGGCCCCCTCCAGCTCCATCTGGGCCGTCTTCAGCTTCATCGCCATCTCTTCCACCAGATCTACATTCTTATGAGCCAACAGGACATCTTGGAACAAACTAAAGTTAGAGAATATATAGGCAATGAGTACGGAAAACTGATAGAATATACGGACATGTAACTTACTGCGGTGGCCTGGTGACAAATGGCTTGGGAGATGAACAGGGGATCCTGACTGGCCAAGATGGTGTACCGCTTTAGCTGAAGGGTTAACATGGTCATTCCCACCTAGGCCAACAAGTCTGCGGCTAGCAAAGCCGTGTCCTACCCCAACTTAGGTCGGAACCCAATCTCAGCTACGAGCCGGTCCACGATCTGTTGGGGAGCACTGAAGGCCTCCAGACGCTCAACAAACTTCACCTTCTATCGGACAGTTAAGACCCAGTGCACCTCCTCCTGCTTGTCCCGAACACCTTCCCAAGCTTGGGACACCATTCTCGTCCTCTCCTCCTAGAGGACCAGGTCCCCTTCCTCGGGAAGTGCAGGATTAACGGGAAGCCTGGGAGCCTCCGGGACCTCCCACGTGATGATGAGGCTTTCCCCAGAAGAGTGTTCCTCGACCAAGACAAGTTCCTTGGTCCTAACCCCCTTGGCCGGCTTCATGGACTCGCCAAAGACTAAGTCCGCCGCTCTCTTCTCCGCTCTTCCACCTTCAGAGGGTTCCTGCTCCAAGTTGATAATTGGGAGAGGAGGAGGTTAGGGCAGAATCACTTCAACTCGCATCACCATGGGAGAACTCGCCGCCGGAGTCCTCTAGCAAACATCCAGAACTGGCCTCAAATCCTCAAGGATCAGCTCATTCACTTTCTTCTTGTTCGGGCCCTTGGCGGCCCTCTTTGCCGAAGCCTTGGCCGCGATCGCCCTGGCCTCAATCATCTCCTTCATCTTCGCCACGGGGTTAGACATTTCTGGATCACCTAAAATCAACAGAGAAACTAATCACTAAAACATATGAATGGGGACGGAAGTCAAAAATCAAGGAAAATATTAAGCTCTAAAGTCCTCTAGGATGAACCCTTATCTAAAGAACGGGCATGACTCAACTCCCCTAGGGAGAAAGAATGAATGTGGTTCCCCATATCGTCCAAGTCCAAAAATTTATCGTATTGTAAGAACTTGGACGAGTACATGAGGGTTAATGTATCTAGGACAATGGGGCCAGGAAGCCCCACTTCTCTGACGACCCCGATCAAGTAATCTCGATACAGTTGTATATCCCTAACTAAGTCCTCAAAAGAAGGGGCATAAGTAAAAATCAGAGCCGAGTTACCTTGCCTCGAAATGCTAGCTTTGGGAGCCCCAGTATTCAGCTGAGTCCCCTTGATAAGGGCGTCCAGCTCCTCGAATGCGACCCTCTTCGCTTGGAAAGCTTGCCCCTTCTTCTTCTTCTCCGCGTCTGCCCGGGCCGCGGCCTGTACAACCTCAATGTGAATGAGGGCCAATTCCTCCCTCAAGACGGGATCCCTCTCGCACTGCAGCCCCCGAAAGCTAGGGGCATCTATCGTTTGGTTGGCGGCAAGCATCCCAACAAGTCCAATATTGTCTATGTTCACAAAGCCCCCTACGTCAAGCTCATCCATGCTCAGGGTGGCATAATACTTCTTGTGGTCTAGGATTGATTTAGTGAAGAGAGTCTAGGCATACGGTCCTGTTTTCCAGGAACGTGAGTGGGGAGCAGATGAAGCGAAAGAAAACTAAATAAGCCAAGAGGAAAAACAACTTACCCACACGCTGAAAGTCCAACACCATCGTGGGGGTTCTTCTACTAGAGGAACCTAGATGTCATGAACCAGTAGTGTCTGACGTCCGGGGGGTGCTTCTAGGTGCTGAATGGAGCCGGATAATTACCTCGGGGTTTCAATTTGTAGAATCTGTCCTGGGTCTTGTCCTTAGCATTAAGTTGCGACGCCAGCTTGTAGAAGTATAACACCTCCACGGGGTTTGGCCCCGGGATCTCCTTTGACGCGCAGAAGATGCGCTATCCCGCAAGCAGCTTGTACGCCTGGGGCAGGAGTTGGAACGGCGTGATCCCCACAAACTTTAGAAATCGTGCAAAGTAATTGTGAAGTGGGAGCGTAGCTCCTGCACTGATATGGCCTATGCTCCAGGCCCCAAACTCGCCCACGCTGGTACGGGCCTTTTCTTCCTTCTATGCTAGTCGGTTGTAGAAGAGTCCGGAAGTCGATTCCACTCCCAAATGCTTCTCCAGGGTATCCAACATTCGGTAGTACCGAAACTCGTTCCTCTCCCCATCCATCTCCCATACATTTCCCGTGGGGAGCGTATGCCCTTCCAACACTATGGGACCTGACTGAATGAAGTCTTCTGGGTGAAGGGTAACTCTATGATTCATGGTCAAGGACCTGGAAGTAGAAAAGGAAACAAAAACCAAGCAGTTAGCATCAAAACACACAAAATTGGTTAAGGTATGAGGGTTATCTTAAAAGGTTTTCGTCTCAAAAGATACTTTTCATACAATTAAACATTTTATACATGGGGTCCCAAAAGAAACAGCATTTAAAAGTCTGTTTACAAAATTTCCAGTGTACAGACAACCACTAACCATTCGAAAGGCAAAACAGATGTTTATGGTTCTCTTGTCCCTGTCTCCCCTCAACTATGGCGACTGAGCAGTTGTTCATGTACATTCTGCTCCCAGAGCTCTCTAAATCATGACTGATCAAGCTTGCCCTTGCATTTACCTGCACCACGAAGCCCCCATGAGCCAAGGCCCAACAAGAAAGCGTAATATCATAACACAAGTACTGATAATAATCATAAACCCTTTAAGCATGTTTCAAGATTTAGCAATCCCTAATAAACATATAACTCATTGACATAAGCATGAATTCACAAGCTAAACATTAGCCATTCAGCATAGCATATTCAACAATCAACCACAACAACCAGATTACACAATAAATAGGCTCAACACCCTTAGGTCGCACCCTCTGTTTACCCCCTCTGACTCCTGCCCGCTTAAACCGAGCTCAGGGCACAGTAAGCTGTCCTCAGCTACCAGTGGCCGAGCCGCGCCCTGTGCGCTAATGTAAACTCCGGCACTCTTTGGTTGTTAGACTACCATTTACATGGCATAGTACCATCCTCTATAAAGCATACAAAACAGGGAACCCTTAGTCCCATTATGAATCCACAACCGGGTGCAGCTTTCTTACCTTAAATTTCCAAATGCTTCGATTACGAGAGATGCCCCTTGAGCACGATCTGTCTCTCGAACCCTAGCTTTTACCTAGTCAAAACTAAGATAAGGGATTCCATTAATATTCGAATAAAGGTTTTTGGGCGAAGTTCTAGATTCTGGGCCATCGAATTCCACCAAGCACGGTGGTGGAATCGATCCCGAGCACCCTAGGTTAGGTTCCCGCGCTTAAAACCTTCAAATAACCAAAAACACCCTTAAGGGTCGCGACCCTAAAGACCTGCGCCGTGGCCCGCCCCCTAAAATAGTAGCTAGGCATCCATGACCACAGACACACGCCGCGGCCCTGCCCTGTGGCGCTGCGGCGCTTCCCTACTGCAGAGCCTCCTTGGCTCTTCTTTGCTTCGCGGGGTCGCGGCACTCTAGAACAGAGCTGCGACCCAGCCCCTCCTCCCCAAAAAATCCACCATTTTTAACATCCCAACCTTGCTCAAAACCACCCCAAACCATCCTAATTCCAAAATCCTTTGATCACAAAACTTCTAACATGATTCTGTCAACATAATCCAGCAAAAACCCAGCTTAGAAACTCATTAAAATCCCATTTTAATTTCTGAAACCCAGAAGCGCAAGAACATAAGAACCAGCCATGAAAACACCAGAATTCAACAATTAGATCTTAAATTTAAGCTTACCTTCACTGCAGAACCACTTCTCTAAGCAAATTATGAGCTAACTCCCAAGCTTTCTGCCTTAATTCAACCTTGAAATTAAGAACCTAAGAACCCTTAGATTTCAACCCAAAAGCTCATAATCAACTGATCAAAAATGAAATTTAATGCTTACCTTACTTTCTAGTTTGATTCCCCTAGCTTCCACTGAATTAATCCTCCAATTCCTCAGCTTAAACCTCTGAATTCCCAGCCAAATCCCCTTATTTTTCAATGTTTTCCTTGGGAGAGAAGAAGAGAGGAGGAGAGAGAAAGGAGAGGGTCAGTTCCTTAAGTTTCCACTGTTTTCCTAAGTTTTATCTACCTATCCTCAAGCAATTAAACCAATCCCGAGGACAAAATGGTAAAATTCCCCAGTATTCCCGCCTAAACTTCCTAACCTCAAATATATCTCCAATTATTTATTTCCATAACCTGATAACCTAAATAATCATACCATACTTGAAATACCCCTTGACTTGCCCAAAGTCAAGTATTAAGCCCCGTTGTGACTTTCCCGCTAACTAGCTCCCTAGGATCACCTCAAGTCGCTTGCGGCAGATTTACCCACATAATAATGTGGTTCTCACAATTATAGCATATAATCACATTTACATTCATATAACCTTACATGCATGCTTATCATATAATCATGCATTAAATTAGTAAACTCACACAGAAGCCACTTATGCCCTCCCGGCACACTAATCAAGGCCCTTAAGCCAAATTAGTGATTTTGGGTCGTTACATTTATTGTATGATTTATTATTTTAATTCGAGATCCGAGAGGGGAGAGTTAATTATTTTGTAGCCATTGAGACGTAGATTGCATATAGGATGATAATATCTATATGATTTGTGTATTTTTTAGGGTTAAGATGTTTAATGCCTACTATATGCTAAAATCTATCACAGATATGTAGAAGATTTGCATATAGGTTGATGTCTTTTTATCTTGATAAAGAATTAAGATTGTCTTTGATAACCCACTATTAAGATAGAATTAGAAGATTGAATTGTGCTGAAATAGTTAAATTGACAAAGGAATTCATTGATAAAATTAATACCCTAGGTCTTTATTCTTGAATTACTCATTATTATTGTTTTTTTTATTGGAAACTATTTTATTTTTATTTTTTTGATCAAAAGGAAAATTATATTGATCAAACAAACTAGTTACAACCAACAAAGGCTGGAGACAATTCACCTCAAGTTACAAATTACTCACAAAATTTATCATTTGTCTCTCTCTAATAGTACAATGCCGATCTATTAAGTTCTGCACTCTAGCCTTAACTTAAAATCTAATCAAGCTATTAATCTTAGACACTGGCAAACAACTCTTCTCAATCCAACAGTGGTTCCTGTTCAGCCAGATGAGATACACAGTAGCCGCACAAGATGCAGTAGCCACCAATGAAATCCAACTTGTGCGAGGCAAAGACAACCACTGAGTCCAAGCCGCATACTGAACAGGCCAAGTAGCCCCTCTCAGCCACACATAGACAGCCTGCATTACTTTCCTGGAGAAAGAATACTAAAAGAAAAGGTGAGAATGACTTTCATCTTCTTGAGAACAGACAGTGATAGGCACATGACAACATAAAGAGGTGATAGGCACATGACAGTGATGAAGCCAATCCCTTGTGAGGAGCTTCTGGTTCACAGCAAGCCATAGGATAAATATGTGCTTAGGAACCGAGAGCCTACACCAAACAGCCTTCTCATAGTGCACCAAGTTGCCAGGAAACACAAAAGAATAAAGTTTTCCCAGCTGAAGTTTTCCATTCACAACTGCAGCCTCCAAATAAGATCTAGACAGGACATGACAGAACTTGATGAGCTTCCTCCAATACCAGCTGGTATCTTGGTTTAACAGATAATCCCATATTGAAGATCCTTCAATATGATCCTTCAATACCAGCTGGTATCTTCCCCCGAGCTGCTCATTATTATTGTTGTGTTTACTTTAGTTTTTATTATTAGTTTATTAATTAATCTGAATTTCAATAGTTAAATAGAAACCAAGAGTAAATTATTTGTAATTGATTAGTAGTCTCTGTGGGACGATCCTGTTTTTACGAAAATTATTACTTGTGTGCGTTATTTTACCGATCAATATAATATAAAGTGCTTATAATTTGCTTTACTTTATGTATATATGTGGGTACATGTGGCAAAAGTATATATATATATGGATGCACTCTTAATGGTTACTACCCATGGATGGTTACTTTAATATTAACCATTGGATTAAAATCAATGGTCAATATTTATAATTGTTAATTAATGTTATGAGATGAATGAGTTATTATGTTATGAGATAAGTTGCTTGTATATGCGCTTGTATGTTGTATGAAAAGCAGTAGGTTGTTAGCATCCTGAACGAGACACAACAAAGAAGTTACTAAGGATATGATGTAACTCATAGGGAAAGCGCGCTGAGGTTATTCGAGGACCGAAGTTCCTGTTTACCTCATAGAAAAATATTTATTGGTTTATGCTTTATCGATTGCATCCTATAACTTGCTTACTTTATTTGTTATGTTGATATATTCAGATAAAGTGTATGGTTATGATTATGATTATGATCTGATATGATATGTTATGAGCTTACGTTATGAATGTAGATTGTTTTGTGTTTCTTTGTAAGTTATTGTATTTTATTTGTACTTTCTTATTGGGATTTTAGCTCACCCCCTTACTTTTTCCCCCTTTTAGGTAGGCAATAGGGTTTCTTCTTTGCACATACTGTGATGTGGGGAGTTCCAACGTATAAACATATATGTCGCGAGGTGTCCATGAACGATTAAAAAATCTAGACAAACACCAAGAATGTTTATGGACTTTTATTTTATGGTTTATGTTTTATTTATTATGATACAGTAGGACTTTATCTTTATTTTTAAAACTGCATGAAGACACTACATTTTATCTTAAACAATTGCGCCCAAATTCTATGTTTTGACAAGGCCCCACTAAACTTTTCTCAATAGTGGTATTTTTTTTAATAAATATGAATTGAGTGTCGGTTTTACAAAGAGAATAGAATAGAGCGTTGTCACATAAGGATGGTGAATATTCACTGAGAAGTGGGTATAAAGTTGCTATCCAAAGGAGAAAAATTACAGAGGGATCTGATATGAGGGAGATAGAGTACTGGTGGAAGAAACTCTGGGGTTTGAAAGTACCTCCCAAGATTACACATTTTTTTATGGAAGCTTAGTCATGATTGGCTTCCAACTACTATGGTGTTGAATCGAAGAGGTATGGATGGAGTAAGAAGTTGTTGTAGATACGGTATGTCAAAAGGCTTGGAAGATTGGTATCATGTTATTTGGGGATGTTCTTTTATAAAGTGCCTTTGGAAGGAGGGAGAATTTAAAGATGTGATTCAAAGTCTATCTAACAAAGATCATATGCTTTTCTGGTGCATATTGCTAAAGTTCTTCCTGATGATAGATTAAATTTTTTTGTTACTCTATCATGGCAGCCTTAGTATGTGAGGAATTGTGGTCTTCACTAGAAATTTGCTCCTAAAAAAGGGGTAATATTGGAGTGGACAGCTAGGTCTCTTCATGTAATACCCCAAATTTCCTAATAAAGTTTGGGACCTTGATTAGGAGGTCGGGAGGGCTATAATTGATTTATTTTGTTATTAAATGATAATATGCATATTTAGGTGTATTAAATATGTATGTGAACTCATTTCTGAGTAATTGGGTGATTTTCATATTTTGGCCAAATGACTCGATTAGCGAGTTTAGCACTGTTTATAAGGCACACCGTAACGGTCCCTGGAGTTTAGGGCGTTACAACTAGGTATCAGAGCGAGCCAAGGTTTATGGTTCCTGAAGACAAGCTGGGCATGTACACTCATCACTGAAGATAGCTTCACTCAGGGAATGGTAACTATTTTTGTAGTTATGTGCTTAACTGCTTAAATATAATGTAAATGCTTTACCTGCACATTGTATTAGGGAGCATGAGATTCTGATAGAGCCTGGCTCTTGACTATATGATTACCTGCTCCGTGAATATATATATGAATGTGATTATATGATTACCTCCTCCATGAATATATAATTATGATATTTGCATGCTGGAATTGGAGGCATGGTGTGAATGTTGGAAGAGCAGGGACTATGATTGATGTATGAATGCCATGGGCATGTTTATAGCACTGCAAGTGATTTGTTAATGTGGTGTGGTAAGATTGATCTTGTGGGGAAAGCTCTTGATATGCTCGTCATGATTAATGGGTTAAGTTATTGACTGTAGATTCAATCAGCAGGTTTATAGCCAAGGCAGATAATGAGGCTTGGTGGTGGTTATGAAGAGGCTGGGAGTTACAGCCAGGGTTTTAGTTCTTCATCTGCTCCTATGAATTTTTAGCAGATGTTCACAGATTTGCAATTAAGATTGCAGAGGCATGAGGAAGAGATTAGGTGTTTGAAGCAATAGCGGAACCTGTTGGGAAACACATCTTCCTTTGTTGTGCCAGGAGTTGCACCGGTTTTGGCTTAGCCTAGGATTGAGAGCAGATGGGAATTTCTCTGTGGAAGATTCTAGGAGTATTACCCTCCAGCCTTCGAGGGAGGCCTAGATCCATTCAGAGCTGAGCAATGGATGGGCATGATCAGTTCCATTCTTGACAGTATGGGGCTGGTAGGTCATGATAGGGTGATCTGTGCTACATGTGTACTGCAGGATGATGCTCGGACGTGGTGGGAAGTAGTATCCCAGACACGAGACACATATGTGATGGACTGGAAAGAATTTAGGCAGCTGTTTAATGAAAAGTATTACTGTGATGCATCCAAGACTGCTAAGATGAATGAATTTCTGAATCTTGTTCAGGGAAATGCAACGGTAGCCGAGTATGTTAGCAGATTTGATGGGTTGGCCAAGTTTTCTTTTGACATGGTACCCACAGATGTAGCTCGGAAGGAAAGATTTGTTCAGGAATTGAATCCTGGAATAGTTCAGGGCATTAGAGTTGCCCCAGTGCATGAAGTCTCTACCTATGCTCAGGTGGTAGGGAAGGCTCTTGTTGTTGAGAGCGCAGGACATCAGATTGGGCAGAAGAGTGTCAGAGAGCACGAAACTCAAATAGTAGTACCTCCACTTATTGGAGCAAGTAAGAAGGAAAGCCGGAAGACATATCCAGTATGCGCTCGGTGTAAAAGGCATCATTTAGGAGAATGCCAAGCAAGGGCATGTTTCTCATGTAATATGTTTGGACATCGTAAGAAAGATTACCCAATGCGAAGGAAGGATGAGCAAAAGCAGATGGACAACTCGACTCCAGCTCGAGTGCTCATTCCAATGCAGTCAGAATCTGAGACTAAGACTAGTTCCTCAGGGGTGGCAGGTGAGTTTTCTAGTTCTGGTTTTTGAGTTATGCTCATTGGTTTTGGTGCCATGCTGTTTCTTTGTTTGATGCTTCTAGAGAAGCATAGAGCTATTATGCAGATTGCATGGCTATGTTATGATGGAAAGTGATACTGTATTGGTGATTTAAGAGATGAGGTGAATTAAGGTAAAAAGAACTCATCAGTTGATATGATAAAGTTGGTTATGACCAGCTTCAGTTTAATCCAGGATATGGATTGGTTAAGTAATTATGAGGCAATGCTATATGGCAAAGAAATGATAGCAACTCTTGGGCTTGAGAGTGGGAAGTCTTGTGGCAGTTGGCAATGTGCACGGGTTCTGTATGCTTATGATATCTGTATTGAGAGTTGGGGTTTTATTGTAGGGAGATGCATGAAACTCTAGCTAGTGTGGTGGATACCACTTAGATTGTGCCAGTGGGGTCAGGACAGACTGAACTAGTATGTAAGTTTCTGGATGTGCTTCTAGGGGATTTGCCGGAGTTTCTTTTATGTGAAGAGATAAAATGGTAGATGGTTGGTGCCAGGAATGGAAACAGGTTTTAGGGCACTGTATTGAATGATTCAGCAGAGTTGTAAGAACTTAAGGTTCAATTATTGAGTAAGATGGAATTCTCCAAGGTGGATCTTTGAACTGGTTATTACCAGCTAGAGATCAGGGAGAAGGATATGCAAGAGATTGTTTTATATCAGATAAGGGCACTAGGAGTGCTAAGCTGTGATTTGAGAATGTAACTAATGTTAAGTTGTCTTGATGAATCAGATGAACAGAGCATTCAAAGGTTTATTTGAATGGGATTTGTCATCGTCTTGGACGATGGTTTTGTGGTGTAATCTCGGCGGAAATTTGCCAAGGTCAAGGAATGCCTTAAGGGCAGGAGTATCCTTGGGTGGTAAAGATATTTCAGGTGCCTTGGGAAATAGTTCTGAGTCTTCTTGCAAATAAAAACCAATTAGTAGGTGGTTATGACACCTCAGTGACAGAGAAAATTAATTGCCTATGTAATATGTTGGTTAAAGTATCTGACCAGAACTAGAGAAGAGTTTCTAGTGGGCCAAGTGGCCAATGTTATGTTTGAGATTATTATCTCAGAGAAGATCAAAAGGAAAGATGACTAGGTGAACCACAGATAGGAAAGGTTGAGTGAGAAAGTCTTAGCTGGATTAGCTAAGAATTGTATAGTGTTAGGTATGAATTTATTATGGTATAAGGATCGGATTTGGAATCCGATGGACACTAAGATTAATTGGGAGATTCTGAATGAATCTCATGCTTTTCTCTTCATTCAGGCATCATGGAAATGTAATAGGATATGAAAGCGTTATAGTGGTGGCCTGAGATGGAGAAGGATGTAATGGAATGCGTGGTAAAGTTCTTAACCTGTTAGCAGGTCAAGACAGAGCATCAGAATCAGTGGGGCCATTGTAGCCTTTGAGTATCTTATAATGGAAATAAGGAAACATCGTGATAGGTTTCGCGATGGCACTGCTCAGGTTTGTGGGCCAGTTTGAGTAGCATCGGGTCATTATGACCAGTATTTAAAGTGAGCCACTTCTATCAGTAAGAGTAAATAATACAATTGATCAGTATTCAGATCTCTATGTGAAAGATGCAGTGCACCTTCATAAAATTCAAGGTCTATCTTATCAGATGAAGACTCTATTGTTGCTTCCAGATCATGGAAGGGTTAAGAAGGCGATGAGTATATAGATGAGATTCAATACAATTTATTGCTCTCAGACTGATGGTAAATCAGAGAGAGAGGGTTATCCAATTATTATTGGAAGAACATCTTATAAGATGAATGAGTTAATATATGTCTGGATCCTAAGGTGGTTCAGGGGACCATTGAGATTATTAGAGGGTGAAACTTGGATGCTCACTTCTCAGAGTAAATGGAAAAGTTTTGCTGAATTGAAAAGCAGGAACATAGAGTTCCAGGTAGAAGATTATATCTTCCTTAAAAAGTATCACCATGGAAAGGGGTGACGAGTTAAGAGCAAGTTGAGCCCTAGATCATTTTGACAATTTGAGTCCTGGATAGGACTGGTCAGGTTGACTTTGGATCGGCCTTATCTTTGGCACAGTCAGTTGTATACAGTGTATTATGTATTTCCATGCTAAGGACATGGGTTAAAAGAAACTCATGAGTTGAGTTATGAGAATCTAGAGATTGAGGCTAAGTTATCCTGTAAGGAGTAGCCAGTTCAGATTTTAACAGAAAGAATAAGGTTATGAGGAACAAAGTGTACCTTGAGTTAAGGTAATGTTACATAAATAGTGAGGTCGAGGGAACGATCTGGGAAACTGGAATCAGTTGAGCAGAATTTATATTCCAGGCAGTTTAGATAAATTTCGAGGATGAAATTTCTGTAAGGAGGGGATAGTTGTAATACCCCAAATTTCCTAATAAGGTTTAGGACCTTGATTAGGAGGCCGGGATGGCCATAATTGATTTATTATGTTATTAAATGATAATATGCATGTTTAGGTGTATTAAATATGCATGTGAACTCATTTATGAGTAATTAGGTGATTTTCATATTTTGGCCATTTCGGGCATATTTGGCATATATGTGATATGTGTGTGGTGCTTTATTATTATTTGGTTATGCCAGGGTTACTCAGCACAAGACGATCCTAGGAGGTAAGCTAGTGGGAAAGTCACAACGAGATTTATTTTTTACTCGGAGTGAGTCAAGGGGTATTTAGAGCATTATAGGGTTATTGAGTAATGGGAATAAATATTTGGTGATAAATTGGGAGTTAGTAAGATCAGGGGGAAATTCTGGAGGTTTTGACTATTTTGCCCCCGGGAGTGTTTTCTGGACCCCGAGCGTTAGGATTTGTTTGAGGCTACTTAAGCTTGAAATAACCTCTTAAGAAATAAAAAGAACGTTATGTACATTCTCTCTCCCTCTAAGTTCCATTTTCGTCTCCCGATCGCATTTTCGAAGGTAACTTGAGTTCTAGGACTCAGATTCAAGCGAGGATCGAGGCATAGCGATCCTAGGGAAGATTGGAAGCTTATTAGCCGGAGGATTTAGTTGGAAACAACTCAATCGGAGGTAATTCAAGTTTTAAGTTCTAAGTTTTTAAAGTTTATAAGCTTGAATTGGACTTTGTGTTTTGATGAGTTTTTGTTAGATTTGAAGCTTGGGTTTTATGGGTTTTGGATCATGGGGATGTTTGGGAACTTTGATTTTTGAGTTTGGAGATGTTTGGATATGTTTTTGAAAGGTTTTTAGATGAAGAAATGGAGGTTTTATGGCTGGGTTCGAGGTTGAGCCGCGACTCTGTTCTTGGGCGTTGTGGCTCAAGCTTGAAGAAGCTGGTGATTTGGGGCTGATGGGTTATTTGAGCTGCGGTTCTATTGGGTAGAGCTGCGGCTCTAATTGCTATCAGAGAAGAGTTTTTGGGCCTGACTTGAGTGGGGCTGTGGCTCTAATGGTTGGGGCCAAGACTCAAAAGGGAAAAAGTGACCAAAGTGGGTTTTTAGTCATGGGAACTCAAACCTTAGGCCTCGGGATCATTCCTAATACCCGATTTAGTGGGATTTGATGTCTCGGAGGCTAGGTCTTGGTTCCGGGATTGGTTTTAGAACTTGAACTCATTGGATCACCGTTTATGGTTGTGACTAAGTTATCACTAGGGGCTTGGAATCAGGATCGTGCTTGTGGCTCGTTTATTGGTAACCTGTGCTTGGACCAAAGGTAAGAAAACTGCACCCTGTGTATATGTGACATGCATGGTTATTCTTGATGCATGTTGGATGTTTAAATGTAATGCACGAGAAACATATGATTAGGACATGTTATGAATATTGAATATGAGATTGTTCAGAGCTTGAGCATCTGTGTTTATGAATGGTCCTAATTATGCTAGCAGTTGTTAAATGAGCATGCTGAATGCTTTATATTTGACATATGATATATGTTTGTTTGTATTACCTCATTGAGGAAGCACTGACTTATTAGCCAGGGATCGACATTGGTGTCAGTATTGATTGTAAATCTGTGACTTATCAGTTAAGATCAACAGTAGTACTGAGCACAGGTCGTATAACATTGACTTATGAGTCAAGGACGGTATTACTGTGTTCAACGCAAGCCGAAAAGATTAGATCTAATCGATATCAGCATTGAATGACTCATATGGGGTATTAATGCTGGACTGACCCAAAGGTCGATGAAAATTATAAGCGCTTGTCTAGTCTAAGGGCTAGTTACTTAGAGCCAGAGCCAGAAAGGCTAAGGTGACCTACACGTCACATGACTAGGAGGGTATGGGGCCTCTGAGATGGACTTATTAGTCATCTAATCGAGATGGACTTATCAGTCATCTGACCAGGATAGACTTATTAGTCATCTGACCGAGATGGACTTGTCAGTCATCTGACCGAGATGGACTTATCAGTCATCTGACCGGGATAGACTTATCAGTCATCTGACCGAGATGGACTTATCAGTCATCTATTTAGAGAGTGACTTATTAGTCAACTGGTCAAGGAATGACTTATTAGTCATCTACCTCAGAGAGACTTATTAGTCATCTACCTCAGAGCGAGAAACTTATTAGTAATCTACTCAGAGCGCAGGACTTCACAAATATGTATTTGTACCTGCTTGCATGCATGAGTAGGGTTGTTACCGCTAGGCATGTCTATAATGATTTAGCAACATGTTATTACTTGTTCATGAGCATATTGAGTTTTCTTGCTGGGCTTCGGCTCATGGGTGCTATGTGGTGCAGGTAAAGGCAAAAGAAAGCTGGACCATCCTTGAGTTGGAGAGTTTAGGTGGTGATGTGTACATATGCAGCTGCTCGACTGCCATGGCCGAGGGTTTGAAAGAGGAACTAGGGTTAAACCCTGTTTTGCCGCTTAGATCGGCTGGTTGTAAATATTTTCTTGTAATAGACCTTTAAATTATATTTTTGGGATCCCAATGTATACAGTAAACGCTCTAATGAAACGTTTTATCTTAACCAAAAATTTTAATCCCTAAACCACTAATCATACTTAGTTACACGATTTTGGCCAAATGACTCGATTAGCGAGTTTAGCACTGTTTATAAGGCACACCGTAACGGTCCCTGGAGTTTAGGGCGTTACACTTCATGAGTTTTGGGATAAGAATATTGGTTGAAGAGTTCATGCTCCTCGACCCCATCATAAATGGAAACCACCTAATCTAAATAAGCTTTTGGTTAACGCTGGTGTTGTTGTAGAGGTTTGCAATGGTTATTATAGTAGTGGGGTTGTGATGAGGAACCATCTTGGAAGTGTTTTGGCCTCCAAAGGTATGTTTGTTGACATACCTTGCTCTCCTCTTCTTGATGAGTTGATGGCCATTGAGCATGGAATTGGGCTGGTGATATCTTTATCTTTAGAAAGGTGTGTGGTGGAATCAAATTGTAGTATGGTTGTAGCAATGCTTAATAAATAGGCCACCTGAGGAAAGTGGGGCATTGGATTTGCTGGTTGCTGATATCTGTAGAGAGGCATCTGATGTTGGCCTTAAGGGTGTAAGATTCAGTCCAAGAACAGCTAATCGCGTTGCACATTGTATTTGCCAAGAATGTCATTCTTTGTAAAACTTCTGGCTTTTGGGATGGAGGGGTTCCTCCAATGGTTGCCTCTGTATTATTAGAGGATCGACCTTTCTCTGTTTGAGTTTATTTGTTGTTTGTATTCTCTTTAAAAATATATATATAATTTTCTACAAAATATGAAAAATTGAAGATATCACACTAATATTAAAAGAAATATATATATTTAGATTATGCATTTATTTTCAAAATTTTATCTTAATTATTTTTAGTTATTGTTATACTACTATAAATAGAGGTCTTTAGTCTCTATTTAAAAATATAATCTCTTTTAGAGAGACACACTTTTTCTCTTAGTAAAATTTGGTTTTATTTTTTATTCTTGTGCTTATTTTTAAGGTGATTTCAAAGCCCTAAATATGATTTCTTGTTCTTAATAATTTTCATTGTTCTTTTATTTCCATATGTCAAATTGATTATATTTTTCTATGCTTAATTTTATAATTATTATTTTAATCTTGTTTAGAGTGCCCCTAAATAGAATTTTGTATTAGTATACTATCATCTTAGGGTTATCATTCACCTGATCATTTAGAACCTTGGGTTATTGGTCATAAATTGTAATTGAGATTAATGTCAAAGTTGGTTTTAATTATGATGAAGAATATAATCTTGGTTAAATAAATTGCATGTTTATGGATTTATTGCTTAGATCAACCTATCTCCATGGAACTTAATGATTTCATTAAATTTAATCTTTGGAGCTCTCTTTTAGGTTATTTAATAAATAGAATTAATTAAGAGTGGTTGTTTTAATTAATTAATGGGAGATTGGGGTAATAACAGTTTCATGTTATCTACGGTTAGTAATTTGGTAGAGAATAGAGTATAGTGACATTATCGATTGCTTGAATGATTGTTTGGTGGTGGAGAATGAGTCTTTAACTATTATTTATTATTGAATTCATTTTTACTTTTTCACGTTTCTTTTTAATTCTTAAATTTTAAAAACACCATTTTCATTAACTTTTTTATTTTTGAATTCTAAATTAAATTAGTAATTCTCGTGGGATCGACTCTTACTACTACTATAATGAAGTAGTTGGTTTAGTTTGAAATTAATAACTGTTAAATTTTGTATGGCTTATGACACACATCAAATATTTAGGTCAATTTACCAAAATAATATTGTTGATTGCCTTTTTTGCTATCAACGTTTTTAAAAGAGGTTAAAGAAACAGCTATATGAACGCAGATTTTTACGTGGTTCAGTTTATAAAATAACCCTGCTCCACGAGTCTTTTGTAGTAGGGGGTTTGCTAGCTTATAGTTGTAAGCCTTTTTTTACAGTATCTTCTCAGGCAGCGTTTATATTGCTCTGAGTATTGGTATTTCTTAATAAAAAATCCAACCCCCTACAATGAGACTTCCAACCCTATTTATAGTGGCTGGGGTCATTAATGTTAATCATACACAACTAATCCACATTTCTCTCATAATTGAGGGATCAATACACTTCAATGCATTGGGATGCAATGAACAGAAAATATGGCCCAAGCGGGATTTGCGGGGCCCAATGCAAAAGGTAACCACTTTACGGGTAACATGCCCCTGGGACTGTCAAGACGTGCTGCGCACATTTCCGTGTGAGGCACCGTAGTGGGCATGCGAATTTTCGAGTCGTACCTTAGCAAACCTGCTAACGGATCGCCCACAAAAGTAGTCAGACAATCTTCTGGCTCTGAAGACCAATAGTAATTGACACGTTGCTCCACCTCCTCGGTTCGAGACCCAGAGCCTCAGGCCCGGGAGAACCGTGACACAACACCCGTAGCCTTAACTCCCCGAGCGGGAGGAACTATATTTCCGAGAGTGAAACTTGACACTTGCCTTACCAGGGCGAGGCGCCTACTTTCCCCCGGATGCTTCCTAATATGTGAACATCCTTTCACTGACTACAGGCCTCGTGGAGTAACAAGCCCCGAGTATGCCCGCATGCCATGTAGTAAGTCATCTGGGACTGCCACGTGTTGTTCATGGGAAAATACGGACAACAAATATATTCAATAATAATTAATTAATTAAAAGGGGTATAAAAAGAAAGAAAAAGGGTGCTATTTTTTATTTATTAAAATCTAATTTTACCCTTACAAGTTAAGGTTTATTCAATGAAATATAGCATGAAGGATTTATGTGAGCTAAAAAGTGAAGAAAGGTTGAGGACCTAAATGCTACAAAAAAAAAAAAAAAAAAAATGCTTGCGACCTAATCGACACACCTAGTGAAGTTTGGAGATCCCATGTGTAATTTATCCTTTAAAATAACAAATATTTTTTTAAAAGATTTTTTTTAACCCAAAGTAAAACTTTGTAACATGTTTAAACCGATGACAACAAATTGATAATTTTTCTTATATTTTATAAATTTACATACTATTCTTATTAGTTATAAAACAATAAAATTAAATTTTTAATATATTATTTATAAATATATCTACAATAAATTATTCATATTAGGAATTTTTTTCTTCCAGATTTCAAACATAATAATTGAACATATTGAAATTTTACTAATAATTTATTTAATGAAACTTAAAAAAAAACAAACTTAATATTATTTATGAATATTTATACTTATGTAAAATTTATGAGTAAAAATAAATTTAATGGTAGATTTATTTATTAAAAATAAATTGTTAAAGAAGTATCAAAGATTTTTTTTTTCAATAAAATAGTAAGGAAGGACTACAGTGTTGATAAAAGTTGGTTCCGGCATGTGGATAGTTATAAATTCCAATTTTTCATTATGATAGTATATATTGTAGTTATTTAGAATATCCCACAAAGTTTCAAGAAATTCTGAATAATTTACGGTGACGAAAACAAGGTTCAAACAGTTTGTTGTACGTGTGCACTCAAAAACAGGCACGCGTGGAAAATTCAACTATTTGAACCTTATTTTCGGCACTGTAAATTAATCAAAATTTCTTGAAAATTTGTGGGATATTATAAATGATTACAATGTACACCGTGATAGTGAAAAATTATAATTTATAAGTTTCCACATGCCGAAACTAATTTTTATCAACACCGATATTGACAAAACGCTATCAACACAGCAGTCTTTCCCTAACAAAGTACATAGGTATTTTTTTTTTATTTCTTCACATATGGATAATTTTACATTAAAAAAATAAGAAATGGTGTAATTTTTAGCTTTAAATTTGAAATATTTTTTGGAGTTATTTAGAAAAAAGGTAGGAAAAATAAAAATAAAAGTGCACATATAGTTTTATCCTACAAAAAATTATAAAGAAATTTTGTGTCTCTTTTTAGAGTTAGATCACCAAAAATCTTTGATTTTTTTTTCTAGCACCGAATCCCAAAACTAATTAAGCTCTCAAACCTCTCCATAAATTAATAATTGGTATCAATAAGATATTTAAAAAAAAAATCATTTGAATTGATTAGTAAAATTATTATAATTATTTTTAAGAAATTGTAAACAGAGTTGAGTTGATATTTTTTATTTCCTATCCGTGAGAGGTTTGTCGCCCATCTTCTAGATCAATCCTTTTATCATTTTGTTCCTTATTAACGGTGAAGTTGTGCAAGTATGCACGGAATTGTAGAGAAATTGTGAGTATTGACAAGCCATGTGGGTTGGTGGTGCTTGTGAGGAAGCGATTAAGAAAATGAAAGTGTGTATGTGGAAGCCATTATTGGGGATGCTTTGAAGCTCAATGTCGATGCTGCGATGAGTGCAAATTTTGTGGGAATTGCAGCGATTATTTGGGATGCAACAAGGTGTATGATAGTGGCTTTTCTTAAGCACTTGAAGGGTGGTTTTACTCCTTTGGCTGAATATTTGGCTTTTTGTGAGGGGGCTAAAGTTTTTTTTAGCGCTTGGTTAATGCTAGACTTAATTGTGGAATCTGATACAGAACATGTGATTATGGTTGTTGACTCGTTTTTTGGACACTAATAAAATAATGAAGTGATAACTTTTGTGTACATAAACCAAGAGGGAATATAAAAGACAATAAATGTAGTAATAAATGAGGCAAGGATTATAGTGGTTCGGCCACTAAGGCTTATGTACACTTAATCAATTGTATTAAATGTTTATTCTTTACAAGGAGTAAATGCTTTTGAATACAAAGGTGTGTCCAACCCTTTGTGATTTTGGATGATGTTATTTATAGTGGGAAGATGATAGTTGAGCTTGATGGGACAACACAATTCCAGTATGGCCAAATCCCTAAAGGTGTGGGGATGTCTCTGACATTGCAATTGCTAAATCAAGCAATGTTCCCAATACACACAACCTATATGTGAGCTACAAATTTTAAGTTGAAGAATTTTAGTGACCTTCTCATTATGTAAGACCCGCCTCACTAGACCTGATAATGGCAACACAAGATTAGGTGAGCTAGCCATTAGCAACTTTTAGGTGATTAGGCAATTGCATCTTTTTTACTGGCCTATTCAACACATTTGGTCCACGATGGCTGCCACATCATTAAATTAAAAAAATGCGTATAATAATGGCAATACACAACCAAGTTTTTGGAGTTTTAGAAGGACCGATTGTAAGGAACATTTTCTTGTTGAGTGATAGCCTAAACAATGTTAGCTTTGTTTTTACTTCCAGAGAGGGAAAATTTTAGCTCATAGCTTAGCAAAATTAGTCGTTCTTAATGGCACTAGCCATTTTTTATTTTGATGGTTTTCCTTAAACTGTTGCTAGAACTGTTATAGGACATGCCCCTTGAATAAAGTTGATGACACTACTTCGAAATACCCTTTACGGGTCACCTTTTTAGGAAACATAACCAAATATAAGTTCTAAAAAATGTCTCTGGAGTTTTTAGGACTCTCATTGAAAGTCCTTAAAAAATATATTTTAGGACTCGCAATGAGTGTCCTAAAAATATATGTGGGTCCTAGAAAACCATAATAGAAAATTTAAGTGTATAATATGAGTGATGACTTTTAATGGCTCACTTTGGGTGTCCTAAAAGAGTATTAATGGCTCTCAAACCGTGCCCTAAAAACTATCATGTAAAAAAGGACAAAAATTTCTTATCATTTTCGAATTGGGACTATATTAGGGCATCATATTTTTCTCATCAGCACACAAAGAAGAAGAAAACAAGGAGCAGTCGCCTCTTTCCCTCTCTCTCCCGCCTCCATCAATGCGAGGCCTGACTGCCGCCGTCCACCGTCGACATGCGCCAAACCAAGCGACGTAGAAGGTCATCGACCTTTGACCCCCGCGAGCCCAACCCCACACGCGCCCTCCTTCGTCGCCTAGAGTCGTTCGAAGTCGCAGTGGTTCTAAGTTTCCCAAACACTTCCGAGTGTTTTCCGACAGCCTCAAGCCACCCCGACCCAAACGATCACCACCACTGCATTCCTTGTGCTTTGGGCGTCAAACCCACTAAAGGATTATACTCAAGGACCATCAGAATTGGAAGTCAACATTCGTCAGAATCCATGGAGGTCCGAGAAATCATAGTGCAAATCCAGCCATTCTAGGCCATTCCAAGAAGAACCACCACCACCATGACGCTCCATGAGGCTTGGACTTCGAAGCCTGATCGTTGATTTCCCGAACCACCACCGTGGAGTGGTGGCTCCACCGTCGACGCCGACCATTCTATTAGGGCTCACAACACGAGTCCTAAAAAATCTCACTTTTTAAATCTCTCAAATAGAGGACTCGTGTCATGCGAGCCCTAAAAAGCCTTCTTCGTAGTAGTGTGAATTTCTTTAATGTCTTTTCTATAAAAAAAGTGTGTAAATAACAAAAATTCTTGGTTTTAACGATTTCTTTTATTAAATTTAACGGAATATTCTAAATATTTAACGGAATATACTTTTAAAACCAATTAAAAATTATTTATTTATCAATTATATTAGATATTTATTAATTATATTAATATAAATTCAAATGTTATAAAATATCATTAGATATTTATTAATTATATTAATATAAATTCAAATGTTATAAAATATCATTATTATAATAATATTTAATTCTAGACAAAATATTTTTTAATTATATTAATATAAATTCAATTGTTATAAAATATCTTTATTATAATAATATATAATACAAAACTAGATATTTAATAATTATATTAATGTAAATTCAATATTATAAAATATTATTATAATAATATATCATCCTAATTTTTATAAATTTTTGCTAGAATAAATATTTAGAGAATAAATATTTAGTAATTATATTAATATAAATTTAAATATTATAAATATTATAATAATAATAATAATAATATTTAAACTAGATATTTAATAATTATATTAATGTAAATTCACATGTTACAAAATATTATTAATTATTACAATAATATATAATATATTATATATAAATGTCATGTGTGTACAAATAATATGACCATGTAACCAAATAACAAATTGTCTTTTTTTTGAAGAAAACAAAATATTATTACTAAGCCAAATCGGCTAAAAGAAGAGAATTACAAAGAGCAGGAAGATGCTTCTGTTTAAGAATACAATCAGCTGTGAAATCAGGCGTTGTAGCTAAAAAAATGAGCCACCTGATTCGCGGATCGTTTAACAAAGTAGATAGAGACATTCTTAAGACCAGAAAGGAAACTACAACAGTAAAAAATAATCAGTCCTAAAGGTGAAAGCATCTGAACCTGATGTTGAATAGCATGCACTACAACTAAACAGTCAGATTCAACAATAACATTTGCCCAATCTTTCCTTTTGATCCAACTAAGAGCTTCCTTAATGCTTAGAGCTTCACCCAACAACGTAGTAACTTTACCTCTCCTTCGTCCGTACAGAACTTCAAGAAAGAGACCATTACTATCCCTAGCCACACAACCAAAGCCAAATCTATTCTCTGTTTCATGAACAGACACATCTACATTGATCTTCATCATTCCATCGTGAGGTTTAGTCCAACGCTCCTGGTAAGCACCTCCCCACTGAAACATCTGAGAGGAAGGGAAATACTTCTGAGCTTCTAACCACTGATGAAGACAGGACTGGCTCATAGACAAAACTCAGTTGACCGAAGGCTTTAGCTGCTTCCAAACCAGATAATTCCTAGCTTTCCAGATAGCCCAGCATGTCATGGTAAGAGTAGCCACAACCGAGCTAGATTTATGAGAGAAAGTTGTACTCAACCAGCTTGTAAAACTGGCATTAACGTCAGTGGGAATATCCAAATGCAACTGTTTCCAGCAAGCCTTGGCAAAACAACAATCAACTAACGCATAAAAAATGGTTTCAGGGGCCAACTTACAAACTGGGCATTCAACTTCCACAGCAATATGTTTCAAGTGTAGTTCTACTTGCGTCGGGAGGCACCTACCAGCAGCTCACCAAATGAAGTTTCGAACTTTAGGAGGAATCTTTAGCTGCCATAACTTACGCCAGAAACTAGAACTGTTGTCTGTACACCAGTGACCATTCAAGCAATTTAGACAATTGTAGGCACTCTTTACTGTAAACATTTTGGTAGTTGCTTTGGCCCAATGCCAAGTATCATGCTCACAATTCACACTCAAAGGGATATTAGCAATGAGCTCATGATCCCTGTCATTAAACAAATCAGAAAGAACATCCTCATCCCAAGCCTTCGTATCTTCCATCAACAAACTAGAAACTGGTTTATCTTCAAGAGCAGGGTGATTAGAGGAAACAACAAGATTCTGATCATTTGGAAGCCAAGGATCATGCTTGATAGACACTTGGAGACCTGACCCAATCCTTTTCCGAGCTCCCCGGCGCACCAAATCTTGAGCTGCAAAGATACTCCTCCAAACAAAGCTCAGGTTCCTCCCTAAACTAGCCGCCAAAAAGGAGCAGTGAGGAAAATACTTGGCCTTAAAAATCTTACTCACCAAACTGTCAGGATTCCTTAGAAATCGCCAACCTTGCTTACTCAGGAGAGCAAGATTAAAATCGCAGATGCTTCGAAAACCCATACCTCCTGCTATTTTTGGCTAGTTAGCCTATTCCAACACATCCAATGAATGCCTTTCCTCTTCTTAGACGAGTTAGACCACCAAAAATGATTCATCATAACCTCAATTTCTTGACAAAGTTCTAGAGGAAGAAGGAAAACATTCATGGCATAGGAGGGCAAGGCTTGGGCCACAGATTTGATAAGTATTTCCTTGCCTGATCAAGACAATAACTTTCCTTCCCAACCTTCAATCCTATTTCGAATTCTCTCCTTTAAGAAGCCCAACATTGCCGTTTTTTTTCTGCCCAGCATGTTAGGAAGGCCCAAGTGAAAGTTACCCGAACCCCCCTCCAAAATATCCAACTTTTGGCAAATCTTCATTCTAGACTCAGCTGAAGTGTTTGTACTGAAAAAAATAGATGATTTAGCAAGATTAACTTGCTAACCCAAGCCCTTTTCAAACCACTTAAGCAGAAGGTTAACCTTGGTTGCTTCTTCTTCCGACGTACGACAGTACAAGTAACTATCATCGGCAAAAAATAAGTGAGAAACCACAGGAGCCCTCCTAGCAACATGACAACCATGAGGCCATCCTCGATTGCCAAAATGAGTGATAAGCTTCGAAAGACCCTCAACACAAATGAGAAATAGATAAGGTGAAATGGGGTCCCCTTGCCTAAGACCCCAAGACGGAAAGATAGGCCCCAACTCTTTATCCCCCGTAACCACCGTATACTAAACAGAGTAGATGCATTGCATAATCAGATGAATCCAACGGGAGCTGAAACCCAGTCTAGTCATCATAGCTTCCAAGTAAGACCACTCCACTCGCTCATAAGCTTTACCCATATCCAACTTGATTGCCATATACCCATCCTTTCCTTGAGATTTTCGCTTCAAAAAATGGAGAACCTCGAAAGAAATTAAAATATTGTAAGTGATTAACCTGTTAGAGATAAAGGCACTTTGATTATCAGAAATCACAAAGGACAATAAAGGTTTAAGTCTGTTGGCCATCACCTTAGAAATGACTTTATAAAGGACATTACAAAGCGAGATAGGGCGTAGATCACCCAAAACTTCGGCCCGTTTCTTCTTTGGAATTAAAACGATGTTCATGACATTCAAGGAAGGAGCTAGAACGCCCCTGCTGAAGAAATCACGGACCACAGCTACCACATCATTTCCAACTATGCTCCAATAATGTTGGTAAAAAGCCGGGTTAAAACCATCAGGACTCAGAGCCTTATCAGGGTGCATTTGGAAGACAGCATGTTTAACCTCTTCTTCAGTAACCTCTTTAAGAAGCTCCATATTTTGAACCTCAGTGATACATGGCTGAATAAGCTCCAATAGGTCATCCCATTCAGTAACTGAAGCTTTGAAAATTCTGTTAAAATAATCCAGGATTAATCTGTCTAACCCCGAATCCCAGTCCACCAAAACACCCTCAGTATTCTTCAAATGTAGCAACTGATTATGTCAACGCCTCCAACTAGCCATAGCATGGAAATATTTACTGTTCTGATCCCCTTATTGCAGCCAATATTGTTTAGCCCGTTGTCTCCAGTAGACGTCCTGCTGATGAAGAGTGTGAAATAATTTTTGATAGGCTTCTTTATACCGAATAAGACCAACACCATCCTTGCTCTGCTTATATATGTTAGTTCCATTTGATATTGGTGCAGCTTTCTTTTGAACTGTCCAGTAGTCTCTCTGCCCAGGAAGATAACGCAGTGATACAAAGCTGCAGCTTACCATGAATATCAGCCCGGGCAGCTTTCTTCCAACTCTCCTAGACTAAATGGCGACACATAGCTTCTGAAATCCAAGTATTCTCAAATCTGAATTTAAGCTTAGGTCTCGAATTGTACCTCTTAACGGGCTCCAAAAACAGTGGACTATGATCAGAAGAGGAAACACCTAAGTTCATCAACCTAGCCTCCGAGAAAACTTCAATCCAATTTTGAGACACCAAAGCCCTATCAAGCCAAACTTCCATCCAACCACTCGTGCCACACCCTCTTTCCCAGGTGAACTGATGACCAGAAAGGTCCAAATCGATGAATCCACAATATTGAACCACTTGTTGAAAACCACTAATCAACCACACTGGATAATTATTACCTCCATGCTTATCAGTACTGCAAAGAACATTGTTAAAGTCTCCAATAATACACCAAGGCTCATTCCGATCTGCTTTAAGCTTTCGAAGAAGGTCCCACGTAACTTGCCTTTTAGTATGATTAGACTCGCCATAAAAACCAGTTAAACGATAAGGAAAATACCCTGGTAAGCAAACCAAGGAATCAATGTGATGTTGGGAGAAATTTAGAATAGACAGATCTTCCTTGTGTTTCCAAAAAAGGGCTAAACCACCACTTCGACCTTGTGCCTCCACCCAAAAAACTCCTCCATAATCCACTAATCGAGCCAAACTTTCAATTTTGACCTAAGAACACAGCGTTTCACAAAGAAAGATGAACTTGGGACGCTTTTGAGAAAGAATCTCCTTAAGGAACCGAATAGTCCGTGGGTTCCCAAGCCCACGACAGTTCCAACTTAAGGTAGTCATGGTTGAAGGTGAGGCCCCAAATCGAGGCCCACCCTATATTGGATTATCACCTGTCCTCTGTCACTGTGTTCACATTCTGCCATAGTGTTTGCCCCTGGGTTGCACCCCTGATCATCTTGTCGTCTCCGTTTAGTCTCTGTCACACATAACTGATTAATTTGGGAACTATATGTCTGAAGATCTTTGCCTTCGTTGTGAGCCCGATTATAATCCTTACTTAATCCGGAAGATAGAGTTTGACCCTTTCTCGTCGTGCAACCACTGCGGTCACCCTCATCCTCCTCCATGAACGATACACCAACTTCTTCTCGAGGCCCAGTGATTCTACGTATTGGCTGGGTTCTTTGTTCCACTATTGATATGTTGTTGTCTTCATCTGATAAAAATGTGTGGCTATAACGTAACCACTTAGCTCCAATGAAGTAATTATGTCGTTGAGGAGGAGCTCTCATCCAAGCACCATAGGGTCTTTCTATAGTCTGCATGTGATGATGAAACAACCTGTCAAAAAAAATTTCAGAATGCCCTATCAATCCACAAATGAAACAAAAAGTAGGAACCCTTTCATACTTGAAGTGAACCCAAAATTCGGAAGATCCCGATTTGGTAATCTTCATTTTCCGTTTGAGAGGCTGCTCTATATCAATGGTGACTCGAATGCGAAAAAAATCCCTCCAAACTCCTATAAAATTAGATGCATCAGACTCCAGAAATGTACCGATTGCGTTGCCAATATCCTTGGCCACCCGTTCATACATGAATCCAGGCTGAAGATCATGGATTTCCACCCAAAGATCCAACTTGTTCAAGATCAAGTCTTTAGGATTTTCCCCCCGTTTCAACCGTGCAAAGACCAACTGCATCCTATTAAACATCCAAGGACTTCCATCTATGACCTGTTGGATGTCTACTTCATGATAGAATTGAAACAAATAGAGGTTGTGACTGATTTCTTTTACAAACATCCCTTTACCTGGCCTCCATAGAGATGGAATCATATGTTGCATAATTTCAAAATTTATTACCCTATCTGTCAAGAATCTTCCAACCAAACACCACTGGGTGTCAACTCCATCCTCCTCCGTAGTCGCCTCGTACACTAGCCCTATAGAAGCTTCCTCCTCCATCGTAATCTTAGCATATTGCTCTACCAAGTCTGTAACAGAACTAGATGTAGAAGCCATAGCTACCCACACCGACAGAAACCACCGACGAAAACACCAATAACTCTCAGCCTTTCCAATTAATGGAAACCATGTCAAAGGACAAGACTAAAAAGAACTAGGGATTCAGGAAGAAGCTAAGTTCTTAGGGGAAAGAGCTCAGTTCTTGGAGAGAAAGAAGAAGATCTCAACGTTCCATATATTGAAGTTTTAATGTATATGTTTTGTTTTTCAATTGAGAAGAAAATTACAGTTAACTAAATAAGAAATTAAAATAGCATTTATCTTTTATTAAGAATAAATAAGTTAATTTTCGAATCATTGATATGTACCTTAAATAAGATAATTTGTGATGTAAAATATTACCGTATTATTTTTTTAAAACAAAAAACATAAACAATATTTTGGTTTAATTTTTCTATTAATATTTTTATGTCATTCTTTTATATATATTACTATTTATTTATTTAAAATTTATATGATAATCATAAAAACTTAATAAAATTTCTAAACAAACATGTTGCTTGTATCTAATATATATATATATATATATTTAGGATAATTCTATGGTAGGGCCTTCAAAAAGAGTCCTACTGTAGGGCTCTTTTGTGTTCTCAATTCGTAAATAGTTTTCGGCGCGATTTTTTTTATGACCATGTATATTGTAGTTATTTAGAGCATCCTGCAAATTTTCAGAAAATTCCGAATAATTTACAGTGCCGAAAACAAATTATTGCACGCGTGACTAATTTTTTTATGCGCGTGAAAAATAGCATGTTTGAACTTAGTTTTCGGCACTGTAAATTATTCAGAATTTTCTGAAAATTTGCAGGATGCTCTAAATAACTACAATATACACGATCATAAAAAAAATCGCGCCAAAAACTGTTCAAAGGTTGAGAACACAAAAGAGCCCTACATTAGGGCACTTTTTGAAGCTCCTACCAAAAAAAATTCCATATATATATACTATTTAACTAATTAAAAGAAAAGAAGATCTAACGAACTAATTTTTATTTTGGGTAAATTTATATTATTATTATTATTTTTTTTTTGTAAGAACCGTTTGCACATAAATTTATATATTAATTTGAGATGTTTTACTTTTGTTGAAAACGTAGGTCTCATCAAAGTTCATTGGCATTATCCGCAAGAGGAATTTTCAACTTTGGTAGCACACAATTGAACAGTTACCCTTAATGATATGTTCATTAGATATTTGTAGTGTTTACATGATTTCAAATCATGTTATCTTTCTGGTCAGCTTCTTTTATCGTCCATATTTACAGTAATTAACTATAGTCTTAGTATTATTGTATTTAGATCTTGATAAATATATTATTATTATTATTATTATTATTATTATTATTATTTAAATCTGTATCTTTAAATCCTTATCATCAATGGGCTGCTATGTGATATTAACTTAAAAAATTAAAGCTTTAGAAGCTAAAAAACGCTTTCTTTTTTAAATCAAGTGATGAAGATGATTACAACTCAAAATAAATTCGTATAACCTGAGTAAAAAAAATTAAATAAAGGTATGATAATTTGAAGACTTTTCTTTTTTGTTAAAGTAAATAATGATTTCTTATTGAATTCAACAAAATTTCATCACAATGTTTTTTCCATCTTGAGAATCATATTTCATGGTTAAGCCACTATTTAATAATAATAAAGTTTGATTTGTCTTCCCAAAGTAAATATGAAAAAAAATACCTGGGTTATATATGACTGTCTAGGGGGATCATAGAATAATACATGTGACGTAATCTTATGTAAAAATAAAAATAAAAACCACAAGTATGACATAATAGTGACTCAATATTTAGTCTTTATGGAAACAATGAAAAAATAGAAAAGAAAAAAAGTTTAGATTTCAAAAACCAAAACATTGCCTATCATTTACATATTCAATATGGAAAAAGTAAGTTAAGCATGCTAGTTTGTGAAGCTAGCAACATAGTTGGGGCCATAAAGATTGTGTCTCACACCACAAAATACATTCCCATATATGATTCATATTTGTGTGGCACTTGGGATAACCATGAGCATTAAATTTAAAAAAGTGACATATGGACCATGATTGATTGAAAAAACTTTATATTCATCTTTTTCATTTATTTTTATTTTTATTAAAAAAAAGCACTAAGTACTAATGCAATGCAAAGAAAAAATAAAACTTGGGACTCATGCAAACCTGTTCCAGTTGAGGGTCCTATCTTAAGTTCCAAAGATACGTCATCACAACGTTATGATGACGTAATATACATACATACCTATATAATTATATAGTAAGATGGTATAGACAAATCCCCTGATCTCAAGCAAAGTCCATGTGGGTCTTATGGGCCGCCTACACCTTAGCACTTTGACCTCCAAAGTTTCTTACAAACTCTCTCTTGCTCTCAAACGTGTATATATAGGTTCAAATATCTACCTTTGTTTTCTCATCTCTTTTAAAAAATATATATATATATACACATTATATAGTTTTCCGGTTTTGGCCAAACTCTGATATTGAAAGTGCAACTATATACATACCAAGAAGAGAAAAGATGCCTGGTGAGATAGAGAATTCTGAGATTGTTAGAGACCCTCGTCCGGTGGTTAGGAAATTTTTGGCTAGGCAACAACAAGAAGGGTTAGGTGCCATTGTTAGAAGGAGTATTGGCAGGTGAGGTTTTGCACAGAGAAAAACCAAAATTGTTTGTTTTTTCATTGAATTTACTTAATATTTTGAGCATTTTTTATTAATGGGCTCCAATTGCTTTCAGGTTTGAGCTCAAATACTTTGATCCTTTCCTTGCTTTGGATGAATTCTCAGGTGGGTCTCTCAGCTTCTTTCTCTATTATTTATATATATATATATATTTACAATATGGTTTTCTGAGATTGTATTTCATTTTTATGTGTTAACAGTTACTGCTCCAGCTGGGTTTCCTGATCATCCACATAGAGGTTTTCATCACTTGATTTTAGTCTCTTTTGTCATTGAGACGACATTTGGCTTAAGTGCTCATTCTCTCTTCTTATTTTGAAATAACAGGGTTTGAGACAGTGACCTACATGTTACAGGTATAATCCTATGATATAAATTATTTTAATCTTCGATCAACTTACCTGGAAAAGCAAATATTTGCTATATTACTTAATTTTCAATCAAATGGCCAGCGTAGCAGGCAATATGGTAGGTTGGTTTTTACTTTTTATTGGCCAACCAGGGCCAATGACTTGGCCATTTTATCTGGCACCAAGTGTACGAGCAAAAAAATCAAATTGATCTCAAAATCTTGCATAACTTTAAAAAATAAAAAACCATTTTAATTATTTAAAGTTACTAACTTTGTTGTAAAATATAAATGTTTAGGGAGCTGTGACACATGAGGATTTTGAAGGGCACAAAGGGACAATACAGGCTGGTGATCTTCAATGGATGACGGCAGGAAGAGGAATTGTTCACTCTGAAATGCCTGCAGCTCAGGGCACCCAAAAGGGTCTACAATTATGGATCAACCTCTCCTCCAAAAACAAAATGTAAATGAAAAAAATTGAAATAACTTTTCTAACTACTAATTTAAAATCCCTAATGCAATTTTGAAAAATATGCATATAATTCTCCATATAAAGTGTGTATGCCTTTGTCATATATTTCAATGTCATGGTTAACTTTTTCCCAAAGCTGCTTTGAATTCAAATCATATATATAAATATGTATACATTGCGTGTGAATGTGGCAAAACTATATACTAGTTTATCCCTATACCATGGTGTGGAAATAACCTTTTCAAAAATTTGGCAGCCTTGGACTATTCTCTTAGAATAAATGGACTAGTAGTCTACAACGGTGGATGGTAGTATTTTTTTCTCTTTCTCCGGAGAATATATATATATAACATTTTTATTTTTTATAAATGAATTCAGGATAGAACCAAGGTATCAAGAAATGTTGAGCAAGGACATAGCAGAAGTAGAAAAAGATGGAATAAAGGTAAGAGTGATAGCAGGGGATGCCTTAGGAACCAAGTCACCCGTCTACACAAGAACACCAACCATGTACTTAGACTTCACTCTTAAGCCAGGAGCACACCTTCAACAACCAATACCAGTGTCATGGAATTCATTTGTGTATGTCTTAGAAGGCGAAGGAATCTTTGGTGGCGGCGACGGTGGTGGTGCCTCGAAGCTCTCGTCGGTGACAGCTCACCATCTTCTTCTCCTAGGATCTGGAGATGGATTGGAGGCATGGAACAAGTCATCAAAACCTCTTAGATTCATCTTAGTTGGAGGTGAGCCATTAGGTGAGCCTCTAGCTCAATTGGGCCCATTTGTGATGAACACTCAAGAAGAAATTAACCAAACAATTGATGATTTTGATAACTATACCAATGGATTTGAGAAAGCAAAACATTGGAGATCTGAAGCTGCTATTGCTCTTGGATTTTAGCTCTTTAATCTGTTACCCTTTCAGAAAAAAATTTCTTATTTTCATTATTATTATTATTATTATTATTTTTGTTTTGAGGACCAAAATTTATTATTATTCATCAATCAAATTTTGTACATTAGCTAGATATATATTATATGAATAACGAACATGACAATTTCCCCTTCTTTTTAATGAAGCATGACGTGTGTATATCCATATCTTATATGCAGGATAACTACACTGAAAATATATTTTTTAGATATATAACTAATCTGGGGCACATATTGAATAAGAAATAAAAAGATTTCACTTGGAATCTAACACCATCATCTTATTGATTCTTTCCTCGGTCACCACTAAGCTAGATTTATGCTAAAAATATTTGTAAAAGCATGTAAATATACTATTTTTTTATTGAGATTAATTTTAGAGAAAAATAATTAAAGGAAATTACACCACAATTTTCGGTTAATGTAAAATTACAAGAATAAATCTAATAACTTTTATTTATTTATTTATTTTATATACATAAAAATAAAAATAAGGGAATTTACTTATTTGGTATCCTGTGTTTTTGCAAATTATTATTTTTGTGTCTTCTTTTTTCAATAATGGTTATATGGAATCAATATTTTAAAATCATACATATTTGGTACTCCTGGACTCTGATTTGATAAATAAAATTTTACTAATGTGGCTAAATTGTTATCAGTTATATGTAATTAAGTAATTAAATTTGAATTTGATGTTGAAAAACAATGACATAGATTATGAGCATTAAATGCAAACTTTAATCACCAACTATACTCATAATCATAAATGCAAGATCAAGTATTTATTTAGAGCATCAAAATCAATAAATGCACATACCTCCTAATCCTTCCATGTGAGCCATTTTGCTTCAAGAACTTCAAAAAGAATCACCACCAATATCACCAACTTGAGCAAAGCCTAGAGAGCACTTGTGGAGCTATCCCCTTTCCTTCTTATTACCATATATCCTCATGACCACTTCTAACACCAATCACTCATATAAATACATGACATACCCTTATAACCCTAAGGGGTTATATTTACTAATAGGGCTTAAGTGGTCCTTTTTATCGTATACTATAATTTAATGGGCCAACTATAGTATTAAGGGTGCTCTCATGTGCCTCTAACATATAGTTAATTTATTAACCATCCCATTATGGTTATTAGTGTAAAATTAGGCACATAATTAATGATTGTGTATTATGGAATTAAACCTATGATTGTATTAGTTCATTATAATAATTCCAACATTTGAAACTCATATAATTGAGAGCAATTGATTAAATTGGTAAAATTTTATAAATTAAATTTGAGTTTATGATACTTAATATGTATGATTTTAAAATATAGGGTACAAAATATATACGATTTCAAAATACAGAATATCAAATAAGTATTATTGTAAACACATGACACTAAAATAATATTTTACAAAAATACAAAATATCAAATAGTTATTTGTAATAAAAGCAAATTTTGCTTTTAAAGAGAATGACAATAATATAATAGTACTAGAAGTGACTTTTGACTTTCATTTAAAAAAAAAAAAATGTTTTCACTTCCCTTTTCCACTGAAATTTCAAGACTAGAATAGTAAGAAAACACAAAATTTTATTTTCCTTTTCATTAATTTTGTTATTTATGAACCATGCTATACATAACGACTAGAATTGTGAAACGATTCACATGGACTTTAAACATTGGTCTTTCTCATTTAAAAAAGGGAAATCTACAAAAATACGCTAGAAGTTAAAAAAAATATGAAAAATACGGTATATTACAAAAATACGGAATTTTTGGATAAAAACACGGAGTGGCAAAAGTGTAAATACGAAATGGCTTTTAAATCTTAAATAAAAGCGGTAAAATACAATTTTTTGTGATCAACGTTTACAAACTTGTAAATACCTGTTACAAAATTGTAAATATCTTTTACGTGTTTGTAAATAATATTTACAAAAATTAGTTTTAGAATTGTATTATTTTGTACATAAAACTTACGAACAAAATCATAACTAATTTTTTTATTTTTGTAACAATAGTTTACAAATCTAATTTCATAACTAGGAAATATATATTTGTAACTAACATTTACAAAAATAATTTATAGTTAAGAAATCGTAACCAAATTTATATAAAAATATTATAATTTTCCATATGTTACAATATTGTACTAAAAAATTACAGTAAACATTAAATTTATGTTATACAACTTAAAAATATAAATTTAAGATATTCATTATTTATAAAACACTTTATTATATATATATTTATATAAAAA
This sequence comes from Humulus lupulus, assembly GCF_963169125.1. NCBI lineage: Eukaryota > Viridiplantae > Streptophyta > Magnoliopsida > Rosales > Cannabaceae > Humulus > Humulus lupulus. The sequence goes on along the minus strand of NC_084798.1, from coordinate 77,432,366 downwards.
TACAGTTAGAGAGTAGTGAATTACAATAATTTTATATACAAGTTTTACATTTTTGTAACAACAGTTTGCAAAACTAATTTTACAATCAAGAAGTTTATTTTTGTAACTAACATTTACATAAATATTTATAAATTTATTTAACATGATTATTACAAAAATTTACAAAATTAATTTTTTAACTTTAAAATATATTTTTACAACAAAGCTTAAACTTTGACTAGATTAATATTTTAGTTTAACATTAAGTGTTGAGATTTGACTAGCTATGATTTTCAAAATAATATAATATTTTTTATCACTATCCCTCCTACTACTATTAATATATGTTACAAAAATTTATGAATATATATATATATATAATAAAATTGAAAGATCATTTATATCAATTTAAATAAAAATAGGACTGTAAACAAATTAAATATAAAAAGTAATATTAAGGGAGAGAAAAAAAAGTGAAAAATGACATATTTAATTAGAAATTTTATGTATGATACTAAGATAATAAAATAAAAAAAGTAGAAGATAGTTGATATTATTATTATTAGCACACTAAAAGTATGTATGAATTAATTACTGAAGAAAAAAAGACAAAAAAAATAAAACTAAACTACAGAGAATAGAAAGAAAAGAGTAAAATATTATCATATATATATAAATAAATATTCATTTTTCAGTTTAAAAGTTGCGAATCTAAGATTTATAATTGTATAAATATATATATATATATGTAAACATCTATTTATATATATATAATATTGGTTTGAGGAAAGGTGAAGTGATGCATAATAATTGTGTAAGTGTGTTAACAAGTAATTATATGTTAGTCTCAAAATTAATACCGTAAATTTGTAATTATTTTATATAACCGTATATTTAGATTTTTTTGTTCAAACACCGTGCATTTTGTAATTAACCCTTTAAAAAATGCTTAAAAAATGGTTGACATGACTTTAAAAATTTGAAAGGCCCACTATATTTGAGCCAAGTGGGACTTCCAACGGGAGTACTAGCATCTTTCTCAAATTAATGTAATGGTAAAAAAATGACTAGTTGGGTAATAGTGACAATTGATGACATAGTCAAAACAAAATTGGAATATAAGTTGCAAAATGACAAAATTATTTTGCTTATAATTAAAAAAAAAAAAATAGTGGTGGTAAGAATCCTTTCCTTGGGGCTTATCGAAAAATAGATTTTCAAACATGACTTTGAGTAATATATATACATAAGAGTGGATGATACTTGTGACAGGGATACTGTTTGTCCTTGGCTCCATCCACAGGTGGTGGACATTATTTGCAATATTCCCAGGCTGACTGGCTATGAAGCTAATTTTCTCATTTGGAAAGCCTTTGAATGGTGCCTTTTATGTTAAGCAAGTATACAATAGTTTATGCAGGGATTGGTAGGAAGGACCTACTCAGGTTTGGAGCAAACTTTAGAGTGCCCATCTGCATCCTTGCTTTAAATTATTTATGCGGAAAAATAGGTAAAGGTGCCTAATGTACAGGTGGTATCTTAGTGTTTGTCCTTCAATGTGTGCTTTGTGATAATGGAATGGGCTCCTTTATTTCTAATCCTCTTATGCCTCTATGCTAAAGTTGTTTGGTTCAGAACTAGATGGTCAATCTAATCTAAATCCATTAGCGTCTTTAATGGAATGAAGTTCTTAAATTGGATCCTTGATTCGCTTCTAGGGATTCCAATGGCGATTTCTTGTAAGATGTGATTCTAGTTTGTGATCAAATTTGGCTGGCTCAGAATAACAAGTATCATAATAGAGTATGCCCCTCCCTCAGCAATTGATTTTCTCAATTGTTAATCACTAGATGGAATTCTTAAGGGTTCAAAATGATTATAATTCTTGGCCTTTTCCCCACCGCCAGCTTATCTCGCTCATTGGCGTACTCCTTGGCCCAAAATGATCAAGATTTTCATTGATGTGGCCTTAAAAAATGGAGCTAGTGTAGCTACGATTGGGACTCAGATAGGGGACGGGTTGATTGCGACAGTTGTTACCTCAAAGGTGGTCAATAAGACTGCATTGGAGGCTTAATTCTTGGCACTTTGTCTTGCTTGGGAGGTGTCTAGTAGGTTTAGATGGACAGATTGTGTGTTTTTTTTTTATTATAAATTAAAATATTTTACATAGGATCTTTATTAGAGGATATTGCAAGTTTACTATCAAATTTTCCTATAGTGTCCCTAATCCGTGTTTGTCATACGACTAATAAGCCTACTCATGGATTAGCTGTGCATGCTCTTGGAGTAGATGATGAACTTGTATGGTTAGATGATTTTTCTCCTTTTATTCGAGATGTATTACACTCTGATTATTTTCAATCAATTATTCATTGGTGGAAATAATAATAATAATTAGGTAATTTGAATTTATACTAATATGTCTCATATTATAAAATCATATAATATATGTTATAAATATTTTGGCCATAATATATGTAATTAAATCAATTTTAAATCAGATATTTATCACTTTTCTTTAATTTAAATTTAGCAATTAATGATGGACCAACACTATAAATATATGTACTCGAAGGTCCCTATATACCCAACAATTTTACATGTTATATTTAGAAGTCCTAAGTAAGAGAAAATAAATTGTATGAGTGGTAGTTGCTTACTAATGGTTGGAGGAAATATATTTTTGAGCTTCATTTTTATGATCCTTATTTACTTTTTTTTACATTTCAGATCAATTAATTTATGAGAGTTGGTATCAGAGCAATGCATAACCTCTCCCTTGATTGTTGCCCCTAATGAGTCGACACTAATATGCATTATAAGCGGCGACACATGAAGTCGCCCCTAATAATCAAACATTAGGGGCGACGACAATGTCGCCCCTAATAATTTGTCTAACAATCCAAAAAAGGGTACTCCCAAAATTAATTTTTCGCCCTTAATAGTAGAAAGTCGCTCCTGATGTTGTATTATTAGAGGCGTCTTTTTGATTATTAGGGGCAAAAAAAGTCGCCCCTAATAGATTTTTATAAATAAAATTAATATTTTTTAATTCATAAAAATAATAATATTCAAATTAAATATGCATAAAAATAATAATTCGTTCAGATTACAAAACTAATATCCATGGATACAATAATATATTAATTAAAAGTAATTGTTTAATATAAAATCTAATCTCTCAAATCTGCAGCGTCATCTGTATCGTCCCTTTCCAGTGCATGTGCTGCCTGCCAAGCCTGCGGTGGCTGTGGGGTCTACAGAGGCATCAACCATGGATACTGTGGAGGTAACAATGATCCTACAACTCCATACATGTATGGATAGGGATAAGGTAGAGGTTGAGATGACGATCCACTCATATGAGGAGGTGGAGGTTGCGACGAAGGTCCATTCATATGAGGAGGATATGGTTGAGGGTACGGAGGTATTGACCATTGATAGATGTATAGGTGGGCCGAAGGTTGAGACTGCCACGATGGTGCAGCCATTTTGAGGTGTCTAAGGTTTAGAAGATGAATCTACATACTTCTGGTAAATTTGTTGACACGTATTATGCATCCCCAAGTTTGTTGTCGGACATTTTTCAGGTGGAAGCTGCTAATACATGTATTGAAAATGCTCATTCATGGTCTTCACCATATCAACCAATTCACATATATCATCAGTCAACTGTTGAGGTGCCGCCTGAGACTGAGTGTATTGGGAGGAACATGTTAACACTTTACCCTTTAATTTGCGGCCATCTTCTCGCTTGTGGCACTGCCTTTCACCAAGAACTTGACTTAATATCTTCATTTGATGGACCGAGGAAGAATTAGAAGTCCTAGATTCAACTGTCTGCTGAGTCTCAGCTTCAATGGTTGACTCCAACTTTTCCTGATTTAAAAAACATTAGAAACAAAACGAAAACATAATATTTGAATCGACATATAATAAAGTTAAACTTACATAATCTTGTTCAACATCCTCGTTGACAAACTTCTTGTTCTTTTTCATCTAGTGATATTCATTCCATTCCTCAATGAGGTTCGGGTTCAACTAATAAAGAAAATGAGAATGTTAGAGAACTTATAATTTAATACAACTTAATTAAGTTGGCATTTTCACTTACTTTTCATGACGTGTGATTGCTAATGATTTTATGCCTTGTGTTGTAGAGTACTTCATTTGGTCTCAATTTATTTTGTTCTTCTCTGAGCATTTAATAAACTATGGAGTCATGAAAAACTCACAAATTTCTTTCCACTCATCGTTGTTGACATCTTTCAGTGGATTCTATAGGACCTGGTCCCAATCATCTGGTTCTTTGTAGAATTTTTTGAAGTGGGTGTGCCACTTAGTTTTCCTATCTCGTTATCTCTTAGTCATCACAACATGGATATTTTCCATGAAGGTTTCATAATCATCTTGTTGTATCCTAATTTTTGCACGAGTTCATTCACTCAACTCGGGTACAACTGGCAGGTAAATACGTGGAAAAATAACCAAGTAGAATATCTGCTTATTATCCATGTGGACAGCTCGAGATTCATAATGGCCAGACCTAGTGTTAGGCGTCTTGACTTTACCACGACCTAAGAACAAGATAGTTGTCAAAGCGCTAGCTCGGGGTCAGATAACTATCAAAGCACAAGCTCGGGGTAAGATATGCAGCTCGTGGTGATTCAGATATAACGCATACTAAAGGATCCCTAGAGACTCGGGATTTGTTTACATGCTTATTCATGACCAGACTATCATATTTATTATCCGAGATAGCAAGAACATATTTATTTTGTTATCATATCATATCCCAACATAAATAGGATATGACTTGTATTAAATATAGACATTATGTAATTACGTGATGGACTCACACAGCCAAAACTTGTCCATGGAATTCCCCTATAAATACTAGGAATGCTGGACAGAAAATGGGTCGATTATTCTGTAATACCGAAACTTTACCAAAATAGAGAGAGAAACAATAACAATATTGACTCGTGGACTAGGTGGAGATTTAACCATTGAACCACGTACAAGATCTGTGTTATTGAGTGGGTTTTTGTTATTTCTTCATTACGGTTTGTCATTAAGCACTATTCTGCCGTTATTATTTCTTAATACACTATTGGCAAAAAATCGCATCAACAGTTTCGTGCTCTCATTGAGAGAAATTTAGTCCTTCCCAAAAATCCCAGTCGATTTCCATCATGGTGCTCACTCGCTCAATGCACGATAATGAGATAGAATAGCCTGGTGGGCAGGAGGCCCATCATATCGCTGTTATGAACGAACGTGGCCATGAGATTCAACAATGTCCAGGAAAACAACTGGCGTCCAGGCGACACTGGGAGTTTCGTGTCATTACCGCCGAACCCAAACCCAGGCTATCTAACTGCCATCGAGATGGAGAACATGCAACTGAGGAGCCATCTTGCTAGGGCAAACAGGTAGATTGAGGAGGTTTTGGCTCGGTTACCCCCTCTTACAACCAACGTTAATGTCGAAAAGAGGCAAGGTGGGTCTCATAAGTCCCACAGGAATACTCGATCCAAATCGAGTTGATCAGTCAGAACTACCACTCCAAGTTCTGTACTTGCGGGGCGAGATCACCAGAATGCTCAACCCAGCGACCATCACAGGGGTCGTCAGCATGTCAGTCGGTCGGTCAGGACTGCAACCTCAAGTTCGGTGCCTTCTTCACAGGTTCCCAAGAATGCCCATGACAATCCACGAGGAGGGGCTGGGACAGGCTCATGAAAACAAAATGCTCCAACAAATCCTCCTACACCACGATCGAATCACCAAGCACAGAGACCTAGAGACATTGGAGTAGAACAGAGCAGACTAATTTAGTCCGTCCTGATGGAACGAGGATAGCCTCACCAATAAGGCATCCCCCATCACCTATAAGACATCCAACACCACCTTGTCCTCAACGGGATATTCCAGCTCATGGGGACAGTAGGAGAAATCCTCCCCCATCTCCCAATACTTACGTCCCACAAACACATGTTGAGAATCCAGGTCCTCGACCCCAACCAAGAGTTGTAAGCTTCGCAAACGAGAGTTACTGGACCAAAAGCCATCATAGTGGTAGGTCCGAGAGTGACCTAAGGAATCATTTGAGTTCAGTGCAGAGCCCTCGATATGACCCACAACCCGATTTGCGCGATCGTCTGAACTTGCTGAGAAGGTATCCAGCTCGGAATGAAGATATTAGCTATACTCGACAAGAGGGAGTTCCGTCAATAGTACGCGATAATGGGAATGCCTCACAAAATCAAGCTCGGGCTTGGAGGGACAATAACCCATCACACACATACGATAGGATGGGAGATGTTGAATAGCTCCTAGCTAACGTAGGGACTAGGGACCAAACCCTCGAAAGATTAGCTTTGATGGAAGAGCGAATGAAGACACTTTTGTCTGGAAAAGAAAAGGATGATTGCGACTCAGATGAGGAGCTCGAGCCTTTCGCTCCAAATATTGCGGGGGCCACATATCTGGTAGGCTTTAGAATGCCATACCTGTCAAAATTTGATTGAGATGGAGATCCGTCAGATCACCTCGAAATGTTTAACACCATGATGATGGCCCACAATGTCGGGCCCGATCTAAGGTGTATTTTGTTCCCTGCAACTCTAGTCGGGCCTGACAGGCAGCGGTTTAAACAATACAAGAGGCATTCCATAAGCTCGTGGAACAAGTTTTCTTATAATTTCAAAAAAGCATTTTGAGCTTCAGAGGCAGCTCGGGTTGAGGCTGATTTATTGGCCAACGTAAAGCAGCAACCTAGCGAGACGTTGAAGGCATATATGAGCATATTTGCCAATGTTGCTACACGAGCTAGGGATGCTGATGACAGTTCCAAACTCATGGCAATGAGGATAGGAATCCTCGTCGGGGGCGACCTGTGGCAGGAGCTCCAAAGAAAAGGAGTTAAAAGCGTAGATGAATTCTTAGCTCGGGCTCAATAGTGGATAAATCTTGAGGAGGCGGGAGGTTCTATTGCAGGAACCAACCAGACCCTTATCCAACCTGTTGGAGCGGTAACGGATGTGGCAGCTACGGCCCAAACCATTACCCAAAATAACCAAGGGGGGAGCAACAAAAGGAAAGGGAATGGTGAAGCCGACCAGAGCGGGACAAAGAAAAACAAGCCCGCAGAGAAGTTCAAACATATCTACGCCACGTATACCGACCTAACGGACACACATGAGCACATTTTTCTGGCCAATTCTAGTCGCCTTCCATGGAAGAAGCCAAAACCTTTGAAGAACCAGAAGGCGAAGAGAGATCCCTCAAAATTCTGCTAGTTCCACAACAACATTGTTCATAACACTGATGATTTCTGGCAGCTGAAGGATGAGATTGAAACTCTCATCAAGGCGGGCCCTTTGGCCCAGAACACCCAAAATTGGGTGAAGCCGAGTCAGCCCGGTAGGCAGAACCCACTTCCAGTTCTGGAATCTCCGACAAGCCAACCCGGAGCTCAAGCAAATCAAGTCGAACCTCCTCCGATAGTAGGGGGAGATATAACCACTATTGCGGGAGGACCTCATTTGGCAGGCACAAGCAACGGAGCCCAAAAAAGGTATATTAACGAACTGAAGTTTCATAATGGGGTGGAGTTCATCCCGGAGCAACGGTTATCGAAACAGCAGTAATTGGAAAAGCAACCAATCATTTTCACGGAAGAGGATGTTAACCATGTCCAATTCCCGCATAATGATCCGCTGGTGGTAACCGTTCATCTTTCCAACCGAAGGGTACGAAGGACACTAGTGGATAACAGAAGTTCTATAAATCTACGTTTCAGGTCCACCCTAGAAAAAATGGGGTTATCCATAACTGAAATGAAGGAGACCTCGATGACTCTATACGAGTTTTTGGGAGAAGGGCCAACAGCCATCGGGACGATTGGACTGGTAATGACATTGGGAGGAGAGTCGTGAACTGTTTCCAAGTTACTCGAGTTCCTAGTAATAGATTGTCCGGCTGCATACAATGCGATCTTGGGTCGACCTGTGTTGATGGGATTTGAAGCCATAACCTCTATCCGCCACCTAGCATTGAAATTCCCCTTAGCTGCAGGAATATGCACTGTCAGAGGCGATCAACTCACTGCCAGGGAATGCTATATCATTTCTATGAAGGGAAAGTCACAACCCGGACAGCAAGCGATGGTCGTAAATGATGGAGGTGAGGAGTCCCACAAAGTAGAAGTGACTTATGGGACGGAAAAACCTCTGCAGGAAGAGGATAGTGAGGTTGCCCAACATGACGACATTGACCCGCGAGTAGGCAAAGACAAGTCAGAGCTCAAATCCATAGAAGAGCTCGAGGAAGTGAATATCGACCCTAAAGAAGCTTCAAAAGTTGTAAAAATTGGAAAGAATATTTACAATGAAAAAAAGATGGAGCTGGTCGATTTTTTATAGAAGAAGCTGGATGTCTTCGCTTGGTCGCATGAGGATATGGTGGGAATTATTCCAAGTATAATAATGCCCACTTTAAATTTGGACAAGAGCGTGCCTACAAAATCTCAGAAATGGAGACGTTTGGGAACTACCCGATCTAAAGCACTTGATGAAGAAGTAGCTCGATTACTATAATGCGGGTTCATCCGAGAGGCAAAATACCCGATTTGGGTTTCTAATCCCGTGCTAGTCCCAAAATCGAACGAGAAGTGGAGAACCTGTATCGACTTCTCTGATCTGAAAGGAGCTTGTCCCAAGGACTGTTTCCCACTACCAAGAATTGATCAGTTGGTAGATGCCACGACAGGTCACGAGCTCATGTCTTTCATGGACGCGTATTCTAAATATAACCATATCGCAATGAACCTTGTGGACCAGGAGCATACTAGTTTCATGACCAAACATAACGTATATTGCTACAAAATTATGCCATTCAGGTTAAAAAATGTTGGGGTTACATAAACACTTGGTCAACAAAATGTTCGCTAACCAGATCGGGAGAAATATGGAGATGTATGTCAATGACATGTTGGTCTAGTCAAAGACTCCAATAACCATGTATCCGATGTAGAAGACTATTTTAGAATATTAAGGAAATATGAGATGAAGTTGAATCCTCAGAAATGCACCTTCGGGGTGGCATCTGGAAAGTTCCTTGGCTTCATAGTCAACACGAGGGGAATAGAGACGAATCCTAAAAAAATCAAATCATTATTAGAAATGCCTTCGCCCAGGTCCCGTAAAGAAGTTCCAAGCCTAATTGGAAGGGTGGCAGTTATGAATCGATTCATTTTGAAATCCACTGGCAAGTATCTCCCACTATTCAACTTGCTCAGAGGAAACAAGAAATTTGAGTGGATCGAGGAGTGCAAACAGGCGTTCCACGATCTAAAAATACATCTGGCCGAGCCCCTAGTATTATCTAAACCATTGTCTGGAGAGTCTTTGTTCCTTTATTTGGCCGTAACAGAGAATGCAGTCAGTGGCGTGTTGGTTCGAGAAGAAGAACGAGCCCAGAAACTCGTATATTATGTAAGCAAGAGGCTTCTCGGAGCTGAGTCACAGTATCCATTGATAGAGAAACTGGCGTTTTGCCTAACATTGGCCTCCAGAAAGCTTCGGCCATATTTCCTATCCCATTCAATCAACGTCTTAACCGAGCAATCTTTAAGGCAGGTTCTACAAAAACTTGAGACGTCGGGACGTTTTTCAAAATGGGCCATCGAACTTAGCCAATTCGAGCTTTTGTACTTACCCTCGACCTCAATTAAGAGTCAAGCCCTTGCTGATTTTATGGCTGAATGCACCGGTTTTCTGGACGAGCTCATAAGGGAGTCAGTGCAAGAAGTATGGAAAATCTTCGTTGATGGATCATCGAATGAGAACGGGTTAGGAGCTGGAATAATCTTAATCTCACCATAAGGGAAATGATTTCACATAACTCTAAGATTCAGATTTGAGGTATCCAACAACGAAGCAAAATATGAGGCCTTACTAGCAGGGCTGAGAGTGGCGAGAGAGCTCAAGGAAAAAGCCATCCAATGCTATAACGATTCTCAACTTGTGGTCAATCATGTATTGGGAGAGTATCAAGCTCGGGGCATCAAGATGGCAGCCTACCTGGCTAAGGTAAGAGGGGAAATGTTTGAATTTGAATACAGCTTTATCGAACAGATAACTCGCGAGCAGAATTCCAATGCCGACGCTCTGCCTCGACTTGCTACCACCAAAGAGGCTGAAACATTAAATGTAGTGCCGGTGGAGTTCTTGGAGACCCCAAGTGTAACAGGAGAAACGATGGAGGTCAGAATGATTGACATAAGACTGACCTGGATGACTCCTATAGTGGAATATCTTGCGACTAGAAAATTACCTGATGATAGAAAAGACGCAAGGAAGATACTCTATCAAGATCCACAGGACGTGATGGTAGATGGAACCCTTTATCGACAAGGTCATTCGTTGCCCCTCCTGCGATGTGTTCTGCTCGAGGAAGCCAAAACCATTTTACAAGAAATACACAAGGTTTTTGTGGAGATCACGCTGGGGGGAAAAGCTTGGACCTGAAGATACTAAGGCGGGGCTACTTTTGGCCAACTTTAACGAAAGATTCGATCTCATACGTTCAAAAATGTGACAAATGCCAGCGTTTCGCCATAGTTGTCCGAGCTAATCCAATCAAGCTAACGATGATTTCATCCTCGTGGCCATTTGCAGCATGGGGAATCGACCTAATAGGTTTCCCTACCTATGGGAAAGGGAGGAGTTTGATCTGCGGTGGTGGTGATCGATTACTTCACGAAGTGGGTAGAAGCCGAGCCTCTGGCATACATCACCTCAAAAAAAGTCCTAGACTTCGTGGTGAAGAGTATTATATGTCGATTTGGACTTCCTAAGAAGATCGTGTCAGACAATGAGACGCAATTTGACAGTGATCTCTTCACTAACTTTTGTGAAAAATATGGCATCACGAATTGTTTCTCGTCGGTAGCATACCAACAAGCCAACGGGCAGGTTGAGGCTGTAAACAAAATCCTTAAGGCGAGCTTGAAGAAGAGGTTGGATGAAGCCGAAGAACTATGGTCCGAACAGCTCCCGCAAGTACTTTGGGCCTACTGAACTTCTCACAGGACCTCCACGGGGCATACTCCTTTTTCCTTAACTTTTGGAAGCGAGGCCATGATTCCAATAGAAGCCATGGTAACTACTCACAGAAAAAGGACATTTGATCAAGAACAGAATGACGGGCTACTTAACACATCTCTTGATATGATCGAAGAAAAACAAGAGGAATCGCAGTTACAGCTCGCCCATTATCAACAAAAGATCACTCGCTATTTCAATTCTAAAGTTAAGGGGCGCAGACTTGGATTAGGCGAGCTAGTTCTCCGAAGGGTCTTTTTGGAAAATAAAGACCTAAGGGATGGTGTATTGGGCCCGAACTGGAAAGGACCATATCAGATCGTAGAAGTCTTGCATGAGGGAACTTTTAAGATGGCTCGACTAAATGGGGAGGTTGTCCCACGAACCTGGAATGCCCTTCACTTGAAAAAGTATTATCAATAGTACTACTGTCAATGGAAGGCTTATTTATAAAAGCCATTTCAATTAAACAATAGATGGATTATTAAAAAAATTATTTCTTAGTTTTATTATTGTGAGTTCGTGTTCTCATATGTATAAAAGCAACCAGGAAAGTTTATACATTCTGGTTACTTGGGGGCACATAACCGAGGTCGACAAGATTTTTAGTGAAAAGTTCTTTTAAAGCTAAGAAATTAAGCCTACTCGGATAACGTCCAAAACTTAGAAGCTTGGAAAAATTGATTATTCGATGGCTTTTTAAAGCTCGAGTTTTCAATAAACCTAGCACGAACTAAGTTTAAATCATCTAAAACCCTCGATATAACTAGGTTTGAAACTTAGAAGCTTGGAAAAATTAATTATTCAATGGCTTTTTAAAGCTCGAGTTTTCAATAAAGCTAGCACGAACTAAGTTTAAATCATCTAAAACCCTGGATATAACCAGGTCCGAAACTTAGAAGCTTAGAAAAATTGATTATTCAACAACTTTTTAAAGCTCGAGTTTTCAATAAACCTAGCACGAACTAATTTTAAATCATCTAAACCCCTGGATATAACCAGGGCCAAAACTTAGAAGTTTGGAAAAATTGATTATTCAACGGCTTTTTAAAGCTTGAACTTTCAATAAACCTAGTACGAACTAAGTTTAAATCATCTAAAACCCTGGATATAACCAGGTTCGAAACTTAGAAGTTTGGAAAAATTGATTATTCAACGACTTTTGAAAGCTCAAACTTTCAATAAACCTAGTACGAATTAAGTTTATAATCAGGTTCGAGGCCTGATTCTTAATAGGTACGACACAAATAAGCGAGAAAAAACTTGGACATAACCAAGTTTGGTAAAACCTTTCTCGATCTAAAAGTCGATCCCTAAAATTTTGAATGTACAAGAGTCTAAGTATTCATATAACATGAGAAAATAATAAAGGAAAGAAAAATAGACCACAAGTTAGATATATATTGAAATAAAACAAACAAATATATTGTCACATCGAGGAGAAATAACCTCGAGCTAAGCCCGAAGGCAATTGTTTAATACCAAAAGACTGTTAAACAAGTACAAAGAAAATCATAAATGAGATCATTAGGCTCTGTCAGCTCGCCCCACCGAAGTAACTTCCTTACCATATCCCTCCGTCGCTACAGAAGCCTCACCAGTCTCCGAGGGTTCTTGCAAAAACCGAACCTTGAATTTAGCAAGGTATGGATCCCACAGCCCAGGCTCCATGAAGGAGAAGTTCCCATCCTGGTTGAAAGCCCAGCAACGGTAAAGTATCTCCTCCATGGTTGATGATGACACTGCCTCTTCCTCCTTGGCTTTAACTTTGGCCTCAAGTAGTTTCGCTTTGAGCTTACCATTCTCGACCTAAATCTATTCAGCATGACACTCCTCTATGACCTGAGCTTGGGAGGTGAATAATGCAATATTTGTGGCCTGCTTACTTTCTTGGGAAGAGATAAGAGCGACCTTAGCAGCATGCTCATTTTCCTGAGCAACATTCAGGGCGGCCTTGGCAATGGCCAGCTCGGCTCGGATTTCTTCCTTTCTGGCCTTAGCACGAGCTATGCTTCAGTGCTGGGCCAGGACGGACTGCAGAATAACAAAACAAGTTCAAATAAAAAAAAATAGGAAGAACACAGTAAACAAAAAAGAATCAGGTGTGGGAGAAGGACTCATGGTGAGGTTCATCCCCATGGAAAATCCGAGGACATCCTTCGGGCTACGCTCCCCTATGGCTCTCAGATCCCTTGCACTGGATTTATATGCGTGGCCCACCATATGAGTCGCTGTTTCATACATTATACCCCAAAAGACCTCCAGGATATTTTTTTCAGGTCCTGTGGCTCAACTGGTATTCGAACGATGGGGGCCTCGGCTTGAATTACTTGGGGAGATGGAGGCATGTGTCAAGGGGGAGGAGGAGGAACTTTCCCAACGACGACAGTAGTCACCGAAGCTGGCTCCTGAGTGAAGCTCGTGTCTTTACCCTTAGAGGGGGGTTTTGTAGTATCCCCAGTCTTAGGGGTGGCCTTCTTCATCACCCTGGGTCTCTTCACGATGGGGCCTGTTCCAGACGTTTTAGCCTGAAAGACAGTCCTTAGGTCGAGGTCTCCTATCGATTCCATCTCTTCACTTGAAAATAACAAAGGGAGTTAATTCACAAAAGTAGTGTTTCAAAGATATATAAAGGGGGGGGGGGGGGGAGATAAAGATCCTACCCTTCGGGCTGGGGGAGGAATCTATTATCACTAGCTCGGGTGTATGAACCAGGCTAAGCATGACCTCCGGCTCTAGGATTAATGGAGGGGAGGGGCAATCTAAGGATACAATCTCTAAGATCCTAGGGTGTTCAGGTCCCTCCTCGGCCCTAGATTCGTCTACATACTACCTAAAGCCAGGAGCAAATGCTCCCTGGAGCAGAGAAGGCCAAGTCCTATGGTTGGTTCCATACTCTTCAAAGATAGAAGATCTAAAGTTCAGTGTGTTGTCAACTACAATGGTGCCTTTGGGATAGATGTGGTCGTAGCGTACCACTAAGTGATCCACGTATTGGAGGAGAGTTACATTTAGGTCCGGATCAGTGGGGTGGCATAACTAGCTGATTGGGGTTAAAACGTATTAACCTAAAGCTAGCAGCAGCCCGATCTAACTCCCTAAAAAGGTATGAGTTACCTTGACCGGAAGGGCTGACTGCTGCTCTAGAAGCAGCTCGGCCAGGATCAGGTCTTTGATCAGCTTCAGGAGCCCGTCTTTTCCGGATGAGAGGCACCTCGGCCTCTTCCTCATCGGTGTCCTCAGCAGTTGGCAAAGCCTCTTGAGAGGAGGGAAGCTCAAGGATTACCGGAAGAGGAGCTCAGGTCGTCAGAGCCAGTGTTTGACTCTCGCCGATCAGTTTATAGGCCAACGTCGTGACATCATTCATGACCTAGCAATAATCCTTTTCCCCAGAGAGAAGGTAGGAAAATTTCTCATACTGACCCCCGAGAACCACAGATTTTTCTGTCCTGACGAATATGGCTGCACGAGAAACAAACTCAATCAAGACATGTGCAAATAAAAAAAATAAGGAATAAAAATTCACGAGCTGAATTTACAAAGGTAGAAGACTTACGAGGTTGGTCGAAGTATCGGTGTTCGCAATGCTTGAAGCCATTCGACATAAAGAATAAATCTTTTATAGTCGTTTGGATGGCTGGGAAGCTCCATGACGAAGGCGGAGTTTGGAACCGCGTGAGGTAATAAAATCCATCACCTCGTCCTCTCTGGTTGGGGCTTGCTTTGAGACAAAAAAAGTACAAAATATCCGCCGGAGAGGGGACCTCCCACTCATGCCTCAGGAATAGATATTTCAGCCCCCGCCAAAAGTCTGTCTGAATTTGAGGGGAGCTGGAAAGGATCCAGTTTAACGTAGTTTAAGAAGTCCACGAAATACTGGTCAAAGGGAAGGAAGGCACCAGCCTTTAGATGCTCATCGCTCCAGGCCGCAAGGTCATCTTGGAAAGGGGCACAACTCCTTTCCCCTTCAAGCGCAGGTCGGGCGAGGAGACCACCAGCTCCCATCTCAATGTTGTGACTCAACATGATTTTATTAACTTTCCCTTGAGTCGTGATTTTTGAGATTATGTGCTTGGCCTCGAAGAATGCATTGGGGTCGACAGGAACTTCTTTCTCCACTACCAGATCGAAGTGCATAATAAAGGGGTGACCTGCTTCCCTTTATCTTTGCATTGAGTGGATGAGCTCGCAAATTTCTTCATAGGGGGTGCCATCAGATCGCCTAACGACAAAGCGGCCTAATTAGTAGGCGACCTAGGATGGTCTATAACTGTGTCGTAAAGGTACGAGGGAAGAAATGGATTATTTTTGTTACACGAGCTGAAGTTAGCCTTAGCCTCATCGCGTGATGCCATGCGATATCCTAGGCTACGCGCCTCAGTTTCTTAACAATCCCCTGATACTTCGGGATCCATGTGTTAGAAATGTCAGACCCACTACTTTCCTTTGGAAAAAGGTTTAGTGTGAAACCACTCAAGGAAGCGTAATCTCAAAGCTACTTGGTATTAAACCTAAAAACCCTTCAATTTTTTTACCCCGAATGGGTATTCTTTAAACTAATTTGCCATTAGGGCTACCCCAGATTAACAAGGAAATTTGCCCAATTTTATGAATGTCTTATTTCTAAAACATGTTTGGGTTCACCCATTGAACCTAAATCAAAACCTATTTCCAATGAACATTTAGAAATATCCTAACGGTAACAAGCAATGAACGTTGCGGACGAACTTTGTTGAGAAGAGAAATCTCATTGGATAACAAAGAAAAAAAACAGTGAACTTTTCAAACCAAGGGATGAGATACTTACAGGAAATATGTTCAGTGATTAGAGGATGTAGATTCGGCAACGGGAAGCTCCTGGAAAGCTTCTGAATGTCTGGGCACGATGAACAGTTTTGGGGATTCTGGGGAAGAAGAAGGGAAGCTTGACATTTTAGAAATGGGAAATTTTCAAATGCAAAGGTGGTGAGGTTTGAAGTTTGATCACCCTATTTATACGTAAACTACGAATATTAATCTAGGCCATCCAATTGGGTTAGCTCAAGATCCAAGGGCCAAGATTAAATAGAGTAAGTGGCGGAAAAAAGTTGACAAGATAATTATTTTAGTCATCAAAACCCAAACAGATGCCAATTGTAGTAGACCACGTGTCCAGTACTCGAGTAGTAGGAATTCAAGGTTTTATGTGACAAAAGTCTAAAATCCCCTACTGTGTATGTCAGAAAATGATGACATCGAACACAAGTAGGAGCTTGGGGGGAAAATGTTGTATCCTAATTTTAGCACGAGTTCATTCACTCAACTCGGGTACAGCTGGCAGGTAAATACGTGGAAAAATAACCAAGTAGAATATCTGCTTATTATCCATCTGGACAACTCGAGATTCATAATGCTCAGACCTAGTGTTAGGCGTCCTGAATTTACCATGAACTAAGGATAAGATAGCTGTCAAAACGCTAGCTCGGGGTCAGATAGCTGTCAAAGCACAAGCTCAGGGTCAAATATGCAGCTTGTGGTAATTCAGATATAATGCATACTAAAGGATCCCTAGAGACTCGGGATTTGCTTACATGCTTATTCATGACCAGGCTGTCATATTTATTATCCGAGAAAGCAGGAACATATTTATTTTGTTATCAAATCATAACCCAACATAAATGGGATATGATTTGTATTAAATATAGACATTATGTAACTACTATAAGAAAAACTTATTGTATGATCTTTATTTATTTTCATGCAATTTACATATTATCAAAAAAACATGCAAATTCCTAGAACATTCTCTTATGAAATTGATACAAATACAGAGTAAAGTAAAAACTTACATAACGCATTGGAACTGGAACAACTCCATCCATCAATCTCTCTAACCCTTGATTCCTTTCTGTAGCATAGTATTATCAAGATATTGAACAAGATCGACAACACAGTCTCCCTCACCAAGCCTTTAATCAATCTAGAACTAGTGTGGGCTGGTTCTCAACACATGAGATAGAGATCTTGAAGAAAAGAAGAAGAGAGAGTGACCAAGAAAGGTTAGACTGTCTAGGTTTTCACTTACCAATCAACTGAACCTCACTTCCTTATGAAAACCCTAGATATCATATTCCTTATATAGGAAACGTAATGGGCTTTATTTAATTTTAAATTAATTAAAAATGATAAAAATAAATAAAAGTCTTGGGCTGCCATAATTGGACTTGGGCCCAATCTCTTTGTTTTTAATTTAAATCCCAATTGGGCCTAAATTCAAAAAAATTTATTTATTTTTTAATTAATCAATTAAAGCCTTATTCAAATTAACTAATTATAATTTGAAACTTGATTTAATATTATTTATTTATATTGACACAAATTTATCAATATTAATAAATTTACCCAAAGATTCTATTTTATTCTCTAAATCTCATATCTCTGTAAATTTTCCAAAATTGACCTAGTCAACTTTAAAAATCCTAATTGATAATTAAATCAATTAATTGAGACATTCTAGATGATTTACTTAAAGGTGATGCGGGGACCATGGATCCATGAAATCAAGCTCCAATAAGTTACTGTGAATTTATTTACGAATAATTTTACTACCTTATTAATTCCTCATGACTTCACTATAAACTCGGAATTGAACTCTTGAATTCATAGAACGTATTTTCAAAACCATAAATATGTTATCCATTGTTATAACCATTACAATCAGTCAATCATCTATCGATGACTTACTAATGAGATGGTGCAAATTACTGTTTTACCCGTCATTAGTATTTTATCCTTAACTCCTACTAAGTTCCTTATAAATGATATTTCTGTGAACTTAATAACAGAAATGAGATCTCAATAATTTAACCTTTTGAACAAAGCAATTAAGGAAATCATATTCTCACTTCTCATACAGACGTTATAGATTTCATATCTATGAATAATACTCTCGCTCAATTTCACTACTAAATCTCCAAGATGTAAGTATGGGCTAGACCGTAGGGTAAGCTGGTAACGAACAAGTCAAAAGATTTAAATAATATAATTAGTAGAATATTATCACTCAGAATTAAGATCAACTTAACATATGGTCAACGTTGTGACATTGATTAGATTCGATAACAACGATACTTATTTATCAATCAATAATCAATATCGGTCCTAGTTCGATGTAACTAAATACATCCGATCTTATCTACTTGGTCGATGCCTTGGACAAGACATCACACCCCGAATGTGTAAGTAGATCATATCTTAGATTACCTAATCAGTGAAAATCCAATGCACTGATCTAATCTAAGGACTCGTTCTTTTGAACATATAATTACAACTATAATCCATTGTGACCTAGTCACTATAATTGTAACTATCCATATGTTCGGGATTTTATAAATGTTTGTATTATTTCAATAATCATGTAATAAAAGAAGCAAGCAACATGGTTGTCAAACTAAATGATTTCTACTACTTTTATTAATAATATGAAATCGTGCTACATGTCCGACATGATTTTTTAAGGGCATAAAACTCAACAAACTCCCACTTTCCCTTTTAAAAGAAATGGGACATGTTTATCAAAACCATGCATTCTACATGCTTCACAATTATGCTCTCTGCTTATATCTTTGTAAAGGGATATGAAATATTCCCTTCCAATGCTTTCTTTATCACCTTCACTTCACGTCTTCGCCACACATCCTCGATAATGTGGTACTTTCTCTCTATATGCTTTACTTTTTTCTGGAGCTTCGAGGTTCTTTTGAATTTGCTATTGCCTCATTACTGTCACTAGACAAAATGAGTGGTTTATCCATTTGTGGAATAACATCGAGATCCGTATAGAACTTTCTTAGTCAGACTATTTCCTTAGCTGCCATTGACACAGCTATGTACTCAGCCTCCAAGGTGGATTCTGAAATGGCAGATAGCCTATCACTTCTCCAAATCACAGCTACTAAGATGGCAGACAACCTATCGCTTCTTCAAATCATAGCTCCACCCCCAAGAGTAAACACATTTTTCAGAAGTAGACTTCTTGTCATCAACATTAGTCTAAAATATGAATCTATGTAGCCTAACAGGTTCAAAGATCCACATGAAAAGACTAACATATAGTCTCTAGTCCATCAAAGATACTGACCTCCATCTATTGTTCATTTCCAAGGTTATACTGACACTTGCTCACCACTCCCACTGCATAGCATATCTCCAGTCACAACACACAACATAGTATGCATTAGACTTTTATTTGCAAAGGCATAAGGTATTTATTACATCTTTTCTTTCTCTTGAGGAGTCTGTGGAGACTGCTGCTTTAAAAAATAAATTCCATGTCAAGATGCTAAACATCCTTTCTCGGAATTTTTTAAAAAGTAACGACCAAGCACCTCACCTAAGTAGGCCGCTTGAGTTAGAGCCAAAATTCAGTTATTTCTATCCCTGATGTTCTAGATATCAAGAACACGATTTGCTACAATGAAATCTGGAATTACGTTTCCAACTAGATCTTTATGTTTGATAATTTCTTGACATTGTTTCCAATGAATAAGATATCATCTACATAAAGGATTAAGAACACCACAATGTATTTTTCCCTAAGTTGTCAAACACAAGGCTCAACTACATTTTGTTCAAAACCTCAGGTCTTAATGTTTCCATTTAACCTTAAGTTCCAGGAGCGCGAAGCTTGTTTAAGTCCATTGATTGACCTACTTAGCTTGCCGACTTTCTTGTTCAACTACTTTAAATCCTTCTGATTGATCCACGTTAATGGTCTCATCAAGATAGCCATTAAAAATGCTTCTTTGATGTCCATTTTCCTTATCTCCTAATCAAGAGTTGTGACAATGGATAAGAGTATACTAAATGAATTTTAACATGGCTACCAAAGAAAAAGTTTTCTCTAAGTCAACTTTCTCTCTCTACCATGAGTCGAGCCTTAAATGTCTCGACCTTTCCATCAGCTCCTCTCTTCTTCTTATAGACCCACTTGCACCCCATGGACCTAAAGTCCAATGGCACATCTACAGGATCCCAGACAAATTAAGAGTACTTAGACTCTATTTCCTGGTACTTGGCTTTGAGTCAAAGATCCCTTTCAGACTTACCCATTGCCTATTTAAAGGCCAACGAATCATTGTTACTTGTGTCCCCAACCAACTTGTGGGTTACACTATCCATATCATAGGTACCGGGTTCTGAGAAACCCTCCCACAATGACGAGGCATCATAACCTTCTGACTTGGATTAGTGTTTTCTAAATCTACCTTGTTTTCATCGACTTGCATCGATGAGGATGGAACAATAGTTTATCATTTTTCCATCTAATACTATTTTGCTACGAGACTTGAAATTCATTTTGTAGTCGTTATCCAGAAAAGAAGCATTTGTAAAGCCAAACACTTTCTTGTCTAGTGGACTATAAAATAGACCACCCTAAGTACCTTTAGAATAGCCACCAAACAAGCAAACCCTTAGTTCATTGTTCTATCTTTCTACCTTTTCCCTCAGGATATGACACCGCCAAATTCCATAATGACGTAAACCAGGTTCATGACTATTTCATAATTCTAGTGGTGTCTTGGAGATATCTTTTGAGATGGCACAACATTTTAAAAAATGTCACATGCGGTCTAGGTGGTATGTCTCAAGAAAAGATCTGGGTAAGAAGTTGTTAGAGTTGAATAACTTATCGTATAACACACATGTTCATAAACGCATGATTCACGTCGTTTAGCAACACTATTCTGCAACACCGTTCTATTGCGGAGTCCTTGGAACAGTTTCTTTAGACAATTCTCCAAGTTCAATTAAATGATCTTGGTTTCGATTATCCAAATATCCTCCACCCCAATCAGATCGCAAGATCTTTAACATTTTACCTAATATGGTTTTAAAGCCATAGTAATGAATTCTTTGAACTTCTTAACAAATTCGCATAATTCCTACGCTTTAGGTACTTACATGAGTCTATAGAGCAATCGTCGATGAAGGTGACGAAATACTCATAACCACCCTTCGCTTGAACATTCATATGTCCCCAAACATTTGAACATACTAGCCCTAGTGGTTCTTTGGCCCTTTCTCCTATCACAGAGAATGGACACTTTGTCATTCTACCCTCAAGACTAGATTCACAAACAAGTAGGTCACCCTAGGTGAGTTCCCTCAAAGGCCCAGCCTTTGTTAGTCTTTGAATCCCATCATAGAAAATATGACCAAAGCGAAAATGCCAACGGTACGTCATTTCTAATGTTATTGACCTTTTGTCGTTTAACGGTCCTAGAATTAGCTATCTTAAACAACTCATTATTTAGAACATAGAGTTTGTTTAGTTGAAATAGGTATAGCCCGTTTTTCATACATCCACCCCGCAATTCACATCCATTTAAAGAAATAGGATTTCATTACTTGTGAAAGTAACTACAAATTGTTGTTGATGTAATAAGAAAAACTGAAATTAAAATGTCCATTGAAACTCGGAATAAAATAAACATTGTCTTAAAACAATATATTTATTTCCAAAATTCATTCAAGCTTATCCTTTTGCCTTGTTTGATACGAACAACCCTTGATAGATTCCATGTTGTGGCTTTTTATCCTTCATGACTTTCCCAATGCTAAGAAGGTGTAAAAAAAGGTACATGCATGTTTAGTAGATTTTGATTCAGCGATCCAAAACTGAAGTATCATCCTCTAAAATCACATGCATCCAAGACAAATTTAATTATCTTGGGTTCCATATGCCTTGAGTGTTGGACAATTTTGTTCCAATTTCTAGTCTCCTTGCAGTTGGAAACACTCCTTTTTTGTGTGTGCTTATAATCAGGCCCTGCTCCAAGATGCTTTCCAGCATTTGGTGCTTTTCCAATGGACTTCTTGTTCTTTTCGTTTGAATTTCTTCCTCGTTTGTTCTTCAAAGAAGAAGCTTAAAGCAACTTTTCCTTGAGCTTGTTTAGTAGTATTAGAATCGTTTCCTTTGCTCGAACCACCATCAACAATCCTCTTTTGAAGGATTTGGTGATCGTTTCATAGGAAAAATAGGAATATATTTGATTGTCACGAACTCGATGTTGTCCATAGTCAACACCATGTTGATGTTGGATAAACATTTCGTGAGGTTCTCACCATAGAGTAACATTTTAGAGATTAGAGAGAGTATGAGGTGGAAAGCCTAGAGCTACTATTATCAACTAAGTAGAAATCAACGCATTGCATGACAAACATTTATTCATTAATTTTTTAGAAATAACATACAAAATGTTTTGAGATAAGCAAAATACTAAAACACTTATCATCTATTTCTTAGGTATTTTAACTAGCCATGAACCCATGTGTCCCGGTAGGCGAGAGTCACAAATATTCACTTAGTTAAATAGACAAACATCTCAATTAATAAAACTTCATAGACTTTTATTAACTACCTATTCCATCCGATCAAAGTAACAAAAACTCATGTGTCCCGGTAGGCAGGATTCACAAATATATCTTACTTTATGAGTTTGACCCACGGTTTCGATTATTATAGACTTAATTCCTATAGTCACCGTAGGGATGAGTCTATAGAAGGTCCATCTATAACCATCTATCCTAAGAAATTTAACTATGTTAAGAAGTCCAGTGAACACCTTCCGTAGAGAGACGAAATCAAAGCGCCATGATGCCCCACTTGACTCTAACCTTGTTAAATCAACGGTGGAAATCGAATTTAAAATTTTAAAACTCATTATTAAATATTTTAGTATTTTATTCTTTTTGAAAAATATCAACTTAGGTTTTCCAAATTATTAAAATAATTAATAAACCAACTTAGGCTTTCCAAATTATCAAAATAATTAATAAACCATAGTTTATAATTTTTCCATTAATTCTAAAATTACCATTGAAAATTAATTCAAAAAATAGAATTAATCTGTTTCTAATCAATTATTAGGCCCAACTAAAAAGAATAACATAATACAATTAAGTCCAACTTAGGTAAATGAGCCTTAACAATTCGAGCTTGCATGGAGGAGAGCTGAGTTCAGTATGTCAGACCCACTACTAAGGCTCCCTAACTTCCACACAAAGCCCAAAAAGACGGGAATTTGAACATTTGTTTTATTAATTTTTATTCAATTGATTAGGCCCAATCTTATAATGCAAATCAAATGGGCCTTCACAAGTGGAACCACCCACAAGAGAGGAATTTAAACTTTACATGTTCAATTGGGCCTAAATAAAACCTAACATTTTATGAAAGTTTTATTTGAGTTTTCCCACATTTTTTTAAACACAAAAATTAGGCCATCATTATACTTATATTTAAGGCCCAAATGCAAAAATAAACTTAATAATGATGCTTGATATGTTAATAATATGATGGGCCAAACATGTTACTCTATAAGCATGTATTATTAAATTATGCAAATATACCACAACAATATACTATTTTGCAAAATACCATAATTAATTAATATAAAATGCATCAGACAAATTCAATATAATTAATTAAACAAGTTACAAACTATTAAATTAATTAAAATAGAATTTATCAAACAAAATTCAATTTCAAATAATTAATTTAACCAGGGCTGTTAAGTTGTTAGGAATGACAAAATATTTTACTTTTAAATATTTTAACCAATGTTAAAATATCAAAATATCTTTTAACCAAATTTAAAATATCTAAAATATCTAGAATTATCCGATAACTAATTATAAATATTTTAAACAATAAAAATATCTTGAATAATCAGATAACTAATTTTAATATTTTATTTATAACAAAATAAAAAAATATATATCTTAAAATATCTCATTATCATATAACCAATTCAAAATATTTTAAAAAACTAAAATGTCTAAAATAAACAGATAATGAATTTTAAATATTTTAAACTTAACTGCACAAAATATCCAATTTAAAAAAAATAATTAATTTTTTTTTTTGCGAAAAAATGCCGACGCGGGTTCCGGCACCGACTCCGTACGGATCCGTATGGCTGGGTCCCGGTAGCAGCTCCATGCGTGCCCAGCACGCACACTGCAAGATCAGTCAATTTTTTTTTTTTAAATTCTGTGCAGTTTTTTAATCCAAAACAAGTAAAAAACAACCAAATTATTGCTAAATTTACATAAGAAAACATAACACATGCACCAATAACATGTACCATCCAATTAATACCTAACATATCAATCAATTTCATACATGTTCATTCATGAAAATAAACTAGCAACCTATGGCTCTGAGGCCAATTGTAGGAAAAACTTATTGCAGGATCTTTATTTATTTTCATGCAATTTACATATTATCAAATAAACATGCGAATTCCTAGAACATGCTCCTATGAAATTGATACAAATACAGAGTAAAGTAAAAACTTACATGACGAAGCAGAACTGGAACAACTCCATCCTTCAATCTCTCTAACCCTTGATTCCTTTCTGTAGCAGAGTATTATCAAGAGATTGAATAAGATCGGCAACACAATGTTCCTCACCAAGCCTTTGATCAACCTAGAACTAGTGTGGGCTGGTTCTCAACACATGAGATAGAGATCTTGAAGAGAAGAAGAAGAGAGAGTGGCCAAGAAAGGTTAGGCTGTCTAGGTTTTTACTTACCAATCAACTGAAGCTCACTTCCTTATGAAAACTCTAGATATCATATTCCTTATATAGGCAACTTAATGGGCTTTATTTAAATTTAAATTAATTAAAAATAATAAACAAAAAATAAAAGCCTTTGGCTGCCATAAATGGACTTGGGTCCAATCTCTTTATTTTTAATTTAAATCCCAATTGGGCCTAAATTTAAAACTTTTTATTTATTTTTTAATTAATTAATTAAATCCTTATTCAAATTAACTAATTATAGTTTGAAACATGATTTAATATTATTTATTTATATTGACATCAATTTATCAATATTAATAAATTTACCCGAAGATTCTCTTTTATTCTCTAAATCTCATATCTCTGTAAATTTTCCAAAATTGACCTAGTCAACTTTAAAAATCCTAATTGATAATTAAATCAATTAATTGAGACATTCTAGAAGATTTACTAAAAGGTGATGTGGGGACCATGGATCCATGAAATCAAGCTCCAACAAGTTACCGTGAATTTATTTACAAATAATTTCACTACCTTATTAATTCGTCGTGACTCCACTATAGACTCGGAATTGAACTCTTGAATTCATAGAACGTATTTTCAAAACCATAAATACGTTATCCATTGTTATAACCATTACAGTTAGTCAATCATCTATCGATGACTTACTAATGAGATGGTGCAAATTACTGTTTTAGCCCTCATCAGTATTTTATCCTTAACTCCCACTAAGTTCCTTATAAATGATAATTCTGTGAACTTAATCACAGAAATGAGATCTCAATCATTTAACCTTTTGAACAAAGAAATTAAGGAAATCATCTTTTCACTTCTCATAAAAAAGTTATAGATTTCATATCTATGAATAATACTCCCACTCAATTACCCTACTAAATCTCCAAGATGTAGTATGGGCTAGACCGTAGAGTAAGGTGGTAACAAACAAGTCAAAAGATTTAAATAATATAATTAACAGAATATTATCACTCAGAATTAAGATCGACTTAACATATGGTCAACGTTGTGACATTGATTAGATTCGATAACAACGATACTTATTTATCAATCAATAATCAATATCGGTCCTACTTCGATGTAACTAAATACATTCAATCTTATCTACTTGGTCGATGCCTTGGACTAGACATCACACCTTTAATGTGTAAGTAGATCATATCGTAGATTGCCTAATCAGTGAAAATGTAACGACCCAAAAACCACTAATAAGGCTTAAGGGCCTTGATTAGCATGTCGGGAGGGCATAATTGGCTTATGTGTGAATTAAGTAATTTAATGCATGACTTTGTGATAAGCATGCTTGTATGGTTATATGAATATATGAAATGCATGTCTAAGAGTATTAGTATGCATGTAGGCCCTGTTTAGCTTAAAGGAGTATATTTATAATTTTAGCCGTCGAGGGCATAAATGCGATTATATGTTATAATTGTGAGGACCACATTATTATGTGGATATATCTGCAGCATGCGACTTGAGGCGATCCTAGGGAAAAGTCACAACGGGACCCAATACTTGGCTCAGGACAAGTCAAGGGGTATTTTGGGTATTAAATTGTTATTTGGGTTATCGGGTTATGGAAATAAATAATTGAAGATATATTTGGAGTTAGGAAGCCTAGGTGGGAATACTGGGGAATTTTACCATTTTTCCCTCGGGGACATTTTTGGTACCCGAGCCTCGGGATTGACTTAATTACTTAAGGATAGATTAAACAGAACTAAGGAAAATAAAGGAACTTACCCAAACCAACCCTTCTCTCTCTCTCTCTCTCTCTCTCTCAAGGGAAACTACAGAAACTAAGGAAACTTGGCTGGAAACTCAGTGAATTGAGTTGAGGTTTTGGAAGATTAACCCAGTAGTAGCTAAGGAATCTAACCAGGAACTGAGGTATGCCTTGAAATTTATTTTTGGTCATTTGATTATGTAGCTTTGGGGTTGGATTCTAAGAGTTCTTGGATTCTGAATTTAAAGGTGTAATTAAGGCAGAAGACTTGGGAGTTAGCTCAGCAATTTCTTGGAGGATTGGTTCTTCAGTGAAGGTAAGCTTCAATTTATGGTTTAGTATTTGAATTCTGGGTTTTCCTGGCTAGTTTTGGTGCTCTTGAGCTTGTGGGTTTCAAAGATTAAAATGTTGTTTTGATGAGTTTCTAGACTAGGTTTTTGCTCGGTTATGTTGCTGAAAACATGTTAGAGTGTTTGTGATAATTGGATTGTATCATTAGGATGGTTTTGGGTGGATATGAGTGAGGTTTGAGTGTTAAAAATGGTAGATTTTTTGGCTTCGAAGGGGTTGGGCCACGGCTTAGTTCTTGGTGTGTCGCGGCCCTCTAAAGCAAATAGGAGCTGGGGAAGAAGGGCGGGCTGTGATATGGGGAGTGCTGGGCCGCAGCCAGTGTCTAGTTTTTGGGGAGGATGGGCCTCTGGTCAGGGGCAAGCCACGGCATAGGAAGCTTGGGCTACGACCCTTAAGGAAATTTATGGTCTTTTGGAAATTTTGAGGCACGGGAACCTAACTTAGGGTGCTCGGGATCGATCCCACTACCGTGTTTGGTGGAATTTGATGTCCCAGAGGTTAGAACCTTAACCGGAAACCTTTACACAAATATTAATGGAATCCCTTATCTCGGTTGGGACTAGGTATAAGCTAGGGCTCACAAAACGGATCGTGCTCAAGGGACATCTCTCATAATCAGAACACTTGGAAATTAAAGGTAAGAAAACTGCACCTGGTTGTGAGTTTATAGCGGGACTAAGGGCTCCCTATTTTTGTATGCTTTATGAAGGATGGTATTATGCCATATGAATAATAAACAAATAGCCTAAGAGTGTCGATGTTTACATTGGCGCATAGGGCGCAGCTCAGCCACTGGTAGCTAAGGACATCTTAATATTCACTGAGCTCGGTTTAAGCGGACCGAAGTCAGTGGGGTAAATAGAGGGTGCAACCCAAGGGCGTCGCCCCTGATTAATATGTGATTTGGTTATCATTATTAATTGATGATTTTGACATGCTGAGTAGTTGGGTATTAGCTTGTGAATTTCCTGTTTGTGTCTATGGATTGTGTGATTAGTATGGACTGCTAAGTGTATGAACATGCTTAAAGAGTTATTTGATTATTATCATTATTTGTGCTATGATATTATGTTTTCTTGCTGGGCCTTGGCTCACGGGTGCTACGTGGTGCAGGTAAAGGCAAAGGTAAGCTTGATAAGCCCTGATTCGGAGAGTTCTGAAGGCAGAATGTACATGACTAGCTGCTCTGTCGCCACGGTTGAGGAAGTGACAGGAACAGGAGGACCATAAATGTCTATTTTTCCCTTAGATTGGCTAGCGGTTGTTTATACCTAGAAATTTTGTAAACTGACTTTCAAATGTTATTTCTTTTGGAATCCCATGTACAAAATGTTTGTTTATATAAAATGTAACTTTTATGACAAAAATCTTTAACCTTAGTACATTATTGGTTTTAGTGACACGTTTTCAACTAAATGACTTGATTAGCAAGTCCTGCACCTTTATAATTACACAGTGTAACAGTCTTGGCTACTCAGGGCGTTAGAGAAAATCCAATGCACTGATATAATCTTAGGACTAGTTCTTTTGAACATATAATTACAACTATAATCCACTGTGACCTAGTTACTATAATTGTAACTATCCATATGTTCGGGATTTTATAAATGTTTGTATTATTTCAATAATCATGTAATAAAACAAGCAAGCAACATGGTTGTCAAACTAAATGATTTCTACTACTTTTATTGATAATATGAAATCGTGTTACATGTCCGACATGGTTTTATAAGGGCATAAAACCCAACATACGTGATGGACTCACGCAGCCAAAACCTGTCAATGGAACTCCCCTATAAATATTGGGAATGTTGGACAGAAAAGGAGCCGATTATTTTGTAATGCTAAACCACGTAAAAGATCTGTGTTATTGAGTGGGTTTTTGTTATTTCTTCATTACGGTTTGTCATTAAGCACTATTTTGCCCTTATTATTTCTTAATACACTGTTTGCGAAAAACCGCATCAACACATCCAACCCATCTATTTGATAGTAGTACTACAATCAAAAGAAAACATGTTAATAATATTGGAATTATAATACAATTATTATTTAAGTAAATTCTATAATTTTTACGTTCACTTTGTTAATGACATTGTACATAAACCGTTTTGGGACATGTGCCCAATCCTTGTAATTTTCTGTACATAAAGACGTGACTTGGGTGCCCAAAAGGCGAATTCCTACCACCTTCTACGTGATGGGGTCAACCACTATGAGGAGTGGATGTCCAACTTCTCGCCTTCTATACTCTAATTTTTTCCCAGAGGCAACCCCACGACCTTTTCTCTTTGGTGGGGTTGCTGTATTATTTTAAACAAGAAAATAAAATAATTTAGTATGTTGTATAATAAGATCTTATTAGAAATACATAAAGGATAAAAATTAAAATACATGACTCGAAAGTGGTTGGGATCATCGTATGATCTGGCGGATCTTGACCACCACCATCTTCACCATGATATGAAGCTACATCTGCTAACAACTTTAAAATATATATGACCAAATTTGTTTGTTAGTATGAATATGTTAGGTTCATTTTAGGTTTTTTTAGGTTATGATTTAGGTATTTAGAACTGTTTTGTGTAGATTTATGTTTGTTTTCTTCTTGTTTAAGATTTTAATGGCCGAATACATAATATAGAGTAAAATGAGATGAAACATGTTAAATATGATTAATAATATGGATTTTGTGTTGAGTGCAGAGTTTCAAGACATTATGGGTTGAAAATACTTCATTGAAGATGCTCAACATGTGTCGTTTATGCTCTATAACGCAAGTCTGAAACTTTAAGCCACATTTTGATCATGCTTTATTCACCTTTTGGAAAACCTCTTATATATAGAAGTTGTATATGTTTCTCTTAAATTTCCATGGCTTTTTGAATCATCTAATTTGGAGTTATTTCGAGAGAGTTATGACCAAAATACGATGAGATGGCATTGCAGGTTGTTCGAAGCGAGTTTCAGTCTTGTTCTGTACTATTAGCACCCCTGCACTATCGAAGTCAGAGAGTAGAGTTCCATGAAGTGTGAAATATCTCTCCAATTCTATAAAGTTGCACCCCTGGAAAATCACTACGAGCCACTGGAAATCAAGAGGAGCTTGGAGATCGAGATTGGAATTCATCAAGAGCTTTTCTTTTCTTCTTCTTTAGTTTCTTTTTCTTATGTTATTTTCTGAATTAATGGATGTAATGAATCTAGCTATGAACTAAATCTAGTTTTTGGGTTTTTAATTGAGTCTCTTGAAACTCTTTTGTGAATTAATGCAATTTTTATATTTTGTTCTTCATTATTGAGATCTTTTCAATTTATGCTTATTGCTTGTGATTGATTGGCCATCTATTACATGATATATAAGAATTTGATTCAAAATCTGAAAGGTGAGATTCAAACATGCTATAATTGATTAGACGTAGATTTCGATATTGAACGAAAGTATCAAATATGGTTTATGTAATTTATGAGTTTTCATGCTTAATGCTTCCTATATGTTGAGTTTATCATATAAATATAGAAAATTCACACATAGGTCGAGTTTTATATATCTTAAGATGAATATAGAATGCTTTTGTAACTTGCTATCTCAATTAGAAGAAAATATTTGTGAGAATAGTGCATTAATAAAATAGAGAGTGGAAAGACGACGAGATCAAATTCCATAAATTTCATCAATGAATTAATTTTTTCAACATTATTTGTGTTAAATTCATAGTTTCTAACTGTTTTTGTTTTGTAATTTTTATGTTTATGTTTTAGCTTTTCTTTATTATCAATTTTTCATTCACCAAATAGAGATTAGGAATTAAGTACTGGTAATTGGTAGTTCAGTCTTCGTGGGACAATACTTGTGCTTGTGCACTTTATTACTTGAAATGATACGTATACTTGCGTTATCAAATTTTCACAATAGAATATCATATATATATTATTTATGAATATATAGTTGTAATTACCACATAAAATTCCAAAACATCCACAACATAACAAATCCATAAGTTGTTCAATATTTCCAATATATAATTTTTTAAATATATAGTTTTTCTTACACAGATACAAAAACTATGTAGAATCGTCAATATCATCATCGTTGATCAAATTAACATCTATCGGTGAGACATGATTGGTGTTATCATCACTAAGGTCAACAAACAATTCATCCTCGACATCTACTTATTCTACGTCTTCATCTTCTTCTTCACCATCATTAATAAAATCATCATCATCATGAATAATCGAATAAGGTCGAGTGACGGTGCCTATGAATGTTTATGATTGATTAGATTGTTGAACAAACAATTTCTCGAGCTCAACAAACAATACAAAATTGGATGAGTTTGTGTCATGTACAACATCAATATCAACAATCTGATCAGAATTTTCTGGAATATCCCAAACTTTCCTATGATTCACTTCTTCAACTACTTTCCAAGCTCAACCTCTAAGTAGATCATCGAGATAGAAAACCTGTTTCACTTGGCTAGCAAGTATGTACGATTCATCTTTATACCATTCATCACTCACATTTATAATAGTGATATTATTTTTAGTAATTGTTTTCTTTTTTTTTTTTGGGGGGGGGGGGGTGGTCTGTATTGAACTATTTACATCGAAACAATACCACTGAATATGCACCAGTATAATGTTAGGAAAATATGTATTTGCCTCAATGGAAATGGTAAGAAAATACAACTCTATGCAATATATTACAAATAAATACTGATTGATTAGAAAGGGTGTTACAACTCTATAACTGAAAATACAAATAAATATAGAGAAAGAAGAAGAAGATGATTGAAATAGAAAATACAACTTTTGACAAAAAGATACAAATAAACTTGAGGTAGTAAAAATAAAGATGTAGATGAGATTACAACTCTAAGCAAAGATACAAGTAAATATAACAAGAATGATAAGAAGAAAAACAATAGAAGAAAATAAGAATAAGAACAAGAACAAAATAATAAGAAACTCTCACTCACATAACCAAAGTGAAGAGTGTTGGGGATCACCAACTTGAACGAGGTTTGAAACCTTTGTCCAAAAGCTTATTTCCCCCTAACTCAAGCACTAAGGGATCTCTCATAGATTTTAGGAAATGCTTTCTGGAATAATCAAGCCTCAAGGTGTTTCTAGCCAAGTGCTCTAGTGGATAGAAAAGTTGTGTCTTTCAAGTGAGCAATAGGCTCTTATTTATGAGTTTAGAGACACCCTTTAAATTTCAAATTCCACCAACCCTCATGGTTGTTACCAATGATGAATTGGATTATTATAGAATTAAAAATGAGATTTGGGAGTTATTTGGGTTTTTTGAGCCGTTCAACAAAGATTGAAAAAACTAAAAAAATGGTCAGTTTTTGGCCTGTGGTCGCGGCCAGGGACATTATTGGCCACGGCCACTGCTCTCTGTCCCACAGGCCACGGCTACCAACATTCAGTGGCCGCAACCACTGACCATTTTTCAGCACAAAATTTTGTGCTGTTTTTCCAAACGGTTCCAAACCCTCCCAAATGATTTTGTAACCCAAAAAACACATTATTGGGGTTAAAATCATATCTCTAATAGTCATTTCACATATGGATTTATGAAATTCATCTCAATATTGTGTAACACCACATTTACATAGTAAATGGTAAATTTTGGAAGTTACAAATTTGAAGCTGAATTTGTAACACCAAATATGTTACATATTTGGATATTTCTCGTATATCTAAATATTGTAACTCTCTATTATATGTTACAATATGTGACACTCTTTGTCACATTTATTTAATCTAAAACATTATATTATAATATAATATAATATTACATTATATTATAAAATAATATAACATTCCCCCACTAGATTAAATAGTTATCTATTGTAACACTTATTTAATCAATCATTATATTTAAAATATAACAAATCCCCCACTTGATTAAATGAGAACTCTCTCTTATAGGAGTCATTGCATTGGTGCATAAAGTAAAGTGTTTTTCAACTTGAACTTTACTATAGTGTAATTATCATAAAATTTGTCGAAAATTTGGTTGCACTAGGCATTGAACCATATTTTCATGATAACAAATCAATGATAATACACACACCTTTGCGATGTTCACTTGAGACCTCTATGTCTTGCTTTGCACCGTTAATGGCCATGTGCACTTTCCATTCATGGACGTTCTGGAGAATACTCCCAATTCTCATGAGAGACGGCACCACCCCTAGGTCCATATAGGTAGAATTCTTACAGTATTTTGTTACAAAAAATACTTGTCTTCACAAGACTGAATTCCATTAAAAAACCTTTTGGTTTTAACCCTCAACTTGGTAACTCACAAGTACTCAATATCTCATATTGGACTTGTTTTGAGTACAACTAATATTCACTTGATTGACTTGTTGTTACCTATTGAACCTAACACATGTTGAATAACTAGTGTTAAGATATGTTACCATCAATTGTGAATCTCTTTAGGGAGTTTAAGTCCCATCCCTCAGATGATGTAGCCACTAAATCTCTCGTTAGTGGCTTAGTGAAAGGATCCGCCATATTTTCACTTGTTCTCACATAGGATATTGAGATGACTCCTCTTTGAATCAATTCTCTTACATATCCATGTCTTAGACTAATGTGTCTAGACTTCCCATTGTACACTCCGATGTATGCTCTAGCCAATGTCGCTTGGCTATCACAATGTATCGATATAGTGGAAACATTCTCTTTGATTAGGGGTATCTCTATCAACAGATCCCTTAACCATTCGACCTCTTTGCCGGTAGCAGCCAAAGCTATAAACTCTGCTTCCATAGTGGAATGAGATATATAGGTTTGTTCTTGGAACCCCAAGAAATTGCACCCCCACCAAGTGTAAATACCCAACCAGTTGTGGACTAGTTTTCCCCAAGATTGGATATCCAGCTTGCATCTGTATATCCTTCTAGGATTGAAGGAAATTTGGAGTAGTGAAGGCTTAGTCCTTTGGTTTTCTTAAGATAACCTAGGACTCTTCCAATAGCCTTCCAGTGATCCACACTTGGATTACTTGTAAACCTACTAAGTTTACTCACCGCAAATGCTATATCAAGTCTAGTACATTGGGCAGCGTACATTAGACTTCCTATAGCACTAGCGTACTCCAATTGAGCCACCACTCTTCCTTCATTCTTCTCTAGTTTTACACTATGATCGAATGGAGTATTGGCAACTTTAACCTTGAGATGGTTAAATTTGTTCAATACTTTCTCAACATAATGGGCTTGACCCAACGTAAAACCCCCACTATGTTTCTTTACTTTGATACTAAGTATGGTGTCAACTTTTCCAAGATCTTTCATCTTGAAGGTTGATGATAGAAACCTCTTTGTTTCTTCTATCCCTTTCATGCTATCACTTAGAATAAGCATGTCATCCACATATAAGCAAAAGATGATCACATATCCATTACAAGTTTTGGAACACAAACACTTGTCTCCATTGTTATGTCTAAATTCATTAGACATGATGGCTTGATAAAATTTCTCATGCCATTGCTTAGGAGCTTGTTTCAATCCATATAAGGATTTAACAAGTCTACATACCTTATGTTCACATTTTGGTATGACAAACCCTTCAGGTTGTTCAATATAGGCCTCCTCAATGAGGTCACCATTAAGGAATATCGTTTTGAAATCCATTTGATGAACATACAAGTTGCGTATAGAAGCAAAGGCGAACAAAATCCTTATAGAAGTTGTTCTTGCAACAGGCGCATTGTAACGCCCCAACTCCAGGTCCCGTTACGGTGTGCCTTGTAAACAGTGCTAAAATCGCTAATCGAGTCATTTGGCCAAAATCGTGTATCTAAGTATGATTAGCGATTTAGGGATTAAAAATTGTGGTTAAGATATAACGTTTCATTAGAACGTTTATTATATACATTGGGATCGCAAAAATATAATTTAGAGGTCTATTACAAGAAAATATTTACAATAGGCCGATCTACGCGGAAAAACAGGGTTAAACCCTAGTTCCCCTTCAAACCTCAGCCGTGGTGGTTGAACAGCTGCATATGTACACATTGTCACCTAAGCTCTCCAACTCAAGGATGGTCCAGCTTTCTTTTGCCTTTACTTGCACCACATAGCACCCGTGAGCCGAAGCCCAGCAAGAAAACTTAATATGCTCATGAACTATTATAACATGTCATCAGATCATAAGGCACACGCCTAGCAGATATAGCCCTATTCCAGCATGCAACAAATCCACATAATGTTGAGTATAACACATCAACCAATGATCATAATAACCATCCAGGACTTTTAGCCCAAAATAGAAACGTAATGTTGAGTATAACACATCAACCAATGATCATAATAATCATCTAGGACCTTCAGTCCAAACAAATAGGTGACAGTCGCAAAAGTCACTAAGTTGGGTCTAGCTCCCTTTAGCCTTGTGACAATAGGGTCACCGGGGCTTAATAGAAAAGTGAACCCTTACTATTTCAAACAGAATAGGTGCATGGTGACTAGTCACCAACATAACCTTCCTCATGACCATAGAGTCATAACCCTGGAACATCGTTCCCTAGCCATGTGACAAGCAGTCACCGGGGCCTTAGGCCCTGGTTCTAGTAACTAGTCTTAGACTAGACAAGCGCTTATAAGTTCATCGACCTTAGGGTCGGTCTAGCGTTAATGCCTTAGAGCCATTCAACGCTGATATCGATTAGATCTAATCTTTATTTGGCTCGGTGTTCATGACGCTATGCCATTTCTGACTCTTAGGTCAGTATCCCTGACTAGTCAGTACATATACAAGTAAGCAATGCCACCAAACATATATCACATATCCAATATCCGAATACAAGGCATTCAGCATGCTTACTTAACAAATACTAGCACAATTAGGATCATGCATAAACACAGAGGCTCAAGCTCTGAACAATATCATACTCAGTATACAAAGCATGTCCTAATCACATGTTTCTCATGCATCACATGCATCATATTTAACCACTTGACATGCCCCAACAATACTCATGCATGCCACATTTAATAATCCAACATGCATCAATAATAACCATGCATGTCACATAAACACAGGGTGCAGTTTTCTTACCTTTGGTCCAAGCACAGGTTACCAATAAACGAGCCACAAGCACGACCCTGATCCCAAGCCCCTAGTGAAGACCTAGTCATAACCATGATATAAAACCTCATCAAAATGGGTAAATAAATACTTCCAAACCCAAGCCAAGCCTCCGGGACATCGAATCCCACTCAACTAGGTAGTAGGATCGATCCCAGGCCCTTAGAGTTAAGTTCCCATCACAAAATCTCACATTTGCCATTTTTTTCCCTTAAGGGCCGCAACCCTACAAGGACCATGCCGCAGCCCGCCCCCTTGGCAGAGCCTCCTCCACCTTCTTCAAGCTAGGGCCGTGACGCCCTAGAATAAGGCCGCGGCCCAACCTTGCACCAGCCACTTTTCTTCATTTTTCCACTTTTAAAATCTTCCAAAAACCTATCCAAACATCTCCAAATCCCAAAATCAAAGTTCCCAAACATCCCCATGATCCAAAACCCATAAAACCCAAGTCTCAAATCACCCAAAAACACATCAAAACACAAAATCCAATTCAAGCTTAGAAACTTTAAAAAACTGAAAACTTGAATTACCTCCAATTGAGTTGTTTCCAGCTAAATCCTCCGGCTAATAAGCTTCTAATCTTTCCTGGGATCGATATGCCTCAATCCTCGCTTGATTCCGAGTCCTAGAACTCAAGTTACCTTCGAAAATGTGATCGGGAGACAAAAATGGAACTTTTACGGAGAGAGAACATACAGAACGTTCTTTTATTCTTTTAAAAGGTTACTTCAAGCTTAAGTAGCCTCAACCAAATCCTAACACTCGGGGTCCCAAAAACACTCCCGGGGAAAAATAGTCAAAACCTCCAGAATTTCTCCCTGATCTTACTAACTCCCAATTTATCACCAAACATTTATTCCCATTACCCAATAACCCGGTAATGCTCTAAATACCCCTTGACTTACTCCAAGTCAAGCATATACCCCGTTGTGACTTTCCCACTAGCTTACCTCCTAGGATCGTCTTGTGCTGGGTAATCCTGGCATAAACAAATAATAATAAAGCACCACACACATATCACATATATGCCAAAAATGCCCGAAATGGCTAAAATATGAAAATCACCCAATTACTCATAAATGGGTTCACATGCATATTTAATACACCTAAACATGCATATTATCATTTAATAACATAGTAAAGCAATTATGGCCCTCCCGACCTCCTAATCAAGGTCCTAAACCTTATTAGGAAATTTGGGGCATTACAACTATCCCCTCCTTATAGAAATTTCATCCTCGAAATTTATCTGAACTGCCGGAACATCAATTCCGCACAACTGATCCCATTTTCCCAGGTCATTCCTTCGACCTCACTGTTTCTATAACATACCTTAACTCAAGGTACACTTTGACCCTCAGAACCTTATTCTTTCTGTCTCATATCTGAACTGGCTATTCCTTATAGGATAACTTAGCTTTAGTTCCCAGATTCTCAATACTCAACTCATGAGTTCCTTTCAACCCATGTCCTCAGCATGGAAATACAAAATACACCATATATACCTGACAGTGTCAAAGATAAGTCGAACCAAAATTAACCTAACCAGTCCTATCTAGGACTCAAACTGTTTTGCTACTCTAGGGCTTAACTTGCCCCTAACTCCTCACCCTTTTCCATGGTGATACTTCTAAGGAAAATACAATCTTCTACTTGGAACTTCATGTTCCTATTTTTCAATTCAGTAACACTTTTCCCTTTATTCTGAGAAGTGAGCATCCAAACTTCAATCTCTGATAATCTCAATAGTCCCCTGAACCACCTCAGGATCCAGATATATATATATATTAACTCATTCATCTTATAAGATGTTCCTCCAATAATAATTGGATAACCCTCTCTCTCTGATTTACCATCAGTCTGAGAGTTATAAAGTGTATTGAATTCCATCTATATACTCATCGCCTTCTTAGCCCTTCCAATAACCTGGAAGTCGCAATAGAGTCTTCACCTGATAAGATAGACCTTGAGTTTCATGAAGGTGCTCTATCTCTCTCGCAAAGAGATTTGAATACTGATCAACTGTACTATTTACTTATCCTTGCTGATAAAAATGAACTCACTTGGACTACTAGTCCACAATGACTCAATATCAACTCACGCTGATCCACTAACCTGGAAACCCCACCCTGGAACCCATTGCGATGCCATCCTATTTCCATTATAAAATACTCAAAGGCTACCATGGCCCCACCGATTCCTGATACTTTGATCTAACCTGCTATCAGGCTAAGAACTCTGCTATGCATTCCATTACGCCTATTTTCATCTCAGGCCACCACTATGAAGCTTTCATATCCCGTTACATTCTCATGATGCCTGAATGAAAAGAATAGGAGAATAACACAAAATTCATCCGAAATCTCCCAATTAATCTCAATGTCCATCGGATTTCAAATCTGACCCTTATACCACAATAAGCGCATACCTGATATTGCAAAACCCTTAGCTAATCCAGCTAAGACTTCCCACTCAATCTTTTCTATCTGTGGTTCACTTAGTCATCTTTCCTTTTTATCCTTTCCAAAATAATAATCTCAAACATAACACTGGCCACCTGGCCCACCAGAAACTCTACTCTAGTTCTGGTCAAATCCTTTAACCAACATATTGCTTAGGAAATTACTTTTCTCTGTCACTGAGATGTCATAACAACCCACTAACTAATTCTGATCTGTAAGAAGACTCAAAACTCTTTCCCTAGGCACCTGTAAAATCTTTCCACCCAAGGACACTCCTGCCCCTAAGGCGTTCCTTAACCTTGGCAAATTTCTGCCGAGAAAACACCACAATACCATCGTCCAAGACGATCACAAATCCCATTCAAATAAACCCTTGAATGCTCTATTCATCTGATTCACAAACACTTGGTATTAAACCAATTCTCAAGACATATTCAGCACTCTCAGTGCTCTTATCTGATACCAACACAATCTTTTGTATAACTTCCTCTCTCTGATCTCTAACTGATCCTAACCAGATCCAAGATCCACCTTAGAGAATTCCATCTTACTCAATAACTGAACCTTTAATTCTTACAACTCTGCTGAGCCATTTAAAATAGTGCTTACATCTAATTCTATCCCTGGCACTGATCCAATCACAATTCAAGTCTCCTTTCATATAAAAGAAACCCTGGCAAATTACCTGGAAACACATTCAGAGCTCACAGACTAATCCAGTCTGTTCTAACCTCACGGGCACAACCTAAGTGGTTTCCACCACACCAGCTAGGAGTTCTATGCATCTCCCTGCAATAAAACTCTAGCTCTCACTACAGATGTCATAAGCATATCAAATCTGTGCACAGTGCCAACTGTGACAAGGCTTTCCACTCCCAAGCTCAAGAGTTACTATACTTTCCTTGCCATTTTAAAATTGCCCCACACTTGGCTAACCAATCCATACCCTGGATCAAACCAAAGTCAGTCATAACCAGCTTTATCAAAATCACTAATGAGTCCTTCCACAATAATTCACCCGATCACTT
This sequence comes from Humulus lupulus, assembly GCF_963169125.1. Classification (NCBI taxonomy): domain Eukaryota; kingdom Viridiplantae; phylum Streptophyta; class Magnoliopsida; order Rosales; family Cannabaceae; genus Humulus; species Humulus lupulus. The sequence continues at coordinate 77,392,996 of NC_084798.1, read as the reverse complement.
AAATTACCAATACAGCATCACTTTTCATCATAACATAACCATATGACCTGTATAGCAACTCTATACCTCTTTATATGCAACAAATAAAGGAACAACATGGAACCAAAACCAATCAGTATAACAAAGAAATCAAAACTAGAAAATTGACCTGCAACCTCTGAGGAACTAGTCTCAGTCTCAGACTGCCCTGGAATAAACACTCGAGTTGGAATCGAGCTGTCTATCCCCTTTTGCTCATGCTCTCTTAGCCTTGGGCAATCCTTTTTTAAATGCCCAACCATGCCACATGCAAAACATGCCCTTGCTCGGCATTCTCACAAATGACGCCTCTTGCACCGCGTGCATATTGGACGAGTCTTCCAACTTTCATTCTTACTTGCTCCAATAAGTGGAGATACCACTATCTGAGCTCCGTGCTCCTTGGCACAATTCTTCTCATTTCTTATGCTCTCAACAACAAGAGCCTTCTCTACTACCTGGGCATAGGTAGAGACTTCATGTACTGGGGCAACTCTAATGCCCTGAGCTATTCCAAGATTAAATCCCTAAACAAACTTTTCCTTCCGAGCTATATCTGTGGGTACCATGTCAAAAGCAAACTTGGCCAACCCATCAAATCTGTTAACATACTCGGCTACTGATGCCTTTCCCTGAACGAGATTCAGAAACTCATTCATCTTAGTAGTCTTAGCTGCATCACAGTAATACTTCTCATTAAACAGTTGCCTAAACTCTTTCCAATCCATCACAAATGTGTCTCGTGTTTGGGATACTACCTCCCACCACGTCCGAGCATCATCCCGCAATACATATGTCGCACAGATCACCCTATCGTGACCTACCAGCCCCATACTATCAAGAATGGAACTGATCATGCATATCCATTGCTCGGCTCCAAATGGATCTAGGCCTCCCTCAAAGACTGGAGGGTAATATTCCTGGAATCTTCCACAAAGAAATTCCCATCTATTCTCAACCCTAGGATGAGCCAAATCTGATGCCACTCCTGGCATAGCAAAGGAAGAGGTGCTTCCCAACAGATTCCGCTATTGCTTCAAACACCTAATCTCTTCCTCATGCCTCTGCAATTTTGATTGCAAATCTGTAAGCATCTGTTGAAAATTCATAGGTGCAGATGAAGAACTGATACCCTGGCTGTAACTCCCAGCCTCATTATAACCACCACCAGGCCTCATTATCTGCCTTGACTATGTGCCTGCTAATTGAATCTGCAGTCAATAACTTGACCCATTAAATATGATAAGCATATTGAGAGCTTTCCCCCACGGCATAAATCTTACCACACCACAATCACAAAACACTTGCAGTGCTAAAAACATGCCCATAGCATTCATACATCAATCATAATCCCTGCTCTTCCAACACTCATACCATGCCTCCAACTCCAATATGCAAATATTACAGTTATATATTCATGGAGCAGGTAATCATATGATCACAATCATATATATATATATTCATGGAGCATATAATCATATAGTCAAGAGCCAGGCTCTATCAGAATCTCATGCTCCCTAATACAATGTGCAGGTAAAGCATTTACATTCTATTTAAGCAGTTAAGCACATAACTACAGAAATAGTTACCATTCCCTGAGTGAAGCTATCTTCAGTGACGAGTGTACATGCCCAGCTTGTCTTCAGGAACCATAAAACTTGGCTCGCTCTGATAACAAGTTGTAACGCCCCAACTCCAGGGACCGTTACGGTGTGCCTTGTAAACAGTGCTAAAATCACTAATCGAGTCATTTGGCCAAAATCGTGTATCTAAGTATGATTAGCGGTTTAGGGAATAAAAATTTTAGTTAAGATATAACGTTTCATTAGAACGTTTATTATATACATTGGGATCGCAAAAATATAATTTAGAGGTCTATTACAAGAAAATATTTACAACAGGCCGATCTAAGCGGCAAAACAGGGTTAAACCCTAGTTCCGCTTCAAACCTCGGCCGTGGTGGTTGAACAGTTGCATATGTACACATTGTCACCTAAGCTCTCCAACTCAAGGATGGTCCAGCTTTCTTTTGCCTTTACTTGCATCACATAGCACCCGTGAGCCGAAGCCCAGCAAGAAAACTTAATATGCTCATGAACAGTTATAACATGTCAACAGATCATAAGGCACACGCCTAGCAGATATAGCCCTATTCCAGCAGGCAACAAATCCACATAATGTTGAGTATAACACATCAACCAATGATCATAATAAACATCCAGGACTTTTAGCCCAAAATAGAAACGTAATGTTGAGTATAACACATCAACCAATAATCATAATAATCATCTAGGACCTTCAGTCCAAACAAATAGGTGACAGTCGCAAAAGTAATTAAGTTGGGTCTAGCTCCCTTTAGCCTTGTGACGATAGGGTCACCGGGGCTTAATAGATAAGTGAACCCTTACTATTTCAAACAGGATAGGTGCATGGTGACTAGTTACCAACATAACCTTCCTCATGACCATAGAGTCATAACCCTGGAACATCGTTCCCTAGCCATGTGACAAGCAGTCACCGGGGCCTTAGGCCCTGGCTCTAGTAACTAGTCTTAGACTAGACAAGCGCTTATAAGTTCATCGACCTTAGGGACGGTCCAGCGTTAATGCCTTAGAGCCATTCAACGCTGATATCTATTAGATATAATCTTCATTTGGCTCGGTGTTCATGACGCTATGCCATTTCTGACTCTTAGGTCAGTATCCCTGATTAGTCAGTACATATACAAGTAAGCAATGCCACCAAACATATATCATATATCCAATATCCGAATACAAGGCATTCAACATGCTTACTTAACAAATACTAGCACAATTAAGATCATGCATAAACACAGAGGCTCAAGCTCTGAACAATATCATACTCAGTATACAAAGCATGTCCTAATCACATGTTTCTCATGCATCACATGCATCATATTTAACCACTTGACATGCCCCAACAATACTCATGCATGACACATTTTATAATCCAACATGCATCAATAATAACCATGCATGTCACATAAACACAGGGTGCAGTTTTCTTACCTTTGGTCCAAGCATAGGTTACCAATAAACGAGCCACAAGCACGACCCTGATCCCAAGCCCCTAGTGAAGACCTAGTCACAACCATGATATAAAACCTCATCAAAATGGGTAAATAAATACTTCCAAACCCAAGCCAAGCCTCCGGGACATCGAATCCCACTCAACTAGGTAGTAGGATCGATCCCAGGCCCTTAGAGTTAAGTTCCCATCACAAAAACTCACATTTGCCATTTTTTTCCCTTAAGGGCCGCAACCCTACAAGGACCATGTCGCGGCCCGCCCCCCTGGCAGAGCCTCCTCCACCTTCTTCAAGCTAGGGCCGCGGTGCCCTAGAATAAGGCCGCGGCCCAACCTCGCACCAGCCACTTTTCTTCATTTTTCCACTTTTAAAATCTTCCAAAAACCTATCCAAACATCTCCAAATCCCAAAATCAAAGTTTCCAAACATCTCCATGATCCAAAACCCATAAAACCCAAGTCTCAAATCACCCAAAAACACATCAAAACACAAAATCCAATTCAAGCTTAGAAACTTTAAAAAACTGAAAACTTGAATTACCTCCAATTGAGTTGTTTCCAGCTAAGTCCTCCGGCTAATAAGCTTCTAATCTTTCCTAGGATCGCTATGCCTCGATCCTCGCTTGATTCCGAGTCCTAGAACTCAAGTTACCTTCGAAAATGTGATCGGGAGACAAAAATGGAACTTTTAGGGAGAGAGAACATACATAACGTTCTTTTGTTCTTTTAAAAGATTACTGCAAGCTTAAGTAGCCTAAACCAAATCCTAACACTCGGGGTCCCAAAAACACTCCCGGGGAAAAATAGTCAAAACCTCCAGAATTTCCCCCTGATCTTACTAACTCCCAATTTATCACCAAACATTTATTCCCATTACCCAATAACCCGGTAATGCTCTAAATACCCCTTGACTTACTCCAAGTTAAGCATATTCCCCGTTGTGACTTTCCCACTAGCTTACCTCCTAGGATCGTCTTGTGCTGGGTAATCCTGGCATAACCAAATAATAATAAAGCACCACACACATATCACATATATGCCAAAAATGCCCGAAATGGCTAAAATATGAAAATCACCCAATTACTCATAAATGGGTTCACATGCATATTTAGTACACCTAAACAAGCATATTATCATTTAATAACATAGTAAAGCAATTATGGCCATCCCGGCCTCCTAATCAAGATCCTAAACCTTATTAGGAAATTTGGGGCATTACTCGCATAGATATTGAAATAATCGATACCCTCTTTTTGCCTAAACCCTTTAGCTACTAATCTAGCTTTAATGGTTTGAATAGTGCCGTCAGTGTTGTATGTTCTCCTAAATACCCCCTTACACCCAATTGTCTTAGACCCTGGTGGGAGGTCTACCAATTCCCAAGTGTTGTTGGAAAGAATGGAATCCATCTCATCATTGATGGCTTCTTTCCAAAATACACTATCTCTCGATTGCATAGCTTCTCTATAAGTCTTAGGATCATCATCAATGAGAAGTACAATAGGGATTTTTCTAATGAATTCCTCTCTATTTCCTTCTACCATGTAGAATGAAATTCGTTGAGAATCTATCTCATCCACTACTAGACTTTTCTCCTTTTTAAGTCTTTGACTTCTTCTAAGTTCAAAGGGTTGCTTTATATTCTTTTGAGAATTCTCTTCTTGAGAATCAACTTTGGATGTAGAAGCTTGAGAATTTTTCTCATATAACAAATTCTCCTTTAGAGATGTTGAAGCTTGAGAATTTTTGTCACATAACATGTTCTCAAAGAATTCTACTTCTCTAGATTCATTCACAATATTAGACTCTAAGTCTAATAGCCTATAAGCTTTACTATTGTTGGCATAACCAACAAAAGCACACTTTATGGCTCTTGAACCTAACTTTGTTCTATTAGGTTCGTTTTTCTTGCAATATGCAAGATACCCCCACACTTTGAAGTACCCTATGTTGGGTTTTCTTCCTTTCCATAACTCATATGGAGATATCTCATTTTTCTTCATTGGTATTCGATTAAGAATGTGACAAGTGGTTAATAACGCTTCACCCCATAAGTTGAAATTCAACTTAGAAAACACCAACATAGAATTTATCATCTCTAGATAAGTCATATTTTTCCTTTCGGCAACACCATTGTGTTGTGGAGAATAAGGTGCAGTGCACTCATGAATTATACCATTTTCTTCACAAAATTTATTAAATTCATTAGAGAAGTACTCTCCCTCTCTATCACTTCTTAGCACCTTAATCTTTTTATTTAGTTGATTTTCAACTTCTAATTTATATAATTTAAAAGCATCAAAAGTTTCATCTTTATGCTTTAAAATAAACACATAGGTATATCTACTAAAATCATCTATAAAAGTAAGAAAACAAGTTTTACCACCTCTAGTTAAAACACCATTTAATTCACAAAGATCACTATGGACTAAATCTAGTAAATTAGACGATCTTTCTACACTAGGAAATGGTTTCTTAATCATTTTTGCCTTAACACATGTTTCACATTTACCATAGTTTTTAATATTGCATGCAATCATACCACATTTTACAACTCTTTTCATGGTTGAAAAACCTATATGTGATAGTCTAAGATGCCACAAAAATAAAGAATCATACTCAACAATATACGCGGAATTAGCATTTTTATTGATAACATTGAAAGTTACATCATTGGTGCACAATTTAACCATACCCTCACAAGAGTACCCCTTTCCCAAAAATACATTTGATTTGGTAAGTATAAGTTTACCGGACTCAAAAACAGCTTTAATGTCGGGCTTGCCAAGAAAATCACCACTTACCAAGTTTCTACTCATTTCGGGAACATAAAGTACATTCACTAATGTAACTTTCTTGCCGGAGGTGAAAAAGACTTCAATGGTACCTTTGCAAACTACCTTGGATTTTCCCTCATTGCCCATTTGAATCTCATGGTTGCCCTTTGATTCTTCAAAGGTCTTGAACAATGATTTGTCATAGGTGACATGGACGGTGGCACATGTATCATACCACCACCCTTTCACCTTGTCTTGGAACGCATTCACCTCACTAAGGGTAGCAACTATGTTTTCCTCTTGAGTTGCATTCACCTTAGGTCCTTGTTGGTCTTTTCTATGCCTACACTCTCTAGCATAGTGACCCCTTTTCCCACACACAAAGCAAGGACCTTTCTCGCCCTTAAACTTGTTTGGATTAGTTTTTGGACCCAAGGATTTCTCGTTACCCTTTGTTTTTGGGATGTTTTGGTTGTGACACTGTATTTGCTTTGGAAATCTTTCCATTAGACCCCTCCACAAGTTTATCTCTACATATTGATTCCTTTACAATTCGAATATGCTTTTGGATTTCCTCCAAAGAATAATCCTCATTTTTATGAAGGATTATTTTCCTATAGTTCTTCCAAGTTGGGGGTAATTTAGCCACTATAGCACCAACTTGAAAGGCCTCGGGAAGCTCAATCTTTAACACTTTAAATTTGTTAACAATTATTTGCAATTCATGCATTTGAGGAAGAATAGGTTTATCACCAAAAAATTTGAAATCAAAGTATTGAGATATCCAAAACTTTTCGGTACCTTCTGTTGGAAAAAGCTTATACAAGATCTTTATTTATTTTCATGTATATCTAATATTAAACAAATTAATACGAGATAGCCTAAAACATGTTTCTAAAATTGAATTCAAGAGAAACAAAGAATAGAATACTTACAGTATACGCAACGGAATTAAAGAGTCCTTCCTTCAGTTTCTCTAACTCTTGTATCCTCTCTGTCGCAGAGTATTATCAAGAAACTGAATCGATCTTCTATTTTCTTCACGATCTTCCAATGTATCCTTAGAACCACCTAGACTAGTGTGGGAAATTCTCAACACATGAGATAGATATAGAGAGAAGAAGAGAAAATAACAAAGTGGCTTAGAAAAGGACTTGTGTTTAGAGAGAATATAAAACTATCAGAAAATCTGACTTGTGACTTATCTGTCGTCTCTAAAATCTTCTCTCTAAGCACTCATTTTATAGACTCAATTAGGCCATTTAATTTAATTAAAAAATCAATAAAATAACAGCCATTTTGAAGCCCTAGGTCGAAATTATCATGGGCTATAGGCCCGTGAAATTTCCCATTTGATTATAAGTCCATTGGACTTAAAATCAAGGCCTGTATTATTTTCTATTGATTTAATTAATTAAATAATTATTTAAATCATTTATCAAATTAATTATTTATAATTTAAACCTTGATTTAAATTTATTTATTAATTTAGATACCAATTTATCTTAATTAATAAATCTGCCATAAATTCTCTTTTCTTCTCAAAATTATACAACTCTGTGAAACTATCCAAAATTGACCTGGTCAACTTTGATAATTCTAATTGATGATTAAATCAATTAATTGAGACTATCTAGATGATTTTATCCAAGGTACAATGAGGACCATGGGCCTATGAAATCAAGCTCAAATAAGTTATCATAAATCTAACAAATAAATTTACTAACTTATTAATTCCTCGTGACCCCACTATAGACTCGGAATTGCACTCTTGAATTCATAGAACGCTCTATAACAAATATAGATACGCTATTAATTATCCATTGTTACAACCATAATTGTCACTCAATCCTCTATAGACGGTCTACAATGAGATAGGACTAAAATACCGTTTTACCCCTCGGTGTATTTTATCCTTAAAACACTTAGTTCCTTGTAAATGATATTTCAGTAAACTAATTTAATTACTGAAATGAGATCTCTATCATTTATCACCTTGAACCAAACTAAAAGGAAACCATCGTTTCACTTCTTCATCAGAAGCTATAGATGTTCATATCTATGATTAACACTCCCACTCAATTATACTACCGAGTTCCCAAGATGTAAGTATGGGCTAGTCCGTAGGGTAAGCTGGTAATGAACAAGTCAAAGAACTCAAATAATACAATCAGTTAGAATACTAACCACTCAGAATTGAGATTGAATTGACCTATGGTCAACTATATGATATGACTAGAATAGATAATAACGGTATGTTTACTTATCTTATCAACTGTCAATATCGGTCCAGTCCGATGTAACAAATACATTCGATCTTATCTACTTTGCTAATGTTCTGGAAAGAACATAACACTGTAATGTGTAAGTAGATCATATTGTAGATTGGCAAGTCAGTGTAAATCCGGTGCACTGACTAATCTTAGGACTAACTTATTTTGAACATATAATCATATTTATATTCCCCTGTGATTACGTCACTATAAATAAGATTATCTATATGCTCGTGATTTAATAGAATTTTATATTAAACAAATAATCATGAAAATAAAACATGTGAGCAAAGTGATTGACCAAGTCAAAAAATGATTTCTATTCTTTTATTGATAATAAAATGAGATTACAAAGAATTTGGGTTTTAATTAGGGCATAAGACCCCAACACCTTCCTCTTCCACCTTGAACTTTGTCTCAAGTGCATCCCATATCTCCTTGGCCGATTTGGTCTCGGTGTAGAGGTCATAGAGCCTATCGGAAAGGGCGTTGAGGATATGACCCCTACAAAGGAGATAGTCCTCCTCCCTCTTCCTTCTTTTCTCCACCTCCTCTGGAGTGTACTTGTCGGATGGCGTTGGGAGAGGTTCTAGAGTGGATTCTAGAATGTAGGAGATTTTGAGAGTGGTCAAAAGGAATCTCACCTTGTCTTGCCACCTAGTGAAATTGGACCTATCAAATCTATCCAACCTCACTAAATCTTGATTCATTATCTTGATGGTCTCACCTTCCACTGAAACAAACAAGGGTAAGCTTTTGAATGTTAGGAAAATATGTATTTGCCTCAATGGAAATGGTAAGAAAATACAACTCTATACAATATATTACAAATAAATAATGATTGATTAAAAAGGGTGTTACAACTCCATAATTGAAGATACAAAAGGATACAAATAAACTTGAGGTAGTAAAATGGAAGATGTAGATGAGATTGCAACTCTAAGCAAAGAAACAAGTAAATATAACAAGAATGATAAGAAGAAACACAATAGATGAAAATAAGAACAAGAATAAAATAATAAGAAACTTTCACTCACACAACCAAAGTTAAGAGTGTTGGGGATCACCAACTTGAACAAGGTTTGAAACCTCTGTCCAAAAGCTTATTTCCCCCTAACTCAAGCACTAAGGGATCTCTCATAGATTTTAGGAAATGTTTTCTAGAATAATCAAGCCTCAAGGTGTTTCTAGCCAAGTGCTCTAGTGGATAGAAAAGTTGTGTCTTTCAAGTGAGCAATATGCTCCTATTTATAGAGTTTAGAGACACCCTTTGAATTTCAAATTCCACCAACCCCCATGGCTGTTACCAATGATTAATTGGGTTATTTTGAAATTAAAAATGATATTTGGGAGTTATTTGGGTTTTTTGAGCCGTTCAACAAAGATTGAAAAAATTGAAGAAAAAAAAGGTCAGTTTTTGGCCTGTGGTCGCGGCCACTGCTGTAACAACCCAAAATCACTAATATGGCTTAAGGACCTTGGTTAGTGTGCCGGGAGGGCATAATTGGTTTATGTGTGAATTTATTAAATTAACGTGTGATTATATGATAAACATGTTATATGGCTATGTGAATGTAAATGTGGTTATATGTTATATCTATGAGAACCACACTATTATGTGGGTAAGTCTACAGCGTGCGGCTCGAGGCGATCCTAGGGAGCTAGTTAGCGGGAAGTCACAACGGGGCTTAATATTTGACTTAGGGCAAGTCAAGGGGTGATTCAGGGATTAGATGATTATTTGGGTTATCGGGTTATGGAAATAAATATATGGAGATATATTTGAGGATAGGAAGCCTAGGCGGGAATGTTGGGGAATTTTACCATTTTTCCCTCGGGGACGTTTTCGGTACCCCGAGCCTCGGGATTGACTTAATTAGCTAAGATTAGACTAAGTAAACAGAAAACAATAGAAAAAAAGAAGGAAACTGACCCATTTTTACCTCTCTCTTCCTTCTCTTCCCTCTCTCAAGTAAGTTGTAGAAGCCTAAGGAGAATGAGCTGGAATTCTGTGTTTTGTGCTGAATTTGTGAGGGATTATCTTAGTTCTAACCAAGGAACACTCAACCAGGATCAAGGAAAGAATTGAATCTCACTCTTGAGCTTTAGAATTCTGAGTTTTGGCTGAGTATTAAAAGTGATTATGGTTTTGATGATTAAGGGTTGAATTGAAGCTGAGAAGCTTGGGTTTTAGCTCAGAAAATTTTAAGGAGGTGGTTCATCAAAGGAGGTAAGCTTCAATTCGTAGTTTAGAGCTTAAATTCTGAGTTTGCATGACTGGTTTTAGAGTTTTTGAGCTATATGGTTTCAGAAATCAAAATGGGATTTTAATGAGTTTTTAAACTAGGTTTCTGTTAGATTTAGTTGCTGGAACCATGTTGGGAGTCTTGTGATCAATGGGTTTTGGAATTAGGGTTCTTTGGGGTGGTTTTTTGCAAGGTTGGGAGGCTAGAAATGGTGGTTTTTATGGGCACGAAGGGTTGGGCCGCGGCTCTGTTCTAGAGTGCCACGGCCCTGCGAAACAAGGGAAAGCCTAAGAGGCTCTGCAGTGGGGAAGCGCCGCGGTGCCACAGGGCAGGGCAGTGGCGCTTGTCTGTCTTTAGAGAGGCTTAGCCTCTGTTTCAGGGGCAGGATGCTGCTAGGTCTCAGGGGCCGCAGCCCTTAAGAGTACTTTTTATCTTTTGGGGGTTTTAAGAGCGGGAACCTAACCTAGGGTGCTCGGGATCAATTCCACCACAGTGATTGGTGGAATTCGATGTCCTGGAAGCTAGAACTCCACCCGGAAATATTAACGCGAATATTAATGGTACTCCCTATCAAGGTTGTGACTAGGTATTAAGCTAGGGCTCGGAAAGCGGATCGTGCTGGAGAGGCGTCACTCGTAATTAGTGAACTTGGAAATTAAAGGTAAGAAAACTGCATCCGGTTGTGGAGTTATAATGGGACTAAGGGTTCCATATTTTGTATGCTTTGTAAAGGATGGTATTATGCCATGTAAATAGTAAACCAACGGCCTAAGGGTGCCAAAGTTTACACTAGCACATAGGGCGCGGCTCGGCCACTGGTAGCTGAGGACAACTTGTTATGCACTGAGCTCGGTTTAAGCGGGCCGGAGTCACTGGGGTAAACAGAGGGTGCGACCTTAAGTGTCGACCCCGACTATTGTATGATTTGTTTGCTATTATTGTATGGTGGATTGTTATGCTAAATAGTTAGGTGATGATTAGCTGACTCTTTGGTTGAATCTCCATGCTTTGTGAATATTGTGGTATGTTAAGTGTATGAACGTGCTTAAAGGGTTAACCAAATATTATTATTGCTTGATATGTAATATGATATGTTTTCTTGCTGGGCCTTGGCTCACGGGTGCTACGTGGTGCAGGTAAAGGCAAGGGCAAGCTTGATCAGCCCTGATTTGGAGAGCTCTAAGAGCAGAATGTATATGATCAGCTGCTTAGCCGCCACGGCTGAGGGGAAACAGGGACATGAATACCATAAACTTCTGTTTTGCCTTTAGAAAGGCTGGTAGTTGTCTGCACACTGGAAATTTTGTAAATAGACTTTTAAACGCTATTTCTTTTGGGATCCCATATGTAAATATTTAATTATATGGTAAGTATCTTTTGAGACCAAAACCTTTTGACCCTAGAACTTTAATGGCTTTAGAATTCACGTTTTTAACTGTTTGACTTGATTAGTAAGTCTTGCACCTTTATAAATACACAGTGTAGCGGTCTTGGCTATCCAGGGCGTTACAACTGCTCTTTGTCCCACAGGCTGCGGCCACTGACTATTTTCAGCACAAAATTTTGTGATGTTTTTCCAAACGGTTCCAAACCCTCCCAAATGATTTTGTAACTCCCAAAACACATTATTGGGGTTTAAATCATATATCTAACAGCCATTTCACATATGGCTTTATGAAATTCATCTCAATATTGTGTAACAATAAAGGGTAATATTTGGAAGTTACAAATTTGTAACACCAAATATGTTACATATTTGGATATTTCTCATATATCTAAATATTGTAACTCTCTATTATATGTTACAATATGTGACACTCTTTGTCACATTTATTTAATCTAAAACATTATATTATAATATAATATAATATTACATTACAATATAAAATAATACAACATATAAGATACCTCCAATATTTCTTCAAGTTGTCCATAATATTTAAAACCTTCTGTCCCAGCAACATACACTCCAATATTTTTTTTAGTACTATTTTAATCTCGACTGTGTGTAACATATCGAACCTCATTGAATATACATGCTTGTTAAGAGTACGCCAAGAGATCAGACCTAGATGCTAAAGCTAGGAATTCATCGCCATTCTCTAATGACTCGAACTGGTGCAAGTCATATATCTAAATATAGCAAAACATATTATAATGAGAAACTTATATTTCAATCTAATGACAAAGAATGTCCTAGTTATAGATTACCTTCTCGTGAAACCTGAGACGAAACTCTTTTTTGTGTAAAAGGTTATGATCGCCTGTTGGATCCCTCTGTTTGATCTCACGAAGGTGTTCGCTGTTGATTAACATAGTGTTACAATTATAATTGAAAGATGTTACATTAAAAACAACATAAAAATTAAAGATAATTAAATTAACCAACTCCAAATAGAGTTCAATTTCAGAAGAATTCTCCAGTATGAACCACTAAGCTATATTCGCATTTTCGTTGAGAGACACGAGACATCTCTTACTCAATGGACGACATTGAGATTGAAACACTGAAAGATGGTGTGGAACATAAACTATATTCGCATTTCAATCTGGACGATTAGATTTGGTTTCCATGCCTTTGAAATACATGGAACAAATTGTTAATGCCTCATTTGCCACATATCCTTCAGCTATGGACCCTTGAGGACGAGTTTTATTCCTGACATAGTTTTTTAATTTTTTCATGTATCTTTCAGAAGGATACATCCATCTCATAAATACTGACCCAGCCAATAAAACTTCTTCTGAAAAATGTAAGAGCAAATGTATCATTATGTCAAAAAAAATATGGAGGAAAAATCAATTCCATTTTGCATAAGATGTGAATGACCTCCCTTTGAGCATTCTCCATATCATTTACTTTCAAGGTCCACGAACATAATTGTATGAAGAAACTGCATAGCTCTATTATGGTGTCTGATATAGATTCTGGTAGAAACTTGCGAATACCCACTGGAAGTAATTACTGCATTATCACATGATAGTCGTGTGACTTCAAGCCAATGATATTTGAGTCATTTTCAAGCACTTTCTTCTTATTCAAGTTAGAACAAAATCCATCTGGTAGTTTAACACCTCTTAGAAATTGAAAAAATGCTCGCCTATCTTCAAAAGTCAACACGTAAGGAGCATGGGGTTTCATTAACATTTTGTTCTAACCTTCATATATCCACAATGTGTCCCTAACTCCCATATTCTTCATATCATGTCTTGCATTAGTAGTGTCTTTAGACTTATCATTATCCAAGATAGTACCAAGGAGACTGTCACATACATTTTTCTCAATATGCATCATAAGAGATGCTTTTTTTTTCCTTCAGTTACTATCCTACGCACCTTTTTTTTCGTTTCAAACCTCCAAACCTCTCATGTTTCCTTGTGACTTGAGGTGGTAGGGCATTCACTTGATCTACGATATCTTGACAAGTAAACTGTCTTAGAGGACGTCTTCTCTCAACTTTTCCTTCAAATTGAGTATCTTTTCTCCACCGATGATTACTGGAGAAAAATCATCTACGACGAACATAAAATTTCTTACCAATTAGTCGGATAGAGGATGTGTCTTCGTTGCATGTAGGACAAGCCTTGTAACACTGACCACTCCATCTAGACAAACTACTTCGAGTAGGAAATCGTTCACCATCCACAAAAGGGTTGTACGCATCTTGAACATGTTGTTGTTTCTACCATCCCTTGTTTCCACCTCGTTAATCCACAACTCTTTCAACTCGTCTACCAATGGCTTTAGAAATACATCCATGTTCTTTCTTTGTAATTTTGGCCCAGGAATAAGGAGAATCAACATGGAATAATGGTAATTCATACATAGCCAAGGTGGGAGATTGTATTCTCAACACAGTGGGCCACATGTTGCATGATAAACTCATGTTGCCAAGTGGATTAAACCCATTGGCAGCCAAGCTAAAACGTACATTTCTAGGATCTCTTGCAAAATCAAGATGTCTCGCGTCAAAGTCCTTCCATGTAGACCCATCAACTGGATGACGCATCACCCCCTCTTCTTTCGATCTCCCAGTATGATGCCATAGCATCTCTTCCGTTGTATGCCTTGAACTATACAATCTTTTTAATCGGGGAATCAACGGAAAATAATGCATCACCTTATGCAAAATCATTTTCCTTTTATTCTTTTCATTAATCCATCTACTACTCCCGCATACCAGACATGAATCTTTAGATTCATGCTCATTATAAAATAAGAAAGAATCATATCTACACACATGGATTGATTGGTATCCTAACCCTAATTTACTCAGTTTTTCTTATCCTCATAGTGGGATGCAAGAATTTTGTTCTCCTTCATAAATGCAAACATTAATATCTGCAACAATTCATCAAACGTATTGTTCGGTATCTTCCCCCTCACTTTCAAGTGCATCAACTTAGCTAAAAAGTTAAGAGATGATATACAATCGCTACTTGGATACAACTTAGCTTCAATCTCGTTGAATGATTCGTCATAATACTGACCCATTCCATTTTTAGCTTCTTCAACATTGTTCGATTAAAGGAAATCGTCAACGACATCACGCATCTCCTTTACAGGCTCATTCTCATCGACCCTGTCATCGACAACATCTTCCTCGACGTCCCCATGATAAATCCACTATTCATAACTCTATTGGAAACCCCGATCGAATATATGTGCCTAAACTCCATCCAAAGTTTGCAGCCTAACATTCAAGCATCTAACGCGTGGACATCTTATTCTTTTGTCACAATCTTTGTGTTGTGACACCATATTCATGAAGATTTGGAGACCATTCCAAAAAGCATCATTGGCACGATTTCTCAATTTTGTCCAACTCTTATCAATCGCTGTCTACGGTAAATATAAAAATATACGATTAAAAAATATTAATTATGTGTGTGTCCTATTCCACAGTTTCACTCCATTTCTATAAGGGTAAAAGACTTATCCCATTTGGGTTGCTGTATACATATAGCATGATATAGAATATTTTTATTGTTTCCAATTTGTAAAAATTTCGGCAGCACCTCCCCATGGTTCTCATAAGTGTGCATACTAACATTAAGTCTACCCACCCATGAGAACAAATAGGGAGATGCATATTGAAATCTTTACCATTGAAACAATAAAATGAGTAATACTAGATCAAACTATAGGTATACAACAAACCCAAACTGTAACAACCCAAAAATGCTAATAGGGTTTAGTGTCTTAATTAGCATGTCGAGATGGCATAATTGGACATATGTGTGTTTAATTAGTTAAATGCATGACTATGTGACATGCATGATTTATATGATTATGTGAATATATTATATGCATGTTTATGAGTATTAGATATGCATGTAGGCCCTTTACTATTTATAAGAGCATATTTTTAATTTTGGCCCGATAGGGTATAAATGCGATTATGTATGATAAATGGATGAGACCACATTATTATGTGGATATATTTGTACTATTTGGCTCAAGATGATCCTAGTGAGCGGATTAGCGAAATAGTCACAGCGGGGTTTAATACTCGACTTGGGGAAGCCTAAGGGTATTTTGGGAAATTAAAGAATATTTTGGGATTTATTGAATAATGAATAAGTATTTGGTAATTATTTGGACACAATGGGATGGATTGGTAAATGGTAGGACCACTTGAGGAATTAGCGGGAATTGGGAAAAAGACTGTTTTACCCTTAGAAACAATTAGAAGGCAGAGTAGATTTCAGGGGCATTTTGGTCCACTTTGATTAAGGGATATGGTAAATTATACTTTAGGCTTAACCAGAGATCACCATAAATTACTAGGTGGATTCTCAACACTCTCTCTCTCCCTCTCACTCACGTTCACTCTCTCACTCCCTCTTATGCTTGAAGCTTTGAATTGCTGAAGGAGAGGTCTGAGATTCAGAGCTTGGGGATTGAAAGATTGAGGCTAGAAGGGTACAAGGAATTGCTAGGGGATTTAAGCTACAACTGAGGTAAGAACCTTGTTTTGTTTTGCTTGGAATTCAGGTTATTAGGATGAATTGGTCTAGGTTCTTGGGTGATAGTTAATTGATGATTTGGGATGGTAAGTTCAGTAGGATTTTGAGTGTTTTTATGCTTAAGATATGTAATTAAGAGTCTTAGACTCATATCTAAACCTGGTTTTGGCTAGGATTCATGTTAAGGTTGGACTTTTGGACTGAAAGTTGGGGAAACACGCTGGAAACCGAGGGATTTCTGGGTACGAGGGGGCGTGCCGCGACCTAGTTCATGGGTGTTGTGGCTCGTCTGCTCAGAAGGCCCTGGGAGGGCTTGCTGTTTTGAGGGCGCATTGCGACCCTAAGGGGCAAGTCGCGGCCTGCCTCCCCCCAGATGCTAGAAGTTGCGCCTCTGATTTGAGGTGTGTCACGACCCTTTAAGCCAGGTCGAGGCCCGCCTAGGCAGTCTGGCCCTAGGATTGTTTTTAGGCTCGGGGATTGAAACCTAAGCGCTCGAGACAAATTCTACTACCCGGTTCAGTAGAATTCGAGGTCCCAGAGGCTAGTATTTTTTTCCAAAACATTTTAATTGGATTAGAATTTGATAGTTATCCATTATTTCTTGTGGCTAGGGTTACCATTAAGGCTCAGGACTGAGGATTGTGCTCGAAACAGCTCTTTATCTATTGCTCGGGACTCGATGTAAGAAAACTGCACCCATGTTGTTGTGAATGGGACTGAGGCTCCCAGTAATTGAATATATGTATTGTGTGATAGTATGGTTGTTATGCATTATATGGATGTACGTCCTAAGGGTGTCGGGACTGATGATAAGCGTACTGAACGTAGCACGACCTATGCAAACCAGGATCAGCTAGATAAACAGAGGGCTCGGCCTAAAATCGCTGACCCTAAACATTTGTATTACTAATTGAAACGTATGCTTGAGAATATATTTTTACCATCGTTTAGCTTAATGCTTGTACCCTGCTGAATAATTGAACTAGTTGGATTAAAGTCGAATAAATGCTACTGTAACTATATGTATTTGCTGTTTATGGTTTTCTTGTCGAGCCTTGGCTCACGGGTGCTACGTGGTGCAGGTAAAGGGAAAGAGAAACTGGACCAAACATGAGTTGGAGAGCTCTGGGGTGGAGTGTATATCGTCAGCTTCTCGGCCGCCACGACCGAGGGAAAGTTATAGGAACAGAGCTCTAAATTGTATTTTGACATTAGACTGGCTTTTGTTGTATCATTTTTTTAGATTTTTATTTACCACATAAACTTTGTTTTTGGGATCCCATGTATCAAACATTTGTTTTAATGAAAATTAAATGTTTATGATCAAACTCTTTTAAACCTATCATGTTAATTAACTTTATAATCACATTTATGTTCAAACGACTTGATTAGCAAGTCTTGCACTATTTTAAACATCACAGTGTAACGGTCTTGGTTACCCAGGGCGTTACACAAACTATCCATGCAGACAAAAATGTCAGGGATAATTCGGAGAAGTGTATTTAAGAGTCCTTAATGACCCAGCCTATCCGAACAAGTTTATGACTTTTTTTTATTAGAAATAACAATAATTATCACTATGTGATAATAACCATCATACCCTATATATGGTAATAACTTCTTATTACCAAAAAAAAAATTAAAAAGTCAAATATTATGTTGTTTTATGATTTCTTATGATAATTTATGAAGTGAAATACTATCACGATCCTATTCCGACCCCCAACCTTATCTCTATCCCCAACTACCGACCCCTATCCCTGACCACCGATCCCTATCCTTGACACTATTCCGACCCTGACCTCAATCCTTGACCATATCTTGATTGTATTCCTACCCCGACCCTATATTGACCATATTTTGACCCTCGATTCCTATCCTCGACCTCAACCCCAAACCCTGACATTGAACCCTACTCAAGACCCTACCCCCCGACCTCGACCCCCGACAATTTAAATATTATAAATTAATACATAAATCTACAAAAAAATTGGGCAGCATTTCTCATATACTAATGACATAGCCAACTGTGGACAGTGAAAGAAAAACAATTCAAATAGCACACAATAAGTTTCTTCCTTATATCTCCACAGAACCCAAAAATTTCCCAAAACCTACTTCACTAATACACAAAAGATCATAACCTTCCGTTATCACCGACACACACAATATGTATCTCTAAATCTACTTTAGTATGGATGAATATTTAAGATATTCAAACTCCTCTAACAAATTTTAATATTACAAAAAATTAAAAAACTAATATTACCACAAAATTAATATTAACATTAAAAAATATAAATATAAATATAATTTTATATTTTTTCACTAACTAAATTAAAACAATATAATAATATAAAAAATTTACTTGCGGCTAAAAATTGGAGAGACCTTAGTGAGAGATCCATCCTTCAATTTCTACACAAACACAAAAAATATATACTTAACAAATAAAAACAAAAAAATAAAAATAGAAAAAAGAATGAAAATAAAAACAGAAATAAATAAAAAGATAAAAAATAAATAAAAAACAGAATAATAAAAAAATAGAAAAAAGAATAAAGAAATAAAACTGAAAAAAACAAAAAAATAATTAAATAAAACAAAAAATATATATAAAAACCAAAACAGAAATATATATATATACCTGTGTACGTGTGGTGGCGGAACTGGTGTGGTGGAGGTGGCAATGGAGTGGTGGGGGCGGCGTACGACATGGAGGAGGCGACGTACAACATGGTGGAGCGTCAGATCTGTGAAGAGAGAGATGGGACGATGTCATGGTTTAGAGGGTTAGGGATTGTGTTTATAGGGTCAGATTTAGGGAATGGTGTTTTCCATCGGGCTGGGAGTTACAGGCGGCGGCTAGGGTATTTTTGGGGTGAGTGGTTCGAATATGGAAGTAGAAGAGTGTAATGCCCCGAATTCCCTTATATGGTTTAATGGCCGGATTAGTAGGCCAGGAGGGCCATAACTGTTTAATTATGCCATTAAATGAGTTTATGCATGGTTATGTGAATTATATTACAATATGATGTTAAATGCATGCATGTGGGTCCACATTCCACGACAGGGGTATTTTGGTAATTTGGCCGTTGAGGGCGTAATTGTATAATTGTATGCATGTTGGTGATATATTGTTGAGACCACATTATAATGTGGATTTGTTCGAGCTATTCGGCATGAGACGATCTTTGAATATTAAGTAGCGGTTTAGTCATAACGAGATTAAGTTCGAGGCTCGGGGTGAGTCTCGGGGTGATTTTAATGATTAGAGCATTACCGAGAATTAAAGGGCAACGGGACATAAATTATTGGTGTTTGAGATTATCGGGAGTAGCGGGAATTGGAGAGAATTAATTATGTTTAACGAAATAGGTTGGGAAGGACGAATTTACCCTTGGGAGTTTTTAGAAACATTTAAATGACCTAGGGGCAAAATAGTCATTTCACCCCTAAGATATATATCAGTATTTGGGCTGTAGAATCTTACCCGAAACAGAGCACTCTTCTCCTTCAACCGTTCATCATTCTCTCTCCTTCTTCCTTTGAAGTTTTTGGTCCCAATTTGAAGATACAAGCTAGAAAATCAAAGCTTGGAAATTGTAGACTTGGTTCATCCATTGAAAAGGACTTAAATTCCATTTGAGGTAACCGCTAAGAAAATCTAAGGGTTGATCATTCTCAAGGGTCATTCTTATATTATTTCTCGCTCGAACCTGAGGTAAGAAAACAGTGTATGAATACAGTTGTACCCTGTATATGTGTATGACATGCGTGGTTTGTTATTGAAGCATGTTGGTTCATATATGTGGACATGGATTGCATATTAAATGCCAGTGACTGTTGATTACCTGCATATGGCACTGACTAGTCAGGGACATTGACCTAAAGTTCAGAAATGGCATAAGCACTCTAAATGCAGGGCCGAATGAAGATTAGATCTAATCGATATCAGCACTGAATGACTCTATGGCATTAATGCTGGACCGACCCTAAGGTCGATGAACTTATAAGTGCTTGACTAGTCTAAGACTAGTACTCAGAGCCAGGGCATAAGGCCCCGGTGACTGTTGTCACATGGCTAGGGAACGATGTTCCAAGGTTATGACTCTATGGTCATGAGGAAGGTTATGTTGGTGACTATTCATCATACACCTATCCTGATCAAACTTATGAAAGGATAACTTATCAGTTAAGCCCTGGTGACCCTATCGTCACATGGCTAAAGGGAGCTGTACCCACTTTTATGACTTTTGCTACTGTCACCTATCTGTTTTGGACTGGTAGTTCTTGATGAATATTACGATCTTTGTTGATATTATATCATGCTTTATTGTGTTTTCTTGCTGGGCCTTGGCTCATGGGTGCTATGTGGTGCAGGTAAAGGGAAAGAGAAGCTCACCCAACCTTGAGTGGAGAGCTTAGGTGGTGTTGTGTACATATTTGGCCGCTTGACCACCACGGCCAAGGAGTTCTCAGAGGGACTAGGGGTTTACCCTATTTTTGCCGCTTAGGTCGGCGGGGATTGTAAATTTGAAACAATAGCGACCATTTTGTATTGTAAACAACTTATAAACATTTTGAATGGCTCATGAGCAGTTTGTTTACTTAATGAAATGTATCCTTTCCTTTTTACTGGTTTTTCACCTTAACCTGATAATAACACTTAGATCACGTTTTAACCAAAGGACTCGGGTAGCGGGTCAAATTTCGGGTTCACTGTTCACCATAACTGTTCTGGGGTAACCAGGGCGTTACAACTTGGTATCAGAGCCAGGTTTAGGGTTAAGGTTCCTGTAGACTGGCTGGGTATGTACACACATCACTTAAGTCAAGCTCGACTCATGGTTTGGTAATTATTTATGTGGTTATATGTATAACTGCTTAAATGTGGTATATATGCTTTACCTGTGTGCATGAGACACCATGTTAAACTTGTGCTCTAAGATATTATACCCTCAGCAAATGTGTGCTAATTAGTACTGAGATTGCTGGAATCTGCTTATCAGTATGGCTGTTTATGAGTTATTATGTGATACATGCTGTGTGCTGAATGCTATAAACATGTATCTGCTCATATATGTGTATGACAGTGGAATGTGATAATTGTCTGTTTGTTCTTGGACCGTAAGGCGGCAAGAGGTTTAGTTATTACTACCTGACTGGCCCTATTGATTATTATTTCAGTAAGGTATCAGTGACAGAATGAACCCAGGGTAGACAGACATGTTAGCTAGCCAGAATAATAACAGCCAGGGTCAAGAGAATGACCAATCCCAGATTCTACAACCAGCACCTGCAAACTGGCAGCAGTTGTTTTAGGAATTGCAGGAAACAGTGTTAAAACAGGGAGAAGTGCTTCATCTCCTAAGACAGCAGCAAGTGCCTGTAGTGGCCAGTGTTGCAGAGGCACCTTCTTTGTTGGTGCTAGTTACTGGGCAGCTGCCTAAGGTAGGAAACAAATGGGAACCTCTTTATGAACGGTTCAGGAAACAACAACCTCCTATATTTGAGGGCAGTGCAGATCCTGCCAAGGCAGAGCAATGGATGAGCATGATTACCACTATTCTTGACTTTATGAGGGTAGCTGGTAGTGAGAGGGTAGCCTGTGCTACCTATATGTTTCGGGATGATGCCCGGATTTGGTGGGAAGTGATTGCCCAGGCCAAGAATGTTAATACCCTGGGCTGGGAGGAGTTTCAGACCTTGTTTAATGAAAAGTATTACAATGATGCTATCAGGGCAGCTAAAGCTGATGAATTCATTAGGCTACTTCAGGGAAGCTTATCAGTTACTGAGTATGCCTTAAAGTTTGACCGTTTGGTAAAGTTTGCCAAGGAGTTGGTGCCCACTGATGGGACCAGGAGAGAGCGTTTCTTGCAGGGGCTACAGCCCAGGTTAGCCCATGATGTACGTATGACCACTGTGGCAGGATTTACTACTTATGCACAGGTGGTGGAGAAGGCACTCACAGCTGAGAGTGCAGAGATCAAGATCTGGCGTGACAGTGCAGCCAGAAAGGATTTCAGGAGGCCAAGTCCTCCATTTGTGGGTTCTAGTAGGGGTGGAGGCCCCAGTGATCAGAAGAGGAAGGTTCCTGACACCTTCCCAGTTCCAGGTCCTGACAGACGGCCCCGTGGTATTTCTATGGGTCATCCTGGTGGTAATGAAGCCTGGAGGTCTATCCTGAGTGTCCTAGATGCAAGAGGCATCACTTGGGAGAGTGTAGGGCAAGGGCCTGCTTCTCATGTGGAGCAGTGGGTCATATTAAAAAGGATTGCCCTAAGGCAAGAAAGGAAGAACCCAGGAAGGCAGACAGCTCGGCCCCAGCTCGAGTGTTTGCATTGACTCAAGCAGAAGCTGAGGCTTCTCCCTCAGTTGTTATAGGTCAGCTTCTTAGTGCTGGAACCGCTTATAATGTATTGATTGATTCTGGTGCTATGCATTCTTTTGTTGCTAGTAGTGTTATTGATAGATTGTGTAGACCTTGTCACTTCTATGCTGTGGGGTTTGGTACTTTGCTACCCACTAGAGAGTTAGTGGTATTCAGGAGGTGGGTCAGGTCTTTGCCAGTGACAGTAGAGGGCAGAGAGTTGTCAGTGGATCTGATAGAGTTGGTTATGACTGACTTCGATATGATACTGGGTATGGATTGGTTGGCAAAGTATGGGGCAACCATTGATTGCAGAAGGAAGATGGTCACCTTTGAGCCTGAAGGTGAGGATCCTTTTGTGTTTGTTGGTGCTGTGCATGGACCTCGCATACCATTGATTTCTGTGTTGAGGGCTAGGGATTTATTGCAAGGAGCGTGCATTGGATTCTTAGCCAGTGTGGTTGATGTTATATTATTTTATAATATAATGTAATATTATATTATTTTATAATATAATGTTTTAGATTAAATAAATGTGACATAGAGTGTCACATATTGTAACATATAATAGAGAGTTACATTATTTGGATATATGTGAAATATCCAAACATGTAACATATTTGGTGTTACAAATTCATCACAAATTTGTAACTCCTAAATATCACCCATTATTGTGTAGATTTGTTGTTACACAATATTGAGATGAATTTCTTAAAGCCACATGAGAAATGGCTGATAGAGATGTGATTTTAACTCCCATATTGTGTATGGAAGTTAGAAAATCAAGTGGGAATAAATTGGAACGTTTTGGAAAAAACTGAAAAATGTGTTGCTGAAATTGACTGAGGGCCGCGGCGCCTGGAACTAGCGCCGCGGCCCTAATGGCTGACAGCTTCTATAATTTCAGTTTTTTATCCAACTTTGAACGATTCCAACAGCTTAGTAACTCCCAATTCTCTATTTTAATTCCATAAAACACCCAATTAATCATTGGTAACAGCCATGGGGGTTGGTGGAATTTGAAATTCAAAGGGTGTCTCTAAACTCTATAAATAGGAGCCTAATGCTCACTTGTAAGACACACCATTTCTATCCACTAGAGCACTTGGCTAGAAACACCTTGAGGCTTGATTATTCCAGAAAGCATTTCCAAAATCTGAGAGAGATCCCTTAGTGCTTGAGTTAGGGGGAAATAAGCTTTTGGACAAAGGTTTCAAATCTTGTTCAAGTTGGTGATCCCCAATCCTCTTCACTTAGGTTGTGTAAGTGAGAGTTTGTTTGTGGTTTATGTTCTTCCTTTTATTCTATTGTTCTTCTTCGTATTCTCTTGTTTTATTTACTTGTATATTTTGTTTAAGATTTGTAATCTCTTCATTTGGTCCAAACACTTTATTTTATTTGTAACTTTTGTTTTGAGTTGTACTTTACTATTCTCTTCTTCTTCATCATCTTCTTCATTTCCTTTGTTTTATTTGTATTTTCAGTTATAGAGTTGTAACACTTTATTTAATCAATCTTGTCCATTGTAATATTTTGCATAGAGTTGTAACATTATCTTACCAATTCCATTGAGGCAATATTAATTTTTCCTAACAGTTGATACCACTCAGGTCGTGCCAGTGAGACCAGAGGATACTAGACTTGTTTGTGAGTTTCTGGATGTGTTTCCAGAAGATTTGCCAGGGTTGCCACCACACAAAGAGATTGAGTTCGTTATAGAACTGGCACCAGGGACGGAGCCAGTGTCTAGAGCACCATACAGATTGGCCCCAGCTGAGTTGAAAGAATTAAAGGTACAGTTGCAAGAGCTGTTAGACTTGGGTTTTATCAGACCTAGTTTCTCACCTTGGGGTGCACCAGTTCTGTTTGTAAAGAAGAAGGATGGTTCTCTGAGGATGGGTATCGATTATAGAGAACTGAATAAGTTGACAATTAAGAATCGGTATCCTTTGCCAAGGATAGATGACTTGTTTGACTAGCTGCAAGGTAAGACGGTATTCTCTAAGATCGACCTTCGTTCTGGTTATCATCAGTTGAGGGTCAAGGAGGGAGACATACCGAAGACCGCTTTTCGTACCAGGTATGGGCATTATGAGTTCCTAGTTATGTCCTTTGGATTGACTAATGCCCCTGCTGCTTTTATGGATATGATGAACAGAGTATTCAAGGATTATCTAGACCAGTTTGTGATCGTCTTCATCGATGATATTCTGGTATATTCTTAGTCTGAGTCAAAGCATGAGCAGCATCTGAGGTTAGTTCTACAGAGATTGAGGGAACACAAACTGTTTGCAAAGTTCAAAAAGTGTGAATTTTGGTTGTCTCAGGTATCCTTTCTTAGGCACATTGTCAGTAATGAGGGGATTAAAGTAGATCCAGCAAAGATTGAAGCGGTCAGAGATTGGCCAAGGCCAAAGAATGCTTCTGAGGTCAAATGTTTCCTTGGATTGGCAGGGTATTACAGGCATTTCGTGGAAGGATTCTCAAAGATTGCTACTTCGTTGACTGAGCTGACACGCAAGAATCAGAAGTTTGTGTGGTTAGATAAATGTGAGAATAGCTTCCAGGAACTAAAATAGAGGTTGATTACAGCTCCGATTCTGAGTCTTCCGACAGATCAGGAGAAGTTTGTGATTTACTGTGATGCTTCTCATCAAGGTTTGGGCTGTGTTTTGATGCAATCAGAGAAGGTAATAGCTTATGCTTCTCGTCAGCTGAAGGAGTATGAAAAGAGGTACCCTACTCATGACTTAGAATTGGCGGCGGTGGTTTTTGCTTTAAAGATTTGGAGGCATTATCTCTATGGAGAGAAGTGTGAGATTTATACAGACCACAAGAGCCTGAAGTACTTCTTCACCTAGAAGGACTTGAATATGAGACAAAGGCATTGGCTGGAGTTGGTAAAAGATTATGACTGTGAGATTCTGTATCATCCGGGGAAAGCCAACATGGTAGCTGATGCTTTAAGCCGGAAGGGTCCGGGACAGATTCATGGTATTAGGCTGATAGCCAGAGAGTTAGCTGATGATATGACCAGAGCTGGTATAGAGTTGCTGGTGGGCCAATTGGCTAATATTACGCTACAGTCTACACTGTTAGAGAGGATCAAGGAGGGTCAGTTGAGTGATCCACAGCTGATCAAGATTAGAGAGGATGTCTTGGCTGGAGCATCCAGAGATTATACAGTGTCTGATTTGGGGTTGTTGAGATACAAGGAGCGGATATGTGTTCCGTTAGACACTTCCTTGAGGCGAGAGATTCTGGATGAATCTCATACCACACCTTACTCTTTGCATCCAGGCACCACGAAGATGTATCAGGATGTGAGATCATTGTATTGGTGGCCAGGGATGAAGAGAGATGTAGTGGAGTAAGTGGCTAAGTGCTTGGCATGTCAACAGGTCAAGGCTGAGCATCAGAGGCCGCCAGGATTATTGCAGCCTCTGGATATCCCAGAGTGGAAGTGGGAAGACATCATGATGGACTTTGTGGTGGGCTTACCCAGGACTGTTGGTCAGCACGATTCTATTTGGGTGATAGTGGATCGCTACACCAAATCAGCTCACTTCTTGCCAGTGAGGACTACTTATACAGTTGACCAGTATGCAGATCTCTATGTGAGAGAGATTGTGCGCCTCCATGGAGCTCCTAGGTCGATCGTGTCAGATCGGGACCCTACTTTTACTTCCAAGTTCTGGGGGAGTTTACAGAAGGCCATGGGTATGCAGTTGAAGTTCAGTATAGCTTATCATCCTCAGATAGATGGGCAATCTGAGAGGACTATCTAGATATTAGAAGACATGCTGCGGGCATGTGTGCTGGACTTTGGTGGGTCATGGAGTAAGTATCTGCCTTTGATAGAGTTCTCCTATAATAACAGTTATCAGTCTACCATTGGAGTTGCACCTTATGAGATGTTGTATGGTAGGAAGTGTAGATCTCCTATTCATTGGGATGAGACAGGTGAAAGGAGATACTTAGGTCCTAAGGCAGTTCAGAGGACCAGTGAGGTTATTGACAAGATTAGAGCTAGAATGCTTACTTCTTAGAGTAGACAGAAGAGCGATGCAGATCCCAAACACAGGAACATGAAGTTCCAGGTAGGAGACTATGTCTTCCTTAGAGTCTCACCGTGGAAAGGGGTGAGAAGATTTGGGAAGAAAGGCAAGCTGAGTCTTAGGTTTGTAGGACCATTCGAGATCCTGGAGAGGATTGGTCAAGTGGCTTACAGGCTAGCTTTGCCTCCAGCATTGTCGGCCGTGCATAATGTGTTCCATGTATCCGCTCTTCGGAGGTATGTATCTGATGAGATTCATGTTTTGAGTTATGAAGATCTGGAGCTTGAGCCATATCTCTCCTTTGAGGAGCAGCCTGTTCAGATACTTGACAGAAAAGATAAAGCCCTCAGGAATAAGACAATACCTTTGGTTAAGGTATTGTGGAGGAACAGCAAGGTCGAGGAGGCGACCTGGGAGCTGGAGTCAGATATGCGGAGTCAGTATCCTGAGCTGTTCAGGTAAATTTCGAAGAAGAAATTTCTGTAAGGAGGGGATAGTAGTAATGCCCCGGATTCCCTTATATGGTTTAATGGTCGGATCAGTAGGCCGGGAGGGCCATAACTGTTTAATTATGCCATTAAATGAGTTTATGCATGGTTATGTGAATTATATTACAATATGATGTTAAATGCATGCATTGTGGGTTCACATTTCACGACAGGGGTATTTTGGTAATTTGGCCGTTGAGGGTGTAATTGTATAATTGTATGCATGTTGGTGATATATTGTTGAGACCACATTATAATGTGGATTTGTTCGAGCTATTCGGCATGAGACGATCTTTGAATATTAAGTAGCGGTTTAGTCATAACGGGATTAAGTTCGAGGCTCGGGTTGAGTCTCGGGGAGATTTTAATGATTAGAGCATTACCGGGAATTAAAGGGTAATGGGACATAAATTATTGGTGTTTGAGATTATCTGGAGTAGCGGGAATTGGAGAGAATTAATTATGTTTAACGAAATAGGTTGGGAAGGACGAATTTACCCTTGGGAGATTTTAGAAACATTTAAATGACCTAGGGGCAAAATAGTCATTTCACCCCTAAGATATATATCAGTATTTGGGCTGTAGAATCTTACCCGAAACAGAGCACTCTTCTCCTTCAACTGTTCATCATTCTCTCTCCTTCTTCCTTTGAAGTTTTTGGTCCCAATTTGAAGATACAAGCTAGGAAATCAAAGCTTGGAAGTTGTAGACTTGGTTCATCCATTGAAAAGGACATAAATTCCATTTGAGGTAACCGCTAAGGAAATCTAAAGGTTGATCGTTCTCAAGGGTCGTTCTTATATTATTTCTCGCTCGAACCTGAGGTAAGAAAACAGTGTATTAGTACAGTTGCACCCTGTATATGTGTATGACATGTGTGGTTTGTTATTGAAGCATGTTGGTTGATATATGTGGACATGGATTGCATATTAAATGCTAGTGACTGTTGATTACCTGCATATGGCACTGACTAGTTAGGGACACTGACCTAAAGGTCAGAAACGGCATAAGCACTCTAAATGCAGGGCCGAATGAAGATTAGATCTAATCGATATCAGCACTGAATGACTCTATGGCATTAATGCTGGACCGACCCTAAGGTCGATGAACTTATAAGCTCTTGACTAGTCTAAGACTAGTACTCAGAGCTAGGGCATAAGGCCCCGGTGACTGTTGTCATATGGCTAGGGAACGATGTTCCAAGGTTATGACTCTATGGTCATGAGGAAGGTTATGTTGGTGACTATTCATCATACACCTATCCTGATCAAACTTATGAAAGGATAACTTATCAGTTAAGCCCTGGTGACCCTATCGTCACATGGCTAAAGGGAGCTGTACCCACTTTTATGACTTTTGCTACTGTCACCTATTTGTTTTGGACTGGTAGTTCTGGATGAATATTACGATCTTTGTTGATATTATATCATGCTTTATTGTGTTTTCTTGCTGGGCCTTGGCTCATGGGTGCTATGTGGTGCAGGTAAAGGGAAAGAGAAGCTCACCCAACCTTGATTGGAGAGCTTAGGTGGTGTTGTGTACATATTTGGCCGCTTGACCACCACGGCCAAGGAGTTCTCAGAGGGACTAGGGGTTTACCCTATTTTTGCCGCTTAGGTCGGCGGGGATTGTAAATTTGAAACAATAGCGACCATTTTGTATTGTAAACAACTTATAAACATTTTGAATGGCTCATGAGCAGTTTGTTTACTTAATGAAATATATCCTTTCCTTTTTACTGGTTTTTCACCTTAACCTGATAATAACACTTAGATCACATTTTTAACCAAAGGACTCGGGTAGCGGGTCAAATTTCGGGTTCACTGTTCACCGTAACTGTTCTGGGGTAACCAGGGCGTTACAAAGAGGGTTGGGTGAATATATAACACTATTAGCAGCCCCTAATAAGTGAAATGACGATGTTTTTGAAGGTTGATAAGTGGGTTTCAAAGACTATTGGCGACACATGTCGTCGCTATTAGTAAAAAAAATTAATGGGTAAATTTTTCACGCTTTTTTTTCTCAATTTTTAAATTTTTTATTTGCGACGACAAGTAGAAAAAGTCACCCCTAATAAGTTCTCTAATTACTAATATCTATCCACTGTGATATCAGGGGCAAAGATGCTTTGTTGTCGCTGCTGATAATAAGATTATGAGCAGCGATTTTGAGTCACCCCTAATAATGTCGCCCCTAAAAACATTTTTTCTTTTAGTGTGTGTTCTTAATTCATTTTTTATATTATTCTATTTCATTCCATGACCGAATGTTTTAAATGTTGAATTTTATGTTAAAGTTGTTTTAATACCACTAGGATGTTGAATATATTTTGTGATTTATTTTTCTAATATTCAGGGGTGGAAACATGTATTTTGGTTTGAGAAATCATGGAATTGGCAAAAGAGATATGGAAAATTTAAAGATCATGTAGTTTTTTTAAAAATACTACTTTCACTTGTTAATTTTGAAAAATATTTCTTGTTTATTAGTTTTTAAAATTACTATTTTCTTTCTAATTTTAAAATGCCATTTTTTGTTTGTTTATTAGAAAAATGGCACTTTTGGAATATTTTTTCAGCCGGGATTTTTGATTCAAAATTTAAATTTATGGGAGATTTTCGCTTGATTTAAATTTTGGCATTTATTTTCTTTTTATGCCTAATTTGTATCTTGTATATGTTATTTTGTATGTTTAGAATAATATATATATATATATAAATGAGAATTTTGGAATAGGTGAGGGTGACACTCTGCTCTATTCTAACGTAATTGCACAAAAATAATAATAGATTATAAAGGGAAATTTGACATTTAAGGCATTAAGTGACACTACATTTAAAAAATACCCTATCACTATATGACTCTCATTTTGGTGGTACTAATGACCTTACTACCCAAAATACCCCTGGCATTTTTTCTCACAGACTCTCCGTATTCTCTCCCAAA
Organism: Humulus lupulus; assembly: GCF_963169125.1. NCBI lineage: Eukaryota > Viridiplantae > Streptophyta > Magnoliopsida > Rosales > Cannabaceae > Humulus > Humulus lupulus. Next base: position 77,362,796 of record NC_084798.1, on the reverse strand, counting down.
GTCCCGAAGCAAGCAAACTTTGTAACACTTAAACCCGATTGAATCCATAGAACTCAACCATTGTCTTCCACAACCACGAACAAGGGCTCCCAAAGGGTCGGAGTTGACGATCGAAGAAGGGGAAGGAGAAAACGTCGAGCAAGCTGACCAAACTTTTAGGAAACAACCCCAATGAAAGCGAAGGTGAGGGATTTCATTTTTAATCTGCAATAGATCGGGGCTGGGGAATGAAGAAATCTGGGTTTTTTTTTAGATTTTTTATGCACCTCGATAGAAATCGATAAGACTCGATAGTATATGCTAGGGTCTGGATTTGACTGTGCCTCGATAGGCCTCGATGGGACTCGATAGGTTTCGATGAAATTTTAGCATATACCTCGATAGGACTCGATGCTATTGGCCATATGGCTTATGTAGCCTTTGCCTCGATAGGAATCGATAGGCCTCGACAGGACTCGATGATACGGGGCTTTGGGATTTTTAGGACCTACATCAATAGGAATCGATAGGACTCGATGATACGGGGCTTTGGGATTTTTAGCACCTACCTCGATAGGCCTTCATAGGACTCGATAGTAACCAGATGATATCTTGCTTTGGGATTTTTAGGACCCACCTCGAGAGGCCTCGATAATACTCGATAGTAACTCGATGATATGATTCTTTGGGATTTTTATAACCCACCTCGATAGGCCTCGATAGGCCTTGATAGAACTCGATAATAACCTGATGATATCATGCTTTGGGATTTTAGCACCTACCTCGATAGGCCTCGATAGGTTTCGATAGGCCTTGATAGTAGCTGCCTCGATGGGACTCGATAGGCCTCGATAGTAACTGCCTCGATAGTGACCAAATTGTTTTACATTTTTAACATTTTTTTAACATTTTTTTTGTTTTTTTTTTTTCAGATGCCTGACCTTATTGTGCCGTTGGAGAAGTACTTTCCTAGCCGTGTCACTTATAGGGGTAGTGCCTACTTGGATACCCTTATAGAACAGTTTCAGAGGCATGGTCTTATTGAAAGGGCACAGGCATGCCCGTTTGGACAGGTCTTTAAGGCGAAGCCATTTAGTTTTTCTGGGGTTCTGCTGCATCATCAGCTAATGTTGCGTAAGGTAGAAAGCAAGAAGCCTGAAGAGGGTTAGTTCTACATGGGAAACACTTTGTGTAGATTTGGTATTGCAGAGTTTGCCCTAGTTACCGGGCTAAATTTTGGGAAATCACCATCCCCAGATGAGTTGAAAGAGCATCTTTCAAGTGATCGGATCATCCAGGAATATTTTAATGGTGATTCGAAGGTTAGTTTTGTTCAGTTGGAAGATGCTTTGAAGGTCTCCACAAACCCAGAAGATGCATTTAAGTTGGGTTTGTGCTATTTGATAGAGGGGGTACTGAATGCCCCAAAGAAGACAACGACGATATGGGGAGATTCCCTGAGGATGGTTGAGAATCTTGATTACTTTTTCAAGTATCCATGGGGGAAGTTGTCATTTAAGAAGGTTAGCAGAGGAGTTCAGAAGGACATGAAGAAGCAATTGAAACACTACGAGGAGAAGAAGAAAGAGGGGTCAAGCAAAAAACAGAAGGAGGCGAAGTATAGTTTCTATGGCTATGCACCCGCGCTTCTTTACTGGGCCTTTGAGGCCATGCCATCTCTCGGGAGTAAGTTCAGTGATAACAGCGGGAACCAGATACCGAGGATGCTTAGCTGGGCTACGAAGACTGATATCACTATTTCGACAGCTCAGTTGGTTCCTATATTCGCCAACCTTCGAGTAAGTTCCATTTTATCTTGTTAAATGTCACAAATTAATTGATTAACAATTTATTTTATTAAAGGTTTCCTGACACATGTTATTCAACCATGCAGTTAGTGGTATTTTCCATGCTGAAGCCACGTCCCAGTGAGGTAGTCTACTACAATAGCCTCCCAGAAGTTGATTCCAGGTTATTCCCTGATTTAGAATCAACTGTGGGGGAGGCTGGGACTACAGCGGAGGAAGTATTAGTACCTGAGAAGGAGGCAGAGAAGCTAGTAAAAGTTGCAAAGAAAGCCTACATTTTTTACGAGGATGTCCCGAGGGTTGAGAAGGGCACTTCACAGGCCTGTGCAGCTTCATCTAGTCAGGTTGCCGAGCCTGATTATGAGTAATTGATGCAGAGGCTCAAGAGGGTTAAGGAGGTCCAGGCAACCTTACTACATAATCAGACTACGATCATGGCTCAGTTGGCGTAGCTGCTTTCAGTGGTCTCAGGTCGATCCACCGACGTAAAATCAGATACAGAGTCTGATATTTTGCCTGCAGACTACGAGCGCGGTGATCAACCCTCCACTCCATAAGCCCAGACATCTGTAGTTGCCAGTGATGCTGACAGTCCCAGTGTACGAGTACTGCAGCCCGAGGAGGCTGCTGGCCTTGAAGTTGTCAAGAAGAAACGCAGGCCCAAGCATTTTGATGACTTCACCAACCCAACAAAGAAGATCAGACAAGATAAACAGGGGCTAGTTGCTGAACCATTGAGGAAGTGTGACCCACAGCAGGAGAAGAGCTTCCATAAGTGGATCATCGGGAAGATCGACAACATGAGAGACCGTAACATCTATACTGGGACGCACGGTGTGGCATGGCTCTTCCAGTTGCACACAGTCCAGACTTGGCTTTGGGATTCGGTATATAAATTACATTCATGTTTTCAATTCAATCTTAAAATATATTGATGGTACTAACGAATTTTCATATTTTGTAAGCATATTGATGCCACTTTGCACATGCTACGCCGCCAATGCCACTTTTATCATGCTGCATTTTGGCAGGATGCTGCGATCATGAACACCATCTTCCCCCAGGCGTGCCTAGGTCATTGGAATCATTTCATAGAGACCGGCACTAAGTATACATGGGACGATGATGCGCTGAAAATGTTGAAGGGCGATGATAATCAATTCCTTGTATCATGGCAAAATGTGAGTGAAGTATATTTTTCCTTGCATGTCGAGAAAGCCGCACATTGGATCGCCATTGAAGTCTCCATTCCAACGTGGTGCATCAACATTTATGATTCCAACCATAGCGTGCTCAGCCCCACTCTGATGGAGGAAGCGATCAAGCCTTGTTGCCTTCGTTGTTATGGTGTTCTGGCATGTTTGACGACCATGAGGACCTCCAGGTATCTCCTAAGCAAAACGCAAAGTCTTTTTCATATTGTCGTATTCCTCCGGAGGAGTGTCCTCAGACTAAGACATGGTATTCCCCTATTTAATTAGTGTATTTTGAAATCTGAAAATTAAAGTTATTTTTATCTTCTATTGACACAAAATCGATTATATGCAGTGGGGATTGTGTTATGTTTTCCATCAAACATATCGAGCATTTGGTTGCCAGGCTACCACTCAATACTGTTATTGATGAGAACATCCAACATTTTAGGACCAATTGGTGTGTGGACCTATTCTATCAGAATTTGTCCCCGTGATGCTCTTTACATTTTCTTCATACACATCTTGTATAGTATAGCATATAGTTAGTTTTGTATATTATTTTTTATCAAACAATATTTTTTGAAAAAGTTATTAAATAAAAAAGTACTAAATTCACATAATGTGTCTGCCTTGACATCCAAACCAACAAAGTATTAGAAGAAGTACTCCATATAATAAATGCAGCAAAATCAATTAAATAATTACATAACACAATATTTTAAATCCTAGCCTTACATGACTTCCTATTGTGCCCACTACCACCACATCTGCTACACTTACGTGGCTTGACAATCTTTTCCCCGCGTGAAGCATAGCGATTTGTCTTTCGCCTACCCAATTTCTGCTTTCTGGGCCTTCCTACAGGGGTTTTCTCAACAGGGATGCCGACAACCATATCTCTCATGTGATCAGGGATTACCCATTCATCCTCGCTCCCAACAGGGTAAAAAGTATCTTTATAAGTGTCCTTCAATGCCTCGATTCTATAGTAAGGGGAACACAATGAGTAAATGTTTATACTTCTTTTTCTGGCTGCAGCAAAAGCATGTACACAGGGTATCCCAATGGTTTGGAACATGCCACAAGAGCATGATTTTGTGGCCAAGTTCACCTCACCATCACCATTACCATCAACCACAAGAAATTCGTGATGACCAAGGACTTGGACATCCAAAAAAATTGCTTTATCACCTATTTTCTTCAAATCCTTTTCCATCTTAGGTGATAACACAGTTGTTGCTTTTGTAGCTCTTTCACGTCTATCTGCAAACCATGACTGAAGAGTGAATCTTATGAATTCAATAAAAGTGGCAACTGGAAAGCTCCTTGCCTCCTTAGTTTTATTGTTAAAGCTTTCTGCATAGTTACTCATCATGATATTGTATCGGTTACTAGGAAAATAAGCGCTACTCGACCTTTCAAAGCCAATTCCCTCTAGATATTGAGCAATGGGCGGAACAATTACCTTAATCTTGTCAAAGAACTTGTGAAATTCTATTCTTCAAAATGCGCACGCTGCACAACCCATGATGTCTTGCACGTGGTCAGTTTTGAATTTTTCCACAACATTCATACAGATATGATGGTAACATGCACCGTGATACGCATCTGGGAACACAAGCTCCAAAGCATGATTAATGCTTTTATGCCTGTCTGATACAAAAACAAGGTTCTCAACGTCCCCTATGGCTTCCTTCAATTTTCTCATGAAATAAGTCCAAGAGTTATGGTTCTCACTGTCCACCAATGCAAACGCAATTGGAAACAACTGGTTGTTTGCATCCAACACAACAGCACAAAGCATGTGGCCACCATACTTATTCTTCAAGAATGTGACATCCACACAAATTATAGGACGACGGTACTGGAAACCATGCCTAGAAACACCGAGGGAAAAGAAGCAATACAAGAAATGACCATCTTCTGCTACAAAATCAGTAATTGTACCTGGGTTCTTATGCTCCAACTGACACAGGTATCTAGGTAACTTGGAGTATGATTCCTCAGGTGTCCCTCTGACATACATAAGAGCATTTTCTCTACGTCTCCATGCCTTCTCATAGCTCATTTCGACCCCAAAATGGTGCTTCATGTCCTCCCTTATGTTGTTTTCCATGTACCGAGTACCATCGGTAGCAAATTTCCTCTTGATTAGGTGCCCAACAAGCACGGTGATGCTTGACGGTGGTCCTTATCTCGAATTTCTTGTGAGCAAGTGTGTACTTCGTTGTATACAGTAATCTCGAACATTTCAGATCGCATTTTTTTCTTACCCTTCATTCTCCAACCACAATCAGGATCCTTGCAGGTAATGTACCACACATCAGTCCCAGATTTCTTCACCATAAACTCAAAATTATTCTTCATTGGTTGTTTTGCAAAAAAAAAAAAATCTTTTTTTTTGTGATATGAATTGTGTTTATTATTTTTTTATTTATTATAAATATTTTTTCCTTATTTTTATATTGTACGTTTCTTTTGTCAAATCCTGGGTAAGCTAACCAGTTACTTGATTGATCTTTGACAATTATGTAAAAAAAATCCTAGAGCTAGGTTAAATAACATGTACCGGGAAGAGTAACCAGTTACCCTGAGAGGGGTAACCTTTTGCCATAAGAGGGGTAACCAGTTACCATAAGAGGGGTGACGGGTTACTCATATGAAATATGAAAAGAAACATCAAATCTGAAAGAAAAAGAGGAAGAACACTTCATTAAAAAAAAGAAGAAGTAACTATGATTTTAGTAACATAGGTAACCAGTTACCATAATGAACCCAGAAATACACACACACATCATAACGTGAAGGTAACCAGTAACCCCCAGAAATATACACACAAAGAATGTGAATGTAACTAGTTACCCCCAGAAATATACACACAAATAACGAGAAGGTAACCAGTTTCCACAAATTTGAAAATAGAAAAAAAATCAGATCCACCCCCTTTCCCTTCTCTCCCATCTTCTTCATATAATTTTTTTTCTAGATTTGAATGTTCCCATCAGGGTACCTGGTTACCCATTCACATTTTCATATTTTTATTAGTTTTCTTTTCAAATTTTGGTGTTCTTATAATGGCTACAGTAAAAAGAAAATGCTGAAAAAATTAATTTGAATTGTTTTACATATAGTGGAAAAAACTATAAAAAAAATTACAATAATAAAAGATAATAAATAAAAAATAGTAAAATAATTATGTGATGTTAAAATATGTGTGAAAAAAAGGGAAAAAAAAAGAAGAAGATGTAATGAGAAAAGAATAAGTACAAAAAAAGAAGAAAAAATAAGGAAAGAAAACTAAAAAAATATGAAAAAAACAAAACAAAAGAAATGATGAAGGAAAAAAATAGATGAATGAATAAAATGAAAAGAAGAAAAAGAAAAATAATGGAAAAATAGAAAGAAAAAAATCAATGAAAAAATTGGTAGAAAAAAAAGAAAAAAAAAAGAAAGAAAAATAGAAGAAGAAAAAAAAAAGAAAAAGCTCATATGTGTGAAAAAAGAAAAAAAAATGGGAGGAGAAAATAATAAATACAAAAATGAAGAAAAAAAGAAGGAAAAAATGAAAAAAAAAAAGAAAGTGAAAAAATATAAAAAAAAAACAAAACAATACAAATGAAATAAAAAAAATTGCTAAATTAATAAAAATGAAGAAGAAGAAGAATGAAAAAATGGAATGAAAGAAAAAAAGATAAAAGAACAAATTGGTAGAAAAAAAAACTGAAAAAATAATTTAAATTTTGAAAAAAAAAAATCACCTTCAAAATCAAAGAAAATATAACCATTATAAAAAAATGTGACATTTTCATATTTAGTTAGCTACTAATTGTGTTTCTCATACTTTAATTTTCTCTTTAATAAATTTTCTCATACAAATTAAGAAAAGTATCATTCCCATATTTTTGCACATTGATAGTATAAAAGCCATATTTTTGAAAAATTCCCATAAAAAACATTTATTACTGGACCAAATTTAACTCATACTATATCTTGTGCCAAATTTGACACAAATTTTAGCATGTGCCAAATTTGTAACACTTTTTAAAAGATCACTGGAGTGATACTTTTGTTAAAATGTACTAAATATAACAATGCACTACTTTTTTGGCACTTCATTGGAGATGCTCTTAGTTAAGAGGGAAACCAATGAGTGGTTTAGATACAAACAACGTGCAATACACGTTTGCTTAGTTTTATTGATAGAATTTATTAATTATTTTTATTTTATTTAATTTATATCATCATCATATAAATTCAAAATAAATAAACAATATTATTGTTGACCCTGATTTTGATCAACGACACGGAGTCTAGAAAACGACAGGAAAGTAATATAGAGAGCTTGAGAAAATGATCTAATGGAAAAACAAAGAATACAGAGATTTATAGTGGTTCGGCCCCAGTGATTGGTAATGACCTACGTCTACTTGATACTATTATTAGTATTGAGCTCCAAATGTGTGATCAAAGAACTAGGGTTCCTGAGTTTCACAGACCTTGGAAGAAGAAAACAATACAAACGATGGATAATAGTACTATAATTCCGATAGCAAAAGATTGATCCCCTTCCTTGAGCTATTTCTTGTATATTTATAGGCTCAAGAAGGATTACATGAATTAGGAAATAATATCTATCCTTAATAAACGGATCTGCAAGTCATAATGAAGAGATATTCTCAGATATCATTACAACTGTATAGATCTTTGCATAAATGAACAGAGTATACGACCAGGCTGGACGTACGTAAAACTTGATCTTTTCATGTGGAAATAATGTTGGTCGATAGGCGAGCCGTATCTCTGCTACGTGTCCGCCACGTGTCGAAAATCCTTGCCGCGTCATCAACAGTTGATTTATGGATAAACATTTGCCCCCCAAGTTTATTTATTGTGACCAGCAATAAGTAAACTTAGGAAACTAACTTTTCGTATGCCCCACGAAATCTGTCAGAGCCTCTCATGTGTTCTTGAAAACTGTGACCTAATCATGTCCAATCATACCTTTTCAGTTTTCAAGTAACCTTTCTGACGGCTGTTACACTCCCCCATGCCTTGAAAAAGGTAACTCATGATTACCCTTTTTCGACACACCTCAGCTTCTATAAATAATCCCAACATTCCTCTTTTAACTCTTTACACGCCATCCCTTTGTCAAGAACTCTCAAGAACCATATTTCAGAGCCCGGAACTTCAAGGTTTTCAGTCGCTTCGCTAAGGATCTTTCGTCTGCAAACCCAAAGCTACTCCTTTTCAGAATCTCCAATCTTCATTCAGGTAAATTTCTTCGACGTTTAACCCTTTGAGATGCCATGCATACTGCTTCTGTGCTCTGAAACTTTTTGTGTTCTTCGGTAGAAATTTGTGAAGATTTTGTATATATTGTTTGATGCTTGATAGGGTAGTGTAATTTTTCTTTGTAGAAGTTAGGAATCAATTTGATAGTCAGAATCATGGGTATAGGGCGTAAAATCGAAGTAAAAATTCAATTTTTAGGCTAGCTGAAAAACTGGGTTTTTCCCGCCCCTTTAGAGTTGAAAAAGCTTTTTCCAGAAAAAACTTTTTACTTTCACTTTTTGATCCGTTTTTCAAACTGTTCGCATAAAACTCAGTGTTTCGGTTAGAATGTTGCTGGTCGTAGACGCAAGCAACGTTATTCCAACTTTCAACATAAGCTCCCAGGTTGTGCGTCTTATCTCCTCCTTTGTCTGTTTGCAATTTATATGCAAGACCCGTGAGGAGGAGAAAGACCCATCGACGACGATCTGCTAGCTCAACTGCTCGAGGACGAAGAACAACCCTCGACATTGATACCCGACATTCCCTTTTCTCGTACCAATCCGAACACTTCCCCAGTTTTGACCCGAAACATGGCTCGCACCAAAACCAAGGCCCACAAAAGGAAAAACTCTGGCCCTTCTCATCAGCCTGCTGCTGCAACTGATGCTCTTTCGACCAGTGGTCGAGATGAAAATGCTCCCGACCCAAACATCCAAGGACATGCCCGCCTTCGACACGCCATTCAGCCGGATGTTGATGTAGTATCTGAAAGTAGGGTGATGATCAGAATGATCGCCAACTACTTAAGGAAATATAGTATGCCAGGGGTGACCTTAGTCAAGCCCAGCCCAAACTAAAGGGCTAATCTGCCTGGAGGCGCCTATAGCGCCTGGTCGCGGTTTCATATTGAGGCTGGGGCCACCTTGCCTCTTCACCCATTCTTTTAGGGGGTGGCCAACTATTTTGGAGTTGCCCCCTTTCAAATAACCCCGAATGGATATAGAATGCTTGCTGCACTCTATATCCTGTAAAGCCAGAAAAAATGGCCCGTGCCATCGCCTCATGAGGTCAACTACCTGTTTGACCTCAAATCTAACCCCAACCATGAAGGCACGGGGTTCTTCCACCTTTGTCATCAGGAAACTGGGCGCACTTTCCTGACTGACACGACCCATATCTCAAACGTGGGGAGGTACTATCAAGAGTATTTCCTTACGGCTGACATGGTCGTGGACAACTTGGTTTTCGCACGATGAGGTAAAACTTTCATATCGCTGGCTGAATTCTTCACTTAGTGTTTGCCTCCACAATGTCTTAAACTTTTGATGTCTTCCAGGCCCGTCGCTGCGACCGAACCCAACTCCGAGCATGGAGTCGAGATCGGCACTCTTAGCCAGCATGACTGATGCTGAAAATAGTGTCAAGAATCTGGTTATAGAGGCTAACCTTAGGTTGGCTGGCCTCTGGGCCCCTCAATCGGACACGAGGGGGCCCTCGGCAGGGAGTGCTTGCACCGAAGAGGAACCCGAGCAGCAACCTCAAGCATCACCTCCACGGAGGAGACCGACTGGGGTCACGATCAGGGAACCCGCTGGCACTCCTCGAGCAGAGAGGCCCTCGGCCCCCTTAGGGAAAGGAAAGCAGAAGGCCACCGAGCCTGCCGACCTCTTTGACGACTCGTTGGATGACAACGGTATAGTTATTTCACTTTTAGACAATTTGCCAATTCCCTGTCATCTATACGATGGGGACAGAAATTTTAAATATGCTCCACACTTAGGGCCAAACTTCTTCATGTCAAAGAATGAGTGTAAGACTAGTAGAGTCTGTAGTGTAGCGACCTGTAATAATATCTCGGGTATTGGACTTTGTAATCCTTTTTTGTTCCTTTTTCTGATGTAATGTGTTTGGCTATTCATGCTATCTTACTGTTTGACTTTGTTCTTGCTTTCTAGGCATGGACTCCACCAATGTGTTCGATCTTTACAACACCCCAGAGGCTGCCGCTGTTCCTCGAAGCAAGAAGAAAACCAGTAAGAGACATACTAGGGAGAGCAGCAAAGCGCCTCAGGCGAAGAAGGCCCGGAACGCAGGCCCTTCGGAGGACAGGCCCTCTGCCAAAGCAACTCCGCCTTCTCCCCGTGAGCAGCAGACTCCATCTGTTGCGGCCGGGTCGACTCCTTCTCCCGATGCCCCATCTAACCAACCTCAATAGAGAGATCCTGCCTCAACCGAGAACTTGATGGTTGGTCGCGCCTTCAAGCTGATCAAGGAGAGGGTCACCAAAATCGCGAAGCATGAACGCTGTCGAGAGGCAATGGCTGCTATGGAGACGATGGGTGTTGACCCAATTCTGAATCATGCCATAAACGAGTTCACTAGTGTAAGTCATCTCTTTTTGTGAAAACAGGTCTTCGTTAGTTTACTGTTTGTCTAACTTTTGTTCTGACTGCAGGCCACGCTAACCCTTACTGCCGGCCGCATCCGCCTGGGTGTTGTCACCAAGCAGGCCAGGACTTTTGAGCAACAGCACGAGGATGAACTCAAAGCTGTTGAGGCTAGACATGCTGATCAGCTGGCGGCGGTGACTGAGGAAAAGGCCTAACTGGCTAAAAAGTTGGAGGAGAAGCTGAAGTCTTTGGAAAAAGCCTGCGAGCAGGGGACCTATACAAGGAGTCCAACCGTTTTAACATCAAAGCGGCTAAACAGCTCGAGCTACACTTGATCGCGAGCAGGCAGGAAAGCAAAGATCTGGAGGGCCGGGTCGAGGACTTGGAGAAGACTAACGCCGGCAACATGGAGAGGTACAAAAATGCCACCCTAAGGTGCTTCTACGATTTCTGGAAGCACAATCAGGGTGCCAACTTTGACTACCTTCCTGAGAATGCAAGGGAAGCTGAGCTGGCTCACTGTGTGGCTCAGTTGGCTGAAGAAGAAAGATCGAGGGTCCCTGCTTCCCCCGAAATCTCTCTGGCCGCCGGGATGGAGGGTGCAGACAACGAAGCTGCTGGTGCTGTCGACCAGAATCTTCCCCAGGACCCTCCAGCTCCTTAGTCTTTTTCCCTTTATGTTTCTTTCTTTTTTAACTACACGACCTACGGGTCATGATGTAAAGACTATAAATTTTTGGTTTGCTGCACGGGAAACTTTTACTTTTATTTGAACAATTACATCCAAGCAGTTACTGCTTGCGGTGTAAAAGGATCGCTTTGATATTATAATATATCTGCATATTATTATAACATATATTTGTTCGCATGACCGAACTTTGCATAGCACTTTGGCTTGATTTAGCAAAATATCAAAATTTTGAAAAATACTCTAAGTGCCCTAGCATGCTTTCACTTATTTTGCTCATGTGTTTACATACCTTTTAACGATATGCTTTGCTTACTTGTACCTTGTATGCCCCCCAAGTGATCAGGGAGCTTTAGGTCCTTGGTCACTTGCCTTGACCAGAACCTGCCCGAACGTTACTGCTCGTAGCAATATGATTAGAATTATAATACAGCAAAACAACACACTTAGTGAGCAAATACTTGTAATAAATACAATAGTTGGCAAGAAATGACTGGCTGAGCACAGTCCCTTTTATTCTCGTAGTAAATGGACTAAACATGTCTTTACGAGTGATCAATAAGATCTTACACAAAACTTGTAAAAAGTAAAATTTGCACAAGCCAATTCTTTAAGAAGAATTGTTCATTGATAATACTTGCGCAGGTGTTCTCCATTCCAATATCGAGGAACGAGATCTCCGTTTAAGCGCGCAAGTTTATAAGTGCCTGGGTGAAGGACTTCATCAATCTGGTAAGGCCCTTCCCATTTTGGCCCGAGTACTCCAGCAGCTTGGTCGCGGGTGTTAAGGAAAACTCTTCGGGGCACAAGGTCTCCAACATTGAATTTTCTTTCTCGCACTTTAGAGTTGAAATATCGGGCGACCTTCTGCTGGTATGCAGCTGTAAGGACCGTCGGACACCATCTATTTCCTCATTGGTATGATATTGTCCGCTTTGGGCCTAAGCCCTCACAGATTTGTTTTTGGGCACCTTCCCAAAAGGCCTTATTCCAATGGAGATGGTGTCCATCCTTATATACCCAAGATCCTTCCCATTTCTAGCCAATGTGGGACTTTGGTTGTACACCCAACAATCCTCCCCTCAAACAAAGGACCACCTTGCCTCCCCTCAGAAGATTACAGATCTAAACCTGAATCCCTCGATTCCAACACTCAAGATCCCCTTGAGTAAGCTAGATGAATCCCTTCACCAGCTAGATTCGAAATCCCTTCGAATATCTGAATCCCTATATTCCAACACTCAAGATCCCCTTGAGTAAGCTAGATGAATCCCTTCACCAGCTAGATTCGAAATCCCTTCGAATCAGATCTGAACCTCCGATGACTCTAGCAGCAAGCTTCACCTCCTTTGTTTGGCAATCCGAGGATACATTCACATGGCTAATTTTTGGGATCTGGCTCTGATACCACTTGTAAGGACCGTCGAACACCATCTATTTCCTCATTGGTATGATATTGTCCGCTTTGGGCCTAAGCCCTCACGGATTTTTTTTTGGGCATCTTCCCAAAAGGCCTCATTCCAATGGAGATGGTGTCCATCCTTATATACCCAAGATCCTTCCCATTTCTAGCCAATGTGGGACTTTGGTTGTACACCCAACAGCAGCTACTCGGAGCTGGGCTTGTTCACGTCTTTCATCAATCAATTCCAAGGATTCCATCAGTAGCTAGCTGTTAGAATCCTGGTCGTATGTTAATATGCGGTGCGAGGGTGGATCCAACTCGATAGGCAACATGGCTTCATACCCGTATGCCAAAGAAAACAGGGTATGACCTGTTGTTGTTCGGTGGGAAGTTCTGTACGACCAGAGGACTTCAGGCAACTGTTCTGGCCATGCTCCCTTAGCTTCTTCAGTGTATCCTTCAGCGTTTGGTTAACTGCTTTGACTTGCCCGTTCGCCTGGGGATGAGCGACTGAAGAAAAACTTTTGATAATGTCGTGACGTTTGCAGAAGTCCGTGAATAGATCACTGTCAAACTGGGTGCCGTTATCTAAGATTATCTTCTTGGGTAATCCATAGCGACAGATGATGTTTTTGACTACGAAGTCAAGCACTTTCTTCGTCGTTATGGTCGCGAGTGGCTCAGCTTCAGCCCATTTGGTGAAGTAGTCAATGGCAGCCACTGCATACTTTACACCACCCTTTCTTGTAGGCAAAGATCCGATTAAATCTATTCCCCAAACTGCAAAGGGCCATGGACTCTGCATCTACTTTAACTCATTGGGAGCTGCTCTCGGAATTTTAGAAAACCTCTGACACTTGTCACATTTTCGCACGAACTCCATTGAGTCTTCATTCATGGTTGGCCAGAAATATCCCTGCCTTAGGATCTTTTTTGACAGGCTTTGCCCCCCAGCGTGGTCCCCGCAAAAGCCTTCGTGTACCTCCTTCATCAACTCTTTGGCTTTCTCCCTTGTAATACATCTCAGGAGTGGCAGTGAGTATCCCCTTTGGTACAGGATTCCATCAACCAGGATATACCTAGCAGCTTGCCGCTGAAGGGTCCTAGCTTTATTTCTGTCCGCTGGTAGCACGCCGCTTGATAGATACTCTATATATTGCACCATCCATGTGTCCGTCGTCTGGATGACCAGAGTGGTTTCTGTTGCTTGGATGCTGGGCACGGATAGTTGCTCGATTGGCACTATGTTCAGAGTATCAGCATCTTTTGCACTTGCCAATTTTGCCAAAGCATTTGCGTTGGAATTCTGATCGCGAGGCACTTGCTGGAGAGTGTATCTGTCGAACTGGGCTAACAGATCCTTTACTTTATTTAGATAGGCGACCATCTTTAATCTTCGCGCCTGATACTCTCCCAATATTTGATTCACGACTAGCTGAGAATCACTATAGATGTCAAGCGCTTTTATGTTCATATCCTTGGCTAACTGCAGTCCAGTGAGCAATGCTTCATATTCAGCCTCATTGCTAGAGGCAGTGAAGTCAAATCTTATTGCACAGTGAAATTTATGCCTTTCCGGCGTTATCAATATCACTCTTGCTCTTGCGTGGGATTCGTTAGATGAACCATCTGTAAACAATTTCCACGAGGGTGCTTGGATTTGACATTCAGGCTCGTTAGGCTCCTTGATCTGCTCGCCACCCGCGGGCTCTGTGAACTCGGTGATGAAGTCAGCTAAGGCTTGTCCCTTTATCGCTGCTCGCGGCAGGTAAGATATGTCGAACTGCCCGAGTTTGACTGCCCACTTTAGTAATCTTTCGGCAGCCTCTGGCTTTTGCAAGACTTGCCAAAGAGGCTGGTTGGTCAATACTATAATCGGATGGGCTTGGAAGTAAGGCCGCAGCTTCCTGGAGGCCAATACTAAGCAATAGGCTAACCTTTCAATGGGGGGATATCTCAATTTTGCTCCAATCAGCCTTTTTCTTACGTAATAGACAGCCCTCTACACACCTTCCTCTTCTCTTACCAGAACAGTACTAGCAGTGTAATCCGTGATTGCCAGGTAGATGAACAAAGTCTCTTTATCGACCGGCTTTGACAAGATGGGTGGCTGCACCATATGCGTTTCGCATTCATCTGTCCATTCAAATTTCTTATTGCCTCTGAGTAGATTGAAAAATGAGACACACTTGTCCGTTGATTTTGAAATAAATCCACTGAGAGCAGCAATTCTCCCGATTAGGCTTTGGACATCCTTAATCTTCACTGGTGACTTCATCTTGATCAAGGCTTTTATCTTCTCGGGATTAGCTTCAATTCCTCTTGAGTTAAATATGAATCCCAAGAACTTCCCTGATCCAACTCTGAAGGAACATTTATGGGGATTTAGCTTCATCCTATATTTATTAAGGACGTTGAAGCATTCCTGCAAATCCCTTACATGTCATTCTGCCTTCTTCGACTTAACCAGCATGTCGTCGATGTAAACCTCCATGTTTGCATCGATCAATTCCTTAAACATGTGGTTGGCGATTCTTTGGTAAGTCGCACCAGCGTTTTTCAAACCAAAGGGCATCACTTTGTAACAGTAAAGCCCTGTATCGGTTCGAAAGCTAGTGTGATCCTCATTAGGGGGATGCATACTGATCTGATTATACCCAGAGTACGCATCCATGAATGAGAGGATCTCGTGTCATGTAGTGGCATCGACCAGTTGGTCGATCCTCGGGAGTGGGTAACAGTCTTTGGGGCAGGCTTTATTGAGGTCTGTAAAATCCACGCACGTACGCCACTTGCCATTCGGCTTGGGTACGAGTACAGGATTGGAGACTCAAGATGGATAAAACGCCACCCTGATGAACCCATTCTCCTTCAGCTTCTCGACTTCTTCCTTCAAAGCTTTTGATCGGTCTTTGTCGAGCAGCCTTCTTTTCTGTTGCACAGGTGGAAAGCTTTTGTCAATGTTCAGGACATGGCTGATGATTGCAGGATCTATCCCAACCATGTCTTTATGCGACCAGGAAAAGACGTTCTGGTTCCTCTTTAAGAACTCCACCAGTGCTTGTTTTGTTGTTGTCTCTAAGTTTTTACCAACTTTCACAACTCTGGTCGGATTTTTCTCATCGAGTTAGACCTCTTCAAGGTCCTCGATGGGGCCTACTTCTTCTTTGAAATCCCCAAAGCGAGGATCTAAGTCTCTATCCTCACTTTGGGCAACGCCCTATTTGGTGAGACTATCACCTGAGCGGGCTTGAACATCACTTGCCATTTGCAACTCTTTTCCGACGGCATCCCTCGATACACCCTTTCTTGCCTTGGTGATCGAAGCATTGTAGCATTCTCTTGCCTCTCGCTGGTTTCCCAACACGCATCCTACTCTTGCGTCCGTTGGGAATTTCATGGCGAGGTGCCATACAGAAGCGACGGCTCGAAGGTCAACCAGAATTGGTCTCCCTATCACGGCATTATATGCCGAAGGACAATCAACTACTATAAAAGTAGTGAGTAATGTCCTGTTAGCAGGCGCAGTACCTGCTGTGACTGGGAGTCTGATTGACCCCACTGGGGCGAGCCCTTCTCCGAAAAAACTACAAAATGGTTTGGTTGCATGGCTCTAGGTCCTTAACGGACAATTTCACCCTTTCTAGCGAGGACATATATAGGATGTTGACCGAACTTCCTGTATCGACCAACACCCTCTTCACCATCATATTTGCGATTTGGACATCCACGACCAGCAGATCGGAGTGCGGGAATCGTACATGTTGGGCGTCGTTGTCAGAGAAGGTGATCAGTTCCTCCTCTGTTCGGCCTTTTTTGGTGCACGATCCTCGACACTCATCATCTCGATGTCCTGGTCATGGCATAGGGTTCGAGCGTATCGTTCCCTCGCTTTTCCGCTATCTCCTGCAAGATGTGGGCCTCCGCAGATGGTGAGTAGGGTACCTGCCACGGGAGCTGGCTGTAAAGGTGGCGAGCGCTAGCGTGCAGGCGTCGACTCGTCGCCACCTTGAGCCTCTCGCCGAGAACCTCCCGTGGCTCGTACATATCTTCTTAAGTGTCCCTGTCTTATCAAGAACTCGATCTCGTCCTTCAGCTGGTTACACTCATTGGTGTCGTGCCCGTAGTCATTATGGTAACGACAGAATTTTGATGAATCTCTCTTGGAGATATCTTTTCTTATGGGTGCGGGTCGTCTGTAGGGCACGCTCGAGCTGGTCGCTTGGAAAACCTCGGCTCGGCTTTCAACAAGGGCGGTGTAATTGGTGAATTTTGGTTCATACCGATTATTTTTGGGGCGCTTACTCTCAGAGGCTGAGGGTTCGGCATTCTCCCGCTTTCCACCATTCTTTCCGTTGCCATTCCCGTTGCCTTTGCCGTTGTCGTTGGGCTTAGACCCATTGGCGGCTTTGGCGGGTTCTTCCTTGGGCCCCTTGTCTTTTGCTGGCAACTTTCCTTCATTGCCAATCGCGTCTTCAAGCTTGATGTACCGATCAACTCGATCTTAAAAATCCTAGGTACTTTTAACCCCATGCTTCCTGAGGCTACTCCAGAGAGGAGAATGGTGCCTAACCCCAGCGGTTAGGGCCATCATCTTGCCTTCATCGCCCACAGTCTTGGCTCCTGCTGCGGCTCACATGAAGCGTTGAACGTATTCCTTCAAAGGCTCCCCCTCTTTCTGGCGTATTTCGACCAATTGGTTCGCCTCGGTGGGGGTGCACACGACCCGCGTAGAACTGTCTGTAAAACTCCTTCACGAACATCTTCTAGGATACTATACTTGTAGGAGGGAATTTAAAAAACCACTCCTGAGCGGCATCAGAAAGGGTCGCTGGGAAGATCCTGCTGCGAGCATCTTCAGAGACTTTTTGAATGTCCATCTGTATCTCAAATTTGTTCACATGAGATACCGGGTCTCCATACCTGTCAAAATTTGGTAGAGTCGGCATCTTGAACTTGCTGGGGGTTTCTGCCACAGCAATCCTTTGTACGAAAGGGGTGCCTCTCCTCAGATTGTACTCGATATGCGATGTCCGCCCCCGACCAGCTGCTGCACAGCTTGGTTCAGGGCATCGATTTGAGCCTGAACGGCTTCAGGAATTGCTGGGGCTTCTGGTGCCGGGGGAATGTACTCATCGTGCCTTTCTTGGCGGTCGTTGAGTACATCCCTTAAGTCATCGTCTCTTCGCCGCTGCTCGCTGGCTCCGAGCCGGCTAAAGATGTTATTTTGTCTGGGCTGCCCCCCAGCATTATGTCCTACGACAAGCATTCCCTCTGCCGGAGTCGGCCTCATTGTAGTCGTGGCCATCTCTGAACCTTGACTGGCTATGGTGGGACCGACTTTTTCCTCTGTTGCCTCCTTGGGCTGGCGTTTCCCGGGCGTTAGGGGGAGGCCTGCGTTGGTCGGTGGGTCCCCGTGCATTGTCATGCTGTGGGGGGCCCCTGACCGCAGAGCCTGTCTCTGAGTTCCTTCTATTGGCAGAAGGACGCTGCCCCCTGCTCGGTGGATGCGACTCTTAACCCCTAGGCGTCTAGGGCTGCAAGGCTATTGCCCAGCCCTATTCTGCCTTGGGCGCGGGGGATTGCCTCGACCAGCCTGGGACGGAGGTTGCGTCTCAGGATCCCTAGGTGGGATATCATCCTGAGGCATTGGTGGCTGCTCTGGCCTCTGAGGACTTGTTGGCTGGAGCGGAGGGCTAGGATTGGGACCTCTTTGAGGTAGCCCGCTTAGGGGCTGATCAGGCTGCGAGGCAGGTGCAGCCTGATTCCTAGCCAACTGGAGGGCTGCTTCAAGGGCTACCATGGCATCCCTCTGACGACGGTCCATCTCCGCCTGTCGTTCGCTCAACTCTTGGCGCTGGCGCTCTATCTCCCTCTGCTATGACGCCATTATCTCGGCGGCACTCTCCTGATTGGCCCTTAGAGCGGCCAACTCATCTTGCAACACCCCCAGTGTTGTCTTCAGGGTCTCAGAGTCCACCTCCTCCTCATCGAACTCCAAATGAGGTTCGTCTTCAGCCATATTTGGGGGAGGAGGCTAGGATGGTGCAGCGGCAGCCTGTCCAATCTTCTTGGTAGTCTTTGCCATTAGATTTTCTTGAGTTCAACTCTCTCAATGAAAGCACCAAAATGTTGACCCTGATTTTGGTCAACGACACGGAGTCTAGAAAACGACAGGAAAGTAATATAGAGAGCTTGAGAAAATGATCTAATGGAAAAATAAAGAACACAGAGATTTATAGTGGTTCGGCCCCAGTGATTGGTAATGACCTACGTCCACTTGATACTATTATTAGTATTGAGCTCCAAAGGTGTGATCAAAGAACTAGGGTTCCTGAGTTTCACAGACCTTGGAAGAAGAAAGCAATACAAACGATGGATAATAGTACTATAATTCCGATAGCAAAAGATTGATCCCCTTCCTTGAGCTATTTCTTGTATATTTATAGGCTCAAGAAGGATTACATGAATTCGGAAATAATATCTATCCTTAATAAACGGATCTGCAAGTCATAATGAAAAGATATTCTCGGATATCATTACAACAGTACAGATCTATACATAAATGAACGGAGTATACGATCAGGCTGGTCGTACGTAAAACTTGATCTTTTCATGTGGAAATAATGCTGGTCGACAGGCGAGCCGTATCTCTGCTACGTGTCCGCCACGTGTCGAAAATCCTTGCCACGTCATCAGCAGCTGATTTATGGATAAACAATTATATATATAAAATAATGACATAAACATATTAAATAAAAAATTGAACCAAAACATTGTTTATACTTTTTCAAAAATATGTTTATATATATAATATGATAACTTTTTCAAACATAAATAATAATTTTTTAATAAAAATTAAGATTATATGTTAATATTATTATAATAATAATATTTTATAACATTTAAATTTATATTAATATAATTAATTATTAAATATATAGTCTTGTATTATAATGATATTTTATGTCATTTGAATTTATATCAATTTAATTAATAAATATATATTTTTAATTAATTTTAAATATATATTCTGTAAAATATTTAAAAAATTCTGTTAAAATTAATAAAATAAACAGTTAAAAATTACAGTTGTCTACTCACGTTTTATATAGAAGATATATATGTATAACACATTGTATTTTATTGAAGTTTATAACGTATCTTATTAAAAACAATCATTTATATAGAGAGCTTTTAAGATTATGGAGATGTTTTGTTTTGTTATTTTTATTTCAAAAGGTAACTATGATGTAGTGTTGGCCACACTATTCGGTTTACCAAGTTTCATTAGCCATATAAACCAAAGTAGTATTAATGAATATTGAGAGTGAGTTATTGTAACGTTCTTATCTTTTGTTGCAGATTTTCTATTTTTCTCAAGAAAGTGATGGAAAATGTGCACAACTACCCATATAGATTATCTTGGCCATCATCTAGCTACCTCTTATGTCTTCCCAAAATTTAAATGTCATATATATATATATATTGTTGATTATATAGATATGTTGGTTATTCAAATTTATACTATAATCTTAATTAAAGAACACAAATTATTATATTGCTGTAATTTTTTTTATCTCGATTGTTCTTTTATATATTTTTATCCAGACCCTCTACTGCGTGCGAGAAAGGTAACATCTGAAAAATTTATGTTATAAATTTAAGTTTGATTTTTCAATTAGATTTTTACAACTCATTAATGAAAAATTTGGACTAAACCCTCATACTAACGTTTCTCTTTTACTATCATTTAGCTTTGTATTTATTTATTTTAATTATTTTTAATGATCTTTTGATTATTTATTTTCTTTTTGAAACTAATTTGTTAATTCTTCAGCATAATAATGTTACATTTGTTATATATGTTACTCTCATACATCTATACATGTTATATTATGTAAAGT
The DNA here is from genome assembly GCF_963169125.1 of Humulus lupulus. NCBI lineage: Eukaryota > Viridiplantae > Streptophyta > Magnoliopsida > Rosales > Cannabaceae > Humulus > Humulus lupulus. The sequence continues at coordinate 77,342,146 of NC_084798.1, read as the reverse complement.
TTTGTTTCAATTTGAGGTATAATAATTTGTAAATCTGTTTTGTTTCACTTTTATTTAGCTATTTTATTTTAATTCTAATTCAATTATTTATTATTAATATTAATTAATTACTATTTATTCTGGAAGGTGAGGTGCAGCCAATATAATCTATCTTTCATATTCTTTGTTTTCTCAAATTCTCTTATTTATTTAGTTTTCTCATCTATTTATCTAATAATAGCGAAGGGGAGGCAAAACTTTGCGTAGGCTTCTCCTTTTAGAGTTGATGTGAAGAGCCAGAATTGGCATAACAGGATTTCATTACCCTGTAGCAGTTTTGTTACAGTCCTTTTGTTTTTGATACATAAAGGGACTGCCAGTTACATATAAGTAGTTCAGCAGGAGTGTGGTAAGGAAACTCTTTTTTTTGTATTTTTTTTTATTATTTATGCATGATATGTGAATATTATTTAATTTTTTATATTTTAATATTTTTTCAAATTATTAATAAAATTTACGTGTTATTTATTAATTTAAAAAAATATAAAAAAGAATGTAAAATAAAGTATATTTAGAGTAGTTCACATGTTGTAATACTTATTCAAGTTTTGTGCCAAAAGACTTTCCTGAGTCGATATAAATATATATATTATTAATAGTTAAATCATATTATATACTCCCATCCTTTCGGAAAGAAAAAGGAAAAATAAATTTGTATGAATTGGTCAAACTAATAATTATACAGGTACTCCAATATTGTATTTCTTCAATGAAATACATTATTTGTCTACATATTTGGTGGATTATTCATATTTACTATTGGGCTCAAAATGTTTGGCCTAAATATTTTGTTATTTTTTAGAATAAGTAAAACAGGGCGTTTTGCCCAAATAAAGGAGAAGCCATCAGAAGTCACGGGTCAGAGGTGGATCTCTTTTCTGTCATCTACAAATTGAATGGGCAAAAAGGCATTCTAGCGGAAAATTATGTTATTTTAATAACCAATGAGGGAGTAGATTGTACAACTAACTTTCTAATGTTTTGTCCTATAAATATCATTTCGCTAAAGAGGAAAAAGGATATTGATTTAAGCATCAGAGTGTCTTTCTTGCAAATGCACCCAAACGATTCAACGATCATCAAAGCCATCTGTGTCACCGGAGAAGAACAGAAAATCAACGTTTGATACTGTGTATCTCCCGAAATCAAAAGATCGAAATTGTTGCATCAACAACTTGGCACCGTCTGTGGGGACTTTTGAATAAAGAAAGTTTCGCAAGATTAAGATTCATTCGAATGTGAAAGCCATGCCACCGAAAACTAATGGAGCATCGAGCGCAGTAGTTCCTGTCGCTTCCACGGTAGATGTCAGTGAACAACTCGACAAGATGTGCCGATTATAGGAGGCTAGCCAACAGAAGTTTGATGAGGCCATCAAAACATTGACAGCTGCCCAAGCAAAAATGGAGGCTGAGATTGCCAAATTAAGGAGAGCAAACAAAGGCCTACGCAAGACCCAGGACAAGGAAAAGTCCAATCTAGGTGGGTCGGGGATACCGGTTGTCCAGGTCGACCCATCCAAGGATGGCACTCCTCGTGTTAGAGATGGATCTCAGGCCCCGATGTCGTCGTCACCAGCACGTCGACAGCGGAAGGCTGTTGAGTGACAGACTGAATTGTATGAAGTACAAACAAACGTTGACATAGAACCGCCGCGAACGAGCCGAGCCGCCACAGAGCATGGTCGATCGCGAACCCATACCCGAGCCAGGCCTGGAGCTGCCACTGAAGATCCTACCCCCTCTGTTCTGTTCTTGGAGAGTTGGAAAGAGGAAATGTTTCGAGAACTCATGCAAAAATTCTCTGAGGGTCGACCCGCGCACGGCTTTGACTTCGTCGAATTGGTATCAAGAACTACTGAAAAATCACCCTACACTGAATGGATCCAGGATGAGCCAAAACCAAGAGACTTCGTAATCCCTCCTCTGCCAGCCTTTAATGGGAAGGGAGATCCGCTTTGTCACTTGTTTCAGTTTCAACAGAAGATAGAATTAGAAGCAAACAACGAAACTATACTGTAACGCCCTGGATAGCCAGGACTGCTACACTGTGTGTTTATAAAGTGCTAGACTTGTTAATCAAGTCGTTTAATAAAAAAAACGTGTTATTGGAACTATAAAGGAACTAGGGTTAAAATGTTTTGGTCTCAAAAGCCACATTTTCATTAAGAAACATTTCCTGTTTACACGGGATCCCAAAAAATATTAAGTTTGAAGACCGTTTACAAAAGTCATAAGGTTTAGATACAATAACAAGCCATATTAAGGCAAAAAAAGACAGTTAGGCAATCCCTGTCCTGATCCACTCCTCGACCATGGCGATCGAACAGCTGGCTATGTACATTCAGCCCCGCAGCTCTCCATCTCAGGATTGGTCCAACTTGTCTTTGCCTTTACCTGCACCACGTAGCACCCGTGAACCAAGGCCCAGCAAGAAAACACACAACAGATCATAAGCAATCAACAGACAAATCATTATCTCACATTGCATTACACATTCACAACCATGTAACCATTCAGTATAATCAAGTATTCCACATACTAAACATATTAACTCATATCATATATCAGTTCATAAATGATAACTAGGGCTAGCGCCCTCAGGTCGCTCCCGCCCTGTGCGCAAATATTGTGTACGACACCCTTAGGTCGCTATCACATGTCCCATGGCGTAATACCATCATTGACACAATTCAAATATCGGGAGCACTTAGTCCCATCACAAACATATAACTGGGTGCAGTTTTCTTACCTTTCGATTCGCTAGCTTTGATCACTTGACTCCTTGAGCACGATCCCTCTCGAGCCCTAGCGCTCACCTAAACACAGCCATAGGCCAAAGTCATCATCAAACCTCAAGTCCAAAACCTAGCCTTGGGACCAATCCTGAGCCCCCGAAAAGTCCTAGTTCCACCAAACAAGGTGGTGGAATCAAACCCCAAACCCTTGGTCAAAAACCCTTGCAAACAACCCTAAAATCCCTTTCTGGAAACAGGGCAGCGCTACAGCGCTCTTAGGAGGGTGCTACAGCGCTACAAACAGAAGCAAAATCCCCTCAGCATACATGGCCTAGCGCTACAGCGCCCAAAGGCTAGCGCTGTAGCGCTAGTCACAGTCAGACACCACCTCCGTTTTTCTTCCTGCGATTTCCTCGAACCAAACTCAACCAAAACTCCTCCAAACCCTCACCAAACTCAAAAACAACCTTATGAACATACTCCACTCATCCCAAGCACCCCAAACACTCAAAACCCAAACACATGCGTCCCAAATCTCAAAATTCACCATAGCTGGCCTTAAGTTCAGAAACTCAGCTGAAATCAATCAAAACATCAGAGTTAGAAGCTTAGAATTCATACCTTTAATGGAATTTCGATTTCAATACAACCTCTACACCTCCTTAGCTTGCTCTTCCTCAACCTTTGCCCTGAATTCCCTAAAGTTCCCATCAAACTCAGCTTATACACATAGTTCAAAACCAAAACCAGCAACTGAAGAAACTTCAAAGCCTTACCTCAAGTGTTAGGGTGTTCTTGCTAAACCTCTGCCAATTCTCCAAGCCTAGCTTAGGATTCTTGATGCTTAGCCTAACTTAGCTCCTCCCTGAGCTTTGCTCCAAAAATTCTCAAGAAATTGATGAAGAAAGCATAAACCGACCTTAGAGAAAACTAGCTCTGTTTTCTCCCTTTCCTTTTTCTTCCTTTTCCTTCTTTTCTTCCTTTCCTCAAACTTCTATATTTTTCTACAACTTCCACTACCATAAAGCCTTAGTAACACTTAACTCCTGTAAGCCAAATGACTATTATGCCCTCCCTTTTAATTCTAACTCTTTAATCCACTTAAGGGCATTTTAGTCATTTTACCAAATTCCCGCTAACTCCTCGAGTGTCTCTAATATTTCCCGCTTAATTCCCGATACCTAATTAATTTCCAATTATATTCCTTGATGTTAAAAATAGACTCCAATATACTCACTAAATTCCCATTTATACCCCTAGGCTCACCCCGAGCCGGGTATAAATCCCCGCCATGACTTTTTCGCTAATCTGCTCCCTAGGATCATCTCGAGTCACAGATCACAGATATATCCACATAATAATGTGGTCTCAGAAATTATCACATATATCAATACAGTTATGCCCAAAATGGCCAAAATTACGATTATGCCCTTGTAACCTAATCAGGGCCTACATGCATACTAATACACATAGTCATGCATCTCAAATATTCAAATAGTCATAAAACATGCTTTAAATCATAATCATGCATTTTACTCATTAAGGTCACACATAATTCCCATTATGCCCTCCAGGCACACTAATCAAGGCCCTTAAGCCTTATTAGCGAATTGGGGTCGTTACAATACACTTCAAAGTGTTCTCCAAAACCTTTTCCGGACCTGCCTTGTTGTGGTTAAGGTAGCTCAAACCTGGTTCTGTCAATAGCTTCTGCGATCTCCGTAAAGCCTTCTTACAACAATACATTGTTAACCGTGAGGCTCCAAGAACTATGGCAGACCTCTATCGAATTGAGCAAGGAGAAAATGAACACCCGAAGCTATACCTACAACACTTTATCAATTTGGTACACCAATTCCACAACGTAGAGCTAGCAACCACTGCCAATCTCTTCGTTAAAAGTTTGCAAGTGGGATCTCTCTTGGTAGAAATTCAGGTCCATGCCGAAGGAGTCTTTCGAGTTTTGCAGTGCCGCAAGCACGCCCAGAAAAAAACTGCTCTCATCACCAAACCACCCCCAAACAACATTTCTCCTCCACCATAGGGGGAGGATAAGAGGAAAATACTCGAATCAGAAACCTTAAAAGGGGGAAGGCGGGGGGGGGGGGGGGGGGGGGGGGGAGAGACCAAGAAATAGCTGTGATTCCCCAAGATTATTTTCTTTCAAGTACAGTGTTCCACAGGAAGTCATTTATGAAGAAAACAAAGATCGCCATATCTGGCGAGAAGCTTACAAGATCACCACTCCTCCGAAAAGGCGAGACAAAAATAGGTTCTGCATCTTCCTCAAAGATCATGGACATACGGTCTCCGAATGTCATAACCTCCATAACCAAATTCAGGCTCTCATGAGAAATGGAAGATTGACTCGGTACATCAAAGGATCCGATAGAGCAAACATCCCACAGGCCAGTGCCATTCCAGCTCCAACACCCACAGTAGCACCAACCTCGACGAACATAGCTTCTTCAAGTTCGCAAGAACCCCTAAAGAAAGTCCCGATGATACATGGCACCATGGAACCAACCATGGAGGAGGAACGAAAGACCAAATATCAGAGGAAAATGGAGGAAAGAGTGAAGCAATATAGGTCGCTGGGGCACGCCGTCAACTTTATCACTACAGAGGAGAGGTGTTATCCCGCCAATCTAATAACTTTCACAGAAGCAGACCTGCGAGGAGTTCATTTACCCCACGACGACCTATTAGTCGTCAAGCTCCAAGTAGATCGTTGCCAGTTGGGAAGAATTTTAATCGATGACGGCAGCGGCGTCGATATCCTCTTCAGGAAAGATTTCCAGAAAATGGGTCTTGAGGAGAGCCTGATCAGACCTTCTGTCGCACCAGTCCTAGGATTCAACAGCCAGAGAGTCTACCCAAAGGGAGCTATCAAACTAAATGTCGTCGCCGCAGAACGCAGTTTAGAAGTTGACTTCCTGATAATAGATTCCATCACAAGCCACAACGCAATCATGGGGCGAATTTGGATTCACAAAATGCAGGGCGTTGTCTTCACTTTACACCAAGTCATGCGATGCAAATCTCCCAACGGACGTTACACTATTGACATCAAGTGATGCCAAAGGCAGGCAAAGAAGTGCTGCTTAACCCTGAAAGAAATAAACAAGGCGGACGCACCGGCCTCTGATGACGTTAACACCAAATAGCAATGAGAAGGCAAGTTACCAGCATATCTAAAAGATATAGAAGATGAGGTAGAGCACGAGAAACCACAGTCAACTCTCGATGACTTGGAAGAGATTTTCATAGACTCGAACGACCCATCTAAAAAATTGGTGGTAAGTGCCTGATTACCATATCCCGAAAAGCAAGAGCTGATCAAATTTCTCAAGACCAGCTGACATCACTTGATGTCCCCACATGACATACCCGACATCAACCCAGAAATCATGTGTCATAGGCTCAATATCTCAAAAGACTTTCTAGCTGTCAAGTAGAGGCAGAGAAGGTTCGCTCCTAAAGTTAATTAAGCAATACAAGATGATGTGGAACGTTTGTTGAGTATAGGTGCAATCGAGGAGTTCCTATACCCCAGTTGGCTAGCAAACCCTGTTGTGGTCGCGAAAAAGAATGGGAAGAAACGAGTATGTATCGACTATACCTATATGAATAAAGCATGTCCCAAAGACAGTTACCCGCTCCCAAAAATTGATCAGATAATAGATGCTACAGTGGGTTATGAAATAATGAACTTCCTCGACACTTACTCGGGATATAACTAGATCCCAATGAAGAAAGAGGATCGGATCCACACTGCATTCAAAATAGAGCGTGGCTTGTACTGCTATAAGGTCATGCCTTTTGGCCTAAAAAATGCGGGGGCAACATATCAGAGGCTAATGAACAAGCTCTTCTATCCAATGCTAGGAAAAATTCAAGAACCAAGGACTATTTGTAATATCCAAACTATAACAGGCAAAGTAGTAGCCCTGGGTAGGTTTATATCCCGCATGTCAGACCGCTGCCAACCCTTCTTTCAATGTATCAAAAAATCCACCAATACACAATGGGGAGTAAAACAAAATAAAATTTTCGAGGAACTGAAGGTTTACCTAAGTACTCCGCCCATACTGAGCTCTCCCGTCCCCAATGAAATTCTCTTCCTATACCTATCCATTTCTAACTTTGTCGTAAGTTCTGTGCTCTTCAGGGAGGAAGAAGGCAAGCAAAAGCCAGTATTCTATTGTAGCAAGATGCTGCTAGACGCTGAAACACATTACAACATAATGGAGAAGCTTGTATTAGCACTGGTTATAGCAAAAAAGAAGCTGAGATAGTACTTCGAAGGACATACAATCGTAGTATACATTGATTATCCACTGAAGCAGGTTTTGAGCAAACCGGACCTCTCTGGAAGATTGTCCAAGTGGGGAATCGACCTCAGCACGTATGATATATGCTTCCAGCCACAGAAAGCAAAGAAAGGACAAGTACAAGCCGATTTCCTAGTCAAAATTCAATCATTTAATCCCGAGACTGCCCCAGCACTAACGAATTCAGATGAGGAATGGGTATGGACAATGAATACAGATCGAGCCTCAAAATCGCTAGGAGTTGGAATTGGCATCATCCTAAAGGCACCCTCTGATTAAAAACTGAGGAAGCCATACGATTAAAGTAACATGCAACAAATAATGAAGCCGAATACGAGACTCTGATTTATGGCTTGGAATTGGCACGAAGCATGGGAATCAAGTGAGTACGAGTCAAAGGAGATTCCAAACTGATGACATAACAAGTGGTCAGTAACTTTGAAACAAGGGCACCCCATCTAGCAGTTCTATTGAAAAAGGTAATCACCCTGAAGTCTCATTTCCAACAATTTGAGCTCATCCATATTCCATGAGAATTAAATCAGAAGGTGGATGCCCTTGCAAAGAGAACCTCTATGGGAGAATATACGCAACACTCATCAATTTACATAACTCTTGCATGAGAAAATCCACAATTTTGCTCCGTTACAACAGAACTTGAATGTTGGATGGACCCGACTATCCAGTATCTGACCACATCAGAAATGCCTACCAGTACAAAAGAAGCCAAGCTTCTCCGCCTTAGGGCTCAACACTACTCCATGATCAATGGGACATTATATCACAAATATTTTAATGGGCCATACTTGAGGTGTTTATGCCCAACAGAAGTGAAAAAATTATTAGAGGAGATCCATGAAGGAGCCTGTGGAAACCACATAATGGGACGCAACTTAGCACACAAAGCATTGACGACAGGTTACTACTGGTCGTACATGATGACAGAAGCCCATGACTTGCCAGAGATTTGCACCCAACATACACCAACTAGCACAAGTTCTGCATTCAGTCGTCGCCCCATGGCCATTTGCAAAATGGGGAATTGGACGTGGTTGGTGAGCTCCTGAGGGCAGCTGGAGCGAAGCGATATGCCTTGTTTGCCACTGATTACTTCACAAAATGGGTAGTGGTAGAGGCCTACACAACAGTAAGGAAAACTAACACCATGAGTTTTATATGGAAGCACATCATTTTCCAATTTGGAATCCCCTGGGAAATAGTCGTTGATAATGGGACACCATTCAAGAATGCAAAAGTCCAAGAGTTGTGTGATACCTTACACATAAACCTGAGTTTTGCTTCTGCTACTTATCCCCGAGGCAATGGAAAAGCATAAGCTTCCAATAAGGTCATCTTTGCCAACATTAAAAAAAAACTTATAAGAAAAAAAGGGTGCATGGGTAGATGAATTGTCGAAGGTACTTTGGGCATACAGAACCACCAAGCGAGCCTCTACTAGCGAATCACCCTACGCAATGGTGTACGGAACAGAAGTAATTATCCCAACAAAAGTTGGCATGCCGACCCTCCGTATGGAAATCACCACTGATCAAACCATAAACAACAAACATTTATCCTACAACCTTGACCTTTTAGATGAATTCCGCATGATCGCATAGATCAAACACGAGAAATATTGGAAAGCAGCAGAACGCTACTACAACAAAAGGGTAAACTCATGTTCATTCAAAAAAAGGGACTGGGTTCTGCACAAGGTTACTAGAAATCAGAAGAAGCTATAGCCAAATTGGGAAGGACCTTATGAGATCACATAGGCGTTAGGGCGAGGCTTTTACACTTTGAAAAATATACAAACTGGCAAAAATGTTCCACGAACATGGAATTCGATGTCTTTAAAGCATTAATATTGTTAACACTATGTGTAGTCAAATGTAAAAAAGCAATATAACAACATTCCTTTTTTGAACACTCTTCAAAGCTTTATTTTATCAATATACACTTATGCAAATCTGCACATAGAATCTCTCCTGACGCAACACAAACATTATACCCACGTGAACACAAATCAACTCACTAGTCTACACTAGGCGCTATCACCAGCAATCACGTATATTTTAATTTTTTTCACGCCTGTCCAAATAAACCAAATCATTTTTCACATGGATTGAAACTCACCTACAACCACCCAATATAAATAAAATTGTTGTGCTATTCCATCAATACACAAACTACACCAAGCACCTTCCATGTAATACTACCCCATTTCTAATTGTTCCATTATGGGCACAATCGCACAACTCCACCGAGCCTACACTATAATGATAAACCCCTCACATTTAAAAGTGACATCTTCATCAAGTGTTCCTACGAGGGGACTACTTCTCCCTTCCTTTGAACTACATAACCGAGCGTAGTTTAATCTGACCTAACTAAAATAATGGGGAGCTAGGGCCAGCCATTTCACAGTCTAACCTGACTTGAATACGCGAACTTGGCTATCCAATCGGGGTGATATTTGCACATTTGCCCCATCCTCTTGCTTTGCCAAAGGCTATTCGTATGGGCTTCCATGAAGTCTAACCACCAGTTCAAGCAAGCAAAGTATCCTACTAATCCATGCAAGCCACGAAACCTCGCTTATGCAGTCTAACCCGCCCTGACTACCACAATAGAGCCTTTGGGAATCCCACTTCGACACTGCCTCAGTTCCAGCAAAACTGGTTTGGCAATCCAAGAATGGGAGGAGCTTTTCCAGTGCTCCAAACAGTGCCTCCTCTACTGGTTGCATCTATTGGGTTAGACAACGTACTCCCTCCTTCGGGGCGCTTGCCCTAATAAGATGCGTCCAACGAACCAAGGTATGGGTGAACCCGAAAGACAACCAACCCTCGGCTCTACTCCTCTCGGCTCTGCCCCTACGCTTAGCCTCACACGCTGCGGCCCGAGCTTGCACATGATCATGTCGCCCCCTCTCACAAATGGTAGAGCATCCAAACTACTCTTTTGTACACACAAGGGGACGACTTAGTTCATAAGGAAAAAGTGCAAAGAACTCTCTCAAGTTCGCAAGGAAAATTCATCCATATTTTATCTTTTATACACAAATAAATTATCAAATGTGTTATCCCCAAAATTTTAATTCAATGATGTGGCAATCAGAAGTGACAAGTGGCAATGCATGGTGTCAAGTGGCATATTAATGGTCAATAAATAGGCTGACCAAGGGAAGTGCAAATGTTAGAAAATGACCTACGAAGTTGTGATATCACTGGTCGGAAGAATATTGGCCGAGAAGATGGATGTACCCGGTCAGGAAGTTATTTGCCTGACCAGGTAATAATTTAACTGGTCAGGGAGTGTTTCACCCGACCAATTACATCAGAAAACATCAGGAAGGGGTTTCACCCGACCTGTTACATCATAAATGGGTTTCACCTGACTGATTACATCAGAAAGGGGTGCCACTCGACCGACTATATCAGATGGAGGAGTGTAGCTGACTGAATATTTCAGAATCTCAAGAGTTAACTGCCCAGTGACTTCTTTACAGAACCTCAGTAATGACTTCAGCCAGAATCACCCGTAACTACCGCTCGAATCTCTCAGATATCCCGAATTAATATCCATATCGTTATATTTTAAATTCGCTTATTAGTCAAAGTTGGTTAAAACAACCAGAGATTCCGTCAAAATGGGAGATTTTTCATGTACGATCCATGAGCCTATAAATAAAGATCTCATGGCATCATTTTAGGGGATCTGATTTTTTGGAGACTTTTAGACTTTTTGAAACCTTCTTCTTGGGACTCTGACTTGGGGATTCTTTGGGGCATTTTCTGAGAGAACTTAGAGAGAGAAACTTTGTATTTTCTTACTTACACTTAAGAAACTCAGTTGGCTCAGGTTCATCTGATCTTAACTGTAGGCTACATATATCATAACTCCAAGTGGATTAGGCTATTACCAACAAATTGGGGAAGAACCACTATAAAATTATTTGTATCGTTATTTTATATTCAAGGCTTACTGTCATTTTGACGTCTACTCGTCGTTGGCCAAAATCGTGGTCAACATTTTTGGTGCTTTTGTTGAGAGCCTGAATAGAAGAAACACACTACTATCCTACCAATATGACGCCAGGAAGCCCAGTACGCCAACTACAAAAGAACCTGTTAGACTAGAAGGTCCTGCACCTGGCAACCCTGACACTGAGCCCAGGGTCTTTCTCGAGGAGACAACTCCAGAGGTCGAACAACTCCAAGAAGCAATGGGGGCCTACCAGGATGAGATGATGCAATTTAACACTCGATAGGAGTCTTTCGCTGAGGAAATGGCCAGACAAAAGGTTGCATTCAAGCAGCAAAGACGGGAGATAGATGCCAGAAGCGAAGAGATCAGGCAATAGCAGGAGGAGGTCGACCGACGACATCGCGAGGTAACACTTGCTCTAGAAGCAGTTACTCAATTGGCCCAGGCCAATGCCCAAGCCGCATCACGAGCAACTGCGTAGGGAGCAAGAAACAATAATGCTGGTTAGAAGTCCCCTACTGGCAGGGCTGATTCTCGGGGACTAGAAAGAAGTAGAAGCAATCCCACTGGTCGGGCAGATGATGGGGTCCTCTCTAGGACTGCATCGATGCAAAGGGAGAGTTCTAGAACCCCTTCAAGAAGCCAACGGTCAGAAACTTCTCGATCAGGAAGTCACCAGTCGGGTCGTAAGAAGACTTCACCCGGGCATAACCAGACCAGAGTTCCTCGAGATAAGAAGACTCCATAGTGTAAAGACAGGTATGGTCGAGATGAAGCTGATAGTCATCAAACCGATCGATCAAAAGAAAAAGAGAGCAACAACCAACAAGAAGGAGGAAAGGACCGCTCAGGCCGTGCTGAGAAGGTGTCACTACATCTTGGCTAGCAGCGTAGTGTGAGAGAGCAGGTCTCGCATAGTAAGCCCTCCGAAAAATCAAAGAGTATGGTGTTTGATCGATTAGGAGGACATGCTTCTCGGAAGGATCTAAGGGACGTTATCAGCAATAAGAGGAAGATCGTCCCGGTCGAAGGGCAAGATCTGAATCGCCCGACCGATCAAGTAGAAATACTTGACGACAGTGCACCAGATGGAAATGGCCGACCGGGAGGTCAAAATCTTGGAGCCTCGTCAGTTGCACCTGTTGGGGTTTTATGCTCTAATTAAAACCCAAATTCTTTATAATCTCATTTTATTACCAATAAAAGAATAGAAATCATTTTTTTACTTGGTTAATCACTTTGCTCACATGTTTTATTTTCATGAATATTTGTTTAATATAAACTTCAATTAAATCCCAAGCATATAGCTAATCTTATTTATAGTGATGTAATCACAGTGGAATATAAATATGATTATATGTTCAAAATAAGTTAGTCCTATGATTAATCAGTGCACCGGATTTACACTGACTTGCCAATCTACGATATGATCTACTTACACATTACAGTGTTATGTTCTTTCTAGAACATTAGCAAAGTAGATAAGATCGGATGTATTTGTTACATCGGACATGACCGATATTGACAATTGATAAGATAAGTAATCATACCATTATTATCTATTCTAGTCATATCATATAGTTGACCATAGGTCAATTCAATCTCAATTCTGAGTGGTTAGTATTCTAACTAATTGTATTATTTGAGTTCTTTGACTTGTTCGTTACTAGCTTACCCTACGGACTAGCCCATACTTACATCTTGGGAACTCGGTAGTATAATTGAGTGGGAGTGTTAATCATAGATATGAACATCTATAGCTTCTGATGAAGAAGTGAAACGATGGTTTCCTTTTAGTTTGGTTCAAGTTGTTAAATGATAGAGATCTCATTTCGGTAATTAAATTAGTTTACTGAAATATTATTTACAATGAACTAAGTGTTTTAAGGATGAAATACAATGAGGGGTAAAACAGTATTTTAGTCCTATCTCATTGTAGACTGTCTATAGAGGATTGAGTGATAATTATGGTTGTAACAATGGATAATTAATAGTGTATCTATATTTGTTATAGAGCGTTATATGAATTCAAGAGTGCAATTCCGAGTCTATAGTGGAGTCACGAGGAATTAATAAGTTAGTAAATTTATTTGTTAGATTTATGATAACTTATTGGAACTTGATTTCATAGGCCCATGGTCCCCATTGTAACTTGGATAAAATCATCTAGATAGTCTCAATTAATTGATTTAATTATCAATTAGAATTATCAAAGTTGACCAGGTCAATTTTGGATAGTTTCACAAAGTTATGTAATTTTGAGAAGAAAAGAGATATTTTGGCAAATTTATTAATTAAGATAAATTGGTATTTAAATTAATAAATAAGTTTAAATCAAGGTTCAAATTTTAAATAATTAATTTGATAAAGGATTTAAATAATTATTTAATTAATTAAATCAATAGAAAATAATACAGACCTTGATTTTAAGTCAAATTAGCTTATAATCAAATGGGAAATTTCACGGGCCTAAAGCCCATGATAATTTCGACCTAGGGCTTTAAAATGACTATTATTCTGTTGATTTTTTAATTAAATTAAATGGCCTAATTGAGTCTATAAAAGGAGTGCTTAGAGAGAAGTCAAAACATAAGTCACAAGTCAGATTTTCTGATAGTTTTAGATTCTCTCTAAACACAAGTCCTTTTTCTAAGCCTCTTTGTTATTTTCTCTTCTTCTCTCTGTATCTATCTCATGTGTTGAGAATTTCCCACACTGGTCTAGGTGATTCTAAGGATACATTGGAAGACTGTGAAGAAAATAGAAGATCGGTTCAGTTTCTTGATAATACTCTGCGACAGAGAGGATACAAGAGTTAGAGAAACTGAAGGAATGACTCTTTAATTCTGCTGCGCATACTGTAAGTATTCTATTCTTTGTTTCTCTTTGAATTCAATTTTAGAGACATGTTTTAGGCTATCTCGTATTAATTTGTTTAATATTAGATACACATAAAAATAAATAAAGATCTTGTATAAAGTTTTACTAACAACTGGCCTCAGAGCCTTTGGTAATCTTTATTTTCATGCATGAACATGTTTAAAATTGGATTATTTGATATGTTTGAATAATTGGATGGTTTTCATGTTGTTATGAAGCATATTGATTTTATGTGAATTTTAGCAATTTTTAGGTTATTTTGTTGTGTTTTCTATGTTATTAATTTTTATATATGATTTATTTTGTGTAAAACTTGTTAAAAACTAATTAGAAAATAGTTTTGGTTTGAAAAATTGCTCAAAAAGAAATTTTTTTGCACTGGCTCCCATGCGCGCGCACGCCCAGCCAGCACCAGCACGCGATGAACAGTACCCCCGTGGTACTGTTCATCAATTTTTTTTTTTAAAAAAATAAAATTTGTGGAAATAAATTATTTATAATCAAAACCAAAAGTATCTTTTTTGTCTTATCATTTAATTTTTTTTTAAAATAAGATATTTTTGTTAGTTTTTTTTTTTTTTTGAGGAAAAGAAGAACTATATTAAGCAACAATCACAAATCAGATACAAAACCAGCAGTAGCTAACAGCTACAGCAAAACAACAAGAAAGGAAGAGTTAAAGGGAGTTTATAAGGCCAATTACATCTCTTTCTCTTTTCTTTGCCTTAGTACAATTAATTCCCTTAACTCTAGCTTTGATAGCTAATTTTATAGATGAACTAACTACCATCACTGAGCTACAACACAAATCAAACACACACCTATTTCTATTACACCAAACTGAATAAAAAACTGCTGAAAGAATAGCATTCCACACCGAAGACAGCAAGTCGGAGCAGACTTTGGTGCACCAAATCTTCCAGGCTTCAATGGTAGAAGGCCAGCCACTAAAACCAGACTAGGAACTAACATCCTGCAGGATTTTCTTAGTAAAAGTGCAGTAAAAAAAGAGGTGTTGATGGGACTCAATGACACTTTCACAAACAGGGCAGTAATAAGAGGCCAGCTCCATAATTTTCCCAAGATGATCTCGAGTAAGAAGGTGATCATTCATCACTTCCCAAGATATTTTTGTTAGTTGGTATTTAAATAATTAGATATTTTCTACAAAGATTCAAATTCAAATTTAAAAATAGACTAACAACTTAATTAATTTTTTTTTAATATATTAAAATATTAGAATTATGATATCAGATATTTTCATTTAAATTCTTGATTTTTTTATTAAATCTTTATATGAAAATATAAATATCTTTTTATTCTATAGTTTTTAATATTTGAATTATTTGAAATTTGAATATTGTTAGTTAGATATTTTTATGGATATTTGAATTTGTTTAACTATTTTGATATATTTTAGGATTGTTATAACTGTTTATATTTTTTTTAATGGTTAAAATATTAAATAATAGTTGTAACAACACAAGATATTTTGGAAAATAGTTAAGATATTGATTTTAAAATTTAAAATTGGTTAAATTTTGAAAAATATCATTTTTTTCAGCCAATTAATAAAATATATTTTTTAATGGGATTTAGATTAACTTTGGTTAATTATTGATAAATCCTATTTAAATTAAATTAATATTTTTTTATCAAATTAACCTAAAACCAAGTTGATTTTTGATAAATGAAATTTAAATTAACTATTGTTAATTGTTGATAAATTTCATTTAAATTAACTTATTTTTTTGTAAAATATTAATTAATTTGAATTTTTTGAAAAATTCTAGATGATTAATTGTGGTATTTTTGCAAATGAAATAAAATGTGGTATTTTTGCATAAATTCATAGAATTGCTCATATAGTAATATGATTAGGCCCATCCAATTATAACATGTCTGTTTGCACTATATGTGGTATTTTTGCAATTGGGATTTGATGCATATAGTGGCCCATATGTTTGTTAGATATATGGTATTTTGCCAAATAAAATATTCATAAAATGATAGGTTTTATTTGGGCCCATTAGAAAATGTAAAGTTTAAATTCCTCTCTTGTGGGTGATTCCACTTGTGAAGGCTCATTTGCTTTGCATGACTACAGTGGGCTTAATCAATTAATAACAATTAATAAAACGAGGGTTAAAATTCCTGTCTTTTGGACCTTGTATGGAAGATATGGGGCCTTTGTAGTGGGAACGACATACTGGACCCAATCCTCCTCCATACAAGCCCAATTGTTAAGGTCCATTTACTTGAGTTGGACTTAATTGTATAGGTTCATTATATTAGTTAAACCTAAATATTGATTAGCAACAAATTAATTATAAATTAATTGAATTTGTTTCAATGTGATACTTTAAAATTAATAAGAAATTATAGGACTTTGGTTTTAAAAATTTAATCTGTTTATTTTTTTGGAAAACCATAATCATTAATTTTCTAAAAATAAATAATAAAAATACTAATTTTAATTTTATAATGAGCTTATTTTAAGGATTATATTCGATCTCCACCGTTGGTTTAACATAGTCAATAGCTTAATGGGGACTCGGCGCTTTGATTCGTCCCCTTTCGAAAGGTGTTCATTAGTTATTTTGACAAGGTTAGATATCAAAAGATAGATAATTATAGGTCAAATTCTACTAGACTCACCCCTATGGTGACTACTAGAACTAAATCTATGATTATTGAAACCGTGGGTCTAGCTCATAAAATAAGAGATTTTGTTTTCTTATTTTGATCGAATAGTAAGTTGTTAATAGTGGTGTCAATTATTAAATGAGTTTACAACTCTATTTAACTAGTGGTATTTTTTACTCTCGCCAACTGGGACAAGGATATCATAGATTAGTTAAATACCTAAAGAAATAGAGATATGATTGTTTTTGGTATTTTTTCTCATATCTTGCATATTTTTGGTATATGTTGTGCTATTTCTTGAAATTTTTGTGAATAGAAGTTTTATTGAGCAAATGTGATTGATTTATATTTTATTGATAATTTGTAATTTTAAGTTAAGTAGTGTCTGTGTCTACTCCCATCCTTTCTCAACTTTCGATGGAGAAACTCACTGGAGAAAACTTCCATAATTGGAAGAAGAATATCAACATAGAGTTGATAGGTGAAAACTTCGAGTTCGCATGATTGAGGAATCCCAAAAATGAGCACCGTGTCTGCACGTTAGTGATGGCACCGTCAATGCTCGTGATGGTACCGTAAATGCTTGGATAGCACCGTCTCTGCACGTTCGTGATGGCACCGTAAATTCTCGGATGGCACCGTGTCTGCACTTTCGTGCTCAACTCAACTATAGTCTGACGCAGCTCATGAATGAGCTTTAGATTATTGAGCCTATCATGGGTGGACCTATTAAAGGAGGAGAAAATAAAACTACTGCTGTTGCTGCTGATCTAGCTAAGGCTGAAGCTGATCCAGCTTCATCTTTGAAAGCTGGAAACAAGTGGAAAGGTGGACAAATAAACAACCCCAAGCCTGCAAAGGCTGCAAAGACAAGTGCACAACCAAGTGCACAGACGCCTAAGGGGAAGAACAAGAAAAACAAGAAAGGTAAAGATAAGTGCTTTCACTACAAAGAGAAGGGGCATTGGAAATGAGATTGCCCTAAGTTTCTAGCAGCCAAAAACAAAGGTAATGATTATAGTTCATTTATCTTGGAAACATGTGTTTTAGAGAATGATAATCCGTTTGGATTATTGATTCTGGATCTACTAACCATGTTTGTAATTCTTTACAGCATCTTGAATCGTGGGAGGAAGTGAACGAAGGAGGCTTAAAGCTTAGAGTTGGGAACGGAGTGTTCGTTGCGGTCCAAGCTAGAGGAAGAGCTCGTCTGAAGTTCATAAATAAATACTTAATTTTAAAAGATGTATTTTTTATTCCAGATTTTAGTATAAATTTAATTTCAGTTTCCATGTTGCAATTAGAACGATTTGTTATGACTTTCATAATTTTTAATATATCTATTTCTTTCAATGGATCACAATTGTGTATTGCATGTTTGGAAAACGGGCTTTACATTCTTCGACCTAACGAACCCCTCGCTCTTAATAATGATTTATTCAATGTAGCTAAACCTAGGACCAATAAACAACAAAAGACCGATAACAATAATATGACGTATTTATGGCACTTGAGACTAGGTCACATTGGCTATGATAGGATTCAAAGACTTACAAAGGACGGACCTTTGAGGGAACTCACATTAGGTGAATTACCTGTCTGTGAATCTTGTCTAGAAGGCAAACTGACCCAGCGTCCATTCTCTGCAAAGGGTAATAGGGCCAAAGAACCAATTGGTCTTGTGCATTCAGATGTTTGTGGACCTTTGAATGTACAAGCCAGGGGTGGTTTTGAGTATTTCGTCACTTTCATTGACGATTACTCTAGATACTCATGTCTTTACCTAATGCATAGGAAATTAGAAACATTTTCAAAGTTTCAGGAATTCCTAGCAATGGCTCAGAACCAATTAGGTAAAACGTTAAAGATCTTGCGATCTGATAGGGGTGGAGAATATTTGGATATGCAGTTCCAAGATCATTTAACTGAACTTGGGATTTTATCACAACTTACTGCCCCAGGAACTCCACAACAAAATGGTGTAGCGGAACGCCGGAACAGAACTTTATTGGAAATGGTTATATGCATGCTTAGTTACTCAACTCTACCAACTTCGTTCTGGGGACATGCAATTGAAACCGCGAATGACATTCTCAATGACGTGCCATCTAAATCAATCCCCAAAAACCTTTAGAACGCTAGAATGGTCGTGAACCTAGTTTATGCCATTATAGAATCTGGGGGTGTCCCGCTCACGTCCTGAGGAAAAAGGAGGGAAAGCTAGAACCGCGAACTGAAGTTTGCATGTTTGTTGGCTATCCTAAAGGTACTCGGGGTGGACTTTTCTATAGTCATTCAGAAAAGAAAGTGTTTACTTCTACAAATGCTACTTTTCTGGAAAATGACTATGTCCAGAACTTTAAACCTCGCAACAAAGTAGTTTTAGAGGAGATGGTTAAGGAATTGACTACAACCAATGTTCCATCATCATCAACGCGAGTTGATGATGAAATTCCCACTCTTCACGTCCAACCGATGCAAGTCGATTTAAATGAAGAAAGTACCACTGTTCCTGAGCAAATAGTCACGAAGCCTCGTCGTAGTGGGAGGGTTTCTAGGAACCCAGTTCGCTATGGTTTGGATGGTGAAACCAATATCGTTGTTGGTGACACCAGTGATGATGATCCGTTGTCTTTCAAACAGGCAATGGCTAGCCCTGAAAAGGAACTATGGCTCGAAACCATGAAATAGGAAATGGAGTCCATGTACTCAAATTTCGTCTGAGATCTTGTGGAAGCACCTAGTGACTTTAGGGCCATTGAGTGCAAGTGGATCTACAAGAAGGAACGAGGTGTTGATGGAAATATCGAGACTTATAAAGCTCGATTAGTGGCAAAGGGTTATACCCAAAGAGAAGGCGTGGACTATGAGGAAACTTTTAGTCCGGTAGCCATGCTCAAATCCATTCGCATCCTCCTATCCATAGCAACCGCTCTCGACTATGAGATCTGGCAAATGGACGTCAAGACAGCTTTTCTTAATGGAAAGCTTGACAAATTCATTTATATGGATCAGCCAGAAGGATTTAAAGTAGCTGGACAAGAAGTAAAAGTTTGCAAGTTGAACAAGTCCATCTATGGACTTGAGCAAGCTTCTCGTTCCTGGAATCTTAGGTTTGATGAAATAATCAAAACCTATGGTTTTGAACAAAATATTGATGAGCCCTGTGTTTACCAACTGAAGGCAAATCAAATAGTGGTATTCCTGGTTCTTTATGGAGATGATATCTTACTCATTGGAAACAATGTTAAGAAATTATCAAATGTGAAGAATTGGCTGAGCACTCAATTCCAGATGAAAGATTTGGGTGAAACAAGTTATGTTCTAGGTATCCAGATCATCAGGGATAGAAAGAACAGACTCTTAGCTCTATCTCAAGCAGCTTACATAGATAAATTGCTTGAAAGTTTCTCAATGACAAATTATAAGAAAGGGCGTCTACCGTCTCGCCATGGAATTCATCTTTCAAAGAAGCAATCTCCCTAGACTCCTGAAGAGGAAGATGCAATGAGAAAATTTCCTTACGCATCTGCAGTTGGAAGTCTGATGTATGCCATGTTGTGTACTAGACCAGACATCTGCTATACAGTGGGAGTAGTGAGCAGGTATCGGTCAAACCCAGGATCGGAACATTGGATAACAGTTAAGCATATCCTGAAATATTTGAGACGGACTAGGGATTATATGTTAGTCTACAAGGGTGGTGTTCTGAACCCTGTAGGCTACACCGATTCAAATTTTCAGACTGTTTTCGATGACAGGAAGTCTCCTTCTGGAATGGTGTTTACTCTTGGGGGTGGAGCTGTGATTTGGAGAAGCATAAATCAATCTGCAATCTCAAATTCCACCATGGAGGCTGAGTACATAGCCGCGTCAGAAGCAGCTAAGGAAATAGTCTGGCTAAAGAAGTTTTATTCGGATCTTGGTGTTATTCCAGAAATGAATAAACCACTTGTCTTGTTTTGTGACAATACAGGAACGATAGCCAACTCGAAAGAACCTCGAAGTCTCAAGAGGATTAAGCATATAGAAAGGACGTATCACATTATTCAAGAATATGTGGCCAGTGGAGATGTGAAGGTTATGAAGATTGCAACTGAAGACAATCTTGTGGATCCGTTTACAAAGACACTACTAGAAGCTACATTTGATAAGCATATCAAGGAAATGGGATTAGTAGAATTAAGGCATTAGTTTCATTTAGTGCAAGTGGGATTTTGTTGGGGTTTTATGCCCTAAATTAAACCCAAATTCTTTGTTATCAATAAAAGAATAGAAATCATTTTGACTTGGTTAATCACTTTGCTCACATGTTTTATTTTCATGATTGTTTGTTTAATATAAACTTCTATTAAATCCCAAGCATATAACTAATCTTATTTATAGTGACGTAATCACAGTGGAATATAAATATGATTATATGTTCAAAATAAGTTAGTCCTATGAATAATCATTGCACCGGATTTACACTGACTTGCCAATCTACGATATGATCTACTTACACATTACAGCGTTATGTTCTTTCTAGAACATTAGCAAAGTAGATAAGATCGGATGTATTTGTTACATCGGACAGGATCGATATTGACAGTTGATAAGATAAGTAAACATACCGTTATTATCTATTCTAGTCATATCATATAGTTGACCATAGGTCAATTCAATCTCAATTCTGAGTGGTTAGTATTCTAACTAATTGTATTATTTGAGTTATTTGACTTGTTCGTTACCAGCTTACCCTACGGACTAGCCCATACTTACATATTGGGAACTCGGTAGTATAATTGAGTGGGAGTGTTAATCATAGATATGAACATCTATAGCTTCTGATGAAGAAGTGAAACGATGGTTTCCTTTTAGTTTGGTTCAAGTTGTTAAATGATAGAGATCTCATTTCGGTAATTAAATTAGTTTACTGAAATATTATTTACAATGAACTAAGTGTTTTAAGGATGAAATACAATGAGGGGTAAAACAGTATTTTAGTCCTATCTCATTGTAGACCGTCTATAGAGGAATGAGTGACAATTATGGTTGTAACAATGGATAATTCATAGCGTATCTATATTTGTTATAGAGCATTCTATGAATTCAAGAGTGCAATTCTGAGTCTATAGTGGAGTCACGAGGAATTAATAAATTAGTAAATTTATTTGTTAGATTTATGATAACTTATTGGAGCTTGATTTCATAGGCCCATGGTCCCCATTGTACCTTGGATAAAATCATCTAGATAGTCTCAATTAATTGATTTAATTATCAATTATAATTATCAAAGTTGATCAGGTCAATTTTGGATAGTTTCACAGAGTTATGTAATTTTGAGAAGAAAATATAAATTTTGGCAGATTTATTAATTAAGATAAATTAGTATCTAAATTAATAAATAAGTTTAAATCAATGTTCAAATTATAAATAATTAATTTGATAAAGGATTTAAATAATTATTTAATTAATTAAATCAATAGAAAATAATACAGACCTTGATTTTAAGTCAAATTGGCTTATAATCAAATGAGAAATTTCACGGGCCTAAAGCCCATGATAATTTCGACCTAGGGCTTTAAAATGACTATTATTCTATTGATTTTGTAATTAAATTAAATGACCTAATTGAGTCTATAAAAGGGGTGCTTAGAGAGAAGTCAAAACATAAGTCACAAGTCAGATTTTCTAATAGTTTTAGATTCTCTCTAAACACAAGTCCTTTTTCTAAGCCTCTTTGTTATTTTCTCTTCTTCTCTCTGTATCTATCTCATGTGTTGAGAATTTTCCACACTGGTCTAGGTGATTCTAAGGATACATTGGAAGACTGTGAAGAAAATAGAAGATCGGTTCAGTTTCTTGATAATACTCTGCGACAGAGAGGATACAAGAGTTAGAGAAACTGAAGGAATGACTCTTTAATTCTGCTGCGCATACTGTAAGTATTCTATTCTTTGTTTCTCTTTGAATTCAATTTTAGAGACATGTTTTAGGCTATCTCGTATTAATTTGTTTAATATTAGATATATATATGAAAATAAATAAAGATCTTGTATAAAGTTTTACTAACAACACCAACCATCCAAGCCCAGCTTGACAAGCTAACAGCTGCGGTGCAGGGTTTATCAAAACAACCTTATGGGATAGATGTAGTAGACCACAGGAGTGGCAGTCCATTTTGTGTTCGGATCAGAGCAGCCCAGTCGCCGGAAAAATATAAAGCACCGGTGCTACCAGTGTATATAGAAAAAGCAGACCCCATCAGACATGTTGGGAAATTTGAGGACCAGATGGAACTGCTCGGGATAAGTGACGATTATCGGTGTAGAGTTTTCCCAACTACGTTGTCAGATACTGCCCAGAAATGGTATTGGAAGTTTAAGCCAAATTTCATTACCTCTTGGGAACACATTCAGGAAGGAGTTTTGTAGACAATTCAGTGTTTCCCGAACTCCACCAGTTTATGCCAACCACTTGGCAGATATTATAATATCCGTTTTCCCGGAAGGACAATTTCGTAATTTTTTCCACTATGTGCATCCTTGTCATTTTTTTCTTCTGTTCCTTTGATGGAATATTGGATATGCATGATTTCCAATGGCGATAAAATTCATGGTTTCTTATGTTTAAATATCTCGGAAATGATTGTAAAATCTCGGCATGTGCATAATGCCAAATAAATAATTAATGACTCGGGTTAAAGTTATTATTTATTTTATGAATATTATTATTATTATGAGTATAATAATAATAATAATATGGTATGAGTTTTTTTTTTGAGTTATTATATTATTGTTATTTAAATGGATTAAATAATAGTAATTATAAGCAATTATGAAATGACTATAATGTCCCCATTTTTTGGATTTGTTGAGGGATATTTTGAGGACATTTTATGATAAGCAATATCTCAAATATCTTATTAAAAATTCATGATATAACAAGATATTAGTTATTTTAGTTGTTTAAATTTGTTAAAATAAATGAAAAATCTCTAGTTTTGTGGGAATTAGAGGAATAATCGTTCTACTATCAACAAGTTCTATTTTACTCGTTCATTTATTGTTATATCACGATCAAGAGAGTTCTGAGGGAGAGAAATCGTGGGAAGCAAGCTTAGAGAGAGAAAGAACCGTTTTTTTTTTACAATACCTAGAGAGAGAAAGTATAATTTCGGGTTTGGGAAACTTAGGGAAAATCTGGGTTGTTTTGATCATTTTAGATACATTATTTATGATCTAAGGAAGGTTTTTGATGTGGTAAAAGGACCTAAAAGTGTTGTTTTCGAAATCCACCATTTTTCACCATTAAAGTTAGGGTTTTTGCATAATTTCGAATTTGAGAGTGTTTAGATGAATTATGGGTGTATGGAGGCGTGTATACAAGCTTAGGGGACTCCAATGATTTATTTGGATGTGAAGAATCGGAGTTTAAAGGCTTAGAACGCAAAGTGTATTTTTTTTGCTCCATTTTTGGCGGTACACCGAGCTTGGAGAAGAAGACTTCGGAACAAGGGGTTACAGACATCTTTTTGGGCTGGGGTCTATTGTTTTAAATTTCTGAACACAATAGGATCATTTTCCAAGCAAGAGAAGGGTTGGAACACAGCAAAACTCAGCCCTAGAGTCATCGTCGCCAGAGAAGAAGACAAAATCAGCGATATTTCCGACGAACCTGATCTGGGAATTTCCAGAGGTTTTTTTTAAAAAAATTTCTTGTTTTAGATTCTACATGATAATTTAGAGTGTTTGGTGAAGTTTGGTATATTTTTGATAAATCCTTCATTATTATGAATTATTTAAATTTTCTTAGGAAATAATTATGAAAAATACTTTAACTATTCAGAAAATTCTTAGATAATTTTTATATGATCTGTGGTTGATACCAAACTGTTCTGTATGTTTAGATTGAATATTTAAACGTTTTTTGTAATTTTCATGAATTTATTTGGTTATCTCTTAAATAATTATAGAAAATACCTAGCCTAATATAAATGACTCAGAATAATTATTGTAAGCATATTTAAGGGTTAGAAGCTATTCTGTGAAATTTGGGATAATTATTTACTATTTTATTATTTATCTTGAATTATTTGAATTAAAATAGGTTATCTACGTAGATAAATTATAGAAAATAACTTGGTGTTGCTAAAATTATTGTTTACTGTTTGGGCACTGTTCTTATGAAGTTAAAATGGTATCTTAGTGTCAGGTACTGATTTAGAACTATGTTAGGTTGATTTGTTATTTTTGGTTAATTATTTAGTATTTTATGCATGTAAAAAAAAAGGGTAATTTATGCATAAATAATTACAATAATTTGTATAAGTTTCTAAGTTGTTTAATCATATTTCATAATCTGTATAAATGGTTAGGAAGCATGTTAGTTTCTGGTTTGGGTAATTTTATTGAGTATCCAATTATTTTGGGAATTATGTGTAATTAAAATGATAATTATTAAAAATAAATAATTATAAGGAAATAATTAGTTTAATCTGACTTTATAGGCGTAAAAATAAACTTAGAAACTGATTTAGTAAGTTGTGGTCACTTATTTGATTATTTGATTATGATCTATTTGTTTTGTGCATAAAGATGATAAGAAATGTGATGATTAGTATTACAGGTTGTAATTTTGTGGTGAAACCTTGATGTGGTTCATAATTGTGTTTTGAGTGTGTCATTGTATTATTGGGTGTTTAGGATCTAGTTCTCAACAAGGACACTCGGCGAGGGGTTCGAGGTAGAACAAAGGAATATTTTTGCAATTGAGGTAAGAAGAGTGGACATCTGTGCACGGGGTATATGTTTAAGCATACAACCTTGTTCCTTGGTGGAGGGTTCACAACGTTTTAATGTTTTAAAGACTTATGGAATTTTATCACTTTTGGACTATGTTTTTTTTTTTGTTGGATTAAGTTTTAAGACTTGAAAATGTTTTATTTTGAAGAAATAGTGAGATCTCATGCCTTGTTTATTTCAATAAAATAGTATTTTAAATGGTTATTTAATTTATTGATTTAAATGGACTTTCATAAGTGACGTCTCGGGAAATCGGGGCATTACAGATATCAAACAAGGAAATGATGAATCTCTAAAGAATTATATACAAAGATTAATGAAAGAGGCCAACAGAGCAACTGCAGTAGGAGATGAGGGGAAGATGGTTGCCATGTCCTTTGGAATCACTTACCGAAGCCTTTTGTGGGATAATATACATAGGAATACAATTTCAACACTTCAACAATTTTTTGACCGAGTGGAAAAGTATATGAAATTGGATGATGAAATCTAGAAAGTAGAGAAGGGCATAAACAATCTAGGCGGATCAGCTGACCCTCCTAAGAATGGTGGAAAGAAACGTGGAAATAACGGGTCTGACCGCCATGAAGAAAAGAAGGCTAAGTCAAGTTTGAATGAGCCAACCAAGTATGAGCCTCAATTCACTAATTACACCACTCTCTCGGCCATACGGGTGGAAATATTTCTTCCGAGTCATCAAGAGGTTCCCTATCGGAAGCTTCTACCCATTTGCAAAGAGATGAGTAAGAGAGTGTTGAAAATCAGAACCAAATTAGCAAGATTTGGAATTATATAAATTATTTGTAATATATTGTCTTAATTATTTGTAATTATCAACAAAGATGTTTGTTTCCTAGTTTATATAATTTTGTTCCTCATTCTTAGGGATTAGAATAGTCTAGAATATTTTGTAGGATATTGACAAATATCATATACCCTGTATTTGCCTATTTAAAGGCTCTAATTCTATCAAAATAATTATAATTTTTTTTTCCTCTGAGTTTTTATGGTATTAGAGCCAGTGTAATGACCTAAATTTGCTAATAAGGCTTGGAGACTTGATTAGTGTGCCGGGAGGGCAATAATTGTTATATCGCATTAATTTATGTGAATTTAATGAATATGTGATTTGTACCACGTGAGTGTGGTGTTATTATTGTGATGCACGTGCCGAGACGGTCCTAGAGAGCTAGTTAACTCAAAAGTCACAACGGGATTTTATACCCGGCTCGGGAGGAGCCTAGGGGTATTTTGGGGAATTTTGTGAGTTGAGTTGAGAACTAGTGGTTATAGTTATTGGTGATTGAGTAACCTGGGTAACCATTTGTAACTGCTGTGAGTAACAAGTTTAGATGGAAAATGGTAGAATTGAAATAGAAGTGAATGGACTAGTGTGCCCTTAAAGGTGTAGTTAGGAAAGGATTATTAGGAGGGGTAATATGGTCATTTGGCAGGGGGTTTAGACAAAGTTCAGCTGGGTTAAAGTGGTACACGGTTTAGGCTTGGTCATATTTTGGTTTTGTTAAAAATAGAGAGAAGAAAAGCTAGAAGGAAAAGCTAGGGCAAGAAGAAGAAGAAGAGGTGTAGAAGGAGCTGAAATTTTGAGACTTAGGAGAAGAAGCAAGGGAGCTTAGGGTTGGATTCTTCATTCAAGGTAAGGATTCTATGTAAATTTAAGGCTTGTTCTGTTTTGATTTGAGAAATTTAAATGCATGAGTTAAGTTTTTTTTTAAGTTTTGGTTGAGGTTGCTGAAATTAGAAATCAAAGGGTGGATTTTGGGTGTGATTGTGTTTTGATCTTGATACTAGTGTTTATGGGTTGTTGGATGGTTCATTTGAGGCTTTAAATTGATCTTGGGGTTTAGGTAATTGTTTGGGATGATTTGGAGGGGTTTTAGCTCAGGAAAAATGCAAGAGAAAACCCAGAAATCTGGGTTCGCGAAGGAGCGCCGCGGCGCGATGTTGCATCAGGATTTGGGGCTAGCCGCTGGGTGCCGCGGCCCTTGAGGGGAGTGCCACGGCCCTAGGCCATTTTGACAGCCAAAAATTTGGGTTTTTAGGGATTTTGCCTGGGGACTCGGGGGATGGTTACAATGTATTGTTTTAAGGAATTAGAGGTCCCGAGAGTACGGGATGGGTACCGGGCAGTGGTTTTGGGTTGGTTAGTATTAAAAAGTGTTTTATGTGTGTTGTGACTAGGATTTCGGAGAGGCTCGTGCTAGAGGACCGTGCTTGTGGCCTTGGTGCATCAGAAAGCTCAAGATACAGGTAAGAAAACTGTAGCACCCGAGAACAGGGCATGGGCCCATAGTGTTATTGCAGGGCATGCCCCTAGATTGTATTACGTGCTAATGTATAACCTTAAATGAATTATTATATGATTGAATGATTATTTCGAGATGTACTATATGTGTGATTATAATGAAATGAACGGATAAGGCCGAGAGCGGCGAAGGCTGAGAACGGCCGTGGGGCTGGAAGTAACACTTAGCACGTGAAGTGCTTGTAGACAGGGTGGGACCCCAATGGATACAAGGGATATCCTTACGGTGAGGACTGAGACCCCAGGCTTAGGTAATGCCTCTGGGACGGCATGGCCGTGTTTATTTAGTTTGATGGAATACTTGTTTATCTATGGATAATTTGATATGTTAATTATATAATTCGCATATGTTATATATTGTATGAGTTTTCTTGCTGGGCTTCGGCTCACGGGTGCTCTGTGTTGTAGGTAAGGGCAAAGATTGAGTCAACCAGCCATGAGTACGGAGAGCGTGAAGCGACGCGTACATGTTTGGCTTGCCCGACTGCTTTGGTTGGGGGTTTATTCGGGAAATGGCTGTAATAATCTGTGATTTTAATAATTAATCAACTGTAAACTTATTTTAAGTTGTAAATAGTTTTCAAACCTTATTTTGGGATCCCAAATAATAAATACTTGAAGTTTTCATTAAAGTAAAGCATTTTCAAAAGATTACAGCCTTAACTTTTGCTTAGTCACACTTTTGCTTTAAAAACCTCGGTTAGCGAGTTAATTGCACAAAGTTTTGATTTAAAACTCACTTAGTAACGGCTCTAAGGAAGTAGGGCGTTACAGCCAGGTTCTTTCCAAGCCATTTTAGCCTCTCTTTAGGTCTCAATTAGCCACACACAAACATGTCTGAAATTTTTGAAAACACTGCTGCCATCCCTACTGTTCTAACAGCCCCTTCTCAAGCTACAGCCACTAAAATAGCCCACTCTGAATCCCACTCTATTCAGGTCACTACCATATGACTGAATGGGGAAAATTTCTTATGGTGGTCACAATCAGTGAGGATGCATGTGCGTGGGAGAGGCAAGATTGGTTATCTAAGTGGAGACACTAAGGCGCTTGAAAAAACTGACCCCAACTATGATGTTTGAGATGCTGAAAACTCCATGATTATGGCCTGGTTAGTCAATTCTATGAATGAAGATATTAATGCTAACTATATGTGTTTTTCCATAGCAAAAGAATTATGGGATAAGGTGACCCAAATGTATTCAGATTTGGGAAATCAGTCCCAAATATTTGAATTGCAACTGAAACTTGGAAGTTCTCAACAAGGAGATGATGATGTGACAAAGTACTTTAATTCTCTGATGAGAATGTGGCAGGATCTCAATTTATTTGATGACTATGAATAGGAGAGCACTAAGAATCTCGCTCACCATCAGAAAAAAATTGGAGGATGATCGGATCTTCAAATTTCTTGCTGGACTTAGAGTCGAATTTGATGAGGTTCATGGACGTATCATTGGTAGACAGCCTTACCCAAAATAGGTGAAGTGTTCTCTAAAGTTAGGCATGAAGAAAGTCGTCGGAATGTCATGCTGGGAAAAAAATTAGGTGAACCACTTGAAAATTCTGCCCTTATTTCTGATGCTAATACTGCTCGTTTCTCTGAAAAACAACCATCTTTTAATGGCCGAGCACGTTTTTGGTGTGATTATTGCAACAAACCAAGACATACTCGTGAGACATGCTGGAAATTACATGGCAAATTGGCTGATTGGAAGAGCACTAGAGATGGCGGAAAGAAGAACAACTATCCTACTCCAGCTGCACACGAAACCTCCAATCTGAACCAAATTCTCAGCAAAGAATAGCTTGAACAACTTCTGAAATTGCTAAATTCAGATCCACAATCTAGCACTCCTCATGTTGCTTTGGCATAAATAGGTAGAAATTCGAATGCTCTTTCTAGCTCTCTATTGTTTGCACCTTGGATCATCGATTCTGGTGCCTCCGACCATATGACAAATAATTCTACATTTTTTAACTCCTATTTTCCTTGTTCTGAACATAACAAAGTTCGCATTGCAAATGGTAGTTTTTCACCAATCGCAGGAAAATGATCTATAAAAATATCCAATAATATTGAATTAAAATTTGTTCTCCATGTCCCTAAATTGTCTTGCAACCTACTTTCTGTTAGCCAGCTATCAAAAGACTATAACTGTCGTGTTGTTTTCTCTAATTCTTACTAAGAGTTTCAGGACCAGATTTAAGGGAAGACGATTGGCAGTGCTAAAATGATCAATGGCCTCTATTATTTTGATGATTGTTGTGAGTGCGGACAAGTTCAAGGTCTAAGTGGTAGTACTAGTTCTACTTATGAAACAATAATGCTTTGGCATCAACAGTTAGGGCACCCTAGTTTTCTCTATTTGAAACATCTATTTCCTAGTTTGTTTAAAGGTGTGGATTTGAAGTCTCTTTATTGTGAACATTTCCATTTATCTAAAAGTCATCGTAATTCTTATAAACCTATTGGATATCGCATGTCTCGTCTTTTTATCTAATTCACAGTGATGTTTGGGGACCTTCAAAGGTTACAACTTTGTCTGGAAAAAAATGGTTTGGCACTTTCATTGATGATCATACTCGATTGTGTTGGGTTTATCTTATGAATGCTAAAACTGAAGTTGAATATTTGTTTAAAGACTTTCATAAAATGATTGAAAACCAATTTCAAAGTAAAATAATCATTCTTCGAACTGATAATGGCACTAAGTATTTTAATCAATACTTAGGACCTTTCTTACGGTCTAAAGGCATTATTCACCAGTCCACATGTCGTTTCACCCCTCAACAAAATGGTATTGCTAAACGTAAAAATTGTCATTTACTTGAAGTAAGTCGAGCTCTAATGTTTTCTATGAACTACCTAAGTATTTATGGGGTGAAACTGTTTTAACTTTATGTTATTTAATAAATAGAATGCCTAGCCGAGTTTTGAACTATCAAACCCCCTTGAGTTGTTTTCAAAAGAATTTTCCAGCAAGTCGCTTAACCTCTAAACTTGATTTAAAAATATTTGGTGTGTGGTTTTTGTTCATATTCCTTCACAATTTCACTCCAAGTTAGATCCTAGAGTAGAAAAATGCATTTTTTGGGGGTATGCTTCAAATAAAAAAGGATATAAATGCTGGAATCCAGTAACAAAAAAAATTCATGTCAGTATGGATGTAATATTTTTTGAAAAACAACCTTATTTTGAAAAAACTCATCTAGAGGGGGAGAAAAGTTATGAAGATCAGTTTTGGGATTTAAATACCACTACTCCTATTCCTAGAATTTACTCATTACCTGATTACCAAAACAACAACCAGATTCTAAATGATGTTTCCAATGTTCCAACCCATGAAAATGTTGATGATTTAAGTCATTCGTATGTTGACACACAAGCAGAAGTACCACCAAATAATCTTGAACTTCATGTTTATACTAGACAACGATTTCATCAAACTAATGAAGATCAATTGATTATTCCACCCCAATCGTCTCCTCCAAAAACTGGTCTCTTGGATACCTTAGGTGATTCTTCTCCTAAAAATTATAATAATCCTATTTTTTCTGATCTAGATCAACCTATTGCACTTAGAAAAGGAACTAGGTCATGTACCCAACATCCTATTGAAAAATATCTATCCTACCATAGATTATCATAAAATCATAGAGCATTTACTTCTAATATTTCTCATGTGTTTGTACCAAGAAACATCTAGGAAGCATTAGATGATCCGGATTGGAAGATAGCAGTTTTAGAAGAGGTGAAAGCTATTCATAAAAATTTGACATGGGAAGTGGTTGATCTACCACAAGGGAAGAAAACATTTAGCTGTAAATGGGTCTTTACAATCAAATACAAAGAAGATGGCAGCATACAGAGACACAAAGCGAGGCTAGTGGCAAAAGGCTTTACTCAAACCTATGGCATAGGTTTCCAGGAGACCTTTTCTCCTATTGCTAAGTTAAACTCATTCCGCATCTTACTTTCTCTAACAGTTCATCATAACTGGCCCTTATTTCAACTGGACATTAAAAATGCATTCCTAAATGGTGAACTAGAAGAGGAGGTGTTCATGGAGTTATGTCTAGGATTTGAAGGAAAATTTGAAAATGGAAAGGTATGTAAACTAAAAAAATCTTTGTATGGCCTTAACCAGTCACCACGGGCTTGATTTGAACGTTTTGGAAAGGCTGTAAAAAGACATGGCTATAACCAGAGTTAGGCTGATGACATCATGTTCTACAAACACTTGAGAAGTGGAAAAATAGCGGTGCTTATCGTCTATGCTGATGATATAGTTTTGACAAGGGATGATTACACAGAACTTGCAGAGATTAAAAAATTGTTGTCAAAATATTTTGAAGTCAAATATCTTGGAAACCTAAAATATTTTCTTGGTATGAAGTTTGCAAGGTCTAAAGAATGGCTTGTTTTCTCACAACACAAGTATGTTCTGGATTTGTTAAAAGAAACAGGTCTACTTGGATGTAAACCTGCTGAAACACCTATGGAATACAATATAAAGCTTCAGCCTAAAAGTTCAGATGCATATGTGGACAAAGAGTAGTATCAACGATTAGTGGGAAAACTCATATACTTGTCTCACACCCAGCCAAATATTCCCTTTGCAGTAAGTGTTGTAAGTCAATTCATGCATTCTCCTAGAGTAGAACATTTTGATGCATTCTCCTAGGGTACTTAAAAGGCACTCTAGGAAAATGTTAGTTGTTTAGAAAGAATGATACTCTCGGAGTAGAAGTTTACACAGATGTTGATTGGGCAGGAAGCGTCACTGACAGAAGATCAACCTCGGGCTACTTGTAACGCCCTGGTTACCCCAGAACAGTTACGGTGAACCGGAAATTTGACTCGTTACCTGAGTCCTTTGGTTAAAAACGTGCTTCTAAGTATTATTAGCAGGCTAAGGTGGAAAACCAATAAAAAGGAAAGGATATATTTTATTAAGTACATAAAACTGTTCATGGGCCCATAAAAACATTTACAAGTTATTTACAACTCAAAATGGTCACTACTGTTTCAAATTTACAAACCCGCCGACCTAAGCGGCAAAAATAGGGTAATCCCCCTAGTTTCTCTGAGAACTCCTTGGCTGTGGTGGTCAAGCGGCCGCATATGTACACACCACCAACTAAGCTCTCCACTCAAGGTTGGGTGAGCTTTTCTTTCCCTTTACCTACACCACATAGCACCCATGAGCCAAGGCCCAGCAAGAAAACACAATATAGCATGATATAATATCAACAATGATCATAATAATCATTCAGGGCTATAAGTCCAAAATAGAGGAGTGACAATTAGAAAAGTCACTAAGGTGGGTATAGTTCCCAATAGCCATGTGACGATAGGGTCACCAGGGCTTAACAAATAAGTGAACCTTTCACTAGCTTAAACAGGATAGGTGCATGATGACTATTCTCCAACATAACCTTCCTCATGACTCTATAGTCATAACTATGGAATATTGTTCCTTAGCCACGTGACAACCAGTCACCTAGGCCTTAGGCCCTGGCTTTGAGTAATTAGTCTTAGACTAGCCAAGCGCTTATAAGTTTCATCGACCTTAGGGTCGGTCTAGCATTAATGCCTTAGAATCATTCAATGCTGATATCGATTAGATCTAATCTTCATTCGGCCCTGCGTTCAGGACGCTTATGCCATTTCTGGCTTTTAGGTCAGTGATACGCGACAAGTGTCGTCCCTGACTAATCAGTGCCATACACAAGTAAACAACATTCGCTAGCATTTAATATGCAATCAATGTCCACATTTATCAAACAACATGCCTCAACAACAATCATGCATGTCATATACACAGGGTGCAGTTTTCTTACCTCCAATTCGAGCAAGAATGAATAAAAGAACGACCCTTGAGAACGATCTGACTTTTAGTCCTTTAGCGGTCACCTAGTCATAACCAAATATGGGACACCATCAATAAAATGATAAACAAAGGTTCCCAAACCAAGATCTAGCCTCTGGGACATCAATCCCCACTAATCCGGGTAGTAGGAACAATCCCGAGGCCTAAAACCAAGTTCCCGGGGCCAAAACACTCAAACGGGCTCAAACCTGTCCAAGGGCTGTGGCCCTAACACCTTGGGCCGTGGTCCCCAGCCACTCCAGGAGCAAGGGTCACGACACCCTACACCTAGGGCCGCGGAACCCAGCAAGGAAAAATCACTCCACCAGCTTCTTCGAGCTAGGGCCGCGGCACCCAAGAATAGGGTTGCGGCCCCCAACCCAGAACCATCCCCAAACTCATTTTCCATCATCCCAAACACCCCAAAAACATACCTAAACACTTCCAAATCAAAAAATAAAAGTTCCCAAGCTTCCCAATGATCCAAAACCATCAAATACCGAGGCTCAATCGAACCAAAAACTCAACGATTCACAAAATCCAATTCTAAGCTTAGAAACTCTAAAAACTCAAAACTTAAAACTTAGATTACCTTTGATTGGGTTGTTTCTCATCAAATCCTTCAGTCAAGAAGCTTCTAATATTTCCTAGGATCGCTATGCCTCGATCCTCGCCTGATTCCGACTCCTAGAACTCGAGATTTCCTTGAAAATGCTTCGAACGGTAAAATGAACTAACGAGAAAGAACAAGAGGTTTTCTAACGTACGTTCTATCTGACAAGTTACTTCAAGCTTAAGTAACCTCAAATAAAACCTAGTGCTCGGGGTCCCAAAAACACCCCCGGGGACATTATAGTCAAAACTCCCAGAATTTCCTCCTGATCTCAATAACTCCCAATTTATCATCAAATAACTTTCTCATTACTCAATATCCCAATAAAAGACCCCCGTTATGACAAAACTGCTAATTCATAATATAAGACCGTCTCATGCTGAGTAGCTCGAATATATCTCCATAATAATGGGATCTCATTCACAAATCACAATATGCACCCAAATATACAAATATGCCATCAACGGGCCAAATTACCAAAACACCGTAATAATCAAATGTGGACCCACATGCATGCATATAACATTATAATATAATTCACATAAACATGCATATATTCATTGAATGGCATAATTAAATAATTATGGCCCTCCCGACCTACTAATGCATCCCTTAAACCGCATTAGGGATTTCGGGGCATTACACTACTGCACCTTTGTGGGATGAAACTTAGTTACTTTGCGTGGTAAGAAACAAAGCGTGGTGGCACGAAGTAGCGCTGAAGCTGAATTTAGAGCAGTTGCACTTGGCATTTGTGAGATATTATGGATTAAAAACTCCTTGAAGAACTAATGATTGGAGTTCAATCACCAATGAAGGTTTATTGTGATAACAAATTAGCTATCTTAATAGCTCACAATCCTGTTCTTCATGATCGAACCAAACATGTGGAAATTGACAAACATTTTATAAAAGAAAAATTGGAGAACGGACTCATCTGTATGCCTTATGTTCCCACTACAGATTAGATTACAAACATTCTCACTAAAGGGTTACCAACCAAGCAGTTCAAATACTTAATTGGCAAGTTTTTCGTGAAAGTCATTTTCTGTCCAACTTGAGGGGGAGTGTTGAAAATTAGAACCAAATCAGCAAAGATTTGGAATTATAAAAATTATTTGTAATATATTGTCTTAATTATTTGTAATTATCAGCGAAGATATTTGTTTCCTAGTTTAGATAATTTTGTTCCTCGTTCTTAGGGATTAGAATAGTCTAGAATATTGACAGATGTCATATACCTTGTATTGGCCTATTTAAAGGCTCTAATTCTATCAAAATAATCATCATATTTTTTCCTCTGAGTTTTAAGAAAGACATGAATACGTTTTGTCGTTTCCATGGAGATTATGGTCACGACACGAATAAATGCAATCACCTCAAGGACGATATAGAATTTCTTCTCCAGTTGAGCAGGTTGAAAAAGTGCTGGGTAGATAAACCTCAAGGAGAAGGAAGCAACAATAATCCTAGGTTCAAACGACAACGATCTCCACCTTTCCAACCCGAGCCTGTGGACTTTACCTTAGACACTATATGTGGAGGTCCACACTTGGCTGGGGATAGTAATAAAGCAAGGGAGAGATATGCCTGGACACTTCGACATGAGTTGGATGCAAGATTAGAAGTCATGACTGTTGAGGAGTGACCTTCAAAGAATCCTCGGTACGAGAGTGAGTCTCTTACTTTCACAGAGGATGATGCTAGACACGTGAGGTATCCTCATAATGACTCGCTCGTCATTACAATCCAAATTACAAATATGAAGGTGAAGAGGTGCCTGGTTGATACGGGAAGCTCGGTGGACATTATCTACAAGTTCTCTTTTGAAAAGATGAAACTGTATATCAATGACTTAAAGGCATGCTCTCAAGTTATTTACGAGTTCACTGGAGAAGGATTGTCACCGGGCGGAACAATCAAATTACCGGTCACAGCAGGGGATGCTCCTACGCACGAGACAGTCATGATAAAAAATTTTGATAATAGATTGCTCATCAGCATACAATGTGGTGATTGGTTGACCACTACTCATGGCTCTACACGCAGTGGTGTCTATATGGCACCTTACTATTAAATTCCCGACCGGTGCTGGCATGGGATGTATCCAAGGAAACCAAAGGGAAGCTAGGGAGTGTTACAATGCTTCGGTGGTCAAGGCACAGAGGGGAATCAATGAGAATAACATGATTGTGTGTGGAGACTAGGCAGAGAACAACCATATACTAGTTGAATCTTTGGACTTTATTGAAGAAAAACGAGAAAAGGCATGCTTGGGAGTTGCTACCCATCAACAAAAGGTGGCCCACTATTTTAATTCCAGAGTTACAGATCGAAAGTTCCAAGTTGGTCCTCAGAATGGTGTTTGTCAAAGACCCAACAGCTGGAGTGCTAGGACAAAATTGAGAAGGACCATATCAGATTGAGCAAGTCATACCACCCGACACTTATAAACTTTCTCGGTTAAATGGTGAGTTGATCAGAAACTACTGGAATGGCGAGCACCTGAGGAAATATTATCAATATATACTGCTTATAGAGTGGTAGCTAGAATTCAAGAGTTTTACTTGTTATTTAAGTTTGTTTATGCGCTGGTTATTTATTGACCAACCATTTATTTTATAACAATTTTTGTTTGTTTGAGACTCGTTATTAGACACGTTTTGTCCTTTTTACAAGTAATAAAAGAGATCACGCACAGTGCGGTCGATTCTTGCTACAAATATGCATGTGTGTTAATTTTTCGAACAGTGTTCAACTGGTCGGTAAAATCAGACAGTGTTCAACTGGTCGGTACATTCAAGTAGTGTTCAACTGCTCGAATATTTTCCATATATTCTATGTGTTTCACGAGTAATTAACTGCTCGAATAGATTCGGTCAAGTAGCAAGTGACCAAGGATCTTTCAACCCTCGATCACTTGGGGGCACATAGGGTATACTGGTATATAATTCAACACAGGCAATGAGAACATGAGTTAAAATATTTGTTTTTAGGCTGACTTGTAAATTTTCGAAGTCAAAAAAGACCATTAAGCTAACTTGTTTGACAAAGCTTAAGTAACTTAGAATTTTTTAAACTTTCAAGTTAGAAGCAGATATTCGTGTGAAAATAAAAATTATGCTCATAAAATGTTAGAGCTATAAGAGTATGAGAAAGTTTACTTAGTAGGGACTTATGAAATGTCTAGAATTTCTAAGTTAGAAAATTAAGTATTCATGCGAAAATATAAGGCATACATCAGAGTGACTTTACTATTAACAAAAAACTTATAATGTTTTAAGTCTAAAAAGACTTAGAATGTTTCAAGTTAACAAAGAAAAGTAAAGTATAAATTCCAACATCTCAGCCGTACGAGAAAAATATCAACACTACTAAGCAGCAATTGTCTTCACAAAAGTATAAGAAAAAAAGAGTAAACTACTGGCCAGTTACAAAGTTTTGCTTGTCAGGTGCAAAGTTTCACTGGTCGGGAGAGCAGATATGTAACGACCCGGATTTTCAAGACTCGATAATGCGGAAATATAAATGTTTTCATTTAACAAAATGTCTCAAAAACCCATAGAAAAAAAAACTTTTTAAAAAGTCGTATGGCCATACTTAACATTTAGTTACAAACATGTTTTATAAAGATTAGAGTGAGCCTAGTTTAGGAAAATTACACAACATTTCCAAAAATAAAAAGGCTTCCCCAAAAGGTCGGTCCACATGTACATTTGCAAGGAAGACTCCAGACTCCAGCGCTCACTGCTCTGCCTTGCCCTTGCACTTACCTACAACATGAAACAACTAGGTAAGCGAAAACGCTTAGTAAGATCAACTTTCAAACAAAGCATGTAGAGAATTAGGGTTCCGGACCCTACACAATCAATTTCAAGAACGCTAAAGCGTCCTGGCAAACTTATGGTCATGCCTGATAACCAAGGACAAATTAATTCATATCTAGATAAAATATCCTGCACTCAGAAAAATCCCAGAACAAGCAGATATATTATATCACAACTATATCTTATCAACAATTATATCCCTGCACTCAGAAAATCCCAGAGCAAGCAGATATATTATATCACAATATAATTCGAGACCAACGCTCGACAATTTCCAACAATTCAGGCGTAACGCGCCCTCCAACATAATTGCTAATCTGTAAAAGAGAACCGAGTCTCCACACTAAGATCTAGCCAATAAATATTCTCATCAAGGGTAACTATCATGTTACCTAGGGCATCGCTACTTATCCAAGAGTGTAATCCAATTTACACGGTTTTACGGAGACATCTATGTTAATCAGTGGTGCTGGTGAGCAGTTGCCCCTAGGGTGTTCAGCCTCACTCTATCTTGGCAACCCCTAGTATCTCTAGGCACTCTCACTGAATGACCAATATTCACGGCTGCTATACGGGAATAACTTATCAGAGCACTTGCTCGGATTCTAACTGTCCAATGATTAAGTAAGCATGAGGGCCCCTAGGTCCCATTTATCTTGGCGCCCCTAGGTTTAACCAGCTTATCCTCATCTCATGGCCACCCGTCGCGGTAATGAACCGGACATAAATAAAATCAAGCAGTGTGACGGGGATCAACCGTCTAGGATATGACGGACTTCTACCGTTCATATTTTCTAAATCAGCACTCACTAGATTAACGTCTCTAAGCAACTTTCTATGACAACCTATATATATGCATGTATCCCTATACTAACATACAAGACAATAATCATTTCATGTTGCAGCCATACAATATAAGTTGACTTACTTGGAGTCCTTAGCGCTCAGCAAGTTTTCACCCTCCAACGTTCAGTCCAGTTACGCTTAGCCAATACTGTAGTTATCCATACAGTATACTCGGATTAATTATGGCACTCATAATTCATTATTATTATTTTGGGCAGTTTGGTCATTTTAATAAAAGTCATTTGTAAGGATTTATAATCCTTATTTGGTTTTAAACCTATTAAGGAAAGTCATACAAAATATTCTAGACTAAACCCTAAGTCTCGGGGAGACCTATCCTAAGGTCTCGGGGAGACCTATCCTAAGGTCTCGGGGAGACCTATCCTAAGGTCTCGATACCTAGGCTCGGGTATCACAATGGTATTTCCCCACAACCCGCTAAAAATCTTATTCTTTCAAGGTATCGCTATTAACCCGCACTTTCGACTAGTCGGTTAAAATATGTAAGATTTTAGCCGGTATTATATCCAGAAAATACAAATAAATTCCTTAATTATTTTTAAAGAAAATAAACTCTTTAAATTTTCCTTTTATTTTTCTTAAGGTTTTAATATCTAAAAACCGTTTTAAGAAAATTGCCTAATTTGTCTTAATTAAGAAAACCGTTAAAAATTTCTCATCTTGACTAATTAATTTTCCAAAAGCAATTAATAAATTTTACTTACTAGAAAAATAATTCATTTAATTATTTTCTCAAAATATAAGGTTTTAAACCCTCTTTTATTTATTAACTATTAATAAATTAAATCTCTTATTTTTAAAAAGAATAAAAACTCTTTAATAAAAATAATTCATTTAAACTTAAAGGGGTAATTTTAGTGAAAATATGATTTCAAGACTTACCATTTTATATATTGAAATAAACAAAATTTTACTTTTTACCTTATGTTCCAAAATCTCATTTTTTTTACACTAAGTGTGAAAAACCTATTTTTCACATTTTTAACTACATACTTCGTTAGTTCATAACTTGAAATTTACTTACCCAATTGTTACCAAAATTTCCCAATTCCATTTTTGTTATGCCATTTAGGTCTTTGTAAAATCTTAGGTCAAAATGAGCATTTTTTATTGGTGAAATCATTTTCCAACAATGAGGTAAAAATGACCTTATTTTCAAGTCCTTATTTTTTCCAAACTTTGACAGTTAATAACTTTCAAACCGTTCAATATTTTCTTACCAAATTTTACAGTGGAATAATAGGTTATGCCAGAAATATGTCCACAAAATTTTAGAAAAAACTGGGTTCATTTGCCCTATACAGTGGCTGTCCAAACTTGGTTCCAAAAATAAGAATACGAAAAAAACAGTTTTTTACCTAAACTTTGAAATAGCATAACTTAATCATTTCTAAACATTTTTTTGTGTTTCAAAAGCTCAATTTTATGTACTCAATCTCAACAACATCACAGTACAAATTTAATTTTACAAAAACAATATACAGTGGCTGCTTGACCCCTTGGAAGTCACAGCTTAAAACATGTTTTGTTTTAGGGTATCCTACAAAACCCTTGGGGGTTTTGGTTCCCATTTTCAAAAATCAATACACATGCATCATAAAAATTATTAAACAAATACCATAACCTTATTACATCACCAACAAGAAACTTTAAGCATTAAATATACAAAATAATGCTTAAAACTAAAAACCCTACAACAAAATCATCAAAAGTAAACTTTTTACCTCTTTGGTGTTCTTGCTTAAGGTTTGGACCTTCCTATTAGCTTTGGCTCCTCCAAAACCTTTCAAAAACCCTAACCAAATTCCCCCAACAACATAGTTAATTAGCTATTTGAAACTCTATGCTTAAAACTTTACAAAAGCCTAGATTAGTGATGCTTTACCTTAGGGAAAAATACTTCCTACACCAAGACTTAGCCTCCAAGTTTTCCTTGGTGTTCTTGAGGTTGAATATTGAGGGAACACTTTGAGAGGTCCTCAAAAAATCAGATGAGTGAATGAGAGAGGGAGAGTGATCGGTTCTTAGTGTGGGAATTGCTCACAAAACTCTTCAAAATATCACAAAGTACTTGAGTGCTTTTCTACCCACTTGCCTACTTGACTTCTTCATTAAATGGGATTTAATCTTTATAAAATTGGGTTCACACCACTCTAAAATACCACATGGCCGGCCAACCCTTGCTATATATATGATCATTTCAATTATTATTATTATTTTTTTATAAAGGTTATTAATGTTTCATAAGAAGAAAAGTCCAAATTGGCTTTTGACACCTTTTTCACTCTTATTAAGTTTTAATCACCAAACTTAACATTAATTAATTAAATTAAATGTCTCTCACATTTAATTTAATTAATCACATAATAAAATTTATCCTAAGGTCCATTCATGGAATAAAATTCCCCATTTCGGCAAAATTAGGCATTTAGCACAAAATGCCTTAAAATTTCCATTTTCTTTTAGGTTTATTATTTTTGACCAAACTTTAACTTTTATGAATGTATTTTATGCCCAAAATATAATTGCCATGATTTTTCATTTTATTTTTCGAGATTTTTACCCGATCAGGGTTTTTGTGTCGGTCCAGGACCGAAAGTCTTATCTTGACTTTTAAAATCACAAAATTCATATTTTGGCTAGCAATAACTCATGGAATACTTACAAACAAAATATAATATTATTTAAAATAATATTCTTAACCTGGGGGAAAAATCCCG
Organism: Humulus lupulus; assembly: GCF_963169125.1. Taxonomy (NCBI): domain Eukaryota; kingdom Viridiplantae; phylum Streptophyta; class Magnoliopsida; order Rosales; family Cannabaceae; genus Humulus; species Humulus lupulus. The sequence goes on along the minus strand of NC_084798.1, from coordinate 77,300,508 downwards.
ACCCGAGTTGTTTAAAGGTACCCGAAAATGCAGGACGTTACAAGATACAACTTCCCTGGTCGGCTGAGCATGCATAACTGGTCGAGTAGGAAACTTCGTGGTTGGATAGGAAGCTCTCTGGTCGACTAAGAGTGTCTACTGGTTGGGTATACTAGTCTCTGGCTGGTCAACATTGTCGTCAACATCCAGGACCTCCTCTGGTCGGAATGATAGAGCAGGAGAGGTAGGCACAGTGCGAGGTGGAAGAGTTGCCTCCTCACCAACCTTGGCTTCGCATTTGGTGAGCTCTTCGGCTTTTGATTCTTTAGAGAGAACTTTGAGGTTGAGAGGCTTGTTTAACTTCCAAATCTAATAGAAGCAATTGAAGCAGATTTCTTCATAACGAGCTAGATTAGTTTCCTTTTCCTATTTCAGCTCTTCATTCTCTTGAGTCTTTTTCTCCAGTTGGACGGTCAATGTCTTATTGGCCTGGGTTTGCTTGCTGTTCTCATCAACCAACTCCTTCAATGATCTATCTCGGTCAACAATTGTTTTCTCCGCCTGCTCAGTCTTTTCTTGGAGATCTTTCTTAGACTTAGTCAGACTTTCAATCTTTGCCGGGCTTCCACCAATTGATCATTCAATACCTTGACTAGCTCCTTATAATCAACTGCTCGACGTTGAGCATGACTAATAGTGATGAGTCCCTGAAATGGATAACTAGAAAAGTATTCAGAATAAATAATAAGAAAGTGAATGTTTCTGATAAGATGCTTACACTCATAATTTGAGCAAGGCCTTTATGAAGGATAACTTCAACGATTTTTTGGGGCAAAGTCTCAAAGTCTGAGTTATCATTGAGTGGTGAAGAGTATGGTCTAGTAACTCTTTGCCATACTCACTAGCAATGCGAAGGGGCTCGCTTAAGGAGGTTGATCGAGTAGTTTGTAGGCTGGCAGAAGAAGGAATAGACGGAGGAGTCAAGCGTGGGATAGTGACTAACTGATCAGATGGTCTCACTTGATTAGGTGGTGTAGTCCTCATGACCTTGCTGGGAGGATTCACGATACTACCTTCACTAGTTTCCTCTTTTGGGCAGAGGGAGTGTTGAACTGCTTGAACAAGTCAGGACCTACAAAAAAGTAAAGCAAAAACCCGGTCAATGAAAATGAGAAATAAATATAAGTGAATGAAAAGTTCTATTGTGACCACATGACTCTACAGAATTTCATCACAATCATTCTAAAATAGTTATCTAGAACAAAATAAATTATGGTTATTGTTAGTAGAAAAAACCTGAGGTTAGGATTTCATTGAAAATGTCGTCCTCGTCTTCCAACGATGAGTTGTCTTCTCTAAGGAGCTCAGTGCTTTTTCCTTTCCCAGGCCTAATAGGGAAGGTAGGTCAGTGAGAATTTTCAAGAAGAGGCTCTCTAATGATAAGACCACCTACTCGGCGTGGCTGAGGAGAAGGTTCAGGAGAAAACTGGTCAGTCACAACTTCGGTATCGGCATTAGACTGACCAGTCGTATCTGCTTCATCAGTTGTGCTGCCCACAACAATATCTTGGTTGTCCTGTAACAATCCCGCCAATTGAAGATTCTCCAAGGTGGCCAAGTGCTTACCATCCTTCTCCTCAATGGGCATGTTAGCAAGATCCTCTACCTGGGAATGCATTTCCCTAGTTGGGAGAGGTTGATTAAAAGGGCATGCGTGCGTGAAAGCCAGGTTGTTGGCTTTGATGTCTGGAGTAAGAAAGTATTCCATATAATACTTTCCAGGTTTCGATTTATGCGAAATGCTATGAAGATACTTAACCCCTTTTTGCCTATGAAAGAAGTGGAAAAAACCTACATTCTTGTGGCTGGGGTTATTCCTATGATCGAACAAATAGTGTACCTCATGAGGAGTAGGTGGGTTCCAACCTTGGAAGTGGTAGAGAATGTATAAGGCAGATAGGGCTTGTATCCCATTTGGAGCAATCTGGAAGGAAGAAACATTACAGTAATCTGCTATTGACCTAAAGAAAGGATACAAAGGGATAGTAGCTCCTGCATAAATGTGATACCTAGACCAGGCACAATAGGCACCACTAGGGTTATTGGCTCTCTGGTATGGGTGCAGGCATACCACATTCACTCCTTCAAGTCTCAAAGTTTGAATGTGTCTATTGAGAATTTCGAAGTTCAGCCTAGAAGCCTTAGCTACGAACCATGAAGGAACACGATCATCTTATTTCCTCGATTTGAGTGTAGCAGTTTGTTAGATTTCTATGGCAAAAGTCTGGGTAGCCTTTCTCTTGGGTTTTCTAGTGTTTTTAACTTGGCGAGGAGGCTTTGAAGAGGCTTCATCTCAACTTCTTCTAATAAAGTTTCTCCCACAAAAGGCAGTTGTTCCACCACCTTTTGCGTTTCTCTACAAGCTACTTGGGGATCTTGTTCCTGAGGGAGTCGATTGGACTTTTTCACCCTCATCAATTTGTGCTGACTTTGCTGCTTAAGGAATTACTCTTCGTGGAGGATGTATAAAGTTGTCCGCGGAAGGATTTTCTTGAGACGACAAAGATGGTCCTCGGGAGTACATTTACTAGGATATTTGGATGAAGAATCACTACTCTAAGGAGTGTCACTTGACTTGGGAGATGAAGAATCAGAGTCTGTTTGGTTGTCACCTCCCCTGTAGTCGAAATAATTCATCTACAAAAAATACAGGGAGGTGAGTAAACTAAACAGAAAATGAATGCAAAGTAAAAATATTTACTGCCCAGATAAAAATGTATGTGAGCAGTAGTGATAATTTTAAGTAATTCACAAAGAAAAAAGAAATTGTTTTTGGGTGTTATGTGTTAGGGGACATTAGGCCTATAGTTTTGTGCTATATGTGTTGGAACTATGAGGTTGTGTGTTTGGCTTATAGGCACGCAAACCCAGGTGGTTGGGTGAATAATCTAATCAGTTGAAACATAATGCCCAAGAGGCTTCAAAAGGTGTCTAAGGAGTCACGGCACCCGAGTGATGCGTGGTCCGGTTGGCTAGCAAGTGTCCGAGGAGGTAAAACACCCAAATATGGTTAGGGGTTCCAAAGATCCAAGGCGGCCAAAAGACTACCCGATTAGTCACAATGTTCCAAGGAGTTAGGGCCTATCCAATCAGTTAGGCATGGGTTCCGACCAGCCAAGACAAATCTGATCTACCACAAGCATAATTCCAAGCAGCTCACACGTGTTCTAAGCAGCCAAGGAAGCCGATCAGAGCAAGACAATTCGAGTAGAAGAATGCCTCTCTGATCGGTCACACATACAAATCCAAGCAGTAATTTTGTTTTAAAAAAATATCATCACTCGACAAGCACAAATTCACTCAAAAATCTGGGGCACAAACATGTTTTCTTATTCATGGAGTATAACAACAAGATCAAAGAGGGAATTTCAAGGGTTTCAAAAAGTTTCAAGAAAACTTCAAATCATACAGACCCATGAACCCGAATATGAAATGGAGGATGGGAAATCAATTTTTCTTCAAAATTTCATGAAATTGAAAGTGAAATTGGCTAACCCAAAGCCTAATCTACATCAAAACAACCACAAACGCACTATCCCACAAATATTCATCACAAAATTCCAAGGAGAGCATATCAAAAGTGGGTTTCAGCATTCACCTATTCCAACAAATATTTGTGCAAAATGCTTAAAGGTAAAGCCAAAGGAGAAAGAACTTACCCAAATGGCGGGGAAAACACTTGATTTCTTGAAAAAGCCTTTGATTTGCTTGAAGGAAGTGGAGCACCCTTGGAGCTTTGGAGGAGAATCGGCCAAGACAAGAGGAATTTCTTTTTGTGATGTATTTTTTGCTTGTGAGGGATATGTATGCGTGGGCCTATTTAAAGAGAAAGGAGGAAATTTCCAATTACCTTAAAACTCTCAGTATTCTCTTTCCCACGATTGGGAACAAATAGGTACCATTCTCATGGCTTGAAAAGTTCAGTCATGGGTTTACTTGAAAAGGTGGGAGAATATAGAAAGTCATTTATTGGAATTTTGGAACACAGAAAATATTAAAGTCACCACATGGAGGCAACTGCTAGGATATTCTCTGAATTTCTGATTGGATATTCAATTTTTGGAGATTTAACTGGTTGAACTTTTATTATTTGTGAAAGTTACTGACCGGGCAGAAGCTTTTGGACGTCCTCAATAACATTTTTCTAGAGCAAAAGTTTATCATACGAGTAAATCATATAATAAACTTGGGGGCAAATGTTATCCCCAAAATTTTAGTTCAATGACATGGCAATCATAAGTGACAAGTGGCAATGCATGGTGTCAAGTGGCATATTAATGGTCAATAAATAGGTTGACCAAGGGAAGTACAAAGGTTAGAAAATGACCTACAGAGTTGTGATATCACTGGTCAGAAGAACATTGGCTGAGAAGATGGTTGTACTTGGTTAGGATGTTATTTGCCCAACCAGGTAATAATTTAACTGGGCAAGGGGTGTTTCACCCGACCAGTTACATCAGGAAGGGGTTTCACCCGACCAGTTACATCAAAAATGGGTTTCACCTGACTGGTTACATCAGAAAGAGGTGTCACTCAACCAGCTATGTCAAATGGAGGAGTGTAGCCGACCGAATGTTTCAGAATCTTAGGAGTTAACTTCCCAGTGATTTCTTTATAGAACCTCAGTAACGACATAAGCCAGAATCACCTGTAACTACCGCGTGAATCTCTCAAATATCCCAAAGTAATAGCCATATCGTTATATTTTAAATTTATTTATTAATCAAAGTTGGTTAAAAAAACCGGAGACTCCATCAAAATGGGAGATTTTTCATGTACGATCCATGAGTCTATAAATAAAGAGCTCATGGCATCATTTTAGGAGATATGATCTTTTGGAGACTCTTAGACTTTTTGAAACCTTCTTCTTGGGACTCTGACTTGGGGATTCTTTGGGAATTTTCTAAGAGAACTTAGAGAGAGAAACTTTGTATTTTCTTACTTACACTTAAGTAACTCAGTTGGCTCAGGTTCATCTGATCTTAAGTGTAGGCTACATATATCACAACTCCAAGTGGATTAGGCTATTACCAACAAATTGGGGTTGAACCACTATAAAATTATTTGTGTCGTTATTTTCTATTCAAGGCTTACTGTCATTTTGACGTCTACACGTCGTTGGCAAAAATCGTGGTCAACAAAATGATTCACAATTATTAATCAAATATGCAATGTTATTTACCACTTGATTGTTATTTACATAGTTAATTGCGTGACTATTTGTCATTTTTCGCTAAATTCAAACGTTACAGAACCCGTCATATACATATTTTATCCGGCATAACCTAATCCCATTCAATGCAACACAAATACTCAGCCATCACACTCTCTAACTTTGGATGCCCTATCCTATATCGCTCACAAGATATGTAATACAGAATCCCACTTCTCACAAGCTTAGCTAACGCCCACATCGAATACAGCCATTCTTGCCTATCAAAGATACACCTCTGAAACGACACATTTACCCAATCACGGTGTTCACCTAAAATGCAAGCATTGTCAGAACCAGTTGATTGCCATAACCCAAAACTTCTTACACACGTTTCACTTATCACTTAACTGGACATTCTCTCCCACCATTTGTACGAACTCCCACTATACCTCTCGCGCAGAGGCCTAAAGGGCTTATGAAGCCTCCTGTCAAAACAACCAACGTGCCCCAGAAGCTGCAATTTTGACAATTCACGAAATCAAACGCACACATTCAATAATATGCAGAACCAGAATCTTTCAAATTTTACACATACTATGTCTCTCAACACTCAATAGCCATTGTCTCGATAACATGCACATAACTGCCAACAAGCGCAGTAAAAAAAACATAATAAAAAAACGCACTATCTAGTACTATAATGGCAGTTCTACAACACCTCTAACATTTCATGACGCTGCCTCATTTACTGGCGTTGATACTATTTCCATCATTCTCTCTTTGAGTTCTGATACAGCGCCAACAAACACCTCTCACACACCCTCTGCTTGGCCAACGGTACTTTTGATAGAGGATACCTCTCTGCAACCTCGCCTTCTTCAACAGCCTCACCATTTGGCATGTAAAACGAACCTAAGGCATCACCCCTCTACTTCAACTTCTCTAAGTGATGCAATGGGTAGCTAATTTCCAAGTCTCCAAGCTCACCAAGATACAGTTTTACGTCATACTCACCCACCTTCACATCAATACTCTTACAATACATTTCCAACTTCGCCTATTTCTCTTCTGGTGTATGTTTCTTGTTACGCAGCGCCAGGTCCAGATGTCTTGCTATATCCACCTCTACAATCCTCACAAATTTTTGTTTGGTAATTTGCCGATCTCTGATCCATTGTCTCGTGGTCTCTATTTTTGCTTCTTCCATTTCCTACGAAGCACACCAATCAAAAATTTAAAACGTATTCATCACCAAAAATCAAACATAACACCACCATAATAATAATTGTATTTAAATATCTCTTTCAATTTTCTTAGCTGCCATTCATTTTCGGCCATGCCATCTTCTTTCTTCTTCATTTTTGAGCTAAACAGGAGCTCTGCTTCCAGCTACTGCTTTCGTAAATCTGCAACGTTCAATTCCAGCCCTTCTACCCTTCGTTGCAATTCCTTCTTCTGCGCCTCCTCCAACTCCTTCTCTGTTTGCAATGACACCAGATCCTCCTATAAGTCATTGATCACCTCTTTCAGTTTTTGCATCAACTTTTCATGATCTTGGCAGAACAACCTCTTCTCCATCCACTTGTTGGTCATCGTCACTAAATCTGCCTTCAACTTGTCTCGTTCCATCTCAAGACCTACAGACTCCATCAGTCTCGCTTCAGTGGACGCAACCTTGATTTTCACATCTGCCAACTCTGCCTTTAGTTTCTTCATAGCATCTATAAGCACATTATGATTGGCCTCAATGCCTCTCCTCTCTTTCCGCTCCTTTTCCAGCAAAGCTGCTTGCTCGGCCATCTTCGAGCTGCTCTGCACAGCAGCGACATATTCCTTCCTCGCTACAGATGCACATACGTAGCTCTGTCCAATTAGTGACATATGTTACATCAGCACAACACATAATTTTTAACATAAATATATAACAAACAAACACTTTTACGAAGTTATCACAACCCGCAACACTTACCATCCAGATATGGTTTGATGCCTGTTGCAATAAGTCGCCCTGCGCACTCAGCGACCCAAATGCTTATGCAAGAAAATGCGGTCGACTAATGCATAACATCTCCTCCATTGCCTCCATTGATGCGTTTGGTGAACACTCCACAGTCAGAAATCCTTCTACTTTACCAGGTTCTTCTACCCCTGCCAAGGCAGCCATAGAAGCAACGAGGGCAACCAGTTCCTCGCTCACTGACGAGGCTACCACCATACTATCAGAAGCTAGTGCAGTAAGTCACGATTCAGGGAGTCGAGAAGTAAATGGAAGGGGAATCATCCCATCGTTAACATCCTCACTGAGCTCACTAGGCAGAAACACCGGCGTCTGCACAGCAGAAGACGTAAGCTAATCCATGAAGGTGTTTGGTGAATCAAAACCAACCGCAAGTGCCCCAGACTTGCCCTCTGTTTGAGATATTGACTCTTGAGACAAGGAAATCCATTCCCCTGAGGACAATCCACCCGCTTCAGAGCCAGGGCAAGCAGTGTCCATCACGCTCCGACCATTCAGGGACCCAGTGGGCTCTGACCTTTGTAGTTCAGAAGCAACTAGGGCACCAGAAACGCTGTGGTCTAAATCTTGCAACACCGTGGCAATTGCTTGACTTACTTTAATTATGCATGAAGGGCTGTCAGAGGCTTCCAAATCACCTCCGAAAGCATCTTCTAAGAGGCAGTTTTTGCGGGAAGTAGAGGCAGGACGTTTCCCTTCTGATCCTGATTTATTAGTAAGACGGATGTCAATACCTGCAGAAGAGGCAGATGTAGAAAACACTATGTCGGTAGAACTGTGAAGGACGTTGGGAGATTTGACCCTTTCAGGCGTAGTACTCAGCACCTGGATACGGGGTGGCACCTCTAACGACACATTCGTAGCCAGGAAAAAGGTCCCAGGGATCAAGTCACCTTTGAGACCAACCACAAGGGGTTTGTTCGCATTTGAACCCTCCTCTTGGGAGGACCCTGGCTTGGAAAATGGAAGAGTTGGCCTTGCCTGAGGAGCAACAAAGGAGGATCCAAGAGATGTAATGGGGAGTGACAGAACTTGCCCAAGGGGTAATTTACCAATGTGAGTTTGTGAATTGATGACGTGGAGCCCGCGGGATCAGAAGAAGAACCCCTTGGAATTCGTAGTTTAGCAGAAATCACATTGTTGTCATCTGAATCCTCATCAGAGGTTCCTTCATGTGGCTTCCGCTTCCTCAGGGTGTCCTTTGATAAAGGCACCTGTTGCAGAGGTTGGACGGTTAGAGCTTTAGAAGACGTGGAGGAGTGCCCGTGAATACGAGAGGATCTGCGAGTAGAGGCATTGGAAGATTTATCGTGGGAGGCCTTTCACTAGTGAGACAATTTTGAACTATCTTTCTTCTTGTACTCAGGGGCACCTTGACGCTTAGTACATGTCGCGAAGGTATCCAAACACACCCTCTCTTATTCGGTCCTTGTCAGTCCTAAGGAGCACGAAGCAGGGGCAGAACTTTTTAAGAAATCTCCTAAGTGCTTCACACATGTGGCAGTAACTTTAGTAAGGGACATATCCCCTCTTTGGGCCCTGATTCGCATGGGACCCATATCAATCCTGTCTTGAAAGCAGAGGAGGGTCATAATTTGCATACAGTAGGGGTTCAGAACTCCCTTGATGCTAATGGCATTCTCCTTAAAATCATGAAGGAGACCTTTCTCTGACAACAAGACTTGCCTCTCAGGGTTTATGCTGACTTGAGGCCAGGAAAAATCTGTGACACAAATCAAAAGCCAAATTATTTAAGGCTATACAAATAGTTATTCAAAAAAATGGGAAGGAGAAGCAAGGAAGAGTCAAGACATACCGTTAATAAAAACCCTAGCAAGGGGGAAGATTTCCTTCGGCAAAAACTCAGGATACCATGTGCCCCCACGGCAAGAAAGTATTTGTCCCAATTCCGTAGGGGAATTGTCAAAATCAGTGAAAATGGTGCGATCTTTCTTTGGGGAAAGGTAAAACGTCTTCTAGGGTTTGCCTTCCACAACCTTGTTTGTCGACTTGGTAAAGCATGTGTATATGTCGCCTGATTGGATGTCAACGTTACGGAGAGCTTCGATCATTTGGGCTCCAACGATGTATTGAATAGCGTTCGGAAGAAATTGTGAAATATGGGCCCCAGAATTTGCAATTACCTGAACCAACAGAGCTAGGAGGGGGAACCGAAGCCACTCTATGTGTCTTAAACTCATGATAATTTCCCCAGGTTTGACTACATCCTTAAATCGTCATTCTTTCAGTTCAGAGTTAGTTAATACCTGGACTGTAACATTGTCAGGAACGTCAAAAGACTTGCAAATACGATTAAAAGCCACCTTGTACCCTTCTCGGTCCATCGGTTTGGGGGATGCATGAGAAGACATTCTCGTAAGAAGTCAAGCAAGAAATTATCTTTAGAGATGGAGGATTGACGTACTTAGGGTTTTTTTTCTTTCTTTCTCTAGAAAATTGAAAATGAAGGAGAGATTTCTTGAGAAAGAACTAGGTGACTGTAAAGTGGGAAAGTAATGAGAATACGAATGGGCAAAGTTTGAGTGCGACAACTGAGATTGCATTAATTCGAAGTGACAAATGTCAAACTATGTTGTGATTATTCACATGTGGTTAACTTTGATCGAAAGAACAACCATACAATGGGTGAAAATTTTGGAAGACAAGGAGTTGGCCCATGATTTGAATAGTCTAATAGCGTATCAAATTCAAATCTTGGACCGAGGGGCAATTTTTGGGCTCAAAATCTTCAGCCCAAATTTCTTGTTATTTTTGGGAATAAGTAAAATGGAGCGTTTTGCCCAAACAGAGGAGAAGCTGTTAGAAGCCATGGGTCAGAGGCGGATCTCTCTTCTATCCTCTACAAATTGAATGGGCGAAAAGACATTCTAGCAGGAAATTCCGTTATTTTAACCAATCAGGGAGTAGATTGTACAACTAGCTTTCTAATGTTTTGTCCTATAAATATCACTTCGCTAAAGAGGAAAAAGGATACTGACTTAAGCATCAGAGTGTCTTTCTTGTAGGTACATCCAAACGATTCAACGATCATCATAGCCATCTGTGTCACCGGAGAAGATCGGAGAATCAACATTTGATACTGTGTATCTCCCAAAATAAAAAGATCGAAATTGTTGCATCAACACTTATATATATACATATACATGTAGATGAAATTTGTAGAAGTATATTGCAAATGTATTCGAATCTGTATATAAATATACATATTCTATTTATAATCATCGTGCCAATCAAATGCCTTCTTCAATATATAGTTGCAGTTGTTATAGACAGTATGTGATTATTTTGAAAAATATTTTTAATGGAGTTTTCCAAGTGACTTTCATACTTGGGACTTTCATTGTAATTCCTATTTTTGAGGTAATAAATGTAAGCACATATTGATTCAATATCTTATTTATATATATATATATATAAATAATGTGTCCATAACGAAAATTCTTAGTTTTAACAATTTTTTTATTAATTTCAAATATTATAAAATATTATTATTATAATAATATTTAATACAAAACTAAATATTTAATACTTATATTAATATAAATTTAAATATTATTAAATATCATTATAACAATAATATATAATACATAATCTTAATTTTTATTAAAAAAATGATTATTTATATTTAAAAAGGTTATCATATCATATATGTTATTAAGAACTATAAATAATGTTTTAGTTTGATTTTCCTTTTAATATAATTATGTCATTCTTTTACATATAATATTGTTGATTTATTTGAAATTTATATGACAATGATACAAATTTAATAAAAATAATTAATAAATTCTATAAATAAAACTAAGCAAACATGCATTACACGTTGTTTGTATCTAGTATTGTAAAATAGGTGTACTTAAGTATGTTGTCATTATTTCTAAATAGAAAACTTTACCCATACCCTACTAAATATATATATATATATATATATATCTATCTTATAACAATATAAATATATTTATACACACTAGAGATATTTTCACCAATAAGGACTATTAATGATTAGTAACAGATTTTATAATTTCATTTTATTATTATTATTCATTAATTGATACTACAAAAATTCTCTCATATAAATGGTTCGGTTTTATAACTACTACTATTATTAATTAATTAATACAAAAACCCTTTTCATATTCTATATATTTTCTCATTACATTTTGTATATTTATTACATGATGACTATTAAAGATTAATAAACATCAATTAATCTTTTCCATATAAACGGTTCAGATCTATCATCTACTATTGTTATTGTTCAATTATTAATATAAAAACGATTTCCCATATAAAAGTATCCTTTATATATTTTTATCATATTTTGTGTATTTAATATTTATTATATAATGTCTATTAATAAAAAGAAATTAATGACAGATTTCATTTTTATATATCAAGCTTTTTGTATTTATATTTTTAATATTTATTTGGTATTGTGTAATATTGTATTTAGTATATTTATTAATAGCACATAAACTCTTTGGGAATTATAAGTGTACGTCCTGATATTCAGCCCAGGTCTTTTATGCGGCTCGAGTACAGCTGGCTAACTAGGAACAGTACTAAAGGACCCACAAGTTGATATTTCCTCTGCTTAGGCAGAGCGACTCCCCAGGTAATAACACGAGCTAAGAAATATGAAGGATTAAGGCACGGGCTAAAGATGGATATAAAACACAGCATCATGGGCACAAACTGGCATTATGTTCAGGTCGTGGTACTCTGACAACCTGCCATGTCTAGTAGTCTTCATAAACCTGGATACGTTATTTAGGAACGTGCGTGGTCAGACATTGCATGTCCGTTATCCCTGAATTCTCGGACATGTAATGTAAACATGCATGATCAAACATCACATGTCCGATTATGCCAGACGACCCATGATCAATTTTACCTAATGATTAGACCATACCTTAATATATATTGTAATATTCATCATTTATGCAAGACAGGTCACATATAGGATGGGTATCCACGTGATGACCCATGCCCCTATCTTGGGATGGTTCTTCTATAAATACCAAGACCTTGGATAAAAAAGGGGAGGTTTTCTCTGTGTAATGCAAATACTCTGTCGAAATATAGAGAGATATACCGTAATAATATTGACTCGTGGACTAGGAGGATTTTAACCTTCGAACCACGTTAAAAGGAACAAGTGTTCTTACTATATCATCCTAATCATCCTTAAGAGTTATTGTTCTTATTACAGTTTATCCTTAAGCACTAGTCTATTCCAGCTAATTACGTAATACACTGTTGGCAAAAATCGCGTCAACAGAAGTAATAGCTTAAACATAAGTGTCCTTGGGGCCCAAGCCCTAGTCATGATAATTAATAATAGTCGGGTCGAGCCCTAACTACATATAACACGTATTGGGTGCAGTTTTCTTACCTCGGGTCCGAGTATAGCGTAAAATAAGAATGACCCTCGAGCATGATCCCAGTTTCGAGCCCCTAGCGATAACCTAGTCATAACCATAATATAGGATTCCATCAATTACAAGTAAATAAAGGCTTCTAGATCGAGTCCTAGCCTCCGGGGCCTCGAGTTCCACTAAATGGGGTAGCGAAATTGATCCCGTGCCCTAAGGAAAATGTTCCCATTTTTAAAAGCTTCCCAAGGCCAAAAATTCCTAGGCGGGCTGCGGCCTGACCCTGAGGGTGGCGGCGCGCCCCTCTTACCTGAAAGCCTTCCCCTCTGTCAAAGGGACGCGGGCCGCGACTTGCCCTTGAGGGTGGCAGCGCGCCTCCCAGACAGAGACCTCCCAAGGCCCTGGGTTAAGCTGAGCCGCGGCCCCTCAAGAACAAGGTCGCGACTTGGCCCCACGAATCCAGATTTTTCACACTTTTCAGCAGCCAAATCCAATCCAAACTAACCCAATTTCACCCCAAAACCATAATTCAATTACAACAATAGTTCTAACATCTTCTCAGCAACAAAACCCAACAAAATTCCAACATTAAAACTCATCAAAACACCATGCCAAATCTCAAGCTTAAAGGTTAAAAAACACTCTCTAAAACAACCAAGCAAACATAGAATTTCAATGGCAAAAACATGGTCTATAGCTTACTTCAACTGATGATTAATCTCACAAGCTGAAGCAGGACTAATTCCCCAAGTTTTAGACTTCAGTTCTCCAAGTTTAGCTAAGAATTATGCTTATTTCATCAAAGAACTCCTTAGGAAAGTTGAGAGAAAAACAGCAAGTGGGAGAGAGAAAGGAGAGAGTCGGTTAGTGTTGACGCGGTTTTTTGCCAACAGATAATTATACGGATAAATAGGATGGATTAGTGCAGATTGATAAATCGTAACGTGAAAATAATAGTAATCTAGAATGTGGAAACTAATTGCAAGGAAAAGATGGTCACTCCTATTTTAGGTGGTTCGGAGGTTAAAATCCCCCTAGTCCACCAGTCAATATTATTGATATCTCTTTTCTATTTCTTACAAAATACTTGTTTTTCAAGAAGAAGCCAACCCCTTGCACTACCCAGGGTTTCAGTATTTATAGGAGATTGATCTCTGAGTAGGTATTTGGGTCATCCCGTGATCTAATCATCCATCAGTGTCATTTACGTGACACTGATGATTAATTCCTAAACCTTACAGTAAAGTGTGGTCTAATCAATAGGTAAGGATAGGTAATGGGCCGCATGGCCCAAGTCAGGTGCGGGATGTCCGAACACGCACGTTTATACTGTGTATCCAAAAATTTAGGAATAGAACAGACACGTGATGTCTGATATATGCACGTTTATATTGTGTGGTTGACTTTACAAGGATTCGGGGGTGTCAGACCTCCGATGCATCACGAGCTTAATGCGGCGCTAGCTCATGGCTACAACTATGCCGACGCGATGACTCCAAGGAGCAACTAAATGATCCACCAGCTCAGGCTGGTTAGATAGGGGACCGTAACAAACAGCTCTGGGTGGACGGTTGACATGTGGCAGATCGATTTAGGCCCTTCTCTAGCTCGCCAAAGTGTGTGCGGATATTTAGGGCGTACATGTACCCCCCAAGCCCCTGCTAGTGACCTATGACGTCATCTGTGATCTTCACAGTGGGGGCTTTTTAAACTTCCCTTTCGACTCTTCATGTCCTGCCCACTACACGGGTACCGGACACGTGGAGCGCCGTGGTTGGCGACTGTTCAGATTCCGAGAATTGCATTAAATGGCCTAGCCACCTTTTTGCCGTCATTTCGTCTTTCGAGTTATGACCCTCGTATCTCGCATTAATTTGATCAGATGGTCCTCGTTTCCTTATGCCACTTACATATATATAAGGTTAGCAATCTTAAGTACTAGTCACTCTTCGTTTGAAATTTTTTCCTCATTTTCTCTCTTTTGAGTTTCAGAAGCTCTTCTTCTTCCGGTCATAATCCCATAAATCCCCACGTTCTCGCCACAAGAGTCTCTCAGAATTACAGCTTTAAGGATTCCACCAGGACTCCTACTCCTACGCTTTCTACAACTTTCACTCGAAAAATACACTGTAAGTTCCCTGTCCGTTTGTATGTTTCGATTTTCCCATTTCTTTGTTAGGAAAATCTATTTCTCAGTCGTGAACAATAGGTTATTTTTTACTGGTTTTTGGCGCATAGGTTTTGATTCTAGGAATATTGATTATTTTAAAACATATCTAGGAATGTGGTATTCATAACTAGGTAACTTCTGGGTAACTTTCTGGGCAATTTTCTGGGTAAATTTAGGAAATGCCTATTCAGAATATGGAAGGTGAGAGGTTTTTAGGGTGCAAAATCGGGTAGCTTAGAGGTCACGCTTCCTAGGTGGTTTTAGTCTCAAAACTTCCTCTCCAAGGCAAGCAATAATCTGCCCCTCCTGACACAAAGATCCCTGGAGATCAGAGATTCGTTGGAAACGTGGGCGCATGACTATGGCAACGTGTGGCTTCACACACCCCAGGCTGAGATTATCTTAGCCCGTGTATGAAAATCACTTCTTCTCGCGTTGTTTTTCCTTTCTTACTTTTTAGGTTTCCTATTAAGTTTTTCCTCATTCTTGTTCGCTAGGCGACCAGATGGGACCCAGAAAGAACGTGTCCAAGAAAAGCACGGCCGGCTCATCGTCCCAGCAGTCTAGCAAAGGGAAAGAGATCGAGGTGGAGTCTCCCATCCCCCAGTTCGGTCCCACGGTGGAGAAGGAGGTCGAGGTGGGACCTAATGCTTTTTTTGAGGTAGAGAGGATAGCCTCGAAGATCACGACCTAAGGGAGGGTCAATAAGATTATGCTGTCCCATAACATCAAGATTGGGACTGGCGCTCTTATTTCCTGACCTCCCTTTGAGAGGGAGAGGAGCTGCGCACCACTTGAGGAGGAATTCGCTACCTGGAGCGACGAGCACCTGAGGGCCGGGGCCTTCCTCCCCCTCGATCAATACTTTGCCGACTTCCTCAACTATGTGAAGCTGGCGCCATTTCAACTCCCCCCGAACTCGTACCGTCTGCTGGCCGGGCTGAGGTATCTTTTCCTGCAACAGATGTGGGAGGTCCCCACCCCTGTGGACATCCTTATTTATTCTGCCTCAAGGCTAGCCCGGATCAACGGGGATGAGGTGACGGGTTCTACTACCTGACCCACTTCCCGAATTCTCCTTCAGTTATCGAACTGCCCAGCCATCCCAACGACTTCAAAGACTAGTTCTTTATGTCGAACGGGTTTCGCAACTGCGAACATCATTATTTCAACCGTCCTCGTAAGTTCTCTCTATTCTCAGCTCGCAAAATCATCATGTTATATTATTGTTTTTCGTGTGTACTGACTTGAACATCATCGTGCAGCCATTTTTGTGAGGACGGCCAAATCAGTGACGCTTGGGGGTCAATACGATACTTTGGCAGGGCTTCCGTCTAGTGAGAAAGATTATCGCCAGCTCATGTCTGATGAGACGATGCTGGTGTGTAAGTTAATTTCTGGGGGCCAGACTCTGGCCTTGAGGAGGACGCGGGCTAACTACCCAGTAGCTCGCGAGCTGGTGCCTATCCCCGAGGGGGATGCCGCAGACGGTGATGGCGATGAGCAGGACGAAGAAGATGAGGTGTCGCTCGTACGATGAAGGTGAGCTTCTGAGGCTTCTCAGGGCCTCGATGTGGATCGGGTTCAGTCGGGGGCAGCAGCCGGCCCCTCCGGCGAACGTAACCCATACCCATTTAGGGACCTAGACAGGGTTGCCAGAGACCTTAGGCTTGTTAGGTTTAACCCAAACCAGCTCATACATTGTCATCGAGATGACCTGGACTTTAACATAACCCTACTCCAGTGTGTAGACCAACTAGTGTTACGCCATGATATGGGTCATCCTAGGGGCACCGTAGTAGTAGACAACACCTTGTCCTTTAGGTCGGCCTTCTTTGAGGAGTACGGGACCAACCATAGGTCGTGGCCCTCCCTTCTGGAGGGTGTAGTCACTCCAGGGCTTAGACAATACGTAGAGGAGTCCAGTCTTGAGGTAGACCCGGACCCAAAGCCCTCTCTAATCCGTGAAGTAATAAACTTAGATTCCCCTATAGAAGTTCTGAGACCGGAGGTCATGGCAATATATTCCTCCTCTAGCTCGGAGGGTAGGACTTTTTCAATACACCTTTAGATTTATCTTGTAATAAAACAACCTTACATGTATACTAACGTTCCTTTCTTTTTGTTTCAGGCGAGGAGATGGCACAACCCGGAGACAACGCCCTGTGATCCATCTTCCAGGGGGGGAACCCTCCCTCCGGACCATCCGGGCCGTTGGTCAAGAGACCCCGACTGGCCAAGAAGACTCCTGTCTCTGGGAAAACCTCCAAGTCCCCCGCTAAGGGGAAGAGTCAGATCCCCGCAGCCACAGAGAATATGCCTCCACCTCCCCCGCGACCTCCAACCCCTACTTGGGAACAGGAGGCACCAGCTGGAACTCCGCCAGTCCCTGCTCCCATCGTGCGCATCCCGGTTGATGCCCAGGACCTGGATAAAATCCCATAGACCTTCCGAGGGACGATCTACGAGACCGCGAACTATACGGTGGAGCATTATTACAAGGCCAACCCGAGGGACTTGAGGGAGATCGAGGCGAGGAGCCCCGAGAATGTCATATAGTCCGCGCTGGGGATGAACCTCACGGTAAGTTTACTTAGTTAAATTTCTTTGCTTTCTTCCCAACACGTGTCTTATACTTTGTCTTTGCAAGCGGCTTTGGCTCTACACTGCAGCATAGCTCAGACTAGGGCCATGACTGACGAGATCAGGGGCGAGCTCCAGACTGCCCAGGCCGCTCTCGCATCTACTCAACAACAAGATCAGAGTGCCAAGGTCGCCTTGACGGCTACCAAAGAAGGTGGAAAGGCTGCGCAGGCCACCTTGGCCATTGCAAAGGCCGAGCTCGAGGAGGCCAAGGCTAAGCAGCTGGAGGCCGAGGCCGCCACCGTGGCAGAGAGGGCATCTTCCAGCTCCTCCATGGAGGCGATGCTCTACCATTGCTGGGCCTTCAACCAGGATGGAGACTTCTCTTTTCTGGCCCCCGAGGTGTAGGAGCCATTCCTCGAGAAGTTCAAGGCCCGTCTTCAACAGGAGTCACCTTCTGAGATCGGGGAGACTTCCGCTGCCGGCGACCAAGAAACCGAGAAGGTGACCTCTTCGGAGAGACCTGGGGGGGCCTAGACTTTTTTGTATTTTCATTTTTATTTACCTCTGTAACTATCCATCATGAGGTTTTTTCTCCTCGAGACAATTGATTTCAGTTACTCCAAGTTTTATTTCAATCAATTTTATTGTTTTAATATGATGTGTTTGGTAAATACTTAGTTCATGTTAGTTTATTCACCGTTTTTTGTTTCTTTGAGATTGCAAAGTACTGCTAGTCAATTTTAACCAACCTTTAAGTTTTAGTACCTGGTTTTTCCAGGATATTAATTTTAAAAACTTAGTTCGCGTTAGTTTTATCGACACCTCGTGCTTTTTAGAAAAAACATTGGTTAATCAATTTAACCAACTTCTAAGTTTTAGGACCTGGTTGTGTCCAGGATATTAATTTAAAAAAATTAGTTCGCGTTAGTTTTATCGACACCTCGTGCTTTTTAGAAAAAACACTGGTTAATCAATTTAACCAATTTCTAAGTTTTAGGGCCTAGTTGTGTCCAGGATATTAATTTTAAAAAATTAGTTCGCGTTAGTTTTATCGACACCTCGTGCTTTTTAGAAAAAACACTAGTTAATCAATTTAACCAACTTCTAAGTTTTAGGACCTAGTTGTGTCTAGGATATTAATTTTAAAAACTTAGTTCGCGTTAGTTTTATCGACACCTCGTGCTTTTTAGAAAAAACACTGGTTAATCAATTTAACCAACTTCTAAGTTTTAGGACCTGGTTGCGTCTAGGATATAAGCCCCCCAAGTAAGCAGAAATAGATCTTTCTCGGTTACTTTGAACACGCTCTTTTAAGCCTATATGCATACAGAAACATACAACGATACAAGAAATATACTTCTCATTTTTTAATAAAACAGGGTGGCTTTTATAATTAAGCCTTACAAAAGCACGACTATTGATAATATTTCTTTAGGTGCACAGCGTTCCATGTCCGTGGGACTGTTTCTCCATTAAGCCAAGCTAGCTTAAAGGTCCCTTCCTTCACAACCTCTATTATTTGATAAGGTCCTTCCCAGTTTGGTCCCAAAACTCCATCCTTGGGATCCTTACCGACTAAAAAGAGCCTTCGGAGCACCAGGTCGCCTAAGTTAAAGACGCACCTCTTGACCCTTGAGATGAAATAACGAGTGATTTTTTGTTGATAATGTGCGAGTTGCTGCTGTGAATCTTCTCGTTTTTCTTCAATTAGGTCGAGGGACGCGTTAAGCAATTTATCGTTCTGTTCTTGGTTGAACACCCGGACTATGTGCGAGGCTATCTTTGTTTCGACAAGAAGGATGGCTTCACTTTCGAAGGTCAGGGAGAAAGGAGTATGCCCTGTCGAAGTTCGGTGTGAGGTCCAGTATGCCCATAGCACCTGTGCGAGCTATTCAGGCCAAATTCCCTTAGCTTCATCCAGCCTCTTCTTAAGGCTCGCTTTGAGCGTCTTGTTCACAGCCTCGACCTGCCCATTAGCCTTGGGGTAGGCCACGGAGGAATTTTTTTTAATTATGTCGTGTCTTTCACAGAATTCGGTGAAGAGATCGCTATCGAACTGGGTTCTGTTATCCGACACGATCTTCTTTGGCAGCCCGAACCGGTAGACAATATTTTTAACCACAAAATCGAGGACTCTTTTCGACGTTATTGTCCCCAGGGGCTTCGCTTCTGCCCACTTCTTGAAGTAGTCAATAGCTACTATTGCATAGCGAACACCTCTTTTTCCTGTGGCTAGGGAACGAACTAAGTCAATCCCCTAGACCACAAACGACCACGGGGACGAGATCATCTTCAGCTCGACTGGCGGAGCTCAGGCGATCGTGGCGAACCGCTGGTACTTGTCACACTTTTGGACGTGAGAAATGAGTCCTTTGATAGATTGGGCCATTACTACCCTTGCCTCAATATCTTCAAGGCCAGGCTTTTCCCCCCAGCGTGATCCCCACAAAAGCCTTCATGCACCTCCTGCAGAATAGTCTTGGCCTCGTCTGGCAGAACACATCGCAGAAGAGGTAAAGAAAGACCATGCCGGTACAACGTCCCGTCTACAATTGTATACCTCGGAGCTTGGTAAAGTATCCTCCTCGTGTTGCTTCGCTCTTCAGGTAACTTTCCTGTTGTAAGGTATTCGACTATGGGAGTCATCCAGGTTGGCCTGGCGCCGATCATCTCGACCTCTCTCGCAGTCTCCTGTACGCTTGGCCTTTCCAAGAATTCCACCGGTATCAGGCCCAAGGTTTCGGCCTCCCTGGAGGTGGTGAGCTTTGCTAAGGCATCAGCATTGGCGTTCTGCTCCCGAGAGATCTGTTCGACTAGGCTGTACTCAAATGCGGACAACTCCTTATTGACCTTGGCCAGGTTGGCCGCCATCTTGGTTCCCCGCACCTGGTATTCTCCCGATACTTGGTTAACCACAAGCTGGGAATCGCTATAGCACTGGATGGCCCTGGTGTGACGACCCTAAGGTAGGGTACGTCCGCCACATACTCGTAATTCTAGGGTTTACGAGTATGTTAGGCACTTGACCAAAAGAATTAAATAAAATGATACGAAGAAATATATAAAAATTTAAAACTTTTATATAAACTTATTAGTAGAAATTATTACACGTATGAATACTTTAAATTTAATGTAGCCATATGAAAACTCTAAACCACTATTGTATTGCTACTGAGTCCGTGCTCCACAAGTTGCTAAACAGCTAAAGCCACACCTGGAAAATTTTTGGAAAATAACATAATGAGCTAACGCTCAGTAAGCAAATCTCATGCATACACATGAATGTCGTGAGTTTGAAGTACACATATACTAATATGTTGACTTACATACTTATGCATTACATTTATTGCTCATGCACTTTCAAACTTCACTTTTATGCTCTTTATTTTACTTTCACATTTTTATGGGCCCGATTTCACTTGTGCACACTATTTGATTCGGCCAATGCCTGCAGGGCTTGTTACACATATCATATAGAATCCCATGGGTTCTCCTCCGGCTAGCCATCATCGCAGCTAGGCTCATCATAACACTCATTTCATCGTTGCCATAGTTTCCATACTTATTACACATATGGAGGAGAAAGACGGAAACATGGCAAACATATCTGAATTGTCAACTCTGACCTAGCCCACACTAGTGGGCAGCCACTATAAGTCTTATAGACCTCCGTCTTCTTCATTGCACTTACTTAATTGCTTCTTCAAAACAGTGGCACCCTTTTTAAACATCTTATTATCACTTTGATTAAGCCTTGTGTCATTAAAATGTTCACTTCACATAAGACATTTCAAGGCATTTCACAATTTTCCTCATATTCATATGCATGGTCTTATATCACATAATAATGTATCACATAACTGTACATGTCATGCATACATGCTGATGCTGAAATGCCAATGTTTATGTTCATGATTCATGTTTGATGGTATTAAATCAAGGCATTGTATCACATCTCATATAACTCAAATCATCTTTAGTCATAATACATGAAGCTTTGGGTTTGTGGCATTGTTATACCTTAACGTAGAGCTATGGCTCAGGTCTAAGGTTTCCAGCCTAAAAACTTCAAAGCTTCATATATCATAACATATAACAAAATCATGAACATAGAAGTAATCCACATATTCATCAACATAAGAACACATACTTGCACATAATTCATATCAATCTTAACCAAGTAAGACATCTTTCACATATCACGAAATTCATCAATTTCATATCACACAACACCATTATGATATTCATATAACCATTCTTCACATACTTATCATATGCATCATCATCATCCCATACTTAACTCATCAGATATACACAATCAATGTAGTCATGCATCTTACACTTAAGCACAAAATGTGAGATTCACTTACCATAGGTCCTTAGCTTATTTTAAAACTGCTCACCAAGAGTCAATCAATCAAATCCATACAAATCATATTTAAGGCACGTCATTTATTAAATTCTATCAAAATCGTAAATATACACTATTGATAGTGTATATTAACAATACCAGAAACTATATAAATGATAATAATAATTTTTATCATCATAATGCAAATAACTCTTCATATAAAACCATGCTTTAAACCTTGCTCATAAGATAATGTGATTTTATGATAACAACAACAACAACAACAACAACAACAATAATAATAATAATAATCACAACAACAATAATAATTATCGTCTATAAATAAACTTATTTCAATATTAATAACAAAATACTTCAATAGCCATACGTATATGAATGTATATATATTCAAATAGTCATTTTATAAAAGAAATTATATTTTTAACATAAAATTGTTATAATCGATATTGTGATAATAATATAATTATAAATATTTATATTATTATTAACTAGTCATAACATCAATTTCAATGATATAATAAATATACTTTCTCCAAAATTCACTAGTCTTACAAATATCAATAACTGTAAGAAACTAATATTTGATATTATTTTAATATTTAAATATTAACAAAATATTAATATATAAGAATAATTGTTAAATAATAGGTTTACTATAAATCACACTTTTCATATATATATATATAATTATATTCTTGATTTACTTAACAAAATAATAACAATAATAATTAAAATTACTTAATCATAATAATTTCCATATTGATAGAAAATCAATTAAATATGTATTTTTTTATAATTTATTTAATATCTAATATTTTCTAGAAAATTGGACAGCACAACGGCTATAAAATGGACAAACCCAAAATCAAAACCTGTATCAGAAATACATATAATCCCAGACAGCCAGTATAATTACAGAAAAATATTCAATATATCAAGAATATATAATTATATACTATAAATACACATAATAACAATTACTCTAATCAATAACAATACAGGTCAAAGATTTTATACCACAATGATCGGGTTCCACAACAAGTCAAACGATGATTTTCTGAGACTCAAAACGTACTTCGGAACCTCGAACACTAAGTTTCGACCGTCGGTCTACGGTGGATCGCGGTGGCTCGTGGTGGGCCCACCACCCAACTATGGTAGATGTAGGAAAAATTTATTGGGTTTTGAAGCCCACAACACGAGGAACACGATGGTGGTGACGGATCGACAAACGGATGCCCAAGGTGGCCGAATCGCAACTTTGAAGTCGCGGGGTGGCCAAACTTAAATCGACCAATTGAGGTGTGTAATCGGCGAGTGAGCTCAAGATTCCCGCAGGGTCAATAGTTCAGAGGCCTCTGAATCCAACGGTCCGGCGCGTGGCTATAAGTGGTGATCGCTGGTGGATGTTCAGTGGTCGGGCAGACGCACGCATGCGAGAGAGAGAGAGAGAGAGAAGAAAATTTTTCTGAGGAGAGAGAGAGAGAGAGAGGCTCGGTTAAAAGGCTGAAGCCTTTTCTTTTCTTTTTTTTTAATTACACTTGGACCCAAAATACTAAAATTCTTTTCAAATAAGCCCTTTAGCAAAACTTTCTTAATTTTATAAAAATCCCCAATTAAAATTATATGGCATTTGGGTCCAATACTTGACTACTCAAGTTTCTCTCTCTTTAATCTCATTAAAAACATAAAATGATATTTTAAACACTATTTTTCCATTACTATTTCTTAAATTTGTAAACTTGTACATTTTATGTATTAAAACTCTGATTTATAATAAAAAATGTATTATGAAAATGTTGGATATTACACCTGGTCTTCAGTTCCCGGGCCACCCTTAGCCCAGCTCAATGGCCCACTTCAAAAGATGTATCGATGCCTCAGGTTTCTGCAATACCTGCCTTAAAGGTTGATCGGTTATGACGTGGATTGAATGGGATTGGAAATACGGCCTGAGATTTCTGGAGGCCGTGATAAGGCAGAATGCCATTTTTTCCATCAACGGATATCGAGATTCAGCTTCGAGGAGCCTTTTGCTAATGTAATAGACTGGCTTCTGAGACCGGTCCTCTTCCCGGATCAGCACGGTGCTAGCCGCATCTTCCGTGACAGCTAGGTAAAGAAAAGGAGGCTCTCCTGCTGTTGGTTTAGACAACACGGGCGGCTCAGCTAAATGTGCTTTTAGGTCGAGGAAGGCACGCTCGCACTCATCGGTCCACTCAAACTTTTTATTTCCCCGGAGCAGGTTATAGAATGGCAAACACTTGTCGGTTGATTTGGAAATGAACCGATTAAGGGCTGCCACCCTTCCTGTCAGACTTTGGACGTCTTTTCGTGACAGGGGTGATGGCATTTCAAGTAGCGATTTGATTTTATTGGGGTTCGCCTCTATTCCTCGGGTGTTGACTATGAAACCCAGAAATTTTCCTGATGCAACCCCGAAGGTACATTTTTGGGGATTCAGCCTCATACCATATTTCCTTAAGATCTCAAAACATTCCTTTAGGTCGGGAACATGGTTATCGGTTAATTTTTACTTGACCAACATGTTGTCAACATACACTTCCATGTTTTTCCCGATCTGATTAGCGAACATTCTGTTGACCAAACTCTGATATGTAGCTCCCACATCTTCAGCCCGAAGGGCATGACCTTGTAACAATAAACATTGGTTGGGGTCATGAAGCTAGTGTGTTCCTGGTCCGCAGGGTTCATAGCGATCTGGTTATAACCTGAGTATGCATCCATGAAGTACATGAGCTCGTGCCCCGCAGTGGCATCCACTAATTGGTCAATTCTCACCAAGGGTAAGCAATCTTTGGGCATACTTTATTCAGATCAGAAAAGTCGATGCAGGTCCGCCACTTCCCGTTGGGCTTCGGGACCAAAACAGGATTGGCGACCCAGATCGGGTATTTTGCTTCGCGAATAAAGCCGCATTTTAAAAGTCGAGCTACTTCCTCTTCTAGGGCCTCAGCTCGGGTCGTGCCCAGGCGCCTCTGTTTCTGGGACTTCGCAGGCATTTTTTGTCCAAGTTAAGGCTATGCATGATGACGCTTGGGCTGATTCCTATCATGTCTTCATGAGACCAGGCGAACACGTCTAGATTTTCTTGTAGAAATCTCAGCAGCTCCACCTTTCTCTCATTACAAAGGTTTTTCCCGAGCCCAACCACCCTCGAAGGGTCTCTAGGATCGATGTTCACCTCTTCGAGCTCTTCGATGGCCCGGAGCTCGGATCTATCTTCGCCTATCCTTGGGTCGATATCATCACTCAAGGTGATACCTACGCCATCAGCTTCCTGAGGTTTTTCTATCCCAGGAATGGATCTGTCTTCCTGAGATTCCTCACTTACGTCCTGAATGGTCATCGTCTGCTGCCCGGGTTGTGATTTTCCCTTCATGGAAATGCTATAGCATTCCCTGGTAGCGAGATGATCACCTCAGACCATACATAGTCCCATAGAGGAGAGGAATTTGACTGCGAGGTGGTGGATAGAAGTTATGGCTTCAAATGCCATCAACGTAGGCCGGCCCAGAATTGCATTGTACGCGGTGGGACAGTCGATAACCACGAACTCAAGGAGTTTTGAGACAATTCGGGGTCCCTCTCCCAAGGTTATTACTAACTCGATCGTTCCTATTGCTATCGACCCTTCTCCGGAAAACCCATACAACATCATGGAGGTGCCCTTCAGCTCGGCTACAGACAACCCCATTTTCTCTAGCGTGGACAGGAACATCAGGTTCACCGAATTCCCATTATCAACTAGCATCCTCCTAACTCTCCGGTTGGTGAGCTGGGCAGTTATGACTAGAGGATCGTTATGTGGGAACTAGACATGACTAGTGTCCTCTTCGGTAAAACTGATTGGTTGTCTCTCCAATCGCTGTTGTTTGGGTAGATGCTACTCCGGGATAAATTCAACTCCGTTATGAGACTTCAGCTCATTGACGTACCTCTTCTGGGCACCTATGCTCATGCCGGCCAGATGAGGGCCTCCGGAGATGGTGGTTATCTCTCCTCCTGTTATAGGGGGAGGGGTATCCTGATTTACCCGGGCCCTGGGCTGATTTATCAGAGCTTCCGGGGCTTGCTGACTGGTAGGGACTCGATTCTGCACATACTGAGCCAAAGGTCCGGCTCTAATGAGTGTCTCGATCTCGTCCTTCAAATGCCTACAATCGTCAGTGTTGTGGCCGATGTCGTTGTGGAATCGACAGAATTTGGAAGGGTCTCTCCTAGCCTTCTGGTTTTTCAAAGGCTCTGACTTTTTCCAAGGAAGGCGGGCAGAATTTGCTAGGAAAATGTGCTTTCTAGTGTCTGTGAGCTTGGTATAAACTACGTAGACTGGCTTGAACTTTTCCGCGGGCTTGTTCTTCTTTAGACCGTGTTGTCCTCCCTCGTCGCTCTCCTTTCTCTTGCCTCCTCCCCCTTGGTTATTCTGGGCAACGGTTTGAGTCGTTTTCACGACATCCGTTTCTACTCCAACGAGCTGATCAAGGGTTTGGCTGGTTCCCGCGACCGATGCTTGCTCTTCTTCCAAGTTTATCCTTTCTTGGGCCTTGTTCAAGAATTCATCCACAGTGCTGACACCTCTCCTCTGGATTTCTTTCCACAGCCCGCCCCCAATAAGGATTCTAGTCCTCATAGCCATGAGCTTGGAACTATCGTCCGCGTCCCTAGCTCGGGCCGCAACGTTTGCGAACCTGCTCAGGTAAGCTTTTAAGGGTTCCCTGGGCTGTTGCTTCACGTTCGCCAAGGTGTCCGCTTTGACGCGAGCCACTTGAGAGGCTCGGAATTCCCTCTTGAAATCGGTAGAGAAATTCTTCCACGACACTGTTTTTTACACTGCTTGAACCACTGCCTAGCTGGCCCGATCAAGGTCGAAGGGAATATCAAGCATCTCAGCTCGGGGCCAATATTATGGGCCATCATCAGGGTATTGAACATACCCAAGTGATCCGATGGGTCCCCGTCCCCATCGAATTTGGATAGATGGGGCATCTGGAAACCCATCGGGTACGTCGTGGCTGCTATGTTGGGGGCAAAAAGCTCGAGCTCGTCTATCGAGTCATACTCGTCCTTGCCTTTTTCTGACAAGAGTTTCTTCATTAGCTCCTCCATCTGAGCTAACCTTTCTAGGGCCTGGTCCTTGATCCCTTGGTTGTTCTGGGGCTGTTCAACAGCTCCCGTTCCATTGTGCGGGTTAGGTGGGTTATTGTCCCTCCAAGCTTGAGCTTGGTTTGGCGGGACATTCCCATTGTCATGTACTTCAGAAGGACCATCCTCTCAGTGAGCATGGCTTTCATTTTTGGTCGGATCCCCCCTCTGCGAGTTGAGGCGATCTCAAAGGTCGGTTCTCGAGGCGGCCCGAGGGCTTTGCGCCGAACTTAGACGATTACGCAGGTCTCCATCGGATCTGCCACTTCGGTGGCTCTCCGTCCAATAGCTTCCATTGGAAAAGCTTGGAGCCTGCTGCCAGGGTGAGGATCCAGGACATTCCCGCGTGCTCGTGGGCGATGGGTAGGAATGGTGGGAGGAGGATTCCTTCTGCTACTCCCGTGCGCAGGAATATCTCGAGCAGGACTAGGAGGAGATGGGTATCTGATCGGCGAAGGGGGATACCTAACTAGTGAAGCGATCCTGGTCCCGTCCGGCTGGATCAAACTAGCTCGCGGTCGCTCTACTCTACCGCCTCTAGCTTCCTACGCCTGGCAGTCTGACCGCGGCATGGGAGGCTGGCCGGAGCGAGCTGTCTGCGCGAGCTTTCCCCGGACCTCCTCCACGAGCTGCAACGAGCCCTTCTGGGTGTGTTCGATGGTGGAGCCAAACTAGGAGTTGAGGTTCTGACTGATCAGTTGACTTGCTGATTGGCCCTGGGAAACTCCTCAATCATAGCTTCCTGGTTATGGTGTGACATGGGCACAGAACTCGGGGTTGAGGTTCTAACCAACCGACTGGGTCTGGGCCGACTATCCCTACAGGACTTGTGAGTCCCGCTTTGCCTCTTTCCGACGTTAACATCGGTTGCAAGAAGGGGTAGTCGGGCCAAGACCTCCTCGATTTGCTTACTTGCTTTGGATAGCTGACTCCTCAACTGTATGTTCTCCAATTCTATCATCGTCAGGTAACCAGGGTTCGGATTTGGCGGTCGGGGCATCGAACTTCCGGTGTCGTCATGGCCCATCGGCTGCTTTCCCGATCACCGCTGGACCTCTAGGTTTGGTTCGTTGGATATGATGTCATGGAGGGCCTCCTGCCCATATTTTGATCCGCCTCGTTACCATGCCTCGACCAAGTAACCACCATGATCAAGTTTTTGTGATAGCACTAATCTAAACGCTCTCAACGAAAGCACCAAACTGTTGACGCAGTTTTTCACCAACAGATAATTATACGGATAAATAGGATGGATTAGTGCAGATTGATAAATTGTAATGTGAAAATAATAGTAATCTAGAATGTGGAAACTAATTGCAAGGAAAAGATGGTCACTCCTTTTTTAGGTGGTTCGGAGGTTAAAATCCCCCTAGTCCACCAGTCGATATTATTGATATCTCTTTTCTATTTCTTACAAAATACTTGTTTTTCAAGAAGAAGCCAACCCCTTGCACTACCCAGGGTTTCGGTATTTATAGGAGATTGATCTCTGAGTAGGTATTTGGGTCATTCCGTGATCTAATCATCCATCAGTGTCATTTACGTGACACTTGTGATTAATTCCTAAACCTTACAGTGAAGTGTGGTCTAATCAATAGGTAAGGATGGGTAATGGGCCGCATGGCCCAAGTCAGGTGCGGGATGTCCGAACACGCACAGTTATACTGCGTATCCAAAAATTCAGGAATAGAACAGACACGTAATGTCTGATATATGCACGTTTATATTGCGAGGTTGACTTTACAAGGATTCGGGGGTGTCAGACCTCTGATGCATCACGAGCTTAATGCGGCGCTAGCTCGTGGCTTCTATTATGCCGATGCGATGGCTCTAAGGAGTAGCCAAATGATCCATTAGCTCGGGCTGGTTAGATGGGGGACCGTAACAAACAGCTCCAGGTGGACAGTTGACACGTGGCAGATCGATTTAGGCAGATTGCCAAAGTGTGTGCAGATATTTAGGGCATACAGTTAGTGAGAAAATTCTGAGTGTTTCTTGTGTTTTGTCTTTAGTTTCCTAAGGCTTAAGTAACTTAAGCTAATCCCGAAGTTCGAGGTACCAAAAACGTCCCCGATGGAAAAATGGTCAAATTCCCCAGTATTCCCTCCTAAACTCACCAACTTTAGATATATCTCTAATTATTATTTCCATTACCTGATAACCCAATTAAATGCCTAATACCCAAAATACCCATCGACTCACCCCGAGTCGGGTATTGGGTCCCGTTGTGACTTTCCCGCTAACTTGCTCCCTAGGATTGCCTCGTGCCGAGTAACTCAAATAAACCCACATAATAATGTGGTCTCTCACATATATCACATATATGCACATAAATATACAATTATGGCTGCAACGGGCCAAATTATAAGAATTGCCTTTCTAATAACAAACAGGTCCACATGCATATTTAATACCCCTAACACATGCACAACTGTCATATTATCACATAATTCACATAATTACAATTAAATATAATAAATAAGCATATAACTCTAAATATTGCCATCCTGGCCCCCTAATCAAGGCCCTAAATCTTATTAGGTAATTTTAGGACGTTACACATACTCATGCAAACATAAAAAAAATCCCTACAAAATTAAAAGACTATCCTCAAACAAGATAATAAATATACCTCTACCAACAGTCTAATTTGTCGGTGTGCAAGGTCGGCCTTCCGCCTCTTTGTGCTCTGTTGTCATCATTGTTCTGGTAGTCTCGGCTGCTATCCTATCGTTGTCGGCTACTACACGCCAACCGTGGAAACACATCACCGACAACTCTAGCAGAAAAGAAAAACAGAGAAAGGAAAAGGGAAATAAATGAAGACAAATATAGAAACAGAAAAGAAAAGGAGAAAGAAAGAAAGAAAGAAAGAAAGAAAGAAAGAAAGAAAGAAGAGAAAGCGAAAAATCGAAGAGCAAGGAGGAGGAGAAAAGAGATGGCCAGAGAAGAGAGGAGAGGAGCGACGGGTAGAAATTGTTTTTTTTTTTTGTCAGAGAAAAGAGGAACTTTTCATCAGGATTATTTCTTTTAGGAATAGAATGGGCGAGATAAGT
The DNA here is from genome assembly GCF_963169125.1 of Humulus lupulus. Taxonomy (NCBI): domain Eukaryota; kingdom Viridiplantae; phylum Streptophyta; class Magnoliopsida; order Rosales; family Cannabaceae; genus Humulus; species Humulus lupulus. Next base: position 77,270,554 of record NC_084798.1, on the reverse strand, counting down.
TAATTTTCATCAGGTTTTAGGCACTTCTTTTGTTTTCACACTCCCCACCTTTTCTATTGAATAATTTTAATCACATTTGTTCAATAATGTCCAAAATCAATGCTATTAATATAGTCTTTTTTCTTGTAGTGTCATGTGTTGAGAGCATGAAGAGAGCCTGAATTTTGTCCATAATATCATACGTGCTCGCACACGTCCTTGTGTGTTGAGGATTGACTTTGAAATTTTTTTGTGTGAATCTCAAAACTATCTCATTGGATTGAATGATCATTATTGTTTTATAAAAAAATGGCAAGGATTCTTGATAAGTTACGAGAGGTATGGTTCTCTCTTTTGTGAATCTTAATTTAATGTGTGAGTATGTATGTGATATTGACTTTGGTATTAGTTAATTTTTTAATATCACTCTTCCGTTGTGTACTTTGATTTCCATAATCAATGCCTACAAAATACTCTGAATTTTACTGTTCATTAGTCCCTTTAACTACTTATTATATAACTGTTGATGCGGTTCTTCGCCAACAGGTAATTATACGAATAAATGGGATGGATTAGTGCTAAATAGTGAACCGTAATGTGTAAATATTTATATTCCAAACTGGCGAAAGTAGTATGGTGGGAAGGTTATCACTCCTTCTTTTTAGGTGGTTCGAAGGTTTAAATCCCTCTAGTCCACTAGTCAATATTATTGATATTTCTTTAGTATTCCTTACAGAGTGTTTCCTTACAATCGAAAACCCAATCCCTTGCAATGCCCAGGGTCTCCCTATTTATAGGGAGAGGATATCTGGGTGTTGACAAAGAAGGTCATCCCGTGACCTTCTTACCCATCATGTCACATCTGTGACACTTATGATTAATTCCTAAAACTTGACAATGAAGTGTTGTCTAATCAATAGCTAAGGGGGATAATGGGCCGCATGGCCCAAACCAGTCATGGGGTGCCTGAACACGCACGTTTATGATGCATGTCCGAGAATTTAGGAATGGTGTAGACAAGTGATATCTGATATGCGCACGTTTACATTGCGTGGTTGACTTCACAAATGGTCAGGGGTGCTAGATCTATGCCGGACCTCGAGCTCGATGTAGCGTTAGCTCGTGATATTCAAACTGCTGACCCGATGCCTTCGAGCATACTTGCTAACCCTTTGATTGGCTCGGGCTAAAGAGGTGGAGACTCGTAACAGCAGCTCCGGGTACAGTTTCCACGTGGCGGATTGAATTATGCCCTTTTCCAGCTCGCTAATAACTCGTGGATATTTAGGGCGTACATTTTCCCCCCAAGCCCCTGCTCGTGGCACGTGACGTCACCTATGGCCATAGTGGGGGCTTTTAGGCTTCCTTTTCGACTCTTCATGTCCCGCCTATTGTGCTGGTATTGGATACGTGGAGCATCGTGGTTGGTGACGGTCCGTCTTCCGAGAATCGCATTAAATGGCCTAGCCAATCTTCGGCCGTCGTTTCGTCTTTCGAGTTGTGACCCTCGTATCTCGCATTAAGACGATCGAACGGTCCTCGCTCCTTTGCCTTTTACGTATATATAAGGTTGGCCACCTTTCGCATGAGCCACCCTTTATTTGAAAAAATTTCCTCATCTTCTCTCTTCTCAGCCTCAGAAGCCTTTTTCCTTCCAGTTATCGTTCCAGAAGTCTCCACGTTCTAGACACAAGGGTTTCTCCGTGACTCCAGTTCTAAAGGCTCCACTAGGATTCCGACTCCTACGCCTTTTTCGACTTTCACACAAAAAAAAACTCTGTAAGTTCTCTGCTTGTTGTATGTTTGGATGTTTCTGTTTCTCTTGTTTAGGTAAACTTCTTTCTTAGTTGCACATTGTAGGTTGTTTTTTCTTTTTGGCTGGTGTTTTGTGCGTAGGTTTTTATCCTATGGGTATCGATCATATGAGAATATGTTTAGGAATGTGATGCATAGGACAAGATAGTTCTGGGGTGACTTTTCTGGGTAATCTTTTGAAATGCCTGTTTGGAGAGGGGAAGGCGATAGGTTTCTGGGGTGCAAAAGCTGGGTAACTTAGGGGTCACGCTTCCCAGGCGGTTTTTCTTTTTGAAATGTTCCCTCCTAGGCAAGCATTATCCTGACCCTCCTGACACACGGATCCCGAGCAATCGGGGACCCGTTGGGAACGCAGGTGCGTGTTCATAGAATCGCGTGGCCTCACGCACCGCGGGCTGAGATTACCTCAGCCCGTGTAAGGAAAATCATTTCTCGCGCTAGATTCCCTTTCCTATTTTTAGGTCGCCTTTCTAAATTTTCTTCATCTTTGTTCGTTAGGCAACCAGATGGGACCTAGGAAGAACATGCCCAAAAAGTGCGCTGCCGGCTCGTCATCTCAGCAGGCTAGCAAGGGGAAGGAGGTGGTAGCAGATTCCCCTATCCCCCACTTCGGTCCCACCGTGGAGAAAGAGGTTGAGGTGGGACCTGACGCATTCTTCGAGGCCGAGAGGATTGTCTCAAAGGTTACAACTTAGGGGAAGGTCAACAAGATCCTGCTATCCCACAACATCGAAATAGGGACAGGCGCTCTTGTTGCCCGACCTCCCCTCGAGGGCGAGCGGAGCTGCACACCGCTCGACGAGGAGTTCGCGGCCTGGAGCAACGAACACCTTAAGGTCGGGGCCTTTCTTGTAATGCCCTGGATAGCCAAGACCGTTACACTGTGTACTTATAAAGGTGCAAGACTTGCTAATCAAGTCATTGTTTTAAAAACGTGTCACTAAACATGTAAGAGCTAGGGTTAAAAAAAAGTTTTGGTCTCAAAAGAATCATTTCATATATTTAAACTATTATAAACACGGGATCCCATAAGAAAACAGAGTTGAAATAAGTTTACAGACTCCCAAAAGTACATGAGTAATCACTAGCCATATTAAGGCAAAATAGACAGTCTTTAGGTCTCGCGTCCCTGCCTAAACCTCAACCGTGGCGGCCGGGCAACTGGCTATGTACATTCTGCTCGCTGAGCTCTCCAATCAAGGCTGATCTAACTTGCCCTTTCCTTTACCTGCACCACGTAGCACCCGTGAGCCAAGGCCCAGCAAGAAAACATCTATACAACTCAATCAACAATAACATACAGTTAATTCATTAAGCATGTATTCCCATCAAATAATCCACAACAGATGTTCAGCACATACATTCAGATTCAAGATACAATCAATCACATATTACACTCATATCACATAATATTCAGGGCCGACGACTTAGGCCGCACCCTCTGATTAACCCACTGACTCCGGCCCGCTTAAACCGAGCTTAGTGCATAATAAGCTGTCCTCAGGTACCAGTGGCCGAGCCGCGCCCTTTGCGCTAGTGAAACCCTTGGCACCCTTAGGCCGTTGGTTCACTAAATGGCTTGCATGGCATAATACCATCTTTTCAAGCGTTTACAATAGGGAGCCCTTAGTCCCGTCACATATATTCAACCAGGTGCAATTTTCTTACCTTTAGTCTATACGGTTATTGAATCACAAGCAACGCCCCTCAAGCACGATCCGTTCTCGAGCCTAAGCCTTTATCACCTAGTCACAACCAAAGTATAGAGTGCCATCAATACTCGAATATAGGTTTCCGATTACCAAACTAACTCCCGGGACTTCAAATTCCACCAAGCACGGTGGTGAAATCAATCCCGAGCACACTAGACCTCTTTCCTGTGCCTAAAAACCTCAAAAGCTCATGTGTGCAACCAAGGGCTGCAGCCCTTGAAGCTTAGCTGTGGCCCTAGCCTCAAAACAGAACCAAGCCCATCCTGAACAAAAACACGCGCTGCGGCCCTTGCTTTGGGCGCTGCGGCGCCTTCCCATGGCCGAGCCTCCTCGGCCCTTTTTCATCCTAGGGTCGCAGCGCTCTAGAACAGAGTCGCGACCCTCCCCTTCGTGCCCAGAAAACCCATCATTTCTAAGCTTGAAACCTCACCTTAAACCATCCCAAAGCTCCCCAACTCATAACCACTTAATCCCAACTCCTTTGGCATGACTTAAACAACATAATTCCACAGAAAACACAGCCTAGCACACACTAATCTTCTCTTTTCAATTTCTGAAACTCAAGAGCTATAAACACTTAAACCAGCCATTCAAATCCAATTTAAAACTTCTAAGCCATGAGTTTAAACTTACCTCTTCTGCTGAACCACTTCACTAAGCCAAGCCAAGCTAAGTCCCCAAGTTTCCTCCTCAATTCTGCCTTAAGACATCAAAACCATGTTTGCCTCAAAACTTAACCAAAACCCAGACTTTCCAACCACAGAAGAGAAGATTAAATTGCTTACCTTAACCCTGACTCAGTTCTTAATTAATCCCTGAGCTAAGCCTCCAAATCCCCACCTCAATCCTCAGAAATTCCAGCTTGATTCCCTTAAGATTTCTGTGTTTTCCTTCCCTTTGTTTTCCTAGAGAGTGAGAGAGAACTGAGGTAAAGAGTTTTAGTCGGTTTATCTTTCTTCCAAAAGTTTCCTTAATTCTATCTTATTGCTAAGTCAATCTCAAGGCTCGGGGTGCCGGAACCGTCCCCGAAGCCAAAACGGTAAAATCCCCCAATATTCCCGCCTAGACATCCTAACCTCAAATATATCTCCATATATTTATTTTCGTAACCCGATAGTCCAAACCACTACTCAATACCTAAAATACCCCTGACTTGCCCAAAGTCATATCTTAGATCCCGTTATGACTTTTCCCACTATCTGACCCTAGGATCATCTTGAGTCGTGCTCTGCGAACCTGCCCACATAATAATGTGGTTCTCACATATGTCACATATTTATTTCATATTATCACATAATATCATCAACTATCATATAATCAACATTAATCATATATTCACACATTCAAGTCAATAGGGTTCACTCTAATCCCATTTATGCCCTCCCGGCACACTAATCAAAGCCCTTAAGCCTTATTAGCGAATTTGGGTCGTTACATTTCTTCCACTGGACCAGTACTTCGCGGACTTCCTGAACTTCGTGAAGCTGGCCCCCTTTCAACTCCTCCCTAACTCCTACTGCCTGTTAGCGGGGCTGAGGTACCTGTTCCTGAAACAGGAATGGGAGGTCCCTACACTGGCAGACATTCTCTATTTCTTCTGCCTCAAAGCCAGCCCGGATCAACGGGGGTGAGGCGACGGGTTCTATTATTTGACCCGTTTTCCTAACTCTGCCGCAGTCATCGAGCTACCCAGCCACCCCAATGACTTCAAGGATCAGTTCTTTATGTCGATGGGGTTTCACAACTGCGACCATCACTACTTCAACCGTCCTCGTAAGTTCTTTCTATCCATAGCTCGCAAAATCGTCACTGGCTTGTTTCTTTCCATGCGTATTGATTTGAATACCATTGTACAACTATTTTTGCGAGGACGGCTAAATCGGTGACCCTCGGGGGTCAATATGAAACTTTGGCGGGGCTCCCTCCAAGCGAAAAAGATTACCGCTAGCTCGTGTCTGATGAGACGATGCTGGTGTGTAAGTTAATTTATCTGAGCCAGACCCTGGCCTTGAGGAGGCTGCGAACCATCCCAACAGCTCGTGAGATGGCGCCCATCCCCGAGGGGGATGCTGCAAATGACAACGAGCAGGAGGAGGAAGACGAGGTGCCGCTCATGCGTTGGAAGCAGGCTCTTGAGATCGCCCAGGGGGTCAATCTGGAGCGGGCCCAGTCCGGGGCATATCCGGCCCCTCCGGCCAAGGTAACCCATACTTGTTTAAGGAATTAGACAGGGCTGCTGTAGACCTACGGCTTGCTAGGTTTAACCCAAGCCAACTCGTAGATCGTCATCAAAATGACCCAGATCATAACATAACTCTACTCCAGTGCGTTGACCAACTAGTGTTGCGCTATGACATGGGCCGCCCAGGGAGCACTGTAGCAGTAGATAATACCCTGGCCTTTAGGTCAGCCTTTTTTGAGGAGTACTGGACCAACATTAGGTCGTGGCCTTCCCTTCTGGAGGGTGTAGTAGCTCCGGGGCTTAGGCAGTATGTAGAGGAGTCCAGTCCTAAGGCGGATCCGGATCCAGAGCCCCCTCTCATTCGTGAAGTGATAATCTTAGACTCCCCTGTAGAAGCTCCGCGGCCGGAGGTCGTGGCAATAGATTCCTCCTCTAGCTCAGACGGTAGGACATTTTCAATACATTCTTTAGATTCTTTAGACCCCTTGTTTTTTTTTTATCTTTTATCAAGTATTTTTATATGTCTATTAATGCTTCCTTGGTTTTGTTTTAGGCGAGGAGATGTCATAGCTCGGGGACAACGTTCTGCGATCCATGTTCCAGGGGAATCCTCCCTCCGGGTCATCTGGACCATTGGTAAAGAGGCTCCGGCTGACCAAGAAAACTCCCACTCTCGGGACCGCCTCCAAGTCTCCCATCAAGGGGAAAGGCTAGGATCCTTCTACTGCAGAGAAGATGCTCCCACCTCCCCCGCGATCTTCGGTTTCTAACCGGGAACTGGAGGTACCAACTGGGACCTTGCCAGCTCCGGCTCCCACCGTGCGTATCCCAGTCAACACTCAGGCCATGGAGAAAATCCCCGAGGCCTTTCGAGGGACAGTTTATGAAACCGCGACCTATATGGTGGATCATTGCTACAATGCCACCTCCAGGGACTTGCAGGAGATTAAGGCGAGGAGCCCTGAGAACGTTATGGAGTCTTCACTGAGGATGACCCTCACGGTAAGTTTGCTTAATCAATGGTTCTCTTTGCTTTTTCTAAAGCACATGCCTTATCATCTTTTGACCTTGCAGGTGGCTTTGGCCCTACACCGAAGCATAGCTCGGTCCAGGGCCAGGTTTGACGAGGTCAGGGGCGAGTTCCACACTGCTAAGGCCGCTCTTACGTTTGCTCAACAACAAGAGCAGGATGCCAAGGCTGCCCTGACGGCTGCCAGGGAAAGAGAGAAGGTCGCGCAGGCCGTCTTAGTCGCTACGCAGGCTGATCTGGTGGCAAACCGGGCTAAGCTACTGGAGGCCGAGGCTACACAGGTCGCCTTGGATGCTGCAAAGGTCGAGCTTGAGGAGGCCAAGGCCGCCCTTGTGGCAGAGAGAGCATCTTCCAGCTCCTCCATGGAGGCCATGCTGTATCATTGCTAGGCCTTCAACTAGGATGGTGACTTTTCCTTCTTGGGACCGGAGGTGTGGGAGCCCTTCCTCGAGAAGTTTAAGGCTCGACTTCAACAGGAGGCACCCTCTGAGATGGGAGAGACTTCCGCTGCAGCCGAGCAGGATACCGAAGGGGTGACTTCATCAGAGCGGCCTTAAGGGGCCTAGGACTTTTGATCCTTCTCTTTTTTATTATTATTTTTTTTTTGTAATCTCCAACCACGAGGTTTTCTCTCCTCGAGACAATTGGTTTCCCCATATTTCACTTTAATCTATTTTTTACCTTCATCGTTACTCATTTTCAACATATTTGGTAAGAACTTAGTTTCTGTTAGTGTTTTTATTGATATATCGTGCTCTTTTTTTATAAAAATTTCGGTCAATAAATTTAAACTCAACTTTTAAGTTCTAGGGCCTGGTCGTATCCAGGACATTACCTTTAAAAACTTAGTTCGCATTAATCCTTTATTGATATCTCGTGCTTTTCTTTTTAAAAAAACATCGAATAATCAATTTGAACCAACTTCTAAGTTTTAGGACCTAGTCGTATCCAGGACATTAACTTTAAAAACTTAGTTTGTGTTAATCCTTTATTGATATCTCGTGCTTTTTAAGAAAAACATCGATTAATCAATTTGAACTAACTTCTAAGTTTTAGGACCTGGTCGTATCCAGGACATTAACTTTAAAAACTTAGTTCGCGTTAATCATTTATTGATATCTCGTGCTTTTTAAGAAAAACATCGAATAATCAATTTGAACCAACTTCTAAGTTTTAGGACCTGGTCGCATCCAGGACATTAACTTTAAAAACTTAGTTCGCGTTAATCCTTTATTGATATCTCGTGCTTTTTAAGAAAAACATCGATTAATTAATTTGAATCAACTTCTAAGTTTTAGGACCTGGTCGTATCCAGGATATTAATTTTAAAAACTTAGTCCGTGTTAATCCTTTATTGATATCTCGTGCTTTTTAAGAAAAACATCGATTAATCAATTTGAATCAACTTCTAAGCTTTAGGACCTGGTCGTATCCAGGACATATGCCCCCCAAGTAATCAAGAAAGGATCTTTCGTGGTTACTTGAAACGTACCCCCCTTTTTTTTAACATTACACCCACAAACATATACGACAACGCGAAAAGATTATCTCTCATTGTTTAATAAACAAAGGTGGCTTTTCTAATTAAGCCTTACAAAAGTATTACTGATAATATTTCTTCAGGTGTATCATGTTCCAAGTCTGTGGGACTACTTCTCCATTAATCCGAGCTAGCTTGAAGGTTCCTTCTTTCACGACCTCTGTTATTTGATAGGGCCCTTCCCAGTTTGGTCCCAACACTCTGTCCATGGGATCCTTACCGGCTAAGAAGACTCTTCTGAGTACCAGGTCACCTACGCTAAAGACGCGTTTCTTGACCTTTGAGTTGAAATAACTAGTGATCTTTTGTTGATAATACGCGAGCTGCAGCTGTGAAGCTTCTCATTTTTCGTTAATTAGGTCGAGGGACGCGCAGAGCAATTTGTCGTTCCGGTCTTGGTCAAATGTCTGGACTCTATGCGAGGCTACCTTTACCTCGATAGGAAGGACGGCCTCACTCCCGAAAGCTAGGGAAAAAGGTGTGTGACCTGTCGAAGTTCGGTGCGAGGTCCGATATGCCCACAGTACCTGGGGGAGCTGTTCGGGCCAAACTCCCTTGGCTTCATCCAGTCTCTTCTTAAGGATTTCTTTTAGCGTCTTGTTGACAGCCTCGACCTTCCCATTGGCCTGGGGATAGGCCACAGAGGAGAAGCTTTTAACAATGTCGTGCCTCTCGCAGAATTTGGTGAAGAGATCGCTATCGAACTGCGTTCCGTTATCTGACACGATCTTCTTTGGCAGCCCGAATCAGCAAACAATATTCTTGACCACAAAGTCGAGGACCCTCTTTGAAGTGATCATCGCTAGGGGCTCTGCTTCTTCCCACTTTTTGAAATAGTCGATAGCCACCACCGAGTAGCGAACTCCTCCTTTTCCAATGGGGAAGGCACCAACCAGGTCAATCCCCTAGACCGCGAACGGCATGGGGACGAGATCATCTTCAGCTCGACCGGAGGAGCCCGGGAAATTGTGGTGAATCGCTGGCACTTGTTACATTTTTGGACGTAGGAAATCGAGTCCTTTGACAGAGTGGACCAATAATACCCTTGCCTCAATATCTTCAAGGCCAGGGTTTGCCCCCCGGCGTGATCTCCGCAAAAGCCCTCGTGCACCTCCTGGAAAATGGTCTTCGCCTCGCTTGGCAGAACACACCGTAGGAGAGGTAAAGAGAGGCCACGTCGGTATAATATCCCATTTATCACTATATACCTCGGAGCTTGGTAAAGTACCCTCCTTGCGTCATTTCACTCCTCGGGTAACTTCCCTACTATGAGATACACGAGGATAGGAGTCATCCAGGTCGGTCAGGTGTCGATCATCTCGACCTCCGCCCCGATTTCCTCTATGCTTGGTCTTTCCAAGAATTTTACCGGCACCAACCCCAAAGTTTCTGCCTCCCCGGAAGTGGTGAGTTTCGCCAGGGCGTCAGCGTTGGCGTTCTGCTCCCGGGGTATCTGCTCGATTAAGCCGTGCTCAAAAGAGGATAGCTCTTTCTTTACCTTGGCCAGGTAAGCAGCCATCTTGGTTCCCCGTGCTTGGTATTCTCCTAACACTTGGTTTACCATGAGCTGGGAATCGTTGTAACACTGGACGAAGCTAGCCCTCAGCTCCTGGGCCACCCTCAGCCCAGCCAATAAAGCTTCGTATTCGGCCTCGTTGTTGGACGCTTTGAATCCGAATCATAACGCCGAGTGGAATTGATGTCCCTCCGGGGATATAAATATGATTCTGGCCCCGAAGTCGTTCTCGTTAGACAAGCCATCTACGAAGACTTTCCATGAGGTTTGAGCTGATTCTTCCACCGGGTTTTCTCGGAATCCTGTGCATTCTGCCACAAAATCAGCCAGGGCTTGGCTTTTTATAGCAGTTCACGGCATGTACAGTATCTCAAATTGGTTGAGCTTGATAGCCCACTTCAACAGACGTCCCGACGTTTCAGGTTTCTGCAAAACCTGCCTTAAAGGCTGATCGGTTATGACATGTATTGAGTGGCACTGGAAATACTGCCTGAGCTTTCGGGAGGCCGTAATAAGGCAGAAGGCCATCTTTTCCATCAACGGATACCGAGATTCAGCTCCGAGAAGCCTCTTGCTGATGTAATAGACCAACTTTTGAGACCGGTCTTCTTCCCAGACTAGTACGGCGCTAGCCGCATCTTCCATGACAGCTAGGTAAAGGTAAAGGGGTTCTCCTGCCGTTGGTTTGGATAACACGGGCGGCTCGGCTAAATGTGCTTTCAGGTCGAGGAAGGCACGTTTGCATTCCTCGGTCCACTTGAATTTTTTATTTCCCCGGAGCAGGTTGTAGAATGGCAAACACTTGTCGGTAGATTTAGAAATAAACCGATTAAGGGCCGCCACCCTTCCTGTCAGACTTTGAACGTATTTTCGCGACCGGGGTGAGGGCATCTCGAGTAGTGACCTGATCTTATCGGGGTTCGCTTCTATTCCCCTGGAATTTTCCTGACGCAACCCCGAAAGTACACTTTTGGGGGTTTAGCCTCATGCCGTATTCTCTCAAAATCTTCAAGCATTCCTCCAGATTGGAGACATGGTTATCAGCAGTTTTTTACTTGACCAACATGTCGTCAACATACACTTCCATATTTTTCCCGATCTGATTGGTAAACATCCTGTTTACCAACCTCTAGTACGTAGCTCCTGCGTTTTTCAGCCTGAAAGGCATGACCTTGTAACAATAAACGTTAGTTGGGGTCATGAAGCTAGTGTGTTCCTGGTCTGCCAGATTCAGGGCGATCTGGTTATAGCCCGAGTACGCATCCATAAAAGACATGAGCTCGTGCCTCGCTGTGGCATCTACCAATTGGTCAATCCTTGGCAAGGGGAAGCAATCTTTGGGGCAGACTTTGTTCAGATCGGAAAAGTCGATGCAGGTCTACCATTTCCCATTGGGCTTCGGGACCAACACAGAATTGGCGACCCAGATCAGGAACTTTGCCTCGCGGATAAAGATGCACTTTAAGAGCTGGGCTACTTCCTCTTCTAGGGCCTCAGCTCGGGCCATTCCTAGGCGCCATTGTTTCTGGGACTTTGTAGGCACGTTTTTATCCAAGTGGAGGGTGTGAATGATGACGCTCGGGCTGATCCCTATCATGTCTTCATGAGACCAGGCGAACACATCTAGATTTTCTTGCAGAAACCTAATCAGCTCCGCCTTCATTTCGCTACATAGGTTTTTCCCGAGCTTCACCACCTTCGAGGGGTCTTGTGGATCGATTTTTACCTTCTGGAGCTCTTCGATGGCCTGGAGCTCGGATCTATCCTCACCTACTATGGGTCGATATCATTATTTAAGATGATACCCTCCCCTCTGGCATTCTGAGGTTTTTCTATCTCAAGACTAGGTACAATTTCCTGAGTTTCCTCACTCCCGCCCTGGACGGTCATCATCTGCTGCCCGGGTCTTGATTTTCCCTTCATAGAAATGCTATAGCATTCCCTGGCAGCAAGCTGATCACCTTGGACCGTGCATATCCCCGTGGAAGATGGGAATTTTAGTGCGAGGTGGCGGATGGAGGTTGTGGCTTCAAATGCTATCAATGTAGGTCGGCCCAAAATAGCATTGTACGCGGCGGGACAGTCGATGACCACAAACTCGAGGAGTTTTGAGACAGTCCGGGGTCCCTCTCCCAAGGTAATCACCAGCTCGATTGTTCCTATTGTTGCCGACCCTTCTCTGGAAAATCCATATAGCATCATGGAGGTGGCTTTCAACTCGGTGACAGATAAACCCATCTTTTCCAGCGTAGACCAAAACAGCAGGTTCACTGAGCTCCCATTATCGACCAGTATCCTCCTAACTCTCCGGTTGGCGAGCTGGGCGGCTATGACCAGAGGGTCGTTATGGGGGAACTGGACGTGACTGGCATCTTCCTCGGTGAATATGATTGGTTGCCTCTCTAGTCATTGCTGTTTGGGTAGATGCTGCTTTGGGATGAACTCCACTCTGTTATGAGCCTTCAATTCATTGACATATCTCTTTTGGGCACCTCTGCTCGTGCCGGCTAGATGGGGGCCTCCGAAGATCATGGAGATCTCTCCTCCTATCACAGGAGGAGGGGTGTCCTAATTTATCTGGGGCTCGGGCTGACTTATTGGAACTTCTGGAGCCGGCTGACCGGCGGGAACTCTATTTCGCGCATACTGAGCCAAGGGTCTGGCTCTGATGAGAGTCTCGATCTCATCCTTCAAATGCCTACAACCGTCAATGTTGTGGCCAATGTCATTGTGGAATCGACAAAACTTGGAGGGGTCCCGCTTAGCCTTCTGGTGCTTCAAAGGCTCTAGCTTCTTCCAGGGAAGGCGAGCAGAGTTTGCTAGGAAAATGTTCTCCCTAGTGTTTGTGAGCTCGGTGTAAGTCGTGTAGACTGGCTTAAATTTTTCCACGGGCTTGTTCTTCTTTGGGCCATGCTGGCCGCCCTCGCTGCTCCCTTTTCTCTTGCCTCCACCCAATTGGTTATTATGTGTAACGGTTTAAGTCATTTTCACGACATCCGTTCCCACTCCAGCGGGCTGATCAGGGGCTTGGCTGGTTCCCACGACCGATGCTCGCGCCTCCTCCAGGTTTATCCATCCCTAGGCCTTATTTAGGAACTCGTCCACAATGCTGACACCTTTTCTCTATATCTCTTTCCAGAGTACGCCTCCAACGAGGATCCCAGTCCTCAAGGCCATAAGCTTGGAACTATCGTCCGCGTCCCTGGCTCGAGTCGCGACATTTGCGAATCTGCTCAGGTAAGCTTTCAAAGGTTCCTCGGGCTGCTGCTTTACGTTTGCCAAGGTGTCGGATTTGATACGGGCAGCCTGAGAAGCTCAGAATGCCCTCTTAAAGTTGGCAGAAAAGGTTTTCCACGAGCTAATGGACTGCTTTTTATTCTGCTTCAACCATTTCCTGGCTGGCCCAGTCAGGGTGGAAGTGAATATCAAACACCTTAGCTCGGGACCGATGTTGTGGGCCATCATCAGGGTGTTGAACATACCCAAATGATCCGACGGGTCTCCGTCCCCATCGAATTTGGACAAGTGGGGCATACGAAAACCAGGTGTATACGCGTGGCTGCTATGTTGGGGGCGAAGAGCTCGAGTTCGTCCCCCGAGTCATACTCATCTTTTTCCTTTTCCGATAAGAGCTTCCTCATCAGCTCCTCCATCTGAGCTAGACGCTCTAGGGTTTGGTCCTTACTTCCTTGGTTGTTCTGGGGCTGTTCAACAGCTCTAGTCCCATTGTAAGCGTTAGGCGAGTTATTGTCCCTCCCATCTTGAGCTAGGTTAGGCGGGACATTCCCCCTGTCACGTACTTCTGACAGACCCTCCCCTTGGTGAGCACGACTACCATTTCTAGCTGGATCTCCTCTCTGAGAGTTGAGGCAATCTCGGAGATTGGCCCTCGGGGTGGCCCGAAGGCTTTGAGCCGAACTCAAACGATGGTGCAGGTCTTCGCCGAACATGCCACTTCGATGACTCCCAGTCCAGTAACTTCCATTTGAAAAACTCAGAGTCCGCCGCTGAGGGTGAGGATCCGGGATTTCCCTGCACTCTCGGCTGCGATGGGAAGGACCGGCAGAAGAGGATCCGGGATTTCCCATGAGCCGGAATATCTCGAACTGGATGGGGAGGATATGGGTATGTTATTGGTGACGGGGGATGCCTAACTGGTGACACGATCCTAGTCCCGTCAGGGCGGATTAAGCTAGGTCGCGGCCGCTCCGTCCTACCATTCCCCGCGTCCTGCGCTTGGCGGTCTGACCGTGGTGCAGGACGGCTGGCCGGGGTAGGCTATCGCCATGAGCCCTCCCCAGATCTCCTTCGCAAGTTGCCTCGGGCCCACCTGGGTGCACTCAAGGGTGGAATCGAGGTAGGAGTTGAGGTCCGGACCGATTGGCTGAATTGTTTTTCCTCCCTAGGAAGTTCCTCAAACACAGTTTCCTGGTGGTATGACGTGGGAGTAGAATTCAGAGTCGAGGTTCTGACTGACCGGCTAGGCCTGGACCAGTTACCCCGGCGGGACTTATGAGTCCCACTATGCCTCTTTCCGACATTAGCGTCGGTTGTAAGAGGGGGTAATCAGGCCAAGACCTCTTCGATTTGCTTGTTTGCTTTCGAAAGCTGGCTTCTCAACTGTGCATTTTCCTTCTCTATCGCCGTGTAGAAATCCGGGTTCGGATTTGGCAGCCGGGGAGCCGAACTTCCGGTGTCGCCTTGGCCCATTGGCTGCTTTCCCGGTCGCTGCTGAACCTCGGGGTTTTGTTCATCGGATATGGTGGCATGGTGAGCCTCCTGCCCATCACGGTGATCCGCTTCATTACCATGCCTCGAACGAGTAACCACCATGGTTAGGCTTCTGCAATAGCACCAATCTAAATCCTCTCAATGAAAGCACCAAACTGTTGACGCGGTTCTTTGCCAACAGGTAATTATATGAATAAATGGGATGGATTAGTGATAAATAGTGAACCGTAATGTGTAAATATTTATATTCCAAACTGGCGAAAGTAGTATGGTGGGAAGGTTATCACTCCTTCTTTTTAGGTGGTTCGAAGGTTAAAATCCCTCTAGTCCACCAGTCAATATTATTGATATTTCTTGAGTATTCCTTACAGAGTGTTTCCTTACAATCGAAAACCCAACCCCTTGCAATGCCCAGGGTCTCCCTATTTATAGGGAGAGGATATCTGGGTGTTGGCAAAGAAGGTTGTTGACGCGGTTCTTCGCCAACAGGTAATTAAGAAAATAAGAGGAAGGGATTAGTGCTTAACAATGAACCGAAATAGAGGAATGATCTTTTAATGGACTGGTGACACAATCACATTTTTTAGGTGGTTCAAAGGTTAAAATCCTTCTACTCCACCAGCCAATATTATTGCTATATGCCTGGTATTCTTTACAGGGTATTTCCTTACACAATAGAATCCAACCCTTTACAACTCCCAGGGTCTCCATATTTATAGGAGAGGGCACCTGGGAGTTGGTAAGGGGGTCATCCCGTGACCTTCCTACCTATCATGTCACTCATGTGACATTCATGATTAATTCCTAAAACCTGACACATGAAGTGTGGTCTAATCAATAGGTAAGGCGGATAATGGGCCGCACGGCCCAACCCAGTCGTGGGTGCCTGAATACGCACGTTCATGCTGCGTGTCCGAGAAGTCAGGGATATATCAGACACGTGATGTCTGATATATGCATGTTTACCTTGCGTGGTTGACTTCATAAGAGGTCATAGTTTCCAACTCCAGCTCGTACCACGAGCTGGATGCCTCCTCGACCTGTGGCATTCATAGTGTTGACTCGGTCCTTAAGTAATCTTGGCGAACCTTTGGATACCCCGAGCTAACAAGGTAGGACCTGACGACAACAGCTCCGGTCATGGGGGATCCATGTGCTGATATAACTTAGGCCGTATCTCAGCTCGCTAATAGCCTGTTGGAAAATCAGGGCGTACATTTGCCCCCCAAGCCCTTGCTCGTGGTACACGACGTCGTGTAGGGCCACAGTAGGGGATTTTAGGCTTCCCCATGAACTCTTCATATTCCACATTTTACGCAGGCGCCAAATACGTGGAACATCGTGGTTGGCGACGGTACGTCTTCCGAGAACCGCATTAAATGGCCTAGCCTATACTCAGCCGTCGTTTTGCCTTTCGAGTGGAGAGCCATGGATCCCACATCAGGGCAATCCAACGGCCCTCCTCACGTGGCCTTTCACGTATATAAAAGGGGTGGCCACCTTACGCATGGGCCACCCGTTCATTTGAAAATTTTCAGAATTTTCCTTCTTCTTCTCTCTTCTCACCCTTAAAAAACCCTCTTTTTCTCCCGGTTACCGTTTCCAGCATCCCGGAAGTTCAGGTGCAAGGGCTCTCTTGAAGCTTTGGTATCAACTACTCCGACGAGGCCCCAACCCAGACGACCCCTTCATCCTCTTCTCAACCAAAACACTCCGTAAGTCTCCTGACTGTGCATGTTTTGAATTTCTTTTTCACTGTAGCCTAGGTAAATAACTCCTGTAGCTGCATGCAAGGTTTCATTGGTTTTTTGTGGGTATGAAGGGAGAAAGCTTTTAGGTTAGGGTATCGCTTGTAGTAGAAAACCATTTAGGAGCATGGTTTATAGGGTGCATTTTCTGGGGAAATTTTCTGGGTAGGATTTTTGGTATGCTTGTTTAAAATGTTCAGTACTTTGGGTGTAAAATCGGGTAGCTTAGGAGACACGCTTCACAGGCGATTTTGCACCTCTTGCCTACTGAAACTTTCCATCCAAGGAAAATTTCTATCCTGACCCTCGTGACACACAAATTCCGAGTAATCGGGGATCTGTTGGGAGCACAGGCGCGTGTTCATAGAACCGCGTGGTCTCACTCTCCACGGGCTGAGATTACCTCAGCTCGTGCAAAGGAAACACCTCTTTTGATTCTTCCTTATGCTTAGGTCGCCTTTTCTGAAATTTCTTCTTTTGTTCGCTAGGCGACCAGATGGGACCCAAGAAGAACGCTCCTAAAAGGATTGCAGGCAGCTCGTCCTCCCAACAATCCAAAGGAAAAGAAGTGATGACAGACTCCCCAATCCCTATCTTCGGGCCGGCCGTGGAGCAGGAGCTCGAGGTGGCGCCTGATGCTTTCTTCGAGGCTGAGAGGATCGTCTCGAAGATCACTGACCAGGGGAAAGTGAATAAGATATTCTTTTCCCACAACATTGAACTGGGGAGGGGCGCTCTGATCGCCCGACCTCCCGTAGAAGGTGAGCGGAGCTGCGTGCCGCTGGACGAGGAGTTCGCGGCCTGGAGTGACGAGCACTTCAAGGTAAGGTCTTTCCTCCCGCTGGATCAATACTTCGCCGACTTCCTCAACTACGTGAGGTTGGCTCCTTTCCAACTCCCCCCCAACTCCTATCGTTTGTTGGCGGGGTTGAGATATATGTTCTTGAAACAGGAGTGGGAGGTCCCCACTCTAGCAGATATCTTATATTTTTTCTGCCTCAAGGCCAGCCCGGAGCAGCGGGGGTGAGGCGACGGGTTCTATTATTTAACCTGGTTTCCAAATACGGCTGTGGTCATCGAGCTGCCCAGCCACCCCAACGACTTCAAAGACCAGTTCTTTATGTCCAACGGGTTTCGCAACTGCGACCTGCACTACTTCAACCATCCCGTAAGTACCTTTCATCCTTAGCTCGTAAGTTAAGTGTCTGTTAGCTCCCCCCTGTATCCATTTCTGACTTAGAATAATTCTGCAGCTATCTTCGCGAGGACAGAAAAGTCTGTGATCCTCGGGAGTCAGTATGAGACACTGGCGGGCTTGCCCCCCAGTGAAAAGGACTATCGCCAGCTCGTGACAGACGAGACGATGCTGGCCTGCAAGATGATCTCCCCAGGCCAGACTTTGAATCTGAGGAGACCCCGGGTGCCTCCCCCAGCTCGCGAGATGAGGCCCATCCCCGAGGAGGAGGCCGCGGGGGGCGAGGACGAGGAGGACGAGGTGCCTCTCGTGAGGAGGAAGCGGGCGCTGGAGGTCGCCTAAAGGACGAACGAGGAGAGGATCCGGTCCGGAGCAGCTGCAGGTCCCTCCGGCCAAGGTAACCCATATCTATTTAGGAACTTAGATAGGGCCACTACAGACCCCCGGCTAGCTAGGTTCAATTCTAAACAACTCATCCAACGCCATCGAAGTGATCCAGACCTTGACATAACCCTGCTTCATTGTGTCGACCAGATCGTGCTAGATTATGAAGGTAGCCGCCCTAGGGGTACTGTAGTCGTAGACAACACCTTAGCCTTTAGGTCGGCCTTATTTGAGGAGTGTGGGACCAACCTTCGGTCATGGCCATCACTCCGGGAGGGTACCGTAGCTCGAGGTCTTAGGCAGTATGTAGAAGAGTCTAGTCCTGAGCCAAATTCGGACCCAGAGCCCGAGCCAGCTCGCGTAATCATTGACTTAGATTCCCCAGCAGAAGCTCCGGGGCCGATGGTCGTGACCATAGATTTCTCTCCTAGCTCGGGGGGTAGGATCCCTTACGATATATGTCTTTTGGATTTTGTCCTCCTTATCTTTGTTGTTTTTGCATAAATGCTAACTTGTGTACTAATACTGTCTTTGTTTTGCCAGAGGAGATGTCTCAGCCCGGGAATAAAGATTTGCGGGCTAAGTTCGGCGGAGGGAGCTCCTCCGCTAGGGCTTCCGGGCCCATGGTGAAGAAACTCCGGCTGGCAAAGAAAGTCATCGGGACATCATCCAAATCCCCTGCAAAGGGGAAAGACCAGGGCCCGGCTGCCATGGCCAAGGTACCTCCTCCTCCGCCAGTGGAGAAGATGCCCCCGCCTCCTCCACGAGTTCCGTCCACTGCCCAGGACATGGAGGCGGAGGCCGGGACTATGATGGTCGTAGTCCTGGATGTGCGCATCCCCGTGGATCCCCAGGCCTTGGAGAAGATTCCAAACATCTTTCGGGGGACGGTGTATGAGACAGCGAGCTACGCCGTCGACCACTTCTACCACGCCACTGAGAGAGACCTGCGGGCTATCGAAACAAGGAGCCCGGAGGGTGTGATGGATTCTTCATTGGGAATGGCCCTAATGGTAAGCTGACTTTACCCTTTTATGATTTTTGATTGTCATGCCTTGCCCTGTTTCTCCCCCTTTTTTTTTCTAAGGAAGTTGCCTCTTTGTTTTTGTAGAGTGTCTTGGCCCTCCACCGGAGCATATCCAGGTCAAGGGCTCGGCTCGAGGATATGAGGGGCGAGCATCAGACGGTTTTGGCTGCTCATCAAACTTCCTTGGGCGCCCTGCAAACGGCCCAACAAAAGGAAAAAGAAGCCAAGGATGCATTGGCGGTCGCACAAGCCGAGCTGGAAGAAGCCCGTCCTAAGCTTCAAGAGGCCGAAGCTACCAAAGCCGCCTTTGCTGCCGCGCTGGTCGAGCTAGACTCTGTGAAGGCTGGGGCCGAGGAGGCTAAGGCCGCCTTGGAAACGGAGAAGGCATCTTCCAGCTCCGCCATGGAGGACATGCTCTGCCACTGCTGGGTCTATAACTCGGACGGCGACTTCTCCTTCTTAGGAGCGGACTGGGAGGTCTTTCAGGAAGGGTTCAAAGCTCGCCTCCAACAAGAGGCACCTTCTGAGACCGGGGAGGCATCCGTCGTAGCCGAGCAGGAGGGCGAGACAGCGACCTCCACGGGGCAGCCCGGTGGAGCCTAGGGCCTTTCTTTTTCGCACCCACTCCTTTATTATTATCATTTTTTGTGTAACTTTGCATGAGGTTTTTCCACCTCGAGACAATTGGTTTTATCAATTTTTACTTTTAATTGGTTTATTTCCTTTTGCCTCTACTCATTTTAGTTACTACTTTGAAAAACTTAGTTCGTGTTAATTTTTTACTAATATTTTGTGCTTTTTAAGAAAAACATCGGTTAATCAATTTAAATTAACCTCCAAGCTTTATGACCTGGTTATGTCCAGGACCTTAGTTTGAAAACTTTGTTCGCGTTAATTGCTATCAATATCTCGTGCTTTTTAAGAAAAGCAACGATCAATCAATTTGAATTAACTTCTAAGTTTTATGACCTGGTTATGTCTAGGACCTTAGTTTGAAAACTTAGTTCGCGTTAATTGCTATTAATATCTCGTGCTTTTTAAGAAAAGCAATGATCAATCAATTTGAATTAACTTCTAAGTTTTATGACCTGGTTATGTCCAGGACCTTAGTTTGAAAACTTAGTTCACGTTAATTGCTATCAATATCTCGTGCTTTTTAAGAAAAGCAACGATCAATCAATTTGAATTAACTTCTAAGTTTTATGACCTGGTTATGTCCAGGACCTTAGTTTGAAAACTTAGTTCGCGTTAATTGCTATCAATATCTCGTGCTTTTTAAGAAAAGCAACGATCAATCAATTTGAATTAACTTCTAAGTTTTATGACCTGGTTATATCCAGGGTAGAGCTTAGTTCACGTTAATCCCTTATCAATATCTCGCGTTTTTTAAGAAAAACAACGATCAATCAATTTGAATTAACTTCTAAGCCTTTAAGGCAACCTGGTTATATCTAGGCACCATATGCCCCCCAAGTAACTAGGAACGGTCTTTCGTGGTTACCTGAGATTACACTTGCAAATATATTCAATCATGAACGAAAAGTTAATTCTCATTGCTCAATACATAAAAAATGGCCCTTAGGCCTTACAAGGGTGTCATTGATAATATCTTTTCAAATGGATGGCGTTCCAAGTTCGTGGGATTGCCCCTCCATTGAGCCGAGCTAATTTGTAAGTTCCTTCTTTAATGACCTCGATGAATTGATGTGGCCCTTCCCAGTTCGGTCCCAATACTCCATCTTTGGGATCCTTACCGGCTAAGGAAACTCTCCTGAGGACCAGGTCGCCAATGCTAAAGGCGTGTTTTTTTACTTTTGAGTTGAAATAACGAGTGATTTTTTGCTGGTAATGTGCGAGCTGAAGTTGCGAATCTTCTCTTCTTTCATCAACCAAGTCAAGGGAAGTGCAAAGTAGTTCGTGGTTGCGGTCCTGGTCATATGCCTGGACTCTATGCGAAGGTACCTTAATCTCCACGGGGAGGACCGTCTCACTCCCAAAAGTCAGGGAGAAAGGAGTATGACCCGTAGGAGTCCGGTGCGAGGTCTGGTATGCCCGCAGAACCTGAGGGAGCTGTTCTGGCCAGACCCCCTTGGCTTCGTCTAGTCTCTTCTTAAGGCTCACCTTTAGGGTCTTATTGACGGCCTCGACCTGGCCATTTGCCTAAGGATAGGCCACGGGCGAGAAGCTTTTCACAATCCCGTACCTTTCTCAAAATTCGGTGAATAGGTCGCTGTCGAACTGAGTCCCATTGTCGGAAACGATTTTCTTGGGCAGCCCGAATCGGCAGTTAATGCTCTTAACCACGAAGTCGAGGACTTTTTTGGAAGTTATTGTCGCCAAAGGTTCTGCCTCAGCCCACTTCTTTAAGTAGTCGATGGCCACCACGGCGTAGCGGACCCCGCCTTTTCCAGTAGGGAGGGCGCTAACCAAGTCGATCCCCCAAACTGCAAATGGCCATGGAGAAGAGATCATCTTCAGCTCGACTGAGGGAGCTCGGGCAACTATGGCGAATCGCTGGCACTTGTCGCACTTCTTGACATACGAGATCGAGTCCTTTGATAGAGTGGGCCAGTAATATCCTTGCCTCAAGACCTTTAGGGCCAAGCTTTGCCCCCTAGTGTGATCCCCGCAAAAACCCTCATGCACTTCTTGAAGGATGGCCTTTGCTTCGCCTGGAAGAACACATCGTAGGAGAGGTAGGGAGTGCCCACCTCGGTACAGTATCCCATCTACCATCGTATACCTTGGAGCCTGGTACAGTATCCGCCGTGCGTCATTACGTCCTTCGGGTAACTTCCCCTCGGTGAGGTACTCGAGGATGGGAGTTATCCAGGTCGGTCTGGCATCAATCATCTCAACCTCCGCCCTGACCTCTTCTATACTTTGTTTTTCCAGGAATTCTACTAGTACTAACCCCAGTGCCTCCGTCTCCCCGGAGGTGGCGAGCTTGGCAAGAGCGTCTGCATTAGCGTTCTATTCTCGAGGTATCTGCTCGATTGAGCCTCGCCCAAACGCGGACAGTTCGACTTTTAACTTTGCCAGGTAAGCAGCCATCTTGGTTCCTCGTGCCTGATATTCGCCCAGCACCTGGTTTACCATGAGCTGGGAGTCACTGAAGCACTGAACGGAGCTCGCCTTCAGCTCCTGGGCTATTCTCAGTCCGGCCAGCAAAGCTTCGTATTCAGCCTCGTTGTTGGAGGCCTTGAATCCGAATCTCAGCACCGAGTGGAATCTATGTCCCTCAGGGGATATCAAAATGATTCCAGCCCCAAAGCCGTTCTTATTGGATGAGCTATCCACGAAGATCTTCCATGACGCCTGGGCCGAGGTGACCTGGGGTGAGTCTTCTGCAGGATCCTCTTAGAATCCTGTGCATTTTGCCACAAAATCGGCCAGGGCCTGACTTTTTATAGCAGTTCGTGGGGTGTACAAAATCTCAAACTGACTGAGTTCGATAGCCCACTTTAACAGGCGTCCCGATGCTTCAAGATTTTGCAAAACCTGCCTTAAAGGTTGATCGGTCATGACGTGTATTGAGTGGGACTAGAAGTACGGCCTGAGCTTTCGGGAGGCCGTGATAAGGTAGAACGCCAATTTTTCCATCAATGGGTATCGGGATTCAGCCCTGAGAAGTCTCTTAATGATGTAGTAGACCGGTTTCTGAACCCGGTCTTCTTCTCGGACCAATACGGCACTAGCTGCATCCTCTGTGACAGCTAGGTAGAGAAAAAGGGGCTCTCCTGCCTTTGGTTTGGACAATACAAGTGGTTTGGCCAGATATGCCTTCAGGGCGAGGAAAGCACTTTCGCACTCCTCTGTCCATTCAAACTTCTTATTTCCTCGGAGCAGGTTGTAGAATGGCAGACACTTGTCGGTGGATTTTGAAATAAACCGATTTAGGGCTGCCACCCTTCCTGTCAGGCCTTGGACATCTTTGCGCGACCTGGGTGAGGGAAGCTCGAGCAATGACCTGATCTTGTTGGGGTTTGCCTCGATTCCTCGGGTATTGACGATGAAACCCAGGAATTTTCCAGATGCGACTCCAAAGGTGCACTTATGAGGGTTAAGCCTCATGCCGTATTCTCTTAGTATCTTGAAGCATTCTTCCAGGTCGGAAACATGGTTATCGGCAGTCTTTGACTTGACCAGCATGTCATCAACATACACTTCCATGTTCTTCCAGATCTGGTTGGCGAACATTCTATTTACTAACCTCTGGTATGTAGCATCGGCGTTCTTCAGCCCGAACGACATAACCTTGTAACAATAGACGTTAGTCGGGGTCATGAAGCTGGTGTCCTCCTGGTCCGCCGGATTCATGGCGATCTAATTATAGCCTGAGTACGTGTCCATAAGGGACATGAGCTCGTGCCCCGCCATGGCATCCACCAATTGGTCAATCCTTGGCAAGGGAAAACAATCTTTGGGGCAGGCTTTATTCAGGTCGGAGAAGTCGATGCAGGTCCTCCATTTCCCGTTGGGCTTCGGGACCAGCACGGGGTTGGCAACCCAAATCGGAAACTTGGCTTCACAGATAAAGCCGCATTTCTTGAGCCGGGCTTCTTCTTCCTCCAAGGCCTCAGCTGGAGTTGTTCCTAGGTGCCTCTCCTTCTGGAACTTTGCAGGCACACTTCTATCCAAATGAAGGGTGTGCATGATGACACTTGGACTAATTCCCACCATGTCCTCGTGTGACCATGCAAACACATCCAAGTTATCATGCAGAAACTTGATCAGCTCCGCTTTCCTCTTGTTACAGAGGTTTTTCCCGAGCTTGACCATCCGTGAAGGATTCTGTGGATCGATGTTTACTTCCTCGAGCTCTTCAATGGCCTGGAGCTCGAACTTATCCTCGCCTATTCGGGGGTCAATATCCTCACTTAAGACAATATTTTCCCCTTCGGCACTCTGAGGTTTTTCAATCTCAGGGTCAGTTAAAGGTTCCTGAGATTCCTCTCCTCCACCTTGGATGGGCATTGCTAGCTGCCCGGGTTTCGATTTTCCCTTCATGGAAATGCTGTAGCATTCCCTGGTAGCGAGCTGATCACCACAGACCGTGCATATCCCCATGGAAGAAGGGAATTTCAATGTGAGGTGGCAAACGGAGGTGATGGCCTTAAAAGCTATAAGTGTGGGTCGGACCAAAATAGCATTGTACGCAGCAAGGCAGTCGATGACCACGAACTCGAGGAGTTTGGAGACTGTTCGAGGTCCTTCTCCTAACGTGATTACCAGCTCGATAGTCCCTATAGCCGCTGATCTTTCTCCTGAAAAACCATACAGCATCATGGAGGTCGCCTCCAGCTCGGCGACAGTCAAACCCATCTTCTCCAGCGTGGACCGGAATAGAAGATTTACCGAGCTCCCATTATCGATCAGTACTCTCCTAACCCTCTGATTAGCGAGCTGCACTGCTACGACCAGAGGGTCATTATGAGGGAACTGGACATGGCCAGCATCTTCTTCTGTAAAAATAATTGGCTGTCTCTCCAATCGCTGCTGCTTTGGCAGACGCTGCTCCGAGACGAACTCTACTCCATTATGCGCCTTGAGTTCGTTTACGTACCTCTTTTGCGCACCCCTGCTCGCGCCAGCCAAATGCGAACCTCCCGAGATTGTGGATATCTCTCCTCCTACCACTGGAGGAGGGACGTCTTGATCTACCCGAGACCCGGGCTGGCAGATCGGGACTTCCGGAGCAGGTCGGCTTGCTGGAACCCTATTTCGCGCGTACTGAGCCAAGGTGTAACGCCCTACTTCCTTAAAGCCGTTACTAAGTGAGTTTTTAAGACAAAACAGTGTGCAATGAACTCGCTAACCGAGGTTTTGAAACAAAAGTGTGACTAGTTAAAAGTTAAGGCTGTAATCTTTGCAAATGCGTCGTTTCATTAAAACTTCTATTATTAAACATTTGGGATCCCAGAATAAGGTTTGAAAACTAATTACATCTTGAAATAAGGTTACAGTTGAGAAATCATAAAATCATAGGTTATTACAGCCATTTTTGAATAAACCCCCAACCAAAGCAATCGGGCAGGCCAAACATGTACGCGTCGCTTCACGCTCTCCATACTCATGGTTGGTTGACTCAGTCCTTGCAACTACCTGCCACACGGAGAACCCGTGAGCCGAAGCCCAGCAAGAAAACCCAAATAACACATAACATATGCAAATCAAATAGCTGGCATAATTCACTGACACATAGGAAAAGCCATCATAATAAACAAGTACGGCCATGCCGCCCCCAAGGCCTTACCAAAGCCTGGAGTTTCGGTTCTCACCGCGAGGATAACTCATGTATCCCTTGGGTCCCACCCTGAATATAAGCATCCCATGTGCTGTGTGTTACTTTCGGCCCCACGGCCGCCCCGGCCTACGCCGTACTCGGCCCTTGCCGTTCAATTCATCATAATCACACATATAGTACATTCAAAATAGACATTCACACACATCACGGTTCATTTAAGGTTAAGCATTTGCACGTAATACAATCCGGGGCCATGCCCTACAATCACACAGTGGGGCCATGCCCTAATCTCGGGTGCTACGGTTTTCTTACCTGCATTCCGAGCCTCCTGATGCACTGAAGTCGCGAGCACAGTCCTCAAGCACGAGCCTCCCCAAAACCTAGTCACAACACACAAGAATCTTCCTTAAATACTAATCAATTCATAACCACTTCCCGGGACCAATCCCGCACTCTCGGGACCTCTAATTCCCTAAAACAATACACCGGAACCATCCCCCGAGTCCCCGGGCAAAAGCCCTAAAAACCAGAATTTTTGCCTGCCAAAATGGCCTAGGGCCGCGGCACTCCCCTCAAGGGCCGCGGCGCCTAGCAGCTTGACCTCCTCCTGATGCAACCTCGCGCCGCGGCGCCCAAGAACAGGGCCGCGGCGCTCATACGCGAACCCAGATTTTCTGGGTTTTCTCTTGCGTTTTTCCCGAACTAAAACAATCCCAAAT
Source organism: Humulus lupulus (assembly GCF_963169125.1). Lineage (NCBI taxonomy): Eukaryota > Viridiplantae > Streptophyta > Magnoliopsida > Rosales > Cannabaceae > Humulus > Humulus lupulus. Next base: position 77,244,729 of record NC_084798.1, on the reverse strand, counting down.
CATCCCAAACTCAAACCTAAGCCCCAAAACCATATCAAAACCCCAAGTAGACCATACATCAACCCATAAACATCATAACCCAACTCAATTACACAATCACACTCAAAATCACCCATTTGATTTCAAATTTCAGAAAACTCAAACCCAAAGGCCAAAAACACAACCCAAGCTTGAAAATCCTAAACCATGGCTCCAAAATCTTAAACCACAACAGAAAAGAAAACCCAAGGATGTTTAAAACTCTTACCTCAATCAAGAATCCACACCAAGCTTCCTTGATCTCCTCCTAGACTCTCATTTCTCCTTCTCCTCTTCTTCTTGCCCTAACCTTCTTTCTCCTTCTCTTTCTTCTCTTCAATTTCTATCAAGACTCAAGTGATATAAATGCCCAAACCGAACTCCCCTAAATCCCAGCTGAATTTTGTCTATAACCCTTGCCAAAAGACCATTTTGCCCCTCCTTGCCTATCCTTTCCTACTTAAACCTCAAGGGTACTTAAGTCTTTTCATTTCTACCATTTTCTTTCTAAAACTTGTTACTCTCAGCAGTAACTAATGGTTACCCAGGTTACTAAATCTCCAATAACCATTACCCGCTAAATCTCAACTTAACCATAAAATTCCCGAGGTACCCCTAGGCTCCTCCCGAGCCGGGTATAGAAATCCCGTTGTGACTCTGAAGTTAACTAGCTCTCTAGGACCGTCTCGGCACGTGCATCACAATAATACAACCACACCCACGTGGTACAATTCACAGAATACAATTATCACATATCAATACAGCTATGCCCAACATGGCCAAAATTACAATTATGCCCTTCTAACACGATCCGGGCCTACATGCATACTAGTAAACATAGCCATGCCTCTCAGTTAAACAAATAGCCAAATAACATGCTTTAAATCATAATCATGCATTTAATTCATAAAATCACACATAAATCCCAACCTGCCCTCCTGGCACACTAATCAAGGCCCTTAAGCCTTAATAGCGAATTTGGGTCGTTACAACTATCCCCTTCTCATAAAAATTTCGTCCTCGAAATTTACCCAAACACATCAGTCGGCAACCCGCACCCTGACCATAATCTCCAAGGTCCATCGCCTTACTTTAGTTCCTACCAATGCTCTTTCAGGAGAACAATCTTGGCTCGCAAGATCTCGTCTAATAGCCATACCATGATAGCTTCTTGCTTACACCGTAACCCTGCTGAAACCTCAGGGTTTGCTTAGATTAATATGACCAATTCATTGTCTTATTCTTGATTCCAGAGTTACTCAAAAGTCATCACCTCCACCAGGTGGGATCGACTTGTAGGCCCCACTGGCCTAACCCTTAGTACAACTTCGGGATTTTATGTTGAATCAAGAGTCAGAACTCTCTCTTCTTTCTCTGAACACCTTACAGATCCTCGTCTGTTATTACGCAGAGATGCAACTCTTTCCTTCCGGAGCTTTATTTCCTCATAATTTAACCATTCACAAGTTCTTTACCCTTTCAAATAAGCAGACACCCTTGCCTTAAGAATTCCAACCACTTGTCTGGCTTTCACTCTGAACCAATGCCAAAACGTAGTATTCACTAACCTTCACCTCTTAACATGTCCTATGTCGTGTTTCAGTAACCAGACACCAGCAACTGCCACCACAACTAACTCATCAGGGATTACGCTTCCCTTAATACCTCAAGTATTTGCCTACTCAGCACTCAATTCTTTAAGATATCCGATAAACTTTCAGACTGCCACCCCACTTGCAATCAACTGATAATCCCAGATTCCCACTCTGTTCTTTTCGTTCTCTAAGTCCATTCCAAAATTTAAACTCCAAAAGGGTCTCAATTCGATATCATCGACGCTCCGTCCTGAAACCAGTTCACTCGACCCAATCAACATTAACTCACACAACCGAGTTAAACTTTTCATGTCCAAATACCTTACTTAAGGTCTAATGTGGTCTATTCCCATGATACACTACCACATCACCTAAACTCTGTCACCCGCTCAACCCTCCCGGTACAACGTACCCTAGGAGGTGGAATGATGTCCATTCGGAGTCCTCATTCGAAACCATATCCTATCTGGATCCTTCACTCGATCCTGGTATCCTACTGTACCACCATGACAGGGTCCTTCCCTGTTTCAACTCAAGTCAACACTTCGGATTCCATAGCTCAGTGACACTCACCAGCTAACCCTTACCTATTAACATTATGCCGATCTCAGTCGTTGCTTTGTCCACCCCAATACAATCTATGGCGCTATTCCCTGACTGACACACGCCTCACAGCTAGGAGTTCCGCCTCCAATTATATCTCCCCTCACTCAATCGAGGATTTCAAACACTGATCATTTGTCTGCTACTTTTCACCACCTCTGTGTCTCAACGCTATCTTTCTTACTAATACCCAATACTTAAGTACCTTATGCCATGCACAACAGTTGACTTAACGTCCCAAGTGTATCAACCACGATCCATTCAGTCGCCTCCCGCTAGGTTCAATCCATCCTCGCGTCAATTTATTCCTGGGCGTGCCCAAATCGTGATGCAATCCCACATTTCCATAACCCTACCATAGATCATGTCCTCTATGCAATCACTCTTTACTTAATCAAAACATACGCATATTCCAGCATCACCAGATACCAATAAATTCTTACCTGTCTTCTGAATTTCTTTCTGATGTGACACCACTCAGTCCGTCTAACCTCGAGTTTTACTGTTCTCCTCACCTCTGATGTAGTTGTCTCCGGAGGTGCTTATGCAATAGATGGCGCGCTTACCAGTCCTGAGATGCTTTCTGTTCTTCAAATGTTCTTCATTAGTTTATTGCGGCTTCAGATCAATTCCTCTCTTACCTATCCTTTCTCCTTGTAGCTCTAATCTGAGTACTCCTGACGACGCTCAAACTAACAATCCGTAGAACCTTACCTGGCACTCCGCCTTCTGGGTACAAACGTCTGTCGCATAGTCACTTGCTCACCATTTCCGTCTGGGAGTAATCCACATGTACTGCTCGTGAACTTGAAGGGAACTTGCCTGAACCATTCTTGTATTCTCTACTTAAAGAACTTACCTGTGCTGCCGTAGCTTGAACCAAATCTAGAATCTTTGTTACCAACTCCTCATACTTTACTCAGTTCAAAACGAAATTCCTGAAATGTCTCTTTCCTTGGTTCCCAACCTTTGTACTTTTCGTCCTAACCCTGCGATGCTAACAGTCCCCGCGGTACAACACTCTGGCTACTCCAGGGCCAAATTCCTTCGATTGCTTCAATAGACTTTTCTGTCGGCCAAAACCGTCTTTTACCACATTCCTGATACCAACCCTATCTGTAGTCTGACCTTGAAGTATTACCTAAATCTTTCTGTGCATAACCATATAGCTTTCCCACTGGTCAGCTCTGTCTCCTTCACATACTCCAGATGATATCCACCACAATCCATCTGCCAGAGTCTCTAATTCCTTCTCAATAAGTATTACTGTCCTCAGCCTCTCAAATGGCACCATTGAGGCAACCTCTTTATGTCCATCACCCTCTCGGAGCATTCACAACACCGAGTCCTTCCAGTTCGCTACTTGCCCAAAGCATAAGCTCGTCAGTCAAATACTCCTCCTTAAGGACTCAGCCTCGAACTTGTAATGTATCGACGCATTCCAGTCCTCCGTTTCCCTCACCATGGGAAATCCATCCTAACATCCCAAGTCATTCTACGCAGAAGTCACGCCCTCACCTGACCTCCTCTTAGGTGGCATCCTCTTCTTCAAATGCATACCAAATAACCTACTGGTTCCTGTCGCCATCTCGATAACTACCTTTACAATCAGGCTCCTTTCAAATCTCAAATTAGGTGCCCAAGCACTGTCTGGGGTCCTTCTACCTCATAACTCGAGAATCCTTCCTTGCGGCATTCTAACAATAAAAGTACCACCTTATCGGCCAGACCTTTTCCCCTTTCTGGCAAAACCAGAAGCCACAACCCTATCCGGGGTTCCTTTACCTTGAATATCACGAGTCTATCTTTACCACTTCCATCCAAGGAAGCACTGCCCTTGTGGCTCTAGCACTCATGCTCTAAACATCAACCATCAGTTCCTCGAACCACATGGCCCTCTCCGCCATCCACATGCGGACGATAATTCCTTATATCAGGGCGGCCCAAATTCCCTAGACTATTCCAGATCTCATATCCTTAAATGGGTCGCCATCTATTTCCGGTACATCCGCCAGTATAAATTCCCAAATGAATTATCCAATTCACCAAACCCATTGATCTACGCTGTTGTTACCCCTAACAGTCCAAACCAGACTTACACATTTGCCCGTCTCCACGGTTCTAATCATGTCTTTAAAATCTCTTCTAACCATTCATCAACTAGGTTCTTTCCAACCCAATAAGCCAGTACCTCAGCCCGAGTATCACTTCCAGGCAACTCTCTGCCTCAACATTTAACACAACCCTCTAATCAGGATCTCTCATCCTCTTAACCAAGGGTGGAATTAACTCTGCTCATCTATTGATAAATTCCTTGTCAACTCGTACCTTCCTCAACACTAGAGGATAACACCCTTTACGCCTTTCGTATAATACCCTTATCTGTCCATACCTCACAGTAAACCAACACCGGTAACCTTACCGTTAAAACATCGAAATCAGCTATTTCCCCAGAGAAATCCGCTGTTCTTCTATCCCATCTCAACTAACAAACTCCACAGCCTACTCACACACTAGTGACTCACTGCTCCTGCTTTCAGGGATAACTGGAGATCTCAACTCCAACTTATATCTAGAATCGCCTTTCAACACAATATCAGGTCCACAAAACCCTTCTAGGAACAACCAACACGAGTTCATCTGTCGAAACTAACCAAACTCCTGAACTCTGTGGTTCATACCCTGAACCAAACCATGACTAGATCCAACTGACCACAGTTATCATGCACACACAAGCATATAATAGGTCAAATCCACAATGTCATACATTTAGCCACCAAATTTAATCACCACTAAGTACATCCATACTTACCATGCTTCATACAAGCCAATAAACAGATATAACTAATGAATTAATCCAGAAAATTAACCACATACACTCAATATGCGAACCATTATGCCAATATTCACCCATATGCATAATAAAGTCATTCAGCATGCATTAATCTCAACATGCAATAGTCAAGGGCCAGGCCCTATCAGTATCTCCTGCATATGTCAACTCATTCAACATGCCCCATATCAACAAGCAGGCAATCAGGGCATTTAAACACATATTCAAGCATGTTAATCAATCATACCAACCAACCCTGAGTCGAGCTTGTCACTGACAGCGAGCGTACATGTTCGGTCAATCTCCAGAACCAATAAACCTTGGCTCGCTCTGATACCAAGTTGTAACGCCCTACTTCCTTAGAGCCGTTACTAAGTGAGTTTTTAAGACAAAACAGTGTGCAATGAACTCGCTAACTGAGGTTTTGAAACAAAAGTGTGACTAGTTAAAAGTTAAGGCTGTAATCTTTGCAAATGCGTCGTTTCATTAAAACTTCTATTATTAAACATTTGGGATCCCAAAATAAGGTTTGAAAACTAATTACATCTCGAAATAAGGTTACAGTTGAGAAATCATAAAATCATAGGTTATTACAGCCATTTTTGAATAAACCCCCAACCAAAGCAGTCGGGCAGGCCAAACATGTACGCGTCGCTTCACGCTCTCCGTACTCATGGTTGGTTGACTCAGTCCTTGCAACTACCTGCCACACGGAGCACCCGTGAGCCGAAGCCCAGCAAGAAAACCCAAATAACACATAACATATGCAAATCAAATAGCTGGCATAATTCATTGACACATAGGAAAAACCATCATAATAAACAAGTACGGCCATGCCGCCCCCAAGGCCTTACCAAAGCCTGGAGTTTCAGTTCTCACCGCGAGGATAACTCATGTATCCCTTGGGTCCCACCCTGAATATAAGCATCCCATGTGCTGTGTGTTACTTTCGGCCCCACGGCCGCCCCGGCCTACGCCGTACTCGGCCCTTGCCGTTCAATTCATCATAATCACACGTATAGTACATTCAAAATAGACATTCACACACATCACGGTTCATTTAAGGTTAAGCATTTGCACGTAATACAATCTGGGGCCATGCCCTACAATCACACAGTGGGGCCATGCCCTAATCTCGGGTGTTACGGTTTTCTTACCTGCATTCCGAGCCTCCTGATGCACTAAAGTCGCGAGCACGGTCCTCAAGCACGAGCCTCCCCAAAACCTAGTCACAACACACAAGAATCTTCCTTAAATACTAATCAATTCATAACCACTTCCCGGGACCAATCCCGCACTCTCGGGACCTCTAATTCCCTAAAACAATACACCGGAACCATCCCCCGAGTCCCCGGGCAAAAGCCCTAAAAACCAGAATTTTTGCCTGCCAAAATGGCCTAGGGCCGCGGCACTCCCCTCAAGGGCCGCGGCGCCTAGCAGCTTGACCTCCTCCTGATGCAACCTCGCGCCGCGGCGCCCAAGAACAGGGCCGCGGCGCTCATACGCGAACCCAGATTTTCTGGGTTTTCTCTTGCGTTTTTCCCGAACTAAAACAATCCCAAATCATCCCAAACTCAAACCTAAGCCCCAAAACCATATCAAAACCCCAAGTAGACCATACATCAACCCATAAACATCATAACCCAACTCAATTACACAATCACACTCAAAATCACCCATTTGATTTCAAATTTCAGAAAACTCAAACCCAAAGGCCAAAAACACAACCCAAGCTTGAAAATCCTAAACCATGGCTCCAAAATCTTAAACCACAACAGAAAAGAAAACCCAAGGATGTTTAAAACTCTTACCTCAATCAAGAATCCACACCAAGCTTCCTTGATCTCCTCCTAGACTCTCACTTCTCCTTCTCCTCTTCTTCTTGCCCTAACCTTCTTTCTCCTTCTCTTTCTTCTCTTCAATTTCTATCAAGACTCAAGTGATATAAATGCCCAAACCGAACTCCCCTAAATCCCAGCTGAATTTTGTCTATAACCCTTGCCAAAAGACCATTTTGCCCCTCCTTGCCTATCCTTTCCTACTTAAACCTCAAGGGTACTTAAGTCTTTTCATTTCTACCATTTTCTTTCTAAAACTTGTTACTCTCAGCAGTAACTAATGGTTACCCAGGTTACTAAATCTCCAATAACCATTACCCGCTAAATCTCAACTTAACCATAAAATTCCCGAGGTACCCCTAGGCTCTTCCCGAGCCGGGTATAGAAATCCCGTTGTGACTCTGAAGTTAACTAGCTCTCTAGGACCGTCTCGGCACGTGCATCACAATAATACAACCACACCCACGTGGTACAATTCACATAATACAATTATCACATATCAATACAGCTATGCCCAACATGGCCAAAATTACAATTATGCCCTTCTAACACGATCCGGGCCTACATGCATACTAGTAAACATAGCCATGCCTCTCAGTTAAACAAATAGCCAAATAACATGCTTTAAATCATAATCATGCATTTAATTCATAAAATCACACATAAATCCCAACCTGCCCTCCTGGCACACTAATCAAGGCCCTTAAGCCTTAATAGCGAATTTGGGTCGTTACACAAGGGGCCGGCTCTGATGAGAGTTTCGATCTCATATTTCAAATGCCTACAATCATCAGTATTGTGCCCAACGTCGTTGTGGAAACGACAAAACTTGGAGGTGTCTCTCTTCCCCTTCTGGTGCTTTAACGGCTCCGGCTTCTTCCAGGGGAGGCGAGTAGAATTCGCTAGGAAGATGTTTTCCCTATAGTGGGTGAGCTCTGTTTAAGTCGCATAGACCGGCTTAAATTTATCTATGGACTTATTCTTCTTTGGGCCGTGCTGGTTTCCCTCGCCGCTCCCCTTTCTTTTGCCTCCGCCGAACTGGTTATTCTGTGTGACGTTCTGGGTCGCTGTCACGACCTCTGTTCCCACTCCAGCGGGCTGCTCAGGGACCTGGCTGGTTCCTATAGCAGAGGCTTGGGCTTCCTCCTAGTTGATCCATCCTTGGGCCCTATTTAGGAATTCATTTACTGAGCTGACTCATTTCCTTTGTATTTCGTTCCAGAGTCCCCCTCCGACGAGGATTCCAGTCCTCAAAGCCATGAGCTTGGAGCTGTCATCTGCGTCTCTGGCCCGAGCAGCGACGTTCGCGAACCTGCTCAGGTAAGCCTTCAAAGGCTCGTTGGGCTGTTGCCTCACGTTATCCAGAGAGTCGGCCTTGACGCGGGCAGCCTGGGAGGCTCGGAATGCCCTCTTGAAGTCTGCAGAGAAAGTTTTCCAGGAGCTGATTGATTGTTTCTTGCTTTGTTTGAACCATTGTCTGGCTGGTCCGATCAGTGTGGAGGGAAATATCAGACATCTCAGCTCAGGGCCAATGTTGTGGGCCATCATCAGGGTATTGAACATCCCCAGATGATCTGACGGATCTCCGTCTCCGTTGAATTTGGACAGGTGCGACATACGGAAACCGGGTGGGTATGCCGTGGCTGCTATGCTGGGGGCTAAGAGCTCGAGTTCGTCCCCCGAATCATATTCGTCTTTCTCTTTCTCCGACAGGAGCTTCCTCATTAGCTCCTCCATCTGAGCCAGGCGCTCAAGGGTTTTGTCCTGATTTCCTTGGTTATTTCGGGGCTGCTCGACAGCTCCGGATCCATTATGTACGTTTGGTGGTTTATTGCCCCTCCTATCTTGAGAAAGGTTATTTGGGGCGTTCCCGCCGTTACGCACCTCGGACAGGTCTCCCCCTGAGCGAGCATGGCTGCCACCTCCTACTGGTTCCCCCCTATGAGAGTTAAGGCGATCTCGAAGGTCGCCCCTCTGGGTGGCTTGAGGACTTTGCGCCGAGCTTAAGCGTTGACGCAGGTCTCCGCCAGAAAGGTCGCTCCGGCGATTGCCGGTCCAGTAGCTCCCGTTAGAAAAGCTCAGAGTCCGCCTTTGGGGGTGAGGATCCGGGCTCTCTCTTGGCGCCCTGCTACGTCGGGAAGGTCCTGCAGATGGCAGGTTTCTCCTGCTGCTTCCATAAGCTGGAATATCTCGGATGGGTCGAGGAGGATATAGATATCTTATTGGAGACGGAGGATGCCTGACCGGAGATGCAATCCTGGTTCCGTCAGGGTGGATCAAGTTAGGTGGGGGCCTTTCGGCCCTGCCAACCTGCGGGTCCCGCGCCTGGCGATCTGGACGAGGCGCAGGACGGCTAATGGGGACGGGCTGGTGCTGTGAGCCCTCCCCGGACCTCTTTCTGGAATTCCCTCGAGCCCTCCTGGGCGCGCTCGAGGCTGGCTGGGAGCTGGGAGTTGAAGTTTGGACCGAGCGGCTATACTGTTGTTCGGCTCTAGGCATTTCTTCGAAGTTTGCCTCTCGTACCACGAGCTGGATGCCTCCACAACCTGTGGCATTCATAGTCCTGACTCGGTCCTTAAGTAATCTTGACGAACCTTTGGATACCCCGAGCTAACAAGGTAGGACCTGACGACAACAGCTCCGGTCATGGGGGATCCACGTGCTGATATAACTTAGGCCGTATCTCAGCTCGCTAATAGCCCGTTGGAAAATCATCCTGTGACCTTCTTACCCATCATGTCACTTCTGTGACGCTTATGATTTATTCCTAAAACCTGACAAGGAAGTGTTGTCTAATCAATAGCTAAGGGGGATAATGGGCCGCATGGCCCAAACCAGTCGTGGGGTGCCTGAACACGTACGTTTATGTTGCGTGTCCGAGAATTCAGGAATGGAGTAGATACGTGACGTCTGATATGCGCACGTTTACATTGCGTGGTTGACTTAACAAATGGTTAGGGGTGCCAGATCTATGCCGCACCTCGAGCTCGATGTAGCGTCAGGTCGTGATATTCAAACTGCTGACCCGATGCCTTCGAGCATACTTGCTAACCCTTTGATTGGCTCGGGCTAAAGAGGTGGAGACTCGCAATAGCAGCTCCGGGTACGGTTTTCACGTGGCAAATTGAATTATGCCATTTTCTAGCTCGCTAATAACTCGTGGATATTTAGGGCGTATAATAACTAATAGATATATAAGAGTTTTTAATAGTTATATCCTTACGTGACTACAATTTTAGTAACCAATTATATAAAGTTTCAACTTGTATTTAAGTTTCTATTTTTTTGTTATAGCTTTAGAATTAAGAATCTATTTGTAAATATAAAAAATTAAATAAATTATTTACTAGTGTTTCAACGGTTGGTCACAACTGAATAGTCACAACCGAATAATCGTTTAGACTTGGCCGTGGTTTGCGCGCTATCTGCTCGCAATATCAAGCGGGTCACACCTTTTTCATAAGGCAACGAGCTCAGCGTTGTCAGCTCACTTCTTTGAAATAAGCAAGATAACTCTCGCATGTTATAACTCGCATGTTATAGATTTTGTGACGAACTAATTATACGAGCTTGCCTGCCATCCTTATTTAAATGAGGTTGTTCATCCTAAGGTAAAATTACCTCATAATAAGCATAGTTATCATTTTCACATAGCCAATCCCTAACGGATTTGGGCTAACTCAAAAAGATCTCGTTAAACAGGAGGATGTGGAGTCTTTCGTCAAACTTCATTCAAAAGAGACAAAATCACTGAGTGGAGTGGGAGCAAAAAGCTCTTCGTTACACAAAACATAAGCTGGAATGGACTGAAAGTTCCCCTCCCCAAAATAGTTATTAAAATAAGCCCATTTATCTAAATTAGCACTAACAAAACACAGGAAAAAATTAATATGCCAGCATTGGAAATAATAATTGAGCAAAATCCATAACATAAACCCATTTTCCATAGGAAATATGAATATTGTATTATGTTTAGCACAAACAATTAATATATGGTATATTTGGTACTATTTTTTGGAGTATACACCAATGCACAATTGTAATAGATGATAAATATATAAAAACTAATAATTTTTCTTTATATTTTATTGTTGATAGTTAGAAATTTTAATAAAAGAGTTATTTTTAGTTGTAATTTTTATTCTTTACACTTTGTAACACTTAGGTCTCGGAAGTTGATTTTGTATTAGTTAGGTCCCTAAATGCTATTTTTATTTATTTTTTTCTTTCAAAATATATATATTTTTTAATAAAAGAGTTATTTTCAGCTGCAGTTTTTATTCTTTACACTTTGTAACACTTAGGTCCCGAAAGTTAATTTTGTATCAGTTAGGTCCCTAATATTTTCAAATCGTATCATTTAGGTCCCTAAATGCTATTTTTATTTATTTTTTCTTTCAAAATATATAAATAAAATATAAAAAAATGGTGAATCAATTTTAAAAAATTAGACCACTTAATTTATAACAATACTAAACATGACATTGAAAAAAATATATTTTTATGACATTTTAAAAAATATTTAATGATTTTATAAATTAAATTATTTTTTTATTAAAAACAATTCTTACGTATAAATTTTTAATATTAATAATTAAAATATAACGAGATTATCAATATTTATAATGTACATATTTATTTTTTATTTTGTAAATTTTTTCTATAATGCAACTTATAACTAATCATATATATATATGCACATAAATAACTTTATATATATTATTATTAAGTTTTAAAAAAAATGTATGAAATATAAAAGAAAAAATATAATAAAAATTGATAATATCATGCTAATCGATATAATATAATTATTAATATTAATTATAAAATAACAATATAGGTAAGAATATTGTTTTTAATAAAATATTAATTTAATTAATAAAAATATTAAATATTTTTAAAAATGCCATGAATTTTTTTTTCTCATATCAAATTTGTTATGTCATAAATTAAATGTCCAAATAATTTAAGAACGATTCACCATTTATTTTGTATTTTTTAATCTATTTTCAAAGAAAAAAGAAACAAAAATAGTATTTAGGGATCTAACTGATATAAAATCAACTTTTGGGACCTAAATGTTACAAAGTGTAAAAATTAATGACTGTAGCTGAAAAAAAAAACCCATAATAAAATAATAAAGTAAAAAGTATAGTATTTAATGGTGATTATTAAAAGTAATACTAAAATAATAAAAATAATATAAAAATAAATAAAAAGTATAACATTTATATTAATGCAAAATATATATTATGCAATATTATATATTAAATTTAACCCAACTTTTTAGTACGTGGAATTAGAATAACTTTCAGATGCTCTAACACTACAGCTGCTTGAGCCTCACCCTTTATCTGGCTCATCAGATGGTACTGCTTCATAGAGGCTGAAATCAATTTTCCTTTTTCATTGGTCAAAAGAGCAGCCAAAAGGCCTAAGACCATAGCATCTCTACTCCAATTATTATAATAACATCAAAGTTATGGTTGGTCCAATCCTACGGAGGCAGCTAAGAATATCACATGCCAAAGGCACCATAAGAATCTCAGCCAGGATAGCCAACTAGGGCATTTTGGGTTTTTCACGCACCATGGTACTATTATAAAAAAAGTAAATTATATTTGCACTTAAAATTATATATGACAACTTTTTTTTACAGGGACTTCACTTTAAGTTCTATTAGTGCGGCTTTCAATATTCTTGACTCGTGAACAGTTTTTAGCGTGATTTTTTTATGACCGTGTATATTGTAGCTATTTAGAGCATCCTGCAAATTTTCAGAAAATTTCAAATAGTTTATAGTACCGAAAACTAGGTTCAAACATGTTACTTTCCACGCACATAAAAAAAATTAGTCACGCGTGCAACAATATGTTTGAACCTAATTTTGGGTACTGTAAACTATTTAGAATTTTATGAAAATTTGCAGAATGCTCTAAATAGTTACAATATATACGGTCATAAAAAAAATCGCGCCGAAAACTGTTCACGGATCAATAACACTGAGAGCCCTATCGGTAACGCTTAAAGTAAAACCGTTGTTGGAGAATTCCCCAAACTATATATAGACAACTATAAATTAAAAAAAATATTATTTTTAACAATTTTTCTCAATATTTTCTCTAACATTCTTTAAATTCTTTTTTTATTAATTTCAATAATTTTATTTTATATTGTTTTCACAATATATTCTCACTTCGATAAGTTTTTATATATTATTTTGTTTAAAATTTTATTTTATTTAAATATTTAAAATGATTATTATTTATAACATAGTTTGTTAAATTTCCACACAAAATGGAGGAGAAAGTGAAAGCGTATTAATAATATACTCTTTTAGCATAGGAGGGGGGCCTAACTAATTAAAACTATGACATAAATCAGGTTATTATCGTAATTTTGAGAAATAAAAAAAGATAACTTTAGTGACATTCTGTATCTGTACTATATTTTTCTTTAATTCTTGGAACAAAGCTCAAATTGTTTATAGATTCTTCAACCCACTCAACAAATTAAAAATAAAATAATAGCTAACCAAGGTGGGGTCAATTGTTGTAATGCTAGGATTCGTTCCCTCTGAGTCTGAGGTAGCAAAAAATTAAAATTTTAAAAAAGAAAAAACAGTACAGAGTACTAACATCTCCTCCTCTTCCTCTTATTCTTTTCTAGAGAGGGAAACTGACTGAGGAAAATACTTAGAGAGAGAGAGAGAGTAGGAAAGATCACCATGGGCAGAAGGAGCTTGAAGCTCCTTAAGATCCTTCTCCTACTCTTTGCTTTGAACTCTCTCTCCCTATGCCTCTACTACTTATCTCACGCAAAACCCTTCTTCTCCAATCTCCATACCCATAACCCAACTCACTATTCCTTGACTCTAAACCGCCTTCCCTTGACTGAAAATCAACAGCATCTTCAAACCCACCAACGGTTTTCCAAGCCATGGCCTATTCTTCCGTCTTATCTCCCGTGGTCGCAGACCCCAGACGTAGCTTCTCGCTCCTGTGAGGCATATTTCGGTAATGGGTTCACTCACCGCGTCGATCTGCTCCGACCAGAAACTACCGGTTCCGGCTGGTTTAGGTGCTGGTTCAGTGAGACTCTTAGAAGCTCCGTTTGTGAAGGCGGGGCGCTTAAGATGGTCCCGGAGAAGGTGAAGATGTCTGCAGGAGGGGAGTGGTTGGAGGAGGTTATTGGACGGTCGGAGGACGATGAGTTGCCGGAGTTTGAAATTGGAGCTTTTGAGCTTGATGGGGGTCGAAGATTTTCTGGCCAGAAGAAGGAGCTTGCGAGTCTTGAGGTTTTGGATAAGTATGTGCCAGAAGGAGAGGTCTTGAGGCACACCATGCGTAGTTTGGTTGAATCTATTAGGATCGTTCCGGCTAAGGAGTTCGAATGCAATGAGGTTGGTTTGAATTTTCTGAAATTTTGTTTTTGGCAGTTGGATTTTGCTATATGTGTATATGTATGTCTATATATGGTGATTGGATTCTGGGCTGTAGTTAAATTTGATATTAAGATGGGAAAACTTTCCAAATTTAAAGCTTTGACTGTGAAATCTTGAGTAGGTTTGAATGATCTGGCTTGAGAAGCTGGTGAATTGAATGAAGAACTATATGCTGGAAAGAAGATGATTAATTATTAATGTTCCTGATTAATGCGGATTACATTTCTGCAATTAATGAAATCGTAGCATATACTATAGTAAGATATTGGACTTTTAAATCATATATTGAAGTCCTTGAATAATAATGAGCATAATTGTATGCTCTTATTGATTTGTTTCCTTGATTCTTGTTTCTGCATTTAAGGTTCTGATATGGAAGGTTCTACTTGCAGTGGATTGAGGAGCCAACACTTCTGCTTACACGCTTTGAGTATGCTAATCTTTTTCATACTGTCACTGATTGGTATAGTGCTTATGTGTCTTCAAGGGTAACCGGCTTGCCTAATCGACCCCATTTGGTGTTTGTAGATGGACACTGCATGGTATGTGTGCATAATTCTAAGTTTCCTCAGTGTTATGAAATTGGAATAGTGGTGTAGAACTTTTTTTGGTTTTGCATTTGTTGAATGAGGAGGTAAAAGAAAAAGTGATTAAGACCTCGATCTGGTGCTGTTCTTGTTTACCTGTCGTTTTCTGTGAGAAGCTAGTAAAATTTATAATTGAAATTGACTCCCTCTAATGATGTTGACAGGGTTAGCATATATTTTAAGGCGAAGCTGAATCGATCAGATTTTTGTACAATAATGAAGAATATGATTTTAAGGAAATCTTGTAGGGCATTGATGGTAGTTTTTATTTAAACAATCACATGTGCTATAATTTTTCTGAGTCACGGTGTCATTTGATGAATCAGATAGATTGCGATTGTTTATGATTTTAATTAGTTTAGGTATAGTGTCCCTTCTAAAGCCATAAACATCTTTTAGTTTTGTGGGTATATTCAAAAGATGGTAGAAATCTTTGCTGTGTGCTACTTATAGGCTCTTTTTTCCCATTCATATGATGTTCTGATGCTTAAGATAGCTGATATTTGGGTTGTTGCCATACAATTATCTCGCTTCACTATTATCTATCTGATGGTAATGCTTGGCTTCTTGTAATTTAGAAATAGAACTTTTACTTTATCCTTCAATTGTGTCTGTCAATGTAATTCAGGCGCCCTTGGAAGAAACATGGACAGCATTGTTCTCTAGCCTCAGATACGCCAAGAACTTTACTGGCTCTGTATGTTTCCGTCATGCAGTTCTTTCACCCTTAGGGTACGAAACTGCTCTATTCAGGGGGCTGAATGAAGAAATAAACTGCCATGGTACGTCAGCACAAAATCTGTGGCAAAACCCGGATAACAGTAAGACTGCTCGATTATCTGAGTTTGGAGAAATGATCAGAGCTGCTTTTCGGTTTCCAGTTAACAGACATCGTGCTGAAGGATCAGCTTCAGGTTATAACATCCTCTTTGTTCGACGAGAAGATTATTTAGCTCATCCTCGTCATGGTGGTAAAGTTGAGACAAGGCTCAGTAATGAAGAAGAAGTATTTGGTTCTTTAAGAAACTGGATTTCCACTCGTAGGGATTGCAGAATAAACCTTGTGAATGGGTTGTTTGCTCACATGTCCATGAAGGAGCAAGTCCGGGCTATTCAAGATGCTCATGTAATTATTGGTGCTCATGGTGCTGGGCTCACACACATAGTTTCTGCACTACCAAAAACAGTAGTTCTGGAGATTATTAGCAGCCAATTCAGACGGCCTCACTTTCAGTTGATTGCACAATGGAAAGGGTTGGAATATCATGCCATTAACCTCGACGGATCTTATGCTAGTCCACAGGTTGTCATCCAGAAGCTTAGCAACATAATGAGAGACCTTGGATGCTGAAAATAGTTTTCATTGTGGCAATGCCCATCTATCACTGAGCATATGTTCTTGAACTATCACGATGTCTCCTCCTGCACAATGCGACATTTCCAAGATTCTCTGATCTTTGCTCAATCTGAGATTGATTTTCTTTCTCGGATCTTTGCTCGATCTGAGATGGATTTTCTTTTCTGGGATACCACATTTAAATGGTTGAGTGCAAACATTATCAGTTCAAATGGAGACCAGAGAAATATAGATGAGAAGGTGGTCTAGTTTGTTGGTTGTTTGGGCACTAGGCAGAGAACTAGGCCTAGCATGGTGTGATTTCATCAACTAGAGATGAATGGTTCAGAGTTAGTGTATTCTATCAAATTGTCAAATGGCCATAAACAATTTTACTTTATTCCTTCAGTTACAAAAGTATAGGTTGATGACATGTTAGGAATGATAGTAGTTATTCTTTGTTCTAAAAGCAACTTTTTTGCGGACGAATAGATAATGCAACACTGATCAATCATTTGCTTTTTTTGGCTTGAGCTTATGCATTCTTATACGTCTTTCCATGTTTTCGGAACAGTGGAACACTAATCATTTGCTTATTTTGGGATTGAGTCTTGTGCATTCTTATTCGTCTTTCCATGTTTTCAGAACACAGATTTTTACAATAATTTTGTTAGGATAATATGAAATTTTTGTTCATGTATTTCTGTTGGCATAATATATATATATATATATATATATTTATTTATTGGACAATTCTCATATAGGGGCTTCACTTTAAGCCTTATTAGTGGGATTCTCCAGAGTTCTTGACTCGCGAACAGTTTTATGTACGATTTTTTTTTATGACCGTGTATATTGTAGTTGTTTAGAGCATCATGTAAATTTTTAGAAATTTCGAATAGTTTACAGTACCGAAAACTAGGTTCAAATATGTTGCTTTTCACGTGTATAAAAAAAATTAGTCACAAGTGCAACAACATGTTTGAACTTAGTTTTTGGTATTATAAACTATTCGAAATTTTCTGAAAATTTGCATAATGTTCTAAATAGCTACAATATACACGGTCATAAAAAAAATCGTGCCAAAAACTATTCACGAGTCGAGAACATTGAGAGCTCCAGTGGTAGAGCTTAAAGTGTAGCCCCTATAATATTGTCCTATATATATATTTATGGGGAACTTCTTAGGTAGGGGTTTTACTTTGGCCTCTACTGTAGGGACATTTTCTATTTTCGGTACTTGAAGAAATTATAACTCAATTTTTTTTTGTATGACAACGTAGATGATAGTTATAGTAGACATACTACCAATTTTTAGGAAATTCCAATAAATTTATAGTGGCGAAATCAGAGTTCAAATAATTGGTTTTCCACACATGTTAAAAAAAAACAGGCACACATACAACTAATTGTTTGAACTCTGATTTCAACATCTTAAATTATTCGGAATTTTCTAAAAAATTGGTAGGATGTCTGTTATAACTATAACGTACGTCATCATGCAAAAAAACAGGGTTATAATTTTTCCAAGTGTCAAAAATAAAAAATGCTCACACATACTTAAGAAAATTCCTATATTTATATATCACCTTCTAATTTTTAATTAAGTGCAAAAGAGTATCTATCTACGATAGGCTTTCACTTTTATGTTTTTCATTTTTTTTTTCTCTTCGGTTCAACACTTTCTAATTAAAATTTTCAAAATTCTAAAATTTCTTATCACACGTCTCTCACTTTTTATTAAGAACAAAACTACCTGTCAATTAAAAAACACACATTATTTCTACATCTTACGCACTTTTAGCGCTCTTAACTTTTTTATTAAAAAAAAGCAATCTTAGAAACATTTGTACTCTATTATTTAATATACATTACTAAAATCATATTATTATCTGTAGACTGTTTTTTTCGCTATCAACCTAATATGAGAGTATAAAGAAAATAATATAGAAGAACACAAGAGTTTTTCGTGATTCATGCTATAAAAGAGTCATAAGCCACGAGTCTCTGGTATTTAGTGAGTTTGAAGCTTGTTTGAGTAAGCTTCAATGGTGGTTCTCAGGCAGTGTATATATTGCACTAAGTTATAAAGTTTCTCTCCCTAAAAATTTGAACTCCTTACAAGGAGATACCCCAACCCTATTTATAGAGGTCGGAGTCATTAATGTTAATCTTTTATCATTAATACACTTTCCCTCATTCTAGGGTATTGATGTTGAATTAATACAAAAAGGGCTGGAATAAATGGAGACTATGTCCCAGGCGGATTGCACAGGGCCCATTGCAGAAAGTTGCGTACCAACTTTATTGGGAACATAGCTCTGACTGTTAGGGTGTAGCACACGTTTTCCCATGTTAGGTGGCGTTTTGGAATTGTCGGTTGTCGAGGGTACGAACTTGACACCACTAATCGAGACTCACCAAAAGTTGTCAGATGATCTTCTGGTGGCCCACACCCACAGTGATTGACACTTGAAATCTACTCCAGGATTGAGGATCAGAATCCCAGACCTGAGAGATGGGCAAGTGAAGAGAGCCTCTCGGGATGTGGCCTCACCTGGAGACATCCTCGCCTTAAGGACATGCCTCGGGGCGTGGCCTCACTTGGAGACATCCATGACTTGGAGATTGGCTCGGGATGTGCTCGGAACGTGGCCTCACCTGGAGACATCCTCGGCTCGAGGGCAGATGTAACGACCCAAATTTATTGTTAAGGCTAAGTGCCTGGAGGGCATAATGGGATATATATGTTGAATTAATTGATTAAATGTGTGATTACATGACATACATGATTTATATGATGATATGGATTTAAATGCATGTTTATGTGTATTAAATATGCATGTGGGCCCATTCTTGATAGTAAGGGCATATTTGTAATATTGGCCTATTGCGGGCATAAATGTGATTATATGTGTGTAATGATTGAGACCACATTATTATGTGGATATATTTGCAGTATACAACTCGATGCGATCCTAGTGACCGGATTAGCAGAATAGTCACAACGGGGTTTAATACTCGGCTCGGGGTGAGCCTAGGGGTATTTTGGGAAACTTAGCATATATTTGGGATTTATCGAGTATCGAGTAAGTATTTCATGATTAGTTGGGCATGTCGGGATTAATTGGGAATCTGTAGGATGACTTGAGGAATTAGCGGGAATTAAGATTAATGACTGTTTTACCCTTTAAGGGCAATTAGGAGGCTGGGTTAGTATAGCATTTTGGTCATTATAACTATTGATGCCGTTTTTTGTCAACTTAGAATAGAAGAGCACTAAGCACAGAATTGAGAAAATCAATGAAAAATACACGATATTTTACGTGGTTCAGTAGTTAAAATCTGCCTAGTCCACGAGTCAATATTATTGAATGGGGAAATTCGCTCAAAGCTTTTAGAAAGCAATTTTCGCAGAGTCTTCCTAATCCCAAATTCGGTGTATTTACAAATGAATTTCTCCAGTCTATTTATAGACTGGTTTACAAAATATCTTCCCTCTTATTTCAGGAAGTTATAATTCAAATTTTAAATAAATACAAATAAATGCATTAATTACATAATATCCCATGATAATAGGGATTCATTATCAGATTACAACAAATCCCCAAGAAATAGGGATTTTCAAACAGTAACCGTATTCAAACTAGATTATCGACCTCGAACATATAACTTATATACTTTCGAAATCGACCAACATCACGAGCTCATCATTTTGGTTATCCTCGTCCTTAGCAAGTAACTTTATCGAGATCATCCTCTTCGAGCTCGCAATGCTCAGGCTTAAACCTTCCTGACTGGTGCTCAATCGCCAATAAGAATAAACCAAGAAATTTATACAAGTGTTGAACCCTTGTATTTGTAGCTTCAAGCTTGACTTGTAACCACGAAACATCTTCGAGACCACACGTAGTTCTGAGCTCACCAATTCCATCATCGTCATCTTAATGCCGAGCGAAACTGCCAAACCTAATCCTCATAAATGCCGATGACGTGGCACACTTGCTTATTTTGAGCTTACATTTTACGAGCCTGTCTTTCGAGACCATAATTTTTATTCTCGAAATTTGGGTGTAACATTTTGCCCCCTCAAAAGTGTTGGTTCGAATCCTATGAGAATGAAACTTTTGAACTTCTACTTTCGAAAATTGTGCCACCTACCATACTCGAGTATGGACATGTGTCAGCTAAGGATTGCACACCCAGAGTACTTGAGTACTCCCTACTTCTGCCCACGTCTTTTCATATCTCAACTTTTTGCCGCCAATGTCATATTCATACCCCATTCATCGGATCAGATTCCAAATCAAACCAAAGGCCCAGATTTGTCCGCCCTTTGACATCCCTCTGGGATATATATATATATATATATACCCCTTTTCTTCTTCGTCTTCACTTTTATTTCATTATCCAGAGAAAAGAAAAACCGAACCAGAACGAACCTGAGCCTTATTACTTTTTCTTTCTTTGCATGTTCTCCAAACCGAAGAAACAAATTAACTGCAGCATTTTCGACTCTATGAAGTCTTTCCTGCAACCGCTCCTTCAGTCGACGATCTCACTATATCCACTGACAACTTTGCATAATTTTCTGTTCTTGATTCTCTTTCTTTGGTATATATATATTTTACGTGTTTCCTCTGTACTGGTTTTTCACTAGTTTTATAAGGCTGTTTGATCGATATTAGGAAAACTTCTAATCCAAGTTATTGTAATGTAATCAAAATCACAGCTTTAGACCCAAATTCTCTAGTATAAAAATATAAAAATGGGGTTTTTTTTGGTCAGAAATAGTTTCGTGTAGCCTAAGAAATAGGGGTTTTTCGATTCAGGGTTTTAAATGTACAAATCCTAAAAATATCACCTTTTTGGGTAATCGCCAACTTTTTTCCTGAAAATCCAAGATTCCTTGAAACTGGTATCAACCTCCCCACTCTCGTGTGAGTACACACTCAAAGCCCGAACTTTACAATAGTTCGGGGATCACATTCGAGTTATTCTCACCCTTTTGAGGCTTCAGTCTTGATTGAGGCAATCTCGTTATCTCGAGTTATCAAAATTAAACTTTCCTTATGATTTCTAATATACTGGGCCCTCAACCTTTTCTTTCTTGTTAGATGTTGCAGTAATCTGAAAATCGGTGAGGGCCTGAGTTCTCTATCCCTTACCTCCCATCAACTCCCAGTCCTGAATCGCCCTTCACTCGAAACCAGTGGCTAATACGCGAGCACAAAGAAAGGTGTGAGCAAGAGGATATTCGAGACCGCTTTTGACGCCAAATAGACGAGGTCGGGGAGAAAAAGAGAAAGATACTCCGAGTGGCTGTTTATCCTGATCTAGACCCCGAGATCAGGATTGTTCCATTAGATCCTAAGCTCAAAGTCACCGTTGCCTTCAAACCTAGTTGAATTTCATTCTCTCTAATGGAAGACTCTTCAACACGTCCTTCCACCTCCCAAGCTTTCTCAATCCCCACCTCGAAGGAGGAGTTCTTCGAGGCTGAGCACTACTGGAGCTCAGTCACATCTACCAGCCAGCTATCTGAGTTGCTGGCGTATCATGGCCTCAGGCTCTCCGGCATCCTGATGTGCTGGCCAGCGACCTCGAATGAACGGACCTGCTTCGCCTTGGGAGATGGCCATCTCGACTGTAAAATCAAGCTCGCCGCATGGAGTCGCGAGCACATGAGCGCGGGGGCTCTGCTACCCTTGAAGTCATATTTCAAGAACTTCTTGGATTTTGTTGGGCTCGCCCCTTTTCAGCTCCAGACCAACTCCTTTAGGATCTTGTCAGTCCTCAGGTCGCTATACCACGAGCTCAAGTGGGAAGGGCCTTCGCCACAAGAGATATTATATCTCTTCTGTCTTAAGAGAAATCCTTCTCAAGCTCATAAAGGAGACGACTTCTACTATCTGTCGACCTATCCAAAGGAAAAGCGACTATTCGAGGATATGCCAAATCATCCTCCAAATTTCAAGCTCGCCTTCTTCTAGACGGACGACCTCGCTCCTTCTAGATTCTACTCTTTCCAACACATTCTTAAGTATTTTAACATACTTATCCCTTTTTTCGTTGAATAGTCAGACTCGAAATATTACCCATTTTTTGTTCTTGCAGCAAACTACCACCGTCACTGTAACACCCTAAACTGGAGGGACCATTATGGTGTGCATTTTGAACAGTGCTAAACTCACTAACCGAGTCATTTGGCCATAATCGTGTAACTAAGTATGATTAGCGGTTTAGGATTAATTTTTTTGGATAAGATATAACGTTTCACTAAAACGTTTACTATATACATTGGGATCCCAAAAATATAATTTAAAGGTTCATTACAAGAAAATATTTACAACCAGCCGATCTAAGCGGCAAAACAGGGTTTAACCCTAGTTCCTCTTTCACACCCTCGGCTGTGGTGGACGAGCAGCCGCATATGTACACATCGTCACCTAAGCTCTCAAGCTCAAGGATGGTCCAACTTTCTTTTTCCTTTACCTACACCACATAGCACCCGTGAGCCGAAGCCCACCAAGAAAACTCAATATGCTCATGAACAGTTATATCATGTCACAAAATCATAACTGGCATGCCTAGCAATTTATAGCCTATTCAAGCATGCAAATGAGTTCAAACACTGCTGGGGAATCTAGGATAAGAAATCCTGCCCTCCTGATCAGAAGACTATCAAGTCAATCCTAGTCAGATGAGTGATTTAACACTGGTGGTTCCGTTAACCATAATGAGTGACTAACAAGCAAGTCACCACGGGGCTCAGCACCCATAGCCATGCGAATGATGATTCTTATGATCATACATAGCTTATAGCTTTGAATAAATGAGTGAATATCACTTTGAGGTTCTATTAAACCATAATGAGTGACTGACAAGCAAGTCACTATGGGGCTCATTACCCACAACCATGTGATGAAATAGTCACTTGGGCTTTTTGGCAATGGCTCTAATCAGATGAGTGACTGACAAACAAGTCACTACGGGGCTTGACACCCATAGCCTTGTGACAATTCAGTCACTTGGACCTTCTGGCCCTGGCACCAATCAAATGAGTGACTGTTGGGTAAGTCACCCCAGGCTCAACACCCATAGCCATATGACTAAACAGTCACTGGGGCTCTCTGGCCCTGGCTCTAAGTGACTAGCCTTTGGCTAGACAAGCGCTTTTAGTTTTCATCGAACTTGAGGTCGGTCTGGCATTAATGCTCTTTTGAGTCATTCAATGCAGATGTCGATTAGATCTAATCTTTATCGGCATGCGTTAAACACGCTAAGACCGTCCTTGACTTATTATTCAATACCAGGTGACCAGTGCTCAGTATTTCTGTCGAACTTGACAAGTGAGTCATAGCTTCACAGTTAATACTGACACCATTGCCAATTCTGACTAGTTAGTCAGTGCCACACACAAGAAAGCAATGCTACCAGACATATATCATATGTAAAATATCCAAATGTAGGGCATTCAACATGCTTACTTAACAGTTGCTAGCATAATTATGATCATGCACAAACATAGAGACTCAAGCTCTGATCAATCTCATATTCAACATTCATGGCATGCCCTAATCACATGTTTCTCGTGCATCACATGCCTCACATACTAGGTGCAGTTTCTTTACCTCTGGTTCGAGCGAGAAATAACAATTGAACGACCCATGAGAACGATCGATCCTTTAATCCCTTAGCGGTCACCTAGTCATAACCAAATACAACCTCCAATTAAAGAAATCAAAATAATAGGGTCTTGACCTAAACCTCACTCCTGAGACCCCGAATTGTATCCAAATGGTGAGTAGTTTCAATCCCGAGCCTTAGGAATTGAAACCCCGAGCCAAAAACCCTTAAAAACACCCAAACACATGCATTTGAGAAAACAGGGTAGTGCTACCCCAATAGCACCCCAGCGCTACAACCAAGGGCATTTTTCCCTGGCTAGCGCTGTAGCACTACCCTTTGGGCGCTATAGCACTAGGACCAGGCAGAAATGGCCTTGGTTCTTCCTCCTTCGAATCTTCCATTTCCAACCTGATTCAAAATCTTCCAAACACCATTTAAACCCCCAAATGAACCCAAATATCATCTACACGCATCACAACCCAAGTAGCCCTAGCCAAAACTTCCATCAAATTCTGAACTTTCCAACTCAAAATCCAAACTCCAATGAAAACAGAGCAAGAACAAGATATTCTATGGCTAAAAACTCATCTTAATCTCAGCTTAGCATCCTCTTCAATGGTAGAGCATAACCCAAAACCCTAACGGCTTAGTTCCTTGGCTTGGTTCCTCAAAAAGAGCTCCAAAATTCAAAGAGAAATGGAGAGGAAATGGTGCACGGGAGAGAAGATGAAGGAGACTCTATTTTCTTAAGCTTTCTACAGCTTTATGGTTGATATAAATCCTTTAGGGTGAAAAGACCTAAATGCCCTCAAGCCTAATTAAAACCTTTAATAGCCACCAAGGGAAAAATCGTCATTTCCCGCCTATCTCATTAATCATAATTAACACCCTCCAATTCCCGATATTCTCAACATTCTCAAATGCTAATAAATCATATCCCATTACCCTTTAATTCCTGGTAATGATCTAATTACCAAATCACCCCTAGACTCACCCCGAGCCCCGAAACTAATCTCGTTATGACCATATCGAAAACTTGCATTCCATGATCGTCTCATGCCGAATGGCTTGAACAAATCCACATATAATGTGGTATTATTCATAATTCACCCACATGCATGAAAATACACAATCACGCCCTCAACGGTTACCGAAATTCCCTTATAATTAAAAATGGACCCATATGCATGCATTTATCATCATATTATAATATAACTCACATAAACATGCATATAATAATTTGATAATACAATAAAACAATTATGGCCCTCCCGACCTCCTAATCAAGGTCCTAAACCTTATTAGGAAATTTGGGGCATTACAATTATCCCCTCCTTATAGAAATTTCGTCTTCGAAATTTATCTGAGCTGACCGGAATATAAATTTCGCACAACTGATTCCAGTTCCCAGGTCATTCCCTCGACCTCATTGTCTCTGAAACAATACCTTGACTCAAGGTACAATTTTGTTCCTTAGAACCTTATTCTTTCTGTCTCATATCTGGACTGGTTATTCCTTTCAGGATAACTTAGCTTAAATCTCTAGATTCCTATAACTCAACTCATGGGTTTCCTTTAACCCATGTCCTCAACATGGAATTATAAAATACATTGTATTCAACTGGCAGTGCCAAAGATAAGACCCATTCCAAGGCAACCTGACTAGTCCTATCTAGGACTCACACAGTCAAACTAATCCAAGGCTCGACTTGCCCTTAACTCCTCACCCCTTTCCATAGTGATACTTTAAGGAAGATACAATCTTCTACTTGGAACTCCATGTTCCTGCTTTTCAATTCAGTAAAACTTTTCCATTTACTCTGAGAAGCGAGCATCCAAGCTCTAACCTCTAATAATCTCAACGGTCCCCTGAACTACCTCAGGATCCAAAATCAACACCTCACCCATCTCATTCCAATGAACGGGTGATAAACATTCTCAAACATACCTCATCTCATAAGGTACCTTTCCAATACTAGATAACTCTCTTTCTTTTTCCGATTTACCATCAGTTTGAGAATTTATTGAATTCCATCTATATATTCATTGCCTTCCTTAACCCTCCCAAGACTTGGAAGTAAAAATTGAGTCCTCATTTGATAAGATATGCCTTGAATCCTCAAGAAGACATATACTATCTTTCTCACACCGAGATCTGAATGCTGTTCAGCTGAATTATTCGTTCTTACTGATAGAAATAAACTCATTTTAAATACTGCTCCATAATGACCCAAACCAATTCACGCTGACCCACCATCCTGGGCAGCCCCACCGCGAAACCCATCACGATGTTTCCTTATTTCCACTATAAAATACTCAAAGGCTGCAATGGTTTTACTAATTTCTGATACTTTGATTTGACCTGCTAACAGGTTAAGAACTTTACCATGTATTCCATTATGTCCCTCTCCATCCCAGGCCACCACTATAAAACTTTCAAACTCTGATACACTGTCATGATGCCTGAATGAAGAGAATAAAAGAGTAGCATGAGATTCATCCATAATCTCCCAATTAATCTCAGTGTCTATCGGATCCCCAAATTCGATCCTTATACCTCAAAAAATTCATACCTGACATTGTCTAATCCTTAGCTAATCTAGCTAAGACTTTCCACTCAATATTTCCTACTTGTGGTTCACTTAACGGTCTTTCCTTGATCCTTTTCGAATGATAATCTCAAACATAAAGCTGAACACCTGGCCCACCAGAAACTCTACTCTAGTTCTGGTCAAATCCTTTAACCAACATGTTGCATAAGCAATCCTTTTCCATATCACTAAGGTGTCATAACAACCTGCAAATTGATTCTAATCTGCAAGAAGACTCATAACTCTTTCCCAAGGCACACGAAATATTCTGCCCATCCAAGGAAAATTTTGCCTACCGAGGCATTTCTTGACCTTGGCAAATCTCCCACTGAGAAAATACTATAATGCTGTCAATCAAGACGTTCACAAATCCAATTTCAGATGATCCTTAAATACTCTATTCATCTGATCCATAAACACTTGGCATTAACCAAATTCTTAGAACATCATCCAGCATTCCCAGTGCTCTTATCTAATATAAAAACAGTCTTCTGCATATCCTTCTCCTGGATCTTCAGCTAATACTAACCAGATCAAAGATCCACCCTGGAGAATACCATTTTACTCCATAACTGAGCCTTCAGTTCTAGCAACTTTGCTGAAGTCACTCAATACCGTGCCCTGGACCTAATTCCATTCCTGACACTAATCCACTCACCATTCTATTTCTTCATATAAAGGAAACCCTGACAGATCCCTTGGAAGCACATCCAGAAACTCACAGACTAACCCAGTCTGTCCTGATCCCACTGGCCCAATCTAAGTGGTATCTACCACACTAGCTAAGAGTTCTATGCATCTCCCTGCAATAAAACTCTATCTCTCAATGGAGATGTCATCAGCATAAAAAATCCATGCACATTGCCAACTGTCACAAGGCTTCCCACTCTCATGCCCAAGAGTTACTATCCTTTCCTTGCAATCTAGCATTGCCCCACACTTGCTTAACCAATCCATATCCCAGATCATCTCGAAATCAATCATAACCAACCTTATCATATCAACTGATGAGTCCTTTCCACAATAATCCACCTCAACTCTTAAATCACCAATACAGTACTACTTTCCCATTATAACATAACCATGTGATCTGCATATTATCTTTTTGCCTCTCTATAAGCCACAAACAAAGAAATAGCATGGCACCAAAACCAGTCAACATATTACAAAAATCAAAACTAGAAAGCTAACCTGCCACCCCTGAGGAACTAGTCTCAGTCTTTGACTGCACCGGAACGAACACTCGAGCTGGAGTCGAGTTGTCCATCCCCTTTTGCTCATCCTTTCTTAGCCTTGGGAAATCCTTCTTGAAATTCCCAACCATGTCACATAAGAAACATGCCTTTGCTCGGCATTCTCCCAAATGACACCACTTGCACCGAGCACAAATTGGATAAGTCTTCCAGCTTTCATTCTTGCTTGCTCCAAATAATGGTGGTGTCACTACCTGAGCTCCATGCTCTCTGGCACTCTTCTTCTTATTTCTTATGTTCTTAATAGCAAGAGCCTTCCCTACAACCTGAGTGTAGGTGGAGGTTTCATGCACTGGGGCAACTCTAATGCCATGGGCTATTTTGGAATTCAATCCCTGAATAAACCTTTCCTTTCGAGCTACATCTGTGGGTACCATGTCAAAAGAGAACTTGGCCAACCCATCAAATCTATTAACATACTCGGTTATTGTTGCATTTCCCTGAACGAGATTCAAAAACTCATTCATCTTAGCAGTCTTGGCTGCATCACATTAATATCTTTCATTGAACAGCTGCCTAACTTCTTTCCAATCCATCACAACTGTATCTTGAGTCTGGGATACTACTTCCCACCACGTCTGGGCATCATCCTGCAATACATATGTCGCACAAATCACTCTATCATGACCTACCAGCCCCATACTGTCCAGAATGGAACTGATCATGCCCATCCATTGCTCAGCTCGGAATGGATCTAGGCCTCCCTCAATGATATCCACGTCTGGGCTCGTGAAGGAGCGCCGCGGCGCTGTTCTTGCGCGCCGCGACGCAAGGTTAATTCTGGGCAGAGCAAGTTCTCTGACTTGTTGGGTGCCGCGGCTCAAACTTGTTGGGCGTCGCGGCACTAGGCCAATTTTAGAACATGGGATTTTGCAATTTTGAGCCTTTGCTCCGGGGGTTCGGGGGATGCCTTCGGTGCATTGTTTTAGGGATTTGGGGGTTCCGAGAGTGTGGGATTGGTTCCGGAAAGTAGTTTTGGATTGGTTAATGACAAAGGATGTTTCATTTATGTTGTGATTAGGTCTTTGGAGAGGCTCAGGGTAGTGGACCGTGCTCGCGGCTCCGTGGCATCAGAAATTAGTGTATTGAAAGGTAAGAAAACTGCACCCGGTTGTGTGATTGAGATGGGACTAAGTGCTCCTGGGAATTGTGTCGTGTCAATGTTGGTATTACGCCATGGGACATGTAAAAGCGGTCTAAGAGTACCGTACATGATATCTGCGCACAGGGCGCAGATTGGCCACTGGTAGCCAAGGACAATGGGATAACAGAGGGAGCATCCCGAGGGCGCTAGCCCTGGTTATCGTTTGTGAATATTATGAACTGAAATGCCTAGTATGTGGAATCCTTGATTATACTGACTGATGATTTATCTGAGTATATGTGATGCAATGTGAGATGTTGACTTGTCTGTTAATTGTTCATGCTCTGTTGTTGTTGTGTTTTCTTGCTGGGCCATGGCTCACGGGTGCTACGTGGTGCAGGTAAAGGCAAGGGCAAGATGGACCAAGCCTGAGGTGGAGAGCTCCGAGGTGAAATGTACATAGCCAGCTGTTCGATCACCATGGTCGAGGAGTGAGTCAGGACAGGGATCTACCTAACTGCTCGTTTTGCCTTAGTATGGCTGGTTAATGTATTTGAACCTTGTAACTTTTGAAACCGCCTTTAAACTGATATTTTTGGGATCCCGTGTAAATAAACAATGTTTTTTTAATGAAAATGTGGCTTTTGAGACCAAAACGCTTTCAACCCTAGTTCCTTAATAGTTTCAATAACATGAATTTATTTAAATGACTTGGTTAGCAAGTCTGGCGCGTTATAAACACACAGTGTAATAGTCTTGGCTATCCAGGGCGTTACACAAGCGCTTTTAGTTTTCATCGAACTTGAGGTCGGTCCAGCATTAATGCTCTTTTGAGTCATTCAATGCAGATGTCGATTAGATCTAATCTTTATCGGCCTGCATTAAACACACTAATACCGTCCTTGACTTATTAGTCAATACCAGGTGACCAGTGCTTAGTACTATTGTCGAACTTGACAAGTGAGTCATAGCTTCACAGTAAATACTGACACCATTGCCAATTCTGAGTAGTTAGTCAGTGCCACACACAAGTAAGCAATGCTACCGGGCATATATCATATGTCAAATATCCAAATGTAGGGCATTCAACATGCTTACTTAATAGTTGCTAGCACAATTATGATCATGCACAAACACAGAGACTCAAGCTCTGATCAATCTCATATTCAACATTCATGGCATGCCCTAATCACATGTTTGTCATGCATCACATGATTCATATACTGGGTGTAGTTTTCTTACCTCTGGTTCGAGCGAGAAATAACAATTGAACGACCCTTGAGAACGATCGATCCTTTAATCCCTTAGCGGTCACCTAGTCATAACCAAATACAACCTCCAATTAAAGAAATCAACAATAATAGGGTCTTGATCTAAACCTCACTCCCGGGACCCCGAATTGTACCCAAACGTTGAGTAGATTTGATCACGAGCCTTAGGAATTGAAACCCTGAGCCAAAAACCCTTAAAACACCCAAAACATGCATATGAGAAAATAGGGTAGCGCTACAACGCTACCCCCCTAGCGCCCCAGCGCTACAAACAAGGGAATTTTGCCGTGGCTAGCGCTGTAGCGCTACCCTTTGGGCACTATAGCGCTAGGACCAGGCAGCAAATGGCCCTGGTTCTTCCTCCTTCAAATCCTCCTTTTCCAACTTGATTCTAAAGCTCCCAAACACCATTTAAACCCCCAAATGAACCCAAATATCATCTACACATGCCCTAGGCATCACAACCCAAGTAACCCTAGCCAAAACTTCTATCAAATTCTCAACTTTCCAACTCAAAAACTAAACTGAAACTCCAATGAAAATAGAGCAAGAACAAGAGATTCTATGGCTAAATACTCACCTCAATCTCATCTTAGCATCCTCTTCAATGGTAGAGTATAACCGAAAACCCTCACGACTTAGTTCCTTGGCTTGGTTCCTCAAAAAGAGCTCCAAAATTCAAAGAGAAATGGAGAGGAAATGGTGCACGAGAGAGAAGATGAAGGAGAATCTATTTTCTTAAGGTTTCTACAGCTTTATGGTTGATATAAATCCTTTAGGGTGAAAAGACCTAAATGCCCTCAAGCCTAATTAAAAACTTTAATAGCCACCAAGTGCAAAATCGTCATTTCCCGCCTATCTCATTAATCATAATTAACACCCTCCAATTCCCGATATTCTCAACATTCTCAAATGCTAATAAATCATATCCCATTACCCTTTAATTCCCAGTAATGATCTAATTACCAAATCACCCCGAGACTCACCCCGAGCCCCAAAACTAATCCCGTTATGACCAGACCGAAAACTTGCATTCCATGACCGTCTCATGTCGAATGCCTCGAACAAATCCACATATAATGTGGTATTATTCATAATTCACCCACATTCATGAAAATACAAACCACGCCCTCAACGGGCCAAATTACCAAAATGCCCTTATAATTAAAAATGGACCCATATGCATGCATTTATCATCATATTATAATATAACTCACATAAACATGCATATAATTATTTAATAATACAATAAATCAAATATGGCCCTCCTGGCCTCCTAATCAAGGTCCTAAACCTTATTAGGAAATTTGGGGCATTACATTCCCACTCCATCATAATCGATGATGGATCATAAGGCATCCATCCTTCGACTTCCCTATGGTAAAAGGTCCCTGTCCTACCTCCTTCATGAAGAAAAGCTTCGAGCTTGTGGCCTTCTAGGCAAAGGCGAGTCCACTGATGACTCAGGGTATCGCAAATACTTGAGGTGGGAACATGTGCCACTCCCCACTGCCAGACTTCCCCCCAGGAGGAGATCTTCAGGTTTGCGATCTCATGTGAATGCACCTTGCCGATGCAACCCTCCAGTCTCAGGCAATGAAGCTCACGATGAAGCCTCATTGTGCTCGGCTGACGGAGGTAAAGTTGTGCTCGATTCGTCCATGTGGTCTCCATCCTTACTGAAGCTCAAACCCGAGGTTATGATCCTCATCAAGGACCCCAGGAATAATTTATTAGTATGGTCATGGGTAGATCTTAGGGTTCATAGGTGGGATAGCTGGCTAGGTCAATATCAAACAATGTATAGTCTGAATGAGGTTTTGGATGGGGTAGTCGTGCAATACGGAACCAACATTTATAGAGACCTTTTGAGGCTGTCTCCCACTTATAAAGATGGGACTCCCCTAGTGTCTTCTATTGATGGGAGAATTTCCTGGTCCCCGAGCTCAAGCTCAGTCGAGAGTACCAGTTAGGTTTCTGTTATCCTTGAGTCTTATTTCCTTTAGTAACTCTTGCTCGATCACTAAAGTATGATCTTTATGCTTTTCAGGTGATATGGACTCGAACTTAGACAACGTGCTCAACCAGCCCATGGTTGCGAAGGCGAGTAAGCGCCAACGAGCCTCACAAAAAGGAGGTCGCCCTTCCTAGATTCCCAAAATGACCGAGGTGGTACCTCCAGTCTCGATTGCCTAAAATTTGAGTCAGGTTGCCGATCCTACTCCCGAGCTTGGATCGAGAATTGTCTCCAAGCCAGCAATGCCTGCCACCACTCTGCCTCCTGCTGTCCAAACCATCTAGAAGGTCCCTGCAACCCCTGCGAGAAAAGGCCAAGCTCCTGCGCATGAGTTCTTACTGTCGATCTCAAATCATGTTCCTGAGTTTGTGGTTGACAATGTAGCGGGATCCCATGGAGTCAACCTAGGCTCTGACACTTTGACCCGCGTGGGTCGAAGTCTCAGTCATCTCGGGGCCCCTCAATGGGAGTTTTTGACCTCCTGCTGGGATGCCAACACTATTTTAGACAAGGGTGGCGATCTATTCTCTTCGGTTAGTCTTTTATGCTCTAACCTTCTTATTTTATACTTATGTTGTGCTTTACTAACCTGTATTTATTTTTGTGTATTGGCTTTCGCATCCTTCGTTCAACACAACTTTATGCTGAACAACGAGGTGACTGCGAGCAGGGTATGTGCGCAGGAAGCTAAAGATGCCTAGCTGAGGCTTGTGGACGAGCTAAAAGCAGCGAAGCTTGAGGTGGTGGCAAGAGATACAACCATTCAAAAAGTTTCTGAGCTTGAGTCAAGGCTGGAGGCTGCTCTGAAAAATGTCTAGAAGGTCCCTGACCTCGAGTCAACGTAGGTGGTGACCCTGAAGGACTTCAAGGCTAAGAATTTCAAGATTAAGGAGAAAGACTCCAAGATCAAGGAAATTCAAGAACTAAATGCCAAGCTAGAGGAGGAAAAGAAAATGACCTTTGAAGTCATTGAGGGTGAGAAGGCTCGTCTTCTGGAGGAGTTCAAAACCAAAAAATATCGTGACGTAGATTGTAACGACCTAAATTCGCTAATAAGGCTTAGGGCCTTGATTAGTGTGCCTGTAGGGAAATTAGTGAATTACTGTTATAATATGTGAATTTATGCGAATATGTGTTAGAGATGCATGTCTAGTTGAATTAAATATGCATGTGGGCCCCGTTTGGATATAAGGGGTATGTTTGTGATTTTAGCCCGTTGAGGGCATAAATGTGATATGTTAGCGATATATCTGTGTAGCACGATCCGAGACAGTTCTAGGGAGCCGTTAGTCAGAAAGTCACATCGGGGTTGAGAATCCGACTCGGGGCGAGTTGAGGGGTATTTTGGGTATGTAATATTTTACGGGGTTATCGGGATATGAAAATAAATATTTGGAGATATATTTGAGGTTAGAATGTCTAGGAGGGAATATTGGGAAAATTTACCATTTTTCCCTCGGGGACGTTTTTGGTACCTCGAGCCTTGAGGTAACCACTTAGATTTAAGTTAAAAAAAATAAAAATAAAGGAAACCCCTAGACTTCCTCTAAACCGACCCACTCCCTCTCATTTGCTCTGGTTTTCCTATACTCTTGAAGGCCTAGTAACATCTTGGAGAAAAACCAGTCAAGAACTAACGAATTGGAGCTGAGTTTGGGAGACTCTAACCAGAAAACCAGGGCTTGGAGCTTAGGGAATTGAGTTGGGGATTCAATTCTGTATAAGGTAAGCTTTCTAATATGTTGGGTTATGTTGTTTGCAGCTGAATTTTGTTGATATTGGGTGTTAGGACTTAGACATGCATGGTTTGGATTTTAGGACTGGTTTTGACTGCTTGATGGGTGTGGGAATTGGTTCTTGAGTTTATTGGTATGTCTAGGTTGCATGAGTATGAATTCTGGGCTTAATTCTGAGGTTGGGGTGATTTTGGTTGAGATATGTGGGGTTTGGCTCGAAGGGAAAAGCAAGGAAAATGGTGTTTTCTAGGTTTGGAGGTGAGGGCTGCGACCCTAGGAGGGGCATGCTGCGGCCCGTGTGCACGCGAGGCCTTGGGAGGCCATGGAATTCGAGGTGTGCCGCAGTGCTTGGCCAAGCATGTCGCGGCCCGTGTGTGCTTCAGGGAAGTGTCTAGCCTTTGTTTTGAGGCTAGCCGCGACGCTTGTGGGGTGGGCCGCGACCCTAGTTCAAGGTGCAGGGATTTTAGTGCGATTTGACTTGGGAACCTAATTGTTAGGGCTTGGGATGGATTTTATCACCCGGATTGATAGAATTCAAGATTCTAGAGACTAGAATTATGACTCAAAGCCATTTAATGGATTAGAACTTGATGGGTGAATATTGTTAACGTGTTGTGATTAGGACGTCGACGAGGCTCGGACTAGGGAACTGTGCTCGAGATATCGGTGCTTAGAAAGCTCGGCACACTGGTAAGAAAACTACTGTTCCCATAGAGCTTGTGTTGCAGGGCTCAGCCCTATTTGATTGTGTTGCGGGGCATGGCCCTTTGATTGGATTTACGTGTGTATTAATATATGTTTAGTATATAATGTGTATGTGTTAATAATGGAACGGCGAAGGCCGAGAATGGCAAGGGGCCAGGTGCAGCGTTTAGCATGCAGGGTGCGAGTTGCCAGGGTGAGACCCCAAGGGGTACCTGGGATATCCTTACGGTTTAGACCGCGAGTCCAGGGCCTGGTAAAGCGCCTGGGACGGTATTGCCGTACTGGTATGACCTGGTGTTTGCCTGATTTTATATTAAGTGTTTGATATGCGTTTATCATCTGTTTGTGAGGGTTTTCTTGCTGAGCTTCGGCTCACAGGTGCTCTGTGGTGCAAGTAAAGGCAAAGGGAGGGTTGATCAACTTTGAGTATGGCGAGCGGGACGGGCGGCACGTACATGTCCGGCCTGTCTTGCTGCCACGACCAGGGGTGTTTTTGGGAGATGTTTGTACAAAACTTGAATTTTGTCGTTTAGTCGACTCTAACTAAGTCTTGAGTTGTAAATATTTCTAAACAATATTTTTTTTTGGATCCCAAATGTTATATGTCTTATAATTTTCAATGAATGGTTTATTCTCAAGTTTATGACTTTGATTATGGTTTAATTACACGTTTATCTTAAAACCTCGATTAGCGAGTTAATTGCACATGTAAACACACTTAGTAACGGCTCTAAGGCAGTAGGGCGTTACATAGATATGGCGATGTATCGGATTTGGGTGAACAATCCCAACCTCGACACTAGTTTCTTAGCCAATATGGAGGCTGATTTCATCGCCAAGTGGCAGGCTGGGCTCGAGGAGGAGGAGGCCATTCTCGAGGCCAAGGAAGCAGCAGAGACCTCGGGGGCTGCAGTTGGAGAAACATCCAAATCTTGAGGGCAAGATTTATGGGCTGTGACCCATTGAAATTTTTGAAATTACTTTTATTATTTTGGTGCCCTTGCAGCAAAGAAAATTTTATAGCTTGGTTTTGAGCTATCAATTTATAATAACATCAATTTTTATGCAAATAATTTTCTAGCTCGAAAATCTTTATGCACTTGATTTTTCCTTTAGCTTTTTGCCTTAATATTATGCCTTATAATTCTAGATTGAAATATTTTGAGCTTGCCACTATTAAGGAATTGATTTTATATTTGTTTATTTGTACAAATACATCAGTTGAATTTAAGTTTGAATTTCAATGCGTTCATGCACAGTGTATTCAAAGCATCCATGTTCGACTTCGTTATTGTCAAGGTCGAACCTTACTGTTACCATGTTCTTGAAAGTACTTAATTGGTATGTAATCTTAGTAGTCTAGTTATATTTTGCTTTTCTAGTCACTTTTCCTCATCCTCGAGTGTGTTCTCGAGGTTGCGAGGTTGAAACTTATTTGCAAAACTTTCCAGCCCTAGAGTCAACTTAGTTTGTAGTTGGTTTATCTAGAATTCCAACTGTTTATTGTCGGTTAGGTTTTTCTGGTTTGTTCCAAACTTATTTAGCTCGCGTGTTTGGTTTATAATCCATACACTTATAAGTTTTCATGTCGGGTTAATAATCCAGACATTTTTAACTCGCGTGTTTGGTTAATGATCCATACACTTATAAATTTTCATGTCGGGTTAATAATCCAGAAATTACTTTTCTTTTTCTTTATGTTATATTTTTTCAAACCTATGGGATGATTGTATACCACTTATGCCCCCTTAATATCCTATGAGTGTGATCGTAGGTTATTGAATTATGAGGGTTTGCAAAAAAAGTACAACACTAAAAAGAAAATACAATTCTTTGAACGAAATTAAGAAAAAGTAAAAAATCGAGCACTTGCTTGGTTACAATTAAAACATCATTCCTACATTACTGATAACAAGGTAGTAGATGTTCACAATTCCAAGCTTGCAGAACCAATTCTCTGTTTAACCTCACCAGCTTATACACTCAGGTCGAATAATAGACTCAATCTGGTAAGGCCCTTCCCAGTTAGGTCCAAGTACCCCAGCAGACGGGTTTCGTGTTGCTAAGAATACGCGCCTTAGCACTAGGTCTCCCAATCCAAATTTTCTATCTCGAACCCTCTTGTTAAAATACCTAGTAGCTCATTGCTGGTATGCAGATCTAGACTTTCTTCAAGCTGAGATTGGTTCGAGGCTTGATTGTACGTATCGCGCCGTATTGTTGGGATTTTGACCTCAATTGGTAACATGGCCTCGCATCCATAAGCTAGGGAGAAGGGAGTATGCCCCATTGAGGTTTGTGTTGTGGTTCTATAAGCCCACAAGACTTGAGGCAACTCCTCGGGCCATTTCCCCTTTACCTTATCTAGCCTTTTCTTCATGGAGCTTTTTAAAGTCTTATTGACCGCTTCGACCGGGCCATTTGACTTGGGATGGGCCACAGAGGAGAAACTTTTTATTATCCTGTTTTTTTTTCGCAAAAATGTGTAAACAGATCATTGTCAAACTGGCTCCCATTATCTGATACTATCTTTCTGGGCATCCCATATCTGCAGATGATATTTTTTACTACGAAATCTAGGACTTTCTTCGAGGTAATAGTGGCCAAGGGTTCAACTTTGGTCCATTTTGTAAAATATTCAACTGCGACCACAACATACCTTACTCCACCTTTTCCAGTTGCCAAGGAGCCTATGAGGTCAATTCCCCATACTGCCAATGGCCATGGGGAGCTCATCATGTTGAGTTCAGTGGGTGGAGCTTGTGGAATTGAGGCAAACTGTTGACATTTATCACATCGTTTGATGTATTCGAACGAGTCCGCCTTGACTATGGGCCAGAAGTACCCCTGCCTTATCACATTTTTCAATAAACTATGCCCCCCAATGTGGTCTCCACAAAACCCTTCTTGGATTTCTTCCAAAATCATTTTTGCCTATGGTGGAGTTACACATCGAAGTAATGGCATAGAGTCCCCCTTCTATACAACTTCCCTTCGACAATAGTGTATCATGTAATTTGATACATCAACTTTCTAGCCTTGTTCCGGTCTGCTGGGAGACTGCCGATTTTGAGGTAGTCTACTATTGGGGTCATCCAGGTTGGTTGTGAGTCAATCATGCATACTTCTGCTTCGTCAGGCTCGTTAATACTCGGGGTCGGTAGAAATTCTACTAGGATCACGTTCAGTGTATCAGCCTCGTTAGTTGTGACGAGCTTGGCCAATGCATCTACATTCGAATTTTTCTCCCGCGGGACTTGCTCTATAGCGTAGAACTCAAACTGTCTGCGTGCTGCTTTTACTTTCTCTAGGTATGCAACCATTTTTATACAATGAACATGATACTCCCCCAAGACTTGGTTAACAACCAGCTGCGAGTCGCTATAGTAATGTATAGCCATTGCTTTGAGCTCATTGGCTATTCGAAGTCCTGCTAGTAACACTTCGTATTCAGCGTCGTTGTTTGACGCTTCAAAGCTCAACCTCAGAGTTGAGTGGAAGCGATTTCCTGTTGGGGTAATTAATATGATGCCTGCCCCAGATCCATTTTCGTTAGAAAATACATCGACATAAGGTTTCCACAGCTCGCCGGCTAGGGTTACAACTTCTTCATTGGAGATCCCAGTGCATTCGACAATAAAGTATGCCAGAGCCTGTCCTTTGATCGTCGTTCTTGGGTGATAAGTAATCTCAAACTGTCCGAGTTCGACAGCCCACTACAATAGTCTTTTAGACACTTCTGGTTTGGACAAAACTTGTCGCAGTGGCTGGTCAGTTAACACACGAATAGGATGTGCTTGGAAGTAGGGTCAGAGCTTTCAAGATGCGTGTATCAGTCTCAGAGACAGTTTTTCCATTAATGGGTATCTCGATTCTACCCCCAATAATCTTTTGCTGACGTAGTATACAGGTTTTTGTATTTTCTTATCCTCCCGTATTAGTACTACACTAATGGCGTGCTCGTTTGTAGCAAGGTATAAGTGCAAAATCTCTCCTGTAATGGGTTTAGACAAGATCAATGGTTCCATGAGGTGTTTCTTAAGGTCTTGAAACGCGAGCTCACACTCTTCCGATCATTAAAACTTTTTGACCCCTCTTAAAAGGTTAAAGAATGGGAGGCACCGGTCTACAGATTTTGAGATAAACCTGCTTAAGGCCGCCATTCGTCCAGTTAGGCTCTGGACATCCTTATGTTTTCAAGGTGAGGGCATGTCTATCAACACCTTAATATTGTCTGGATTAACCTCTATTCCCAGTGCGTTTACTATAAATCCAAGGGACTTACCCAAAGATACTCCAAACGAGCATTTTTATGGGTTAAGTTTCATGTTGAATTTTCGAAGTACATCAAAACACTCAGTGAGATCATCCACATGGTTATTGTTATGTTTAGATTAGGCCCTTTCTTCTACTCTAGGGTCGATCTCTTCTTCTATCTCAAAGACGGATCCGTCCATCTCCTTAATAACCACAAGTGTCTGGGCACTTGTTTGATTCTTTCTTCTCATGGAAATGCTCTAGCATTCCTTTCCTGCTAGCTTGTAATGTCCTCCTAATCCGGGACCATTACACTGTGTACTTAAAATTGTGTCAGACCTGCTAATTAGGTCATTTGGTCTAAAATGTGTAACTAAGGTTAGTGACAAGGGTTAGGATTAAAAATTTTGGTCAAAGAACTGTTGACTTTTATTTAAAAAGTTCATACAAACATGGGATCCCAAAATATTACAACGAAACTTTCAAAAGGTATGTATACATCAAAATTACAGTTAGCTGGCCTAAGCGGCAAAATAGGGCTTCAACCCTAGTTCCTCTGAGATAACCCCGGCCGTGATGGTCGAGCAGCCGCATATGTACACGCCTCCATCAAAGCTCTCCAACTCATGGTCAAGCTTTCCCTTTCCCTTACCTGCACTAGAAAGCACCTGTGAGCCGAGGCTCAGCAAGAGAACTCAACATATGCATGAATAAAGAATATAAACCTTGAAATACCAATTCAACATAATCCGTAATATCAACCCATATATAATATCATTTAGATTCAAGAAAATGATCATTGGATCAACTTGGGGCCATTGCTCTAACCAATTGGCTTTAGAGCCAATTCCCGGGCCTATGCCCTAGCTACGTGATCAAAGAATCACCTGGGGCCCTCACCCTTAGCTCTGTCTCACTAGCCATAGAGCTAGCCCAACCCCTTGGTTCATCATCGACCATAGAGTCGATCAACGTAATAGTACGTTGCTGATTTAGACCTAAGCCTTTCGACCAGCGCGTAGCGCGCTATTGCCGTCCTTGACTAATAAGTCAAGCCCCGATCCAGGTTTACCAACCTCAACATAGAAACAGATATGTATAAGCATATCCCAACATAATACGCACATATGCATGTTAATCACATAACATCATCAATTGGCCAATCTCACAATATCATTCATACTGATGTAACGGGGCCTCAAGTCCTAACTACAGAATTCATACAAAATCATTAAGCACTTAAACAAATATCGATCAACATGTAAAACAATAACCTAACCATAAACATCCTTAGTGTAACATTCTGCGTTTTCAGGTACCTTTAAACGACTCAGGACATAATTTTCCCCCTAGATAAGAATATTATTTTAAATAATATTATATTTGTTTGGAAATTATTCCATGAGTTATTGCTAGCTAAGATTGAATTTTGTGATTTAAAAGTCAAGAAAAGACTTTCGGTCTTGGACCGACACAAAAACCCTGATCGGGAAAAAATCTCGGAAAA
The DNA here is from genome assembly GCF_963169125.1 of Humulus lupulus. Lineage (NCBI taxonomy): Eukaryota > Viridiplantae > Streptophyta > Magnoliopsida > Rosales > Cannabaceae > Humulus > Humulus lupulus. Next base: position 77,204,422 of record NC_084798.1, on the reverse strand, counting down.
GAAAATGAAAAACTATGGAAAATATATTTTAGGCATAAAATACAGTCATAAAAAAAATTAAAGTTTGGTAAAAAATAATAAACTTAAGTGAAAATAGAAATTTTAGGACATTTTGTGTTAAATGCTTAATTTTACCGAAATGGGGAATTTTATTCCATGAATGGACCTTAGGTTAAATTTTATAGTGTGATTAATTAAATTAAATTAAATGTGAGAGACATTTAATTTAATTATTTAATGTTAAGTTTTGTGATTAATGTTAGGAGTATGTCCTAAAAGCATGTAAAAGACATTTATTATTTCAATGAATAAATAAATACAATGGTCTATTATTGTTATATTTAGATTATTAAATTATTGTTTGAATAATTTTTTTGTAAACATCAGAAAAATTCCATATTCATCATTGAGAATGTGATCTTGTATTAGTACAAGAGAATTAAGATCACATGAATGAATAAAAATAGTAAACAACAAATTGAAGCTATGGAATTCTTTAATTAGGGTTGTAAGTACGGTTTACTGAGTATCATGTTGATACAAATAATCTAGATTCAGATTATTGATGTGGTAAGACATATCGGTAAATGTTCTTTATATAATATGATTATATAGGACAAGGATCAATATGAATAAAAGTCTTTATCCAAAAACCATTTAATAATAAAGATTTGTAATTCATATCATACCTGATGATCATTTATAGATCAACCAAAATCCTGAGTGTTCATGAACTCCTGTTTATGTTTATTAAATCTTTTGATTCATTTGTTAAGATCTCTTCATAGATTGGGGCTAATGACTTTTGTTTTGTAGATTTAATATCATGGACGACTGGGAACATGTATCAACAATACAGAATCTAATCTTTCCTAACGGATCGTATATTGGTTCCCTTAAGGGTTGATTCTGGAACTGAATGATTTTGAGCTCAAATCTATAATTAGATTATAGATTAATTGTTCACTAGTGAATTAATGGTACTTGAGGAATAAGAAGCAAATTAGAAAGGTAAAATGGTAATTCTTCCATTCTAATTTATGAACTAATTAATTAGAGGGTTGAACTATTGTAAGATGGTTATATCAATGGACAACTTAAAATAAGATTTCTGTAAATGTATATCTATAACATAAAGAGTTCAATTATGAATTTATAGTGGAGAAATATCAGAATTAATAATTAACTATTATGATTAAAGAGTTTAATTATTTAGTTTTAATTTATTGGAGCTTAATGTTATAGGTCCATGGTTCCCGAAATGGCTCAAACAAACACTGACAAAGATAAATACAAAAATTGGCAAAATGACTTATTTGATAAGTAAAATATTTTTCTATGCACTAAACATAATTATTGTATAATTATGTGTAATTAATTAATTGAGAATTAGTAATTATTTGATTTAACAAAAAAATAATTAATTTTGAATTAATTTATTTTTGGGAATTTTGGTATTTAAATAATGATGAAAAATTGGGAAAATTACATGCCCTCCATAGCATGGGTTGGGCGTGTAGCACAGTGCATAGACACTGTGCTTCACGCACAAGAAGATTCCAGAAGAATCTTGGTTCAACAATTTTAGTTATTTAAATATTAAATAAATAATTAGATATTTTAATATGATTAAAATATTATTATTGAAACAAAAATCTGATAACTGATTAGTTGTTTTAAATTGTTTAAAACAACTAATATTATTTATTTTAAATTTTTTAAAACAACTAATATTATTTATTTTAATATATATTGGATATATTAAATATAAGAGATCAGTTTTTCCAGAGCGATACTTTTCAAAGATAGAAAATATATCGTGAAATCTCCTTGAGAGAAATATAACAGTGCTACAAGCATAGGTTACTGTTCTCCACAAAATTATGTCCAAACTTTATCAGATCTCATGTGTTGAGAACATCTGATAAATAGATTTTGCCTATTGTTTTCTATAACGAGCCCACACTTGTTCTTTGTGTGTTGAGAATATTTTTGGAAGATCTTGGCATGAGATCTCAAGGATTTTGTCGTACAAAAAGATAGCAGAAAGGAAGCACTTGAGGTAATTTTTCTATTCATCTCTTTGATTCAATATATATATATGTATGTGAAGAAGTAGATCTAGAAATCTTGTGGAATTAAATTAACAATTTTGATTGTTGTTCCGCTGCGTATAATCTCTGATTTGTTCTATAAAATCCAACAAATGGTACCAGAGCCATCTTCACATATATATATTGAATCTGTGTGGGTTTAGTTTTATGCATTTTTTTATTTATGATGAATGAATGGATGGATTAATATGATTGAATGCATGAGAATGTTGAATCGTTAATTGTATGGTGTTTTTGGGTTAGGAATTGTTTATGATTATATCATTGTGTAAGCCATTAAGGGGCATAGGATTTATGTAATTTTATTTGGTTTTTGAAATCATAAAATTGTAATTCCGATCACACAAAGTCAAAACAGAGCCCGAGATTCAGAATTCAGCCACCGTTCCTCCGAGGCCATTCTACTGCCGGGGACGCTGTACGGACTCGTCCGTACGGATCCGTATAGTTCCATACAGTGGGCCCCAACAACACATTTCAGTGCCATGTCCCCGTCGTACTGGTCCAATTTTTTTTTTTTTCTGAAATTAATTTGTTATTTTTTAAAATTTTAATATGTTAAATATTTGTTAGAAATTTGATATTTAAATAATGAGATATTTTTGTTATCCTAACAAACCTTTTTTTTGATATCTTATTTAAAAATTTATTTATGTTTTTTAATTAAAAGTTGTTTTAATTAGTGGAAAATAAAATTATGATTATTTAAAAGTTTTGTTTTAATTAATCAAGATAATTAGAAAATTGTTTTCTTATTATTATTCTGGACCAACGATACATATCCTACCGAAAGTAAAGTGAAGAAGCCCGATGGAGATCTAGGCGGTTTTTATTTTATTTTACTTATATAAAGAGGTTGTAAAATTAGAAATACCCAAAAGCACTAGGTTCAACATTTATTGTTTATTTATTTAAATAATTGTTTTCATGTGATTGATAATATGTTCATGCATTTTGTGCCATACATAAAAACCCACACAGTTATTATCATGCATCTCATTGGTAGAAACATGATTATTAGGATTTTCCTACATGTTTATATGATTGTTTTTGCTGTAACGACCCAACTATTCTAGACCTTGAACCATTAATAACTACTATACTTAATCATAAGAAAACGTACATATGAAAACATCATAACTTTATTAGATAAAGAAAAGGTTTGAATACATAAAAATGCATTTAGGATATGGGATCCCATTGTTTTAAAAATAAAACATAACATGATCTAAATAAATCAATTACAAAACTAAGTGCAAAAAAATACATAGAAAATATGATTTAAAGACTTAAAGACTTCATCCTCTAATCGAACGCTTAGTCCATCGATTCCATCCAGCCTCAATACGCAACCCCCAAGCTGCCAAGAACCTTTCCGCCGCCAAAGCTAATTTCCTGCACATATAAACATAAAGGAATGATCCTAATGCCCAGCAAGGAAAATCTAACAACATAAATCATATAAATAAAATTCATATCATATGCTAAAAACATGCCATAAACATGTACCATAAGCGTATCATAAACATATGTCATATATAAACATAAGTCATATGCCCATTAGATTTGTGGGGCTTGCTAGCTAAGCAAGTCATATGCCCATAAATTTATTGGGGCTTGTTAGCTATACAAGTCATATGCCCAAGTCTACCAACATACATACTATAACATTTCATAACACATAAATCATAAGATAACATATAACATATAAAATCCTATCCTATTTTCCTTACCAATATACTGGGATATGAGAACAGAATCGGGACTTTGGAACACTCCTAAAAACCATAATAGAAAGGTGAGTATACTAACGAAAAGAGATGAAATGAACGAACTATACCATCGAAAAGATACTTACCAATAATCTTACGTTCAAGATCTTAGATTGCCTAACCAAAATAGATAATAGAGTTAGGATTTTGAGTAGAAAAACTATAAGAATAACATAGAAAGGAACTAGAAGAAGGAATACCTCGAATGCTTCTATAATCGAACTGCACCTCGAACAGAAATATACTATGAACCTTACTTCCCAAGTGTTTATTAAGATTATAAGGATAAAGCTTATAACCCCAACCCAAGTGTTTATCACTCTAAAATAACCTAGCAGCTTGCAGACTCTGAACTTAGCTTGATGAATGAATAAATGGCTGGGTACTAGATCCTATTTATATAATTCAAGAATGAAAAGATCTTTATTTAGCTTGAATAAAATAATGGCTTTTTAATTGAAAAATCTTTGAATAATCGTTCAGCAGAGGCTGAAGACTCGGTCAAAAAGATTCTGGACTTATCAAGAGGTTAAAGAATAAATTAAGCTCGGTTTCAAAAATGTTAAAAAATCATGCACATGAGCCGATATATCGCCTCTAGTAGGCGATATATCGCTTGGGATAATATGCCCGAGGCTCGTCGAGGTGACCGTGCGAAGTTACGTGTTTTTTGTATCCCCGTATGGCGATATATCGCCCCCTAGTGCTGCGATATATCGGCATACGCTGAAATATTATACATGTAATTGCACTTTTTTAGCCTAATTTGAATTGAGTAAACAACCCTGACTAAGTCCTCTAACGATTTCAAAGCTGCTGGCAGACCCTAGGATATTCAAATATTACTCTTAATAAATTTATTCCTCAAAATACTTAATTATTCATTAAACATACATATGACAAGTGTCATTTCCTTACTGGGTTTACCTAAACCTTATATTATAATAAATATCACCTTCATAATCAGTCATATTAATTAAATCTTAGGTTATAATTAATATTCTTAAACTATAGGTTAAACTTATAAAATCTACAAGTGTTGCTACGAGTGTCCAACTAAATCCCGGTCTGAACCAAAATCCACAGTCATAAAAATACTACAACTATTACTATTGCTACTAATATCTAACTAGCTAAGTAAAGTTCTTCGACTCTACATTTTGCGAAACCAAATGCATATAAATTACTTAGTTTTATTCTTTGAAAACTTGGTAAAATATCACATTGTTTTTTTTAAGTCTTTATGACTTAATTTCTTTAAACCAACTTTATTTTAAAATTGTTTTTTAGTGAAGTTTAGATGAATATAATTGGTAATTTAAAATTGGATGTGGACCTAGAAACATGCTTTCTTACCAATTTAATTATGTTCATAAAGTTTAAAGAATCTATAATTAATTTGGAATTAATTAGGTTAAAAACACATATTTCAAAATAGTGAGTGGGAGAGGGTTGATAACTCAACATAACCCATGGTCTCCATTATTAATATAACACCGTTAGATATGAATAGCGCCTCACGACGACTTTGTTTTCGTCGCCCTAAGGAAGGTGTCTAGACATGTTAATAGCAAGGTTATATTTCTTACAAAGATAGGAACTAATGATGTATTTTAGGTTTGACTGACCCTAAGGCGGCATGTCCTAAGTTAAGTCATGAACTCTGAAATAATGGGTTACACTCACAAAGTTATGATTAAGCTTTTGCAGTGGATAATCATAACTTGACCAAACTAAGCGGTAATTTAATGCTTAAAAGAGAAAAATGAGTTATTTTAAGTTTTAAACAATAAAGATAAGAATGTCTTATAAATTTTCTAAGATTAATTTGATCGACCATAAGGCGACACTTTAATTGTTAGAAAGTTTTATTGTGGAAATTAAACTTTATTTTATGTGTTTTAATTGTGCTCATGCATCACGTTTAATTTATGAAACTTTGATATTTATTTTTCTAAATATAATAATTTTTGTATTTTTTATTCAGATCATGTCTATTGGTGAATTACACATAGATGCCTTTCTCAAATCCTTGGTTTTTGAACCTGAAAATATGCAACACTGGTTTCGAGGCCTGTTGACCATTTTTTCTTATAAAAAGATGATGTCAACCATCTGTAACAAACCTCCAACAGAACCACCTTTGGCTACTAGCTATGAAGTAGAAGAAAATATGCAAATTGGATGAAATCCAATCAATTGGCATGTTATTGCATGCTTTCAACCATGCCTGACGAAACAAAGGAAAAATATATACACTATGACTCAGCACATGAGATGTGGCGAGCAATGACAAAGGAAGTCTTTGCTGAGTAGCATCATTTATATCAAACGAAAAAGGTAAATAAGATTTACATATATTTTTCAACTTTGAATAATAGATTCAAATACTATGAATATCATATTCAAATTTTTGGATAGTAGATTAAAAAATATATGCCACTAATCTATTTTTCTTTTGTTTTTCCTTTACAGAATCAGAACCCTGAAAAGGAGGAAGAGACTAATGAGGATTTTAATAGCAAGTAAAGAGATGGAGAACTTGGAGAGTAGTTTTATTTAGTAATTTTATTGTTAGTTCAACAATTTAAATTTCTTTATTTTGTTTTAGAAATTTTAGATTTCTTTAAACAAAGAAAACCACAGCCTAGAAATTTAGTTTATTATTAGTACTTTTGATTATTAATGTTTGGAAACTTATTTCTATTTTTTTGTGTTATACCCAGATTTCGAGCCATGGTAAATATGACCTCGAAATTTGGATTCGCAACAAATGGTCTCGTAAGGATTAGAGTATGCTCCAGGATGGTATATCGAGCTTGCAAAGTACGATATATGACCTCGAATATGGTGACCTCGAAACGATCGCGATCTCGAAAGGTAGCTCCGAGATCACACTCATCTTCAGGGACGACTTCGGATCAGGGGTCTCGAGCTCGATGTACGTACGATCTCGAAAGCCACGTGAACTCGGGAGATGTCGTTAGCTCGGACGACGACGGGAAACCTGGGAAGCTAAAGTCTTAGAGATACGCGATAACCACCTTGAATATCTACAAGTATTATAAATATGAGATGTAATCCTCATTTATTAATGTAAATCCCCTAGAATCGTGGGATATTATTTGGTCAGTTATGCGTTTCCTGGTCTTCAGGGACGTTTCCTTTTATATCTGATTATAGGCATTTAAAGCCATTTATTTTATTTACACAAAAAGAGTAACTACCCAAACTATGTGGGATAGTATTCTGCATCCTTCTCTATAAATAGAGAGGCCATGCACCATTGTAAGGGACCGAAATTCTGATCCTGGAGAGAGAACTCTGAAGAATTCATGCTTAAGAATTTTCAGAGATAATCTTGAGATTAATAACAGAGACTCGTGGACTAGGCAGATTTAACTGCTGAACCACGTAAAAATCGTGTGTTTGATTTGTTTCATTTCATCTGGCCATTGCCATTCATTGTTTATGTGCTCTTCTTTCACTGTTTGACGAAAAATGGCGTCAACAGTTTGGTGCTTTCATTGAGAGCCTTAAGCATTCATCCCTGAAAAAGCCATGGCCACAAATAATCAGAACACCCCTGATGAAAGCTACCCAAGGCGTCCAGGAAAACAACCAATGGAGAACCCGGATGCTGAGGAGAGAAGTGGGTCCTTTGATTCCCGGGGACCACCGCCTCCACCAAGGGATGAGGATATGTACTACAATCTTGAGCGTTACGTTCCTATTGTAGAACTGGAAAACCGGCAATTGAAACAGCTGTTGGCAGAGGCCAACAAACGGAATGAGGAGTTGACTAGGATAGCCGCAGAGGCGCAGGTGGCTCAGCCCCTGCCTCCGCGCGAAAACCAAGTCCCTCCTCCAAGGGACGTGCATGTTCCTCCCCGGAGGCCCCGTGGACGTCCACGAAAAAATGCTGCCACAAGGAGGCCGACTCAACCTCCGGCACCAGCAGAGCCATCTGCTCCTCCTAGGCCACAGAGGAGTACTCGAGCTCGGGTCCCACCTAACCCACCTGTGGAAGTGCCTGCAGGAACTGAGAATAACCGAACCCCTGCAGAGGCTCGGACTCAGGTACCTGGGAGTGCACCGAATGCAACTGACCCATCTCGAGCAAATTCTGGCCCCTCTAGGCCGCGACAAGGGCGGCAGCCACCGTCGCCTATACGGTTCCCTCCGTCGCCCATAAGATATCCTTCACCTCCCCGCAGAAACGCTCAACCTGTTCGAGATCAGGATTAAGGGCGTACAGGGGAAAGACAAGGAAACACGGAGACATTCCAGGAGCGGAGAGGCGCACCATCTGAGAAAAGTCAGACGTCTCGGTCTCGCACTGCGGAGACGAGGCGACGTGGGAAGAATCCATCACGAAATGACCGATCAATGAGTTTCACCAGTGACGATTCCGGAGAGACCAGGTCCGTCAGTAAACACGACCGAGGTCGTAAAAATACTGGAAGTCGCAAGAATCGTCCTGACCTGTGAAGTCATCTGAATCAGAGTAGGGGGAAGGGAGATCAGACAAATCCGGACCTGAGGGATCGCTTGAATAGGCATAGAGATCCCTCATGGAGACGCGAGCCTGGAATCATGATCAATGACAGTCAATTCCAGACAACACCTCCTACTGACCCAGTCCAAGAAAGGATCGATCAGCTCGAAAAAGCCTTTAGGCTTTTAAAGAATGAACGAGGAAATGGTCGATATGAGGACTCTGATGAGGAGCTCGAGCCGTTTGCTCCACATATTTCTAACACTCAATTTCCTCAAGGATTCCAGATTCCTCACGTCCCAGCGTTTGAAGGAAAAACCGACCCATGTAGTCACTTGAGTACATTCAACACTATTATGAGAGCTAGTAACGTGGGTTACGAGCTCAGGTGCATGTTGTTTCCGACATCATTGGCAGGACCTGCCAAAAGTTGGTTCGAAAAGTACAAGAGACACTCAATAACTTCATGGGAACAGTTGTTTAGAGACTTCAAGAAGTAGTTCCGGGTTATGATGGGAGTCAGACCAGAGGCATCCACTTTGACTAACATCCAGGCGAAACACTGAAAAGCTACCTGACAAGATTTAATCTGGAGGTCGCCCGAGCTCGAGATGTGGATGACAGTGGGCACCTTATGGCTATCCGAGCTGGTGTTTTACCCGGAAGTGCCCTGTGGGATGACATGCAAGGGAAACCGGTGAGGTCGATAACCGAGTTTAACAGACGAGCACAGAGGTTTGTCAATGTAGAGGAGGCGAGGTCAACGCTCAAGGCGACCTCACAGACCGAAACTACAACGATAAACATCAACTCCGCCTCAACCTCGGCAGACCCAGCAGCTCCACAGCCTACCTCGGAGAATCCCTCCAAGAGGAAAAAGAGCGAGAAAAATAACCCCGAAGCTGAGGGAGGAAAGAAAAAGAAAGGAGAGAGGTATTTCTCCGTGTATAGAGGGCACACCGAGCTCAACGAGTCCCGGGAAAACATATACCTGGCTAATGAAAACCAGGTCCCCTTCAGGCGTCCGGACCCAATGAGAAATCAAAAATCCAAGAGGGATTCCAGTAATTATTGCCGGTTCCACAGAGACACCGGACACACAACTGATGAATGTCGACAGCTGAAGGACGAGATCGAAGGGTTGATCTCGAGAGGTTACTTCCGGCAGTATGTCAAAAACCAGAGTATTGGACAGACTACTGTGAGCCAGAGAGTAGCCGCGCCTTCGACGGCACAAAATAATAACTCCCGATCTCGGGAAGAAGACAGGCCCCCGCCGATTGATGGAGAGGACGTGATAACCATCTCGGGAGGGCCTCACCTCGCGGGAGGGGGCAGAAATGCTCAAAAGAGATATGTTAACGAGCTGAAGACAGGGGACGGGTCTCCTTATGAACCCGAACCCAGGGCACCGAAAAGCCAGAGGATTGAAACACAACCAATAACCTTCACTGAGGAGGACGCCTCCCATGTTTAGTTCCCTCATCATGATCCGTTGGTTATTACTCTTCAGCTTGCCAACAAAAGAGTGCGCCGAGTTCTCATAGATAATGGGAGCTCAGTCAACATTCTTTATAAAGCGACCCTCGAGAAAATGGGACTCTCCCTTCGCGACCTGAAGGCATGTGCAACTACTTTGTACGGCTTTTCAGGAGAAGGAACTGCCTGTATGGGATCCATTGAACTCCCTGTGACCCTGGGAGACTATCCAGTCTCGGTGACCAAGATAATGGAGTTCGTGGTAGTAGATTTACCATCTGCCTACAATGTACTGCTCGGGAGACCTACCCTGGTCGGGCTGGGGGTAGTTTCATCTGTGAGGCATCTGGCCCTTAAGTTCCCAACCCCAAGCGGGGTCGGGACATTAAAAGGAGATCAATTGGCAGGAAGGGAGTGCTATAGCATTTCTTTGAGGGGAAAGAAACAAACGAGCGCTCAAACACTCGTTATCATACAAAATAAAGGCGGAATAGTCTTCGAAATTGACGAAGAGATCGATCCAAGGATTGAGGAGAAAGTTGGCCTCGAACCTTTAGAGGAGCTCGAAGAAATTCAGCTCGAGGAAGCTGATCCCTCGAAGAAGGTGAAGGTCGGAAAACACCTCCAAGACGAGGCAAAATAGCAATTAATTTGCTTTCTGAAAAAAAACTAGGATGTCTTCGCATGGTCACACTCAGACATGGTGGGGATAAGCCCGAATGTAGCAAGCCACGCATTGAACACAGACAAAAGCTTTCCCCCGAAGCAGCAAAAGCGAAGACAGCTGGACGAGGACAGAAAGAAAGCATTAAAGGAGGAAGTTGACAGGTTAAAAGAAAACCATTTCCTTAGGGATGCCTTTTACCCTGACTGGGTAGCCAATCCAGTGTTGGTCCCAAAGCCCAATGGGACGTGGAGAACCTGTATTGATTACTCAGATCTCAACAAAGCTTGCCCAAAAGACTGTTTTCCGCTGCCAAGGATTGATCAGCTGGTGGATGCCACGGCGGGGCATGGCCTGATGTCATTCATGGATGCATATTCTGGATATAACCAGATTCCCATGCATGCCCCCGACCAAGAACATACGAGCTTCATCACAGATAAAGGGCTATACTGCTATAATGTTATGCCATTCGGACTCAAGAATGCTGGAGCTACATATCAACGGCTCGTAAACATGATGTTTTCAGAGAAAATAGGGAACAACATGGAGGTTTACGTTGATGACATGCTTGTAAAGTCTCAACTTAACAAGAACCATGTTGATGACCTCGAAGAGTGCTTTGGCGTGCTCAGGAAGTACAACATGAAGCTAAATCCTCAGAAGTGCAGTTTTGGGGTATCTTCGGGAAAATTCCTGCGCTTTATTGTCAACTCTCGTGGGATCGAGGCTAATCCCGACAAAATAAAGGCCCTGATTGATATGCCTTCACCTCGGAAGCATAAAGATGTCCAAAGCTTGACTGGCAGGATGGCCGCCCTAAGCAGATTCATCTCAAAGTCAACGGATCGTGGCCTTCCATTCTTCAACTTATTGAGAGGAAGTAAGAAGTTTGAATGGACAGAGGAATGCGAGTTGGCTTTTTAGGAGCTCAAAAAGCACCTAGCTGAACCACCCATCCTGTCAAAAGCCGAAACGGGAGAAGTGTTGTACCTATACCTCTCAACCACCGAACACGCGATAAGCGCGGTGCTCGTTCGAGAAGAAGAGAGGGTGCAAAAACCCGTCTACTACATCAGTAAGAGACTACTGGGGGCAGAGTCAAGATATCCATTGATGGAGAAACTCGCCCTCAGTCTAATTCATTCATCTCGTAAGCTCCGCCCCTATTTTCAGGCACATCCCATCCATGTACTGACAGATCAACCACTTAGGCAGGTCCTGTCTAAACCAGAGGCTTCAGGTCGACTCCTTAAATGGGCTGTTGAGCTCGGACAGTTCGAGATCACCTACCATCCAAGAACGACCATTAAGGCCTAGGCATTGGCGGACTTTATAGTGGAATGTACTGGGATAGCCGCCGACGAGGTAATAACCACGGCCCACGAGCTGTGGAAACTTTACGTCGATGGCTCGTCAAATGAAAATGGAGCAGGGGCAGGGGTTATTCTGATCACCCCCGCAGGGAGAAAATTTCACTCCGCTTTGAGATTCAGCTTTAAAGCATCGAATAATGAGGCCGAGTACGAGGCTCTATTCGCAGGACTACGAATAGCAAAGGAGCTCAAGGCTAAAGCCATACATTGCTACAGTGACTCCCAGCTCGTGGTTAATAAAATCTTAGGAGAATACTAGGCTCGTGGCATAAGAATGGCAGCTTATCTGGAGAAGGCAAAATCTGCATTGGAGTATTTCGAATTTTATGCAATCGAACAGGTTCCCCGAGAACGAAACTCAAATGCAGATGCCTTAGCTCGACTCGCCACCTCCGTCGAAAATGAAGAGTTGAATGTTGTACCCATAGAACACCTATCAACACCCAGCATTACTGAGCCAAATGAGGAAGATGTGTGTATGATCGAGACGGAGCCGACCTGGATGAGTTCGATAGTTGACTATCTCAAAAATGGAATTCTTCCTAAAGATCGAAATCAGGCTCGAAAGTTGATGCATCAACTTCCTCGTTACACCATTTTGGACGGAAAACTATACAGAAGAGGATATTCCATGCCGTTGCTTAGATGTGTAACCCCTCCCGAAGTGAAGAAAATCATTGCAGAAATTCATGAAAGGTTCTGCGGAGACCACACCGGGGGGCATAGCCTATCCAAGAAGATCATACGCCAAGGATATTTCTGGCCAACCATTAAAACAGATTCTTTCGAGTATGTGAAGAAGTGCGACAAATGCCAGAGATTCGCCATGATACCCCGAGCTCCACCATCCGAACTGACCATGTTGACATCCCCATGGCCTTTCGCAGTATGGGGCATCGACCTCATAGGATCTCTCCCGACTAGAAAAGGCGGAGTGAAATATGCTGTAGTCGCCGTTGATTACTTCATGAAATGGACGGAGGCTGAACCATTGGCAACCATAACTTCGAAAAAGATCCTTGATTTCGTGGTAAAGAACATCGTATGCCGATGTGGAGTGCCGAGAAAGATCGTATCCGATAACGGAACCCAGTTCGATTGCGACTTATTCACCAACTTTTGTGAAAAGAACGGCATAATAAAGAGTTTTTCATCTGTGGCTCACCCTCAAGCGAATGGTCAGGTCGAAGCCGTTAACAAAACTCTCAAGAGTTCTCTGAAGAAAAAGTTGGAAGAAGCAAAGGGATGATGGCCCGAGGAATTACCTCAAGTCCTTTGGGGGTATAGGACCACAGCTCGGACCTCAACAGGACATACCCCGTTCTCTCTAGCATACGGCTGCGAGGCAATGTTGCCCATCGAGGTAGAAATCCCAACAATTCAAACTCAGATTTACGACCAAAGTTCCAATCACACTCAGCTCGAAGAAACCCTAGACTTGATTGAAGAAAAAAGAGAAGAGGCTCAGCTGAGAAATGCTGCTTACCAGCAACGAACTACACGATATTTCAATAAGAGGGTTCGAGATCGAAAGTTCGGAATGGGAGATCTGGTATTGAGACGCGTATTCTTGGCAACCCGAGATCCAGCAGCTGGAGTGCTCGGGCCGAACTGGGAAGGACCATACCAGAAAGAGTCAGTCATCCGACCTGGTGTGTACAAACTTGCGAGATTGGATGGGAGCCTGATACCGCGAGCATGGAATGGAAAACACCTTAGACCTTACTATCAATAGTGTAGGAAAAGTGTTGCCTGTAACCATGATTTTCTATCTGTACTAGTTTGTTTGTTTGTTTTTGAATTTCATCAAATAAAAGGTCTATTTTGTTCCATATGTAATTTCTTTTTATTTTTGCAATCTCTCTTAATTTAATAACCTATGGTCACACTCATAGGATATTAAGGGGGCATCATTGGTATATATACCATCAGATTAAAAAATAAAATATATATATAAAGTATTTGGATATAACCAAGTACGTGAGCTTAGATAGTTCGGACATAACCGACTTATCAAAAAGATAAAGTATTTGGAGATAACCAAGTATGCAAGCCTAGATAACCGAGTTATCAAAAACATATAAAGTATTTGGATATAACCAAATACGCGAGCTTAGATAGTTCGGACAAAACCGAACTACCAAAAACCTAAAACGTTTGGAGTTAACCAGATGTGCAAACTTAACAGGTTTGGAGCAAACCAGCCAAAAAACTAATCGATGATAAGTAGGAACCTAAACCTATTTCGAGACAAGTCGAGATCGAGGCTGGAATATCTTAAGAGAAAAATAGTTTCAAACTCTTAACCTCGGAGCAAAAACTGAGGATGAGGAAAAGTGACTAAGCAAAAAGATATGACCAAATCACTCACATTACATACCATATAAGTACTTTAGGGTTCATGGTTAAAGTAATATCCGACCTTAATAAACAACGAGATCAGAAACGGATAATTCGAACAAACTATGCATGAATACATCGAGTTTCGAGCCTAAAAATCCAAACTATGTTTATATGAATTAAATAAACATAACTTGTTCATCAACATAAAATGTGCAAAATATTTCGAGCCAAGAAATGTAAAGCATGTAAAAGAATAGTTAAAGAGATTGTATTAGCCCCGTGGGCATAAATTAAAAATAATTACAAAATAGGGGGACGCAGCCCCAATAAATGATCTCCTCGAGATCAGATTCAAGGAAGAGGAGTCTCCTTGGCCTTCTCAGCATCAGTAGCACCGAACCCCTCAGGACGAATAGCATGACTATCCTCCTGAGCTCCCTCCGAAACGGTGTCCGGAGCAGCCTTCTCCTTCTCGAGCTGTTCAGCCTCTTCCTTCTCGAGCCGAGCATTCCACCATTCGAGAAGCGGCGCCTCGTGAGGACCTAAGAAGTTGGTGTCCAGATGCTCATTGTAGGCCCACATCCGGTACATAGTAGAATCAACTGCTTGTTCTTTCTTCTCTTTGTATTCAGCAAGGAGACGAGTTTTTTCATCCTCCATGATCTCGAAAGTGGAGGCCTTATCCTCTTCAAGCTTCTTATTGGTCTCCCGAAGCTGGGTGTTCTCTTTCATTTGCTCCTCGAGCTCAGCTCTCAACTTTCCGAGCTCAGTGGCCATACCCTCACGCTCCTTAACTCCCGCCTCGAGCGTCGCGTTCGCTGCCTTCAGATCATCGCTCGCCTTAAGGTGAAGATCTTTCGCCTCTTGAGCATGGATCTTGCTCGAATGGATCTCAGGGTTTAACTGGTAATTGAGCTGAGCAGTGAAGGCAAGAGCTTGAAAAAGAAATAAACCACCATTAGCTCCAAGTCAGTATGATTACAAGTAGAAAAGGAAGGAGTATAGAAGAATACTTACCGCGGCGGTGTGCTGATACTCTTCTCATAAAGAGCAGTGCAATCTCGGGTACCAGTTAAGCACTGCCACTGGGGAGCTTCGAAACTCCCATAGCTCTGGCCGATCCGGGACATGACATCCGAGATCAACGTGGAACCGTGGGACCCAGCAGCATTGTCCACCGCATATGCATCCATATGGGTGGAGATTGACAGCTTCTGGACTCGGGAAACAGAAGGCCTTTTGGAAAGCGGAGCAGAGGATGATTGACCCACCACAGGAGGTTGGGCCTTAGCCATAGCGGAGGGGTCGACCAGCGAGGTCGGTGCCACTGCCGAGGCGACGACCTGTGAAGATGGCGCCATCGTGGAAGCGTTGGCTTGGGCAGTCGACGCAGCAACGGAGCTCGAAACTAGCAGAACAAGGGGAGGTGTTTTCTTGGACCTCTTGGGGCCTTTGCCCAGCTGGTCAGCCTTCTGTGCCCCCGCTCTGGGGCGCTTGCTCCTCTTGGCGCCGGCGCCGTCAATGATGCTGTCAAGGTCGGAGTCCATCTTGCCTGCACAAGTCACAACACAGCGCGAATAAATAAAAGAGAAGCATACAAGTCATTTTAGTATCACAGACATAGAGTGATGATAGAAGAAACCTAACTGGAACTCTCCCCCGAGCTCGAGCTTGGGGACCATGGAATTCCCCCGTCTTTAGAGGAGGTGGGGGGAGTGCCTTCCCTATAAGTAGGTGATAACCTCGAAAGGTCCCTATAATCATTGGTCCCGTACTGCACAGCTATCCCATTCCACACCTCGTCCGTGGTGTACATGATATCGTATTTCCCGAGCCCACTATCGAACCTATGGACACAGTCATCTACCCAACTCCACATGTAGAAGTGGTATCTATCCTGTGGGCACGAGACTAACCTATTGGGCCTGTGTTTTAGTAAAGTGGGGGACCACATTCTCGAGGTAGGGAGGACTTTACCTTCATCTGAATCCGAGCTCGAGGCTTCGTCATTGGCCTCATTCCCAGATCGCGGACTCCTCAGGCGAACTGGGAGTGATGGTCTCCTTTCTCTCCTCGGAGGAAGGGCGCTTGTGGGCAGTGGCACTTCCTCCCAGTGTTCATATTTTTTACTGGACCAGTCAGAGGTTGACTGGCCCTCTCCCAACAGCCCACAAGCTCAGAGCTTGCCCTCATGTAATAGGTACGAGAGATACCTCCTGCCATAAGGGAGTTGGAGCAAGGCCTCTCTGTGCCTCATCATTGCTTCATTAGGGGTGGGATGCTTAAAATTAGCTGAAAAGCGAAACACATTTCATCTAAATATGGATTTAAGAACTAAAGTCTCGAGCTCAGGAATAAAAGTAACGAGAATACTTACGAATCCGCCTGAACGAATAATGTCGAGACGGGGACAGACCATCTGTCCAGAAGAAGGCCCTTTTGAAATCAGGCGGGTGGTTGGGAAGATCCCCAAAAACCTTCGTCTCCTTGGGGTAGCTCGAGAGGTAGTAAAAACCATCCCCTCCCCGAGCTCGGGAGGGGTTACTTTTCAAACAACAGAGACATAAAATCTCTTGAGGTGAGGGTCCTTTCCACTCCATCTCGTGATACAAGGACCTCAGGCCAGACAGCACCTTGTAAGAATTGGTGTTGAGTTGGAACGGTGCCAACCCAACGAAATCAGTAAAGTCTTTGAAAAAAGACTTCAAGGGCAGCAAGGCTCCTGCCCTCATATGTTCTTGGCTCCATGCCGCATATTTCACTGTGGCGTTATGGCCGCCAGGGGCAAAGCAGCTCCGTTCTTGACCAGTCGGAGGTCGACACTTCAAGGTGCCTGACAAACCAAGGCTATGGAAGGCCAGGATTTCAGATATTTGACTGGTTGTGGTAACCGTGCTCCAGTAAAGCTCAGTCTCGAACATCTCTCTCCTCGGCTGTGAGGAGGAAGGTTCCCCCATTAATGAAAATTTGAGCTCTCCGGGGGGGTATGCGACAGTAACCTTTAAAGCAGGATCGAGAGGAATCGGCCTAGGGCCTGAATTAGATTCCGGATAGATGGCCTCCCGAAGAACTCTCCTCTTCCCCTCGATGACTTCGTCTATCTGACGGTGGTAGTGAGCTTGAATGTATTCTTGCTCGCGTGCAAGCTCGTATTCTCTTATCCGACGTTGGTTCCGGGCGAAGAACGATTGTGGGCTCGGAGATTTTGGCTCGTAAGGGATTGCCCGCAATGACCCCCACCGTCTTTCCAGATTCTGTGACATCTAACGAGAAAGAAAAAATGGTGAGGGCCATGCATGCAAGAATCACGAGCTCGATGGAATGAGCTCGGAAATTTAGGAACGAGACTAAATACTAAGACCCTCATTGAAGAGTCAGGGGCGTGTATTCCACGAAAAAGAAAAGGAGCGTGGATAATTTTTTGAAAATCCCAAAATTCAAGGGAAAGAAGAATGGCGGTTAACCAGGAAAGGCGTCTTTGGGTTTCGTGCATTTGTCAAGGCCCATGTTTTTACCCGAAAACTTAGTGTACAAGAAACGTTGCCTAAAAATTTCAAAACCCAGAAAATGGGAACCACACTCAAACGTCAAAACTGGGTATAAACCAGAGACGAAAATCCAGAATGAAAATCTAGAAAGGATAAAAGCCTATCGGATCAAAACCTCCTATCGTATCATGCTAAGGACGTAAACTAGCATACACAGCAAGAACATTTTAAATAGAAACTGGCAAAGTGGAAAACAAAAATGGCATACTTACACAGTAATGGCGATTGCAGAAAGATTGTCGATTGAAGAAGAGGTTGCAGGAAAGAACTCACTGACTCGAACAGACCAGGATTCCTTTGTTTCTTTGGTCGAGAAAACATGCACATAATAGGAACTTTGCAAAGAGGTCTCTGGGTTTGTTTTTCTTCTTTTCTTGCTTATGACGAATGAAGGTAAAAGTGAAGAAGAACATGAAGAGTGGGGTCTTGTATATATAGGTGGGGAAAAGGAATTAATCAGGAGCGTTGGATGAAATCCTCACTAGATCGAACGGATGGGGATCAATGACAAGAAGGCGCCGAAAAGTTGTCAGACGGACGATTGTGGGCGTGTTTCCAAGGTACTCAAGTACCTAAAGTGAGCAATACCCAGCTGGCGCGTGTCCATTTTCAAGAGTGTATGACGGTACAGTTCTCAAAGAAAGTAGTTCAAAAGTTTCCTTCTCTTAGGATTCGAACAAATACTTTTGAGGGGGCAAGATGTTATACCCAGATTTCGAGCCATGGTAAATATGACCTCGAAAGTTGGATTCGCAACAAATGGTCTCGTAAGGATTAGAGTATGCTCCAGGATGGTATATCGAGCCTGCAAAGTACGATATATGACCTCGAATATGGTGACCTCGAAACGATCGCGATCTCGAAAGGTAGCTCCGAGATCACACTCATCTTCAGGGACGACTTCGGATCAGGGGTCTCGAGCTCGATGTACGTACGATCTCGAAAGCCACGTGAACTCGGGAGATGTCGTTAGCTCGGACGAC
The DNA here is from genome assembly GCF_963169125.1 of Humulus lupulus. NCBI lineage: Eukaryota > Viridiplantae > Streptophyta > Magnoliopsida > Rosales > Cannabaceae > Humulus > Humulus lupulus. The sequence continues at coordinate 77,185,645 of NC_084798.1, read as the reverse complement.
GACGGGAAACCTGGGAAGCTAAAGTCTTAGAGATACGCGATAACCACCTTGAATATCTACAAGTATTATAAATATGAGATGTAATCCTCATTTATTAATGTAAATCCCCTAGAATCGTGGGATATTATTTGGTCAGTTATGCGTTTCCTGGTCTTCAGGGACGTTTCCTTTTATATCTGATTATTGGCATTTAAAGCCATTTATTTTATTTACACAAAAAGAGTAACTACCCAAAATATGTGGGATAGTATTCTGCATCCTTCTCTATAAATAGAGAGGCCGTGCACCATTGTAAGGGACCGAAATTCTGATCCTGGAGAAAGAACTCTGAAGAATTCATGCTTAAGAATTTTTAGAGATAATCTTGAGATTAATAACAGAGACTCGTGGACTAGGCAGATTTAACTGCTGAACCACGTAAAAATCGTGTGTTTGATTTGTTTTATTTCATCTGGCCATTGCCATTCATTGTTTATGTGCTCTTCTTTCACTGTTTGACGAAAAACGGCGTCAACATTTTGCATAACATTTATTTCTTTTCTTAGTAAAGTAGTTATTATTTAAAGAAATTATCTATTTACTTGTTATGCAAATGCTTTGGGATAAACAAAATTTACATACTTATAATAAATGACAAATTTTTTATAATTCTGAATTATTTAAAACAACTAATCCTAGATCTATTAAACGATAAAAGACTGATTCCAATAGTGAAACATATCTGTGGCACTTGAGATTGGGCCATATTGGTCATGACAGAATAAATAGGCTTGTAAAGGATGGTCCTTTAAGAGAACTATCTATTGGATCTCTCCTTGTTTGTGAATCCTGTCTAGAAGGCAAAATGACCAAGAGACCTTTCTCTGCTAAAGGTTCAAGAGCCACAAAACCACTTCAGCTAGTACATACAGATGTTTGCGGTCCACTTAATGTACAAGCAAGACGAGGTTATGAATATTTCGTCACTTTTATTACGATTATTCAAGATATGGTTACCTATACTTGATGCAAAGAAAATCTAAAACTTTTGGAAAGTTAAAAGAATTTCAAGCAGAGGCTGAAAAGCAATTAGGTAAATCATTAAAAGCACTTCGATCTGATCGAGGAGGAGAGTACTTGGATTTTGAATTCGAGGAGCATATGCGTGAGCATGACATTCAATCCCAACTCACTGCACCTGGAACGCCACAGCAAAATGGTGTTTCAGAAAGACGGAATAGAACGTTATTAGATATGGTTAGATCAAGGACGAGTTTCTCATCATTACCATTGCCATTTCGAGGCTATGCGATTCAATATGCTCTATACATATTGATTGTTGTTCCATCTAAGTCTATCCAAAAGACACCCATAGAATTAAGGAATGGTTGTAAACCTAGTTTACACCATTTTCGAATTTGGGGGTGTCCTGTACACGTGCTTAAAGGAAAGATCGGGAAGTTGGATTCATGCTCTGAAGTGTGCATGTTTGTGGGATATTCCAAAGACACTAGAGGTAGAATTTTATATAGTCCAAAAGAAAATAAAACATTTGTATCGACAAATGCAACTTTTCTTGAATATGATTATGTTAATAACCATAAACCTCACAGTAGGGTTGTTTTGGAGGAGATGGTCTCGAATGAAGTTGCAAAGTCATTAGCAAAAACCAATGAGAAACGGCAAGAGGAAACTACTAGTTCTAGTCAGAATGGTAGAGAACCTCATCGTAGTGGGAGGGTTAGTACGCAACCCACATGCTATGAACACGAAGTTCAAATGCTTGTGTCTGACACAAACAAAGACGATCCATTGACATTTAAAGACGCAATGAATGATTTTGACAAGGAAAAATGGCAAGACGCCATGAACCAAGAAATGGAATCGATGTATTCCAGTTCTGTCTGGGTTCTTGAAGATCCACTTGAGAATATCAAACCCATTGGTTGCAAGTGGATGTTCAAGAAGAAAAGAGGAGTGGATGGGAAAGTAGAGACTTTCAAAGCAAGGCTTGTAGCCAAAGGTTACACACAGAAAGAAGGGGTTGACTATGAAGAAACCTTTTCTCCTGTAGCCATGCTAAAATCCTTGTCCATAGCTGCGTGCATGGATTATGAGATTTGGCAAATGGATGTCAAAACAGCTTTTATGAATGGCTACCTTGACGAAACCATTTAAATGTCTCAACCAGAAGGGTTCGAATTAAAAGATCAAGAGCAAAAGGTTTGCAAGATTCTTAGGTCCATTCATGGACTCAAACAAGCTTCTGGATCTTGGATTCTTAGATTTGATGACACAATTAAAACGTTTGATTTTGAACAAAATGTTGATGAACCTTGTGTCTATAAACAAATCAAAGATGGTATAGTAGAATTCCTCGTTCTTTACGTTGATGATATCTTACTCATTGGGAATGATGTAGAGACATTATCAAATGTACAAAAATAGTTGGCTGACAAATTCCAAATGAAAGATTTGGGAGAAGCGAGCTATGTTCTAGGCATTAAAATTCTAAGAGATAGAAAGAACAAGCTCTTGGCACTTTCACAAGCAAATTATATTGATAAAGTGCTTGAAAGATTCTCTATGGAAAATTCCAAAAAGGGTCAATTGCCAACCAGACATGGAATTACTCTTTGCAAAGATCAGTGTCCAAAAACACCACAAGAGCAAGAGGACATGAGAAAGTATCCCTATGCATCAGTTGTAGGGAGCCTAATGTATGCAATGTTATGTACTAGACCTGACATATGTTATGCAGTAGGGATTGTCAGTCGTTATTAGTCAAATCCAGGTTTGGAATACTGGATTACGGTGAAACATATTCTCAAGTATCTCAAGATAACGAGAAACTATATGCTAGTATATTCGGGTAGTGACCTTGAACCTACTGGATACACTGACTCAGATTTTCAATCAAACAAAGATGGTAGAAAATCTACTTCTGGGTCAGTATTCACTCTTGGTGGTGGAGCAGTTGTCTGGAGAAGCATTAAGAAATCCAGTATAGCTGATTCAACCATGGAAGTTGAATACATAGCAACTTGTGAAGCAACTAAAGAAGCAGTTTGGCTGAAAAAGTTCTACACGGATCCGGAAGTGGTTCCAGAAGTAGAGAAACCACTTGTTCTTTACTGTGACAACAGTGGAGCAGTGGCTAATTCTAAAGAACCAAGAAGCCACAAGAGAGGAAAGCATATAGAGCTCAAATAGCACTTAGTCAGAGAAATCGTACATAGAGGAGATGTGTCCATTCTGAAAATCGTATTAGAACACAACCTGGCAGACCCGTTTATGAAGACGCTTCCTGCAAAGCAATTCGAGGGTCATGTACATAATATGGGATTGAGAGAAATGCCTTATGTAACGCCCTGGTTACCCCAGAACAGTTACGGTGAACAGTGAACCGGAAATTTGACTCGCTACCTGAGTCCTTTGGTTAAAAACGTTATCTAAGTGTTATTATCAGGTTAAGGTGAAAAACCAGTAAAAAGGAAAGGGTACATTCCATTACGTAAATAAACTGCTCATGAGCCTTTTAAAATGTTTACAAGATGTCCACAATACAAAAGAGTCACTATAGTTTCAAATTTACAATCCCCGCCGGCCTAAGCGGCAAAAATAGGGTAAACCCCTAGTCCCTCTGAGAACACCTTGACTGTGGCGGTCAAGCGGCCCTGTATGTACACAACATCGCCCAAGCTCTCCTCTCAGGGTTGGTTAAGCTTATCCTTTCCTTTACCTGCACCACATAGCACCCATGAGCCAAGGCCCAGCAAGAAAACACAATAAGACATGATATAATATCAACAACGATCATAATAACCATTCAGGACTATCAGTCCAAACAAATAGGTGACAATAGCCAAAAGTCACAATAATGAGCATCGCTCCCTCAAGCCATGTGACGATAGGGTCACCAGGGCTTAACTGATAAGTGATTCTTTCATAAGTTTGTTCAGGACAGGTGCATGGTGATTAGTCACCAACATAACCTTCCTCACGACTCTAGAGTCGAAGCTATGGACAACGTCCCTTAGCCATGTGACAAACGGTCACCAGGGTCATATACCTTGGCTATAGACATCTGGTCGTAGACCAGGCAAGCGCTTATAAGTTCTTCGACCTTAGGGTCAGTCTCGCATTAATGCCATAGAGCTATTCAATGCGTGATTCTCGACTTTATAGTCGGTCCCTGACTAGTTAGTGTCTTAAACAGGTAATCAGCGTACATCAGCATTTAATATGCAATCCACGTCCACATATATCAACCAACATGCCTCAATACCAAACCATGCATGTCATATACCTATACAGGGTGCAACTGTAATCATACACTGTTTTCTTACCTATGGTTCGAGTGAGAATTATTATACGAACGACCCCTAAGAACGATCAACCTTTAAATTCCTTGACGGTCACCTGGTCATAACCAAATTATAGGATTCATTAATAAAAATGATAACTGAGGGTTCCCAAACCAAATCCCAGCCCCCGAGACATCAAATACTACCCAACCGGGTACTAGGTCCAACCCCGAGGCCTAAGGTTTGAATCCCCAAGTTAAAAACCACATTTTGGCAAAATTGGCCTTAAGGGCCGCGGCCCTCCCCTGCTGCGTCGCGGTGCACCCTCAAACAGAGAGGGCTCTCCCCCTGCCAGACGCCAAGGGCCGCAGCGCACCACAGTCGCGCCGTGGCGCCCAACCCAAACCAGCAACCGACCAAACACGAACCAGTTTTTCCCCTGTGCTCCTTCCTCTCAAACCAGCCCCTCAAACCACCTCTAAACCTCCTCCAAACATATAATCAAACCCCCAAATAACACCCTTATCTCACTCTCATCAAATCCCAATCAAACCAACACTAAAACCCCCCTTTGATTCTCACTTCCCACATTAAAATCATGAACTGAAAACCAAAAGTAAAACAGAGCACCAGCTGTGATAAATGACCAAACCTCACCTTGAAACCTGTTTTGAACCTCCCACACAAGCTAAATCAAGTGTGCCAACCCAGCCTTTAAGTTTCCCTTGGTTGAATCCACACCTAGAGCTCAAAACCTCAAAGGTGATAATGGAGGAAGTTGTGTACGGGAAGGATAAGGAAGTGTCTCTGTTTTGTTCTGTTTAAATCTACCACCTTCTACAGCCACTTAAGTCACATATATCCACCCCTAAAATGACCAAATTGCCCTTGTGTCATCTAAAGCTTCTCAAGCTATCCTAGGGGTAAAATTGGTACTTTTCGCTTAACTCGTTAATCATAATTAACGCTTCCCAATTCCCTCTAATCTCAATATCCTCAAACACCAATAATTCATATCCCGTTACCCTAAAATCCACGGTAACGCTATAATCATTAATATCACCCCGAGACTCACCCCGAGCCACGAGCTCAAACCTGTTATGACCAAACCGTTAAATCATGTTTAAAGATCGTCTCACGTCGAAATACTCGAACCAATCCACATTATAATGTGGTCTCACAATATATCATTAACATGCTAACAGATATTCAATTATACCCTCAACGGGCCAAATTACCAAAACACCCCTGTAAACAAATGTGGACTCACATGCATGCATTTAACATCATATTATAAAATAATTCTCATAAACATGCATAAACACATTTAATGGCATAATGAAACAGTTATGGCCCTCTCGGCCTACTAATCCAGCCATTAAACCATAATAGGGAATCCGGGGCATTACACCTTACTTGCTTTAAGTACAAGTGGGAGATTGTTAGGAGTATGTCCTAAAAGCATGTAAAAGACATTTATTATTTCAATGAATAAATAAATACAATGGTCTATTATTGTTATATTTAGACTATTAAATTAATGTTTGAATAATTTTTTTGTCAATATCAGAAAAATTCCATATTCATCATTGAGAATGTGATCTTGTATTAGTACGAGAGAATTAAGATCACATGAATGAATAAAAATAGTCAACAACAAATTGAAGTTATGGAATTCTTTAATTAGGGTTGTAAGTACGGTTTACTGAGTATCATGTTGATACAAATAATCTAGATTCAGATTATTGATGTGGTAAGACATCTCGGTAAATGTTCTTTATATAATATGATTATATAGGACAAGGATCGATATGAATAAAAGTCTTTATCCAAAAACCATTTAATAATAAAGATTTGTAATTCATATCATAACTGATGATCATTTATAGATCAACCCAAATCATGAGTGTTCATGAACTCCTGTTTATGTTTATTAAATCTTTTGATTCATGCATTAAGGTCTCTTCATAGATTGAGGCTAATGACTTTTGTTTTGGAGATTTAATATCATGGATGACTGGGAACATGTATCAACAATACGGAATCTAATCTTTCCTAACAGATCGTATATTGGTTCCCTTAAGGGTTAATTCTGGAACTGAATGATTTTGAGCTCAAATCTATAATTAGATTATAGATTAATTATTCACTAGTGAATTAATGGTACTTAAGGAATAAGAAGTAAATTAGAAAGGTAAAATGGTAATTCTTCCATTCTAATTTATGAACTAATTAATTAGAGGGTTGAAGTATTGTAAGATGGTTATATCAATGGACAACTTAAAATAAGATTTCTGTAAATGTATATCTATAATATAACGAGTTCAATTATGAATTTATAGTGGAGAAATATCAGAATTAATAATTAACTATTATGATTAAAGAGTTTAATTATTTAGTTTTAATTTATTGGAGCTTAATGTTATAGGTCCATGGTCTCCGAAATGGCTCAAACAAACACTGACAAAGATAAATACAAAAATGGGCAAAATGACTTATTTGATAAGTAAAATATTTTTCTATGCACTAAACATAATTATTGTATAATTATGTGTAATTAATTAATTGAGAATTAGTAATTATTTGATTTAACAAAAATATAATTAATTTTGAATTAATTTATTTTTGGGAATTTTGGTATTTAAATAATGATGAAAAATTGGGAAAATCACATGCCCTCCCTAACATGGGTTGGGCGTGTAGCACAGTGCATAGACACTGTGCTACACGCACAAGAAGATTCTAGAAGAATCTTGGTTCAACAATTTTAGTTATTTAAATATTAAATAAATAATTAGATATTTTAATATGATTAAAATATTATTATTGAAACAAAAATATGATAACTGATTAGTTTTTTTAAATTGTTTAAAACAACTAATATTATTTATTTTAATATATATTGGATATATTAAATATAGGAGATCAGTTTTTCCAGAGCGATACTTTTCAAAGATAGAAAATATATCGTGAAATCTCCTTGAGAGAAATAGAACAGTGCTGCAAGCATAGGTCACTGTTCTTCACCAAATTAGGTCCAAACTTTATCAGATCTCATGTGTTGAGAACATCTGATAAATAGATTTTGCCTATTGTTTTCTATAATTAGCCCACACTTGTTCTTTGTGTGTTGAGAATATTTTTGGAAGATCTTGGCATCAGATCTCAAGGATTTTGTCGTACCAAAATATAGTAGAAAGGAAGCACTTGAGGTAATTTTTCTATTCATCTCTTTGATTCAATATATATATATGTATGTGAAGAAGTAGATCTAGAAATATTGTGGGATTAAATTAACAATTTTGATTGTTGTTCCGCTGCGTATAAAAACCAACAATTAAAACTTAATAAGAGTGAAAAAGGTATAGAAAGTCAATTTGGACTTTTCTTCTGAGGAAATATTGATTCACCTTTATAATATATATATATATATATATATATAACATAAATGAGATGGAAATGGGTGGCCGACTATGTGAAGTTTTGAAATGGTGTGGACCAAATTGATTTACTTTTAAATCCCATTTATTAAAATGTTAGGGATAAATGCAAGTGGGTAAAACACTTGAGTGTTTTTAGGTTAATTAAAGAGTTGTAGAAACTCTTCTAACCCTCCCCAAAACCCACCCCCATTCTCTCTCAATCACTCTCATCTTCTTAAGAAAACTCTCTCAAAGTTTTCTCTCCATCTTCAACCTCAAGAACACTAAGGAGGCTTGGAAGCTAAGCCTTGGTCTAGGAATGATTTTTTTCCCTAAGGTAAAGTTTCAATGAACTAGACTTTTGTAAAGATTTAACCATAGATTTTCAAATAGCTAATTATCTATGTTGTTGGGGGGAGTTGGTTAGGGTGTTTGAAAGGTTTTGAAGGAGCCAAAGCTAATAGGAAGATCCAAACCTTAAGCAAGAACAACAAAGAGGTAAAAAGTTTACTTTTTATGATTTTGTTGTAGGGATTTTATTTTTAAGCATTATTTTGTATATTTAATGCTTAAAGTTTCTTATTGGTGATTTAATAAGGTTATGGTAGTTGTTTATAATTTTATGATGCTTGTGTGTTGATTTTTGAAAATAGGGACCAAAACCCCCAACAGTTTTGTTAGAAACCTTAAAATAAAATACATGTTTTGAGCTATGAATTCCAAGGGGTCAAACATCCACTGTATATTGATTTTGTAAAATTTAATTATACTGTGATGTTGTTGAGATTGAGTACATAAAATTGAGCTTTTGAAACACTAAAAAATGTTTAAAAATGAGTGAGTTAAGCTATTTCAAAGTTTAGGTAAAAAACTATTTTTTTTCATATTCTTAAATTTAGAACCAAGTTTGGACAGCTACTGTATACGGAAAATGAACCCAGTTTTTTCTAAACTTTGGTGGACATATTATTGGCATAACCTAGTATTCCACTGTAAATTTTGGTAAGAAAATATTGAACGGTTTGAAAGTTATTAACTGTAAAAGTTTGGAAAAAAAAGGACTTGAAAATAAGGTCATTTTTTACCTCATTGTTGGAAAATAATTTTACCAATAAAAAATGCTCATTTTGACCTAAGATTTTACAGAGACCTAAATAGCATACCAAAAATAGAATTGAGAAATTTTGGTAACAATTGGGTAAGTAAATTTAAAGTTATGAACTAACAAAGTATGTAGTTAAAAATGTGAAAAATAGGCTTTTCACACTTATGAAAAAAAAATGATATTTTAGAACTCAAGGTAAAAAGTAAAATTTTGCTTATTGCAAGATACAAACTTGGTAAGTCTTGAAAGCATATTTTCACTAAAATTACCACTTTGAGTTGAGTGTGAATTATTTTTATTAAATAATCTTTATTCTTTTTAAAAATAAAAGATTTAATTTATTATTAGTTAATAAATTAAAAGATGGTTTAAAACCCTATATTTTAAGAAAATGATCAAGTAAATTATTTTTCTAGTAAGTAAATTTGATTAATTGATTTTGAAAAGTTAACTAGTCAATACGGGAAATTTTTAACGGTTCTCCTAATTAAGACAAATTAGATAATTTTCTTAAAACAGTTTTTAGAGATTAAAACCTTAAGAAAAATAAAAAGAAAATTAAGAGTTTATTTTCTTGAAAAATAATTAAGGAATTTAATTAGTATTTTCTGGATATAATACTGGCTAAAATGTTCAATATATTTTAACCGACTTGTTGAAAGTACGGATCAATAGCGATGCGTTTAAAGAACAAGATTTTAAGCGGATTGTGGGAAAATACTATTGTGATACCTGAGGCTAGGTATCGAGACCATAGGACAGGTCTCCCTGAGACTTAGGGTTTAGTCTAAAATATTTTGTATGAATTTCCTTAATGGGTTTAAAACCAAATAAGGATCATAAATCCTTACAAATGATTTTTATCAAAATGACCAAACTGCCCAAAATAATAATAATAAATTATGAGTACCATAATTAATTTGAGTATACTGTATGGATAACTACAGTATTGGCTAAGTGTAACTGGACTGAACGTTGGAGGGTGAAATCCTGCTGAGTGCTAAGGACTCCACGTAAGTCAACTTATATTGTGTGGTTTCAACATGAAACGATTATTGTATTGTATGTTAGTATAGGGACACATATATATACACTGTCGTAGAGAGTTGCTTAGAGATGTTAGTCTAGTGAGTGCTGATTTAAAAAATATGAACGGTAGATATTCGTTATATCCTAGACGGCTGATCCCTGTTACAATGCTTGATTTTATTATGTCTGGCTCATTACCGCAACGAGTGGCCAAGAGGTGAGGATTGCTGGTTAAACCTAGGGGCGCCAAAATGAATGGGACCTAGGGGTCCTCATTCTTACTTAATCAGTGAACGATTAGAACCCGAGCAAGTGCTCTGATAAGTTATTCCCAAATAACACCCATGAATATTGGCCATTTAGTGAGAGTGCCTAGAGATACTAGGGGTTGTCAAGTTAGAGTGAGGCTGAACACCCTAGGGGCAACTTCTCACCAGCATCACTGATTAACATAGAAGTCTCTGTAAAACCGTGTAAATTCGATTTACTCTTGGATAAGTAGCGATGCCCTAGGTAACACGATAGTTACCCTTGATGGGGATATTTATTGGCTAGATCTTAGTGTTGAGACTCGATTCTCTCTTACAGATCAGCATTAATGTTGGAGGGTGCGTTGCGCCCAAATTGTTGGAAATTGTCGAGCGTTGGTCTCGAATTATATTGTGATATATTATATTTGCTTGCTCTGGAATTTTCAGAGTGCAGGTTTTATATTTGTTTATAAGATATAGTTGTGATATAATATATCTGCTTGCTCTGGGATTTTCTGAGTGCAGGGATATATTTGTTGATAAGATATAGTTGTGATATAATATATCTGCTTGTTCTGGGATTTTCTGCATGCAGGGTTTTGTCTGTTTATAGGAAATAATTTATCATTGGTTATCAGGCATGACCATAAGTTTGCCAGGACACTTTTGCGTTCTTAAAATTGATTGTGTAGGGTCCGGATGGATCCGGAACCCTGATTCTCTGCATGCTTTTTTTTAAAGTTGAACTTACTAAGCGTTTTCGCTTACCTAGTTGTTTCATGTTGTAGGTAAGAACAAGGACAAGGCAGAGCAGTGAGCGCTGGAGTCTACCTCGCAAATGTACATGTAGACCGACGTTTTGGGAAGCCGTTTTATTTTTGGAAATGTTGTGTAATTTTCATAAACTAGGCTCACTCTACTCATTATAAAATATGTTTGTAAATAAATGTTAAGTATGGCCATACGACTTGTTTAAAATTTTTTTTTTTTTATACGGGTTTTTGAGACATTTTGTTAAATGAAAACATTTATATTTCTACTTTATCCAGTCTTGAAAATCTGGGTCATTACAATTGGTATCAGAGTCCGAGTTGAGTTGGTTCTGTAGACAACCCACATGTACATTTCGCAAAGATAGACCGACACTCGCTGTAAAATACTATATCTTCCTTTAGTGTGTTGTTTCCATTTTCTTACCTAAATTTTATAAATTGTAGGTTAGTAAGAAAATGGCTGGCGAACAAGAGGCGATGGATCCCATCATAATTGACCCCCCTATGGTGTATGACCATTGGCAAAGAGTTTAAATCTACCATGCCTTCAACAACATAGCGCCTGTCGTGTTCAATGGAGAGGTCCAATCCAACGAAATCTAGGCATGGACTTACTCGTTGGACACCATTTTCGAGAACATCGGTACCCCCCATAGCTTCAGGGTAGGATTGGCGAGTTTATACCTAAGAGGCTTAACTTTTCTGTGGTACCAGGAGAGGCACTTTAGGCCTACCACTCCATATTGGACTACATTTAGAATATCCTTAGAGATGAAATTTGGAACTATAGGTAGGAGGTCAAGGTAGCATATAGACTTCCATGAGCTCTTTGCTGCATAGAACGCCCATGCATATGCCATAGAGGCAGCGTAACTGTAACGCCCTACTTCCTTAGAGCCGTTACTAAGTGAGTTTAAAAAAAAGAAATTGTGCATTTAGTTGACTCTAAGTGGTTTCTAAAACCAAAAGCGTGAATAAATCAGAGTTTAAGGCTGTACTCTTCGAAAATGATTAGTTTCATTGAAAACGTTAAATGTAAAACATCTGGGATCCCAAAATAAGGTTTACAAAATATTTGCAACTCAAAAATAGATTTACACTTGATCAGTTATCAAAAGAATGATTTAATACAGCCATATACAAAATGCCCCCAACCAAAGCAGTCGGGCAGGCCGAACATGTACGCGCCGCCCCCACGCTCTCCATACTCATGGCCGGTTGACTGACTCCTTGCTTTTACCTGCCACACGGAGCACCCGTGAGCCGAAGCCCAGCAAGAAAACCCAAATAACACATAACATACGCAAATAATATAGCTGGCATGATTCACTGATAAATAGGAAAAACCATCATATTAAACAAGTACGGCCATGCCGCCCCAGAGGCCTTACCAAAGCCTGGGGTTTCGGTTCTCACCGAGAGGATAACTCATGTATCCCTTGGGTCCCACCCTGAATATAAGCATCCCATGTGCTGTGTGTTACTTTCGGCCCCACGGCCGTACCCGGCCTACGCCGCACTCGGCCCTTGCCGTTCATTTCATCATAATCACACATATAGTACATTCGAAATAATCATTCACACACGTCATGATTCATTTAAGGTTAAACATTTGCACATAATACAATCTGGGGCCATGCCCTGCAATCACACAGTGGGGCCATGCCCTAATCTTGGGTGTTACGGTTTTCTTACCTGTATTCCGGGCTCTCCGATGCACCACGGTCACGAGCACGGTCCTCTAGCACGAGCCCCTCCGAAATCCTAGTCATAACACACACAAAACACTTTTAATACTAACCAAACCCAAAACCACTTCCCGGGACCAATCCCGCACTCTCGGGACTCCCAAAATCCTAAAATAAGTCATTGGAAACATCCCCCGAACCCTTGGAGCAAAAGCTCAAAAATGGAAATTTTGGTGTCCTGAAAATGGCCTAGCGCCGCGGCGCCCAGCGAGTCAGAGAACCACCCTCGCCTGGACACAGCCTCGCGCCGCGGCGCCCCACTGCGAACCCAGAATTTCTGGGTTTTTTACCATCAATTCCTTCATCCAAAATACCTCCAAACCAACCCAAACACATAACTCAACCCCAAAACTCAATTCCAAGCCTCATATGAACAATCTAACAACCTATAGACACTAGAAACAAGATCAAAACATCAACACACCCAAGATCCACACCTTTGATCTTAAATTTCAGCAACTAACCCAAAACTCAACAATGCTTAGCTTAGGCATTTAAATTCCTCAAATCAAAACAAAACCCAAACTTAAATATGTATAAAACCCTTACCTCAAATGGAGAATCCACACAAAGCTTCCTTGATCTCCTCCTAGACTCCCACTTCTCCTTCTCTTCTTCTTCTTTTCTTTTTTTTTTGCTTGCCCTAACCTTTCTCTCCTCTTCTTTTTCCTTTCTTCTAATTTTATCAAAACACCCAAATGCCCAATGCCCCAAACCTTGCCCCCCTATATCCCAGCTGCCTTTTGTCTATTACCCTTGCCAAAAGACCATTTTACCCCTTCTTAATAATCCTTCCTAACTAAACCTTCAAGGGCACTTAAGTCTTTACACTTTCATTTCAATTCTACCACTTTCTATCTTAAAACTTGTTACCCACAGCAGTTACAAATGGTTACCCAAGTTACCCAATTACCAGTAACTAACCACTCATTCTCAACTCAACTTGTAAGATTCCCGAAGTACCCCTAGGCTCCTCCCGAGCCGGGCACAACCTCCCGTTGTGACTTTTAGACTAGTTGGCTCACTAGGACCGTCTCGATGCGTGCATCCTGATAAAAACACCACCTCACATGGCACAATTCACATAGTACAATTATCACAGTTATGCCCTAACATGGCCAGATTACAATCATGCTCATTCTAAGACAATCAGGTCTACATGCATACTAACTCACATAGTCATGCATCTCAAATAATCAATTAGTCATATAACGTGCATTAAATGATAATCATGCATAAAACTCAATAAAACACACACCAAATCCCATCATGCCCTCCAGGCACACTACTCCAGGCCCTTAAGCCTTAATACTAAATTTGGGGTCGTTATAGTAACGACAAGCGGCAGCAAACCCAGTGGTAGTTGAGAACCTGCTAGCAGAGGAAGTGGCTAATGACAAACTCGACGACAGGGAAATTTCTTATGAAGAGCCAATGGACCAGAATGAGAAAGATCCCGAGGAGGATCCTGAGGAAGATCCCGAGGAGGACCCTGAGGAAGATCCTGAGGAGGACCCTGAGGAAGATCCCGAGGAAGATTTCGAGGAGGATCCTGAGAAAGATCCCAAGGAGGATCCTGAGGAAGGTTTTGATATGGCCGCTGACAGTGACACCGACTAGGTGTTAGGAGCTGCATAGGTGTTAGAAACCCACCTACTTTTGAAATATGTACCTACCTTGTATATGATTAAGGAAATTAGTAACAGGTCTAGCAGGGATATAAGTCCTTTTTTTATTTTCAAGGCTAATTTTGTAAATCCCTTAGACTGGCCGACCCAAACTTAAAATGTCGTTGTATATGGTATAGGTTATGAAATGAAGTTGCTAACTTTTGTTAAAAAGTGTTGATTGCTTGTTGTGCTTGATATGTTTGGCGTGCTTAATTAGGTTGATTAACTATTTGTGTCAATATTAACTTCTCGTCCTTATGCGCTTAGGAGCTTTTGATTTGAAATCAAACAAATGGCAAGGACAAGAGCTCAAAGAGAAAGAGGTGTTGCTGGCCAAGGCCAGGCCGCCCCTGTAGATAGAGCTCAGAATGCACCTGCTGCTAGAGCTCCAAACCAAGCTACTAGAGTTCGTGAGATAGCTGAGAAGATAAATAATCTGCAAAGGCTAGTGGAGACGCAGGGAGCCCAAATTGAAAGAGGGCAAAAGAGATAGGAGGATGTTGATGCCCTCCAAGCTGAAAGGTTTAACACCCTTTTGGGATGACTCCCCATGCCACCTAATAATGCACAAAACAATGAAGTACCACCTGAAAACAATGAAGAACACAACCTTCGCCCGCAGGTTATCATTGAGCAACCTGTACTGCCAGTAGAAGCACCAAGAGCTGTCCGAGAAAAACCTATATCAGAAAGGTTCGGCAACCAAAATCCACCTATATTTGCGGGGAGCAGTGACCCTTCAATGGCAGAGGAATGGATTAGTATTTTGGAAAGAATCGTCGATTTCATTGGAACTACCGAGAGAGAGAAGGTAGTCTGTGTGACCTATATGCCGAGAAAAGATGCCCGCATCTGGTGGGACGCAACCAAGAAAGGGCATAACGTTCCCGAGATGGAATGGCTAGAGTTATTGACCTTGTTCAATGGCAAGTACTTTAGTAAGGCAGTGATCGAGCACAAAATGAATGAGTTCACTAATCTGAAGCAGGGAACATCGAGCATGCAGGACTATGTTCGAAAATTTGACCAACTTTCTAGGTTCGCGAAGAACCAAGTGAGCACTGAAGAGGATAAGACCTAGAGTTTTATGAAGGGCCTACGTAGCAACATTGCCATGTGTGTAGACACTGGTAGAACTGGCCCAGAGACATATGTCGAAGCGGTGGAATGAGCTCTTCGCCAAGAGTCTTGGGCCGTGTCAGACAAGCCTGAACCACAGAAGAATGAAGACAAGAGGTACACTCCCAACCATCTCGGACAGTTTCAGGCCAATCAGAATGGCCCAAGGGGAAAGTTCAACCCGAGGTTCGGCCAGAACTCGGGGCGAACAAACAATCCAAGAGGCACAAGACCGATTTTTGGGGGAAATAACAAAAGAAAAGGGGGACCTCCCAATCAAGCAATGGTTAGTCCCAACAAATTGCCAAGACGTGAGTTTGAACAATGGCCACTATGCAACAAGTGTAACCGCGCCATCGGGGCGAGTGAGGGGTATGTTTTAACTGTGGAAAGCCAAAGCACTTTGCTAAGGATTGCTGAATGCCAACCAAGGGCAATGGAAATGACCAACAAAAACAAATTGGAGGTCCGACTCAAGTTTATGTGCTTACACAAAGCGACAAAGGAGCTGGACCATCTGATATGGTGTTAGGTCAGAATTCTATCGCCCAAACCTCGGCATATGTATTAATGGATACTGGTGCATCACATTCTTTTGTATCTGCATCCTTTGTGGAAAAACAAAATAGAAGTCCTGAGCCTATGCCTGTTATTTGTGGCGAATCCTTGCCTTCGGGAGAGGATATCTAGTGCGGACATGGGTTAGAGCCTTACCGGTTTGGGTTGAAGGTCGTGAGCTGATGGTGGATCTGTTAGTTTTTTTCCTACATGAATACGATGTCATATTTGGGATGGATTGGTTAACCAAATATGGAACCGTTATTAATTGCAAGCGCAGAAAAGTGGTCTTCACCCCAGTAGGAGAAGAACCATTCGATTTCAAGGGTATGTCAAGAGAAAATAAGTGTCCCATGATTTCTGCGATGAAGGTAAGAAAAAGTTGAGTGACAGATGCATCCATTTTCTGGCAAACATAGTGGATAAGGATAAAGAGATGAGTCAACAACCATCTGATGTATCGGTTGTGTGCAAGTTTCCTGATGTATTTCCTGAAGGTCTCCCAGGGATTCCACCAGACCGAGAGATCGTGTTTGAAATAGAGCTAATTCCGGGAACTGCGCCGATCTCAAAGACTCCTTACAGAATGGCACCAACTGAACTCAAGGAGTTGCAGTCGTAACTGCAAGAGTTACTGGACAAGAAGTTCATAACGCCAAGCCATTCTCCGTGGGGAGCCCCAAACTTATTCGTGAAGAAGAAAGAAGGCTTGATGAGAATGTGCATTGACTATCTGGAACTGAACTAAGTGACGATCAAGAACCGATATCCATTGCCCAGAATTGACGATCTTTTTGATCAATTACAAGGGGCGTCAGTATTTTCCAAAATAGACTTGCGATCAGGCTATCATCAGCTCAAGGTTAAGGAGACGGATATACCAAAGACGACTTTCAGAATACGCTACGGTCACTGCGAATTCTTAGTGATGTCCTTTGGACTAACCAATGCACCTATAGCATTCATGGATCTCATGAATCGTGTTTTTCGCGAGTATTTGGATAAGTTTGTTGTCATGTTCATTGAAAATATTCTAATATA
Organism: Humulus lupulus; assembly: GCF_963169125.1. Taxonomy (NCBI): domain Eukaryota; kingdom Viridiplantae; phylum Streptophyta; class Magnoliopsida; order Rosales; family Cannabaceae; genus Humulus; species Humulus lupulus. The sequence continues at coordinate 77,168,643 of NC_084798.1, read as the reverse complement.
CTCAAAAAGCCAGAAAGAGCATGCAACGCATCTTGAACTGGTCCTCCAGCATCTGCGAGACGAAAAGCTTTACGCTAAGTTGGTCAATTGGCTAACCTCTCTATCGAGCCTACCATTATGGAAGCTATAAAAGGCGGGCAATTAGTTGATCTTTGGGTTCAAGGACTAATGTACGAAGTGAGGAACGAGGGGCGACCAGGATTCCATATCTCCGAAGATGGAGTATTGGGGTTTAAGGGAAGAATATGTGTTCCGGACAATGACAAGATCAAGAAGTGGATATTTTCCGAGGGACATAATGCTCCTTATGCCATGCATCCGGGTACCATGAAAATGTACCAAGACTTGAAGTGTAACGCCCTGGATAGCCAAGACCGTTACACTGTGTGTTTATAAAGTGCTAGACTTGCTAATCAAGTCATTTAATTAAGAACGTGTTACTGAAACTATAGAGGAACTAGGGTTAAAATGTTTTGGTCTCAAAAGTCGCATTTTCATTAAGGAACATTATCTGTTTACACGGGATCCCAAAAATATTGAGTTTAAAGACTGTTTACAAAAGACACAAGGTTTATATACAATATCAAGCCATATTAAGGCAAAACAGACAGTTATGCAATCCCTATCCTGATCCACTCCCCGACCATGGCGGTCGAACAGCTGGCTATGTACATTCAACCCCGCAGCTCTCCATCTCAGGGTTGGTCCAGCTTGCCTTTGCCTTTACCTGCACTACATAGCACCCGTGAGCCAAGGCCCAGCAAGAAAACACAACAGTAGAGCATAAGCAATCAACAGACAAATCAATATCTCACATTGCATCACATATTCTCAATCATATAAACACATCAACTCATATCAACTCATACTAAACACATCAACTCATATCATATATTCAACATCCAGTATAATTAAGTATTCAACATACTAAACACTTCAACTCATATCATATATCAATTCACAAATGATAACTAGGGCTAGCGCCCTCAGGCCGCCCCCTCTGTTCTCCCTCTGACTCCCGCCCGCTTAAACCGAGCTTAGTGAATAATAAGCTGTCCTCGGCTACCAGTGACCAAGCCGTGCCCTGTGCGCAAATATTGTGTACGACATCCTTAGGCCGCTATCACATGTCCCATGGCGTAATACCATCATTGACATAATACAAGTATCGGGAGCACTTACTCCCATTACAATCATACAACCGGGTGCAGTTTTCTTACCTTTTAATTTGTTAGCTTTGATCACTCGACTCCTTGAGCACGATCCCCCTCGAGCCCTAGCGCTCACCTAAACACAGCCATATGCCAAAGTCATCATCAATCGTCAAGTTCAAACCTAGCCTCAGGGCCAATCCCGAGCCCTCGGGAAGTCCTAGTTCCACCAAACAAGGTGGTGGAATCATACCCCAAACCCTTGGTAAAAAACTCTTGAAAACAACCCTAAAATCCCCTTCAGAGAACAGGGTAGCGCTACAACACTCATGGGAGGGTGCTACAATGCTACAAACAGAAGCAAAATCCCCTCAGCATGCATGGCCTAGCGCTACAGCGTCCAAAGGCTAGCGCTGTAGCGCTAGTCACAGACAGATACCACCCCAGTTTTCCTTCCTGCGATTTCCTCGAACCAAACTCAACCAAAACTTCTTTAAACCTTCACCAAACTCAAAAACAACCTTATGAACACACTCTACTCATCCCAAGCATCCTAAATACCCAAAACTCAAGCACATGCAATCCTAATCCCAAAATTCACCACAACTGACCCTATACTCAGAACTCAACATAAACCAGTCAAAACACCAAAGTCTAGAGCTCAGAACTTCATACCTTTTAATGGAATTCGATTTCAAGATAACCTCTACCTCCTTAGCTTTATCCTCCTCAGCCTTTGTCCTGAATTCCCTAAAGTTCCCATCAAATTCACCTTGAACACCATAGTTCAAAAACTAGAATCAGAAACTGAAGAACTCTAAAGTCTTACCTCAAGTGTTAGTGTTTTTTTGCTAAACCTCTGCCAATTTCTTCAAGCTTAGCTCAGAAACCTTATGGATTTGTTGACCTAACTCCCCTCTGAAAGTTACTCCAAGAAAACGCCCAGAAATGGTGAAGAGATCACCAACCGACTCCAAATAAAGCAACTCTGTTTTCCCCTTCCTTTTCTCTTTTCTTTCTTTTCCTTTTTTCCTCTCTTTCAGACTTCTATTACTTTTTACAATTCCCACTAACATAAAGCCTCAGCATAACTATCCCTTGCAAGCCAAATGACCTTAGTGCCCTCCCCTTTATTTCTAATCCTTTAATCCACTTAAAGGCATTCTAGTCATTTCACCCCAATTCCCGCTAACTCCTCGAGTTTCTCTAATATTTATCGCTTAATCCCTGATACCTAACTAGTCTCCAATTATATTCCTCGATATTTAAATAGATCCCAATATACTCACCAAATTCACATTTATACCCCTAGACTCACCCCGAGCCGGGTATAAATCCCCGCTATGACCTTTTTGCCACTTATCTCACTAGAATCGTCTCGAGTCACAGATCACAGATATATCCACATAATAATGTGGTCTCGACAGTTATCACATATGTCAAAGGAGTTATGCCCATAATGGCCAAAATTACGATTATGCCCTTCTAATCTAATCAGGGCCTACATGCATGCTAATACACATAGTCATGCATCTCAAATATTCAAATAGTCATATATCATGCTTTAAATCATAATCATGCATCTTAATCATTAAAGTCACACATAATTCCCACTATGCCCTCCAGGCACACTAATCAAGGCCCTTAAGCCTTATTAGCAAATTTGGGTCGTTACATGAAGAAGTACTTTTGGTGGCCTAGGATGAAAAAGGTGACGATGGAATATGTGGCACACTGCTTGACTTGTCAGGTTACAAAGACCAAGCATCAACAGCAAGCCAGATTGTTACAACCCTTAGAAATTCCAGAATGGAAGTGGGAGATGGTCACTATGAACTTTGTTACAGGTCTACCAACCACTCCCAATGGGCACGATGCCATTTGGGTTATCGTAGATAGGCTGACTAAGTCTGCTCATTTCTTACCGATTAAGGTAACTTATGGGGCACATAAGTTAGCAGACATTTACATTACAGAAATATTGAGACTGCATGGTGTACCCAACTCCATCGTATCAGATTGCGACGAACGTTTTACCTTGACATTCTGGAATAGAATCCAAACGAGGTTTGGTACTAAACTGAAGTTTAGCACTTCTATCCACCCGCAAGCATACGGTCAATGTGAACGAACAATTCAGACCCTGGAAGATATGCTAAGAGCCTGTGTGCTCGACTTTCAAGGCTCATGGAATGAGAAGCTTCCCTGATAGAGTTCGCTTACAATAATAGTTATCATGATTCCATCAAGATGGCTTTGTATGAGGATTTTTCTGGAAGGAAATGCCAATCTCCGATTCATTGGCACGCAACAAGTGAAAGAAAGTTTCTTGGATCGGATGAGGTTGATCAGATTACCGAGGACATCCGACACATAAGGCAACGCTTGCAAACTTCGGTTGATCGACAACAAAAATATGCCGACTGACGCAGAAGACCCCTGGTGTTTGAGGTTGGCGATAATGTGTAGCTGAAGGTAGCTTCGCTGCGAGGGGCTATGCAGTTCGAGAAGAAAGGAAAGCTTAGCCCAAGGTTCATTGGGCCTTTTGAAATCATAGAGAGGATCTCGTTTAGCTCTTCCGTCTGCCCTGTCTAAGGTGCATGATGTGTTTCATGTATCCTTGTTGAGAAAATACATGCGCGATCCCTCGCATATACTCAGCTATGAGCAGCTGAGTATTGATCCTCAACTCGTCTATGAGGAAAAACTGGAGATTATTCTAGACAGAAAGGAAAAAGTGTTGAGGAACAAGACGGGGCCGCTGGTAAAGGAGCAGTGGTGTAACCATGGCATTGAAGAGGCAACCTGGGAAACAGAAGACAAGATGAGGGAGCTGTATCCTCATTTTTTTTACGTTTCGAGGACGAAACCTCTGTAAATTGTAGGTATTGTAACGTCCTACGTTTTCGGGTACCTTTAAACGACTCAGGTCGGGATTTTTTTCCCGAGTTAAGAATAATATTTTAAATAATATTATATTTTTTTTGAAATTATTCCATGAGTTATTGCTAGCCAAAATATGAATTTTGTGATTTAAAAGTCAAGATAAGACTTTCAGTCTTGGACTGACACAAAAACCCTGATCGGGTAAAAATCTCGGAAAATAAAATGAAAAACAATGGCAAATATATTTTGGGCATAAAATACATTCATAAAAAATTAAAGTTTGGTCAAAAATAATAAACTTAAGGGAAAGTGGAAATTTTAGGGCATTTTGTGTTAAATGCTTAATTTTACCGAAATGAGGAATTTTATTCCATGAATGGACCTTAGGTTAAATATTATAGTGTGATTAATTACATTAAATTTGAGAGACATTTAATATAATTATTTAATGTTAAGTTTTGTGATTAAAACTTCATAAGAGTGAAAAAGGTATAGAAAGTCAATTTGGAATTTTCTTCTTAGGAAATATTGATTCAACTTTATATATATATATATAAAACATAAATGAAATGCAATGGGTGGCCGGCCATGTGAAGGTTTGAAATGGTGTGGACCAAATTGATTTACTTTTAAATCTCATTTATTTAAATGTTAGGGATAAAGGCAAGTGGGTAAAACACTTGAGTGTTTTTAGGTTAATTAAAGAGTTGTAGAAACTCTTGTAACCCTCCCCAAAACCCACTCCCACTCTCTCTCAATCACTCTCATATTATTTTGAAAACTCTCTCAAATTTTTGTCTCCATCTTCAACCTCAAGAACACTAAGGAGGCTTGGAAGCTAAGCCTTGGTCTAGGAAGGATTTTTTTCCCTAAGGTAAAGTTTCAATGAACTAGATTTTTGTAAAGTTTTAACCATAGATTTTCAAAAGCTAACTATCTATGTTATTGGGGGGAGTTGGTTAGGGTTTTTGAAAGGTTTTGAAGGAGCCAAAGCTAATAGGAAGATCCAAACCTTATGCAAGAACAACAAAGAGGTAAAAAGTTTACTTTTTATGATTTTGTTGTAAAGTTTTTATTTTTAAGCATTATTTTGTATATTTAATGCTTAAAGTTTCTTATTGGTGATGTAATAAGGTTATGGTAGTTGTTTATAATTTTTATGATGCTTGTGTGTTGATTTTGAAAATAGGGACCAAAACCCCCAACAGTTTTGTTAGAAACCTTAAAACAAAATACATGTTTTGAGCTGTGACTTCCAAGGGGTCAAACATCCACTATACATTGATTTTGTAAAATTTAATTGTAATTTGATATTTTTGAGATTGAGTACATAAAATTGAACTTTTGAAACACTAAAAAATGTTTAAAAATGAGCGAGTTATGCTATTTCAAAGTTTAGGTAAAATACTGTTTTTTTTCGTATTCTTAATTTAGGAACAAAGTTTGGACAGCCACTGTATAGGACAAATGAACCCAATTTTTTGTAAACTTTGGTGGTCATATTACTGGCATAATATAGTATTCCACTGTAAATTTTGGTAAGAAATTAATGAACGGTTTGAAAGTTATTAACTGTCAAAGTTTGGAAAAAATAAAGTTATTTTTTACCTCATTGTTGGAAAATAATTTCACCAATAAAAAATGCTCATTTTGACCTAAGATTTTACAGAGACCTAAATAGCATACCAAAAATAGAATTGGGAAATTTTGGTAATAATTGCGTAAATAAATTTAAAGTTAAGAACTAACAAAATATGTAGTTAAAAATGTGAAAAATAGGGTTTTTCACACTTAGTGTAAAAAAAATGAGATTTTGGAACTTAAGGTAAAAAGTAAAATTTTTCTTATTGCAAGATACAAACTTGGTACGTCTTGAAAACATATTTTCACTAAAATTACCACTTTGAGCTGAGTGTGAATTATTTTTATTAAAGAATTTTTATTCTTTTTAAAAATAAAAGATTTAATTAATTATTAGTTAATAAATTAAAAGAGGGTTGAAAACCTTATATTTTGAGAAAATGATCAAGTGAATTATTATTCTAGTAAGTAAATTTGATTAATTGATTTTGAAAAGTTAACTAGTCAATATGGGAAATTTTTAACGGTTCTCCTAATTAAGACAAATTAGGCAATTTTCTTAAAATAGTTTTTAGAGATTAAAACCTTAAGATAAATAAAGGAAAATTAAGAGTTTATTTTCTTGAAAAATAATTAAGGAAATTAATTAGTATTTTCTTGATATAATACCGGCTAAAGTCTTCTATATATTTTAACTGACTTGTTGAAAGTACGGATCAATAGCGATGCGTTTAAAGAACAAGATTTTTAGCGGATTGTGGGAAAATACTATTGTGATACCCGAGCCTAGGTATCGAGAACATAGGATAGGTCTCCCCGAGACTTAGGATTTAGTCTCAAATATGTTGTATGAATTTTCTTAATGGTTTTAAAACCAAATAAGGATCATAAATCCTTACAAATGATTTTTATTAAAATGACCAAACTGCCCAACATAATAATAATTAATTATGAGTGCCATAATTAATCCGAGTATATTGTATGCATAACTACAGTATTGGCTAAGCGTAACTGGACTGAACGTTGGAGGGTGAAATCCTGCTGACTGCTAAGGACTCCAAGTAAGTCAACTTATATTGTGTGGTTGCAACATTGAACGATTATTGTATTGTATGTTAGTATAGGGACACATATATATACACTGTCGTAGAGAGTTTCTTAGAGATGTTAGTCTAGTGAGTGCTGATTTAGAAAATATGAACGGTAGATATTCGTTATATCCTAGACGGCTGATCCCTGTCACACTGCTTGATTTTCTTATGTCTGGCTCATTACCGCGATGAGTGGCCAAGAGGTGAGGATTGCTGGTTAAACCTAGGGGCGCCAAAATGAATGGGACCTAGGGGCCCTCATGCTGGTTAGAACCCGAGCAGGTGCTCTAATAAGTTATTCCTAGATAGAACCTATGAATATTGGCCATTCAGTGAGAGTGCCTAGAGATACTAGGGCTTGCCAAGTTAGAGTGAGGCTAAACACCCTAGGGGAAACTGCTCACCAGCACCACTGATTACATAGAAGTCTTTGTAAAACCGTGTAAATTTGATTTACTCTTGGATAAGTAGTGATGCCCTAGGTAACATGATAGTTACCCTTGATGGGGATATTTATTGGCTAGATCTTAGTGTTGAGACTCGATTCTCTCTTACAGATTAGCATTTATGTTGGAGGGCGCGTTTCGCCCAAATTGTTCGAAATTGTCGAGCGTTGGTCACGAATTATATTGTGATATATTTATATCTGCTTGCTTTGGGATTTGCTGAGTGCAAGGATATATTTGTTGATAAGATATAGTTGTGATATAATATATATGCTTGCTCTGGGATTTTTTGAGTGCAGGGATATATTTGTTGATAAGATATAGTTGTGATATAATATATCTACTTGTTTTGGGATTTTCTGCGTGCAGGGTTTTATCTGTTTATAGGAAATACTTTATCATTGGTTGTCAAGCTTGACCATAAGTTTGCCAGGACGCTTTTGCATTCTTGAAATTGATTGTTTAGGATCTGGATGGATCCGGAACCCTAATTCTCTGCATGCTTTTGTTTTAAAGTTGAACTTACTAAGCGTTTTCTCTTACCTAGTTGTTTCCTATTGTAGGTAAGAACAATGGCAAGGCAGAGCAGTGAGTGCTGGAGTCTACCTTGCAAATGTACATGTGGACCGACGTTTTGGGAAGCCATTTTATTTTTGGAAATGTTGTGTAATTTTCCTAAACTAGGATTACTTTACTCGTTATAAAATATGTTTCTTAATAAATGTCAAGTATGGCCATGCGACTTTTTTTTTTTTAAAAAATGTACGAGTTTTTGAGACATTTTGTTAAATGAAAACATTTATATTTCTTCTTTATCGAGTCTTGAAAATACGGGTCGTTACACTCAGGGCCCAAGCCCTAATCATTATCATATATAACAGTCGGGCCAAGCCCTAATTACATACAACACGTATTGGGTGCAGTTTTTTTACCTTAGGTCTGAGTAAGCGTAAATAAGAACGACCCTCGAGCACGATCCCAGTTCTGAGCCCCAAGCGATACCCTAGTCACAACCATAAAATAGGATTTCATTAACAATGAGCGAACAAAGGCTTTCGGACCAAGTCCTAGCCTCCGGGGCCTCGAGTTCCACTAAAGCAGGCAGTGGAATCGATCCCGGGTCCTAAGGAAAAGGTTTCCATTCAAACCAAACTCCCCAAGGAAAAAATGACCAGGCAGGACGCGATTTGCCCTAACAGGTCGCGGTGTGCCCCTCCAACCAGAGAGCCTCCTTGCCTTTGTCCAGAGGGATGGGCCGCGACTTGCTCTAACAGGTCGCGACGTGTCCCCCAGGCAGAGACCTCCCAAAGGTCCTGGGCTCAGGCTGAATCGCGACTTATCAAGAACAAAGTCGCGACTTAGCCCCTCGAACCCAGAAATTCAACCAATTTCAGTAGCCAAATCACAACCAATTTAATCCAAAACTATAATTTATTCACCACAATATCTCTGACACCTTCCCATCAGCAAAACCCAACAAGAAATCAATCCTAAAACCCATTAAATCATCAATTCAATCTTTGAGCTAAGAGGTTCAATACACCTCAAGAAACCATGTATTCTATAGAAATTAAACAATATAAGAGAGTTCAGATGGTTACCTTAGCAGTAGATGAAGACCTTCTAGCCTCAAGAAATCCAAAACACAATCCTAAGCTTCAATTCTATGGCTTCTAAGCACTAAATCCCCTTAGCTTCAATGGTTTGCTTGGAAAAAGTCTTGAGAGAAAACTTTGAGAGCCCAAGAGTGAAAGAGAAGAAGAAAGAGTCGGTCAATAGCCTCTAGGTGTTCCTTTGGTATTTTTGTCTTTAGTTCCCTAAGTTAAGTGGCTTAAACTAATCCCGAGGCTCGGGGTACCAAAAATGTCCCCGAGGGAAAAATGGTCAAATACCCCAATATTCCCTCCTAAACTTTCTAACTTCAAATATATCTCAAATTATTCATTTCCATTACCTGATAACCCAATTAAATGTCTAATATCCAAAATACCCATTGACTTGCCTCGAGTCGGGTATTGGGTCCCGTTGTGGCTTTCCCGCTAGCTTGCTCCCTAGGATCGCCTCATGCCGAGTAACCCAAATAAACTCACATAATAATGTGGTCTCTCACATCTATCACATATATGCACATAAATATACAATTATGCCTGCAACGGGCCAAATTATCAGGATTTCCCTCTAATAAGAAACGGGCCCACATGCATATTTAATACCCCTAAATATGCAAAACTAATCATATTATCACATAATTCACATAATTACAATTAATATAACAATTAAGCACATAATTCCATATATTGCCATCCTGGTCCCCTAATCAAGGCCCTAAGCCTTATTAGGTAATTTTGGGACGTTACATAGCTGGTCTCCCTTCAACGTCCCGATGCCACTAGAAGTCGGAAACTTGATGGCCAGATGCCTAACAGAAGATACTGCCCCTAGCCCAATCAGGGCGGGTCTCCCAAGCAGTATGTTGTAGGCTGATGGGGTATCCACCACCACGAACTCCATCATCTTGGTTACTGAGTCTGGATTCTCCCAAGGTCACGGGGAGTTCAATGGATCCCGTACAAGAAATCCCTTCTCCTGAAAATCCGTACAATGTTGTTTCACATGCTTTCAAATCGCGAAGCGTGAGTCCCATCTTTTCTAGAGTGGCCTTGTAAAGGATATTCACAGAACTCCCGTTATCAATCAGGACCCTGCGTACCCTCCTGTTAGCAAGCTGAAGAGTGATGACCAGGGGGTCATTGTGAGGAAACTGGACGTGTGACGCGTCCTCCTTGGTAAACGTGATGGGTTGAGTTTTAACCCTTTCCTGCTTTAGAGCTCGTGGTTCGGGTTCGTAGGGAGAACCGTCTCCAGTCTTTAGCTCGTTAACATATATCTTTTGGGCATTTCTGCCCGATCCTGCAATATGAGGTCTCCCCGAGATGGTTACTACATCTTCTCCATCAATTGGAGGAGGTTGCTATCCTCCTGTGCTCGCGAGTTATTCTGTTGGGTAGGTTGTGCAGTTGCTGTCCTTTGACTTGTTGAGGCATGATTGGAATTTTGGTTTCTTACATACTGTCTCAATATCCCCTCGAGATCAATCCTTCGATCTCGTCCTTCAGTTTTCGGCACTCATCAGTTGTGTGTTTGATGTCTCTGTGGTATCTACTGTATTTATTGGAGTCTCATTTTGCCTTTTGATTCCTCATTGGGTCAGGTCGCCTGAATGGGACCTGATTCTCATTGGCAAGAAATATTTTTTCCCGAGTCTCATTGAGTTCGGTATAAACTGTGTAGACGGAGAAATACTTGTCTCCCTTCTTCTTTTCTCACCATCAGCCTCGGGGTTATTCCCTTCATTTTTCTTCCTTTTAGAAGTGTTATCCCTAGAGGGTTTTGACATTGATGGGGTCGCCGAGGTCGAGGCTGAGTTAACGTTTGTCGTTGTAGTTACTGGATGGGAGGTTGGGTTTAATGCTAACCTCGCCTCTTCTACATTGAACTCCATTTGAACTCAGTTAACGACCTTATAGGTTTTCTTTGCAAATCTTCCCAAAGGGTACACCCGGGGAGTATACCAGCTCTGACAGCCATCAAGTGGCCACTATCATTGACATTACAGGCTCGAGGCACTTCTATATTAAACCTCACAAGGTAACTTTTCAGCGACTCCCTTTGTTGTTGTCGGACATTAGTCAAGGTCGAGGCTTCGAGCCTGACGCCAACAATAGATTTGAATTGTTTCTTAAACTCCTTTGCTAACTGATCCTAAGAGTATCTGAAAATAGGATGAATCGGAGCTCATAGCCAACATTGCTGGCTCGCATGAGGGTATTGAAGGTGCTCAGGTGACTGTACGGGTCTGAGTTCCCATCAAATGGTGCTACACGGGGTATCCTAAACCCTTGCAAAAATGGGGTATTAGAGATATGTGGGGCAGATGGCTCGAGCTCCTCGTCAGACTCTTCAGCCTTATCTCTGTTTCGCTCATCTTGCAAGAGCCTGGACGCCCTTTCCAACTGGTCAAATCTCTCCTGGATCGGATCTACTGGGGGTCGAGCTTGAACTTGAGGGAGCTAGTTATTGTTTATGAAATCTCCAGCTCCTTGTCTCAACATAAGGTTATTCTGATTTCCATATGCCGACTATTTTCGACTGTTCAAATGGTCTTGCAAATCATGGTTCGTGGGATTAGCTTGCCCCCAATTATGGTTCAAGTGATCCCGAAGGTCAGGATGATTCCCATGAATTTCTAGGCTCGATATTATATATACTTACGAACCTTACAGTCCTTTTCGACTGTGAGGCTCGGTGATGACGAGGTGGGTCATCCGCTGGCCTCTTCGCCCCAGCTGCTTGTAATCTTGAAACCTGGCTTCCTGAAGGATGGGGAGCTCTGTGCTCTTGGGTAGCCTCCCTCTCATTCCTTTGTCTAGGTTTGGCCTGATGGTTTCCATCTCGACTGCCACTGCGAGACAACCTCTGTGGTTCAGGTCGTGGGGCCTCTCGGACTAGTGAGGGGTGTCTTATGGGAGATGGTTGATGTCTTATGGGAGACGATGGCTGCCTCTCATTGTTGTGCCTAGATGGTCTAGAATTGGCCCGGACAGGCTCTGGGTCGTTCCTTACTGTCTTAGGATTCAGATTCTAAGCTACTGGAGGAGCTTGGTTATTCACGGTCCCTATTGATAGCTCCGCAGTCGAGTTGTCAGTAGCTTCAGCTCGAGTGTTTCTTCGGGGCCTCGGCTGAGCCTGCTGGGTCCCTTGCTCAGCTCTCCTAGTAGTTGTGCTCCCTCGGGGACGTCCTCTAGGTCTCTCAGGTGGTGCCTGGGACTCAGCAGTCTATCTGGCCAGTTCTGCATTGCGCCTTACTGATTCTGCCAATCATTTGCGCAGTTAGCGATTCTCCAGTTCCACAATAGGAACATTTCTATCTGGATTATTTTAGAGATCCTCATCAGGTCTAGGAGCACGCGACCCCTGGGAATCAGATGAATCACTTCTTTCTTCAGGGTTTAGGTCAGCCATGGGCTGTTTTCCAGGTCAACGTGGGTAGTCTTCAGTGTGAGGAGTTTGCTCCTCTGGTATTTGGGGCAATGGTCGCCCACCAGTGCTGGGGTTGTTCGCGGCAGCCATTGATAATTCAGGAGGTTTCTGATTAAACAATTAATGTCTTGCTTAATGCTCTCAATGAAAGCACCAAACTATTGACACCATTTTTCGTCAACTTAGAATAGAAGAGCACTAAGCACAAAATTGGGAAAATCAATGAAAAATACACGATATTTTATGTGGTTCATTAGTTAAAATATGCCTAGTCCACGAGTCAATATTATTGAATGGGGGAATTCTCTCAAAGCTTTTAGAAAGCAATTTTTTCAGAGTCTTCCCAGTCCCAAATTCAGTGTATTTACAAATGAATTTCTCCAGTCTATTTATAGACTGGTTTACAGAATATTGTAACACCCTGCTAATTAGGGTCTGTTACCAAGTGTCTTTAGAATCACTTCTGGACTTGCTAAACAAGTCATTTGATCAAAAACCTTGTTCTTACATGGGATCCCAAAAACACAAGTTTAAAAGCTGGTTACAATACCAATGTTCAACCCTAGCTTCCTCGAGTGTCTCGGCCGTGGTGGTCGAGCGGACTGCATATGTACATGTCACTGCTATCGCCCTCCGACTCATGGCTGGCCAATCTTCTCTTTACCTTTACCTGCACCACAAAGCACCCGTGAACCAAAAGACTTAGCAAGAAAACCTATTCAATTATTTACAGAGTAATATATTAGACTAACAGTAATAACTGAATCTAGCATAAACATTATACAAATCAACAACCATAGAGTTGCACAAGTGCATGTCACACACCCTTTCAATTTGTTTGGCATCCAAGCCAGTCAGGCGCTTGGTGCACCCCCAAGGTGGCCCAACCATGGTGGCCTGCACTCCACGTGCGTAATGCCAATCTCAGCTCATAAGCCGAGTCCTACAGGTCCTTGACCTATAAGTCAAGCCTCACATGCCCCGACTTATAAGTCGAAGCTTTAAGACCCTCGACTTATAAGCCAAGCCCCTCAAATCAGACATGCCTTCGACTAATAAGTCGATCTCTAACTAGATATCACAAAAATTCCTTGGTTTATAAAATGAGCTCCCTAGTCACAGCAGACGATCACATATTCCATTTATCATACATATATACAGATGCAATGTATTATAATACATTTAATCAAACATACATAGGCATAATCATAATCATGCACATCCACAGGCCTAACACCTAAATCAAGATTATACTTAGCATTCGGGCCGAGTCCCAATCATGTATATCATATTCTCGGTGCAGTTTTCTTACCTTCGGTCCAAGTGCAAGCTACCAATAACGACTCTTGAGTGCAATCCTTGATCCGAGCCCTTAGCATTGACCTTATCAAAACCATGATAAAGAATTCCATCAACAATGAGCGAATAAAGGGTTCCAGACCAAGTCCTAGCCTCCGGGACATCAAATTCCACCAAACACGGTAGTAGAATCGATCCTGAGCTCATAAGGTTGAGTTCCCACACTCAAAACCTTCTCAGGGTCCAAAAACCCCTTAAGAGCCACGACCCCATGCTCTTGTGACGCGGCCAGCCCCAAACAGAGGCTTAGCCTCCTCGAAACTCCAGACACGCACTGCGGCCCAGCCTAAGAGGCGCCTTGGCACGCCTTGGTGACAGAGCCCTCCTTGGCTCCCTTCTTGTTCTAGAGGGCTGCGACACACCAAGAACAGGGCTGCGGCCCGACCCTTTCAAACCTAGAATTCTGGGTTTTTCCCTTAGCCGAACCCAACCAAAAACAACCCAATCACACTCAAATCATTAATTCAATCCCCATAATCAATATAACTCTTTTTCAGCAAATTAACCTAACTAATTACTTGGTTAAAACTCATCAGAAATCTAGAATTTACCCTTCAAACTCTAAAACATGCAAACACCAAAGCTCCCAAAAAAATCACAGTAACATCATGAAATGCGAAATTAAACCCTTACCTCTGAGATGATAACACCTTTGAGCTAATCCCTAAGTTTCCCAAGCTCAATCCTTCAATTTTCTCAAGATTCTCAAACCACCAAGAAGAGGGAGAGAGAAAATAACTCTGTTTTGTTACCCCTCAGCTGAAGAAACCTCAAGTTAATATCCAATTAGGTATAAATGACCTAAATTCCCCTAGGCCAATGCAATCTCTCCAAAGCCTCCAAGGGAAATTCTGTCAATTGCCACTTCCCATGACTCCCCGAGTTTTCTTCTAAATCCCCAACTATCTCAAATTAATAATCATTTAATCTTCCATTACCCAATAAATCCTGGCAATGTACTAAATTACTAAAATACCCCTAAGCTCACCCCGAGCCAAAAAATTTACTCCGTTGTGACTTTTCCGCTAACTTGCTCACTAGGATCGCCTCGCGTCGAATAAACCAAATATATCCACATAATAATGTGGCCTCAATCACACAGACAAATATTTGTAATTATACTCTCAACGGGTCAAATTACCAAAATGCCTTTCTTATAAGAAACGTGCCCACATACATATATTTAACATTTATAACATGCAAACATAATTATATTATAATATATTTCTCATAATATCATTCTCATACTATATTAAAACATAATTAAAACAATTATTGCCTCCCGACCTCCTAATCAGGTACTAAGCCATATTAGGGACTTTGGGATGTTATAATATCTTCCCTCTTATTTCGGTAAGTAATAATTCAAATTTTAAATAAATACAAATAAATGCATTAACTACATAATATCCCATGATAATCGGGATTCATTATAAGATTACAACAAATCCCCAAGAAATAGGGATTTTCAAACAGTAAACGTATTCAAACTAGATTATCAACCTCAAACATATAACTTATATACTTTTGAGATCGACCAACATCACGAGCTCATTATTTTGGTTACCTCGTCCTTAGCAATTAACTTTATTGAGATCATCCTCTTCGAGCTCGCAATGCTCAGGCTCGAACCTTCTTGACTGGTGCTCGATCGCCAATAAGAATAAACCAAGAGATTTATACAAGTGTTGAACCCTTGTATTTATAGCTTCGAGCTTGACTTGTAACCTTGAAATGTCTTCGAGATCGCACATAGTTCTGAGCTCACCAATTCCACCATTGTCATCTTAATGCCGAGCAAAACTGCCAAACCCAATCTGCATAAATGCTGATGACGTGGCACACTTGCTTATTTCGAGCTTACATTTTACGAGCCTGTCTTTCGAGACCATAATTTCCATTTCCAAATTTGGGTGTAACAATAACTAAAAGATATAGTTAGAAAATATTAGACTTAAGCTAGAATATATCAGAACATTCCCCTGCTCTCTCTCTTTCTCTCTTTTTATTCGGTTTCCTCCTCCCTCTCTTTCTACTTTTGGTGCACTTGAAGACCTTGGGGAGACTCTTGAAGAATTGTTGCAGCAGCTAGGAGTTTGAATCTTGAGGGCTAGGGATTGAAGCTGGGAATAGGTAGAGCAAGTCAAGTCAAATTCGCAGTTGAGGTATGGATTTTAGCTCTGATTGTGGTGAATTTATGTTGTAACTTAGCTAGGTTGGGTTGTTCAGTTAAAGGTTGGATTTTTTATTTGGGATAACCATTTGGCTTGGTCTTTTGGGTTGTTTGTGCTGTTGGTAAAGTGTTATTGGGAGTTGTAGACTCATTTTTGGTTTAAGGATATGTTTTGTTTGGGTTCTGTCGCTCTGAATTGGGGAGAAAACGTTGAAAAACCCCAGGGTTTCTGGGTTTGCGGGGGCGCACCGCGACCCTGTTCAGGGCGCCACGACCTGCGTGGCCCCAGGAGCCTTGGGGGGGGGGGGGCTTTCTGTCTCATAGGCGCACCGCAACCCTCAGGGCTAGGTCGTGGCCCGCATGCTTGTAGGGATTGGGGGCTGGCGCCTCTGACCAGGGGGCGAGCTGTGACCCTTAGGCCAAGTCGCGGCCCGCCTAGGCAGCCTTAGCCAAATTAGGCTTTTGGGCTCGGGGATCCAAACCTAAGTGCTCGAGACAATATCTAGTACCTAGTTTAGTAAAATTCAGGGTTCCGGAGGCTCGTATATTATTTCAAAGCTTTTATTTGGTTTAGGATTTTAATGGTTATCCGCTATCGCATTGTGACTTGGTTATACCGCAAGGGCTCATAATTAGGGATCGTGCTTGGGGCTGCCATACGCTAGCTGCTCAAGACCTGAGGTAAGAAAACTACACCTGAGTTGTGATTGGGGCTAAAACCACTTATATGAATATGTCATGAATATGAATATACCTGTATCTGGGAATATATGGATGGGCATGCTTGTATCTGCTGCCATTGATTATGTGCTATGCATTGTGTATTTGTGAATATATATGTTTGCAGACCGGCCTAAGGGTGCCAGGGGCTGATAGCAAGCGTGCAGAATGCAGCCTGACCTAAGGGTGCCAGGGTCAGCTAAGAGACCAGGGGACTCAACCTAAGGGCGTCGGGCTTGGATATTATACAATAAATAGAAGTGTGGTTCGCACTTAACTATTTGCATTGATTGATGAGCTTGATTTATACACTTGGCTGAGTTGAATATTACTCTTGATTGGTTACTCATATCCTGTTGTTATTTGAATCTAATGAATTACGTTTATGACTTTTATACATTTGCCTAGTTGTGCATGCTGGTTTAAGTTTTCTTGCTGAGCCTTGGCTCACGGATGCTATGTGGTGCAGGTAAGGGAAAGGGATAGTTGGACCAGCCATGAGTTGGAGAGCTTCAGAGGCGGTGTGTACATATGCAGCCTGCTCGATTTCCACGATCAGGATAGCTTGGGAGGAGCTAGGATTAAACCCTGATTCCCACTTAGGATGACTAAATTGTATTTTATTTGTCTTTTACAAGTGTGTAAATTGAATTTGGGGATCCCATGTATAAACTTAATATTTTAATGAAAAATAACCATTTTGTTGACCAAATCTTTTAATACTTGACCTTGATTTAGTCTTTAATTACACATTTGAGTTCAAACGGCTTGCTTAGCAAGTTAAGCACTATTTTAAACACACAATGTAACGTTCTTGGTTATCCAGGGTGTTACAGCAGACCTCGGGGTGTGGCCTTGCTTGGAGCATCCACGACTTGGCCAGACTGGGTTTCTTGGAAGAGTTAACACTCTGAGAACTTCATGACTTGTCGCTAATTACTCCTAATTTCCACGTGTCGGGTGGTTAAAACACAGACAACATTTTCCCCCCAACTCTTCACTCGTTCTCAGGTAGTGGAGACTTAGACTGAGGAGCAATTCGAAAAGATCTTCGCAGGGGGGGGGGACATTTAGGCTTCCCTAGACAGCACTCCCGCACCGGGGTCTCGGGTGGCTAAGAAGACTCTAGCAACACCAAATCCCTGACCCCAAACATTCTATCGCTCACTTTAGAATTGAAATATCTAGCTATTTTCTGTTGGTAGGACGTCACTCGAAGCTGAAAAGCTTCACAAAGCTCCTCCACAAGGTCCAGGGACTCTCGAAGTAAAGCGTGGTTTGTGCTCAGATCATACATATCACGTCGGTGCGTGGAGATTATGTTGGGTTTTATGCCCTTACAAAACCATGTCGGACATGTACGCGATTTTATATTGTAAAACTGTGTTGCTTGCTTGTTTTATTACATTATTATTGAAATAATACAAACATTTATAAAATCCTGAACATATGGATAGTTACAATTATAATGACTCGGTCACAGTGGATTATAATTGTAATAATATGTTCAAAAGAATGAATCCTAAGATTATATCAGTGCATTGGATTCTCATTGATTAGGCAATCTACGGTATGATCCACTTACACATTCAGGGTGTGATGTCTTGTCCAAGGCATTGACCAAGTAGATAAGATTGGATGTATTTGGCTACATCAGACTAGGATCGATATTGATTATTGATTGATAAATAAGTATCTTTGTTATTAAATCTAATCAATGTCACAACATTGACCATAGGTTAAGTCGATCTTAATTCTGAGTGATAATATTATCCTAATCATATTATTTAAATCATTTGACTTATTCGTTACCAGCTTACCCTACGGTCTAGCCCATACTTACATCTTGGAGATTTAGTAGTGTAATTGAGTGGGAGTATTATTCATAGATATGAAATCTATAACTTCTGTATGAGAAGTGAAAATATGATTTCCTTAATTGTTTTGTTCAAAAGGTTAAATGATTGAGATCTCATTTTTGTGATTAAGTTCACGAAAATATCATTTATAAGTTACTTAGTGGGAGTTAAGGATAAAATACTGATGAGGGGTAAAACGGTAATTTGCACTCAGCTCGTGAATAAGTCATCGATAGAAGATTGACTGACTGTAATGGTTATAATAATGGATAATATATATATGGTTTGGAAAATACGTTCTATGAATTCAAGAGTTTAATTTCGAGTCTATAGTGGAGTCGCGAGGAATTAATAAGGTAGTGAAATTATTCGTAAATAAATTCACGATAACTTATTGGAGCTTGAATTCATAGATCCATGGTCCCTACATCATCTTTGAGTAAATCATGTAGAATGTCTCAATTAATTGATTTAATTATCAATTAGGATTTTAAAGTTGACTAGGTCAATTTTGGAAAATTTACAGAGATATGAGATTTAGAGAATAAAATAAAATCTTTGGGTAAATTTATTAATATTGATAAATTTATGTCAATATAAATAAATAATATTAAATCAAGTTTTAAATTATAATTAGTTAATTTGAATAAGGATTTAATTAATTAATAAATAAAAAGTTTTGAATTTAGGCCTAATTGTGATTTAAATTCAAAACAAAAAGTTTGGACCCAAGTCCATTTGTAAGGACCCAAGACTTTTATTTTTTGTTTATTATTTTTTATTAATTTAAATTTAAATTTAAATAAAGCTCATTAAGTTTCCTATATAAAGAATATGATATCTATGGTCTTCATAAGTCATTCTCAATGAATTCATTGGGTAAGTGAAAACCTAGAAAACCTAATCATTTCTTAGCCACTATCTCTTCCTCTCCTCTAAATCTCTTTCTCATGTGTTGAGAACCAACCTATACTAGTTCTAGGTTGATCAAAGGCTTGGTGAGGAAGACTGTGTTGCTAATCTAGTTCAATCTCTTGATAATACTTTGTTATAGAAATGAATCAAGGGTTAGAGAGATTGAAGGAAGGAGTTGTTTTAGTTCCGCTGTGTATATGTAAGTATTTGTACTTAACTCTGTATTTGTATCAATTTCATAGCATGTTCTAGGAATTTCCACATTTGTTTGATAATATGTAAATTTCATGAAAATAAATAAAGATCCTGTTATATGTATATCCTACATATTGATGCTTCAACCGGGAGCATGACCTCATACCCATAGGCCATGGAGAAAGACGAGTGGACCGTGGAGGTTCTAGCAGTGGTGCGGTCACTCCACAATGCCCTGGGCAGCTCCTCGAGCCAAGCGCCTTTTTCTTGTTTAAGACTTTTGTTCAAGGTGGCTTGGAGTGTCTTGTTGACTGCTTCCACCTGATCGTTTACCTCTGGGTTGGCACAAAGGAAAAGCTCTTCACAACCCCGTGCTGCTGACAGAAGTCTGTGAACACCTTGCTGTCAAACTGCAAGCCTTTGTCGGAGACTATTTTCCTCGGGAGCCCATAGCGGCAAATGATGTTCTTGATGACAAAGTCCAGTGATTTCTTAGAAGTGATTGTAGCGAGTGTTTCGACCTCAATCCACTTCGTGAAGTAGTCAATCAACACTATTGCATACTTCACTCCTTTTCCCATGGGCAATGACCCGATATTGTCAATCCCCCAGACAGTATATGGCCAAGGACTGGTCATCAAAGTGAGCTCATTTGGAGGAGCTCAAGGTATATTGGCGAAGCGTTGGAACTTGTCACACTTCTTGACATATTCCATCGCATCTCCGATCATGGCGGGCCAAAAGTATCCTTGTCTCCAAATGAATCCCTTTGCTAGTAGCTTGTCTACCTCAGCCTTTAAGGCTTCTCCCTTGGTCTAGTCAAATGATCTCCGCTTTTGCTTAATTGAAGCGACATTAGGATTGACATTCAAGGCATGAACAATGATATTCGGGTCAATGCAGTCATGTCAGAGTGAGACCAGGCAAAAACATCCTGATTTCCCCAGAGAAAGCTCACTAGTTCTTCTCAGACTTTTGCCTGTAGATTCTTCTCGACCTTGGTCTTCCTTTCTGGGACCGAGGCATCGAGGGCCACTTCCTCGGCTTTCTCCATGGGCTCGATAGCCCTCTTTTCCTGAACCCGCGGGTCCAATTCGTTGGTTTCATCAACCCTAATAGCCTGCTCCTCCACCTCCTCAGGAGGAGGTTGCTAGGGAGCCAACACCTTGACCTCCATTACCCATTGCTTGAGGGACACATTGTAGCATTGCCAATCCCCGAGTCTGTGGGGAACTTCATGCACAGATGCTGAATGGTGGTAACCGACTTGAACACCACCAAGGTCGGACGCCCTAAGATGGCATTATACGCCGAGGATCAATCCACCACCACGAAGGTGTAGTACTTAAAAGCTTGGCATGGAAGCTCTCCAAGCGTCATGGGAAACTTGATCTGGCCCATCGATGTGATACCTTCCCCCGAGAGCCCATATAGAGCTGAGGTGCACGGGGACAAGTGGCTTGTGGTCAACCCGATCTTCTCGTAAGCTGACTTGAACATGATGATCATTGAACTTCCATTGTTCACCAGGATCCGAGCCACCATCTTATTAGAAACCTGGCTCTTGATCACCAAAGGATTTTGGTGTGGAAAGTGCACTCTCCGAGTATCGTCCTCAAAGAATGTGCTGACTTGGTTGGTCATCCTTGTCATCTGGGCTGGCAATTGAGCTAATGCCAGTACTTCATCGTCATGGTTTAAGGCTCAAACATACCTAATCTGTGAGCCTCGGGAGGTGCCCCCAAAGTGAGGTCCTCTGGAGATGGTCTGCACTCGCCCATTCACTAGGGGAGGTCCGTGGACTATTTGATGTTGTGGAGCTGCAGGCACCGTACTAGGAGCCTGGGGGGTTGCAGGCTATACAGGAGTTACTGCGGCTGGGGCCTGAGCCTGGTGTGCTCCATCCCTAACATAGTGGCAGAGGTGTCCTAGTTTGATGAGATTTACAATCTCATCCTTGATTTGGTGACCCTCATTTGTGTGGTGCCCCACATCATTATGAAAACGACAAAACTTGTTGGGATCTCACCTTTCCTTGTCTCTCCAAATGGGCTGTGACTTCCGGTAATGAACTTGCTATTATGTGGCCACAAAGATGTTCTCCTGAGAGTCCACTAGGTCAGTATACTCAAAGTACTGCGAGACGTACTTCTCATCAGGGGCAATTCCTTGTCCTATCTGCACTGTCTCATTGTCCTTGGGCTTTCTGCCCTTGCCTTTACCTCCACGTCAACTGTTGCTGGGTGTTGGGCTTGGTACGGTGGACTGGGATGGAGTAGCTACTCCAGCAGTGAATGCAGGCTGATAAGCACTGTATCCAGTGGGCGCAGCTCCGTATCCGGTTGGAGTTGAACTGAAATCAACGGGTGGCACGACACTAAAGCTAGCTGGAGGGACGATTGGACTAGACTGGGCTCCTGCCATAATTGGTTGGACAGGAGCGTAGGGTGGATACTGGGTCCCCGAAGTCATAGGGGTTGGCATCGCCAGAGCGGGTAAGGCAACGGGCCCCCCAAATGCTCCGATATGGGCGTCTTCCTAGCTGATATACTATTGTGCCTAATAGATGAAGTCTTCAAGCCTTTGGCATCCTCTCCATTGGAGGTCATCCCACAACGGGGACCCCGCACGGATTTTGGCCTATAAGGCCATTAGCTACTGGCCATCATCGACCCTCTTGGTCCTTGCAACATCCTTCTTGAAGCGCTTGATGTAAGCTTTGACGGTCTCGAATGGTCCCTGCTTTATGTTGGCTAAAGCATTGACCTCAAAGCTCACCTTCTGAGCAGCTATGAATTGTCTTCGAAAGGAAGATGAAAGCTGGTGCCAAGAATGAATGGATCCCGACCTGTGCTTTTTGAACCATTCATCTAGTGGTCCTGTCAAGGTTATCGGGAACACATGACACTGGGCGTCTTTGGAGAAGCGATGCACTGTCATCAACCTATTTAACTTTTAAAGGTTGTTGGTGGGATCCATACTGCCATCATAGGACATGATACCAACCATCTTAAAGCATTGTGGTAATGAGGCTTCTACAATGTGCGGAGTACATGGTTCCCCATCCTCATCCTCCGAGTCGGAATCATGGCCCTGACGTCAGGCCATTCTGAGCATTATCCTCTTCAAGCTCTCTAACTCTACACGGAGGGGGGGTTGCGGTCTTGGTTGGAACTTTGTGCCAGTTATCCCTCTTTTGGGCATTGAGGCTGTCCCGGAGGTCTGACTGGTCCTTCCTCCTAGGTTCACGCCCGAAACACTTGTTACACCTACGAGCATCCAGGCCTTCTCGTAGGTTCATTTAGCATCAGTGCACCACTGCCCTCGGGGTATGCTACTTCTGTTTCTCCATCAGACTCAACGTTTTCATTGTTAACCAAGATGTTGATGTCGCGCTCTCAATTAACAGAGATGTTTCACCTGTTGACTCTTTGGTCATTGTTCCTGTGGTGATGGTGAGGTGCTGGGGGGACACCACCTCAGGGCCTCGCGCAATCTGTACTGGCACGCCTAGGTGGAATGCCCTGGGCTCCACAGGTGCTGACGGCCTGGCGGTGTCCTTGGGCACCTAGGCCTTTAACCTTACCAGCTGGCCTCGGAGCCCGGTTGTCTTCGAGGTTCCAACGAGCCTTCTTTTGCTTGGGAGTTGGGTTTTTGTCAACCTTACCCCTGCCACAATCATGTGGCACAGGTGGGGCTTCTACTCCAGATAGGTGCACGGGGGGAACACCAGCTAGTGGATCTTGCGCCAAATCCACCGGGTGTCCTAGAGGCACACTGGCAGGGTCGACAGGTGGCACTCCAGCTTGGTGTTCAGGTGGAACAGAAGCTGGGGGAACATGTGGCACACCAGCTGGCTACCTAGATGGTACTTCGCTAGGGGGGTCCACTCGCAACCCTTGGCATGCCAGAGTATCCCTCATGGCGTTAACCATCTCCTGTAGGGGGTCGAGTTTCTGTTGCTGAGTGGCCGCCTGGTCGCGGAGCGACACCACTTCTGGCGTCTCCTCTACGTCCATGGGATAAGGGTATTCCTCCTCATAATACTCCTCATCCATGACGTCATATTCAAAGTTTTCGTCGTAGTCTTCCACCATCTTAGGAAGGTCTTGCGGTGGTGGAAGGCTGGTTTCTGTTCCCTGAACTCCGGAGGGAGGAACTGCATTTTCTGGTGCATTTCTTCGAGTGGTCACCATGGCTATGTTCTTCAAGGTTACTTCAGGTTCTCAATGAAAGCACCAAAATGTTGAGTGCCTTTTTCCCTATCAACCTAATATGAGAGCATAAAGAAAATAATATAAAAGAACACAAGGGTTTTACATGGCTCAGGCTATAAAAGAGCCCTAGTCCACGAGTCTCTGATATTTAGTGAACTTGAATCTTGTTTGAGCAAGCTTCAATGGTGGTTCTCAGGCAACATATATATTGCACTGAGTTACAGAGTTTCTCTCCCTACAAATTTGAACCTCTTACAAGGAGATACCCCAACCCTATTTATAGAGGTTGGGTCATTAATGTTAATCATCTATCATTAATACAATTTCCCCCATTATGTGGTATTAATCCTGAATTAATACAAAAAGGGATGCACTAAATAGAGACTACGACCCAGGCAGATTGCACGAGGCCCATTACAGAAAGTTACGTACCAACTTTATGAGGAATATATCTCTGACTGTTAGGGTGCGGTGCACGTTTTTCCATGTCAGGCGGCGTTTTGTAAAATGTCGATTGTCAAGGGTACGAACTCAACACCACTAATCAAGGCGTACTAAGAGTTGTTAGATGATCTTGTGGTGGCCCATACCCGTAGTGACTGGCACCTCACATCTACTCCAGGTCTGAGGACTAGAATCCTAGACCTGAGAGACAGGCGAGTGAAGAGAGCCTCTCGAGATGTGACCTCAATTAGAGACATCCTTGCTTCGAGACAAGCCTAGGGGTGTGGCCTCACTTGGATACATCCATGACTTGGAGATTGGCTCGCGACGTGCTCGGGACGTGGCCTCACTTGGAGACATCCTCGCCCTGAAAGAAGACCTTGGGGCGTGGCCTCACATGGAGACATCCATGACTTGGCTGGACTGGGTTTCCTGGAAGAGTTCACATTCCAAGAACTTCTTAACTTGTTGCTAATTACTCCTAATTGCCACATATTGGGTGTTTAAAGCACGGACAACAATATCTATTTTACATCTAACTTTTATATTACACCTTCATTTTTTTCTTTATATCACTTAAATATTATATTTTTTTATTCATTTAAATTATTTTCTCTACTATTAATAATACTGTCTTATCTTTTAGGATTTGTAATATCAATTCATACATAATTATATTCTATTATCAATTTATCCAAATATATTTGATAAACTAATATACATATATTAATTTAAAAACTAAAAATAACAGGTTTACTGTAACGACCCAAATTCGCTAATAAGGCTTAAGGGCCTTGATTAGTGTGCCAGGAGGGCAGGTTGGGATTTATGTGTGATTTTATGAATTAAATGCATGATTATGATTTAAAGCATGTTATTTGGCTATTTGTTTAACTGAGATGCATGGCTACGTTTACTAGTATGCATGTAGGCCCGGATCGTGTTAGAAGGGCATAATTGTAATTTTGGCCATGTTGGGCATAACTGTATTGATATGTGATAATTGTATTCTGTGAATTGTACCACGTGGGTGTGGTTGTATTATTGTGATGCACGTGCCGAGACGGTCCTAGAGAGCTAGTTAACTTAAGAGTCACAACGGGATTTCTATACCCGGCTCGGGAGGAGCCTAGGGGTATCTCGGGAATTTTATGGTTAAGTTGAGGTTTAGCGGGTAATGGTTATTGGAGATTTAGTAACCTGGGTAACCATTAGTTACTTCTGTGAGTAACAAGTTTTAGAAAGAAAATGGTAGAAATGAAATAGAAGAGTAATGACTTAAGTGCCCTTGATGGTTTAGATTGGAAAGATTAATAGGAAGGGGTAATTTGGTCTTTTGGCAAGGGGATTATGAAATTTCAGCTGTGATCTAAGGGGGTACGGTTTGGTTGGGGTCACTTGTGGCATTGATAGAAATTGAAGAGAAGAAAGAGGGGGAGAAAGAAGAGCTAGGGCAAGTGAAGAGAAAAGAAGAAGAAGGGTGAAGGGCTGAAGTGGGAACTTGGGAGGAGGATCTAGGGAGCTTTTGAGTGGATTCTCCATTTGAGGTAAGGATCTTGTGCATATTTAAGTTTGATTTCTGTTTTGAGTTGTGGATCTAAAGCTTGAGTTAGTTTCATGCCTTGGTTTGAGTTTTTCTGAAGTTAGAAATCAAGGGTTGAATTTTGGGTATGAGTGTGTTTTGGATCTTGATTCTAGTGATTGTAGGTTGATAGAATGTTCATATGAAGTTTGGATTTGAGTTTTGGGGTTTAGGTATTGGTTTAGGATGATTTGGAGAGGTTGAAGCTCGGGAAAACGCGAAGGAAAAACCCAGAATTCTGGGTCTGCGAGGGCGTGCCGCGGCACGAGTTTTGCTTGCCGCGGCGGGGAGCCTCTGGTTTCTGGGTGCCGCGGCACAAGAAAGTTGTGCCGCGGCACAAGGCAAATTTCAGGATGGCATTTTTAGGCAATTTTAGGCCTTTGCTCCGGGGCTTCGGGGGATGTCTCCGGGATGTTGTTTTAAGGTTTTAGAGGTCCCGAGAGTGCGGGATTGGTCCCGGGAAGTGGTTTTGGGTTGATTAGTATTGAGGGATGTTTCTTGTGTGTTGTGACTAGGTTGTTGGTGAGGCTCGTGCTTGAGGACCGTGCTCGTGGCTCTAGTGCATCAGGAGGCTCGGAATGCAGGTAAGAAAACTATAACACCCGAGGTTAGGGAATGGCCCCAGATTGTGTTATGTGCAAATGTTTAAACTTAAAATGAATCATGATGTGTGTGAATGAATTTTTTGAATGTACTATATGTGTGATTATGATGAAATGAGCGGCCGTGGGCCGAGTACGGCGTAGGCCGGGGCGGCCGTGGGCCGAGTACGGCGTAAGCCGGGGCGGCCGTGGGCCGAAAGTAACACCTAGCACATGGGATGCTATATTCAGGGTGGGACCCAAGGGATACATGAGTTATCCTCGCGGTGAGAACCGATACCCCAGGGCTTTGGTAAGGGTCCTGGGGCGGCATGGCCGTGTTTGCTTAGTCTAATGATTGACTTGTTTATTTGTGGATTATCTGTTATGATAAACTGTATACATTGCATATGTTATGTCCTGCATGAGTTTTCTTGCTGGGCTTCGGCTCACGGGTGCTCTGTGTTGCAGGTAAGGGCAATGACTGAATCAACCAACCATGAGTACGGAGAGCGTGAAGCGGCGCGTACATGTTTGGCCTGCCCGACTGCTTTGGTTGGGGGTTTACTTGAAAATGGCTGTAATAATCTACGATTTTATGATTTATCAACTGTGAACTTATTTCAAGATGTAAATAGTTTTCAAACCTTATTTTGGGATCCCAAATGTTTAATAATAGAAGTTTTAATGAAATGACGCATTTTCAAAGATTACAGCCTTAACTTTTAATTAGTCACACTTTTGTTTCAAAACCTCGGTTAGCGAGTCCATTGCACACTGTTTTGTCTTAAAAACTCACTTAGTAACGGCTCTAAGGAAGTAGGGCGTTACATTTACTCTCTTGATCAAAATAGAAAAAAAACTTAATTTGAATTTCCATATTATTTGTCTTAGTCAGTTATTATTATTGTTATCTTGGTGGATTTGGAAATACATTATAGTTAAAAAAACAAAGTTGAAGTGAAACATTATTTTTTATATAGTTTAACAATTAATGTGATATACAGTGAAAAATATAAGAGAGGATGCGAGAGAAAGAAGGAAGGGAATGAGTAAAAATTATTTAAAAATGATTAAAGCATATACATACTGCAATTTATGTATAGTACAACATCTATTAGAGTGGTTTTTTTTTTTAAAGTTTCTTAAAAATTTGAATAATAATGTATTTTAGAACATCCCTTGAGACTTTTCCAATTCCTAAGTTTTTTTATCTAATATTATATATTTTTAACTAAACAATGATAATATAATTGGAGAAACACATATTATTTGTTTATTTTGTACAATTTTAATATTTGAAAATTGATAAACTAATTTTATAATTGTTTTACTAAATTTATTAGGAGGGGTGACTTAAGAAATAATGTTTATTATTTGAAAATATATCAACATATTAATCACAATTTACAAAAGAATATATTTGTAAATAATCAATTAACAAAAAAAGGTTGATGAGAGAAAAAAATGAATCATATTTACACTTTGTTAAACCCAATTTCGGTACTGCCACGTGGCAACCTAAGTAGCTGATGACATGTCAAAACAAGTGGTGAAGTGGAAAGACACCTCAATCATCATCTCTTGCCAAGAGAGTGATCCTCATCAGTCCCACAACACTTAGACATAACCAGACTACATCGAAAAGAGTCCACTTCTCCAATCGCACGAGTCAATCAACCCTCCGTCATTTGGACCCTATTTCCATTCACGATAGATCGTCGCTAACCTCAAGGACGAGGGGATTCTCGCCAGTCCCCCTGTCGTGGATGGCTCTAGCCAGTCGCTGGTGGCCCTCGCCGGTCTCTAATGACCGTCACTGCTTGTTGGTGGCCCTTGCCACCTGAGCCTTCCTTAGCGCCAAAAAGTGCAACTAACCTCCTCACTCACATGACACACTGGATTGTCATATTTGAAGGGTACAGAAACCTTGTGTTCATCCGAGTGTCTCAAAAATTAGCCGGATCAGGAAATGACTTGCCACCGTCACCTCTTCTCATCTCTGAGGCTGTAAATAGTGCAAATCAAAATGTAAAAGGGGTTGGTTGATAAGTCAGTAACTATTCATTTTTTAGAGAGTTTTCACTCTCTATTGTTGTAACTACCTCAAAAATAAAATCAAAACTCAGTGTAACTGTTATTGTTGGTTCGAGGTTCATCATAAAGACAATTGATGAAAGTGGATATATGTCATCTTTTTGGGGCCGAACCACTATAAATCTGTGTCTCTTACATTCATTACCACATTTATTTTCCCTGTCTTTGGTAGGGATGACAATTTTACTCGAAAACTCATTTTCCCATGGGTACCCTACCTATATGGACAAGGTATTACCTGATAAATTAGGGCCTATGGTAGGGTGATGGTATGAAAATATGTACCTGACGGAGATATAGGGTAGGGTACGGGTATATGTGTACCCAACCCTATTACTGTTAGAGAATATATTTTATTGCTCAATGGAAAAGTGGAAAAACCAAAAATACAACTCTATGCAAAGAATACAATGGACAAGATGATAGATAAATAGGTTCACAACTCAATGACCAACAATACAAGTAAATGTAGAGAAGAGAGAAAGAAGAGAATTATTAGAACTAAAACTCTAAAACAAGAGAAACCAATAAATATGTAAATAGAAATAGAAGAAGAGGATAACAAACTCAATACTATAATAATACAAGTAAATGAGAAGAACAAGAAGAACAAAAGAATGAAAACACAAACTTTCACACAACCAAAGTGTAGAGTAGTGGGGATCACCAACTTGCACAAGGTTCAAGACCTTTGTCCAAAAGCTTATTTCCCCCTATTCTCTAAGCACTAAGGGATCTCTCTAGGAAATAGCTCTCTGAAATTATCAAGCCTTTTGGTATATTTTCCAGCCAAGTGCTTTGTGGATGGAAAATGGTGTGTCTTACAAGTGAGCATTAGGTTCCAATTTATAGAGTTTTGAGACACCCTTTGAATTTAAAATTCCACCAACCCCCATGGTTGTTACCAATGATTAATTGGATGTTTATGAAATTAAAATAGAGATTTGGGAGTTACTTGGCTGTTGGAAACGTTCAAAATTGGATAAAATCAAAGTTGGAAAATGCTGTCAGACGCTCAGGCCGCGGTGGACGGTGTGTTTTTTTGCCTATTTTTGCCTCTTGGGCCGCGGCCTGAAAAACATAGGGAGCGGCCCAAGTCATTTTTTCAGCAACCAATTTTCCAAATTTGCCAAAACGTTCCAATTTCATTCCCACTTGATTTTGTAACTTCCATACACATTATGGGAGTTAAAATCACATCTCTAACAGCCATATTCCACATATGGCTTTAAGAAATTCAAATCAAAATGTGTAATATCAAATCTACACATTATTGGGTAATATTTGGGAGTTACAAGTTTGTAACTCCAAAATATGTCACATTTGGGCACATACATGTGTCCAATTTTGTGACTCTCAATAATATGCTACAAGGTGTGACAAATCACATTTGTGTGACAAATCACATTATGTCACATTATTTAATCTAACATTATATTATTTAAAATAATATAACATTCCCCCACTTAGATTAAAGAATAACTTTTTATAAAACTTATTTAATCAATCAAAACATTATATTAAAATATAATATTTCCCCACTTGATTAAATAATGACTCTCTATAAAACCTTTGTATTGGTGCATAAAGTAAAATGTCTTTCGACTTGAATTTTACCTTAGTGTAATTATCACAAAGTTTGTTAAAATTTTGGTTGCCGAAGCATTGAACCACTATCCCTTGATAACAAACTGGTGATAACACACACACCTTTGCTATGTTCACTTGAGACTTCATTGTCTCGCTTTTGCACCGTTAATGGCCATGTGCACATTCCATCGTAGATTTTTCTTGAGAATGACTCCCAATTCTCATGAGGGGCGGCACCACCCCTAGGTATATATAGGTAGAACTTTTATAGTATTTTGTTACCCTAAAATACTTGTTTTTTCAAGACTGAGTTCTATTAAAAAACCTTTCGGTTTTAACCCTCATTTTGGTAACACTCTAGTACTCATATCTCAGATGGGACAAAAATTTTAGTACTACTACTATTCACTTGATTGACTTGTTATTACCTATTGAACGTAATACTAGTTTGGTTACTAGTATTAAAATAGGTTACCATCAACCGTGAATCTATTTAGGGAGTCTAAGTCCCATCCTTTGAGATGTAGAAATGATTCCATTTGAATCACTTTTTTTCTCATGTATGCATACTTAGACACTCTCATTATTTTATTCAAACTTTGTTGCTAGCCATAGTTTGATTAAAATAGTTATCTCTTTAAAATAGTGATTTTGACCATAGTTAACACCCCCACTATTTATAGTTTAATATCCAAGATAAACATTTGAATATTAATTCTAGAAACCTTTCTAGAATTCTCCTTTATGTTTTAAATTGATTCCTTCTTGAATCAAAATATTACAAAACAATAACTTTAGACACCAAGCATGTCTAGATTTGTTCATTCTATACACATATAGCCAATATGATTTAGAATGTGGAATTCCAAATCACCTATTTGGTAGGATGACCAAATTAATCAATTATTATCAACAAAATAAATTGATTAACTTTGGAGCATCACCCCCACATTTCTCCCATGGTGATAATAAAATATCATTTTTTAAAATAGAAATCTCTTCATTTCTATTAAGTCCCTTATCCTCCAAGATAAATCTAGACTTATAATTCTCAAAGTTCATCATGAGTCCTATAAGACACATGATAAACTCTCAATAGATCAAGATAAAAACCTCATTGTTTTATCTTGATTTATTTGCTTTCTAAAGTAATGCACATTTCTTTCAAAGAAACTTTCACTTAGTTTCTTTCATTTATGTATTTCACAAAATAAAAATGTGAACACAAATGTAATGTGATAATTTCTCAAACAAATAATCACAAATTTTCAATTTTAGTTGTCTAAATAATCTCAAAATCACTTAAACAACTTTTGTGTATTTCTTAAGAGTCTCTTTGAGATTCTTTTGAAAACAACAATTTGACATCCATTGTTTTTCTCATCAAAATAAAATGAAGATGTCAATTTTAAAACACTTTAAATCAAAGAAAATAAACCCTCATTGATTTATTTAAACATTTTGATTTCTTTTGTTTAAAATTATCTCCTCATTGAGATTAATTTAAACATATCACCATCTTTTAGCAAAATGAATAAAGTTATCTTTAATTCATCATTGCTGTAAGAATTTCTTCTCCAATTTTGAAATGTCTCCTCATTGAATATTCAAGAATTATTGTCACTAAATAATTCTCAAATATATTTCATTTGACCACACTCTAGACTATAAGTCTATTGAGTCAATATGTCATCCCACAATTTTTGAATCCGCCTTGATCCATTTTTCTTGCAATGGCAAGACACAACCATTAAAAAGATGTAACCCCCTTAGGTTCATCTTTTCTTTTCTCATAAAATGAGATGGTCAACACTTAAATGAGAAATTTAATTTCTCAAATAATTCTCTTTATTTACCAAATAAATGGTAACTCATCACATTTCAATAATATATGATAAACATATTTACATTATTATCACCTTAATAATCATATTATATGGCATATCATAATAATCATGATAATTCTCATGTATAAATCAATATACATTTATATATTAACATAATTATGTCTCAAAGAAATTTCACACAATTTGTCAACATATATCCATCATATTAGCATGCATTGTTAATCTCATAATAATATTGTAAATATATCACAAATATCATACAATAATTCACATATCCACATATTGATATATTCTATTGATTCACAAAATCAATATATAGGCATGACATATAAAACTCATAAAATTGTCATCTTAATAATTTATCATTATCTCATAATAAGAAAATTCTATAACATGCTAGTATATTACCCAATAATCTACTAGATTGTTTACACATTAATCACATATAGCAACAACTCAAGATATTGAATTATCTTCTAATCTAACCACTATATTTGAAAAAACAAAGGAGATTAGAAAACAATGAACCTTGTTTATAAAATTTTCTTCTTCTCATTTCTATCACTATATGAAAACAATTAGATCTTCTAAGAAAACTAAAGAAGAACATTACCTTATCTTACCATCTTTTCAAAGTTGGATCCTCACAAGATCTCTATGGTTTCTCCTTCCATTGAAAAAGAAATTTAAGCTTTTGATTGTTAGAGAATATATTTTATTGCTCAATGGAAAAGTGGAAAAACCAAAAATACAACTCTATGCAAAGAATACAATGGACAAGATGATAGATAAATAGGTTTACAACTCAATGACCAACAATACAAGTAAATGTAGAGAAGAGAGAAAGAAGAGAATTATTAGAACTAAAACTCTAAAACATAGATACCAATAAATATGTAAATAGAAATAGAAGAAGAGGATTACAAACTCAATACTATAATAATACAAGTAAATAATAAGAACAAGAAGAACAAAAAGAATGAAAACACAAACAAATTCTCACACAACCAAAGTGTAGAGTAGTGGGATCACAAACTTGAACAAGGTTCAAGACCTTTGTCCAAAAGCTTATTTCCCCCTATTCTCTAAGCACTAAGGGATCTCTCTAGGAAATAACTCTCTGGAGTTATCAAGCCTCTATGGTGTATTTTCTAGCCAAGTGCTTTGTGGATGGAAAATGGTGTGTCTTACAAGTGACCATTAGGCTCCTAATTATAGAGTTTTGAGACACCCTTTGAATTTCAAATTCCACCAACCGCCATGGCTGTTACCAATGATTAATTGGATGTTTCTAGAATTAAAATAGAGATTTGTGAGTTACTTGGCTGTTGGAAACGTTCAAAATTGGATAAAACCAAAGTTGGAAAATACTGTCAGTCGCTCAGGCCGCGGCCTGAAAAACATGAGTCGCGGCCCACGGTGTGTTTTTTGCCTATTTTTGCCTCTTGGGCCACGGCCTGAAAAACATACGCAGCGGCCCAAGTCGTTTTTTCAGCAACCAATTTTCCAAATTTTCCAAAACATTCCAATTTCATTCCCACTTGATTTTGTAACTTCCATACACATTATGGGAGTTAAAATCACATCTCTAACAGCCATATTTTACATATGGCTTTAAGAAATTCAAATCAAAATGTGTAATATCAAATCTACACATTATTGGGTAATATTTGGGAGTTACAAGTTTGTAACTCCAAAATATGTCACATTTGGGCACATACATGTAACCAATTTTGTGACTCTCAATAATATGTTACAAGGTGTGACAAATCACATTTGTGTGACAAATCACATTATGTCACATTATTTAATCTAACATTATATTATTTAAAGTAATATAACAATTACCCTACCCTGTCCGATTATATAAATTAAAAAGATATATACAAATATCAGTATATCTTTTTAAAATATAAGTACATGTAAATATATGCTAAAAATAATTAATATACATTTTGAACTATAATTTATATATTAAAAATAATATAATTTTAAAGTTGTAAAATCAAAAAATATATGCTTCTTACATATTCTAAATATAAATATATAATGAACCGTATATTATTTAGGATCTTTAATACACTATAGGTATATAATATATAGTATATCAAATTATCATTTAGAATTTTTAATACATTATATTATATTTTTATTAAATTTTCAAGTATAAATAAGGTATTCTATGTTATTCGTGTTTACTATCCTTAATACTTAATATATTATATATCTCATTTATATTTCTAAGTAGTGTATTAATTTTTTTTTCAAATATTTTTTATTTTAAATTTTATTAGGGTAGGGTTACTCGTGTGTACCCTATATCCGTTAGGGTAATACCTGTACTCCACCCGTAAAAAGCTATAGGGTTAGAGGGTAGGGTATGGGTAGATCTTTTTTTATAGGATAGGGTCGAGGAATAGGCATGCCCTACTCATACCCTACTTGTTGCCATCCCTAGTCACTTGTTCATTATTCACAACAAAGATTCCACTTAGGATTTTACATACAAAATAACTTTTCATTTATTAGTCCGCGCAAGTTAACGAAAAAACCAGTCAACCAGTTGGTTCTTTTTATTGAGGCTGTGAATCCCGTAGTGGAATCTGTTCATCTACCATTCAAAGTTGCATGACCATCGTTGGTCATGGCACCTAAGCATTGTAAAACAAAAGAAGATAGCCTTGCAGCCCCAAAAAATCTACATTCTCCAAGAAATATGGAGGAAGACCCTCGTGTGAATCTAGAATAGGGAGATAGTGACCACGTCCCCTAAGATCCTGAAGCCATTCAGGAGGATGCGCCACGCTGAGGGAAGAGATGGCACAGTTGTGTGTTGAGAACTCCATTGCGGCAACTGAGATGGACTCTCAGAGACAGGACATGGAACAACATCAGAGGGATGTGACCCTTGCCTTTGAAACAGCGCCCTGCATGGCAGCAAGGGGTCTCCAAGCCTCACCCAGATGAGCCCATCTCATGAACGGGAACAGGGTGGAACAATTGATTGCTCGCCAATCAGGCCTAAGGGAGAACTCAAGAGGCACCGCGAATTCCAAGAGGTCTTGAACCCTGGGCCTATTAACCTCAACCACCTCCAAACCAAGGAGATCAGCGGCCACCCAGGCTCGAGCGCGTGGTGGGATTTCACTTAGCCGATCACTCCGTGACCACTCACGTAGGGAAGACGAGGAGGTTGAAAACAATAACACTGAAAGTGTCTTCACCCGTCTTAGAGAAAGATTAAGACCAAGGAATGATCCTGACCTGCGTGAACATTTGAACAGTCGGCAATGGGATGCCCGAGGCCAAAATTTTGAGGATAGGGACGACCTATGTGATCATTTGAATGCTTAAAGGGAAGTGCGAGGGGACCACCATATATGACCTCAGGCATCCAATGGCTAGGATTCCCCAATCACTAATTACCTAGTCCTTGCCCAAATTGAAGAACTAAGATGAAAGATGCAGGACACAAGCGTGGTCAAGAACGACGAGCTCATGTTGAACCCTATGAAGGAAATTCCCTTCTCCCCTGTCATCGTTAGTGAACAATTGCCCAACAACTTCAGGATGTTGATGATGACGACTTATGATCACAGAGGGGATCCCCTGGAGCACATAAATAATTTTGAGATTAAGATAGAAATTCATAAGGTGTCATACAACACGCAATGCAAGGTTTTTCCCGCAACCCTAATCAGAGCTGCTAAGAAATGGTTTTGGAAGTACCTTTCGAGATCAATCAACTATTTGGAGCAACTCACTCAAGACTTTTACCAGCAGTTCTATGCTGCATGTTTCCACCCTTATGGAGCTAACCACCTCACCAATCTAAAGCAAGGCGAGAAGGAGACTCTGAAAGATTACATCATGAGGTTCTAGGAAGAAGCCTCTCATGCCAAAATAGTTGGCGACGAGGGGCAACCGATGGCGATCGTGGCAGGAATCAGAGTTAAGAGCCCTCTGTGGAACAACTTAACCAAGGGTCTCAATCTAACACTATCGACTTTGGTGTCCAGTGGGGACATACGGTCTCCTTTCGTATACACTCCCTCGTTTGATATCTCACTCACGCCAACCATAGTGTGTTAACCCAATAGATCAAGTCATAACTTTTCACATCCACTCACCTCATTTGCAATCTAAGGTGATCCACCTTTAGGGTTCATAACTATATTCCTTCATACTAACTTCAGGATACCCTAGAGTCAAAATAGCCCTTCTGACTTCTGATTATCATTTCTCATGTTATATGTTAGGATTGCATAGATCTTGCTTGTATTTTAACACTTATTATTTGTATTTAACCAAACATAACATATAATGTGTTCTTACGCACTGAAATTAATTATGAGGAGATAGAGAAATTCATTGGTTGTCCTGGGGCTAGGGTTACTTATACTCATGATGAGCCCAAACACATGTATAGGTCTCAGCTTAACCGAATAGCGCGTGTGTTTCTGTATTTTCTGAGCACTTGGTTGATCCCTTCTTCATATTTTTCTGATATTGCCATGGTCCGATTGCTTATGGTATATGCAATCATGAAGGGGATGAAAATTGATGTGGGTTAAAATATTAGAAATAGTATTAGGTTTATTTATTGGCTTCACGCCAACTGGTGGATTGGGGCATGGTTCCTTTATCACAGACATGTGTGAAACTTATGGGGTGTCGGTGCATTAGACTGATGTTAAGGGATGGGTGCAAGGTGTTATTACTATGGGTGTTGTTTATGGTTATTCTGCACCTATATCAGTTCCTGACCCTGAGGAGCAAAGACCCCGCCGTCGTCGGTTTGCTGAGGCTGCTCAACCAGAGGCTGCTCCTACTGAAGAAATTGAGGAGGATATTGCTGAGGATCCACCTTTGGCGTTAGGTGGACCGATTGACCCATATACCAAATACATGCATGATCAGTTGAGTTATATTAGTCAGCAACACAATCACATGCAGAAGTATTGGGGTACAAGGAATGCATATGAGCATGTTCATGTAGATCAATTGAATGCATTGGCCAGCTGATGGAATCTCAATGATGGCCAACAACCTTATTTTCAATATCCTCTGAAGTTCAATTCGTATCAGCAGCCGCCGCCTCCTCGACCATACTGATGTGGTGTTTATGTAAGTATTCTTTTCTCTTTATTTTCCTAACACATTGGGGGAAATGTGTAATTTAAGTTTGGGGAAGAGTTTACTGTGTCTTTACTTTGCTTTTAGTTGTTTTCATTTTATTTGTGAATAATGTGTGAATCAAGTTGTTTGGAAGCTGATGATACTAATGACCATGTGATATGAGTGAATATTTTAAAACCGTGTGAATCCGTGTTCTCGGTGAGGTTAATTTTGTGATGTGGTTTGATCTGAATTTTTAATTGCCATGATAGCCTTAATTAATAAATTTCTTACAATCATTTATTATATGCATGTTAAGTGAGTTTGTGGAATGAAATTTGAAAAATATTTTAGAACTTGTATAGGTTGTTGATTGAGCTAAAATTGGAATGATGCATGCTTAGGAAGATGATTTAGGAAATTCTTTGGAACGATTGAGCCTTTCAAGCCAACCTTAATGTATCAAATCCCTAGTTACCCAATTTTGAGCTTAACAAGATTCTTTTGTTGTTTGACACTTATCTTGAGCCTATTTGCAACTTTGTTATTTGTCTTTCCCTTTGATATACCATGGGCATATGGAAAGTGATTGGTGAGGGGAATGATTTGTAATGGGATTCATGTGAAAAAAAAACATTGTATAAAAAATAAAAGAAAAAAAGAATATACTGAGAGAGAAAGAGAGAGAAAAAATATTGACAAATGAACTACACTAAAAAAACAAAATAGAAGGAAATAAGTTTGGGAGAGTGTAGTATCATTAGATAATGGAAAAAGAAAAAAAAACCAAATTCAGAAATAGGAATTCTCTCAAAGTAGGAAATTTTGGGAAATTTGGGGATTGGTTGTGGGTTTTCAAGTTGTCAAAAGATTGGTTTGTTGATTTGAATGCTTATGGTATAGTTGAGCCTAAATGATTTTTTATTTACCTGCCTGAGCCTACGCATTTCGTTATAAGCTGAAAAAGTCATTTTATTCTTGAGCATGTGTTATCTTATTTGGGGAGATTGATGAATTATGCAAGCATATGAAATACTTGAATTTGATGGAATGATTTTGAAGATTTGACATGTATATGTAATTGTGATTGTGTGTTATTTATTGGTTAAGCTTGATTGGTGTGGCAAAGATTGAAGTTGATTACTGAATTAATTTTGCTGAAATTCTGGATAAAATGCAGTTGAAAAATTCTGAGCTAATATTGCATGGTGTTTCTTAGAATGAAGCTTGTTAGGTTATAACTTGATTCATGTGTATTTGTTAGTTTTTTTTAGAAAATGTCAATAGGTTTTACTTGAGGACGAGTAAAAGTTAAGTTTGAGAGAGTTTGATAGAGTAGTTTTTATAGTGTTTTAGAGGGTTGTTTTAGGAAATTTTTGACCTTATTTAGTTATGTTTATGCAGTATGATGCTTTTGTTTCATGTGTTTGATAATATTTCAGGATTTATGGAAAATTTGATAAATTGACCGTGTTTAACCTTGAAAAGATGTGATTTGGTGAAAACAAAGACATTTGATCCGCAGCGCTGAGTATTAGAGCTGCGGCGCTGTGATTAGACAAGACGCCAAATTCTAAGAAGTAGAGGACCACAGTGCTACCTTTCTGAGCCACGACACCATTAGTTGGTGAATTAGGATCGCCACACACATGTGTTAGAGCCATGGCACTTGTTGAGGTAAAGACGAGACGATTTTCGATTCTAGGACACGTGTTGCAGTGCTTCATTATGGGCCTGCATCGCTTGAGGCAGTCAGAGTGAGTATTAGGGAATTTTATGCATGGGCAAAAGTGGAATTTCACATTAAAAACACAAACAACTATATCAGCAACATTATGATGATTTTTGAAGAATAGCCTAAGGAAAACATTCTGTGGAGGCAAAAGCTTGAAGTTACTAGTTGCTATCATTCTTTTTCTTCTTCTTCTTTTACTTTCTTTTTTAGTGATGTCTATATTTAGTTTGATGGATTTGATTATGTTTAGCATGAACTAATTTCTTATTTAGGGTGCGAATGAATTCTTCTTAAAACCTTATGATTATCTAATTAAGTTTTTATGAATTTCATATAAATATTGTGAATTGTTTAACTTGTGTTTAATACTTGTGATCAATTGACCATTAATTATATGATTTATATGTTATTAGCTTGAGATCTGAGAAGTGAATGATAAATATGCTATAGTCAAATAATCATAGATTTATATTAGACGAGAGTACCTGTATGATTTGTATAGCTTAGGGATTATGTGTTTAATGCCTGCGATATGTTAATTTACCACTGAGATGTAGGAGAGATTTGATTATTGTAGAGAGGTATATGTCCTAGTAAGAATATAATTTACAATTGTAATCCGCTATCACAATAGAGATAGGAATTCTCAAATTCACATTAAAGAGACATAAGTAGATAGTTAATAAAGTTAATAACCCTAATTCTTATTTCATTGAATTAATATTTTAGTATTGAATTCTCTATTATCCTAGTTTATTGTTTTATTTTGTTTAGTTTTGGTAAAGTATATATTCATTATTCGTCAAATCAATTAGAAATAAAGATTGAGTCTTTGTAATTAGTAACAGTAATCATGAGAGAAATACTCTACTTACTATTACATTACTTGTTACAATTGCGTATACTTTCGTACATAATATACACGATAATGTCATTAGGCAGACTGCTACAAAAGCAAGCTGCTACATAGGAGCTCGGTACAAAGCAAGGAGGTTAGAAAAAACTACTAGGAGACATAAACTAGCTATAGATAAAGTAGTCTTAAGCATCATTTAAGGGTGTGAAGGACCAGCACCAGCAAGAGTATAATCCACTGCAGACATAGGAACTTCAAACGTGTTACCAAACAAAGCACCCCGATCACTATGGTCGGGGGCTATAAATGAAGCAGAATGTTTGGCATCCAGATATTGGCAGAACCAAACTTGTACTTCATTTTCAAAAGGTCTACACCCCCGTTAAACTAAGAGCAAATAAGCTCCATGTCTCTTTCATGCTCGGCAAGAACACATCTCATTTCAGAATCCTTCTTAGAGATTACAGTTGAAGCTTGGAGTAATTCGATCCTGAGAGAAAGAATTCTTGAAGAAAGTTCATCGACACGATCATTCAAATTATCAAGTTGGCAAAGATGTTCACGGCATTTGGAGATTTTTTCGGCCTGTATCATCAGAATTAGTGACGGTATGCTCTAGAAAGCACACAAGACTGTGTAGGTCATTGATAGAGGACAAAACATCGGGAGGGAGCTCCCTTAGCTCACCAAAAAGATTCAAATGTGAAGGATGGGAAGAGAGACTATCTCCAGAAGACATTTCTAAGAGATGGATAATAACAGTGGATAAGTTAAAATGAGTGTGTAATAAGGTGTTTTTATACAAGAAACACCTCAGAGTTACACGTAGCAAAACAACTATGAGTAAGGAACTATACACAGTAGCAAGATATTGCCTGTATTAAGAAGTCGCCACATTCTTTAGTACAGGCAGGGGGCTAATGTTGATATAGAATTAACAGAAGTCGGGGGTAAAATAGGAATTATATAACCTTTACTAAATACCCATAATATGCATTATGTATTACAATTATGCCATTGGAAATCCTCGCTAAGTTATCTCTAGGACAAGTGCCTTTTCTAGAAAATTATTCTCCAAGTATCTAACATCTATAAAAGGCCAGGTGAAGCAGCGAAAAAGAAAGAATCAGGCCAGCACTGTCAGTCAAGTGGTAAAGCTCCTGTCCCATCAAAAGCTCTTACAAGCTATCTTCCTATTTTTCTCTCTCACATAGCTACATCATCTTGATTTAGTTACTAAATCATCTTGAACCCTGCTTTTTGTTCAAGCACCTTGTTCCTTAAGCACCTTGCCATTTGTTCAAGCTCCTTGTTCAAATTAAGAACCCTGTTATTCGTTCAAAATCCTTGTTCCTTAAACACTGTGCTACTTTCTTCTGGGTTGATCACCTTGCTTGCCATGATGTTGGTATGACTATCTATTTTGCACTTTAACAAGATCAAATAAATAGCCTACTATCTTGTTGTACACATGGAAGAGATTTTCTTTATTCTTTGTAACTCATATGTTAATAAAAAGGCAGTCCTTACTACTGTGGACATAGACAATTAATTTTGTTAAAGCACATAAATTTACGTGTTATTATATTTATATATATTGTGGGAGTAGTTTCTCTAAATCCCAACTAATTCTATTAATGGGTTGTTTGGTTCTCAACTATCATAACAATCTCCTTAACTTAAGGGTTATTTCGTTCCTTAGTCTATAAAAGGACAATTTGAATCCACTTGTTAGTACAAAGAAAGTCCAGTTGAAACAGTAGAAACACCAGATTAGAAGAGGGAGAGAGCTCAAGTGTGGAAATCAAGATTGAGTATTGAGAAAGGTTGTGAGAGTTGGGTTTGGGGAACTGTTTTGAGAAGCACAATTGTTGGGAAAGTGCTTGCTCGGGGATTGAGAGGAAAACACCTGTGTGATTGAGTGTTTAGAGAGTTTGATCCATGATTGTTCCAAGAAGCTCCATTGAAGTCTTGTACTCATTTCGTTGATTGAATAAAGAAGAGATAGTGGTTCATAAAACTGGATTATGTTCATGATCACATTGATCTTGTTCTGAACCATTATATATACTTGTGTTGATTTATGTTTTCATATTTTTTGTTTTCTAATTATTTGATAATTAGTCTTACTGATTTGTGTTCTTAGATTTATCTCTGGTTTACTGAGATTCATCTGAGGTTCTTGAACTGGGAAAGTTATCCTTATTTCCAACAAAATCAGAGCCGGGTTTTTTTTTATCAAAACGGGAGAAGAAAGTTCAAGATCCTAGAGCTTCCGCATTACAATTGATACATAACACAAGCTAGAAGACTATGTCAACCATGGCCAAGTTCGAGCTTGAGAAATTTGATGGTACAAATGATTTCTCATAGTGGAGAGAAAGTCTTAAAGGAATTTTGGTACACCAAAAAGTATCCAAGATTCTTGGAGATCAGAAGTTGCTGGCTGATAAGAAACCTGAAGAAATAGCTGAGATGGAAGAAATGGCCTATTACACCATAATCATGTACCTATCAAATGGAGTACGAAGGAAATTGACTTCAGAGACTACGACAAAGGGATTATTGGATAAGATGGAAAAATTATATTTAAAGCCTTCTGTTTCTAACAAAATTAATTTACTTGAAAGGCTTTACGGTTTAGAATGAATCTTGTTATGTCTTTAGATGAAAACATTGACAAATTAAATGAAATCATTGTAGATTTTGAAAATATCAAGCACAAGGTGGATGAGGAAAGCCAAGCAATAATCTTGTTGCGCTCATTACCAATGGCATACCGAGAAGTGAAAGCTGAAATAAAGTATGGAAGAGATATCATTTTACTAGATGGAGTTCTTGGAGCATTGAAGTCCAAAGACTTTGAACTTCAGTTGGAAAAAGAATCCAAGAAGGACGAAGCTTACTTTGTTTATGGAAGATCAACAAAGAGAGTCTCTTCAAGAATCCATACACCATTTCACTCACGTTCTAAATCAAGAGGAAAGGATTCAAGAACATGTTACCACTGTGGAAAGACAGGTCATATCAAAATATTTTGTAATCTATTGAAAAATTAGCAAGGATTCAAACAAAACCAAGATAAGAGAAAACCCCATTATCATCGACCTCAACATGACGACTACTTTCAGAATAGTTCCAAGTCAATGCATGATCAAAGGAATCAAAGAAATGATTCAGCTGCTGTAGCAGAAGGAGAAGATGAATGTGTTTCAGAAGGAGAACTTTTCTCCATCTCAAAAACCTCCATGACAAGGGAGTGGATTCTTGATTTGGGATGCACATTTCATATGTGTCCCAATCAAGAATCATTTTTTGATTATAAAGAAATTAATGGTGGTAAAGTACTAATGGGTAGTGATGTTTCTTGCAGGGTCTATGGCATTGGCAAGGTAGCTGTTAAACAATTTAATGGTGAGGTCAAGGTATTGACAAATGTGAGGCATATACCAGAATTGAGGAGAAGCTTGATTTCTCTCGGATATTTGGAAGATGAAGGATACAGCTACAAGTCTACAAATGACATCTTGAAAATAACTAGTGGCTTTCTAGTAGTGATGAAAGGGAAGAAAGTTAATGGACTGTATGTACTAGAAGGAGAAACTGTAGAAATTGCTGAAGCATCTGCTGTTAAGACTGAGGAAAGTGAGATGCATCTATGGCACCAACGGATGGGACATATCAGTGAACATGGGCTGAGAGAGCTTCACAAAAAAGGAAGCATAGAAAAGTTGAAGACCTGTGCATTACCTTTCTGTGAAGCATGTGTATTTGGAAAGCAGCATAAAATTAAATTCACTGCAGCAAAGCACAATACCAAAGGAGTCTTGGAGTACATTCACTCGAATTTATGGGGGCCTAGCAAAATACCAACACACTCAGGTAAGCATTACTTTCTATCTATAGTAGGTGATTATTCTAGATGTGTTTGGGTATATTTACTTAGGACTAAAGATGAATGTCTAGAAAAATTTAAGGTATGGAAAAATCAGGTGGAAAATCAAACAAACTCTATAATTAAGACTCTTAGAACCGATAATGGCTTAGAATTTATAAACCATAAATTTGACATGTTGTGCAATGAGTATGGTATCACTAGACATAGGACAGTAGTTAGTACTCTAGAATAGAATGGAGTTGCTGAGAGGATGAATCGTACTCTACTGAATAAGGTTAGGTGTATGCTAGTAAGTTCAGGGTTGTCTAAATCTTATTGGGGAGAAGCACTTGCTACTGCATGCTATTTGATAAATAGGAGTCCTAACAGATCCATAAATTTGAAAACTCCATATGAAATGTGGTATGGAAAAGCCCCAAGCTTGAAACATTTGAGAGTTTTTGATTGTGTAGCATATGCACACCAGTCCAATGATAAACTAGGAATTAGATCTGTCAAGG
Organism: Humulus lupulus; assembly: GCF_963169125.1. Lineage (NCBI taxonomy): Eukaryota > Viridiplantae > Streptophyta > Magnoliopsida > Rosales > Cannabaceae > Humulus > Humulus lupulus. The sequence continues at coordinate 77,124,762 of NC_084798.1, read as the reverse complement.
GAATTTTTTTTGGTTACCCTATAGGAACTAAAGGTTATAGACTTTGTGTTAATCAAAATGGTAAGCCTAAAATTATAATTTCAAGAAATGTTATCTTTAATGAGCATGATTTTCCTCCCTTGAAAGCCGAGATTGGTAGTGTTTCAAATGATGCAGGTGGAACAAGTAAAAGGAACATGGCTGAGTTTGAAGTTAAGCTGAGAAACTTTGAAGGAAATACTCAAGCTACTACTGATATGAATGACCAAAGTGAATCTAAAACTGAGCTAGATGCAACAGAACAACAACGTGATCTATCTAGGTATCAACTGGCAAGAGATAAGGAGAGAAGAGTTATATAACCTCCAGCAAGATATGCTAAAGCTGACTTGGTGGCTAATGCACTTGCATCAGTGCAACAAACTGACACACCAGAATCCAACAATGTTGAAAAGGCTCTTTCAGGGAAGAATAAGGTTGAATGGAGTCAAGAAATGAAGGAAGAAATTGATTCATTGAGCAAAAACAGAACATGGGATTTAGTTACAAAACCAAAAGGTCAGAAAGTGATTTCATGTAAATGGATTTTCAAGGTGAAGGAAGGTCTGAGTAAAGATGAGCCTTTGAGGTTCAAAGCAAGGCTCGTCGTAAAGGGGTTTACACAAGTGGAAGGAATCGATTACAATGAAGTGTTCTCACCTGTAGTAAAGTATAAGACTATAAGATTGATGCTATCTCTTGCAACGCAACAAAATTTAGAAGTAGAACAACTTGATGTCAAGACTGCCTTTTTAAATGGTTTTATAGAGGAGGGCATTTATATGCATCAACCACTTGGTTTTCAGGTGGAATCAAGCAACAAAAAGATGGTGTGCCAGCTTAGAAGGTCACTGTATGGACTCAAACAGTCACCACGACAATGGAATAAGAGATTTGACACCTATGTTCAAGACATTGGATTTGTTAGATCAAAGTTTGATCATTTCCTATACTACAAAAATCTTGAGCAATCTACATCAATTTTTCTCTTACTATATGTAGATGATATGCTCATTGTGGGGAAGGACAAGACAGAGATAAAAGGCATTAAAGACAAGCTGAAAGATGAATTTGAAATGAAGGAGCTTAGTCAAGTCCAAAAGATACTTGGGATAGAAGTGATAAGGAATAGAAAAGATGGCATTCTGAATCTTAAACAAGCAAGTTATATTCAGAGGGTACTTCAGAGATTCAACATGCAGGATTCAAAGAGTGTTTCAGTACCCCTAGGAGGACAATTTGTACTTTCAAAAGATCAAAGTCCAAAGACTATCGAGGAGACAAAGGAAATGGCAAAAGTCCCTTATGCTATGGCACTAGGGTGTTTAATGTACATCATGGTTAGCACTAGACCAGACATAGCACATGCTCTAAGAATTCTTGGCAGGTTTATGTCCAACCTTGGATTAGAGCATTGGAATGCTCTTAAGTGGCTACTTAGATATCTAAAGGGAACTACTGAGATGGGACTGAGATACAAGCAGATGGATCAAAAAGTTACATTTGAAGGTTTTGTAGATGCAGACTATGCAGAAAGTAAGGATACAAGGAGGTCAACTAATTCATATGTATTCACAACAAATGGAGATTGCATATGTTGGAAGTCCCAACTACAGTCAGTGGTGTCACTATCAACAACTGAAGCTGAGTTCATGGCCACCACCGAAGCATTCAAAGAGGCAACATGTTTACATGGAATGCTACAAGAGCTGAAGATGATGAAAGGTAAAGCTAAGATATAATCAGATAGTCAATCTTTAATTCACCTCTGTAAAAATCCAATATACCACGAAAAGAGCAAACACATTAACATTCGTTTGTTTTGGATAAGAGAAAAGATAGAGGAAGATGTGATATCATTGGACAAGATTGGTACTGAGGATAATCCAGCTGATATAGGAACTAAGGTGCTACCTGTGAACAAGTTTAAGCATTGCTTAAACTTGCTCAACCTTGGTAACTAATGCTGGAACTCTAGAATCACTATCTCTACAAGTGGAATTCTATTTAGATTGTGATTTGAAGAATATAGGTGGAATTTGTGGGAGTAGTTTCTCCAAATCCCAACTAATTTTGTTAATGGGTTGTTTGGTTCTCAACTGTCATAACAACCTCATTAACTTAAGGGTTATTTCTTTCCTTGGTCTATAAAAGGACAACTTGGATCTACTTGTTAGTACAGTGAAAATTCAGTTGAAACAGCAGAAACACCATATTAGAAGAGAGAGAGAGCTCAAGTGTGGAAATCAAGAGTGAGTATTGAGAAAGGTTGTGAGAGCTGGGTTTGGGGAACTGTATTGAGAAGCACAACTGTTGGGAAAGTACTTGCTTAGGGATTGAGAGGAAAACACCTGTGTGATTGAGTGTTTAGAGAGTTTGATCCAAGATTGTTCCAAGAAGCTCCATTGAAGTCTTGTACTCATTTCGTTGATTGAATAAAGAAGAGATAATGGTTCCTAAAACTGGATTAGGTTCAAGATCACATTGATCTTGTTCTGAACCAATATATATACTTGTGTTGATTTATGCTTTCATATTTTTTGTTTTCTAATTGTTTGATAATTAGTCTTACTGATTTGTGTTCTTAGATTCATTTCTGGTTTACCGAGATTCATCTGAGATTCTTGAACTGGGAAATTTATCCTCATTCCAACATATATATAGCTAAAAGCTTAAATATATATTACCTATATTCACTAAATGTTCAACTCGAACCCTGAACACTTGAACACTATGCATTATGTAATGTTGCGTAGGAATCCATAGGCTATGAATTATTTTGTGTTCGTAAGCCAGATCAACATGGAAGTATCCTCTTTCCGTATTCATTTTGCTATTACTGCTAGACTATCGTGCTCAAAGTTTCTTCAACACCTCTTACATAGTCTCACCAAAACTGAACTTGAGCAAGAAATCACTATTATGTGGAGTATTTGGTGAGACCGAAATGTTGAGATTTTTTAAGGGAAAAGTGGGGGCTTGATTATGCATTACATTACCTGCACCAGTATCAATGTTACCAGGGAGTATCCATTCCTTCTCATGTGTCACAACTGAATGTGCCTTCGTCCACCTCCTTCTTGCTGCTATAACCTCAATGTTGATGCAACCTTTAGTGAGGCAGTTCACAAATTTGGTATTGGTACAATCATACGAGATTCAAAGAGGGTTCCAATGGAAAGTCTATCCATGCCTGTAATTGGAAGTTATCCAAAGAAATGGAAGCTATTGCACTTCTTCATGGACTGCATTGGGAAAAAGATATTGCACTCCCTATTCACATGATAGAAACAGATGCTTTACAAGTATTAAATGGTCTTGATAGTACTAAAGCAAATGTATCTAGTTTTAATGACTTGTTATGGGTAACTCCATAAATTGACCCTTATAACCTTACTATGTCTAAGACTATACCAACATTTTTGTTTCTCCACAATATAACCTTATGTGACTAAAACACCCTTGTTAACCGAGTTTTTCGGCAACTATAATTATGAAAGATAAGAGAGCTTAAAAAGAAAGGATTTCGAAAATGCAAACAGGATTTTTATGTGGTTGGGGCGTTAATGAGCCTTAGTCCACGAGTCGATATATTAGAGCTAGAAGCTTATACAATGGAGTTTTCTAGCTGTATCTGAACAGAGTTTCTGCCTTCTTTTTTCTTGGACGCCCCTTTACGTTGTTCTACAGCATATATTTATAAGCTGAGGACGAACCCAGAGGGACATCCCGGACCCCTCCAATGGGCCCAGTCTGGAGTCCCTGGTCCGGACCAGTCCCCTTGGGCAATACTCAAACCCAGGGACCCTGGGCCGGGCCCATACGCCGATCTGGTCCTCTGACCGTGGGCCAGGGCAAAGGCCCAAACCCCTTGCAGGAAATGGGGATAACATTTACCCCCTAAGCCTTCACCCGGGCTTGCCGGGAGGAGGGTTGCATCACCTTCGCGACGCTCGCCAAGTCGTCTCCCCGGTTCCTGCTCGAGCTAGGAGGCTCGGCCGATAGGCCGTGGCATTGGCAGGTTGCTTAGCCCGGATCGTTTACCGTGATCCGGGGACGTTTACCTTTGGCCTGCTTCAATAAAACGACACACATGTCGCCATGTGATTGCTGCAAGGGCCTTAAAGAGTCGCCTAGGCCTCCCCAGGGCCGCTAGGCCTAGACTAGGGTGGCAATGCATGTCACGAGGCGTCACATCCGCACGGGGGGATTCATCATTAATGTCGCTGGAACGAGGTGGACCGTAGGATGGGGTGTCTTTTGGCATCCACCACTCCTGGGCCATCGAATTTGAGACGTCGAGGATCCAGACCACAAGGGGAACCTCGATCGTCAGATGAAGAGGCACCTGGCCGTTGGATCGAGGGCCAGAATTTAGGGGCTGGTATAAATACCCCCAGAGAACAACATTCGGAATTTTTCCATCTTCGAACCAGCTTAAGAGAAACCCGAACGCTTGTTGAAGCTTTGCATGTCCGACCTCACCGACGAAATACTCCGCCGCCTGCTAGTTCTGCGCTGCCGCCTGTTTCCCAGAGTCCCAACCTTCGCTCTTCAACCTGACGGCGCTTCTCGGGTTTGTCCCGTCGACGAACTACTGCACCGGCTGTGCTACTTCAAGAACGAGGTTATGCCATCCTTACGGTCGGACAACCACCAGCATCAACGGTCGACACCACACAGTAACTCTTTTTTACCTCAGTTACCAACCTTGTGAACTTATGCTCTCTAGATGTATGCGCCTAGGCTCTGTGCTTTAGGATTTGCTAGGAAGGCTGCCTGGGATGGGTTGCACCGTACTCGGATGCTTCCCGGACAAGGGGTAGACCTTAGTAGCCCTCTCCCGATCAGGGTCTCGGGGCTTTTCGGGGTCCCAGGCCTGATCCGACGGGACTCCAAGCAGTCCTTAGGAGACTCCCTGTACCTTGACCGATTTTTTTTGGGTTTAGGTACTGACTGCTTGGTCTTTCTTTCTTTGTTCCCAGATCGTCAGTTATGGCCACGGGCGTTACACTCCACCCTGAAGAAGAGGTCAATAGGGCCCCTGTAGTCGTTCCCGAAACCAAGACGCCCACAGGCAACAGGTGGGAAATGGACGTAACGGCCAACTCGTTCCGGAACTACCGGATGATGCTGCTCCTGGAGACGCGACTGGGCATCGAATCAACTCCGGGCCTCTTCCACAATCGCATGGCTAGGCTAGAGGAACGGGCGCACACGTCGGTGGATGGATTCGGGGCCTGGAGCGCCGGCCATATCAGCGCGGGAGCTACGCTCCCGCTTCATGACTATTTCGTGCGGTTCCTTGCATATGTGGGGATCGCACCGTTCCAACTATTGCCGCAAGCGTACCGCCTGCTTGCTGGGTTGAAGGTGTTCTGTGTCGCGAGGGAGATCGCGGAGCCTACTCCTGCGGAAGTCTTGTATTTCTACAAGGTGGTGCCGCGGGTCAACATCAAAAACAAGAGCCTGGACGGCTTCTACAGGCTGCAGCCGCGGAGCGGCTATTCTGCTCCTACCAGCACCTGGAGGCACCCTCTCGATGTCAAGCATTACTGGTTCATGACATCCGGTTCCTTATTGACAAGAACCCCACACTGCTGCTGGACTTCCAGCGAGTGGGTAAGTATTCCTCCGGACCCTCTCTTTTATTCATTTTTTGGTTCCACCTCTTATCGTATCTTCCAGGTCGCAGGTCCCTTCATCCAAACCCCCCTTACCGAGTTCCTCCTGGAAAGGAGGAGGTTCTATGCCAAGCTGACCGCGGAGGAGCTGGACGTTGGGGGCTATGTTAATGATGCCAACCTCCGGCTAGTAGGGTTGCTCGCGGCCACCCAAACCATTGTTGTCCCGAGCCTCCGGGGCATTCCCTGCGAGAAGGACGTTGATGTCCGGGAACAGTTGGCCCTCGACCACATCGCCGAGGTAGTGAGAGCGGCGCGGGCCACCGCAGCCCAGCGTAAGAAGAACCAGCTTCCGGCGGAAGCGGCCACCTCGGAAGAGCTGGAGGAGCTTTTCGAAGACGCCCTACCAAACACCGGGACACCCGGGGCTAGCATATCAGGGCGAGGTAACTCCCCACTAATCTTAACTTACGCCCCCCAAATCGGGGACTTAGCTAGGGATAGGCTAGGACCGCCAGGCCCCACGTTTGGGGCTAACGGGGAGATGAGGCCTTCATCTCCTGTCCCTGTGGGATCAGAGGTCCTAATGTTCCTGTCTGGGTTCCTCCAATACGGGGGGTTCCTGACCCCGAACGACGCAGGAGATCGGATCCACGCGTTTGCTTTAAGGGAACTGAGTTTCGCTCGGGGCTTAGATGAGGGTTCGTCCCGGGCCGTTTTTTATTGTGTATTTTCATATGTTTCGCTTATCGTCCTAACTCCTTTCTCCTGTACTTTTGCAGAGGATTCCGACATGTCTAACCCGGCCAGCGAGATGAGGAGACTCATCAAGGAACAGTCGGCCAAGAAGGCGGCCAGGAGGTCAAATGTTGTGGCAGGCACGGAGCCCCTCCCCACCAGTGAAACACCCGGGACAGTGCCCTGTCCAGGCGAGGCTCTGGCCGTGGTTCCCTTCCAGGCCGTGGAGCCGGCCGCCGACGTCTCTTCGGACCAGCCTCCGGTGATTGACTTGGAAGTGGCCAAAGCCATTAGCCGGAGCTCAGGAAAGAGGGGCCCGAAAATCGACGCCGGGGAAGGCAACCTTGGGAAGAGGCCCCAGACGATGCTGTCGGAAACAGCTGAGGAGTCGCATGGGGAGAGTCGGCTAACCGTGAAGGAGATCCCTGCTCCGCCTGTCCTCCCCTCCGCCTAACTCTTCTCGAGGAGGGGGAGTCCGCCCTGCGGGACGAGCAGTCCCGGCTGATCAACCGGACTTGGGAAAACGGCCGGTGCTGGAGGGACGACGCTTACAAGGCCCTGACAATCCGTCATCAGGTCGAGTTCTCGGACCGTCCTGCCGAGTTCAGCGCTCCCCAGCCGATCATGGACCGGCTAGCTACCGAGGCGGGCTTCCGCCCCAAGCTGGGCCAGGACATCGCCCCCATGGCTGCTGATTTGCTGGATCAGGTTGGGAGCATTATGTCCAACCTTCAGCTGAAGAGGTACGCCACGATAGCCAACCTGGACGTGCTGTTCATCTCTCAGGCTCTCCGCCACCAGGCCACCACGGTAATGTTCACCTCACTTATATTCCTTCTGTCATTTGTTGGTGGTTTTATTTTCTAACTTTTCTTTGCTCCAGGTTGATTTACTGTCCCAGATGAGTGCCGATCTAGTAGCCGAGCTCGCCATAAAGATGGAGACGGCCAAGCTGGAGCTGGAGACGGCCGTGAACCAGAGGGAGGCCGTCAAGGAGACCCTCAGCCGGGAAACGGCCCATCTCCAGGAAGAAGTGGCCCGCCTGAAGGCGGAGCGCGAGGAGATTAGCCGCGCCAAGGTTGGGCTGGAAGAGGAGCTGTCCCGGAAGACAAAAGTCGCCGATGAAAGGGCGACGCTCTTGGAGACGGCCGCGGCACAGTCCGCCCTGGACAAGGAGGAGATCCTGGCCCTGAAAGCCCGAGTCTGCGAACTGGGCGACTCCCTGCTTCAGGAGAAGGCGGTGCATGAGACAACCCGTCAGGAGAAGGAGGAGGCCGATAACTTAGTGGATGTTACCTTCGACGAGGCCATCTATATGGCCTGGTGCAAGGATAAGAACATGCACCTCCTCGTCTTCCCTGATCCACAATCGAAGCATGCCGAATATGAGGCCAAGGAGAGGGAGGATGCGGACCTCCGGGCGGATGCGCTGTAGGCCCGTGTCCTGGCCTTGTACTTTTGTTACTGTTTGGCTTGTAATCAAACTTAAAACCTTGCTACTTTCTTGGGTTTTTTAAGAAAGCTTCCTTCCATTGTTCAGTAGAGATTTCGATTTGTTGCCGCGACTAACTGATTTCTGGGGTTTAGTCCTGGTTCCAACGGCCGGGACTAGACCCAACTAAATTTTCCAAGTCTCTAGCCTTGGCGCTCGGTCCAGGGCTCCCGAGGCTTGGCTCAACTGGGCATTTCGTCCTTTTCAGTTTTAGGCCCCGGCCTTACCCTGGGGCAAACTGGATATCTTTATATCCCCGAACAACATCCGGGTGGGACCGGTCTTGGGCTCAGCCCTCTTTTTTAATATCCCCGGACGTCGTTTCGTCCGGGGCGGGACGAGCCTTGGGCTTGGTCCCTTTTTTAATATATCCCCGGACATCGTTCGTCCGGGATGGGACCGGCCTTGGGCTCGGTCCTCTTTTTCAATATCCCCGAACGTCGTTTCGTCCGGGGCGGGACGAGCCTTGGGCTTAGTCCCTTTTTCAATATACCCCCGGACATCGTTCGCCCGGGGTGGGACCGGCCTTGGGCTCGGTCCTCTTTTTTAATATCCCCGGACGCCGTTTCGTCCGGGGCGGGACGAGCCTTGGGCTTGGTCCCTTTTTTAATATATCCCCGGACATCGTTCGTCCGGGGTGGGACCGGCCTTGGGCTCGGTCCTCTTTTTCAATATCCCCGGACGTCGTTTCGTCCGGGGCTGGACGAGCCTTGGGCTTGGTCCCTTTTTTAATATACCCCAGGACATCGTTCGTCCGGGGTGGGACCGGCCTTGGGCTCGGTCCTCTTTTTCGCATGTGCCTGGGATGACACCCCCCGCAAGTGAGCGGAGACGGGTCTGGGGTCACTTGAGAAAGAAATTCGAAAGGAATTCGCCCTGAGGCGTACATTTTCATGGTGACAATAGCCCTTTACGACGTTTTACACGTCGTTTTCATTGTTCAAAAGGGAATTAGCCCTAAGGCGTACATTTCTTACAACGTAAACACTAAACTGGGACGAGTTATAGGACTACTGGTAGTATTTACGGAGATTCTCCGCGTTCTAGGCTCGCGGAACCTCAGAACCATCGAGCCGCTTCAAGCGGTACGTTCCGGGGCAGACCTCGTGCTGGATCTCATATGGCCCTTCCCAATTAGGGCCCAGAACCCCTGCTCCCGGATCCTGAGTGGCAGGGAAGACCCTCCGCAGGTCTAGATCGCCGGTTTCAAACTTACGGCTTTTGACTCTTGAGTTGAAATGCCACGCGATCTTGCCCTGGTACATCTTCAACTGCACTTGCGACTCTTCCCGGATCTCCTCGATAAGATCCAGCGATTCCTGGAGTAAGGCGTGGTTCTGGGTGGGATCATATGTGTCGCGTCGATGGGACGGGACGGTCGTTTCAATTGGGTTGACGGCTTCGCATCCGTAAACCATTGAGTAGGGGGTGTGCCCGGTTGACGTCCTTTCGGTTGTCCGGTAGGCCCACAATACGCGGGGGAGTTCCTCGGGCCATTTGCTTTTACAGGCCTGCAGCTTTTTCTTCAGCGTCCCTTTTAGGATTTTGTTCACGGCTTCGCCCTGCCCGTTCGCCTGTGGTCTGGCGACTGCCGAGAAACTCTTCACTATACCGTGCCGTTTGCAAAAATCCGTGAAGTGGAAGCTGTCAAACTGCTTCCCGTTGTCGGACACGATTTTGTAGGGGAGGCCATATCGACACACTATGCTGTTGACGACAAAATCTAAGGCCTTCTTGGACGTGATCGCGTTCATGGTCTCCGCCTCAACCCATTTCGTGAAATAGTCTACAGCCACAATGGCATACTTTACCCCTCCCTTCCCGGTCGGGAGAGATCCCACAAGATCGATCCCCCACACTGCGAAGGGCCAGGGACTGTTCATCAAGGTTTTCTCTGTCGGGGGGGCCCGAGGGATCTTCGCGTCACGTATGCCACCATTCTTTCTCCCTTGGTCTGATACTCCCCCGAGATTTGCCTGACTACTAGCTGAGAATCGCTGTAAAGTTCGAGGTTCGCTGCCCCCACCTCCCGGGCCAGACGCAGGCCAGCCAGGATGGCTTCATGCCTCGCCTCGTTGTTCGATACTTTGAACTGGAAACGGAGGGCATTTTGTAGCTGGTGCCCCTGCGGTGACACCAAGATGATCCCGGCACCGGCCCCATTCTCGTTCGAGGCTCCGTCCACGAAGATTTTCCAAACGGGCGCCTCGGGGGCTGCGGGGATACTCTCTTCTGGATGTCCTTGTGCTTCCGAGGAGAGGCCATGTCGATCAGTGCCTTGATCTTCTCTGGGTTGGCTTCGATTCCTCAGAAGCTTACTATGAAGCCCAGGAACTTCCCGGAAGCTACGCCGAAGGTGCACTTCTTAGGGTTCAGCTTCATCCCGTACTTCCGGATAACTGCGAAAGCCTCCGCCAAATCGTCCGAGTGGTCCCTCGACGTCTTGGACTTGACCAATATATCGTCGATGTATACTTCCATGTTTTGCCCTAGCTGGGCCCGAAACATTCGATTGACGAGCCTCTGGTAAGTTGCTCCGGCATTTTTGAGTCCGAAAGGCGTGACTACATAGCAATAGATGCCTTTGTCGGTTTGGAAGCTGGTATGCTCCTGATCCGCCACGTGCATGGAGATCTGGTTGTAGCCGGAGTAAGCATCCATGAAACTCAAGATCTCGTAACCAGATGTAGCATCCACCATTTGGTCGATTCGGGGGAGTGGGAAACAGTCCTTCGGACACGCTTTGTTGAGATCTGTGAAGTCAATGCAAGTCCTCCAGGTCCCGTTCGGTTTCGGCACCAAGACCGGGTTGGCCAGCCACACGGGATATACCGCTTCGTGGATGAAGTTGAAGGAAGACAACTTCTCCACCTCCAGCTTGAGGGCCTCGGCCCTTTCTGTCCCCCAGGGTCTGCGCTTCTGGCGGACCGGGGTCGCGTTTGGGTCAATACTTAACGCGTGGCAGATTATATTGCGGTCGATCCCGGTCATATCGAAGTGGGACCAGGCCAGAAGATCCTGGTTTTCCTGGACTTGGGCGATAATGGCGGCCCGAATGTCCGCCGGCAGGCTCTTTCCCACTTGGATGATCCTGGTCGAGTCGGTTTCGCTGATGCATACCTCTTCTATTTCGTCCATTGGCTCCAGGATGCGATCGTCTTCTATTCGCGGGTCCAGATCATCCTCTTCCTGGACTGCTTGCTCGGCCGGAAAGAGGGCCGGCTCGACAGGATCCTCCCAGACCACATATATGGGTCGGGCAGAGACATGGTAACACTTCCGAGCGCTTTTTTGGTCTCCCCGGACAGTCCCTATTCTTCCGTTGCCGCACGGGAACTTCATGCAAAGATGGCGGATGGAGGTGATGGCCCTGAACTCGACCAGTGCGGGGTGGCCAAAGATAACGTTGTACGCGGTTGGGCAATCCACCACAACAAAGGTGCAGAATTTGAACGAGTGCTGCACTTCATCTCCTAGCGTCACCGGCAGCTGGACCTTTCCCATGGGGAGAAGCGCATCTCCGTTGAAGCCGTAGATTTGGTTTGGGCAGGACGCCAGATCCGCCTCCGTCAGGCCAATGGCGGCAAAGGCGGGTTTAAACAACAAGTTGACGGAGCTACCGTCATCCACCAACACGCGGGATACCAACTTGTTGGCAATTTGAGCATCTATAACTAGCGGGTCGTGGTGCGGAAAATGGACGTTGCGGGCGTCGTCCTCCGTGAACGTGATGGGGAGGTTCATCAGTTTAGGGCGCTGAGCTAGGGCCTGGACAAGGGCGCAAACTTCTTGTTCGTGGTCCAGCTCGCTCAGATAGCGCTTTTGATCATTCTTCGAAGGTCCTCCTAGGTGGGGTCCGCCCGATATGGTCGCCACATGTCCGTCCACTCGAGGGGGTGCTGCCCCGGAAGAATAGGGCATTCCAGGGCCAGGAGCCGGCGCGGCGATGATCCCTTGAGTGGCCTGCGCTGGAGGTCCCTGTGCATACCCTCCCTGGGGCGGGTATGCACGAGTCGTTACCGGAGCCGTGGATTGCCCGGGGCTTGCTGACATGCCCAGGACACCCACGGGCATTCTTACCCACTGATGGAGGTGCCCGAGCTTGATGAGGTTTTCAATCTCGTCTTTGAGCTGTCGACACTCGTCGGTGGTGTGGCCCACGTCTTTGTGATAGGCGCACCATTTGCTGGTGTCTCTCGGATTCCTTCCCCCCTTAAACATGGGGCTAGGTTTCCAGTAGTGGACCGCTCTTTCTGTCGCCAGGTAGATGTTTTCCCGGGTGTCCACCAAGTTGGTGTATTCCGAATATTGGGGCTCGTAGCCCCTCTTCCCCTTTTTGGCCAGCTCAGGCCGATTCTGGCCTTTGCCCGATCGCTTCCCCCGGGAGGGATTCACGCTTGCCTCGGTTACTCCCGTCTGCGATTGTTGGGCTACGACGGGAGTCATACTGTGGCCTGCCGGCGCGACGCCATAACCGGAGAAGTGCGTTGATTGGGCCAGGGCATACCTCGAAGCGGCAGGGCCGTATACTGTAGGGGTGTAACCGACGCCGGGCGTGACGGCCGTCCCCGGGACTATGGGGGGCGTGGCATAGGACTGCGCAGGGAACTGCCCCGCACCTCCCGGAATCGTCTGAGGGATCGTCGGAGGAATGGGGTGAGGAGCTGGGGGCCATCCGAAGGCTTGGATCTGAGCCTCCACCCAGTTGATGAATCCTTGGGCCCTCTTGATGGATTCTTCCAACGTGGCGGCTTTACTGCGCTGCATGTCGTCCCAAAGTGGCGACCCGGCCCAGATTCTAGACTGCAGTGCCACCAGGCGCTGTCCGTCATCGACCTTTGTCTTGGAGGCTTCTTCAGTAAAGCGCTGGATGTAGGCTCTCAATGTCTCCGTGGGTAGCTGCTTAATATTGGCGAGGGCGCTGATTTGCATGTCCATCCTCATGGCGGCCACGAACTGCTTCCGAAATGCTGACTGTAGCCCGGACCACGATTGGATGGATCCCGGTTTAAGCCTTTTCCACCACTCTTCGGCGGGACCGCCCAACGTGATGGAGAAGTAGAGGCATTTGCCGTCGTCGCTGATGTGAGCCACGGTCATGAGTCGGTTGTACCAGGACAGATGATCCCTAGGATCATTATTTCCAGTATAGGCAGTGAGGCTCGGCATCTTGAACCCCTTGGGCAGTACGGCGTCCAGGATGTGCCTCGCGCATGGCTCTTTATCCTCTTCGTCGGAGTCAGTTTCCGCGCCTTCCTGTTTGCGGACCAGGCGATCAGTGACCTTTTTTAATGTGGCCATTTGCTCCATGAGCATCTTGGCCATGCTATCCTCCAGGGGGATTCTCTCGTTCCTCCTGTCGTTGATGTCGTTCCTGAGGTCGCCGCCTCGAGGGAGGATTTTTTCCTTGCGGTCCCGCTCCTTCCGGGCATTCAGTCCATCACGTAAATCTACCCGGGAAGTGTCGTCCCCTGAGCTGAGAGCGTGACGATCCTCGCGGCGAGATCGTTCCCGGCGGTTCTTGTTGACCGAAGCACTCGAGTGCAAAGATCTTTCCCGCCTGTTTGGCCCTGGCGGGTGCCGGGGCTGCTCGTTCTGTGGCCGCGCTCCTTGCGGATCGATTGGGTGGCCTCGTCCTGGGACGGGGCGCACCTTCTCTTTCCTAGGTAACGGCCGTGAACGTGCCCCGGCTTTCTCGACGGGGGTGGTCTTCTCCCGGGTCTTCCGCCGCTCCTTGTCCGGGACTCTCGGAGCTGCGTCGGGAAAAGGCTCTGGGGGACGGATCGGACTAGCACCCTTGGGGCCCCCGGTTTGCCCTTGGGGAGCGGGTTGTTGCGTTTCTGGAAGTGGGCCAGCTGTGGGGTTGGCTGCTGGGCCCTGTGCGACCATAAGCGCCTGTAGGGCTCGTAGAGATTCCTGCACTCGGCGGTGTGCCTCCGCCTGCTCAGCCATCCTGGCTTCCTGATCCAGGATTTGCTGCCTAAGTCTGGTCACCTCCGAGTCCTGCTCATCGCCGCGGGGGATTCCAGGATCCACGGCTTCATCGTGATACTCCCCCTCGTTCTCCTCCTCGTAGTAATCTTCTTCGTTTTCTACTTCGTACTCTGCCCCACACTCGTAATCTTGTGACTCATCTTGGTGAGACGTCTGAGGAGGCACGTCCTCTGGCAGGTCCTGAGGGATGTGCTGAGAAGGCAGCGGGTCTCCGTTACCTTGCTCTGTGTCGGTAGGGTCCAAGGTGGTGTGTCGTGTGTTCACCATCGTAGTGAAGGCCTGACGTTGGCGCTAGCTTCCTTCAGCTCTCAATGAAAGCACCAAACTGTTAACCGATTTTTTCGGCAACTATAATTATGAAAGATAAGAGAGCTTAAAAAGAAAGGATTTCGAAAATGTAAACAGGATTTTTACGTGGTTGGGGCGTTAATGAGCCTTAGTCCACGAGTTGATATATTAGAGCTAGAATCTTATACAATGGAGTTTTCTAGCTGTATCTGAACAAAGTTTTTGCCTTCTTTTTTCTTGGACCCCCCTTTACGTTGTTCTACAGCATATATTTATAAGCTGAGGGGAATACCGGATCTGGGCCGGATCCGACCCGGGCCCATCAGAGAAATGAGTGCAAGGGGCCTTTCTAGTGGAGGCCCAATACAAAGAGATATACAATACACGAAATTCAAACCAGCTAAGGCCCAATTGGTTGACCTAAGATACAAGCTTCGCCCGACAAAACGGCACTTTGGCTCTGACCACTTCGAGTCACGAGGCTGATTCAGGAGACAAGACCGGTCAGGGTACTTGGCTGCGCAGTCCTGACACATCAGTGAGCAATCCCGAGGTGACCCTTTCTGCAGGCGAAAAGTGGGTCAATGCCCACGCGAAATGAGGCGGCTTCAGGATCCTGGACGCTTGGCCCTTCATCCGGGGAGGGGATGATCCAGGTCCGTTTACCTTTGGCCCGCTCCGTTTACCATAGGCCCGGACCACACCAGGGTCCGGGACAGGAATGCGTAGGCCGCGACGGTCCAGGCGCTTTGGCCATCGTCGGGACCGTTCTTGCTGAGGACGAACCCGGAGGGACGTCCCGGACCCCTCCAATGGGCCCAGTCTAGAGTCCCTGGTCCGGACCAGTCCCCTTGGGCAATACTCAAACCCAGGGACCCTGGGCCGGGCCCATACGCCGATCTAGTCCTCTGACCGTGGGCCAGGGCAAAGGCCCAAACCCCCTGCAGGAAATGGAGATAACAACCCTTATTACTCATTAATAACCTAACCCATCTTATTCTTCTTCACCAGCCGACACACACTCTCCCCTTCTTCTTCCTTCTTACTCATTACTCTTCACCTTCTTCTTCATTGAAATGAAGTTGTCACATATTTCTCCTTCTTCTTCTTCATTAAAATGGAGTTGCTGCCCACCCATACTCATCCCATTCTTCTTCATTGAAATTGAGCTACCACTCCTTTACTATTCACATTCTTTTTCATTGAAATGGAGTTGCCACACCCTTTTCTTTTCGGTGATCACACCAATCGCGACATGCCCTATCATCTTGCCATGCCAAATTCACGTATCTCCATCTTGCCTACCCCCAGTCGTGGCCTATTCTTTGCCTTGCTTCGCCCCAATTTTGATTTCTTCTCCGTTTTGCACCAACGTCAAAAAATGCCTCACCATCCTTGCTGAACCACAAAGTCCATTTCAGTTGCACCATTAGTGCTAACCAGCTAGATACCAACTTCTCACCAAGGATCAAATTAGATTATTTTTCTTCTATTTTTCTTGTACATAGTGAGGTTATATTAGAGAAAATAGATTCATAATCTTTTGTGAAAAATGTGATTGAGATTTGATGTTACATTGTGAACTTAATTGATTGTGAATATTGAAATTTAATGGTTACCTTCTAAATTTTTTCCAACCTTTTTAGAAGGTCCAAACTTTTGGTAGAACATGTGTGAATCATCAGTGAATCATGTGTGAATCACGTGTGAACCATGTGTGAAAAATATGTGTGAACCATAAGTGCACTATGTGTGAAATACATGTAAACTATGAGGGAACTATGTGTGAAACATGTGTGAAATACGTGTGAATATGTGTAAAAAAAATATGTGTGAATCATGTGTGACCCATGAGTGAATCGTGCATGAATCATGAGTGAACCATGTGGGAAAAATATGTATGAATCATGTGTGAGTGAACCATCTGTGAACTATGAGACGTATGAAACACGTGTGAACTATGTGTGAATCATGAATGAGTCATGTGTGAAAGACGTGTGAATCATGTTAGAAAGTTGATGTTCACACATGTTCTGAATTTACCGGATCTTACTTAGAGAAAGTACTAATGTTTTTAAGGGTATTTTGGTCTTTTACTATGTGTATAAGGTTATTTATGTGAAAAACAATAATAGGGGTTAGGGTTAGCATTAGTAAAGTTAGCTAGGTTAATTAGTGGAGTTTCCCTAGAGTAAGTACATTATGTAAATTAATTTTCTTAACTTAAACAAATATTTTTAGTGATTATTATGTTGTAGTAACAATATTATTCAATACAGAGAACATTTGCAATATCTAAATAAGGAAAATCGAGCAAAATCTAGAAATCAGATTCAAGATGAGCATCATCGTACCTTTCGACATTGGTTTCTTGATAAGGTGATATTTTACTTTAAAATGACAACTCCAATATAAACTATTTTTAACGATTATTTGCATAAATGTAATGAAGGTATTATGCATTAATGTAGGTTCAGAAAGAGTTGACCGATGAGTTGCATGAAGTCACCGAAACTTTGAGATTACTTTCATTAGGGCTGACTAGATTGGAAATTAAGCATGATGTGTTTATAATTAATAGTTGCAGGTTCAACACTAAAGCTCGTGATGATGTTAGGGTCACCCAAAATAGTGGTGTAAGTATTGTAGCTCAAACAATACAAGTCTCTAGTGCACGTGACAAGAACCCTATATATGGTGAGATGAAATTTTATGGTGTCATCCAAGAAATATGGGAGCTTGATCATCGTAAATTTAGGATGCCGATGTTCAAGTGTGATTGGGTAGACAACAAAAACGATGTGGAGAAAGAAAAGTTAGGTTTCAATAAAGTTGATTTGAATAAAATAGGACATAAAAAGGACTCATTTATAATGGCAAGTCAAGCTAAACAAGTGTTTTATGTTGAGGATCCTACTTCCTAAAGATGGTCAATTGTGCTTACTTCGCAACCAAGAGACAAAGTGCATGATTACAATCAACAACATGACTTTGGTGAATTACAAACTTCAGAAAGAGAGTGTGGTTTTATCCCTGAGTTTGAGGGAGTTGAAGCAACTGTTGGGCCATATGAATGAAAAGATGGTGATGGAATTTGGATAGTAAGATTTCATCTTTATGAATGACATATAATATTATCTTTTACTATAAATTTTCTTTGTTGATCATAATATTTTCTTTTACTTAAAAACTTACGTCATTGATTTTTACATATAATAATTTTTGTGTTTCATATGTTGACAGGATCATGGACCCATTTGATGAGCATCTTGAGGAGTACCTAGAGGCTAATGATGAGCAGACTGATGGTGGTTCTATGGATGTTGACCATGAGGAGGAGGATAATAATAAAGAGAATGCAGAAGATAAAAAGAAAAAAAAAACATAAGCGCACACGAGGCATAGTGCGATTGACGAAGATCATAGCAGATAAAATTAAAGGAATCAAACGCCATTTTAGGTTCAATAGTAGGGGGCAATCAATCAAGACCCCAAACAGAGAGCTTCAATGTTATTTAGGAATGCAAGCCAAAAGTATGGTGCCAATTAACATTGGTAATTGGCATGAAGTTCCTAAATCTATATTGGACAACTTATGGAAAGATGTCAGTGTAAGACATTTCACTATGTTTTGAAATAAATTGATGAGTTTTATATTTTCTTTTGCATACAAAGTTTCTTAAATTATTTGCAACTAGCTTTCCACCTAGATGAGAATATGCGAAAAAATATTATTGGCTCAGTTTGTAATAAGTGTAGACAATTCAAATGTAATTTGAACAAGAAGTTTATAATCCCTTACCTTAATGACCCATCGCTTTTAGAAGCAAACCCTCGTGGTCTCGATAAACCTCCACCAAGCTATCATATAGAAGAAACACATTGGAAATAATTTTTCAAGAGAAGGACATCCAAAGAGTTTCAAGATTTTAGAAAATTACAACAAGTAAGGCATAATCATTTACAATACCCTCACAGGACTTCACGCCATAGCTATACTGAATTGGAAGCTGATTTAGTAAGTACATATATAGAATGAATTATGCTTGATTTTATGTTTTCTTCATTTGATGTTAAAATTGACCTAATTCTATTATATGCAGTAAGCTAAGTGGGGCACAACAGAGCAGATAGATCGATCTATACTCCGGAAGGAGGTCAGAAATGATTCTTCTGGCAACTATGTCACCGAGCGTCAATCGTAAGTTGTAAAACGTTAAATGACTTTTGGTAATTGTTTTATATTTTAGAAATAAACAAATAATTGATTAAATTTTGTACAGGAAAACATGCTTGAGCAAAGAAAAGAGGGAAAATTGATTGAGATCGGAGCAAATGACATCCTAACACAAGTGTTAGGTACTGCTGAGCACCCCGGTCAAGTTCGAGGCCAGAGTCTAGGTGTCACACAAAGAGACTACTTTCATAAGCTTGTTGGGGGGGGGGGGGGGGGGGTCTAAGAGGCTTGCAGAAAAAAAATTAAGTTCGAACAAAAATCCAACATACGACATAGGGAGGAGATTGAAAAGTTGAAAGAATCATTCATGTCCAAGCTTGAAGAATTATAAACCAAGATGGCACATACGCAAGCTAACTTTGGTAGTCAGTCTAGCTTTGACAGCCATTCTAGAGTCAATAGAACATAAGTTGAGGCACCAATTGACACTGCTCCAGAAGTTGAGGCACCGATGGACACTACTCCAGATGTTAAGGCACCAATTGGCACTACTCCAGAAGTCGAGGCACCGATTGGCACTAGTACTTTGTATGAGACACCTACACCTTCATCTTCTATTCATCCTAAGCCACTGAATGTAAATTCTCTTATATTGTTTAAGAAATGATTATTTAACTTGTACTAACTATAACATCATTGCAGAAAGATGTTAAGTGTAAATTATACGTTGGGCAAGGTGGTGATGTTGTTGTAACGCCCTATTTTCTCATAGATTACCGAGAACACAGTGTTGGATCATAATTCATAAATATGGCTCTTTTATTGAATAAAAACTTGAAAATAATTACATGGATCCATGATTTTACAAAAATAAAATAATGGTCTTTAACAAAAAAATTAGCAACATTTAAATAAAAATTTAAAAGAAAACATTATTTAATAAAAATAAATAAATAAGCCCGCTTGATCTTTCTTGACTATATGGTCCCCACGAGTACATCACGAAGCTCCTAGGTCCCTCTCGCCACCAGCCTTTCTATCCTTAATTGCCTGAAATAATAACATCATAAGGGGTGAGCTTCTAAGCCAAGTAAGGAAAATACAAACAAAAGTTAGTCATATCATAAATTTCACAAGACTCATAACAAAAAAAACTTATTTATACTAATCATACAATAATAAACCCTAGGTCATATCATAACCTAAATCATAATCTAAGTCATAGCCATAAATTATAAGTCATAGATCATAAATCATAAGTCATAAGTCATAGGTCATAATATCAAGTCAAATATAATAAAAAGATAAGTGTTTATACAAGGGTGGCAATTAAGCCCCAGACATCAGTCCGTCATAAAGTTTTAGCAACCAAGCCTACCGGACATAAGTCCGTCATACATCATTGGACAACTTAGATCCAGACACACTTACCCCTTTATTGTACCTGAAATGTTAGGTCATACAAACATAAACTATATCATAAACTACATAACTACGTCATAATACTAAACTACCTAATTTTCCTTACCAAAAACCGGAATATTGGAGACAAGAGTGGGATTGAAACTCCTAAAACAAGACATAAAGAAACCACAAGTCCTCTAAAGAAAAGAGGATGAAAAGAAAATCTAAACCATCAAGATAGTAACTTACCGAAGACCTTAAGTTTCAAAGAAATTGAACACCTAACCAAAAGTCACTATCACAAGTTAGGATTTGAGGAAAAATGAAAGAATAATAGAAACTATAATGAACTAAACCAGAAGATAAAGAATACCTTGGATAGCTTAAAACCTCAATCTATACCTCAAACACCAAAATCACACAAAAACTTACTTCCCAAGTGTTTATAAAAGCTTTAGATTTGAAAGCTTTAACCCCAAAACCCTAGTGTTTCTCTCTAGAATGAACTTAGCAGCTTGGAGGCTCTGAACTGTGCTTGAATGAAAAATATCTGAGTGAAGGATCCTATTTATAGAGTTCAAGTAGTGAAACTAACTCCTTTTTCAATGAATAAATAAATGATTAAAAATTGAATAAATTTGAATTATCGGTTCAACAGATGCCCATAACTCGGTCAAAGACGTTCAGGAATGAGTCAAAGTTGTAGAGGGTTGTTTCTAGTTCAGAATTCTATGAAAATTCAAAAATGGCCATTGGAGCCAATATATCGCCTAGGGTAGGCGATATATCACCCCTACCTATGCCCCGAGGGTCCGTGGTTTCGTTCGTGCGAAGTCGACGTGTTTTCCGTATCAATCATAGGTGACATATCGACCCCTATAGCTGTGATATATCGGCATACACTGATATTTTAAACACATTTTTGCACATTTTCAGCACAATTGAGTTTATTTAAACCACCTTGACTGAGTAAAATGTGATCCTAACAGCTGCTGGAAGGTTCTAGACCTTCTAGATCTACCCTTTAATAAATTTATTCATCTAAAATCCTTAATTCCTTAATAAACATACATATGACAAGTGTTACGCTCTTAATAATTCTATCTAAACCTTAGGTTATAATAAATAATATTTCTAGGACTATATTCATTAATCAAACCTTATGTTAAAATTAATATTTCTAAACCATATGTTAAACTTATAAAATCCATAGCTATTTCTACGAGTTCCCAACTAAATCCCGGTTTGAACCAATATCCACTAAAACTAAAATTCTACAGCTACTACTACTACTACTACTACTACTACTACTACTATTACTACTACTACTACTACTACTACTACTACTACTACTACTACTACTACTACTACTATCTAGCTAAGTAAAATTCTGGGACGCTACAATTCTCCCTTAATTAAAAGAATTTCGTCCCCAAAATTTACTTACCAAACATCTTGGGATACCGCTCCCTTATATATTCCTCCAATTCCCATGTGGCCTCTCTTTCTGTGCTATTTCTCCACAAGATTTTAACCATAAAGACACTTTTGGACCTTAACTCCTTAGTTCCCCATTCTAGAATGCTGGTCGTTCTTCATAACTGAAATCTTGTTTTAACTCCAGAGCCTTGTAAGCGAGCATATGGGATGGATCTGATATATATTTTCTCAACATCGAAACATGAAAAACGTTATGCATTTCAACCAATGATGGTAGTAAATCCAACCGATATGCTACATGCCCCACTTTGTTCAATATCTCAAAAGGACCTATAAACCTCGGGCTTAACTTTCCTTTCTTTCCGAAATGCATAATCCTTTTCATCGGAGAAACATTGAGAAAGACTTGATCACCTACTAAAAATTCAACAGTTCACCTCTTAGCGTCGACATAGCTCTTTTGGCGACTTCGAGCGACAATCATTCGTTGTCGTATCTTCTCTACTGCCTCAGTTGCTTCTCTTACAGCCTCGGGTCCTAAATATCGTCTTTCACCAACCTCTTCCCAATGAAGTGGTGATCGGCATTTCCGTCCATATATCATCTCATAAGGTGCCATGCCTATCGTTGCCTGATAACTGTTGTTGTAAGAGAATTCTATCAATGGAAGATACTTGCTCCATGATCCTGAGAAATCTAAAGCACACACTCTCAACATATCTTCTAATATTTGTATGGTACATTCTGACTGACCATCGGTTTGATGGTGAAAGGACGTACTTAGCTTTAACTTAGTGCCCATTGCATGTTGTAGACCTTCCCAGAACTTTGATGTAAAAACTGATCCTCTATTAGAGACTATCGTCATTGGAACTCTATGTAGTCTCACTATCTCTACCACGTAAAGCTCTGCATACTGCTCAGCGTTATAAATTATTCTTAGAAGTTAGCATATTTTGTGAGTCTATCTACTATCACCCAAATAGAGTCATGTTGCTTGGTGGTCCTTGGTAATCCTGTCACGAAGTCCATAGCTATATATTCCCATTTCCATTCGGGAATCTTTAATGGTTGCAAAGTTCCAGCGAGTCTCTGATGTTCAGCTTTAACTTTTTGACATTTAAGACATTTTGCTACAAATTCTGCTATGTCTTTCTTCATCCCTGGCCACTAGTACATTGTCTTAACATCGTTGTACATCTTGTTTGATCCCGGGTGAAGTGAATACGGAGTATAGTGCGCTTCTTTCATAATAATTTCCCTTGATTCACCACTTTTGGGCACACATACTCGGTTCCTATATTGTCGCATGCCTTCTTTTGTCAAGGAGAAATCAACATTCTCTGAGCTTTGTGTTGTTGCCTTCATTTTAAGAAGAAACACATCCTCTTGTTGTTTCTCCTATATTTCCTCCATTAGTGTTGACTTGATCATGAGGTCAGCTAGTTGTCCAGTTACTAGCTCAATTTTGGACCTCTTAATATCATCTTGTAAGTGTTGAGCTATCCCCTTAAGTTTTGATAAGCTTCCGTAACTCTGCCTACTAAGTGCGTTTGCCACGACGTTAGCCTTTCCCAGATGATACAAGATCTCACAATCATAGTCCTTTACTAAATCCAAACACCTCCGTTGCCTCATATTGAGCTCCTTCTGCATAAAGAAGTACTTTAGACTTTTGTAGTCCGTATAGATTTCACACTTTTCTCTATACAGATAGTTCCTCCAAATCTTTAGAGCAAAAACCACCGCTGCTAATTCTAAGTCATGGGTCGGATACCGCTGCTCGTACTCCTTTAGCTGTGTTGAGGCATATGCGACCACTCTTTCATCTTGCATCAAAATGCATCCAAGTCCCTGCTTCGACGCATCGCAATACACTACAAAATTTCCCTTATCGTTTGGGACGCATAGAACTGGGGCTGATATAAGCTTGTCCTTTGACGTTTGGAAGCTTTCTTCGAACTTCTCTGTCCATACAAATTTCTGTTGCTTCCGTGTCAAATTTGTTAAGGGTGTAACTATTTTGGAAAACCCTTCAACAAACCGCCTATAGTATCATGCTAATCCCAGAAAACTTCTCACCTCCATGGCACTCTTGGGTTTGGGCTAGTCCTTCACTGCTTTGATCTTGGCTGGGTCTACTTCCATGCCATTTTTAGACATAACCTGTCCTAGAAATGCCACCTTCTCTAGCCAGAATTAGCATTTCTTAAACTTAGCATATAATTGATGACTTTTGAGTCATCCCAACATCAGTCACAGGTGCTTTTCATGCTCGGCTATCGTCTTTGAGTAGATCAATATGTCATTTATAAACACCACCACGAACTTATCCAGGCAGTCCTTAAATACTCGGTTCATAAGATCCATGAACACGGCAGTTGCGTTCGTTAAGCCAAAAGACATTACTAGAAATTTGTAGTGTCCATATCTAGTCAGAAAAGCCGTCTTTGGGATTTCTTCTTCCCGTACTCTTAGCTGATGATACCCTGACCGCAAATCTGTCTTCGAGAATACTGTAGATCCTTGTAGTTAATCAAAAAGATCGTCTATACGAGGCTAAGGGTATTTTTTCTTGATCGCCACTTTATTCAGTTCTCGATAGTCGATACACATGCTCATTCTCCCGTCTTTCTTTTTGACAAATAGTATTAGTGCTCCCCAAGGCGAATAGCTCGGTCGGATGAAACCCTTGTCTAATAACTCCTACAATTGGATCTTTAACTCCTTTAACTCAATAGGTTCTATTCTATAGGGAGCTTTTGAAATTGGTGCCGTTTCAGGTGCCAATTCTATTTCAAACTCGATTTCCCTGCTCGAAGGTAATCTCAGTAGATCTTCTGGAAACACCTTGGGAAATTCGCAAACAATATGTACATCCTTTGATTCGAGCTGTGTCTCTCGTGTTTTGTCCACCACATTGGCTGGAAACGCTTGGAAACCGCTATTGATTAACCGTTGAGCTTTAAGAGCTGAGACTATCGGTATGCGAGTTTGGAAAACTTCTCCTTTGAAGGTGAACTGCTCTCCGCCTTCAGTTTGAAATTTGACTTCCTTAGCCTTACATCATAATTACATCATAATTCTTAAGGTCTAACTCGATCAAATCTACTAGTAATTCTCTTCCTTTGATTCTAACTACAATGCTACGCACCCCTCTCCCAGATATCATTCTTTCCCCCGAGGGTAACTTCGTGACAAACTTATCACTAAAAAGTATTCATGGTTTATCTAAGCTATTAATCATATTCATAGAGACAAAAGAATGTGTAGCTCCCGAATCGAATAAAACATTGCATAGTTTACCAAAGATAGTGACCTTCCCTGTTACCACTGTATTACTAGTTTTTGCTTCATCTCTAGTAAGAGCAAAAACTCTGGCTGGCACAAGCTTGTCTTCACACAGAACTGTGTGAACAACTCGCTGTCAAATTGGTTCCATTGTCCGAGACTATCTTCCTTGGCATTCCATATCTGCAAATGATGTTCTTCACCACAAAATCCGTAACCTTCTTTGAGGTGGTTGTTGCCAGAGGTTCAGCCTCGGTCCATTTAGTGATGTAGTCTACGACAACTACTGGATATTTGACTCCACATTTTCCCGTCGGTAGTGATCCATTGTGGTCAATTCCCCATACCGCAAATGGCCAAGGGTAACTCATCATGGTGAGCTTGGTTGGTGGAGCTCGAGGTATCAAGGTGAATTGCTGACACTTGTAGTAGGGATTTACGTATTCAAATGAGCTTGCCTTTGCTGTTGGCTAGAAATATCCCTGCCTTATTACTTTTTTCAAGAGGTTGTGTCCCCCAGCGTGATCTCCACAAAATCCTTAATGAATTTCTTTTAGGATCTTCTTAGCTTTGGGTGGGGTTACACATCACAATAATGGTATGGAATATCCTCTTATGTACAATCTCTCTTCGAAGATAGTGTACCTTGGTATTTAGTACAACAATTTTCGGGCCTCGTTCTGGTCTACAGGCAAGTTTCCAATTTCGAAGTAGTCGATTATAGGTGTCATCCGAGTAGGCTAGAAGTCAATCATGTCGACTTTGACCTCGTCAGGCTTGATTATGCTCAGTTCTGACAAGAACTCCACTATTACCACGTTGAGTGTGTCAACCACCCTGGTTGTCGAAAATCGAGCTAGGGCGTCTGCATACTAGTTATTTTCTCGCGTAACCTACTCAATCACGTAGAATTCAAATAGTTCGAGTGCCTCTTTGAATTTTTCCAGGTATGCTGCCATCTTAATCCCCCAAGCCTGGTACTCTCCTAACACTTGGTTGACTACCAACTAAGAATCAGTATAGAAGTGTATGGCCTTAGCTTTCAACTCGGAAGCTACTCAGAGCTCTAATAATAATACCTCATAGTCAGCCTCGTTATTTGTAGACTCGAAGCCAAACCTTAAGGCTGAGTGAAACCTATTTCCTGATGGAGTTATTAGGATGATGCTTGCCCTCGATCTGGTCTCATTGGAGGATCCATCAACATAAAGTTTCCACAGCTCACTAGCTGGGGTCATGACTTCTTCGTTGGTGATTAATGTACATTCGGCTATAAAGTCCCCCAAGGCCTGACCTTTTATCATCGTTCTCGAGTGGTACATGATCTCCAACTGCCCGAGTTCAACCGCCCACTTTAATAGTCTTCCGGATGCCTTAAGTTTTGCTAATATCTGTCATAGTAGCTTATCAGTCAATACATGAATGGGGTGCGCTTGAAAGTAAGGTCGAAGCTTTCGAGACGCATGAACAAGGCATAGTGCTGGTTTTTCCATTAGTGGATATCTCAATTCAGCTCCCAGTAGACTTTTGTTGATGTAGTAGACCGGTCTTTGTACTTTCTTGTCCTCCTGAACAAATGTTGCACTGATTACATGCTCATTTGTAGCGAGGTATAAGTGTACAATATTTCCCCCATGATTGGTTTGTATAACAATGGTGACTCAGCGAGGTACTTTTTGAGAGCTTGGAAGGCGAGCTTGCACTCTTCTGACCGATCAAACTTCTTGCCCTTTCTCAAAAGATTAAAGAATGGTAGACACTTGTCTGTGGATTTTGAAATGAACCAACTCAAAGCTGCCATTCGTCCCGTTAAACTCTAGACATCTTTATGATTTTTAGGTGAAGGCATGTCAATTAATGCTTTGATGTTATTTGGGTTTGCCTTGATGCCTCAAGCATTCACTATAATTCCTTAGAACTTTCTCGAAGAAACCACGAAGGAGAACTTTTGTAGGTTGAGTATCATGTTATACTTTCGAAGTATAGGGAAGCATTCTGCGAGGTCGTCAACATGGTTATTATTGTATTTGTAGTTGACCAGCATGCCATCCACACACACTTCCATGTTGCTCCCATTTTGTTCAACAAACATTCTATTTACCATCCTTTGGTACGTCGCTCCAGCATTTTTGAGCCCAAAAGGAATTACATTGTTACAGTATAGCCCTTTGTCCATCATGAAGCTCGTATGCTCCTGGTCGGGTGCATCCATTGCTATCTAGTTATATCCAGAATATGCATCCATGAATGACATAATATCGTGACCCGAGGTTGCATTAACGAGCTGGTCGATTCAAGGCAACAGAAAACAATCTTTTAGGCATGCTTTACTGAGGTTTGAATAATCGATGCAATTTCTCCACTTGTCATTCAATTTCGGGACCAGTACTAGGTTATCTACCCACTCCGAGTATAAAGCATCTCAAATAAACTGATTTGCCTTCAATTTTTTGTCCTCCTCTTTCAAGGTCTTTTTCCTCTCATTTTTGAGGAGTCTTCACTTTTGCTATTTTGGAGGGAAGCTTTTGTCAATGTTTAGTGCATGACTTATAACATTGGGACTAATCCCAATCATGTCTGAGTGTGACCACGCAAATACATCCCGATTTTCCCTCAGGAAGCGAATTAATTGCTATCTTGCTTCCTTTGTGAGGTTCTTCCCAATATTTACCGCCTTGGAGGCTTCCTTATCATTGAGCTGAGTGTCTTTGAGCTCTTCAATGGGACTGAGGTCGGCTCTGTCTTCTTCTATTATGGGTTCGATTTCTCCTTTGACCTTGTAGATTATTTCTTCAATTTCCTCTATAATTACCAATGCATGTGCATTGGTTTGGCCTTTTCCCCCTCATGGAGATACCGTAGCATTCTCGAGCTGCTAATTGATCCGCTTTCAACATCTCGATACCACTAGGTGTTGCAAACTTTAGGACCAAATGCCTAACAGATGTGACTGCCCCAACCTAATCAGGGTTGGTCTCCCGAGTACGACATTGTAGGCTAATGGGGTGTCCACTACTATAAATTCCAGCATCTTAGTTATCGAAACTGGATAGTCTCCTAAGGTGACTGGGAGCTCTATGGATCTTGTACTGGCAATTCCCTCCACTAAGAATCTGTACAGGGTCGTTGCACAAGCTTTTACATCTCGAACAAATAACCCCATTTTTTCCAGTGTCGTGTTATAAAGGATGTTGACTGAGCTCCCGCTATCAATGAGGACTCGGTGAACCCTCTTATATGCGAGCTGGAATGTTATGAGCAGGGAGTCATCGTGAGGAAATTGGACGTGGGAAGTGTATTCTTTGGTAAAAGTAATCGGTTGGGTTTCAACCCTCCATTGTTTCGGAGCTCGCGGTCCAGCAAGTAGGGAGATCCATCTCCCATTTTCAACTTATGGACGTACCTCTTTTGAGCATTTCTACTCGCCCCTACGATGTGAAGTCCCCCAGAGATGGTTATCACATCTTCTCCATCGATGGAGGAGGTCGATTATCCTCCTAGGCTTGATTTTGGTTTTAGACATATTGTCTGAGGTAGCCCCTCAAGATCAGTCCTTCGATCTCATCTTTCAGCTGTTTGCATTCCTATGTTGTATGACCTATTTCTTTGTGGAATCTGTAGAACTTATTTGAATCCCTCTTGTTGCGTTGATGTCGCATTCCTTCCGGTAGTTTAAATGGGACCTAATTTTCATTTGCAACAAACATGTTCTCACGAGTGTCTGTGAGCTCGGATACATGGTGTATATGGAGAAATGCTTATCTCCTTTCTTCTTTTTACCCTCATTTGCCTTGGGGTTATTTGCCTCATTCTTCTTTCTCTTAGAAGAATTGTCTCCTGAAGGCTTTGTCGCGGATGGCGTGGCCGAGTTCATAGCTGAGTTAATATTGGTCATTGTAGTTATTGAGGGGGGAGGAGTCAGTTTCAGTGTTGACCTCGCCTCTTCTACGTTGACAAACCTCTGAGCTTGAGTGGTGAGCTCGGTTATCATTTTCATGGACGTCCTTTGTATATCGTCCCAAAGGGGACTTGCTGGTAGTACTCTGGCTCGCACTGCCATGAGGTGAATGATGTCATCAACATTGCAAGCTTGGGATGCCTCTATATTAAACCTCGCCATGTAACTCTTTAATGATTCTCCTGGCTGCTGCCTTATATTTGTCAAGGAGGAAGCCTCGGGCTTGATGCTTTTCACAGCCTGGAATTGTTTCTTGAATTCCTTAGAGAGTTGTTCCTATGACGAGATCAAGTGCCTTCGAAATTTTTCAAACCAACTCTTTGTTGGTCCGGTAATGTGGTTGGGAATAGCATGCATCTGAGCTCGTATCCAACATTGCTAGCCCTCATTACTGTTTTGAAGGTGCTTAGGTAGTTGCCTAGGTCGGTAGTTCTGTCATAAGGTGCCACTTGAGGTATCTAGAATCCATTGGGGAAAGGCATGCTCAAGATATGTGGAGCAAAGGGCTCGAGCTCCTCATCTGATTCATAAGCCTTATCCTTGTTTTTCCCTTCTCGAAGAAGCATAAATGCTTCCTTGAGTTGGTGAATTCTTTCTTCAACAGATTCCACTGGAGGGGGAGCTTGTACAACTGGGAGCTCGTTATTGTTCACAGGAACTTCAACTCCTTGTTGCAGTATATGGTTATAGTAATTCACGTACACAAG
Organism: Humulus lupulus; assembly: GCF_963169125.1. Lineage (NCBI taxonomy): Eukaryota > Viridiplantae > Streptophyta > Magnoliopsida > Rosales > Cannabaceae > Humulus > Humulus lupulus. The sequence continues at coordinate 77,095,631 of NC_084798.1, read as the reverse complement.
CTGTAAGGGCTCTCGTAGAGAATTTAAATGTGCCTACAGGCCTGGGTTTGGCTAGTTGAATTGCCCTGGTTCTGGTTCAGATGATCTCAAAGATCAGGATGATCATTCAGATAGTTCTCATAATATCTAGGCTTGGTGTTATAGACACTCATCGTCCTGGTATAATTCTGGCTTCCCTCAAGGAAGCTAACAATTCTTTGTGGCTGTTGTTGCTATTGTTGTTGGGATTTGTGCCCTGAAAGCATATTTTTGTATGAACAATTACTGTTAATTAAATAAAGTTAATGTTTTGCACTTATATTTGTATTTAATTATACATTCCATTTATCATGAAGATCCAATATTATTGATGTGGTCTTGAGTTAAGTATATGTATAATGATATATATATACAAGAGGATTTAATTCAAGATAATAATATAAAAATTGTCCATAATCATTAAATAAAGTGGGAGGTGTATTTAGTAAATATTATGAGTACAGTCTATCTTCTGTTTAAGACAGAGCAGTTTATCAGAACGGTTAAGTGTAGCAACACAAAAAGATAGAGGTATCGTATACAATATAGATTGTATTGGACTAGGACACGATTAAAGAAATAACTTCTAATAATCTCCATTAAAATATATAAGTTCAACATTCACCAATCGATGGTCGTTTGAGACTTGACCTCAATCCTGAAGTGAGTGATGAACTCCTATTTGTGCTTTGATGACTTTTTACATATTTGGTAAGGTTCAATATTCCTACGACCAAATTCCTGATATCTTGGAGTCATAGAACTACAAGTGGCTGGGAACTTACTTCACAAATATGGCATCCGCTCCTTACTTAAAAGAAAGCGAATTAGTTGATCCTTTTAGTGTTGATTCGAGGCTTGAACATAGAGCGCTCAATTTCTGTTAGAGAACAGAAATTTCATTCTATAATTAAATTTATAGAATAATGTTCATTAGAGGATCAATGGAACTAATTGGTAAAAACATAATTATAGAGCTTAACAGACATTAAGACCTAGCTTTAATTATGAACAACTAGCAGAGGGTCATAACTCATGCAATGATTAAATCGATAGACGACTTTGTAGTTATAGCTTCTAATAATATAAGACTGTATTTTCGAGAATTCAACTATGAATTTCTAGTGGAATATTTCATAGTAAATAAATTAATTAATTGAACTAAGAGTTAGTGAGATTAATTAAATTATTGGAGCATAGAACTATGGGTCCATACTGTCCCCAAACTTGCTCGATAACACAGAGGTATGATTTTGGTATTAAAATGAAATAATTAAAAATAATAAAGTATTATTTTTAATCTCACAAATAAATATTATTTGTGAAATAATATTTAAAATATTATTTATGAAATAATATTTAATGGCAAATAAAATTATATTAATAATTTTGTGAAATTAATTTTTTATTGAAAATTAATTTAATCATATTTAATTTTGTGGTATAATTGTATAATTCATAAAAGAATATGATAAAGGTCCAACAAAAATCATTTTATAGAGATAAAATACTACAGGGCCCAAAGCGATGTAGTTGGCACCAACCACAGTCCAAATAGACTGTGGCACACACAGATGCTCAATGAGATTAGGACTAGGTCTTATTTCTATTGTTATATTAAAATATAACATCAAGAAAAGAAAAGGAGACAACAAATGCACTTAACGTTATTTTCCAAGAGATAAAATTCGAGAACTTTGTTATCTCTTAATTGTGAAAAGAACACTCTCTTATGTGTTGAGATTCAAAAGTGTGTTCTTGAGTATCCTACCAAATAGCATAGACATCCACCTGTCTCCTCTTTGTGCGAGCCATAGTATGGAAGATGGTGGGTTAGGAGGCTAAGACGCTTTTTGATCTACACGTGTTCTACATCTAAAAGGTATTTGTAATTTTCTATTTTATTCAGATTCATGTGCATGAGAAAGATCTCATTCAAGTTATGGTACCTAGAGTAATTCATTCTTATTTTTTAATAATTGTTATCATCACATTGAAATATTATCCCATGTTTTTGCTACACTATCAATCACATGATCAAAATCAGACAATTGGTACCAGAGCCATGGTTAAGATCATGTGTCATGAATCTGTTATGTTTTTATTTTAAATATATGAACATGTAGAGCGCATGTGTTTATGAGTGAGCTTAAGGGCTGTTCTTCTTTGTTATATATTTTAAATATTTTGATCGTTACCTATATGGTTATCTTTGTTTTTGGTTTTGTTCTTAATTTTTTTAATTAGATTAAAATTACACTCATATTGTTTTGCTGGGTATAGGCTCTTTGTAATTCTTTAAATTTGTTTATCTAAAAATGACTCCTGATAACGTGGCAAGAATTTATTACACGTGGTTGGCACGTGGCAGCGTCAAAGTGAAGGAGTGTTGTTCACCTATTAACCAGGTGTTTCTTGCTTCATCAAATCTCGTGATTAGATGCGCCAGTATGGTCGCATGCTTCGGTTTAATTCCTTTAAGATATGTAATCTTGTAATAACTACATTTATGATCTTTTCTCTTTATTGCCTTGATACGTTGATATTAAGGATAATTAAGGCCCATTGGCCCATGTAACCCCCTTTAGTCTATAAATATATGTGAGAGGGCTCAAGAACTTGAATACTCAGAGAGAGAGCATAGTGTGATTATCCACAGAAAGTTGTATTTCTCCTAAGGCTTGTGAAACTCAAGAACCATAGTTCTTTGATCACGACACTGGGCTTTAACATCAATAAAGAACACTAAGTGGATGTAGGCTATTACCACAGAGTTGGGGCCAAACCACTATAAATCATTTGTGTCACCTTCTTCCCATTTGATTTCATTCTTGATTTCGTTTTTGTTTCTTTGTCGTTATTCTGACTTCGTGTCATTGGCCAAATCGAGGGTCAACATTCTGGTACTTTCATTGAGAGTTGAACTCAAGAAGCTTAAAGAAAATCAAATGGCGAAGACATCTAAGAAAGTTGGACAGGCTACTGGCACTGCATCGTCTCAACCTCCTCCAAATGTGGCTGAAAATGAACCACACATGGATGTTGAAGAGGAGGAAATGGATTTCGAGATGCTGAGGGCAACACTAGGCGTGTTGCAGGATGAGTTGGCCAGTCTGAGGGCCAATCATGAAAATGCAGTAGAGACCTTGGCGCTGCAACAAAGGGAGATTCAACGTTAGTGTCAGGAGCTGAATGAGCAGCAGGCAGAAATGGACCGTCTGTAGAGAGATGCCATAGCTACTCTTGAAGCAGCCATTCAGTTGGCCAGAGGGTGTGCTACGATGGCCTCTTAACCAGATCAGCCACCAAGTTCACCACCGCAAATGGCCCCTAATCTGAGTCTTTTGATCCAGCCCACAAAGCCCGGAGCAGCCACCTGTTGCTCAGGATGATGTCCCAGTTCGAGATCCTGAGCACCAGCCACCTTCTCAAGCTAGTCACGGCAATCCCCAGTGCCAGGGGTGGAATAGAGCCGGGCAGCTGCCCCGTAGCCCTAGACGCCCAGGGGACGATGAGCCAAATCCATCGAGCAAGGGGCAACGTCCTTCTACACACAGAAGGCATCACGAGTCAAGCTCTGCGGTCAGGGGCCCCCCATGGCATAATAATGCACGGGGACACTTCGACCAGCGCAAGCCTCCCCCTGACGCTCGGGAAATGCCAGCCAGAGGAGGTTACAATGTGACTAGCCGGTCGCGTCAAATTCAGCCACAATTTAGAGACGGCCATGACTACAATGAGGTTGATTCCGACAGGGGGAATGCTGGTCGAAGACATGAAGAAAGAGGTGGAGACAGGAACCCCCCACAAAGAAACAATAGGCCTGTAAGCCATAACGCTGGGGGGTAACCTAGACAGCATAACGTCTTTGATCGACAAGGAGTTAGCGAGCAAAGGCGCAGGGATGATGACTTGAGATACGTACTCAACGACAAATGCGAGAGGAACGATGAGTATGCTCCTCCAGCACCAGCTGCCCCAGCAATCCCAGACGTAGTTTAGGCTCAAATTGATGCTCTGAACGAAGCAGTACAGTAGCTGGTCGGTAGCCGGACATCCCACATAGAGTACGACCGGAGGAGAGGCACTCTATTTATGCAGAGGATTGTTGTGGCAGAAACCCCCAGCAAGTTCAAAATGCCAGTACTGCCAAACTTTGATGGGTACGGGGACCCAGTGTCTCATGTCAACAAATTTGAGATACAAATGGATATTCAGAAGGTGTCGGACGATGCCCGCTCCAGGATCTTCCCCGCCACACTATCTCACAATGCCTAGGAGTGGTTCTTTAAATTCCCTCATGGTAGTATAGTATCCTGGGAAATGTTTGTGAAGGAATTTTACAGACAATTCTACGCGGGTCGCGTACACCTCACTAAGGCCAACCAGCTGGTCGAGATATGCCAAAAGGCATTAATGCTCTTTGAGTCATTCAATGCAGATGTCGATTAGATCTAATCTTTGTTGGCTTGTGTGGAACACGCTAAGGCTGTCCTGACTAATGAGTCAGTGCAATGTGACCAGTGCCCAGTACCACTGCACAACCTGACTAATGAGTCACAGCTTCACAGTTGATACTAACACCTTTGCCAATTCTGACTAATGAGTCAGTACCATGCACAAGTAAGCATTACTACCAAACATATATCATATGCCAAACATCCAAAGACGGGGTATTCAGCATGCTTACTTACCAGTTGCTAGCATAATAATGATCATGCACAAACACAGAGACTCAAGCTCTGATCAATCTCATATTCATCATTCATGGCATGCCCTAATCACATGTTTCTCGTGCATCACATGCATCACACTTAATCATCCAGCATGCCTCAATAATAATCATATGCAAATGGGCAAAATTTCCAAGCATTCATTATGCTATCAATGTTTACATTTAAACATCCAACATGCATCAAACATAACCATGCATGTCACATATCGGGTGCAGTTTTCTTACCTTGGGTTCGAGCAAGAATGATTAAAGGAACGACCCTTGAGAACGATCAACTTTTAGTCCTTTAGCAGTCACCTAGTCATAACCAAATATAGGATACCATCAATAAAAATGATCAACATAGGTTCCCAAACTAATATCTAGCCTCCGGGACATCAATCCACACTTAACCGGGTAGTAGGATCGACCCCGAGGCCTAAGGCTAGCATCCCCAAGTCAAAAACCCATTTCTTGCCAAAAATGCCTCTATGGGCCGCGACCCTCCCTAGCCATGCCGCGTCTCACCCTCAGACAGAGGCAAAACCTCCCCAGAAACACACGCAGGCCGCGGCTCACCATAGCCATGCCGCGGCACATTAAGCAAAATAACAAAAACCAGAATTTCTTCCCCTGCGTTCTCCTTGAAACCAACCCTTCAAACCAATCCCAAACATCAACCTAACACCCAATTCAACCCCTAAACTTCATCTGCAACTCACCCTCATCAAAACTCAAGTTAAAAACCAACCAAACTTCCATTAATTCCAACTAACCACCAAGAAATCACAAGCTGAAACTTAAAAGAAAACAGGGTATAACAAGACTTTCATGGCTGATTTTCCTTACCTCAAGCTTGGTTTTGAATCCCCTTCAATGGCTGAATCAAGTTCCTAAGCTCAAACCTTGATTTCCTAGCTTATTCCTTCAAATTGGCTTCAAAATTCCAAAGAGAGAAAGAGGGAAAATGGTGCACGGGTGAGGGAGAGAAAGAAGGTTGATGATGCTCTATTTTTTAACAATTCCACAGCCTTCTAAACTCAAAGGGCTGATATATATCTTAGGGGTGAAAAGACTATTTTGCCCCTAGGTCAAATAAAGGCTTCTAAACACTCCCAAGGGTAAAATCGTCCTTTCCCGCCTATCACGTTAATTATAATTAACACCCTCCAATTCCCATTATTCTCAATATTCTCAAATACCAATAATTCACATCCCGTTACCCTTTAATTCCCGGCAATGTTCTAATCACCAAATTACCCCGAGACTCACTCCGAGCCCCGAACTCAACCCCGTTATGACTAGACCAAAAACTTGCATTCCATGATCGTCTCATGCCGCCAATCCACATATAATGTGGTAATATTTATAATTCACCCATATGCATGAAAATACACAATCACGCCCCCAACGACCAAATTACCAAAATGCCCTTGCAATTGAAATATGAACCCATATGCATGCATTCACCATCATATAATAATATAAATCCACATAAACATGCATATAATCATTAAATACCATAATAAATCAATTATGGCCCTCCCGGCCTCCTAATCAAGGTCCTAAACCTTATTAGGAAATTTGGGGCATTACATTCACAGACCTTAATAAAGCCTGCCCTAAAGATTGTTTTCCACTCCCAAGAATCGATTAGTTGGTCGATGACATTGCGGGGCATGAGATCCTGTCATTCATGGATGCATACTCCGGGTACAATTACATCAGTATGCATCCCCCTGATGAGGATCACACTAGTTTTCAGACCGATACAGGGCTCTACTGTTACAAAGTAATGCCTTTCAGTTTGAAAAATGCTGGTGCAACTTACCAGCGACTAGTCAATCACATGTTCAAGGAACTGATCGGAACAAACATGGAGGTATACGTCAACGGCATGCTGGTTAAGTCGAAGAAGGAAGAAGGAAATATAGGGGACTTGGAAGAATGCTTCAACATCTTGAACAAATATCAGATGAAGTTGAATCCCCTCAAGTGTTCCTTCGAAGTTGGATCAGGGAAATTCCTGGGATTTATAGTAAATTCATGAGGAATTGAGGTGAATCCCGAGAAGATCAAAGCCCTAGTCGATATGAAATCGCCAACAAAAATCAAAGATGTTCAAAGCTTGACCGGAGGAATTACTGCTCTCAGTAGATTTATTTCCAAATCGACAGACAAATGCGTCCCATTTTTTAATCTACTCAGAGGCAACAAGAAATTTGAATGGAAGGAGGAGTGCGAACAGACTTTTCAAGCTTTAAAGACTCACATGTCGCAGCCACCGATTCTATCAAAACCGGTTGATAAAGAAACTTTGTTCATCTACTTGGCAATCACGGAATACGCGGCTAGTGCTGTTCTAATAAGAGAAGAAGAGGGCAAACAGAAGGCCGTATATTATGTAAGGAAAAGGCTAACAGGAGCAGAATTGTGGTATCCACCTATTGAGATATTAGCCTATTGCCTGATCTTAGCCTTTAGAAAATTGCGGCCATACTTTCAAGCTCACCCAATCACAGTTTTGACTGACCAACCTCTACGGCAAGTTCTGCAGAAACCAAAAGTCGTAGGCTGATTGTTGAAATGGGCGGTTGAACTTGGGCAGTTTGATATCTCTTACTCATCGCAAGCAGCAATAAAAGGACAAGCTCTGGCCGACTTTGTCACAGAACTCACTGGACTTCCAAATAGCGAGCCGCCAGAAGAGCCTGGAGAGCCTGAACCTCAAAGCAATACTCCCTCATGAAAGTTGTTCACAGTTGGTTCTTCTAATGAACATCACGCTGGTGCTGGAGTGATTTTTATAATGCTTGAATGGCATCGTTTTCACTACGCTATTAGATTCGACTTCACGACCTCCAACAACGAAGCAGAGTTCGAGGCGCGGGGGTACTCGAATCTAACTGGGAAGGACCGTACCAAATTGAAGAACTCCTCCATCTAGGCACTTACAAACTTGCTCGTTTAAATGAAGATCTCATTCCTCACTATTGGAATGGAGAACACCTGCGCAAGTACTATCAATAAACAATTCTTCTTAAAGAATTTTCTTGTATTAATTTTACTTTTTACAAGTTATGAAAAAGGGTTGGTCATTTTATGTGACTGATTGCTTATAAGTGTAAGATCATTTTGGTGATCACTCGTATAGACATGTTTTGTCCATTTATTACGAGAAATAAAAGGGACTGTGCACATCCAGTCAATCTTGCCAACTATTGTATTTATTACAAGTATTTGCCCATTACGTGTGTTGTTTTGCTATATTCTCATTTTAAAATTTACCCTACGACATAATTGTTTGAATAGGTCTTAGTCAAGGCAAGTGACCGAGGACCTAAAGCTCCTCAATCACTTGGGGGCATATAAGGTATCTAGTAAGCAAAGCATATCGAAAGGTATGTAAACACATGAGCAAAATAAGTGAAAGCATGCTAGGGTACTTAGTGTATTTTTCAAAATTTTGTTATTTTGTTAAATCAATCCAAAGTACTATGCTAAGTTTGGTCATGCGAACACATGTTATAATAAATGCAAGTATTATAATATCAGAAAAGTAAAAGAATTCCTTTGCACCGTGAGTAGTACTGCTCGAATGTAATTGGTTGATTAAAAAGAAAGAAGTTGCCCATGCAGTAATAAAAATTAAAAAAGAAATTGTCTTTACATTACGACCCGTAGGTCGCGTATTTAAAAGATAATAAAATAAAGAGAAAAATAAAAGACTACGAGGCTGGAGGATCTTGAGGAGTGTCCTAGTCGGTAGTAGTGCCAGCTTCATTGTCCGCGCCGTCAATCCTTGTTGCTAAGGAAATTTCTGGGGAAGCAAGAATTTTTGGCTCTTTCTTCTTCCTCCAGGCGAATGGTGCATCGGGTTATTGAGTTCGTCTCAAGCGCTCGGACAGATAGCTGAAGTTGGCCTCGCGATTATCCTTCCAAAACTCGTAGAAGAAAAGGTGGGTGGCTTACCTATACTTCTCCAAGTTTTTGGCATTAGTCTCTTCTAGCTCCTTAGCGCGCCCCTCCGTCTCCTTTCTGCTCACAATCAGATCGAGCTCAAGCTATTTAGCTTCTTGGAAGTTGATTTTGGCACTCTCCCTGAACTTTTCTTTGTCTTCATTAGATTTGTTCAGGGCAGCCCGGCACTCCAACAGCTCTTCGGTCAGCTGGGCTTTCTGCTCGCGCAGTTCATTGTTCTGGTTGGTCAGTTCTGCGTTTGTCTTGAGCAGGTCAGCATTCTTCCCCTCGAGCAAGTTCACCGCCTCAGTATGCCTGGTGTCAAAGTCTTTGGTCTGGGTGACCAATGTCCCTGTGCGGCGCCAACCAACAGTGATAGTCAGCAATCCCTGCGATCAGACAAAAGAGATAAGATGATGGCATAAATTAACAAAGTAAAATGAATCAGCAATATAAAACAACTTACATTGGCTATCTCGTTCAGCCCTCAGTTTATTATTTGGCCAGCCTCCATGGATATGGTGCTGACGATGGCCTCTTGACTGCGTTTGTGCTTGGAGAGTTTGTACATTCTCTCCTTGGCCGAACTGACCACGGTGTTGGCCAGGGTGTCTTCGGGTTGAGTGTGGCGTGGCTAATCGGTAGGCGCTGGAGGAGTAGAGTGCTGGTCGACTAGTGCAGTTGGAGATGGTTGGTCGAGTGAAGGAGGTGGTGTTGTTTCCTTTGTGGGAGGTGGCATGGTTTCCTTCAAAGGAAGAGCTACTGAAGGACCCTCAGTCCAGGCCTTCTTTGAAGTAGTTTTGCTGCTTTCTCCTTGGACCCTCTTACTGTCTTTCTTCCTGGTCGAGGGAGTAGCAGCGGCGGTGTAGTGATCGAACATATCTCTAGATGACATATCTACAAGTGAAGAAACATTGCGAGCAGTTAAACAAAATTGTAGATGAAATTAAAAGCAAGAAAATTGCAAGTAAAGTACCTGTGCTATAACTACTGGTCGCTACATTACTTACTGAACTACTGCTACACTCACTCACTGCTTGGAAGAAATCTGAATCTAAATTTGGAGTGTACTTAAAGTTGCCGTCCCCGTCAAATAAATGACAGGGAATGGGCAAATTGTCTAAGAATGAGAAGACAATATTGTTCTCATCTCAAGACTAGTCGATGGGTGCAGGGGGTTTGGAAGCTTTCTTTTTTCCCTTTCCCGTAGGGGCAGGGGGAGCAGCTGCTCGTGGGGTGCTGGAAGGTTTCCTGATTGTCACTCCAGTCGTCCTCCTCCTTTGATGTTGCGACACGTTGGGGTGCTGCTCGGAAATTTCTCCACCAGTGGCACTCCCCGCTGTTGACTCCCTCATGTCCTGGTGAGGTGCCAAAAGCCCGACCAGTCTTAGGTTCGTTTCAGTGACCAGCTGTTTGACACTTTTTTCTACGTCAGTCATGCTGGCCAGTAGCGCTGCTCGAAGCTCCATTTCTAGAGTAGGAGCTGGTCGCAGCCATGGACCTGAAGAGAACTAATTTTCTAAGGAAAATGCAGATAAAATAAAAGAAAATAAATGACCATGAGAACGAAGAAGTTACCTCCTTGGGTGAAGGCTAGGTTAAAAATTACTCCTGGTGGTACTTTCCTACATTAGACTTGTAGGTAGTCTCACTCAGGAAGGTGCGGTTCATTTCCTGGTGGCAGAGATGAAAGAACCCCGTGCTGTCCTCGTTGGGGTTAGATTTGAGATCGAACAAGTAGTTGATCTCGTGAGGCGAAGGGACAGGCAATTTTTTATGGCTGTAAAGGATATAGAGTGCAGAAAGCATTCTATACCCGTTTGGGGTTATTTGGAAAGGAGCGACCCCGAAGTAATTGGCCACTCCCTAGAAGTAAGGATGAAGAGGCAGGATTGCTCCTACCTCAATGTGATACATCGACCAGGCGCTGAAGGCGCCACCAAGAAGGTTTGCCCGTTGGTCGGTGGTAGGAAGGACTAAAGAAAACCCAAAAATTCCGTACTTTCGGAGGAAATTATTTATCATCCTAGCAGTGATCGTGCTAGGGGGAGCAAGGTACCATTCGATGTCTGGAGGAATGGCATTATGGAGATGGGCCTGTGTTTGGATTTTGCGATCAGTGGTTTCGGCTCAAGCACTGGTCGAAGGAATCTCAGCCCGAGGAGCAGGCTGATTTTCGGAAGGTTTTGATGTTTTCTTTTTCTGGGTAGTGGATTTTACTCTACCCATTTTGGATGGACTAAAGGAGGTCTGTTGGGTAGAATTCGAGAAAAAGGGATTTCTGGAATGAGTAGCGACGGCTGTTCTTCGTCCACGAGCAGTTGTGAAAGCAGGTCATCGTCAATTGGCCTCTCACCTCCCCACGATCTTGCATAAAAATCTGCAAACAAAGAAAGGGAGATGAGAATATACGACCTAAAAACTTGTGTTAAAAGTTGGAATAACGTTGCTCGCGTATAAAAGTTAAACTTTTATATGACCAACAACATTCTAGCAAAAACACTATGTTTCATACGAGAAGTTTGGAAAACGGATCAAAAAGCAGAAGCAAAAAAAATTTTAGGAAAAACTTTTTCGACTCTGAAGGGGCGGGAAAAACCCAGTTTTTCTACAAGCTTAAAAATTGAATTTTTACTTCGATTTTACGCCCTGAATTCATGATCCTAACTACCAAACTAATTCCTAACCCCAGCAAGGTGTTATTTTCCTACCATATTTAGCATAGTTCAGCAAGAACTAACAGAAATATTCCGGAACTCAAAAATGAAAAATGAAGGGAAAATAAGCATAGCACAGCATAACAGAAAGAAATCGACCAGAAAACTTACTTGGATGAAAGATGGGAGTGAAGATTTCAAATGATTGGACAGGCGCACCTTGGATCAGTGAGATTTTCTGGGTTTGTCTTACTTTGTTCTTCAGAGTTCTTGGAGGCAAGAAGATTGGTAAAAAGTAAAAAATGAAGAAAATTGGTTATTTATATTGATCGTGGCACTATAAAAGAGGTAATAATGGGATTACTTTTTCAAGGCATGGGGAAATACAATAGCCATCAGACAACTTTTGAGAAACTGAAAAGACATGTTGGTTGCCTTTTTCGAGAAGGCATGGGCGGCTCTAACACATTTGGTGGGGTATGCAAAGGGTCAGTCTCTTAAGTTTACTTTATGCTGGTCGTAATAAAATAAACTTGGGGGGCAAATGTTTATCCAAAAATTACTCCTGATAACGTGGCAAGAATTTATTATACGTGGTTGGCATGTGGCAGCATCAAAGTGAAGGAGCGTTGTTTGCCTATCGACCAGGTGTTCTTGCCTCATCAAATCTCGTGATTAGATGCGACCACTCTAGTCGCATGTTTCAGTTTAATTCCTTTAAGATATGTAATCTTGTAATAACTACATTTACGATATTTTCTCTTTATTACCTTGATACGCTGATATTAAGGATAATTAAGGCCCATTGGCCCATGTTAGCCCCTTTAGCCTATAAATATACATGAGAGGGCTCAAGGAATGGACTTTTGACTTTTGAACGTTGAACTTGAATACTCAGAGAGAGAGCATAGTGTGATTATCCACAGAAAGTTGTATTTCTCCTAAGGCTTGTGAAACTCAAGAACCTTAGTTCTTTGATCACGGCACTGGGCTTCAACATCAATAAGAACACTAAGTGGACGTAGGTTATTACCACAGAGTTGGGGCCGAACCATTATAAATAATTTGTGTCACCTTCTCCCCATTTGATTTCATTCTTGATTTCCTTTTTGTTTCTTTGTCGTTATTTTGACTCCGTGTCGTTGGCCAAATCGAGGGTCAACAAAATTTATTGTTTTATAATTTGAGTTATGTTTTCTGAATGAGATGTTGTTCAATCAGATTGAATAGCACCAATTTTTTTTGGTGAAAAGGGCATCTGCAACTGTAAGTGCCACGGTGCATACCCCTAGCACCGTGACACTAAGGCGATTCCAGGTTCAGTCATGGCACTGAGCACCGCGACCCTACTTGCACAGTGTCGTGGCGCCATCCCAGACGTGAGTTTGTTAAGTTGTTGTCGTGAGTTTTGTTTTGTACAACAATAAGGAATTTTATTTATATTATTTAATTCATAAGATTAGTTATTTAATTTAAATAAATGTACATTATAATATTTGATATTATGATATTAATGAGAAATATTTGGGTTGTTAGTTGAATGACTCAATCTTTTTGTTTAAGAAACAAAAGGAGAATATTCTCCTCCTTAAAAATAGAGAAGGCGGTGATGGTTATAGTTATCTTATTAATTAAATTCAAAATTTGAAAATTAACTATATTAATTAATTATTTTATTGCCAATTAAATTGTTAATTAATAAGTTTGGGAAACAAGACATTTATGTCTTAATACAAAATTAAGAAAGTGAATTGTTAGTTTTCTTAATTTTATTATTGAGAATATTTTACTATTTAATTAGTCAAATATCTTATTTGTGAAACAAGATAATTAGTATTCATTTTTAAATGAAAAATACTTGATTTATTGAAATCAAATATTAGTTTAAGAGAGTACTAATTGATTTTCATTTAGAGAAATGAAAATTTTTTGAACACCTTAAATGGAGTAACATTTTAGTTTATAGAAATTAATTATTTATTAATTAAATACAATTTTTGTAATTATAATCCCATTAATTGTAATTATAATAATAGTTTAAGAAATTATTTATTATTTTTTTCAAAACAATTTGATAATAGTTTTGGAAACTAGTAGTTATTAATCATCTCATTTAGAACCTAGGGATAGGGTTTGAGTGGGCAATTCCCAAGGCCCACAACAAAGGACGAAGCTCATGGAGATTACAAGAAGCTTTGAAGCCCAAGATATTCCTTGGTGTATTTTTGTAATTTCATTTAACTAAGAGAACTCGGTCAATACCCTAATGTTTAATTATATTTTATGATTGGAAACATGTTGATATGATTACTTCACATGCCATATGTTACATCCAGATTTTGAGCATGAGAGGTTATGATCCCGAAATCTAGGCTCGTTAGGTGTAAGCTCGAAATATACATGGTCGTCATATGATTCTTCAGTCAGACTGCTTTGCTGTAAATACCGACTTAGAAAGCTCGAGGGTGTGTAGCCTCAAATATGTTCTGAGCTCGCAATAGCCATGGTTTGACACTTGTATATATTTCCCTGATACATCTCTTGCCTTCAGACGAGATGGTTCGAGCTCGAGAATTGTTTGTTCGAATGTAATGACTTCGTCAATGGTAACTTGCTCCAAGCATAGGCGAAGTAAGATGACGAACTTGTGATTAATAAATGGTCTCAGAGATGAAGTTGACTCTGTACCTGAGATAATTAGTTAATATGAATGTATTTATTGTTGTAAAATCCCAATTTTTATGGGATATTATTTAAATTGTTATCCAATCCCACATTTTATGGGATGTTTCCGTGTACGTGGGAAATAATGCATTAAATAGCATTATATTATTTGATTTACATAATATTTTCCCAAAATATGTGGAAATGAATTCTGAAACCTTCTCTATAAATAGAGAAGGAAATTCCATTTGGAGGGGACCGAAATTTCTGAGATCTTGAGAGAAAACTCTGGGCAACTATTCTTTGAAAAGTTTCCAGAAAACTCCCAAGTGCTAATAACACAGACTCGTGGACTAGGCAGATTTAACTGCTAAACCACGTAAAAAAAACCTTCTATTTTCATCTTCTTTTATTTCCTCTGATATATTCTAGTTTAATTGCTCTCCTTTTTAAGTTGACGAAAAATGGCATCAACACCATATAGAATAGGAACCGCCCACTCATTGCATCATTTCAATGGCATGCTATGTATGAATGTTAATTTTTATAATTAACATGTCTCCTATGATAGAAAAGTAGTATAGTTCTTTTTCTACCATAAATTGACACAAATAATATGAATTAGATTTAAGTAGTTAAATTGGGTAATATCACATTAATATCATGTCTAGATTAGCTTAATATGTTTTAGGGTTATTAATGAGTTTAATACCTAGGAAAAACATAATTTAGAATTAATTAGTAATTGTTAGTAATTATTCTAAATTTGGTATCCTTAGAATTTTAAGAGTTAAAATTTGGATTTACATAAGTAATTTAGATTTAATAGTTAAACTTTGGTAATGATCACTTAGTAATTAAAATATGAGATATTTTAATAGAAAATCTTTTATTTCTAAAATAGTGAGTAGGGGAAGGTTATAAGGCACTATAACCTACGGTCTCTACTATTGGTTGAAAAACGTTAGTTCTAGTGAGAGCCTCGAGACGAATTTGATTTCGTCCTCCCTATCGAAAGGTGTTTTAGCTAGGATTTTAACAAGTAGACCTCTTTATGATAGGTTTTTAAGACGCATTCCATGTTTGACCTATTCTATCGATGACACTCATGGGTTAAGTCAATAGACCTGAAATAGTAGGCTACACTCACGAAAAATATATCTACCATAGCTGGATATAATTTTGACCAAAATAATGGTAATTGTTTATTATAAAGATATAAGATATTTTGATATAATAACAATTGAGAGCGTCTCATTTTAACTATCAAGTATTTGACCCATCTGATCGATGACACTTACTTGTTGGTTATCTCATCGTTGTAATTATATGAATAGGTCTTTGTAAGCATGCATCATGTTTATTTTATTTCATTGTATGAATACTATGATTTATGGTGTATGAGTGTATGGTTGTATTTATTATTTTTCTTTTGTTTAATTACAGTAATACAATGACTGGAGGAATCTCACATATGTCCATTCTTGCTAATGACAAATTAACTAGTAATATTAAAAGGTGGAAAAGTAACAAGAATCTATTGCCAATGACTGAGCACAAAACTCAGAAGCCTAGCATTAACAAAGGCAAGGGCAAAGAAGTTTCCCACTCCAACTACAATGGGAATTGTTCTCACTATCATACAAATGGTTATTGTAAGGGGAATTGTAAAAGGGTCCTCGAGGAGTTAAAGAACAAAAAGGAAAGTGAATCTGATTTGTTGGACATTATGGCTTGTTTAGTGGAAAATAATTTGTATACCTGCATCGTTGATTCAGGAGCCACTAATCATGTTTCTTCTGATTTGCAAATGCTTAGCTCTTTGAGAGATCTCCAAGAAGGGGAGTTCACAATGAGAGTGGGGATAAGGGCTTTTGTTTTAGCCATAGAAGTGGGAGAAGCGAAAATTTATTTTACTGAAACTAAATATGTATCTTTAAAAGACTTCTATTTTATTCCTGATTTCAAAATGAAATTAATTTATGTTTCAAAATGTTTAGAACAATGCTATTCTATTTCTTTTAATAATAGTTTTGTTATAATTTTAAGAAATGGTTCGCATGTTTGTAACGAAAATCTAGAGGATGGTCTATATGTGATTAGATCTAAAATGTCTTCACTACTCAATACTGAAATGTTCAACTCTGAAAAACCAAAGCCTAAGTGACAAAAAGTACCTTAAGATGATACATATCTTTGGCACCTAAGACTAGGTCATATTAACTCAGAAAGGATTGAAGGACTAGTTAAGGATAGGCCTCTAAGTGAGTTAAAGGTCAGAACTCTACTAGTTTGTGAATCTTGTTTAGAAGGGAAAATGACCAAAAGATATTTATCCTCTGAAGGTGTTAGAGCCAAAGAACCTCTCGAGTTAATTCGCACAGGCATTTTCGGTCCAATGAATGTACAAGCTCGAGGTGGTTATGAGTATTATGTCAGCGTCATTGATGATTACTCAAGAAATGGTGACGTATACCTAATGCAAAGGAAATCAGAAACCTTTGAAAAGTTCTGAGAATTTTGAGCCAAAGCTGAAAATCATTTAGGAAAAACCCTTAAAATTCTATGATTAGATAGAGGCGAGGAATACCTTGACAAGGAATTCAAAGATTTCTTGATAGAGCATGGAATTGTTTCACAGCTCACTACAACAGGTACTCCGCAACAAAACAGTGTTGCAGGAAGGAGGAATAGGACTTTGTTGGACATGATGAGATCAATGTTTAGTTACTCATCGTTGCCCCTATCATTTTGGGGATATGCTTTACAAATAGTTGCATACATCTTAAACCTAGTTCCATCTAAGTCTATAGCTAAGACACCCTCAGAATTGTGGACAGCTCGCAAACCTAGTCTGAGGCATGTGTGTATATAAGGATGTACAACACATGTGCTAAAAGTTAAGACTGGGAAGTTGGAACCTGTATCTGAAGTATGTTTATTTGTTGGATACCCTAGAGGCACTAGAGGAGGTTACTTCTATAGTCCGACAGAAAAGAAAATATTTGTATCGACAAATGCTACTTTTCTGGAAGAAGACTATATGAGGGACTTCAAACCTCGAAGTAAGGTTGTACTCAAGGAGTTACTTGGTGATAAAATCACACTACAACTAACTTTAGAAGTTGGAATAGAATGGACCACAATTTTAAACTAGGATACAATAGTAGTCTGTCGTAGTGGGATAGTTGTAAGACAACCTGTTCGTTACACTGGATTCGGAAAAGAACAAGTTACAATATTTGATGACCTGATGACTTATATTAAAGTGATGGATGATCCTAATAAGTATGCGATGCAGAACCCCAAGAATGGAAACCTCCCATCTCATCATGGTGTTCACCTCTCCAAGAACCAATGTCCTAAGACACCTCAAGAGGAAGAGGAAATGAGACGGATACCCTTTGCCTCCACATTAGGAAGCTTAATGTATGTAATGTTATGTATTAGACCTGACATTTCCTATGTTGTCGGTATAGTCAGTAGGTACTAGTCAAATCCAGGATTGGATCACTAGACAGTAGTCAAACATATTCTCAAGTATCTTAGGAGAATGAGAGACTATATGCTAGTATATTTTGGAGAGAATTTGATTCCAATCGGATATACAGATTCTGACTTCCAGTCCGACAAAGATTATAGGAAATCTACTCTGTATCTATTTTCACACTTGGGGGTGGAACAATTATATGGAGGAGTATAAAGCAAGCTTGCATTGCTAACTCCACCATGGAAGCAGAATACGTTGTTGTAAGTGAATCAACTAAGGAGGCTGTATGGCTTAGGAAGTTTTTGGGTGATTTGGAAATTGTTCCAAATATATATAAACCAATCATACTCTACTGTGACAACAGCGAAGCGGCTGCCAGCTCAAGAGAACAGAGAAGCCAGGAGAGATCCAATCATATAGAGCTACCACCTCATAAGAGAGATAGTACAAAGAGGGGATGTAATCGTTCAGAAGATTGAATCAACAAACAACCATGCTGATCCCTTTACGAAGACACTGCTTGCTACGAGTTTTGATAGTCATTTCTTAGATTTAGGATTGCGCTACATATCTCATCTGCTTTAGGGCAAGTGGGAGATTGTTGGGATTTGTGCCTTGAAAGTGTATTTCTGTATGAACGATTACTATCATTAAATAAACTTAATATTTTGCACTCATATTTGTAATTAATTATACATGCCATTTATCATGAAGATCAAACATTATTGATGCAGTGTTGAATTAAGTATATGTATAATGATATATATACAAGAGGTTTTAATTCAAGATAATAATATAAAAATTGTTTGTAATCACTAAATAAAGTGGGAGCCATATTTAACAAAGATTATGAGTACAATCTATCTATTGTTTAGACAAAGCAATTTATCCAGGCTGTTAAGTGTAGCGACACAAAAAGATAGAGGTACTGTATATAATATAGATTGTATTGGACTAGGACACAATGAAAGAAAGAACTTCTGATAATCTCTATTAAAATATAGAAGTTCAACATTCATCAATCGATGGTCGTTTGATACATGACCACAATCCTGAAGTGAGTGATGAACTCCTATTTGTGCTTTTATGAATTTTGACTTATCGGGTAAGGTTCAATATTCATACGACCGAATTCCTGATATCTTGGAGTCATAGAACTACAAGTGGTTGGGAACATACTTCACAGATATGGAATCTGCTCCTTACTTAAATGAAAGTATATTAGTCTTCCTTTTAGTGTTAATTCCGAGTTTGAACATAGAGCGCTCAATTTCTGTTAGAGAACAAAAATTTTATTTTATAATTAAATTTATAAAATAATGTTCATTAGAGGATCAATGGAACTAATTGATAAAGACATAATTAGAGAGGTTAATCGATATTAAGACCTAGCTTTAATTATGAACAACTAGCAGAGGGTCATAACTCGTGCAATTACTAAATCAATGGAAGACTTTATAGTTATAGCTTCTAATAATATAAGACTGTAGTTTTGAGAGTTCAAATATGAATTTCTAGTGGAATAATTCATAGTTAATAAATTAATTAATGGAACTATGAGTTAGTGAAATTAATTAAATTATTGGTGCTTAAAACTACGGTCTCGATAAAACAAATGTATGATTTTGGTATCAAAAGAAAATAATTAAAAATAATAAATAATCTCACAAATAAATAATATTTGTGAAATGATATTTAAAATATTATTTGTGAAATAATATTTAAATTATTATTTGTGAAAAAATATTTAATGGAGAAATTAATTTTTTATTGAAAATTAATTTTATCATATTTAATTTTGTGATATAATTGTATACTGCATAAAATAATATGATAAAAATCCAACAAATAGCATTTTATAGAGATAAAATACCACAAGGCCCAAAGCCCTGTAGTTGGCGCCAAACACAGTGCAAATGGAATGTGGCACACACAGAGGCTAGATGAGATTAGGGTTAGGTTTTATTTCTATTTTTATATTAATAGAATATAACATCAAGAAAAGAAAAAGAGACAACATATGCATTTAACATTATTTTCCAAGAGAGAAAAATAGAGAACTTTGCTAACTCTGAATTGTGAGAAGAACACTCTCTCATGTGTTGAGATTCAAAAGTGTGTTCTTGAGTATCCTACCAAATATCATAGACATCCACCTGTCTCCCTCTCTTTGTGCAAGCCATAGTATGCAAGATGGTGGGTTAGGACGCTAAGACGCTATTTGATCTACACGTGTTCTACATCTAGAAGGTATTTATAATTTTCTATTTTATTCAGATTCATGCGCGTGAGAAAGATCTCATTTTAGTTGTGGTTCTTAGAGTAATTCGTTCTTATGCTTTAATAATTGTTATTATCGCATTGAAATATTATCCATGCTTTTGCTGCACTGTCAATCACATGATCAAAACCCAATAGTTGTGGGGCATGTTTTCGAGGTGGATTATTCACGGCACCCTAATTCCAGTAGCACATGACCTCGACGCATAACTTCCCGATGGCTGGGGTGGTCTAGCCTGTCTATGTCCTTGATGTGCCCCTGGTGAGACCTCACGATCACCTCTATGCTCGGGTCGAGCCTGATGGCTTTTGTCCCAGCTTCAACTCCTAGGAATTTGGGCAGGCCTCTGAGGTGCCCATTCCCCAGCTTGGTTTCCACTAGTGGGTAATGGAGGATGCCTAATTGGAGATGGAGGTGTTATCTTGTTGTTCGCGGCTAGCCTCGCTGGTTTTGGATAATTATTCTGAGCCGCTTGTGGGGCAGCTCGGTTGTTCCCAGTAGAGACCGGAACCTCTCTTGGGTTGATTACAGTGTTCGCTCCAGCCCTTGTTGCTTGACCTTGTTGGGCTCTTTGTTTAGCCATCCTTGCCACAGTATACCTCGAGGTCATCCCCTAGTATTTAGTGGGGGCGTCTGCAATTCTGTTGCCCTCCTAATCATTTCTTTGTTTAGCCACTTGGCTTCAGCCAGAATTTCTCGCATCCTTTGATTCTCCAACTCCACCATTGGCACATATCTCTCGAGATTATAACAATAACCCTCGTTATGTGGCTTAGACCCCTGACTAGGTTCTCACGGGGCCAATGATACACTCCCTTCAGCAGGATTATCCCCATCATTGGTTGTTTGCCATGCCGTTGGGGACGTTCTTCCGTTTGAGGACTGTTTTCCACGGGGATTCTGGGATATTGTTGGCCATTTACAGATCCAAGGACATTGCCACCGGGTGTAGCCATTGCATGTTCAATGAAAGGTTGGAAAGAACATGAATTCTTAATGCTCTTAATGAAAGCACCAAATTGTTGATGATGTTTTTCGTCAACTAAAAACGAGAACAATTAAGCAAAATGTAAAGTTTAGCATGAAAAGAAGAACATAGATTTTTACGTGGTTCAGTAGTTAAAATCTGCCTACGTCCACGAGTAACTTTTATTAAGATCTATGTTAAAGCTTTTTGAGAGCGATTTCCCAGAGCCTTTTTAAGTACAAAATAGTGTTTGTTTACAAATGGCTAAACCCAGACTATTTATAGACTCAGTTACAAGAATTCTCCCTTACTCTTAGGGATATTATGTTACCTATATAAAATTTGAATTGGAACTACAAATCTGATAGATTAAACACAATCAATCACATTTATTGTAGATAAATATCCCTAAAAAAATAGGGTTGGTTACATAGTTTGAATTAATTCCCCTAATTATAGGGATTTCCTAATAGCATCTCCGTGTATTAATTTAGAGCGTCTTTAAGCTTTAATGCTGCTTCAACGTGCTTTCGAGATCACATGTAGCTTCGAGCTCATCGTTCCAGTTGTCGTTACCTCCTTGCTTGATTGGTCTTTCAAACTCATCTTTCGGAGGAGACTCTTGTTGCCTTTGAGCCTGCAACCCATGCTCAAGTGCAAATGATATGGTTCCTTGGACTTCATGTATATTTGTAAAAGTATAATGTTAAAACTTATTAAATCTGAACGTACACCTTACGAGCCTACATTTTGATGTTGTTTATTTATTCTTGGAATTCGGTGTAACATAGTGCAACTTAATAGTGTATATAAAGTTATTTATGTAAATATATATATATTGTAACACCCTAAACTCCAGGGACCGTTACGGTGTACAATTTGAATAGTGCTAAACTCGCTAATCGAGTCATTTGGCCATAATCGTGTAACTAAGTATGATTAATGGTTTAGGATTAAAATTTTTGGTTAAGATATAACGTTTCACCAAAACGTTTACTGTATACATTGGAATCCCAAAAATATAATTTAAATGTTAATTACAATAAAATATTTACAACCAGCCAATCTAAGCGGCAAAATAAGGGTTAACCCTAGTTCCTCTTTCAACCCTCGCCCGTGGCGGTCAAGTAGTCGCATATGTACACATTGTCACCTAAGCTCTTCAACTCAAGGATGGTCCAGCTTTCTTTTGCCTTTACCTGCACCACGTAGCACCCGTGAGCCGAAGCTCAGCAAGAAAACTCAATATGCTCATGAACAGTAATAACATGTCATCAAATCATAATGTGCATGCCTAGCAATAATAACCTTAATCATGCATTCAAACAAGTTCTGATAATGATGGGGTATTCATGATGAGGAATCCTGCCCTCCTGAATGGATGACTATCAAGTCAATCCTAATCAAATGAGTGATTTAACACTTTGTGGTTCTATTAACCATAATGAGTGACTGACGAGCAAGTCACTATGGGGCTCAACACCCACAGCCATGTGACTGATGATCATTATAATCATACAGAGCTTATAGCCCTGAACAGATGAGTGAATATCACTTCGAGGTTCTATTAAACCATAATGAGTGACTGACGAGCAAGTCACTATGGGGCTCAGCACCCACAGCCATGTGACGGCGCAATGAGTGGCTGATGGGTAGTCACTACGGACTCAACACCCATAGCCATGTGACGAAAAAGTCACCTAGGCCTTGTGGCCCTAGCTCTAATCCGATGAGTGACTGATGAGTAAGTCACTACGGGCCCAACACCCATAGCCATGTGACGAAGCAGTCACTTGGGCTCTCTGGCCCTAGCTTTAAATGACCAACCATAGGCTAGACAACCGCTTTTAGTTTTCATCGAACTTGAGGTCGGTCCGGCATTAATGCTCATTTGAGTCATTCAATGCAGATTTCGATTAGATCTAATCTTTGTCGGCTTGTGTTAAACACGCTAAGACCGTTCTTGACTTATTAGTCAATACCAGGTAACCAGTGCTCAGTACTACTGCCAAACTTGACTAATGAGTCACAGCTTCACAGTTAATACTGACACCATTTCCAATTCTGACTATTTAGTCAGTGCCACGCACAAGTAAGCAATGCTACCAGGCATATATTATATGTCAAATATTCAGATGTAGGGCATTCAGCATGCTTACTTAACAGTTGCTAGCATAATTATGATCATGCACAAACACAGAGACTCAAGCTCTGATCAATCTCATATTCAACATTCATGACATGCCCTAATCACATGTTTCTCGTGCATCACATGCATCACATATTGGGTGCAATTTTCTTACCTCTGGTTGGAGCGAGGAATAACAATTGAACGACCCTTGAGAATAATCAATCCTTTGATCCCTTAGCGGTCACCTAGTCATAACCAAATATAGGATTCCATCAATAGAATCAATCAATAAAAGGTTCCTGGACCAAGACCTAGCCTCCGGGACATCGAATCCTACTAAACCGGGTAGTAGAAACGATCCCGAGACCTAAGGTTTGAGTTTCCATGATCAAAGCACAATTATGCCGAAAAATGCCACTAAGGGTCGCGACCCTACATCCACCATGCCATGGCCCACCTCCCAAACAGAAGCGGCCACCCTTCAATTCATAACATGGGCCACGACCCTACCTTACCCATGCCGCGGCCCAACGACCTTCTTGCACCCACCTGCTTCTTCATCAAGCTTGGGCCGTGACGCTCTAGAACAGAGCCACGACTCCACCTGAAACCCAGCCAAAAACCCCTGTTTTTCCTCTTCGATCTCAATTCAAAACCTCACTAAAACACTTCCAACATCACAAAACAAAGGTCCCAACTATTACCACAACTTGTCTATCATATAACCAACAAAACCTAAGCTTTAAACCAATCAAAACCTCATAAAATTCTCATTCCTATGATCAAAACTTCAACCTCAAAACTAACACCAAGAACAGAGTAAGGAACTACGAAATTCATGGCTGAATCTTACCTTAAGCTCAAAATTAAACCTTCTTCAATGGTTGAACACAAGCAACCTCAAGCATCAATTTCCAAGCTTTAACTCTCAATTTGAGCTTCAAAATCCAAAAAGAAATGAGGAGAAGAGGATGAACGGGAGAGGAAGAAGAAATGCTCTGTTTTCTACAACCCTCTTAGTTTATATATATCCTTTAGGTCCAAAAGACCAAAATGCCCCTAGGCTCATATTCTTTCCTTAATAGCCCCCAAGGGTAAAATTTTCCTTTCCCATCTAATCCCGCTAATCATAATTAATGTCCTCCAATTCCCATTACTCCCAATATTCTCAAATGCTAATAAATCACATCTCATTACCATTTAATTACCGGCAATGTTCTAATCACTAAAATACCCCGAGACTCACCCCAAGCCCCGAAACTAACCCCGTCAAGACCAGATCGATAACTTGCATTCAAAGATCGTCTCATGCCGAATGGCTCGAACAAATCCACATATAATGTGGTATTATTCATACTTCACCCACATGCATGAAAATGCACAATTACGCCATCAACGGGCCAAATTACCAAAATGCCCTTATAATTAAAAATGGACCCATATGCATGCATTTATCATCATATCATAATATAATTCACATAACACATGCATATACTCATTTAATGATATAATAAATCAATTATGGCCCTCCCGGCCTCCTAATCAAGGTCCTAAACCTTATTAGGGATTTTGGGGCATTGCATATATATGGGTGCACTCTTAATGATTACTACCCATGGATGGTTACTTTAATATTAACCATTGGATTAAGATCAATGATCCATATTTACAGTTGTTAATTAATATTATTAAAAATAAATTTTGATTTTTCAAATGTTTGGAAGGGTTACTTGATGAAAAACGTGTATTTATTATGAAAATATAATATTGTAAACTTTTCATTTTTCAAATGCATGTTAATTTCTAAATATAGCTAGTGTCTCTCATTGATTGGAAATAACATTAATTATGGAAAAATGTACAAAAAAATGTTTGCCTGTTGGTGACTTGCTATACCAAGTCATTATGTTGCTACATCATCATAATTGTTAGTACACATCTATGGGTAGTAACCATTGAGAAGTCTTCCACATATATTTATATATATATATAAATATATATATATATATATTCGATTAGTTATCATTTGCAATGGAAAAAATTTACAAAATAAAAATAAATATGTACATAATAATTATTGATAATTTCGTGATAGTTCAGTTATTAATA
Organism: Humulus lupulus; assembly: GCF_963169125.1. NCBI lineage: Eukaryota > Viridiplantae > Streptophyta > Magnoliopsida > Rosales > Cannabaceae > Humulus > Humulus lupulus. Next base: position 77,070,640 of record NC_084798.1, on the reverse strand, counting down.
TTAAAAACATATAGGTAATAATTTTTTTAATAAAAAATTAATTTAATTTATAAAACTATTAAATATTTTTTAAAATGTCATAAAAAAAAAATTTATGTCATGTTTGGTATTGCCATAAATTAGGTGGTCCAGTTTTTTTTAAGATTGATTTACCATTTTTTTATATATAGTTTTATGCATTTTGAAAGAAAAAGAAATAAAAATAACTTTTAGAGACCTAAATGATACGATTTGAAAAGATTGTGAACTTAACTTATACAAAATCAACTTATGAGACTTAAGTGCTACAAAGTGTAAAGAATGAGGGCTGCAGTTGAAAAAAAATCTTAAGAATATGATATAATACAAGACAATTAATGCAATCTTATTGTTCAAAATTGGCCACAAATGACTCTTTTTTACACCACTCCATAAAATTGCCTATTTTTTTTCCTTATAAATACTTGTATTATAGTAAAATTCTCAAATTGTCCTTTATGAATAGTTTAATTGTTTCTAACTCTCACACTTAGATTTTTTTTCTTCCAAATTTCTCAATTCCAAATACTCTAATAGTCTCTTAATATATTATTCAAATATATATACTTTATTTATTCACGTTTTTATAAATTATTGTTGTTCTTCACTTTTTTTCCAAAAATAAATAAATTATTGCAAAATAAACTCATTACTTACCATTTTATTTAAATAATTAAGGAATAAACTCATTAATTATATTTTCGTTAAATAAGAATTTGTATCTACTCTGTAGGATATAGACTCATAGATATTTTATTTTTACTTTACTACATTGTAAACTCATTCTTTGAAATTTCATTAAAATAAATAGCAAATAGTAAAGTCGTTGTTTATAATTTTGTTATAAGTAAATAAAAAATAGTTTTTTTCGTAAGCACATAATATATGATAATGAAAACAATTGTTTGCAATTTTAAATTCAAACATAAATATATTTTTGAATATCTATTCCAATGAATGTGATTAATTTTCAATACAAAAAACTAAAATGATAAAAAAAACATAAATGTAAACTACTTATTTACAATTTCAAATCAACTCAAATATAAGTTGTAAAACTACCTACTTACTATTTACTATTTTAAATTTAAATATAATGTAAACAATTTGTTTACACTTTAATTTTTAAGAAAATGGTAAACTATTGTTATTGATTTTTGTGTACATTTTAAATTTCTTTTTTTAAGCGTAAAAAAAATACTTTGTAATTATTTGTGTGTATTTTTTTTACCTTAAAATACATATAAATTTGAAATCTTAATTCAATAAAATTTAATATATTTTTTAATACATTTTTTATAAGTTAAGACTATTTTAGTCAAATATTCTAAGAAAAAGGGTATAGATCTCTTTTTTTTTAAATACAGGGTAATTATGTGTATTAAGCATGAAAAAATAGTATTTATGTGGTTATTTAAGCTAAAGAGGAAGACTCATGCATCAATAGTACAATAGTATGTTAGTTTTACAGTGCTACAATATATAACATTCATTTGTTCTAAGTGAAGTCTCCATCAAGTAATAACTGGATTGGCATTATATTGCATTAGGTTTTTTTAAAAAATAAAATTAAAATACTTTCAAATAACTAAAGAGATGATATTGTTGACTTTTCAGAACTCAATTTTGATAAAAAAAAAAAAAAGACTCAGTAGGATGTTTCATAGGTTTTTTTTACATTCTTCTAATTCTTCCTCTCTAACCTCATTATCTCCCTCTCTCACTCCAATGTCGAAGGTGGATAGGAAAATAAGATGAATTTTAAAGAATTTATTTCTTTAATGTTTTTTATGTTTAGATTAAATCAATAAAATATGAAATTTTTTCTCTAGAAAAATGAAAACTTAAACATAGTATAATTTTATGAAATTTAGAACAATTATAAATACGTACAAAAGAAAAAAAATTATCTTATTAAATTTGTGGACATAAATTTTTTCAATTAAAATCCAAGATCTAAACAAAATTGACCGGATCTAAAAAAGATAAAAAAAAAAAAGCCAATTTCTCTTATATTGAGCCTAAAGTGATAAGTTGGTTGTAACGCCCTGGTTACCCCATAACAATTACGGTGAACGGTGAACCGGAAATTTGACCCGCTATCCGGGTCCTTTGGTTAAAAAACTTGTTCTAAGTGTTATTAACAGACTAAGGTGGAAATCAATAAAAGGGAAATGATATATTTTATTAAGTATATAAACTGTTCATGAGCTCATCAAAAACATTTACAAGTTGTTGGTAACACAAAATGGTCACTACTGTTTCAAATTTACAAACCCGCCGATCTAAGCGACAAAAATAGGGTAAAGCCCCTAGTTCCTCTGAGAACTCCTTGGTCGTGGTGGTCAAGCGGCCGCATATGTACACATCACCACCAAAGCTCTCCACTCAAGGCTGGGTGAGCTTTTCTTTCCCTTTACCTGCACCACATAGCACCCATGAGCAAAAGCCCAGCAAGAAAACACAATATTGCACATAAACATTATCAAATGAATATCGTTATAATCACACAGAGCTTATAGCTCTTAAACAGATGAGTGAATATCACTTGAGGTTCTAGAAAACCATACTGAGTGACTGACAAACAAGTCACTAACTTAACCAGAAGAGTGGCTGCTGGGTAAGCCACTAGCCATAAACAGATGAGAGACTGATGGGTAAGTCTCTAACTTAACTAATGAGTGACTGATGGGTAAGTCACACAAGTACTTATAGTATTCATCGAACTTGAGGTCGGTCCGGCATTAATGCTCTTTGAGTCATCCAATGCAGTTATCGATTAGATCTAATCTTTATTGGCTTGCGTTGAACACGCTAAGGCCGTCCTGAATTATAAGTCAACACTATGTGACCAGTGCCCAGTACCACTGTCGAACCTGACTTATAAGTTCCAACTTCACAGTTGATACTGACACCTTTGCCAAATCTGACTAATGAGCCAGTACCATGCACAAGTGAGCAAGATTTGCTAACCATTCAATAATCAATCCATGTCCACATTTGCACAATCAACATGCTTCATGAACAACCATGCATGTCACGTATGGGGTGCAGTTTTCTTACCACTGGTTCGAGCGAGAATTAATATAAGAACGACCCTTGAGAACGACTTGTCTTTTGTCCCCTTAGCGGTAACCTGGTCATAACCAATTATGGGATTCCATCAATAAAATGAATAACAAAGGTTCCCAAACCAAAACCTAGCCTCCGAGACATCGAATACTACTAAATCGGGTAGTAGGATCGATCTCGAGGCCTAAGGCTTGAATCCCCGAGCCAAAAACCCATTTCTGGCCAAAATTCCACTAAGGGTCGCGGCCCTCCTTGGCCATGCCGCGGCCCAACCCCTAGTTCAGCCAAAACTCTGGTTTTTCTTCCCCTGCGATTTCTCTTGGAACCAACCTTTCAAACCATGCTCAAACACCTCTCAAATAACCAATACAACCCCTAAACTTGATCTATATCACACCCTTAGCAAAACCCAAGTTAAACCCCAACCAAAACTTCCATCAATTCCAACAATCCACCACAAAATCATAAGCTGAAACTAAACATCAAAACAGAGCATACCAGAAAACTAATGGCTAGAAACTCACCTCAAACTCAGGTTGTGATGCTCTTCAATGGTAGAACACTCTCCCAAACTCCCAAGGTCTACTTCCCAAGCTTGAATCCTCAACAAGATCACAAAAATCACAAAGGAGATGGAGGAAAAGGAAGATATAGGTAAGCTTCAAGACTTGCTCTGTTTTCTCATCAATGATACAACCTAAAACAATTTATATCTATCCTAGGGGTAAAAAGACCATTATACCCCTAGGTCAATTAAGTGTTTCTAAAGGCTCCCAAGGGCAAATTTGTCCTTTCCAACCTATCTCATTAATCATAAATAACGCTATCCAATTCCTGCTATTCTCAATAATCTCAAACACCAATAATTCACATCTCGTTACCCTTTAATGCCCGGTAATGCTCTAATCATTAAAATCACCCCGAGACTCATCCCGAGCCCCGAACTTAAACCTGTTGTGACTAGGCTGCTAATCAATATTCCAAGGTCGTCTCATGCCGAATGGCTCGAACAAACCCACATTATAATGTGGTCTCAACATATATCACTGACATGCATACAAATATATAATTTTACCCTCAATGGGCCAAATTACCGTCACACCCCTATAATTTTAAATGTGGACCCACATGCATGCATTTAACATCATATTATAATATAATTCTCATAAACATGCATATTGTCATTTAATGGCATAATTATCACAAGTATGGCCCTCCTGGCCTACTATTCCCGCCATTAAACCATATTGGAGAATTCAGGGCATTAGAACTATCCCCTCATTACAGAAATTTCATCCTCGAAATTTACCTGAACAGCTCGGGATACTGACTCTGCATATCTGACTCCAGCTCCCAGGTTGCTTCCTTGACCTTGGTGTTTCTCCACAATACCTTAACCAAAGGTATCGTCTTATTTCTGAGGACCTTGTCTTTTCTGTCGAATATTTGAACTGGCTGCTCCTCAAAGGAGAGATCTGGCTCAAGCTCCAGATCTTCATGACTCAAAATATGGCTCACATCAGATACATACCTCCGAAGAGCTGAGACATGAAATACATTATGCACGGCCGACAATGCCGGAGGCAAAGCCAATTTGTAAGCCACTTGACCAATCCTCTCCAGGATCTCAAATGGACCTACAAATCTAGGACTCAGCTTGCCTTTCTTCCCAAACCTTCTCACCCCTTTCCATGGCGAGACTTTGAGGAAAACATAGTCTCCTACTTGGAACTCCACGTTCCTGCGCTTGGAATCTGCATAGCTCTTCTGTCTACTCTGAGAAGCGAGCATTCGAGCTCTAATCTTCTCAATGGCTTCACTGGTCCTCTGAACTACCTCAAGACCTAAGTATCTCCTTTCACCTTTCTCATCCCAATGAATGGGAGATCTACAGTTCCTACCATACAGCATCTCATAAGGTGCAACTCCAATGGTAGACTGATAACTGTTATTGTAGGAGAACTCTATCAAAGGCAGATACTTACTCCAAGATCCCCCAAAGTCTAGCACACATGCTCTCAGCATGTCTTCCAAAATCTGGATTGTCCTCTCAGATTACCCACCTGTCTGAGGATGATAAGCTGTACTGAACTTCAGCTGTGTCCCCATGGCCTTCTGCAAACTCCCCCAAAACTTGGAAGTAAAAGTGGGGTTCCGATCTGACACAATCAACCTAGGTGCACCATGGAGACGCACGATCTCTCTCACATAGAGATCTGCATACTGGTCAACTGTATAAGTGGTCCTCACTGGCAAGAAGTGAGCTGACTTGGTGTAGCGATCTACTATCACCCAAATAGAATCATGTTGACCAATAGTCCTGGGTAAGCCCACCACAAAATCCATTGTGATGTCTTCCCATTTCCACTATGGAATATCCAGAGGCAGCAATAACCCTGCCGGGCTCTGGTGCTCAGCCTTGACCTGTTGACAAGTCAAGCACTTAGTCACATACTTCACTACATTCCTCTTCATCCCTGGCCACCAATACAGCGATCTCACATCCTGATACATCTTCGTGGTGCCTGGATGCAAAGAGTAAGGTGTAGTATGACATTCATCCAGAATCTATCGCCTCAAAGCAGTGTCCAGCGGAACACATATCCGTCCCTTGTACCCCAACAAGCCTAACTCAGACACTGTATAATCTCTGGATGCTCCAACCAGAACATCCTCTCTGATCTTGATCAGTTGTGGATCACTCAGCTGACCCTCCTTGATTCTCTCCAACAGCGTAGACTGTAGCGTAATGTTAGCCAACTGGCCCACCAGCAACTCTATACTAGCTCTGGTCATGTCATCCGCTAACTCTCTGGCTATCAGCCTCATACCATGAATCTGTCCCGGACCCTTCCGGCTTAAAGCATCAGCTACCACGCTGGCTTTTCCTGCATGATACAGGATCTCACAATCATAATCTTTTACTAACTCCAGCCAACGCTTTTGCCTCATATTCAGATCTTTCTGGGTGAAGAAGTACTTCAGGCTCTTGTGGTCTGTATAGATCTCACAAATTCTCTCCATAGAGATAATGCCTCCATATCTTTAAAGAAAAAACCACAGCCGCCAACTCTAAATCATGAGTCGAATATCTCTTTTCATACTCCTTCAACTAACGAGAAGCATAAGCAATTACCTTCTCTGATTGCATCAAAACACAGCCCAAACCCTGATGAGAAGCATCACAGTAAATCACAAACTTCTCCTGATCTGTCGGAAGACTCAGAATTGGAGCTGTAATCAACCTCTACTTCAGTTCCTAGAAGTTGTTCTCACATTTATCTGACCACACAAATCTCTGACTCTTGCGTGTCAACTCAATCAAAGCACTAGCTATCTTTGAGAACCCTTCCACGAAACGCCTATAATAACCTGCCAACCCAAGGAAACTTCTAACCTCAGAAGCATTCTTTGGCCTTGGCCAATCTCTGATCGCTTCAATCTTTGCTGGATCTACCTTAATCCCTCCTTACTGACAATGTGTCCAAGAAAGGATACCTGAGACAACCAGAACTCACACTTCTTGAATTTAGCAAATAATCTGTGTTCTCTCAGTCTCTGTGGAACCAACCTCAGATGCTGCTCATGCTCTTACTCAGTCTGAGAATACACCAGAATATCATCGATGAAGATGATCACAAACTGGTCTAGATAGTCCTTGAACACTCTGTTCATCAAATCCATAAAAGCAGCAGGGGCATTAGTCAATCCAAAAGACATGACTAAGAAATCATAATGCCCATACCTAGTACGAAAAGCAGTCTTTGGTATATCTCCTTCCTTGACCCTCAACTGATGATAACTAGAACGGAGGTCAATCTTCGAGAATACCTTATTTCCTTGCAACTGATCAAATAGATTATCTATCCTTGGCAAAGGATACTTATTCTTAATTGTCAGCTTATTCAGTTCTCTGTAATCAATACACATTCGCAGAGAACCATCCTTCTTTTTCACAAACAGAACTGGCGCATCCCAAGGTGAGAAACTAGGTTTGATAAAACCCAAATCTAACAGTTCTTGCAACTGAACTTTTAACTCTTTCAACTTAGCTGGGGCCATTCTGTAAGGCGCTCTAGACACTGGCGCCGTCCCTGGTGCCAATTCTATCACGAACTCAATTTCTTTATGTGGTGGCAACCCTGGCAAATCTTCTGGAAACACATCCAAGAATTCACAAACAAGTCTAGTATCTTCTGGTCTCACTGGCATGACCTGAGTGGTATCAACCACACTAGCTAAGAATCCAATGCAACCTCTTTGCAATAGATCCCTGGCCCTCAACACAGAAATCATAGGAATGCGAGGTCCATGCACAGCACCAACAAACACAAAAGGATCCTCACCTTCAGGCTCAAAGGAGACCTTCTTCCTTCTGCAATCAATGGTTGCCCCATACTTTGCCAACCAATCCATACCCAATATCATATCAAAGTCAGTCATAACCAACTCTATTAAGTCCACTGATAACTCTCTGCCCTCCACTGTCACTGGCAAAGATCTGACCCATCTCTTGGATACCACTAACTCTCCAGTGGGTAACAAAGTACCAAACCCCACAACATAAAAATTACAAGGCCTACACAGTCTATCAATAATGCTACTAGCAACCAAAGAGTGTGTAGCACCAGAATCAATCAATACATTATAAGGGGTTCCAGCACTAAGAAGCTGACATGTAACAACTGAGGGAGACGCCTCAGCTTCTGCTTGAGTCAATGCGAACACTCTAGCTGGGGACGAGCTGTCCGCCTTCCTGGGTTCTTCTTTTCTTACTTGAGGGCAATCCTTCTTAAAATGACCTACCACTCCACACAAGTAGCAGGCCTTTTCCCTACACTCTCCCAAATGACGTCTCTTGCATCTAGGGCATTCAGGACGAGTCTTCCAGGCTTTACTACCCCCTGGATGAACCATTGTAATAACACGGGACCGCCTGTCAGGACCTGGAACTAGGAAGGTGTCAGGAACCTTCCTCTTCTGATCAATAGGGCCTACACCCCTACCAGAGCCCACAAATGGAGGAACTGTCCTCCTGAAATCATTTCTGGCTACACTGTCACACCAGATCTTGATCTCTGCACTCTCAGCTATGAGTGCCTTCTCAACCACCTGTGCATAGGCAGTAACCCCAGCCACAGTGGTGATACGAACATCACGGGCTAACCTGGGTTGTAGCCCCTGGAGGAATCTCTCTCTCCTGGTCCCATCAGTGGGCACCAGTTCCTTGGAAAACTTTGCCAAACGATCAAATTTCAAGGTATACTCAGTGACTGAAAAACTTCCCTGAAGTAGCCTGATGAATTCCTCAACTTTAGCTGCCCTGATAGCATCATTGTAGTATTTTTCATTAAACAAGGTCTGAAACTCCTCCCAACTCAGGGCATTAACATTCTTGGTCTGGGTAATTACCTCCCACCAAATCTGGGCATCTTCTCGAAACATATAGGTGGCGCAGGCCACCCTCTCATTACCAGTTACCCTCATGAAGTCAAGGATAGTGGTAATCATGCTCATCCATTGTTCTGCCTTTGCAGGATCTGCGCTGCCCTAAAAAATCGGAGGTTGTTTCTTCCTGAACCTTTCATAAAGAGGTTCCCATTTATTTCCTACCTCAGGCAGCTGCTCTACTGCTGGCACCGACACATGAGGTGCCTCTGATACACTGGCCACCGCAGGCACTTGTTGTTGTCTCAAGAGATGAAGCTCTTCTCCCTGTTTCAACACTGTTGCCTGCAAGTCATTAAACAACTGCTGCTAGTTTGTAGGAGCTGGCTGTGGAATCTGAGACTGGTCATTTTCCTGACCCTGACTGTTATTATTATTATTCTGGCCCTGATCACTCTAGCCAGCTGAAGTATCGGTCTGCCCTGGATTCATTCTTATCTGACACCTTGCTGGAATAATGATCAATACGGCCAGTCAGGTAGTAATAACTAAACCTCTTGCTGCCTTACGGTCCAAGAACAAACAGACAATTATCATATTCCACAGTCATTCAATTACACAAGCAGATACATGTTTATAGCATTCAGCACTTAGCATGTATCGCATAATAATTCGTAAACAACCATACTAATGAGTATGTTCCAGCAATCCCAGTACTAATTAGCACACATTTGCTGAGGATATAGTATTTCAGGGCACAGGTTCAACATAGTGTCTCATGCATACAGGTAAAGCACATATACTATATTTAAGCAGTTATGCATATAACCACATAAATAGTTACCAAACCATGAGTCGAGCTTGACTTCAGTGATGTGTGTACATGCCCAGCCAGTCTACAGGAACCTTAACCTTGGCATGCTCTGATACCAAGTTGTAACACCCTGGTTACCCCAGAACAATTACGGTGAACGGTGAACCAGAAATTTGACCCACTACCCGGGTCCTTTGGTTAAAAAACGTGTTCTAAGTGTTATTAATAGACTAAGGTGGAAATCAATAAAAAGGAAATGATATATTTTATTAAGTATATAAACTGTTCATGAGCTCATAAAAAACAATTACAAGTTGTTGGTAACACAAAATGGTCACTACTGTTTCAAATTTACAAACCCGACAAAAATAGGGTAAACCCCCTAGTTCCTCTGAGAACTCCTTGGTCGTGGTGGTCAAGCGGCCGCATATGTATACATCACCACCTAAGCTCTCCACTCAAGGATGGGTGAGCTTTTCTTTCCCTTTAACTACACCACATAGCACCCATGAGCCAAAGCCCAGTGAGAAAACACAATATTGCACATAAACATTATCAAATGAATATTGTTATAATCACACAGAGCTTATAGCTCTTAAACAGATGATTGAATATCACTTGAGGTTATAGAAAACCATACTGAGTGACTGAAAAACAAGTCACTAACTTAACCAGAAGAGTGGCTGCTAGGTAAGCCACTAGCCTTAAACATATGAGAGACTGATGGGTAAGTCTATAACTTAACAGAAGAGTGACTGATGGGTAAGTCACACAAGTGCTTATAGTATTCATCGAACTTGAGGTCGGTCCGGCATTAATGCTCTTTGAGTCATCCAATGCATTTATCTATTAGATCTAATCTTTATTGGCTTGCGTTGAACACGCTAAGGTCGTCCTGACTTATAAGTCAGCACTATGTGACCAGTGCCCAGTACCACTGTCGAACCTGACTAATAAGTCCCAACTTCACAGTTGATACTGACACCTTGGCAAAATCTGACTAATGAGCCAGTACCATGCACAAGTGAGCAAGATTTGTTGAGCATTCAATAATCAATCCATGTCCATATTTACACAATCAACATGCTTCATGAACAACCATGCATGTCACGTATGGGGTGCAGTTTTCTTACCTCTGGTTCGAGCGAGAATTAATATAAGAATGGCCCTTGAGAACGACTTGTCTTTTGTCCCCTTAGCGGTAACCTGGTCATAACCAATTATGGGATTCCATCAATAAAATGAATAACAAAGGTTCCCAAACCAAAACCTAGCCTCCGAGACATCAAATACTACTAAACCGGGTAGTAGGATCGATCCCAAGGCCTAAGGCTTGAATCCCCGAGCCAAAAACCCATTTCTGGCAAAAATGCCACTAAGGGTCGCGACCCTCCTTAGCCATGCCGCGGTCCAACCCCCAGTTCAGCCAAAACTCTTGTTTTTCTTCCCCTGCGATTTCTCTTGGAACCAACCTTTCAAACCAAGCTCAAACACCTCTCAAATATCCAATACAACCCCTAAACTTGATCTATATCAAACCCTTAGCAAAACCCAAGTTAAACCCCAACCAAAACTTCCATCAATTCCAACAATCTACCACAAAATCATAAGCTGAAACTAAACATCAAAATAGAGCATACCAGAAAACTAATGGCTAGAAACTCACCTCAAACTCAGGTTGTGATGCTCTTCAATGGTAGAACACTCTCCCAAACTCCCAAGCTCTACTTCCCGAGCTTGAATCCTCAACAAGATCACAAAAATCACAAAGGAGATGGAGAAAAAGGAAGATACGGGTAAGCTTCAAGACTTGCTCTGTTTTCTCATCAATGCTACAACCTAAAACAGTTTATATCTATCCTAGGGGTAAAAAGACCATTATAACCCTAGGTCAATTAAGGGTTTCTAAAGGCTCCCAAGGGCAAATTTTTCCTTTCCAACCTATCTCATTAATCATAATTAACGCTCTCCAATTCCTGCTATTCTCAATAATCTCAAACACCAATAATTCACATCCCGTTACCCTTTAATGCCCGGCAACGCTCTAATCATTAAAATCACCCCAAGACTCAGCCCGAGCCCCGAACTTAAACCTGTTGTGACTAGGCCACTAATCAATATTCCAAGGTCGTCTCATGCCGAATGGCTCGAACAAAGCCACATTATAATGTGGTCTCAACATATATCACCGACATGCATACAAATATACAATTTTACCCTCAACGGGCCAAATTACCATCACACCCCTGTAATTTTAAATGTGGACCCACATGCATGCATTTAACATCATATTATAATATAATTCTCTTAAACATGCATATTGTCATTTAATGGCATAATTAAACAAGTATGGCCCTCCCGGCCTACTATTCCCGCCATTAAACCATATCGGAGAATTTGGGGCACTACATTGGTCGTAAAAATGAACCTGTACGCCCTGATTTTCCCACGGGCTGATTAGCAAGCCGAGCTTCAGCCTAACCATGATTACCTCATGATCTTCCCCAGGGCTGGAGCTTCTGTCGTAATGTCGTTCCTTCTTAGCTCGAGGAAGCCCCAAGAGCTCGCCTTCACCGCCCTAGGCCGGGGCAGGGATTTCGAAAGCCGAAGACCGAGCTAAGTATGCAGCTCGTGGTACGAGCTGGATATGGAGGCTGTGACCCTTTGTGAAGTCAACACATACAAGGTAAACGTGCATATATCAGACATCACGTGTCTGATATCCCCCTGACCTCTCAGACACGCAGCAGGAACGTGTGTGTTCAAACACCCACGACTGGGTTGGACCATGCGGCCCATTACCTCCTTACCTATTGATTTGACCACACTTATGTGTCACGTTTAGGAATTAATCATGAATGTCACAGAATTGATACGACAGCTAGGAAGGTCACGGGATGACCTTCTTACCAACTTCTAGGTGCCTTCTCCTATAAATATGGAGACCCTGGGAGTTGATAGGGGTTGGAAAAATAATCTCTTGTAAGAAATACTCTGTAATGAAATACTCAGTATAGATCAATAATATTGACTAGTGGAGAAGAAGGATTTTAACCTTCGAACTACTTAAAAAACGTGTCTTGAGTCACCTCTTTCATCCTCTAAGATCATATATCTATTTCGGTTCACCTTGAGCACTAATCCCTTTCTCTTCTTCTCTTAATTACCTGTTGGCGAAGAACCGCGTCAACAGTTTGGTGCTTTCATTGAGAGCAAGTTCGATTAGTGCTGCTGCAAACATCCAACTATGGTGACTACTCGGTCCAGGCATGGTAACGAGACAGAACAACATGATGGATAGGAGGCTCATTATACTACCATCCCTGATGAGCAAGTTCCTGAAGTCTAGCAGCGGCCAGGAAAATAGCCGGTGGGCCAAGATGATACCGGTAGTTCGGCGCCTCGGCCACCTAATCCGAACCCATGTTATTATACTGCGGTGGAGATGGAGAATGCTCAACTGAGGAGCCATTTAGCAACAGCTAGCCAGCAAATCCAGGGTATCCTGGCTCGATTACCCCCTCTCACAACCGGCGTTAACGTCGGAGAGAGACAAGGCAAGGCTCCTAAGTCTCGTCGGGGTAACCGGTCCAGGCATAGCCATTCAGATAAACTTTCGGCAGCCAACTCCACCCCTTCATCACACCATCGAGAGGAAAACTTCGAGGAAATGCCTAGGATCGGACAACAGCAATACAGCCGTTCGGTCAGGACATCAACTCCTAGCTCTCAGCCATCCTCGAGGACGCCCAGGAGAGCTCGAGGAGATTCCCGAAGGAGATCCGGGGAGGGCTCGCGACGTCAGCCCGTCCCCGACGACCGTTCTGCGCCTCGTCCAGATCGCTCGGCGCGGGATCAACAGGTTGGCAGGGCCGAAAGGCCCCCACCAAACTTGATCCGTCCAGACGGAACTAGGATCGCCTCCCCAGTCAGGCATCCTCCATCTCCGATCCGATATCCGTCTCCTCCTCGGCTCGTCCGGGACATCCCAGCCTATGGGGGTAGTAGGAGAAACCCGCCATCAGCTGGACCTTCCCGGCGTAGCAGGGCGCCAGGGGAAAGCTCAGGTCGTCACCACCAAAGGCGGACTCCAAGCCTATCCAGCAGGAGCCACTGGACCGGCAGTCGCCGAAATGATCTCTTTGGGGGAGACCTGCTTCAGCGGTTAAGTTCGGCACAAAGTCACCAGACCACCCAGGGAGGTGACCTGCGAGATCGCCTCAACTCTCATAGAGGGGACAGAGCAGGAGGAGATGGCCAGGCTCGTTCAGGGGGGGTTCTTTCCGGAGTACATAACAGAGGGAATGTCCCAAATAACCTATCTCAAGATAGGAGGGGCAATAACCCACCAAATGTGTACAATGGATCCGGAGCTGTTGAACAGCCCCGGAATAACCAAGGACATCAGGACCAAACCCTCGACCGCCTGACTCAGATGGAGGAGCTGATGAGGAAGCTCGTATCAGAAAAAGAAAAAGACGAATATGATTCGGGAGACGAGATGGAACTCTTCGCCCCCAATATAGCATCAACGGCATACCCATCTAGTTTCCGTATGCCTCACTTGTCAAAGTTCAACGGGGACGGAGACCCGTCGGACCATTTAGGGATGTTTAACACCCTAATGATGGCCCATAACATTGGCCCGGAGCTGAGATGCCTGATCTTCCCCTCCACACTGACTGGACCTGCTAGGCAGTGGTTCAAGCAAAGTAAAAGACAGTCAATCAGTTCCTGGAAGACCTTCTCAGCCGACTTCAAAAGGGCATTCTGAGACTCCCAGGCCGCCCGTATTCAAGCCGACTCCCTAGCTAACGTGAGACAGCAGCCTGGTGAGACTCTGAAGGCCTACCTGAGCAGATTCGCGAACGTCGCTGCTCGGGCTAGAGACGCGGATGATAGCTCCAAGCTCATGGCCATGAGAATCGGAATCCTTGTCGGAGGAGACCTATGGAAGGATATACAGAGGAAGGGAGTCAGCTCAGTCAACGAATTCCTTAACAGGGCCCAGGAATGGATAAACTTGGAAGAAGCCGAAGCCTCAGCTGCGGGAACCAGCTAGGTTCCCGATCAGCCTGCGGGAGTAGGGACGGAGGTCGTGGCAACGACCCCAAAGGTCACACAGAGAAACCAGCCCGGCGGAGGCAAAAGAAAGGGCAATGGCGAAAACAGTCAGCACGACCAAAAGAAGAATAAGTCCGTAGATAAGTTTAAGCCCGTTTTCACGACGTATACCGAGCTCACCCAGTCCAGAGAGAGTATCTTCTTGGCCAACTCTACTCGGGTCCCTTGGAAGAGGCCGGAGCCATTGAAGCACCACAAGGGAAAGAGAGACACTTCCAAATTTTTTCGTTTTCATAACGACATTGGCCACAATACCGACGATTGTAGGCATTTAAAAGATGAGATCGAGACTCTCATATGAGCCGGTCCCTTGGTTCAATACTCGCGGAACAGGGTCCCAGCGAGTCGACCTGCTCCAGAAGCCCCAGCCGGTCAGCCCGGGTCTCGGGTAGATCAGGATGTCCCTCCCCCCATGGTCGGAGGAGAGATATCCACCATCTCTGGAGGACCGCACATGGCTGGCACGAGCAGAGGTGCCCAGAAGAGATACGTGAATGAACTAAAGGCTCACAACGGAGTGGGGTTCGTCCCGGAGCAGCGCCAGTCAAAGCAGCAGCGATTGGAGAGGCAAGCAATCATTTTTACGGAGGAAGATGCAGGCCATGTCCAGTTCCCTAACAATGATCCCTTGGTTGTAGCAGTCCAGCTCGCCAACCGGAGAGTGAGGAGGGTACTAATAGACAATGGGAGCTCGGTGAACCTCCTATTCCGATCCACCTTAGAGAAGATGGGTTTGACCGTCGCCGAGCTAAAGGCAACCTCCATGATGTTGTATGGTTTTTCGGGAGAAGGATCAACGGCGATAGGGACGATCGAGCTGGTGATCACCCTAGGGGAAGAATCTCGGATAGTCTCCAAACTACTCGAGTTCGTGGTCATAGACTGCCCCACTGCTTACAACGCCATTTTGGGCCGACCTACGCTCATAGCTTTCAAGGCTATCACTTCCATTCGATACCTCGCCATGAAGTTCCCTACTTCAACAGGAATCTGCACTATCCAGGGCGATCAGCTCGCTGCCAGGGAATGCTACAGCATTTCCATGAAGGGAAAATCTAAACCCGGGCAGCTGGCTATGGCCATTCTGAGTGAAGAGGAATCTCAGGAACCCTCAGCGGACCCTGAGATTGAAAAACCTCAAAGCGCCAAAGGGGGAAATGTCACTTTAAGTGAGGATATTGACCCCCGAGTAGGCGAAGACAGATCCGAGCTCCAGGCTATTGAGGAGCTCAAGGAGGTGAACCTTGATCCACAAAATCCATCACGGATGGTCAAGCTCGGGAAAAATCACTATGGCAAGAGGAAGGCGGAGCTGACTACGTTTCTGCGGGCTAACTTAGATGTATTTGCCTGGTCCCACGAGGACATGGTGGGGATTAGCCCGAGTGTCATCATGCACACGCTACATCTGGATAAAAGCATTCCTGCCAAGTCTTAGAAGCAAAGACGTTTAGGAACAACCCGGGCTGAAGCCCTAGAAGAAGAAGTAGCCCGGCTAAAAAAATGTGGCTTTATCCGCGAAGCCAAGTTTCCAATTTGGGTCGCCAACCCCGTGCTAGTTCCAAAGCCCAACGGAAAATGGCGAACCTGCATCGACTTCTCCGACCTGAATAAAGCCTGCCCCAAGGATTGTTTTCCATTGCCAAGGATTGACCAGCTGGTGGATGCCACGGCGGGGCACGAGCTCATGTCCTTTATGGACGCGTACTCAGGCTACAATCAGATTGCGATGAATCTGGCGGACCAGGAACACACCAGCTTCATGACCCCGACTAATGTCTATTGCTATAAGGTCATGCCGTTCGGACTGAAGAATACCGGAGCTACCTACCAAAGGCTAGTAAATAGAATGTTCGCGGACCAGATCGGTAAAAACATGGAAGTGTATGTTGATGACATGCTAGTCAAGTCAAAGACTGCCGATAACCATGTTTCCGACCTGGAAGAATGTTTTAAAATACTACGAGAATACGGCATGAGGCTCAATCCCCAGAAATGCACTTTTGGAGTCGCGTCAGGGAAATTCCTGGGGTTCATAGTCAATACCCGAGGAATCGAGGCAAACCCCGAGAAGATCAGGTCACTGCTCGAGCTTCCTCCGCCCAGGTCGCGGAAAGATGTCCAAGGCTTAACAGGAAGAGTGGCAGCGCTCAACCGGTTTATTTCCAAGTCAACCGATAAGTGTTTGCCCTTCTACAACATGCTCCGAGGAAACAAGAAGTTTGAATGGACAGTAGAATGCGAAAGCGCATTCCTCAACCTGAAGGCACATCTAGCTGAACCGCCCGTGTTATCCAAACCCAAGGCAAGAGAGCCTCTTTTTCTCTACCTGGCTATCACTGAGGATGCAGCTAGTGCCGTACTAGTACGAGAAGAGGACCAAGCTCAGAAGCCAGTCTATTACATCAGCAAGAGACTTCTCGGGGCAGAATCACGATACCCACTGATGGAAAAATTGGCGTTCTGCCTAATCACGGCCTTGCGAAAGCTCAGGTCGTACTTCCAATCTCACTCAGTACACGTCATGACCGATCAGCCTCTAAGGCAGGTTTTGCAAAAACCTGAAGCATCAGGACGTTTGTTAAAATGGGCGGTCGAACTCAGTCAGTTTGAGATTTTCTACACTCCACGAACTGCTATAAAAAGTCAGGCCCTCGCCGATTTTGTGGCAGAATGCACGGGATTCCAGGAGAATCCAGCAGAGGGCTCACCTCAGGTCACCTCGCCCCAATCGTTGTGGAGGATCTTTGTGGATGGTTCATCCAACGAGAACGACTTCGGGGCCGGAATCATTCTGATATCCCCCGAGGGACATAGATTCCACTCGGCGCTAAGGTTCGGATTCAAGGCCTCCAACAACGAGGCGGAGTACGAAGCTTTGTTGGCCGGGCTGAGGATGGCCAAGGAGTTAAAGGAGAGCTCCGTACAGTGCTTCAGTGACTCCCAGCTTGTGGTAAACCAGGTTCTGGGTGAGTATCAGGCGCGGGGACCCAAGATGGCCGCCTATCTGGCAAAGGTAAAAGCCGAGCTGTCCGCATTTGAGCGAGGATCGATCGAACAGATACCTCGGGAACAGAACGCTAATGCAGATGCTCTTGCCAAGCTCGCCACCTCGGGAGAGACAGAAACCTTGGGGTTGGTGCCAATAGAATTCTCGGAAATACCAAGTATAGAAGAAGACCGGGCGGAGGTCGAGATGGTCGACGCCAGGCCGACCTGGATGACCCCCATTCTTGAATATCTCGTCGAAGGCAAGCTGCCTGAAGGGCGTAACGATGCACGGCGAATCCTGTATCAAGCTCCGAGATATAAATTGGTCGATGGGGTGTTGTACCGACGTGGGCATTCCCTACCTCTCCTCCGGTGCGTTCTTCCAACTGAAGCGAAGGCCATCCTGCAAGAAGTTCACGAAGGATTCTGCGGAGACCACACCGGGGGGCAGAGCTTGGCCTTAAAGGCTCTCAGGCAAGGGTATTACTGGCCAACTCTATCCAAAGACTCGATCTCGTACGTGAAGAAGTGCGACAAGTGCCAGCGATTCGCTGCAGTTGATTGAGCTCCTCTGGTCGAGCTGAAGATGATCTCGTCCCCATGGCCGTTTTCCCTTTGGGGGATAGACTTGGTTGGCGCCCTCCCCATTGGAAAAGGAGGGGTCCATTACGCCGTGGTAGCCATCGACTACTTTACTAAGTGGGATGAGGCAGAGCCGTTGGCAACGATAACATCCAAAAAGGTGCTTGACTTCGTGGTTAAAAGCATCATCTGTCGCTTCGGCCTGCCCAGGAAGATCATCTCCGATAACGGCACTCAATTCGACAGCGACTTGTTCACCGAGTTCTGTAAAATACATGGGATTGTGAAAAGTTTCTCCTCTGTGGCCTATCCTCAGGCTAATGGCCAGGTCGAAGATGTCAACAAGACCCTAAAGGCGAGCCTCAAGAAAAGATTAGATGAAGCGAAGGGGGTCTGGCCAGAGCAGCTCCCCCAGGTCCTATGGGCATACCGGACCTCGCATCAGACTCCTACGGGTCATACTCCCTTTTCCTTAACCTTTGGGAGTGAGGCAGTCCTCCCCGTGGAGATAAAGGTTCTATCGCATAGAGTCCAGTCTTACGACCAAGATCGAAACCATGAGCTCCTGTGCCATTCCCTTGATCTGGTTGAGGAAAGGCGAGAGGATTCGCAACTCCAGCTCGCCCATTATCAGCAGAAAATCACCCGCTACTTCAACACCAAGGTCAGAAAACGCGCCTTTAGCATGGGCGACTTGGTCCTGAGGAGAGTTTTCCTCGCCGGAAAAGATCCGAAAGATGGAGTTTTGGGACCGAACTGGGAAGGACCATACCAGGTCATCGAAGTCATCAAGGAGGGAACTTATAAGTTAGCTCGACTTGATGGAGGGGCGGTCCCGCGGACTTGGAACGCCATCCACTTAAAGAGATATTATCAATGATCCACTTGTAAGGCCTGGAAGGCCACTCTTTATGTATTAATGAAAATCAGCTTTTTACGCATATTTGCAAGTATAATCTTAAAGTAACCACGAAAGACCCATTCCTAGTTACTTGGGGGGCATATGGTACCTAGATATAACCAGGTCTCCTTAACGACTTAGATGTTGATTCTTATCAATTGACCATCGTTTTCTTAAAAACGCGAGATATTGATAAGGGTTAACGCTGACTAAGTCCTATCCTGGTTTTAACCGGGTCATAAAACTTAGAAGTTAATTTAAGTCTATTGATCGTTGTTCTTCTTAAAGAGCTCGAGATATGGATAAAAGTTAACACGAACTAAGTTTTTAAATTGAGTTCCTGGTTTTAACCGGGTCATAAAACTTAGAAGTTGATTTAAATATATTGATCGTTGTTCTTCTTAAAGAGCTCGAGATATGGATAAAAGTTAACACGAACTAAGTTTTTAAATTGAGTTCTTGGTTTTAACCGGGTCATAAAACTTAGAAGTTAATTTAAGTCTATTGATCGCTGTTCTTCTTAAAGAGCTCGAGATATGGATAAAAGTTAACACGAACTAAGTTTTTAAATTGAGTTCCTGGTTTTAACCGGGTCATAAAACTTAGAAGTTGATTTAAATCTATTGATCATTTTTCTTCTTAAAGAGCTCGAGATATGGATAAAAGTTAACACGAACTAAGTTTTTAAATTGAGTTCCTGGTTTTAACCGGGTCATAAAACATAGAAGTTGATTTTAATCTATTGATCGTTGTTCTTCTTAAAGAGCTCGAGATATGGATAAAAGTTAAAACGAACTAAGTTTTTAAATTGAGTTCCTGGTTTTAACCGGGTCATAAAACTTAGAAGTTGATTTAAATCTATTGATCGTTGTTCTTCTTAAAGAGCTCGAGATATGGATAAAAGTTAACACGAACTAAGTTTTCAAATTAAGTTCCTGGTTTTAACCGGGTCATAGAACTTAGAAGTTAATTTAAATCTATTGATCAATGTTCTTCCTAAAGAGCTCGAGATATGGATAAAAATTAACGCGAACTAACTTTCTCAAAAAAAATTATTGTAACCAAAGAGCGAAAAGGCATGAAAAAGCGTAAATTAAGAACGTCAAAGCAAATTGTCTCGAGCTGAAAACACCTCATGCAAAGGTTACATAAAAAAAATACTTAAAAATATTCAAGGGAAAAAGAGAAAAAATGCCCTAAGCTCCGTCAGATGGCCCCTGGGAGGTCGTTGTCTCACCCTGCTCCGCCGCGCAAAAGCCTTCCCCAGTTTCCGAAGGCGGCGCCTCTTTCTCAAGGCTAGCTTGGAACTTCACCAGCAAGCGCACC
This sequence comes from Humulus lupulus, assembly GCF_963169125.1. NCBI lineage: Eukaryota > Viridiplantae > Streptophyta > Magnoliopsida > Rosales > Cannabaceae > Humulus > Humulus lupulus. Next base: position 77,050,424 of record NC_084798.1, on the reverse strand, counting down.
CAAAGACTCGGTGAGATGAAAGAAAAGTCAGCCTCCGGATTGTAGGCCCAGCAGTGATAGAACAGATCTTCCATGGACTGCTCCGAAGTGGTGCGTTCGGCCTCCAGGGCGGCCTGGATCTCAGTCTTCGCAGCCTCGAGGTCTGTCCGCGAGGTGGCAAGGGAGGTCTCGAGCTCTTGGACCTTCGAGCGGGTCTTCTCCAACTCAGCCTTCGAGGTCGCCAAGGCATCTTTAGTCGCCTTAGCCTCCTGAAGAGAGGCCCTGTGCTCGGCCCTCATATCCTCGAGCTAAGTTTTCGCCCTGATGATGCTCCGGTGAAGAGCGACGACGCCCTGCGAGAAATGAAAGGTAAATTGCCTTAGAGGAAAAATAGGGCAAAGTGTAATGGTAAAAGCTTTAAAGAAAATAGGGCAGCTTACCGTTAGGGTCATGCTCATTGAAGACTCCATTACGCCAACCGGGCTCATTGTCTCAATAGCCCGGAGTTCCTTCTCGGTGAACTTGTATATATGGCTGACGGCGTAGTTCGCCGACTCATACACCGTTCCCCGGAAGGCCTCTGGGATCTTCTCCAAGTCCTGGGGATTGACTGGGATGCGTACATCGGAGGTCACCACGGCTGAAGTCCCGAGCTCCATTCCTGCGTCCTGGGTGGTGGCTGGAGCTCGCGAAGGTGGTGGAGGCATTTGGCCTGCTCCTGCAGCAGGAAGAATCGCTCCCGCGACCTGGTCTGCCAGGGTTTTCTCCTTCTCCTTTGCCGGAGACTTGGTGGAGACCCCAGCGGCGCTCTTGGACGCCTGGAGCCTTTTCAGTCTTGGCCCGGCTGAGGGGTTCCCCCCGAAGACTGCACCTCGCAGGCTCTCCTCGGACTGAGACATCTCTTCTGTCAAAACAAAAACATGGTTAGTACAAGTTAGCAACCATGCAGAGACAAAGACAAAGGGTTAAAGGTAAAAAGTATGCGAATACTAAGGGAGCCCTACCCCCCGAGCTGGAAGAAGAACCTAAGACGATTACTTCCCGAACTGGCGCAAGTTCTGGGTCCGGGTCTGACTCAGGGCTAGATTCTCCTACTTACTGCCTAAGCCCCGGAGCTAAGATACCCCTCCGGAGTGATGGCCATGAGCGGAGGTTGGTCCCATACTCCTCGAATAGGATCGACCTAAAGGCTAGGGTGTTATCTACTACTACGGTACCCCTAGGTCGGCTATCTTGGTAGTCCAACACGAGCCGATCGACGCAGTGGAGTAGGGTTGTGTCCAGGTCTGGATCACTTCGGTGATGATGGACGAGCTGTCGGGGGTTGAATCTAGCTAGCCGGGGGTCGGCAATGGCCCTATCTAAGTTCCTAAATATGTAAAGGTTACCTTGGCCCGAGGGACCCGCGCCTGCTCCGGACTGGATCCTCTCTTCGTCTGTTATCTGGGCGACCTCCAGCGCCCGCTTCCTGCTCCTCACAAGTGGAGTCTCATCCTCCTCGTCCTCGTCCATCGCGACCTCCTCCACGATGATGGGCATAGAGGAGCGAACTAGGGGAGGCCCCCAAGGCCTCCTTAGATTCAAAGTCTGATTTGGGAAAATCAGCTTACAAGCCACCATCGTCTCGTCCGTCACGAGCACCTGGTAGTCCTTCTCACTGGGGGGCAAGCCCACCAGTGTCTCGTATTGGGCCCCGAGGGTCACAGATTTCTCTGTCCTCGCGAAGATGGCTGCAAGATTAGTCTGAGTTAGAACGGGGTACGGGAGGAGCTAAAATGACACTTAAAGTACGAGCTAAGGTCGGAGAAAACTTACGAGGACGATTGAAATAGTGATGCTTGCAATTTTGGAACCCAGTTGACATGAAGAACTGGTCCTTAAAGTCATTAGGGTGGCTGGGTAGCTCGATGACTGCCACTGTATTGGGAAACCGGGTTAGATAGTAAAACCTGTCGCCTCTCCCACGCTGGTCCGGGCTGGCTTTGAGGCAGAAGAAATATAAAATGTCTGTAGGAGTAGGGACCTCTCACTCGTGCTTCTGGTACAAATACCTCAACCCTGCCTGCAGACGGTAGGAGTTGGGGGGGAGCTGAAACGGGGCCAACCCCACGTAGTTGAGGAAATCAGCAAAATACTGATCCAGTGGAAGGAAGGCCCCTGCCTTAAAGTGTTCACCGCTCCAGGCCGCGAACGACTGGTCGAGCGGTGCACAGCTCTGCTCGCCATCTGAAGCAGGTCGGGCCACTACGGATGCTTTCCCCAGGGCGATGTTGTGGGAAATGAAGATTTTGTTAATCTTCACCTGGTCGGTTATCTTTGAGACGATCCTCTCCGCCTCAAAGAATGCATCAGGGGCCACCTCGACCTCCTTCTCCACTGCCGGCCGAAGCGGGGGATCGGGGAGCTAGGCATCGCCGCCTTTCCTCTGTCCTGCTGGGAGGCCGAGCTGCTGACGTTCTTCTGTGGGAAATTCCTCTTTGGAGCCATCTGGTCGCCTAACGAACAAAAGAAAACATTTCAGAAAAGGCGACCCAAGCATGAGGAAAAAGCAATTATTATTTGCACGAGCTGAGGTAAGCCCAGCCCGTGGAGAGTGGGACCACGCAGTTCGATGAACACGCGCCTGTGCTCCCAACAGATCCCCGAGTACTCGGGATTCGTGTGTCAGGAGGGTTAGGATAGAATTTTCCTTGGGGGGAAAGTTTCAGTAGGCAGAAAATTGCAAAACCGCCTGTGAGGCGTGTTCCCTAAGCTACCCGGTTTTGCACCTAAAATTACCAAAACTCCTACCCAGAAAATTTTCCCCAGAGAAAGCATCCTAAAACCCATACTCTAAAATGGTTTCCTACAGCAAAGATACCCTAACCTAAAAAGGGCTTTCACCCTCCGTATCCACAAAACCCAGTAAAACCTTGCATGCGGCTACAGTAAAATTTTTACCTATGCTACAGTGGCATATATTTTCAAAACACACATGGTCAGGAAACTTACAGTGTGTGGCTGGGAGGTGGATGGAGGTGTCGCCTTGGTAAAAGTTTCGTCGGTGTATTGGCTTCCAAAGCTTTGAAGAAATCTGTGCGCCTAAGCTTCTTGAACGCTGAAAGTAGCAGTAACAGAGTAGAGGGTTTGTTCTTCTGAGATAAAGAGAGAAGAAGAAGAGAAGTTTGAAAAATTTCAAATGAAAGGGTGGCCCATGCGTAGGGTGGCCACCCCTTTTTATATGCGTAAAGGATCACGTGTAGAGGGCCGTTGGATGGCCCTGATGAGGGATCCGAGGCCCTCCACTCGAAATACGAAACGACGGCTGGGCATAGGCTAGGCCATTAAATGCAGTTCTCGTAAGACGTACCGTCACCACCCACGATGTTCCACGTATTAGGCACCTGCGTAAAAAGTGGAATACGAAGAGTTCATGGGGAAGTCTGAAAGCCCCTGCTGTGGTCTTATATACGGCGTGATATACCACGAGCAGGAGCTTGGGGGGCAGATGTACACCCTGATTTTCCCACGGGCTGATTAGCAAGCCGAGCTTCGGCCTAACCATGATTACCTCATGATCATCCCCAGGGCTGGAGCTTCTGTCGTAATGTCGTGCCTTCTTAGCTCGAGGAAGCCCCAAGAGCTCGCCTTCACCGCCCAAGGCCGGGGCAGGGATTTTGAAGGCCGAAGACCGAGCTAAGTATGCAGCTCGTGGTACGAGCTGGATATGGAGGCTGTGACCCTTTTTGAAGTCAACACACGGAAGGTAAACGTGCATATATCAGGCATCACATGTCTGATATCCCCCTGACTTCTCGGACACGCAGCAGGAACGTGCGTGTTCAGACACCCACGACTGGGTTGGGCCGTGCGGCCCATTACCTCCTTACCTATTGATTTGACCACACTTATGTGTCAGGTTTAGGAATTAATCATGAATGTCACAGAATTGATACAACTGTAATGCCCTACTACCTTAGAGTCGTTACTTAGTGAGTTTAAAACAGAAATCGTGCTTTTGACTGAATCTACGTGGTTTCTAAAACCAAAAGTGTGTCTAAACCAGAATTTAAGGCTGTACCCTTTGAAAATGTTTAGTTTCATTGAAAAAATTAAGTATCAAACATCTGGGATCCCAAAAATAAGGTTTACAAAATATTTACAACTCAAAAATAGATTTACACCAGGTTAACTATCAAAAGAATAAGTTAATACAGCCATATACAAAATGCCCCCAACCAAAGCAGTCGGGCAGGCCGAACATGTACGCGCCGCCCCCATGCTCTCCATACTCATGGCCGGTTGACTGACTCCTTGCTTTTACCTGCCACACAGAGCACCCGTGAGCCGAAGCCCAGCAAGAAAATCCAAATAGTACATAACATATGCATAGTGTATAGCTGACATAGTCCACTGATAAATAGGAAAACCATCAGACTAAACAAGCACGGCCATGTTGCCCCAGAGGCCTTACCAAAGCCTGGGGTCTCGGTCCTCACCGTCAGGATAAATCATGTATCCCTTGGGTCCCACCCTGGCTATAAGCACCCCATGTGCTGAGTGTTACTTCCGGCCCCAAGGCCATACCCGGCCTTTGCCGCTCTCGGCCTTAGCCGTTCATTTCATTATAATTGCACGCATAATACATTTCGAAATAATCATTCAAACATATAATAATTCATTCAAGGTCCTTCATTTGCAAGTAAAACAATCTAGGGCCATGCCCTGCAATAACACTGTGGGCCCATGCCCTAATCCCGGGTGTTACGGTTTTCTTACCTTTAAATTCGGTAGCCTTGATCACCTGACTCCTTGAGCACGATCCTACTCGAGCCCTAGCGCTTACCTAAGAAAAATTCACAAGTCAAAGTCATCACCAAACCTCAAGTCCAAAACCTAGCCTCGGGACCAATCCCGAGCCCCCGGGAAGTCCTAGATCCCCAAAACAAAGTGGTGGAATCGAGCCCCGAACCCTAGGTCAAAATCCCTTCACAAAAGCCCAAAAATCCCCTCTGTGAACAGTGCAGCGCTACAGCGCTCTAAAGAGGGCGCTGTAGCGCTACAAGCAGAACCACCCCTCCAGAAACAGGGGCTAGCGCTACAGCGCCCCCTGACTAGCGCTGTAGCGCTAGTTGCAGACCAGCACTACCCAAAAATCGCTTCTTGCGATTTCCTTCAACCATTTCAACCCCAAACTTGCCCAAACCTTTACCAAACCCAAAAAAAAAACTTAACCACACCTCACACTCATCCCAAGCATCCCAAGAACTCAGCCCCAAGCTCAAGCAACCCAAAACTCAAAATCTAACATAATGAACCCAAAAACCAGAAATTCATTCAAACAACAAAGATAGGGTCTTAGAAATCATACCGTGGGTGGAATTTCGACCTTGAATTGAACCCTAGACCTCCTTAGCTTGCTCCATTACAACCTTGACCTGATTTCCCCAAAAATCCCATCCATTTAACTCAAAAACACAAACCAGTCAAGCCCTAAAACAGAAATCCCCAAGAACTTACCTCAAATTTCTGATGTGATCTTGCTAACCCCTTGCCAATCCTCAAGTCTAGCTTAGGATCCTTGATGCTCAGCCCCTCTCCACTGAGCTTGACTCCAAGAAAAATGAAGGAAAATGGTTGGGAGAGCCACAAACCGATTCTTTGGAACAAAAACCATTCAGCTTTTCTCTTCTTTCCTTTTTTTTTCAGCCTATAACTCTTTTTCTACAAAATCCACTAAGTATAAAGCCCCCCTTTAATTCATCTCTTACAAGCCTAAAGACCAAAATTCCCTCCCTTAATAATTCTAAACCTTTATGCCCATAAAGGGGCATTTTAGTCATTTTTCCCAAATTCCACTAATTCCTCAAGTGTTCCAAATAATTCCCGCTCGCTACCCATTACCTGAATAATCACCTAATTATACATTCCTCATCATCAAGATTAACCTCAATATATTTTCCATATTCTCATTTAAACTCCCCAGGCTTAACCCAAGCCGGGTATAGATTCCCGCTTTGACTTTTCCGCTAACCCGCTCATTCTAGGATCGTCTCGAGTCACAGATCACAGATATCAACACGGTCATGCCCAAAATGGTCAAATTACAAATATGCTCAATCAGGTCTACATGCATACTAATTCACATAGTCATGCATCACAAATAATCAAATAGTCATATAACGTGCATTAAATCATAATCATGCATTAAATTCATTAAAGTCACACACAAAATCCCATTATGCCCTCCAGGCACACTAATCAAGGCCCTTAAGCCTTATTAGTGAATTTGGGTCATTACAACGACAGCTAAGAAGGTCACGGGATGACCTTCTTACCAACTTCCAGGTGCCTTCTCCTATAAATATGGAGACCTTGGGAGTTGATAGGGGTTGGAAAAATAATCTCTTGTAAGAAATACTATGTAATCAAATACTCAGTATAGATCAATAATATTGACTAGTGGAGTAGAAGGATTTTAACCTTCGAACCACTTAAAAAATGTGTCTTGAGTCACCTCTTTCATCCTCTAAGATCATATATCTATTTTGATTCAACTTTAGCACTAATCACTTTCTCTTCTTCTCTTAATTACCTGTTGGCGAAGAACCGCGTCAACAGAACCCATAAATGGTTACTATCTAAAGTAGTACTATAACATCAATAATAAAATATGCATGTATGTAAATATAGAAAGATTTTTAGGTAGGTGAATTTTTGTTTGGCACATGGGGAAATTGTGAACCAATTTTTTTATATGACGATGTACATTATAGTTATAGTAGACATTATACCAGTTTTCGAGAAGAGAAATTTAGTATAACTTATAGTGTCAAAATCAAAATACAAACAGTCAGTTCTACATGTGCCTATTTTTTTTTAAATGTGTGTGAAATATACTATTTGAACCCTGATTTCAGAATTTTAAATTATTTGTAATTTTTCGAAAAATTGATGGTATGCTTACTATAACTATTATGTACACCATCATATATATAAAAAATTATAATTTCTCACGGTGCCAAAATAGAAACGGCCCTACTAGTCGGGAAAAAAATAGTACTCCTGTCAAAGAAGCTACCAATAAATATATATTATATATAAGAAAAAAAGAGTATCAAGTTTGTTGGCACACAAAGTTATCACAAGATCATAACACATCAAAATAAATAGCAGGAAGTAAGTCCTTAAAAAAAAAACAGGCAAATATACAAGAGGTATGCAATGATCACCTCAAATCCAGTTACAAAAGGGTACTCGGATAGAGCCTCAGAAGAAATCTTTATAGCCAAAGGAGGGAATACATTAGTCCCCTTATATACAAAAGAAAAGAAAACATAAAATGTTAAAAATTAAGCCCCTGCGGTCTCTGAGTCATTTGAGGAGAAGCCTTAACTTTGTTTGTTTTAAGTAGTCAGGGTGCTCCAACCAGCTTAGTAAAAAAATGTAACTTTGATATTGAATGAGATTCATTGGCGTTTAGTCTTGTTAGGATATCAAAGTCTAATTCATTTCCATGTTCCATCTTGAGAAATAGCCTGATCAAAGTACTAATTAATATAATTTTCCATTTCTTATTAAAATAAAAGTTCATAGAAAGTGTTATATTAAAATATAGCAAAAATGATACTAATTGCAATGTAAGGCTGAAACATATCTCAATCCACGAACAAAAAGATTTTCATTACTTAGGAGCGTATAAAAAAAATATACAGTATCTAGATTTCATGAGTAGGCACCATTGCCAAGATGTATGAACTGATTCCACCAAAGAGAGAATTGAATTTGACGGTTCAACCCAATTAATTTTAATCTAAATCTTTGGAGAAATGTAATAACACTGCATATAAAAAGTTAACTCAGCCAGAAAAAAATCTCCTCCATGACTGCCAAGGTAGAAATCCACCTAAAACAGAAAACATATTATTATAAAAAATTGGAAAAAGTATAATTTTAAAATAGTAAAGTTCTAAAATAGTATAAATTCCCCCTAAAATAAAACCTTATATTTCATCTCATTTTATGACAATAAATAAAAACATGTGCAGACTGTATGGAATCAGTACCACATCCAGGGCAGCGTACATAGTTTTCTTTTTTCAAAACCAGCCCTGACCCTCCACACACCTCACAACTTGTTTGAGCAATCTGCCCAATTATATATATAATGAGTTGATTAAAACAAATAAATCAGAAAAATAAATAAACAAATACACATTATTCATGTCAATGCTTGATATATGTATGTCACATACGATTCTTTTGCTGAATTCAATCCCAGCCACCACAAAAGGAGTCACTCCAGCTGCAACAGAATTATAGGGTTTTTAAAATCAAAAGAAAGTTCACTACATATAATCCCTGATTATTTTTTCTGGGTTAGATATTATCTCGAAAAAGCTTAATTCTAATTTACACAAATTGAACCTCAGTTTTCTCAGCATCCAAACAGAGATATTGATGTAAACAAACCATGATGACATACCTAAAGCTCCCACAGCAATCTGCCAGGTAAAGCCATCAGGGGCAGGATCAGCTGCTGCCGAGAACTCAGTAATGACTGCAACCTTCCTCAGTTTTGAGCTCTTGTTTATTATCAAACGGTTGTGATTAACTCTTGGAGTAAGATTGATTAGGGTTGATGATGATATTGAGTAGCCTTTAAAGAGAGTGGTGGTTTTTGAAGTTGGTGTGAGCATGATGGAAGACATAGTGGCTTCCAAGGCGTGGAGTTTGATTCGTGGGAGTTTGTATCAGAGCTAGAGTGCCATACGCCCACAAAACTGGGACTTACCTACCACCGCTTTAAGATCGGCCACGTCGCTTCTATGGCTTGGGCTCGCGCCGACCACTCGTGACTCAATCATGGAATGTTGATGTAGTTATTTTTAATTTTTTTTCAGGTTTCTTATATTTTTACCATGAATTTTGATTAAATACCAACTTTTTTTAATTAGATTAAATACTAATTTTTATTTAACGAAAATGTACTTACAAACTTGATAAATTTACATATTAATACACTATTTATTAAATAAATACATACATAACTCCAAGAAATTAATTAACATATATGTGTCTGATATTATAAAAGAATGGCATAGATTTATACCCATTTTTCATTGATCGTAAACAATATTATCTAATGGACTGAAAAAATGATAATGAACACAGTGTTGAATTACCTTGCAACTTGAGAGAGCGGTTATGCGACAGAGCTCTATGGTTGTTGATGATCGAACGAGCAACAATCAATTCAATTGTAGTGGGGCACAAGATGAAAATAATACATTAAATATGAAGTTAATTACAATTCTCCTTCTAGCAAAAAAAAAAATTATAATTCTGCTCCTCTAGTTTTCATATTTTGAAAGAGTAACATAATAGTTTCATTATCTACAACATCACAAAATTCTTTGTCGATGTATACAACCAAATTGTCATTCATCCATTAATCTCCCATTCGGTTGCCTAACTTGTTCTTCACAATATTCATAGGAGAAAATAACCTCTCAACTGTAGTTGTAGCGATAGGTAATACCAACGCTAAAGTTAACAAACGATAAACCAACAAATATACCTTATTCTTTCTTGTTCCAACAATTTGTTTTGCAAGATCACCATTGCCTTTCAAATCTCCAAACTCTTTACTTGTGTGCATATCAACAATATAAGTCTCAAGTTGATCATCAAGTGCCAAGAGTTGAAAAGCAGAAAAATCATGTCGATAAAACTCAACAAATCGAATCAATTTTTTCTTGTCAAAAGCATAGAATAAATCAATAGGAGACAAACATGACATGCATACAACTAATATAGTATTCATCTCATTGAAACGATTATTTAACTCATTAGGTGTTCCTGCTTTAAATTAGGTAGACGAATTATCAAATTAATAAACCCAACAATTTATCACACGGATCTGCACGACTTACACACCAAACTGTGTGACTTATGTTCATAAAGAATAGATTGCCAGATCAATTAACTCGATGGTTAATCTAGTAACTTATAACAGTAGTTGTCTTTTGATACGATCCATAATGCATACTATCTCTACTTCAGAAATCTTTGAAGGAAGGATTTAGAAGAATGTTTTTGATAATAAACACTCTCATATTTTATTGCTTAGTAATTCTCTGCCTTACACAAAGAGAGACAATGGCCTTATATAGCCATGCACTCAAGCATACAAACTTAACCAACCATAGTCAAACCTAACCAATCATAGTTGGGACCAGATAAGGGATAAGATTCCCTGACCAAAGCATAAAGTAAAGCATACAAGCTAAGGGGGTGTTTGGTATGGGGTAAAGAAAAGGTGGGAATGAGAATCTAAAACCATTTCTATGTTTGGTTCAAATTTTAAGGGGGTAAAGTGATTAATTTGTGTAGATCCCACATCTATTTTAAAGGTAAAGTGAGACCTTTTGTACACAAGAGTTTAATATTACCTCCATCTTAAACTCCTCTACACTTTCCAAGGCAACTCAACTACTCAAAACAAACACCCCCTAAGGGATAAGATTTCCTGACCAAAGCAAAGGCTAAATGACATAATATTTATTTAAAAATCATTTCATGGCTGGCCTCGAAGTCAGAATTATATGTTGGATCCTCGTGGAGTGGGTTCCATCTTGTCGGTTCTTCTTCATCCTGATCACTACCAGTTGGAGGGCAGGCCTCGTATTCTGTATATGTCATATCCCATTCTTTTCCTATGTGCTGGAAGAGACAAGGATCTTGCATATCTAGAGTGTCGGCATGTGGGTCTTGAGAATCTTCAAAGTAATTATTTTTTCGAAAAATTACTCCTTCAGTGTTGGTCAATTTGTATAGTGACAAATATTTTTTCTCTAAAGTTTCTTTGAGTTTAATGGCCTGATTTGTTTAATTTTCTGCAATGTAGAAGGCTTCAAGGGATCTTGTTATCTTGCAAGTATAGCCAGGAGGAAAGTTTCCCAATGAGCATTTTCTTCTGGCTTGTGCCATAACTCTGGAGGTATAGTCTGATTTTTCTCAAACAAACTTTTTTGGATGTCCATGTATTCTTGGCCCCCAAGACCACATAGTGGCTCTTCTTTTGACCCACAGACATTGAATGTTGGATTAATAATTATATTCTGTTCTGCATCAAGTTTGGCATTAAGACTAAGAAAGAGAACAATATAATAGTTCATTAGACTGGCAACATTTGGGCTTGATGGGTAGATAAAAGTAGGCCTGCCATTATGAACTTTTTTCCATTCAGCTGATAGAATATCTTTCCATTTTTCCAATGGAGCAAACTAGGAAAGAATGTCCATTTGGACTTGGTAAGCCAGTTTGAACCTTTCTTGGCCACTGAATGATTTTATTGATGTGTGCTAGGCTATAGTTTGTACATCGACAACTATTGTAAAAACACTGGCCAAATACCAGAAGAAGTGAGATACTGGTTTTGGTGTAAAGATAGCATCTCGAAGAGGTAAGATTTGAGAAAATGGATACTTTGGATGGATTCCAAAGACATTTTGTATAGAAGGTCTGAGTTTTGAAATCATACAATTATGAAAAAAGATTGCTATGTGAGTTGCTCTTTCTTTTGCTGATTTGTGGGACTTCTTTGCTGAGGAAAAGATTGAATGTGTTTGATAGAAGAGGAAGAAGACATAATTTATGGGGATGGTTTTTGGTGAGTATCCTGAGGCTACATTTATAGCAAGGGGTGATCTGGACAAGAAATCAGCCACAATATTGTCTTTACCTTGGATGTGTTTATTATCAAAAGAGTAGTTGTCAAACTAAACTGCCAATCTCAAAATTTGAGCATTTGTCGTCTTGGTTTTCTTGAGACCGATCATTCCTTTTGACGCGACAAAGTCCGTTTCTACCAAGAAATGATGACCAATCAGATGGAATTCGAATTTCATAATGGCCATCTTTATTGCCATTAATTCTTTTAGGGTAGAATGATAGTGGAGCTGAGAGTCATTAGAGTAACCACTCTTGTATCAACATATTTTTCTTTTCCTTGTTTGGTCATGTTCAAGTAGGACAACTCTCCAATATTGATCACTAGTGTTGACTCGCGATTTGGCCAACGACACATAGTCAAATGTACGACAAAGTATAAAGCAAGAATGAGAAAAATGATCTAACGGAAAGGAAGGAAAACACCCAGAAATTATAGTGGTTCGGCCCCAAAGAATGGTAATGGCCTACGTCCACTTAGTGATATTGTTATTATTGAATCTCAAAGCAGTGATCAAAGAACTAGGGTTCTTGAGTTTCACCAATTTTGAATGTATTACAATAGGACGATGTACAATTCACTATATCTCTCTTTTCTCTCAATATTTTGAACAAAGATTCCAGAATCAAAAGTTCAAAAGTCCCTTCCTTGAGCTATTTCATGCATATTTATAAGCTCAAGGAAGGTTACACATGGAAACGTGCCCTATCTTTCCTTGATAATCGCATATCAAGATAATAATGAAGAAATATTCAACGCAGTTATTATAAGATTATAGCTTAAGAATGAAATAAATTAGGTTATACGACCAGCCTGGTCGTATTAAAAATTTATCCTGACGATGCGATGTGCTTCTGGTCGATAGTCGAGCAGTACTTTCACCACGTGTCAACCACGTGTGAGAAATTCTCGCCACGTCATCAGCAACTGTTTTTTGGGTAAACAACTAGCATTTGTCTGCAAGATTCGTTTTTCATTAGAAGGAATCTGTAAAGGTGGTAGTGTCTACATCATCTACTTTAGTTTTTTGACTGCTACAGTTTGCTCTTGTTACCATGGTGGAGTTTGCTTTTTAAGCATGTCACTGAGTGGTCTTGTCATTTCCAAAAGTTGATGAAACGACCCAAAATCACTATTAAGGCTAAAGGGCATTGATTAGCGTGTCGGGATGACATACTTGGTCTATGTATGATTTAATTTTTAAATGCATGATTATTTGATTATATGTGAACAAATATTTAAATGCATGTTTATGAGTATTAAATATGCATGTGGGCCCTGATTAGTTTAGAAAGGCATATTTGTAATTTGAACTTATTGATGGTATGATTTTGAGTTATGTGCAGTGTTTCCGGCATGAGGAGATCCTGTCCCGCGGTATCATTCGAGAGTCACGATTGTGGTAAGTGATGTTTAGTTGAGGTGGTAACCATTAGTAACCTTAGTGTTAGTCGTATTAGTGAAATAAGAAGGGAAAAGTGGTATTTTTGCAAAGAGTGAAAAGGACTAGGCTACCCTTGAGGTTTAGGAAGGAAATGTTTTGAAGGAGGGGTAGAAAGGTCATTTAGGCTTTAAATGAGATAACCCACAGCTGAGGTTAATCTATACGTTCAAACTTCTCATGACTTCCATAAAAACTTTTGGTTCAATTTTGAAGAAGAGAGAAACAAAGCATAGGTCTTGAGAGCTGGTTTTTGAAGGAGGTAAGGAGTGAGATCAATTTGAAGAAGAATTTGTAGCCATACATACTTAGAAATTTAGAAATTTGGGAAGAAGCTGTGAGGAACTTGAGCTTGGGACTTTTAGTGCTGAAGCTTAGAGTGGTATTGGGGGCAGCCTATGGTCGAATCTCTCTTTGAGGTGACTGCTTGGTTTTTGGGACAGGATCGTACTCGAGGGGCTGACTCTTGAATCTAGTGCAAGTGTAAAAGGTAAGAAAAATGCACCCTTATGTGACTGCGTGGGACTGAGATTCCCTGTATTTGAATGAATATGTTGTGTGATTGTGATATGCCATGTGAGCATGAAATAAATGGCCTAAGAGTGCTGAGAATGATATTTGCGCATAGGACGCGACTCAGCCATTGGTAGCTGAGGACAGCTAAATAATCACTTAGCTCGGCTTAAGCAGGCCAGAGTCAGTGGGTTTAACACTGGGCTCGACCTAAGTGAACCGAAGACAGTGGGTTAAATTGTAATGACCTAACTACTCTAGACTTTGGACCATTAATGAAAACTACACATAGACCCTAATCCTTAATAGAACTTACAACTGAAAAAATCATAACTTTATTAAAACTTGTAAAAACAAAGGTCAAACTTACATAAAATTTAAGTTAGGATATGGGATCCCATTGTTTTAAAAAGGAAAAACATAACTTAATTGTAATAAAAAGAGATTACATAAGTGCAGAAAAATACACATAAAACCATAATAAAGACTTCATCTTCAAATCGAAACTCTCGTCTCTTTGAATCCATTCCGCCTCAATACACATTCCCAAGCATCCAAGAACCTTTCCCGCCACTATAGCTATTTTCCTGCACATATAAACATAAAAGGAATAAGCCTAATGCCCAGCAAAGAAAAATCTAACATATAACCATATACATAAAAATTCATAATGCAACATAAAACATACTATAACACTTATGTCACATAAATACTATAATGGCCATTATTACTTGGGGTCCCATAAACTAAACAAGTCATATGCCCATTAGATTAGTGGGGTCTTGCTAGCTAAGCAAGTCATATGCCCATAATCTATTTGGGGCTTGTTAGTTGTATAGGTCATATGCCCAAGTCTACAAGCATACTTAACATAGCATTTTTCATAACACACATTCATAAGATAACATATAAAATCATATAGCACATAAATCCTATCCTATTTTCCTTACCAAAATAACCGGGATATGAGAACTGATTTGGGACCTTGGAACACTCCTAAAAACCATTTATAATAGGGTGAGTATATTGAAGAAAAGGGGATGAAAGTGATGAAGGAACTATGCTATCAAAATATACTTACCAAAAACCTTATGCTCAAGAACTTAGATTTCCTATCCAAGAATAAAGAATAAAGTTAGGGGCTGAGTAGAAAACTATAAGAACTTGAAGAAAATAATACCAAATGAACTAGAGTTTTGGAATACCTTGAATGCTTTATGACCAATCTAAACCTTGAACCGAAATGTATTATAAACCTTACTTCCCAAGTGTTTGGTAAGCTTAAAAATGATTAAGCTTTTAATCCCCAACCCAAGTGTTTACACTCTCACAATAACCTAGCAACTTGCAGCCTCTGAACTTAGCTTGATGAATGAATGAAAAATGCTTGGTGCTAGGTCCTATTTATAGAGTTCTAGGAATAACAATCTTCTTTTTGGCTTTGAATAAAAATAATAAATTTAATTGAAAATATTTGAATATCCTTCAGCCAAAGGCTTAGGAATCGGTCAAATTTTTCAGAGAGATTTAAGGATTCAAAGCTTGATTTTTAAAATAATAAAAACAAATAGAATCCTAACTTCTAACTCCCTAAATCTCGTAACTCTAAACTCCCCTTCAGTAAAATCAATATATCTGGATCTGTAGAACTCCGATTTGGACTCACTTTATACCATTAGAAAGATAATTAAATTATCTACAACTTTCTAGAAATACTATTTTTCGAAATTCATAACATAACTGGGTCAAAAACAAGTCAGAAGTTATAGTACCCTAAAATTACGAAAAATCTATTTACATCCTAATCCACAAATAAATAAAATTATGAAAAATATCATGCTCCTATCAGATTTTGGTGAAGACTAAGTCTTATATTTCTCTTATTTTATCATTAAAATAATAATTTCTTAATAATCATACATATGATAAGTGTTACTATCTTATTGGATCTATCTAAACCTTATAATATAACAAATATCACCATCAATATGAGTCAGAAAAATCAAACCTTAGGTTAAAATTAATATTCTTAAACTATAGGTTAAACTTAGAAAATCTACAAGTGTTACTATGAGTATCCAATTAAATCCCGGTCTGAACCAAAAATCCACAGTCATAAAGATAATACTATTATTACTATTATACTACTATCTAACTTAGCTAAGTAAAGTTCTTGGAGTCTACATAAATAGAGGGTGCGGCCTAAGGGCGTCGACCTTGAGTATTGTATGATGAATATTTATATGTTATCATTGTTGTATGTTTTTTATAGTTTGTTTAATGTTGAGATGAATGGATTATGAATAATTGATTGACCTCTCTAATTAGATGACTGTTATGGCATGCTAAATACCTGGTTAGCAGTTTTATGGATTATTCGATTGTCTGTATTGTTGATGCTCTGCATTATGGTTTTCTTGCTGTGCCTTGGCTCACGGGTGCTATGTGGTGCAGGTAAAGGCAAGGGCAAGGTTGACCAATCCTTAGTTAGAGAGCTCTGGGGGCGGAATGTACATAGTCAGCTGCTCGGCCACCATGGTCGAAGGATGGTATAGGGATAGGAGAACTTAAAATGCCTCTTTTGCCATTAGAGTGGCTTGTGATTGCGCATAACTTTTGAAATTTTGTAAACTATCCTTTAAACCCTGTTTTGCTGGGATCCCATGTATCAAACGTTTATTTAAATGTAATTTATCTATTTATGACCAAAATCTTTTAAGCCTAATTTGATTATGGTTTTAGTGTCACATTTTTAACTAAACGACTTGATTAGCAAGTCTTGCACCTTTATAAACACACAGTGTAACAATCTTTGTTAGCCAGGGCGTTACAACTTGGTATCAGAGCATCCTAGGTTTAAGGGTTCCTGAAGACAGACTGAACATGTACATTCGTCGCTAAAGACAAGCTCGACTCAGGGTTTGGTAATTGTACATTCGTGTTTATATGTTTAAGTGTTTGGAAAGAAATATGAATGTTGTTATCTATTTGATTAATAGGGAGCATAAGATACTGATAGGGCCTGGCCCTTGACTGTTGTGTGATGATAGTGGGGTGTGCTTATTAGCATTGTTGTTGCATGTGGATGAATATTTGGATAAACTGTTATATCTTCATTACTTGTGATTAGTTGTGTTCCAATGGTGATTCATGGAAAAATTGTTACCCTATCATCATAGTCTAACCACCGAGTCATTGATTACAGATTAAATTGGATAGCTATGCGTCTAAGGAGATCTATACGACTAGCGGGCACTGGGTCTGAGGCTAGAGATGATGACCAAGGCCAGAACCCTCCACCAGTCCCTGAGAACTGGCAACAGATTATGGCAGACATGAAAGCCCGGCTTCAAATCCAAGAAGAGCATATCCATCTTCTAAGACAGCAGCCTCCGTCATGGAGTGCTGCATCTATTGTGCCACCCGCAGTGGCACTAGTTGTTCAGCCATTGGAAGTTGGGAATAGGTGGGAGCGTTGTATGAGCGGTTCAGGAGACAGCATCCTCCAACTTTTGAGGGGGGACCAGATCCACTAAGGCCCAAACAGTGGATGAGTATGATTACCGCTATCATGGATTTCATGAGGGTAAAAGGTAATGACCGGGTGGCCTGTGCCACATACATACTGAGAGAGGATGCCCGCATTTGGTGGGAAGTGGCATCACAGATTAGAGATGTTACTACTCTGGGTTGGGATGGATTTAAGGATTTGTTTAGTCAGAAGTATTACAACGTTGTCGTCAGGGCAGAGAAGGTGAATAAATTTGTGGGATTGATATAAGGCAACATGACAGTTACAAAGTATGCCCTGAGGTTTGATAGACTTGCGAAGTTTGCACCATACCTTGTGTAATGCCCCGAAATCCCTAACGCGGTTTAATGGCAGGATTAGTAGGCCGGGAGGGCCATAACTGTTTAATTACGCCATTAAATGAATATATGCATGTTTATGTGAATTATATTATAATATGATGTTAAATGCATGCATGTGGTTCCACATTTGATAACATAGGTGTTTTGGTAATTTGGCCCGTTGAGGGCATAATTATATATTGGTATGCATGTCGGTGATATATTGTTGAGACCACATTATAATTTGGGTGGTTTAAGTTCGGGGCTCGGGATGAGTTTCGGGGTGATTTTAATGATTAGAGCATTACCGAGAATTAAAGGGTAACGCGATATGAATTATTCGTGTTTGAGACAATCGAGAATAGTGATAATTGGAGAGCGTTATTTAGAATTAACGAGATAGGAGGGAAATACCAATCTTGCCCTTGGGAGCCTTTGGAAACCTTTAATTAACCTAGGGGTATAATGGTCTTTTCACCCCTAGGATAGATATAAGCCCTTTATGGCTGTAGAAATGAAGAGAAACAGAGTATATTCAAGAGCTTACCCGTACCTTCCTTCTCCTTCATTTTCTTTGTGATTTTTGAGCCATTGTTGAGAATTCAAGCTTGGGAAGTAAGCATTGGGAGTTTGGGAGAGTGTTCTACCATTGAAGAGCATCACAATCTGAGTTTGAGGTAAGTTCTAGCCACTAGTTCCCTGGTTTGCTTTGTTTTAGTTTTAGTTTTAAGCTTTTGGTTTAGATGTGGAAGGCTGGAATTAATGGAAGTTTTGGTTGGTGTTTAACTTGGGTTTTGATGAGGGTGTGATGTAGATCAAGTTTAGGGGTTATATTGGATGTTTGGGTGGTGTTTTGGTTTGGTTTGGAGGGTTGGTTTCAAGGAAAATTGCAAGGGAGGAAAACAGAGTTTTGGCTGAAGTGTAGGTTGGGCCGCGGCATGGCTAGGGAGGGCCACAGCTCATGCTGGGTACTGAAGGAGGCCGCCTCCGTTTGAGGGGCGGGCCGCGGCATGGCCAGGGACGGCCGCGGCCCTTAGTGGCATTTTTGCCAGAAATGAGTTTTTGGCTCGGGGATTCTAACCTTAGGCCTCGGGATCGATCCTACTACCCGGTTTGGTAGGATTCGATGTCTCGGAATAGGTTTTGGTTTGGGAACCTTTGTTATTCATTTGATTGATGGAATCCCATAATTGGTTATGATCAGGTAACCGCTAAGGGACAAAAAGACAGGTCGTTCTCAAGGGTCGTTCTTATATTAATTCTCGCTCGAACCTGAGGTAAGAAAACTGCACCCCGTGTATGAGACATGCATGATTGTTGTTGAGGCATGTTGGTTGATAAATGTGGACGTTGATTGCATATTAAATGCTAGCGAATATTGTTTACTTGTATATAGTATTGGCTAGTTAGGGATACTGACCTAAGAGTCAGAAACGGCATAAGCGTCCTGAACGCAGGGCCGAATGAAGATTAGATCTAATCAATATCAGCATTGAATGGCTCTAAGGCATTAATGCTGGACCGACCCTAAGGTCAATGAAACTTATAAGCGCTTGGCTAGTCTAAGACTAGTTACTTAGAGCCAGGGCCAAAGGCCTAGGTGGCTGCTTGTCACATGGCCAGGGAACAGAGTTCCATAGTTATGACTCTAGAATCAAGAGGAAGGTTATGTTGGTGACTAGTCATCATGCACCTATTATGCTTAAGCTAGTGAAAGGTTCACTAGTCTATTAAGTCCCGGTGACCCTGTCGTCACAAGGCTAAAGGGAGCTATACCCAACTTAGTG
Organism: Humulus lupulus; assembly: GCF_963169125.1. Classification (NCBI taxonomy): domain Eukaryota; kingdom Viridiplantae; phylum Streptophyta; class Magnoliopsida; order Rosales; family Cannabaceae; genus Humulus; species Humulus lupulus. The sequence goes on along the minus strand of NC_084798.1, from coordinate 77,031,139 downwards.
ACTTTTGCGGCTGTCACTCATCTGCTTTGGACTGAAAGTCCTGAATGATTATTATGATCATTGTTGATATTATATCATGCTATATTGTGTTTTCTTGTTGGGTCGTGGCTCATGGGTTCTATATGGTGCAGGTGAAGGGAAAGAAAAGCTCACCCAGCCTTGAGTGGAGAGCTTAGGTGGTGATGTGTACATATGCGACCGCTTGACCACCACGGCCAAGGAGTTCTCAAAGGAACTAGGGGGGGGGGGGGGGTTACCCTATTTTTCCTGCTTAGGTCGGCGGGTTTGTAAATTTGAAACTGTAATGACCATTTTGAGTTGTAAATAGCTTGTAAATGTTTTTATGGGCCCATGAACAACTTTATGTATTTAATAAAATATATCATTTCCTTTTTATTGATTTTTCCACTCTAGCCTGTTAATAACACTTAGAGCACATTTTTAACCAAAGGACTCAGGTAGCGGGTCAAATTTCCAGTTCACTGTAACTATTATGGGGTAACCAGGGCGTTACAACTTGGTATCAAAGTGTGCCAAGGTTAGGGTTCCTGTAGACTCGCTGGGCATGTACACACATCACTGAAGTCAAGCTCAACTCATTGTTTGGTAACTATTTATGTAGTTATATGTATAATTGCTTAAATATAGTATAAATATGCTTTGCCTGTATGCATGAGACACCATGTTAAACCTGTGCCCTAAAATATTATATCCTCAAGAAATGTGTGCTAATTAGTACTGAGATTGCTGGAACATACTTATCAGTATGGTTGATTATGAATTATTATGTGATACATGCTGAGTGCTAAATGCTATAAACATGTATCTGCCTGTATAATTGTATGACTGTGGAATGTGATAATTGTCTGCTTGTTCTTGGACCGTAAGGTGGCAAGAGGTTTAGTTATTACTACCTGATTGGCCATATTGATCATTGTTTCAGCAAGGTAACAGATAAGAATGAATCCAGGGCAGACAGATACTTCAGCTGGCCAGAGTGATCAGGGCCAGAATAATAGCAGTCAGGGTCAGGAGAATGATCAGTCATAGATTCCACAGCCAACTCCTACAAACTGGCAGCAGATAATCAGTGATTTGTAGGCAATAATGTTGAGAGAGGGGGAGGAACTTCATCTCTTGAGACAGCAGCAAGCGCCTGCAGTGGCCAGTGTATCAGAGGCACCCCCTGTGTCAGTGCCAGCAGCAGAGCATCTGCCTGAGGTTGAAAATAAATGGGAACCTCTCTATGAAAGGTTCAGGAAGCAACAACCTCCAGATTTTTAGGGCAGTGAAGATCCTGCCAAGGCAGAGCAGTGGATGAGTATGATTACCACTATCCTTGATTTCATGAGGGTATCTAGTAATGAAAGGGTAGCCTGTGCCACTTATATGTTTCGGGAGGATGCCCAGATTTGGTGGGAGGTTATTACTTAGACCAAGAATGTTAATGCCCTGAGTTGGGAAGAGTTTCAGACTCTGTTTAACGAGAAATATTATAATGATGCCATCAGGGCAGCTAAAGCTGAGTAGTTTATTAGACTACTTCAGGGAAATTTGTCAGTCACTGAGTATGCCTTGAAATTTGATCGTTTGGCAAAATTTGCCATGGAGCTAGTGCCCACTGATGGGACCAGGGGAGAGAGATTTTTGCAGGGGCTACAGCCCAGATTAGCCCGTGATGTACGTATCACCACTGTGGCTGGGGTTACTACCTATGCACAGGTGGTTGAGAAGGAACTCACAGCTGAGAGTGCAGAGAATAGGATCTGTCGTGACAGTGCAGCCAGAAAGGATTATAGGAGGACAGGTCCTCCATTTATGGGTTCAGGTAGGGGTATAGGACCCAGTGAACAGAAGAGGAAGGTACCTGACACCTTCCTAGTTCCAGGTCCTCATAGGCGGCCCCGTGGTATATCTATGGGTCGTCCAGGTGGTAGTGAAGCCTGGAAGTCTTATCCTGAATGCCCTAGATGCAAGAGGCATCATTTGGGAGAGTGTAGGGCAAGGGCTTGCTTCTCATGTGGAGAAGTGGGTCATCTTAAAAAGGATTTCCCTAAGATCAGAAAAGAAGAACCCAAAAAAGCGGACAGCTCGGCCCCAGCTCAAGTGTTCGCTTTAACACAAGCAGAAGCTGAGGCTTCTCTCTCAATTGTTACAAGTCAGCTTCTTAGTGCTGGAACTCCTTATAATGTATTGATTGATTCTGGTGCTACACACTATTTTGTTGCTAGTAGTATTATTGATAGACTGTGTAGACCCTGTGATTTTTATGCTGTGGGGTTTGGAACTCTGTTACTCACTGGGGAGTTAGTGGTATCCAGGAGATGGGTCAGATCTTTGCCAGTGACAGTGGAGGGCAGAGAGTTGTCAGTGGATTTGATAGAGTTGGTTATGAATGACTTTGATAGGATATTGGGTATGGATTGGTTGGCGAAGTATGGGGCAACCATTGATTACAGAAGGAAGATGGTCACCTTTGAGCCTGAAGGTGAGGATCCTTTTGTGTTTGTTGGTACTGTGCATGGACCTCGCATTCCTATGATTTTTGTATTGAGGGCTAGGGATCTATTGCAAGGAGATTGCATTGGGTTCTTAGCTAGTGTGGTTGATACCACTCAGGTCGTGCCAATGAGACCAGAAGAGACCAGACTTGTTTGTGCATTTCTGGATGTGTTTCCAGAAGATTCGTCAGGGTTGCCACCACACAGAGAAATTGAGTTCATGATAGAACTGGCACTAGGGATGGAGCCAGTGTCTAGAGCACCTTACAGAATGGCCCCAGCTGAGTTAAAAGAATTAAAAGTACAGTTGCAAGAGCTGTTAGATTTGGGTTTTATTAGACCTAGTTTCTCACCTTGCGGTGCGCCAGTTCTGTTTGTAAAGAAGAAGGATGGTTCTCTGAGAATGTGTATTGATTACAGAGAACTGAATAAGCTTACAATTAAGAACAAGTATCCCTTACCAAGGATAGATGATCTGTTTGATCAGTTGCAAGGTAAGAAGGTATTCTCAAAGATCGACCTTCGTTCTGGTTATCATCAGTTGAGGGTCAAGGAGGGAGACATACCGAAGACTGCTTTTCGTACCAGGTATGGGCATTATGAGTTTTTAGTTATGTCTTTTGGATTGACTAATGCCCCTGATGCTTGTATGGATCTAATGAACAGAGTGTTCAAGGATTATTTAGACCAGTTTGTGATCGTCTTCATCGTTGATATTCTGGTATATTCTCTGTTATCCAAAAAATAGGCACGGGTGACGTGGCAGACTTTTTTAGCACATGGCTGACACCTGGTAGAAGGTCTGTTCGACCATCGACCAGTAAGATTCCCCTGACGAAACATTTGAAGCTTATATACGACCAGCCTGGTCGTATACTCCATATATTTAGAGATAATTTTGTACAATTGTAATCATATCCGAGATTATCTCCCACGATCCATGATGATCCAATTATTTAGGAAAGAATATCTGTAACTGATTCATGTAATCCTCCTTGAGCCTATAAATAGATAGAGATAGCTCAAGGAAGGGACTTTTTGGCTGATCTAAGTTTACGCTGTACAAGAGAATTAAGGCTATTATCTTACAATTGTATTATTCATCTCTCTTAGGTTTGTGAAACTCAGAGAACCCTAGTTCTTTGATCACTCATTTGAGAACCGATATCAATAATAGCTTAAGTGGAGGTAGGTCATTACCAGTTCTTGGGGCCGAACCACTATAACTTTGTTGTGTCCTTTACTGTTTTTGCTATTAAATATATTTCAACACATCCATTCACATCAAGCATTTGACTCCGTGTCAGTTGACTAAATCGAGGGTCAACATTCTGGTGCGTTCATTGAGAGCTTGATATGAGATTGTTGAGGCATTAATGGCGAAAACAACAAAGAAGACTGGGCAGGCGGCTAGCGCTGCACCATCTCAACCGCCTCCTCCCCCAAACATGGATGAAAATGAGCCACACTTGGAATTTGATGAGGAGGAACTGGACTCCGAGACACTGAGAAATACCCTGGGGGTATTGCAAGATGAACTGCCCAATCTGAGGGCCAGTCAAGAAAGTTCTGCGGATATTATGGCGCGGCAGCAGCAAGAGATAGAGCGACAACACCAGGAGCTAAGTGAAATACATGCGGAGATGGACCATCGTCAGAGGGAGGCCATGGCAGCCCTCGAAGCAGTCCTGCAGTTGGCTAGGAATCATGTTGCACCTGCCTCACAGCCTGATCAACCCTCAAATGGGCAACCCCAAAGGGGTCCCATTCCTAGCCCTCTGATCCAGCCGACGATCCCTCAAAGGCCCGAGCAACCACCAATGCCTTAGGATGATGTCCCATCAAGGGATCCTGAGATGCAACCTCCATCCTAGGATGGTCGTGGCAATCCCCCACAGCCAAGGGAGAATAGGGTCGGGCAGCAGTCCCGTAGTGCAAGATGCCATAGGGGTGAAGAACCGAACCCACCGAGCATGGGGCAGCGTCCTTCTGGCAATAGAAGGAACTCAGAGATAAGTTCTGCGGTCCGGGGCCCCCCACGACATGATAATGCACGGGGACCTACTGACCAACGCAGGCCACCCTCTAACACTCGAGAAGTTCCAGCTTGAGGAGGCAACCGAGGGGACAGTCGGTCCCACCATAGCCAATCGAGGTTCAGAGATGGCCATGGTTACAATGAGGCTGACTCAGGCAGAGGAAATGCCGGTCGGAGAAACGAAGAGAGAGTTGGGGGCAGAAGCCCACCACCTAGAGAAGACCAACAAGAGAGACGTAATGCGGGGGGGCAGCCCAGGCAAAAAAACATCTTTAACCGGCTCGGAGCAAGCGAGCAACGGCAAAGAGACGAAGACTTGAGGGATGTACTCAACGACCGCTGGGAACGACATGATGAGTACATTCCCCCAGCGGCAGAGGCGCCGGTGATTCTTGATGCCGTGCAAGCCCAAATAGATGTCCTAAACCAAGCAGTACAACAGCTGGTCAGGGGAAGAACGTCTCATATCGAGTACGATAGGAGAAGAGGCACACCTTTCGTTCAGAGGATACCTATGGCAGAGACTCCCAGAAAGTTTAAAATGCCCACACTTCCAAACTTTGATGGGTATGGTGATCCGGTATCTCATGTCAACAAGTTTGAGATACAGATGGACATTCAGTGTAACGCCCTGGTTACCCCAGAATAGTTACAGTGAACTGGAAATTTGACCCGCTACCCGAGTCCTTTGGTTTAAAACGCGTTCTAAGTGTTATTAACAGGTTAAGGTTGAAAAACAATAAAAAGGAAAAGATATATTTTATTAAGTATACAAACTGCTCATGAGCTATTCAAAACATTTACAAGTTATTTACAACTCAAAATGGTCACTACTGTTTCAAATTTACAAACCCGCCGACCTAAGCGGCAAAATAGGGTAAAACCCCCTAGTCCCTCTGAGAACTTCTTGGCCGTGGTGGTCAAGCGGTCGCATATGTACACATCACCACCTAAGCTCTCCACTCAAGGATGGGTGAGCTTTTCTTTCCCTTTACCTGCACCACATAGCACCCATGAGCCAAGGCCCAGCAAGAAAACACAATATAGCATGATATAATGTCAACAATGATCATAATAATCATTCAGGATTATGAGTCCAAAACAGATAGGTGACAATCGCAAAAGTCACTAAGATGGGGAAAGTTCCCTTTAGCCTTATGACGATAGGGTCACCGGGGCTTAACAGGTAAGCAAACCTTTCATTATCCTAAACAGGATAGGTGCATGGTGACTGGTCACCAACATAACCTTCCTCATGACCATAGAGTCGCAACCCTGGAACATCGTTCCTTAGCCACGTGACAAGCAGTCACCCGGGCCTTATGCCCTGGCTCTCAGTAACTAGTCTTAGACTAGCCAAGCACTTTTAAATTCATCGACCTTAGGGTCGGTCCAGTGTTAATGCCTTAGAGTCATTCGATTAGATCTAATCTTCATTTGGCCCTGCGTTCATGACGCTTATGCCGTTTCTGACTCTTAGGTCAGTATCCCTGACTAGTCAGTGCCATATACAAGTAAGAAACATTCACTAGCATTTAATATGCAATCCATGTACACATTTATCAATAAACATGCCTCAATAACAATCACGCATGTCAGATATACGCAGGGTGCAGTTTTCTTACCTCAGATTCGAGCTAGAATGATTAAAAGAACGACCCTTGAGAACGATCAACCTTTAGTCCTTTAGCGGTTACCTAATCATAACCAATCACGAGACATCATCAATAAAAATGATCAACATAGGTTCCCAAACCAATATCTAGCCTCCGAGACATCAATCCGAACTAATCCAAGTAGTAGGAATGATCCCGAGGCCTAAAACCATGTTCTCGGGGTCAAAACATGCAATTGAGGCGAAAAATGACCAAGGGCTGCGACTTTAGCACCTTGGGCCACAGACCCCAGAACATCCTGAAGTAAGGGCCGTGGTGCCCATCATCAAGGGTTGCGGCGCCCAGCAGTCACAACATCCCCACCTGCTTCTTCAAGCAAGGGCCGCGACCCCTAACCCTGGGCCATTCCCAAACACGTTTTCAACTTCCCAAAGCCTCCAAAATCATACCTAAACATTCCCCAATCATCAAAACCCTAAAACCTCCAAAGTTCCCAAGCTTTCCAATGGCTCAAAACCCTCAAAACCCAAGGTTCAAACGAACCAAAAACTCAACGATTCGCAAAGTCCAATTCAAAGCTTAGAAACTCTAAAACCTCAAAACTTTAAAGTTAGATTACCTTTGATTAGGTTGTTTCTCATCAAATCCTTCAGTCAAGAAGCTTCTAATCTTTCCTAGGATCGCTATGCCTCAATCCTCACTTGATTCTGACTCCTAGAACTCGAGATATCTTGGAAAATACTTCGAACGGTGAAAATGAACTACGGGAAGAGAACGAGAGGTTTTTCTAACGTATATTCTATCTGACAAGCTACTTCAAGCTTAAGTAACCTCAAATAAAACCTAGTGCTCGGGGTCCAAAAAACACCCCCGGGGACATTATAGGCAAAACTTCTAGAATTCCATCTTGATCTCAAATATTCCCAATTTATCATCAAATAACATTCCTATTACCCAATAATTGACCCCGTTATGACAAAACCGCTAATCCATTATATAGGACCGTCTCATGCCAAATAGCTCGAATATATCTCCAAAATAATGGATTCTCATTCACAAATAACAATATGCACCCAAATATACAATTATACCCTTAACGGGCCAAATTATCATAATATTCAAATGTGGACCCACATGCATGCAGTTATCATATTATAATTATAAACATGCATATTATCATTTTATGGCATAATTAAACAGTTATGGCCCTCCCGGCCTACTAATCCCGCCATTAAACCACATCGGAGAATTCGGGGCATTACATTAAAAAAGTGTCCGAAGACGCTCGGTGAAGGATCTTCCCTGCAACACTTTTTGATGCTGCACAGGAGTGGTTTTTCAAATTCCCTCCTGCAAGTATTGTATTTTGGGAAATGTTCATAAAGGAGTTTTACGGACAATTCTATGCGGGTCGTGTGCACCCAACTGAGGCAAACCAGCTGGATGAGATACGCCAGCAAGAAGGAGAACCACTGAAAGATTACGTCCAGCGTTTTATGTGAGCAGCTGTTGGAGCTAAAACAGTGGGAGATGAGGGCAAGATGATGGCCCTAACTGTAGGAGTTAGGCGTTGTACCCCTTTTTGGAGTAGCCTCAGAAAGCATGGGGTTAAGACTACCCAAGAATTCTTGGATCGAGCTGATCATTACATCAAGCTCGAAGATGCCATTGCCAGCGAAGGAAATCCCCTAGGCAAAGATAAGGGGACTAAAGACCCCGCCAAAGCCGCCAATGGGTCAAAATCCAACGGAAACTGTAAAGGCAACAAGAATGGCAATGGCAATGGCAAAAATGGAGGAAAGAAACCCCATAATGAACCTTCCACCTCCGAGAATAAGCGCGCTAAGGGCAATCTTTATGAGCCATGGTTCACTAACTATACTGCCCTTATCGAGTCTCGAGGAGAGGTGTATCAGGCCACGAGTTCCAGTGTGCCTTACAAAAAACCTGCTCCCATTCGAAAGGATATTTCAAAATGAGATACTACCAAGTTTTGTCGTTATCATAATGACTACGGACACGATACGAACGAGTGCAACCAGTTGAAAGATGAAATCAAGTTCCTTATTAGACAAGGACACTTGAGGAGATATGTACGGGCCTAGGGAACTTCCCGACAAGAGGCTCCAGGTGGCAACGAGCAGGCGCCTGCACGCCAACGCTCGCCACCTTTGCAGCCTGATCCCGTAGCTGGCACTTTACTCACCATCTGTGGAGGCCCGCACCTTGCGGGAAACAGCAGAAAGACAAGGGAACAATAGGCTCGGACCCTACACCATGACTAGGACATCGAGATGATGACTGTGGAGGACCGAGCATCAAAGAAGGCTCGGTCAGAGGACGGTGGAATAACCTTCTCTGATAGCGATGCCCAACATGTCTGGTTCCCACATTCCGATCCGCTGGTTGTGGATGTTCAAATTGCCAACATGATGGTAAAAGAGTGCTGGTCGATACAGGAAGTTCAGTAAACATCCTGTATAAGTCTTCGCTGGAACGCATGAAGTTGTCCGTCAAGGACTTGGAGCCCTGCAACCAAACCATATACAGCTTCTCTGGTGAGGGACTCACCCCAACAGGGTCAATCAGACTTCCGGTAACAACAGGTACAACGCCTACTACCAGGACATTACTCGCTACTTTCATAGTAGTCGATTGTCCTTCGGCGTACAATGCTGTAATCGGAAGGCCCATACTGGTTGACCTTCAGGCCGTCACCTCAATATGGCACCTGGCCATGAAATTCCCGACAGACGCAGGGGTAGGACGCGTTTTGGGAAATCAGAGGGAAGCAAGGGAGTGCTATAATGCCTCAATTACTAAGGCCAAGAAGGGAACGTCGAGGAGCACTCCCTCAGAGAGGTTGCAGATGGGCATTGATACACAAGCCCAATCAGGTGATGAAGTCACCAAATAGGGTGTTGCCCAAAGTGAGGATAGAGACTTAGATCCTCGCTTTGGGGATTTTGAGGAAGATGTTGGACCTGTTGAGGACCTTGAGGAGGTCCAGCTTGATGAAGAATTTCCGACCAGAGTAGTAAAGGTCGGTAAAAATTTGGAAGCAACAACGAAGCATGCACTGGTGGAATTTTTAAGGAAGAACCAGGATGTTTTTGCCTGGTCACATAAAGACATGGCTGGGATAGATCGTGCAGTCATCAGCCATGTCCTGAACGTTGACAAAAGCTTTCCACCCGTGCAACAGAAAAGAAGGTTGCTCGATAAAGACAGATCGAAAGCCTTAAAAGAAGAAGTTGAAAAATTGAAGTAGAGTGGGTTCATCAGGGTGGCGTTTTATTCATCGTGGGTCTTTAATTGTGAACCTGTGTGGATTTCACAGACCTTAATAAAGCTTGCCCAAAAGATTGCTTCCCACTCCCAAGGATCGACCAGCTGGTCGATGCAACTGCAGGACATGAGATCCTCTCTCTCATGGATGCATACTCAGGATACAATCAGATCAGTATGCATCCCCCTAACGAGGATCACACTAGCTTTTGGACCGATACAGGGTTATACTGCTATAAAGGAATGCCCTTCGGGCTGAAAAATGCTGGGGCGACTTACCAGCGACTAGTTAACCACATGTTTAAGGAGTTGATTGGAGTAAACATGGATGTATATGTGGACGACATGCTGGTAAAGTCGAAAAAGGCAGAAGGACATGTGAAGGATTTATAGGAGTGTTTCAATGTTTTGAATAAATTTCAAATGAAGCTAAATCCTCTCAAGTGTTCCTTCGGAGTAGGATCAGGGAAATTTTTGGGATTCATTGTCAATTCAAGAGGAATCGAAGCCAACCCCGAAAAAATCAAAGCCCTGATCGATATGAAATCGCCAGTAAAAATCAAAGATGTGCAAAGTTTGACTGGAAGGATTGCCGCACTCAGTAGATTCATTTCAAAATCGACGGATAAATGCGTCCCATTCTTTAATCTACTTAGAGGCAACAAGAAGTTTGAACGGACTGGAGACTACGAACAGGCTTTCCAAGCCTTAAAAGCCCACATGGCACAACCTCCTGTCTTATCAAAACCTATAGATGGAGAAACTTTGTCCATTTACCTGGCGATCACCGAATATGCTGCTACTACGGTGCTGATAAGAGAAGAAGAAGGCGTACAAAAGGCAGTTTATTATGTGAGCAAGAGGTTAATCGGGGCCGAATTGAGATACCCTCCCATCGAAAGATTAGCCAATTGCTTAATTTTGGCCTTAAGGAAGTTACATCCTTACTTCCAAGCCCATCCCATCACAGTCTTAACTGACCAGCCCCTTCAGCAAGTTCTACATAAACCAGAGGCTGCTGGACGTTTGTTGAAATGGGCAGTCGAACTCAGGCAGTTCGATATAACATATTCACCGTGAGCAGCAGTAAAAGGACAAGTCTTGGCTGACTTCATCGCCGAATTTATTGAACTCCCAGACAACGAGCAGTGCAAAAAACCTAGTGCGCCTGAGCCCCAAGTTGAAGCTCCTTCGTGGAAGTTATTCGCGGACGGATCATCCAACGAATCTCACGCAGGAGCAGGAGTGATATTGATAACGCCAGAAGGGCATCGATTTCACTGTGCTATTAGGTTCGATTTCACTGCTTCAAACAATGAAGCCGAGTATGAAGCCCTACTCGCTCGGTTAAGGTTGGCCAAAGACATGAGCATAAAGATGCTGGATATTTACAGTGATTCACAGCTTGTAGTGAATCAAGTCTTGGGGGAGTATCAAGCACGAGGTCTGAAAATGGTGGCCTATCTGAACAAAACCAAAGATCTGTTGGCACAGTTTGAGAAATATACCCTCCAGAAAATACCTTGAGATCAGAATTCAAACACAGATGCCTTAGCCAAACTCGCGAGTGCGAAAGATACTGACACTTTAAATATAGTGCCAGTGGAGCGGCTATGCGAGTCGAGCATACGAGCAGATGAAGCCAGTATGGAGGTACGGTTAGAAGATACATGGATGGCACCGTACTTGGAGTATCTCACTAGTGGCGTACTACCATCAGATAGAAACAAAGCCAGGACTCTTCAGAGACAGGCTGTTAGATACATACTGGTTGATGGTGTTCTATACCGAAGAGGATATTCTATGCCACTGCTCAGATGTATTACACCAGAAAAGGCTAAAGAGATGATGAAGGAGGTACATGAAGGCTTCTGTGGAGATCATGCTGGGGGGCAGAGCTTATCGAAGAAGATTCTGAGGCAGGGTTATTTCTGGCCGACTATGAACGAAGACTCGATGGAGTTTGTACGAAAGTGTGATAAGTGTTAGAGGTTTTCCAAGATCCCACGCACAACTCCTAATGAGTTAAAGCAGATGCAAAGTCCGTGGCCCTTCGCAGTATGGGGTATAGATTTAATTGGGTCATTGCCAACAGGAAAAGGTGGAGTAAAATACGCAGTTGTAGCAGTCGACTACTTCACCAAATGGGCCGAAGCTAAGCCACTTGCTACCATAACGACAAAGAAAGTTCTTGACTTTGTCATCAAGAACATTGTTTGCCGATATGGATTGCCTCGAAAGATTGTCTCAGACAACGGCACCCAGTTCGACAGCGACCTATTCACAGACTTCTGCAAGAGGCATGGAATCATCAAGAGCTTTTCTTCAGTCGCACATCCATAAGAAAATGGGCAAGTCGAAGCTGTAAATAAGACACTAAAGGATACCCTGAAGAAAAGGCTCGAGGAAGCTAAAGGAGCATGGCCAGAACAGCTACCTGAAGTACTTTGGTCATATAGAACTTCTCATCGAATAGCAACAGGTCATACCCCGTTTTCCTTAGCACACGGGTATGAAGCTATGTTGCCAGTTGAGTTAGAACCGCCCTCACATCGAAGAATCACATACGACCAAGACCAAAATAGCCAACAGTTAATGGAGTCCCTAGACTCGGTTGAGGAGAAACGAGAAAAAGCCCAACTCCGAGTAGCTGCGTACCAGCAAAAAGTCGCCCGGTACTTTAACTCTAAAGTAAACGAAAGAAAGTTCAGCATCGGAGACTTAGTACTTCGAAGATTTTTCTTAAACACTCGCGACCTGGCTGCTGGAGTACTCGGACCAAACTGGGAAGGACCTTACCAGATTGAAGAAGTCCTTCATCCAGGCACATACAAACGTGCACGCTTAAATGGAGATCTCGTTCCGCGCTATTGGAGTGGAGAACACCTGCGCAAGTATTATCAGTAAACAATCCTTCTTAAAGGACTGGCTTGTATTGACTTTTACTTTTTACAAGTTTTGAAAAAGGGTTAGTCATGTTGTATGGTTAATCGCTTATAAGTGTAAGATCTTTTTAAGATCACTCGTAAAGACATGTTTAGTCCATTTAAATACGAGAATTATAAGGGACTGTGCGCGGCCAGTCATTCTTGCCAACCTTTGTAAATTTTTTTTTTACAAGTATTTGTTCATTACGTGTGTTGTTTTGCTGTATTATAAGTTTTACATTTTATACCGAGCAGTAATGTTCGTACAGGTCATGGTCAAGGCAAGTGACCAAGGACCTAAAGCTCCTCAGTCACTTGGGGAGCATATAAGGTACATCGATAGCAAAGCATACCAAGAGGTATGTAAACACATGAACAAAATAAGTGAAAGCATGCTACAGTACTTAGAGTATTTTTCAAAATTTATATTTTGTTAAATCAAGCCAAAGTACTATGCTAAGTTCGGTCATGCGAACAGATGTTATAATAAGCAGAAATGTTATAATATCAAAGGGAATTATTTTACACCGCAAGCAGTACTGCTTGGATGTAATTGTCTTAAAGTAAAAGTAAAATAAGCTGCCCGTGTAGCAAAATCAAATTAAAAATAAATTGTCTTTACAATACGACTTGTGGGTCGTGTAGTTGAGATAAAAGAATTTTTTTTTTAAGCTTGAGGAGCATTCTGATCAGCCACGTCTCCTGCAGCCTCACTTCCCTCCACTCCGGCGACCAGCGGAATGTCTGGGGAAGCAGGAATCCTAGATCTCTCTTCAGCAGCCAATCGAGCAGTGCAACGGGCTATCTCAGCCTTCCTAGCGTCCTCTGGAAGGTAGTTAAAATTGGCACTTTGGTTGTGTTTCCAAAAATCATAGAAACACCAAAGTGTCGCATTCTTATACCTTTCCAGATCCTTGGCATTTGTAAGCTTGAGCTATTCCACCTGGCTCTGAAGGACAACAATGGTCGTGTCCTTAGCAAGATGCTCCTCCTTAAGTTTTTTGACTTCATGTCATTGGATTCGGCTAGCATCCTAGTAGTCATCCATCTGCTTTCTGGTATTTTCCAGAGAAGCTTGCTTTTCTGCCAGCTCCGCGACCAAGGAATCCTTCTGCTGGGTGATCACCTCCAGCTCCCCAGCGTGCCTAACCTCGGTGGCTTGAAGCTCCTCAATAAGCTTCGCCCGAGACTGCTCGATGCTTGCACCCGTGCGGGCACGAGCATCAGTCATTGTCAGTATGGCCTGCAAACAAAGCATAAGAGTTAGACAAACTAAAAAGAAGAAAAAATCAAGACTATAATCACAAAAGAGGGAAAAGAGTTCATACACTGGCCACTTCATTAAGAGCCCTGTTGAGGATCTGGTCGACCCCCATGTTTTCAGCCTCAGCCATTGCCTCCTTGCAATGATCATGCTTAAGGATATGGGCGATGCGATCCTTAGCTAATCGCAGAGAGCGGCTCGAAAGTTTGGCCCCAGGAAGTTTGGCTTGCTGGTTTGTTCATTTGGAGCCACGTGCGAAGGATTTGTGGCAGCATGAGGGATCTCCTTCTCAGCAGGAGTGAAAAATTGGGCAGACGGTTGGCCAGAGGGCCCATCCTTTGGAGGATCAGCTGCTCGACTCTTCTTGGCCGAGGGTACTTGGCTGGACTCACCATCGTGCTTCCTGGCCGATTTCCTCCTTCGGACCAGCGGAACCTCCTTGTAACACCCTACTACCTTAGAGTCGTTACTAAGTGAGTTTAAAATGTGTAATTAACTCACTAAACGAGGTTTTTAGAACAAAAGTGTGATTAAACAAAAAGTCAAGTCTGTAATCTTTAAAAGTACTCTATTTCATTGAAAGTTCCAAGAGTTTAACATTTGGGATTCCAAAGGACAGTTTATAAAACATATACAACTCAAAATAGGTTTACAGGTAATTAACCATTAAAATAAGAGTTTAATACAACCATTTCTCAAAATACCCCCAACCAAAGCAGTCGGGTAGGCCAAACATGTACGCGCCGCCCCACGCTCTCCGTACTCATGGCTGGTTGACTCTTTCCTTGCCCTTACCTGCAACACAGAGCACCCGTGAGCCGAAGCCCAGCAAGAAAACTCTCACAGCACATAACATATGCATATCATACAACCATTATAACAGATAACTCACAGATAAACAGATAGTCCATCAGATTAAACACATATACGGCCATGCCGTCCCAAAAGCATTACCAAAGCCTGGGATCTCGGTCCTCACTATAAGGATATCCCATGTATCCATTGGGGTCTCACCCTAACTATAAGCACTCCATGTGCTAAGTGTTATTCTCGACCCCACTGCCATTCCCGACCATCGCCGTTCCTGGCCTTCGGCGTTCCCGACCTTCGGCGTTCCCGGCCTTCGGCGTTCCCGGCCTTCGCCGTTTTCGGCTCCTTGCCATTCCCGGCTCCTTTGCCGTTCCTTCTACTATTAACCACATATAGCATTCTCAAACAACATTCAAACATATAATAATTCAATCAAGGCTACACCCTAACAACAATGCAATCTAGGGCCGTGCCCTGCAACAACACTATGGGCCCATGCCCTGCTCTACGGGTGTTACAGTTTTCTGACATGTATCCCGAGCTTCACAATGCACCAAAGTCATGAGCACGGTCCTCTATCCTGAGCCTCTCCGGAAACCTAGTCACAACACATACAGAACATCCTTTAATACTAACCAATCCAAAACCACCTCCCGGGACTAACCCCGTACTCTCGGGATCCCCAAATTCCTAAAACAATGCATCGGGAACAATCCTCGAGCCCCCGGAACAAATGCCCAAAAATGCAAAATTTCCTTGTCTTGAAAATAGCCTAGTGCCACGACGCTACCTTTGAGGGCCACGGTGCCCAGCAAGTCAGAGAGTCCCCCAGCTCTTGATACAACCTCGCTCCGCGGCGCCCCTTCGCGAACCCAGAATTCTGGGTTTTCCCCTGCATTTTCCCCAAGCCAAAACACTTCCAATTCAACCCCAATGCATACCTAAACCCGAAAATCAGTTTAAAACCCCAAATAAACCATTTAACAACCTATAAACATTAGGAACAAGCTCAATTACACAATTACACCCAAAATCCACACTTGAGTTTTAGATTTCAGAAACTTAAACCATGGCTTCTAAAACTTAGACCAGAGCTTGAAGAGTAAAACCCGTGCTTCTAAAATCTTAAACCACATCAGATACGAAATTCAAACATGTTTCAAACCCTTACCTCAGTCAATACTTCAGCTTGAATTCCCTTCAATCTCAGCTTCAAGCCACTTCCCCCTTTGATTATCCAAACTGAATTCCATGCAAACCAGCCATAACTTTCTTTAAATTCCCACACTTAATCTCTAAAATCAAACTTAAAATTAAACAAAAACAGAGCATAACTCTTACCTCTGAGCAATCTTAGCCTTATCTTGATTTTGGTTGCCTCAAACCTCTTGATTCTCCTCCTAGGTTTCAAATTTAGCTTTCTTCTTCTTCTCTTTTCTTCTAGTTTTTTTTCCTCAAATTTCAACATAAACCCAATTGTGACTAAGTGTAAAACATGAATCCCTTTTTCCCTCTGCTGAAGGTTATCTAGACTTCTGCCAAATGACCATTTTACCCCTCCATAAAAATCCTTTCCTAACTAAACCTCAAGGGCATCTTGTCATTTCACCTTTCCTACAATTTTACCACTTTCTCATCTAAAATTGTTACTCTTGACAGCTACCAATGGTTACTCAAGTTACTCAATTACTATTAACCATTAGCCATTAATTCCCAAACTCATCCTTGCAAAATTCCCCAAAACACCCCTAGCTCCTCCCGAGTCGGGTATTAAATACCGTTGTGACTTCTATACTAATTCGCTCCCTAGGACCGTCTCGGCACGTGCATCACAATAATATCACCACTCACACGTGGTATAAGTCGTATAATACAATTATCACATTTATGCCCTCAACGGGCTAGAATTACCAATTTACCCCTAACAAACAAACGGGGCCCACATGCATATTTATTCCACCTAAATATGCATTCTAATCACATATTTATTTAAATTCATATATTATCATGTTAGTTCACTTATTGCCCTCCAGGCATGCTAATCCAGGTCCTAAACCTTATTAGCAAATTGGGGTGTTACACTCCTCCTCCTCCTGAGTGTTATACAAGTCGAAAACGTTTGCAGAGGCCATTTCTGCAGAAACAGATAAATATGCAGACAGTAAGCAAAAAGTAGATGATAAGTTATGGCACATCAGAAAAGAGATAAAGGAAATTACAAAGTCCAATACCCGAGCTATTACTACTTGGCGCTACACTATTGACTCTATTATTCATACACTCACTCTCTAGCACGAAGAAGTCTAGCCCTAGAGTTTGAGTATATGTAAAATTTCCATCCCCATCAAATAAATGACAGGGAAT
This sequence comes from Humulus lupulus, assembly GCF_963169125.1. Taxonomy (NCBI): domain Eukaryota; kingdom Viridiplantae; phylum Streptophyta; class Magnoliopsida; order Rosales; family Cannabaceae; genus Humulus; species Humulus lupulus. The sequence goes on along the minus strand of NC_084798.1, from coordinate 77,014,331 downwards.
TGGCAAGTTATCTAAGAGTGAAATAACAATACCGTTTTCGTCTGAAGACTCGTCTAAGTCTACGACAGTCTCGACTGCCTTTTGTTTTCCCTTCCCTTGAGGGGCAGAAGGCCTTTCTGCAGAGGGAGTGCTAGTGGGTTCCCTGATCATAACCCCAGTCGGTCTCCATCGAGGAGGAGACACTGAAGGTTGCTGCTCGGGAGTCCCCTCGGCAGTGGCACTAACCGCCGCGGGTTCCCTCATTTCCTGATGAGGGGTCAGGAGGCCAGACAGCCTCAAGTTCTCTTCGGTGACCAGAGACTTGATGCTCTACTCAGCATCCATTATCCTGGATAGTGTGTTGGACCTTAACACCATGTCAGGTGTCGGGTCTGGTCGCAACCATGGGCCTGAAAGTCACAATATGCTTCAGAAAAGTATAAGGAAAATTACTGAGTAAAAATAACGACTAGTGGGAAAGGGCATTTACCTCCTCGAGCGAAGGGCAGGTTATTTGCATTCATATCAGGCGTGAGGAAATACTCCTGACTGTATTACCCCACGTTGGAGATATGGGTGGTGTCACTCAGGAATGTGCGGTTCGTCTCCTGGTGACAAAAGTGAAAAAACACTGTCTCGGACTGTTGGGGGTTGGACTTAAGGTCAAAAAGGTAGTTGACCTCATGAGGAGTAGGCTCTGACCATTTTTTAAGTTTGTAAATGATATAGAGTGCAGCAAGCCTTCTATATCTGTCAGGAGTAATTTGGAAGGGGGCGACACCGAAGTAGTTCGCCACCCCCTAAGATAATTGGCAAGCATCCTGGGGGTTACTTGGCTTAATGGAGAAAGGTACCACTCAACATCAGGAAGGGTTGAATGCTGAGGGCGAGCCCTAACCTGAATGCGAGGGTTTGGGATAATGTTTTTTCAACCACTGGTCGAGGGAACCCCAGCCTGCGAATCAGGCTGAGCTGGAGAATTTGAAGTATGGTCAGGATTTTGTTTCTTTTGGCCAGTGGACTTAGAACGGGCCATTTTGGATGGTAATGGTTGAGGTTTGGAAGAAGAGAGTGTTGAGAATGGAATCTCGTGAACACGCTGAGCAGGCTGTTCTTCGCCTTCGAGCAGTTGCGCAAGAAGATCGTCTTTGATAGGCCGCTCACCTCCCCGCAAATCTGGCATTAAAATCTGCGAACAGAAAAATGGGGAGGTGAGGGTGGAGAGTTTAGAAAATTGGTTAGAATAACACTGGTCGTGTATAAAAGCCAAACTTTTATACAACAGAATTCTAACAAAAAACCATTTTTTTCACACAAACGGTTTGAAAAACAGATCAAAAAGTGAAAGCAAAAAGTTTTTTTGAAAAAGCTTTTTAAACTCCGGTTAGGGCGGGAAAAACACAGTTTTTCAACTAGCATAAAAGTCGAATTTTTACTTCGATTTTACGTCCTAAATTTATGATCTCGACTATCAAACTAATTCACAACTCCTAAATGGCAAAGAAACACCATCCTATCTAGCATCACTCGATAAATCTCCTATTTTCATGCATTTTTACTTAAGAACACGGGCAATGCAAGAACCTAAAAGCAACTTGCAGCGACATGCACAAGAAAAATAAAGAGTAAAAAAGTTTCGAAACTTACCGAAGCAAAGATTATGAAGGCTGGAAGAAATTCCATGCGTAGGCGAGTGAACGACTGGTGGTTTTTGGAACGTCAAAAGGTGATCTTCAGAGAAATTGCAGGTTCTGATTTAAGGTTTCATGATAGAAAAATAGCTTGCGTAAAAAGAAAAAGGAAGCTCTGGGGAGGCTATATATATTTTGTTTGTGGCATGAAAAAAGAGGTAATCATCAGTTTCCTTTTTTCAAAGCATGGGGAAGAGTGATGGCCGCCAATGGATTGCTTGGGAATCGAAAAGCCGTGATTTTACAGGGGTAGGTTGCTTTTTCCAAGAAGGCACGAACTACTCTGACAGATTTGGTGGGGTAATCGAAGAGCCCTTTTCCTTAAATTCCATTTATTACTGGTCGTAATTAATGAACTTGGGGGGAAAATGTTATCCAAAAAACTGGCACGGGTGACGTGGCAGACTTTTTTAGCACGTGGCTGACACCTGGCAGAAGGTCTGTTTGACCATTGACCAGTAAGATTCCCCTGACGAAACATTTGAAGCTTATATACGACCAGCCTGGTCATATACTCCATATATTTAGAGACAATTTTGTACAATTGTAATCATATCCGAGATTATCTCCCATGATCCATGATGATCCGATTATTTGGGAAAGAATATCTGTAACTGATTCATGTAATCCTCCTTGAGCCCATAAATAGATAGAGAAAGCTCAAGGAAGGGACTTTTTAGCTGATCTAAATTTACGTTGTACAAGAGAATTAAGGCTATTATCTTACAATTGTATTATTCATCTCTCTTAGGTCTGTGAAACTCAGAGAACCCTAGTTCTTTGATCACTCCTTTGAGAACTGATATCAATAATAACTTAAGTGGAGGTAGGTCATTACCAGTTCTTGGGGCCGAACCACTATAACTTTGTTGTGTCCTTTACTGCTTTTGCTATTAAATCTATTTCAACGCATCCATTCACGTCAAGCATTTGACTCCGTGTCAGTTGACCAAATCGAGGATCAACATTCTCAGTCTGAGTCAGATTTTTTGCTAAATTCAAGAAGTGTGAGTTCTAGTTGTCTCAGGTATCCTTTCTTGGGCACATTGTCAGTAAGCAGGGGATTAAAGTAGATCCAGCAAAGATTGAAGCGGTCAGAGATTGGCCAAGGCCAAAGAATCCTTTTGAGGTTAGAAGTTTCCTTAGATTGGCAGGTTATTATAGGCGTTTTGTGGAAGGGTTCTCAAAGATTGCTAGTGCATTGACTGAGCTGACACGCAAATGTCTGAAATTTATGTGGTCAGATAAATGTGAGAACAACTTCCAGGAACTGAAGTAGAGGTTAATTACAGCTCCGATTTTGAGTCTCCCGACAGATCAAGAGAAGTTTGTGATTTACTGTGATGCTTCTCATCAGGGTTTGGGTTGTGTTTTGATGCAGTCAGAGAAGGTAATTGCCTATGCTTCTCGTCAGTTGAAGGAGTACGAAAAGAGATATCCCATTCATGATTTAGAGTTGGCGGCTGTGGTTTTTCCTTTAAAGATATGGAGGCATTATCTTTATGGAGAGAAGTGTGAGATCTATACAGACCACAAGAGCCTGAAATACTTCTTCACTCAGAAAGATATTAATATAAGGCAAATGCGTTGGCTGGAGTTAGTAAAAGATTATGATTGTGAGATTCTGTATCATCTAGGAAAGGCCGACGTGGTAGCTGATGCTTTAAGCTGGAAGGGTCCGGGACAGATTCATGGTATGAGGGTGATAGCCAGAGAGTTAGCAGATGATATGACCAGAGCTGGTATAGGGTTGCTGGTGGGCTAGTTGGCCAATATTACGCTACAGTCTACGTTGTTGAGAGAATCAAGGAGGGTCAGTTGAGTGATCCACAACTGATCAAGATTAAATAGGATGTTCTGGCTGGAGCATCCAGAGATTATACAATGTCTGAGATAGGCTTGTTGAGATACAAAGGGCGAATATGTGTTCCGTTAGACACTGCTTTGAGGCGAGAGATTTTGGATGAATCTCATACTACACCTTACTCTTTCCATCCAGGCACCACGAAGATGTATCAGGATGTGAGATCATGGTATTGGTGGCTGGGGATGAAGAGGGATGTAGTGGAATATGTGGCTAAGTGCTTGACATGCCAACAGGTCAAGGCTGAGTATCAGAGGCAGGCAGGGTTATTGAAGCCTCTGGATATCCCAGAGTGGAAGTGGGAAGACATCACGATGGATTTCAAGGTGGGCTTACCCAGGACTGTTGGTCAGCATGATTCTATTTGGGTGATAGTGGATCGCTACACCAAGTCAGCTAACTTGTTGCAAGTGAGGACTACTTATACTGATCAGTATGCAGATCTCTATGTGAGAGAGATCGTGCGCCTCCATGGAGCACTGAGGTCGATCGTGTCAGATCGGAACCCTACTTTTACTTCCAAATTCTGGGGAAGTCTGCAGAAAGTCATGGGGACACAACTGAAGTTCAGTACTGCTTATCATCCTCAGACAGATGGGCAATCTGAGAGGACGATCCAGATTTTGGAAGACATGCTGCAGGCATGTGTGCTGGACTTTGGTGGATCTTGGAGTAAGTATCTGCCTTTGATAGACTTCTCCTACAACAACAATTATCAGTCTACCATTGGAGTTGCACCTTATGAGATGTTGTATGGTAGGAAGTGCAGATCTCCCATTCATTGGGATGAGACAGGTGGAAGGAGATACTTGGGTCCTGAAGCAGTTTAGAGGACCAGTGAGGCCATTGAGAAGATTAGAGCTTGGATGCTCGCTTCTCAGAGTAGGCAGAAGAGCTATGCAGATCCCAAGCGTAGGAACGTGGAGTTCTAAGTGGGAGACTGTGTCTTCCTTAGAGTCTCACCGTGGAAAGGGGTGAGAAGGTTTGGGAAGAAAGGAAAGCTGGGTCCTAGATTTGTAGGTCCATTTAAGATCCTGGAGAGGATTGGTCAAGTGGCTTACAGATTGGCTTTGCCTCCGGCGTTGTCAGCCGTGCATAATGTATTTCATGTTTCAACTCTTCGGAGGTATGTATCTGATGTGAATCATATTTTGAGCTATGGAGATCTGGAGCTTGAGCCAGATCTCTCCTTTGAGGATGAGCCAGTTCAGATACTTGACAGAAAGGATAAGTTCCTTAGGAATAAAATGATACCTTTGGTTAAGGTATTGTGGAGGAACAACAAGGTCGAGGAAGCGACCTGGGAGCTGGAGTCAGATACGCAGAGTTAGAATCCTGAGCTGTTCAGGTAAATTTCGAGGATGAAATTTCTGTAAGGAGGGGATAGTTGTAATGCCCACAAATCCCTAACGCGGTTTAATGGCTGGATTAGTAGGCCGGGAGGGCCATAACTGTTTAATTACTCCATTAAATGAATATATGCATGTTTATGTGAATTATATTATAATATGATGTTAAATGCATGCATGTGGGTCCACATTTGATAACAGGGGTGTTTTGGTAATTTGGTCCATTGAGGGCATAATTATATATTGGTATGCATCTCGGTGATATATTGTTGAGACCACATTATAATGTGGGTTTGTTCGAGCTATTTGGCATGAGACAATCTTGGAATATCGATTAGCGGTCTAGTCATCACAGGTTTAAGTTCGGGGCTCGGGATGAGTTTCGGGGTGATTTTAATGATTAGAGCGGGATATGAATTATTGGTGTTTGAGAAAATTGAGAATTGCAGGAATTGGGGAGCATTAATTACGATTAACAAGATAGGAGGGAAATACCAATCTTGCCCTTGGGAGCCTTTGGAAACCTTTAATTGACCTAGGCGTATAATGGTCTTTTCACCCCTAGGATAGATATAAGCCCTTTATGGTTGTAGAAATGAAGAGAAACAGACTATATTCAAGAGCTTACCCATACCTTCCTTCTCCTTCATTTTCTTTGTGATTTTTGAGCCATTGTTGAGGATTCAATCTTGGGAAGTAAGCCTTGGGAGTTTGGGAGAGTGTTCTACCATTGAAGAGCATCACAATCTGAGTTTGAGGTAAGTTCTAGCCTGTAGTTCCCTTGTTTGCTCTATTTTAGTTTTAGTTTTCAACTTTTGGTTTTGATGTGAAAGGCTCGAATTAATGGAAGTTTTGGTTGGTGTTTAACTTGGGTTTTGATGAGGGTGTGATGTAGATCAAGTTTAGGGGTTGTATTGGATGTTTGGGTGGTGTTTTGGTTTGGTTTGGAGGGTTGGTTTCAAGGAAAATTGCAAGGGAGGAAAACAGAGTTTTGGCTGAAGTGCAGGTTGGGCCGCGGCATGGTGAGGGAGGGCCGCGGCTTATGCTGGGTGCTGAAGGAGGCCACCTTTGCTTGAGGGGCGGGCCACGGCATGGCCAGGGAGGTCCGCGGCCCTTAGTGGCATTTTGGCCGGAATAAGTTTTTGGCTTGGGGATTCTAACCTTAGGCCTCGGGATCGATCCTACTACCCGGTTTGTTAGGATTCGATGTATCGGAGGCTAGGTTTTGGTTTGGGAACCTTTGTTATTCATTTGATTGATTGAATCCCACAATTTGTTATGACCAGGTAACTGCTAAGGGACAAAAAGACAGGTCGTTCTCAAGGGTCGTTCTTATATTAATTCTCGCTCGAACCTGAGGTAAGAAAACTGCACCCTGTGTATGAGACATGCATGATTGTTGTTGAGGCATGTTGGTTGATAAATGTGGACGTTGATTGCATATTAAATGCTAGCGAATATTGTTTACTTGTATATAGTACTGACTAGTCAGGGAACTGACCTAAGAGTTAGAAACGGCATAAGCGTCCTGAACGCAAGGTCGAATGATGATTAGATCTAATTGATATCAGCATTGAATGGCTCTAAGGCATTAATGCTGGAACGACCCTATGGTCCAAAGGCCTAGGTGACTGCTTGTCACATGGCTAGGGAATAGAGTTCCATAGTTATGACTCTAGAATTATGAGGAAGGTTATGTTGGTGACTAGTCATCATGCACCTACCCTGCTTAAGCTAGTAAAATATATCCTTTCCTTTTTATTGATTTTCCACTTTAGCCTATTAATAACACTTAGAGCACGTGTTTAATGAAAGGACTCGGGTAGCGGGTCAAATTTCTGGTTCACCGTAACTGTTCCAGGGTAACCAGGGTGTTAGACCTTGTGCCTACTAATGCAGCTAGGTAGGACAGTTTTATTAGAGGGCTTAATGCTATGATAACCCGAGATGTGAGAATTACAACTGTGCCTGGGGGGACGACTTATACCCAGGCTATTGAGAAGGCTCTCACCGCTGAGGAGGCAAAAACTAGATTTTGAGGGAGAACACTGCGATGCGGGAGGTTTGTTGGGAGGTGCCTCCATATCCAGGACCTGGTAGGGGCGGAGGCCTCAGTGATCTGAAGTGGAAGACCCCTGACACTTCGACCGCTGGTCCTGATAGGAGGGGTCGGGGTGTTTAGGGTGGCCGCCAGGGAGGCGGTGACATATGGAGGAGCTACCCAGAGTGCACGAGGTGCAGAAGATACCATCCGGGCGAATTCCGGGCCAAGGCCTGCTATGTGTACGGGGTGGTGGGACACCTCAAGAAGGACTGCCCAACTGTAAAGAAAGAGGAAGCAGGGAAGGTGGACAGCTTGACTCCAGCTCGAGTGTTCACCTTGACGCAGGTAGAGGCCGAGGCTAGTCCCTCGGTGATTGACTCTGGTGCTACACATTCATTTGTTTCTAATAAGGAGATTGATAGACTGCGTAGACCTAGTGAGTACTATACTGTATGGTTTGGGACTATACTACCAACCGGGGAGTTGGTGATATCTAGGAGATGGATTAGAGCATTGCCAATGGTGGTTGATGGTAGGGAGTTGTCAGTAGACTTGGTTGAGTTAGGAATGGAAGACTTTGATATGATTTTAGAGGTGGACTGGCTGGTTAGATATGGGGCTACCATCGATTGCAGAAAGAAGATGCTGACCTTTGAGCTTGGGGGAGAGGATCCCTTTGTCTTCGTGGGTACAGTATGTGAACCCCGCATACCCATGTTATCAGCGTTGAGAGCTAGGGACCTATTACAGGGAAGATGTATAGGTTTCCTAGATAGTGTGGTGGATACTACTAGAGTGTTGCCAACAGGGCTGGAAGAGACTAGATTAGTTCGTGAGTTCTTGGATGTGTTCCTTGAGGATTTACCATGGCTGCCACTGCACAGGGAGATTCAGTTTGTTATTGAGTTAGCACCGGGGATAGAGCCAATGTCGAGGGCACCATATAGAATGACACCGACAGAACTGAAAGAATTGAAGATACAGTTACAGGAGCTTCTGGATTTGGGGTTCATCAGGCCTGGTTTCTTGCCTTGGACTGCTCCGATTTTGTTTGTAAAGAAGAAGGACGGGACTCTGAGGATGTGTATAGACTACAGGGAGTTGAATAAGTACCCTCTACCAAGGATCGACGACTTGTTTGGCCAACTGTAGGGAAAGACGGTGTTATTGAAGATTAATCTTCAATCTAGTTACCATCAGCTGAGAATCAAGGACGAGGATATACCGAAGACGGCTTTCCGAGTGAGGTATGGGCACTATGAGTTTCTGGTCATGTCGTTTGGTTTGACCAATGCCCCAGTAGCATTCATGGACTTGATGAACAGGGTGTTTAAGGACTTCTTGGATCAGTTTGTGATTGTCTTCATCGACGACATTTTAGTGTACTCCAGTTCAGAGGTAGAGTACGAGCAACATCTTCGGCAGGTTTTGCAGAGATTAAGTGAGCATCAATTGTACGCCAAATTTAAGAAATGTGAGTTTTGGCTACCAGAAGTGACATTCCTTGGACATATCATTTGTGAGGATGGGATTTAGGTGGATCCATCTAAAGTGGAAGCAGTTAGAGATTGGCTGAGGCCAAGGAACGCCTCAGAGGTTAGAAGCTTCCTCGGGTTAGCAGGTTACTACAAGCGGTTTGTGGAAGGGTTTTCGAGGATTGCTGCACCGAAGACCGAATTGACACGAAAGAATTTGAAGTTCGTCTGGTTAGACAAATGTGAGAATAATTTTCAAGACTTGAAGCGACGACTTATTACTGCACATGTGCTGAGTCTTCCTTCGGAGAAAGGAAAGTTTGTGGTTTATTGTGATGCGTCGAGGTTAGGTTTGGGGTGTGTGTTGATGAAAAATGAAAAGGTTATAGCATATGCATCGCGACAGCTGAAGAAGTATGAGCAGCGGTACCCTACCCATGATCTGGAATTGGCAGCGGTGGTATTCGCACTGAAGGTGTGGCGACATTATCTGTATGGAGAGAAGTGAGAGATATACACTGATCACAGGAGTTTGAAGTACTTCTTCACCTAGAAGGACTTGAACATGAGACAGAGGCGGTAGCTGGAGTTGGTAAAGGACTATGACTGTGATATTCTTTACCACCCAGGGAAAGCCAATGTAGTGGCGGATGCATTGAGTTGGAGGGGCCCAGGGCAGTTATTTAGTTCTACTCAGATATCAAGGGAATTGGCTGATGAGATGTCCAGAGCGAGGATAGAGTTTGTGGTGGGCCAGTTGGCCAACATTATTTTGTAGTCAACCCTACTTGAGCAGATTAAGGAAGGCCAATTAGTGGATGCACAGTTACAGGAAGTTAAAGGGAATGTCTTAGCGGGAGAGACTAAGGACTATTCCATTTATGAGGTTGGTTTGCTACGGTATCAGGATCGGATTTGTGTTCCGACTGATGTGGGGATTAGACGAGAGATATTAGATGAATCACATACTATGTCATACTCACTTCATCCAGGCACCACGAAGATGTATCAGGATCTACGAACGTTGTATTGGTGGCTTGGGATGAAGAAGGATGTGGTGGAGTACGTGGCTAGATGTTTGACCTGTCAGCTAGTGAAAGCTAAGCACCAGCGACCAGCGGGATTGCTTCAGCCTTTGGGTATTCCTGAGTGGAAATGGGAGGATATCATGATGGACTTTGTGGGAGGTTTACCCAGGACAGTGGGGCTTCATGACTCGGTGTGGGTGATAGTAGATAGATACACAAAGTCAGCTCACTTTCTACCAGTAAGGATGACTTATACTATGGACTAGTATGCAGAGTTGTATGTGAGGTAGATTGTACACTTGCACGGGGTTCCTAAGTCTATAGTGTCAGACCAGGATCCTATCTTTAGCTCCAAGTTTTGGGGTAGTTTGTTGAAGGCTATGGGGACTCAGTTGAAGTTCACCACAACCTTTCATCCTCAGACTGATGGACAGTCTAAGAGGATGATTCAAGTATCAGAGGATATGCTCAGAGCATGCATGATCGACTTTGAGGGATCTTGGAGTAAATATCTCACATCGATTGAGTTTTCATACAACAACAGTTATCAATTAACGATTGGAGTAGCTCCATAGGAGATGTTATATGGGAGGAGATGTAGATCGCCCATTCATTGGGATGAGATGGGTGAGAATAGCGAGGAACAGAACGATTGCTCTAGTTAAAGTGATATGGAGGAATAGCAAGGTCGAGGAAGTGACCTGAGAGCTAGAGTCAGCAATGCAGGATCAGTATCCCGAGTTATTCAGGTAAAATTTCGAGGAAGAAATCTTAGTAGGAGGGGATAGTTGTAACGACCCAAAATCACTATTAAGGCTTAAGGACCTTGATTAGCGTGCCGGGAGGGCATAATTGGTTTATGTATGATTTAATGTTTCAATGCATGATTATTTGATTATATGTGAATAGATGATTAAATGCATGTGTTATGAGTATTAAATATGCATGCGGGCCCTGATTAGTTTAGAAGGGCATATTTGTAATTTGAACCCGTTGAGGGTATGATTTTGAGTTATGTGCGGTGTTTTTGGCATGAGGAGATCCTGTCATGCGGTATCAGTCGAGAGTCGCGATTGTGGTAAGTGATGTTTAGTTGAGGTGGTAATCGTTAATAACCTTAGTGTTAGTGGTATTTGTGAAATAGGAAGGGAAAAGTGGTATTTTTGCAAAGAGTGAAAAGGACTAGGTTGTCCTTGAGGTTTAGGAAGGACATGTTTTGAAGGAGCAGTAGAAAGGTCATTTAGGCTTTAAATGAGATAACCCACAGTTGAGGTTAATCTATACGTTCAAACTTCTCAAGACTTCCATAAACACTTTTGGTTCAATTTTGAAGAAGAGAGAAACAAAGCATAGGTCTTGAGAGTTTGTTTTGAAGGAGGTAAAGAGTGAGATAAAATTGAAGAAGAATTTGTAGCTATCCACACTTAGAAATTTATAAATTTGGGAAGAATTTTTTAGGAACTTGAGCTTGGGACTTTGAGTGCTGAAGCTTGGAGTGTTATTAGGGGCATCGAAGGGTCAAATCTCTCTTTGAGGTGAATACTTGGTTTTTGGGACAGGATCGTACTCGAGGGGCCGACTCTTGAATATAGTGCAAGTGTAAAAGGTAAGAAAAATGCACCCTTATGTGACTACGTGGGACTGAGATTCCCTGTATTTGAATGCATATGTTGTGTGATTGTGATATGCCATGTGCGCATGAAATAAACGACCTAAGAGTGTCAGGACTGATATTTGCGCACAGGACGCGACTCGGTCATTGGTAGCTGAGGACAGCTAAATAATTACTAAGCTGAGCTTAAGCGGGCCGGAGTTAATGGGTTAAACACTGGGCTCGGCCTAAGTGAGCCAAAGAAAGTGGGATAAATAGAGGGTGTGGCCTAAGGGCGTCGACGTGAGCATTGTATGATGAATATTGATATGTTTTCATTGTTGTATGTTGTTTATAGTTTGTTTAATACTGAGATGAATGGCTTATGAATAATTGATTGACCTCTCTGATTAGATGATTGTTATGGCATGCTAAATACCTGGTTAGCAGTTTTATGGATTATTTGATTGTCTGTATTGTTGATGCTCTGCATTATGGTTTTCTTGCTGGACCTTGGCTCATGGGTGCTACGTGGTGCAGGTATAGGCAAGGGCAAGGTGGACCGATCCTGAGTAGGAGAGCTCTGGGGCAGAATGTACATAGTCAACTACTCGGCCGCCACGGTCGAGGGATGGTACATGGACATGAGAACTTAAAATGGCCATTTTGCTATTAGAGTGGCTTGTGATTGCACATAACTTTTGAAATTTTGTAAACTGTCTAAACCTTGTTTTTTTGGGGATCCCATGTATCAAAGGTTTATTTAAATGAAATTTATCTATTTATGACCAAAATCTTTTAAACCTACTTCGATTATGGTTCTAGTGTCACATTTTTAACTAAACGAATTGATTAGCAAGTCTTGCACCTTTATAAACACATAGTGTAACGGTCTTGGTTAGCCAAGGCGTTACAACCGAGAGACAAAATCCCGTAAATAATTTACAATTCCTCAGAACTATTGGATCTTGACCTTTGTGAAGTCTTTTTCGAGAAACTTCAGTAATTCTTGGGCTATGTGAGGTTGAGACTAATATTGGCCTTTAAAAAGCTTCATTACCATAAACTCAATTTGGGCTTGTCCAATGAGCATTTTATTTTTGGATAACATGACCCCATGGGCTTTTGTGAGAGAGATGAACTTTGCTAGTAGATTGTGATGGGCTTGTGCTTGTGAGAAGAGAAGTATATCATTGAAGTGGATCAGGGCCTTATCTAGAATGGGGTCGTAGATTCTAGTCATGGCATTTTTGAACAATGATGGGGCTGTTTTGAGACCAAAAGGAAGGACAATCCATTGATAATGGTGATTTGGAATGCAGAAGGCCATTTTGGGCCTATCTTCTTATTTGACACCTAATTGCCAAAATCCTACCTTTAGATCAAATTTTGAAAATGTTTGAGCCTTTGATAGACTTGCAAATAAGGAATTCTTGTTGCCAAAATCAAGGGCTTGTAATTGATGACCAGTCTTTATTTTCCCCAAGCCTGTTCTGATCTCTTATTGACGTAGAAAGCATGGCATGCCCATGATGAGGTGGTTGGTTCAATCAAACCTTGTTGTTGTAGTTCTTTGCATTCTTCGGATGACATTTGCTGATGTTTTGGGTTCATGCCTGGGTGACTTGCCTTGGTAGGGTTAATGTCTTCATTGAGCTTGGATGGTAAACTAATGAAGAACTATTGATTTTTCCATAGAGGACGGTCACATTTTTGGAGGAACTCGGCATCACTTGTGGCACATGAATTTCCTATGAGCCTTTGTTTGACCTTGGAGAATGGATCAAGAGGCATTAGGAAATAGTTTGGTATGGATTCCCATGGAGAAAAATGTTGTTTGTATCCAAGGCCACCAGGAAGGATTCGTAAACCCTTTTTATTGGTGTAGATATCAAAACCAATAATTAGATCTTTCCCTGGAAATTTTTAGCTAATTACTCTATGAATGATAGAGAATCATGGGAAGAACTGTAATTTAATTGGTTTATTGATGAGCTTTGTACAGAAAATGCTTCCATTTGCAAGGTGGAAGAACTATTTTTATTTTCTCCAATATTCTGGAGAGAGAACATCAGGGTTCATCATGGTATATGATGCTCCAGTATCGAAGAAGGCTGTTACTTTGACTGGCCGAGCATATTTTGTAGAGAGGATCTGCATGGAGATGACTGGTGATGGTTGTATTGTATTGATAACTTCCATGTGGTAGAATTCATCTGAATTATCCAGTTGTTCAAAAACACAGAGGAACTCTGGCTTCATTTTGTCGTTAGTAGAGAAGATGGATTCTAGGTCATTTTCCTTGAGAGATATGCCAGTTGTTTGTTGAATGTGGGAGATCAGTTTGGCAGTTTTTCCTTTGGGGCATTATTTTGCATAATGTCCATTGTTTCCACAGATAAAACACCTGTCAGACTTCTTCTTGAAAGAACGCTTCCCCCTTAGGAATTTGAATGAGTGGCGTCCCTTTTCCTTAGAGAATTTAAAGGTTTTAAACCTTTTGTTGTGTCTATTTTCTTTTGGAAGAAAAGAACATGTTGATTCTGATGGACATTTGATCTGTAGGTCTTTTTGGCTGCAAACCTTTCTGAACCTCTTGGATTGTTTTATGAATTCTTGGATAAATTTGTGCTGAGAGCACATCTTTTCCAATGCCTTTAGAACTAGTTGATAGATTTCTCCAATTGTAGCATTAGCTAGGGTTCTTCCTGTTCCCAAGAGAAGTCTGAGGGTTTCTTCTCCTACTGGTTATGGTATAGAAGAGATGAATGCTTGTTTTACATTTGTATCATCAATTCCACCTATTTGTAGAACCATTGACTCGTCTTCTTATAATGCTTCTTCAAATCTCTCTTATCCATCGAACAACACTTTAGCTTGAAGATTTCTACGCGTAGTCTTTCAGTGACTTAAGCATCTTGTCTGCAGAATTCAATATATAGATAGGTCAGGGCATTGGTGGCAGATGGAAGTTGTAAATACGTCATCTGTCTATATTCACCCAGACTTTTCCACCAGTCTTGTAGGGTACCTATAAATCGGGAGACAAGATTAAGGAGAGCCATTCTTATCTGTGCTTCTAGATTTTGTGATTCCAAGCTGAGCCAAGCCTGAAATTCTTGGAACCTTTCACACCATTTTGATGGAGGGAGGTCATCTAAAGTAAAAGTTTGAAAGCTTGAACTTTTACTCTTTTGTCGTTGGGGGACATGTGGTGTTGCTGATTCATTTCCACTTTCGTCTTCACTAGGGATAATTGGTTCGGTCTGTGAGTTTAATCCACCAGTAGGTTGAACCATCATGTGTGGAAAAGCTCCGTCATCATCACTGGATAAGATTTCGGGATCACTAGGTATAGTATTATTAGAAGTTGAATTCATATCTTCAAACTAGGCATATGAAGCATTATCTGAACTGGCCATAGAGTCTTAATCGTTCGAGTCCATTTCTTTTTCTGGGATGTGGTGATTGTTTTTATGTGGAATTATCTGTGACAGAGGATTTGTGGCTGGGTGAACCAAAAGTAGCTTAAATTCGTCTGTCAGCTGGCTTGGTGATTCTTTCTTCTTTCTCTTTTTTGTCTTTTGTTGTTGACTTTCATCAAGCATGCGTCTTAGTCGTAAAACAGAGTCCTCTTGCAAATATCCTGTAATAAGAAATGTGGATGTCAAAAATCCACATCGAAAAAAAAATCTCTATTCCCTACATGGAACACATGGCTAAGGGTCACTTAATCATGTTGTCAGGTTCGTGCCGATAGGTCTCGCGTGACCATGTTCTGGACAAAACTCTCAAAGCCTCGTAAGTCTCTGCCTTTCTGGAGACTAAGTCACTTTACGCCCAAGTGTCACCATGTGGCACCTTAGCGAGACCCACGTGCCCAACGGGACCATCTCGCCTCATATTCACTCAAGGAGCCCCGCGTGCTAATGTCTCGGCCAGGAGAGCCTCACACGCTGCCAGGAAGGCCTCGCGCACGCTGATGCCTAGACCTGGAGGTGCCTCACGCCTAGGGAGCTTCGGGCCTGGAAGGGTCTCGCGCCACCATCATCTCGCGGCCCCCAAGGTGCCTCGCACCACCATGGTCCCGCGACTCCCATGGCCTCGCGCCACCATGGTCTCGCGGCTCCCATAGCCTCGCATCATGCACCTTGTGGGGAAGGCCTCGCTCCATGCACCTTGTGGGGAAGGCCTCGCACCATGCACCTTGTGGGGGAGGCCTCGCACCATGTACCTCATGTGGAGGGCCTCGCATGCGCACCACCATCTCGGCCACGGTCTCGCGCGCGCATTGGGCCATCATCCCGAGAGGCGCCTCACGCTGTGCACCTCATGTGGAGGGCCTCGCGTGCACACCACCATCTCGCCCACAGTCTGGCGCGCACATCAGGCCATCATCCCGAGAAGCGCATCTCGCCGTGCACCTCATGTGGAGGGCCTCGCGCGCACACGACCATCTCGCCCACAGTCTCGCTCGTGCATCGGACCATCATCGAGAGAGGTGCCTCATGCCGTGCACCTCATGTGGAGGGCCTCGCGCACACGCTGATGGTCTCGCGCGCACACTGGTGGCCTCGCACGCATAATTGTGCCTAGGCCAAGGTGGCCTCGCGCGCACGCTGGTGGCCTCACGTGCACGCCCGTGCATCTTATCTCGCGGCTCCCATGGCCTCGTACCTAGCACCCTTCGACCATACAATAGGGCCTCGCACCACCATGGTCCTATGACCCCTAAGGTGCCTCGCACCACCATGGTCCCACGACCCCTAAGGTGCCTCACTCCACTATGGTCTCACGGTCCCTGAGGGGCCTCGCACCACCATGGTCTCGCGGCCCCTAAGGTGCCTCGCTCCACTATGGTCTCGCGGCCCCTGAGATGCCTCGCGCCACCATAATCACACAACCCCTAATGTGCCTTGCACCACCATGGTCTCGCACCTCGCGTACCTGTATGGGGTTTAAGACCTCTAGAAGGAGCGTGCGAGGAGCAATAGGAAAGACCCAAGAACTATTAGGTATCGAGCCAATAGTGGAATAGATGACTGAGTATATCGTTCATGTCAACACACTAGCTTTCCTACTCTTAGTAGACTGTTGAATAGCTTTGAGCAGATACATGCCTTGGAGATGCGAGAATAACCATCAGGTACAAAGTACCCATACGTGTACGGGTGCAGGACGTACGACCATGATGAGGACAGAAGCATGACCCTGACATCTGTATCACACAGGTAGTGGAGGTACGAATTTGTACCGAGAGTGGAAGCACTATATGCATGCCTCTGACTATGTACCAGGCTGACACTATGACCTTCTGCTCCACCACGACCTGTGCCACTACCCTGGCAATGTACCCATGTATAATCTTGTCCCCTGGGACCACAATGTATGAGGAGCCATTAGAGCTCCAATATAAATAGATCATCAACCCTCCAGAAAGGGGGTTGGAAAATTCATTGTAAGCTGAAGCTATTAAGCAATATATAGTTTTTACTCCATTGTTGATCTGGTTTTATCCTTCTATAAGTCTATTCTAAGTTCTCATTTGAACATCACATGACTTACATTTGAGTTTTCCGATCTAATTTTGTTGATGAGATTTCACCGTCAATAGGAAAAGGTGGGAGGTTTTTGGTATTGTAGCAAGCTGCTAGGTAAATGGCAACGTAGTTATACCAAATGGGGATGAAGTTCCCAAATAGCTAGTGGAAGGAGATTTTGTCCATTCTTGTTGGCAAAATTGGTTCTTGAGGGATTCATATTGAGTTTTTAGGCTCTTCATCTCGACTTCTTTTGCTAAGAATACTAGCATTGGGACTGAGTTTTTTTTAATGATGGTCAATAGTTCTTCATGAGTCTGTTGGATTTTTGTAGTGAGTTTATCGATGACAGTAGTCTGAGATTGTTTAACTATTGTCTCTATTATGGTATTTTGTAACTTGACCTATTTTAAGACCTTGTTTTGGGCAATCATATTGTAACACCCTGGATAACCAAGACCGTTATACTGTGTATGACTTGCTAATCAAGTCATTTGAGTAAAAATGTGATCCTAAAGTCAATATTCAGGTTAGGGTTAAAAGATTTTGATTGTAAACGGTTAATTTTCATTAAAATAGATGTTTGGTACATGGAATCCCAAAACAGGGTTTAAAAGACAAATTTACAATTTTCAAAAGTTATATACAACCAGTGGCAACTCTAATGGAAAAATACAAGTTTCTGGCAACTGTCCCTATACTTCTCCTCAGTCATGGCGGTCGAGCGCCTGACTATGCACACTCCGCCCCCAGAGCTCTCCAACTCATGGTTGATCTAGTTTCCCTTTGCCTTTACTTGCACCACGTAGCACCCATGATCCAAGATCCAGCAAGAAAACCAAGAACAACAAACACATGTAGCAATAAGAATATTCAGTCAAGCTTATCTCATTTAAACATAAAACAGGGTACGAATATTCAATTAATCATTAATAAGCACATAATCCCAAGTTCTCAAATAATCAAGGTTGGCACACTTAGGCCGAGCCTTGTTGATCTAGCTGGCCCTGACTTGATTAGGTCGGGCCGTGCTCAGTACGTTTACCGTTAACTCTGACTCCCTTGGACCAGTCATTCTTGTAAGTCATATCAATTTTACAAACACATAGTACAAGCAATCAATAATTGGGAATCTCAGTCCCATTCACAACCACACAAGGGTGAAGTTTTCTTACCTTGAATTTTGAGCGAGAGAAACAGAACGGTCCTGAGCATGATCCTCAGTCCTGAGCCTTGGCAATAAACCTAGTCATAGTGGCCAATGGGTAATAATTAATTTATAATCCAAATAAATACCTAGGAGACAAAAACTAGCCTCTGGGATCTCGATTTCTACTAAACCGGGTAGTAGAAATTGTCTCGAGCGCCTAGGTTCGAACCCTCAAGTCGCACCAATTCTAGAAACTAACCTAAGGCAAACAACCCCAGGTGGGCCGCAACTTGACCCTAAGGGTCGTGGCGCAGCCCCAAGTCAGAGACCAAAAACACCAAGCCTCAAGGGAGGCGGGCCGCGATGCGGCCCCAGGTCAGAGAACATTCCCAAGCGTTCTGGGCAAGCGGACCGCGGTGCCCACGAGCAGGGTCGCGACGCGCCCCCTTGTGCCTAGAATTTTTTGGGTTTCTACAACATTCTTCCCGGCTAGTTTTCCCAGAACTTCACCTTAACAAACCTCCCAATCAAAACCAAGTTAGCTATGAATTTCAGACTTTAACTCACATACTTCAGGCACAATATAACCCATCAAACTCTACTGAAATTGCATACAACTCATCACTTAGAAACCTCAATCAACCAATTC
This sequence comes from Humulus lupulus, assembly GCF_963169125.1. NCBI lineage: Eukaryota > Viridiplantae > Streptophyta > Magnoliopsida > Rosales > Cannabaceae > Humulus > Humulus lupulus. Next base: position 76,995,971 of record NC_084798.1, on the reverse strand, counting down.
TATGAACCTAAATTCTTAACTGAAACTAAACAAAATCCTTACCTTAAATAGCTGCTAAGCCCTCAACTCTGATATTTAATCTTTGAGCTTAAGTCCCAACCTCTTTTCCTTCAGCATCTTACGCCCTTCTCCTTAAATTCCCTTCGAGAAATTCTCAGCTTAGGGCCTAAATTCCTTCTGTTTTCCTTCATCCTTAGCTTCAAAGTACCAAGTGAGAGAGAAAGGGAGAAACCGCGAGATGGAGAGAGATATGAATGTTTTGAGAAGCTTTCCTTAAGTTTCTGGTTATTTCCTACTCCCCTAGGTATATCTCTTATCCCCTAAAAAGAATATAATGCTCCTTTAAGCTTATTAATCTTCTAAGGGTACTAAGGGTAAAATGATCATTCCGCTCCCGGTTCCCGCTAATTCCTCAAGTGTTCCTACTGTAATCAATTAACCCCGTCATGTCCAATTAATTACTAAATACTTATTCAATATCTATAAATCCCACAATATCCTCTAAATTCCAAAAAATACCCCCAGGCTTCCCCCAAGCCGTGTATTAAACCCCGCTTTAACTATTTCACTAATCAACTCACCAGGATTGTCTCGAGCCATATACTGCAAATATATCCACATAGTAATGTGGTCTCAACAATTTATCACATATAATCACATTTAGCAATAAGGGCTTACATGCATATCTAATACTCATAAACATGCATATAACATACTAATATAATAATATTAATCATGCATGCCACATAATCATGCATTTAACAATTTAAACATTCATATACTAATGATGCCCTCCCAGTATTCTAATCAAGGCCCTTGAGCCTTGATAGCGATTTTGGGTCGTTACACATATTTTCTGATTGCCAGTTGCGAACTTCTTCGATTGGAGATATTTTTTTGAGAGACCCATCCACGTTCCTAGTTGTGGGGATTTGAACATTTGGTTGGTGAGAAACTATACCTTGGTCCTCTTGCCTATCAAATTTTTTGAGAGGGGGAAAATCTGACTCATAATAAGTAGTAGACATCATACATACTTGTGGAATTTGTTGGAACTGATTTTGAGCAGGAAAGACTTCTCCATGATGTCACATCCATTTTGCTGCTTTTTTGTAGCATGGAAAAATGTTATGTTGAGGAGTTGGAAGTGGAGGTTGCCGAAAGTTTGTTGGAGGAAGCTCAATGTCCCATCCATTAGGTTCTGGAATAGAGTCAGGTAAGTCTTTGGGAGCAGAATATTTGACAATATAGTCAAACTTTCCAAAGGGTTGGCCTAACAACCCTATTCCTTTTTCTCCTTTAGCTAGATATTGCTTAAGCCATTTTCCTGAGCTAGAATGTCGCTTTGGGAGGTCTTCTTCTGTTTTTAGGCAGCTTTTACAATCGCAAACATCCCAATACGTATGTCCGTCCGAAGATTCGAAAGCATAAATAAGGCTGCCTTGAGAATCAAAGGATTGGATTTCCACATCAGTTGATGTGACAGAAGTCATCATGTACTGGGTGGTAAAGCAATTAGGAATCTTTGTTTGAGTTCTGTCAAAGACTATTTCAATAGATCCATCTTCTTTCTTGTGATAAGATGGTTCAGTAAGAGTCTGGACAACTTTTTGATGTTGGTGGAGCATCTCATAGTTTGTTATCCATGAACTGGGCAAAATCTTCATAAGATCATCTGTAGAGATTTGCCTTGGAATATGAGTGCATGTTGGAACTTGGGTAGAGTCTACCGAGACCAATAATGCTTCTTCAGCTGTTGGCAAAGAAAGATCCAGAGCGTGATCTTCTGGCCAGAAAAGAATTTTTTGGGACGCCCATTTACTGCGGGCAGGTTCTTTCTTATCTATTCTTCTACTTTACGCTATTGAGTCTGTATGACATCTGGTAGTGAAGTTTATCTCCAATAGAAGTAAGATCTTGGTCAATTCTAGCCGATTGGACTTCAACTTTGAAAGCATCAGTAAAGAGATTGTCTTTGAGAGACATATTAAAGTTAAGGAAAAATGTAATTATTACTGTTCCTACATTTAATGTAGTCTCTATGGTTGCAATGCTTGCATGCACGTATTTCCTCATTCCGGTGTCAGTAAACCCATTCGACAGGCAATCGAAAGGCCCTTTCTGCCATGAAGGGAAATAACTAAGTGTATATCACCAGAATGGATATGGGAGAATCCTTGCGCAATCCATTGGCGAATAAATTCACGAGGGATTTGAAAATTAACGAATTGGACCTCAGGAGTAGGTCTCCATTAACACTCACGAATTTTATAACCTTGGATTTGAATAAAATAACTCCACACGAAGAAATGCAAATTTGTATTTTCATGAGAATTGCATCGTGATCTACCTCGTGGTGTCCAAATATCATCCATCTTGGGAATAGTAATGTAGTTATTTTTGCAAAATGAAGAGACTTGATCAAGAATAGAATCCCATTCATTCTCCTTTAAGTTTTGTAATTGTTGCTTGCATATACTAACAAAGCACATGTCATTTAATATGTAACGTCCCAAATCTGCTAATAAGGCTTAGTGCCTTGATTAGCGTGCTGGGAGGGCAATAATTGATTTAATTATGTGATTACGTGGTTAATTGTGATATGTGTGTATCAGTACGTGATTACTTGAAATAAATGATTATATGACTAGATATGCATGTTTAGGAGAATTAAATATTCATGTGGGCCCGTTCTTGTTAAGAAGGACATACTTGTAATTTTGGCCCGTTGAGGGCATAAATATGATTATATGTGTGTTGTGCTAGAGACCACAGGATTGTGGAGATATAACTAAGATGTGTGGTCCGAGACGGTCTTAGGGAGCAGAATAGTGGAATAGTCACAACGGGGTCGAATACCCGGCTCGGGGTGAGCCTAGGAGTATATTGGGAACATAGTATGTGTTTGGGATTCATCGAGTAATGGGTACCTATTTAGTAGTTATTGAAGTATGTCGAGGTTAATTGGGGATTTATAGGAATACTCGAGAAATTAGTGGGATGTGGCAAATGACGGGATTACCCTTGGAGGCATTAAAGAACTAAGGATTTACTTAGGGTTAGTTTGGTCTTTTCTTGGATAGACTTGGACTTACATCAAGAATCTAGAGATAATCAGAAGGAAAGAAAAGGAAACATTTAGACTCTCTCTCAACATTTCTCTATCTCTCGATGCTCACTCTCTCCCACTAGACTTGGAACTTTGGTCAAATCTTTGGAGAAATTGGCTCAGAATTGAGGAAGCTTGGGGCTTGGAGTGATTGGGTTTAGCTCAGGATCAAATTCTCTAATGGAGGTAAGGATTTTGGTGCGGAATTGTTAAGTTTTCTGCTATGATTTAAAGCTTTGTTTGGGTTCGACTCTTAACTCTAATTTTGGATTTCGGTAAGGCTAAGGGTTAGCTTTCGGGGTGCTTGTACCAGTTATGTTGCTTTGATATGAACTGTAGAATAAATTATGGGTCTAAGCTTTCATTTGGATGGATTTTAGAGGTTTTGGCTCGTAGAAATGCATGGAAATATCTGGGATTTGGGCTAAAGCCGCATCCCTATTCTTTAGGCGCTGCGACCTGTGTGCGACCCATTCTTTAGGCGCTTAGGAGCCTCTGATGTTGCCCAGGCGCCGCAGCGCAGGTAGGGTGCGACCCATGTCCCTTAGAAGAGAGCCCCAATGCTCTCTGACTTGTAGCGCACCTTCAACCTAGCAGGCGGGCCACAAATCAAATTAAGGGAAATGGCCAATTTAGGGTTTTAAGCTCGGGAAACCAAATTTAAAGGCTCAGGAAGGGGTCTACTACCCAGCTTAGTAGAATTCGAGGTTCCAGAGACTAGAATATTAATCCAAAGTTCTTAATTGGTTTAGGGCTTGATGGATGTTTATTATTATTGCGTTGTGACTAGGTTTTACCGCCAAGGCTCGAGTTTAGAGGATCATGCTCGGGATTGCACTAGTCGGTCAGCTCAGGACACAGGTAAGAAAATTGTTGGTGCCCATAGAGTAGAGCATGGCCTGATTATTTGAGTTTAAATGTTGTGTGTGAATATTTGTAGTTGTTATACAATGTTTGCATGATTATAATTGTTTGGCGAAGGCCGGGATTGACAAAGGCTGGGAACGACGATAAGTATGCTGATTGTAGGCCGAACAACAAGAAGCATGTTGAATGTAGGCCACCATGGCATGGCCATCTGGAGTGTTGTACTCACCCATTCGGTAATGACTGCGAACCCTGTGCCTAGTAAAGCACTTGGGTTTGGCATAGGCCGTTAAGTGAATAGTCTATTGACTGTTTAAAGTTATGCATTTACTGGAATGAATTATTATATGATATAGGCATGAGTTTTATTGCTGGGCCTTGGCTCATGGGTGCTTTATGGTTTAGGTAAGGGCAAAGGAAAGGCTGACCAAGCATGAGTTGGATGGTTTGGAGTGACGTGTACATGTTTGGCCTACCTGGTCGCCACGACTGGGGGTTGTTTTGAGGAACACACTATGAATGTTAGATTTTGTCGCTTAGGCTGACTGTACTCTAACTTTTAAGTTGTAAATATATTTTGAAACAGTATTTTGGGATCCCAATGTATCACTTTTATAACTTTAATGGATGTCCACACCTTTTATACTTAATTGTCATTAACTGAGTTTTTTTTTTATGATTTAATCACACTTTTCATTCTAAAACCTCGATTAGTGAGCTATTGGCACATTTTATAATCACATGGTAATGACTCTAGGGTAGTAGGGCGTTACAACTTGGTATTAGAGCGTTCCAAGGTTTATGGTTCTCGGAGATTGATCGAACATGCCCGCTGCCAGAGACATTATCAACTCAGGGTTGGTCGGTATTAAGTAAATTACATGTTTAATTGCTTGTCTGAGTTGCCATGTTTGATTGATTATTATAAATAGAGCATGATGCGTGTATATAATGCTAGGGCACGACCCCTTTGATTGCTATATGTTTATGCTATGTGTGTATTGTGTTGATCTACTGTTTGTGGTTGATTGAATGGACTGTGAGGTGGTTTTGGATGTTGTTATCTTGTATGATGTGCTACGTCATTGATTGTAGGCATATTGAAGTTATGCCTTGGCGATCAACTAGATTCCACGACAATAGGGCTGAAGATGACAACCAGGGTCAGGACCCTCCACCTGCCCCATAGAACTGGCAACAAATGTTTGCAAAAATGCAAGCTAGACTTCAGCGAACTGAAGATGAACTTCGAGAACTAAGGTAGCAGGATCCTCCTCGGCATGTTGGCTTACAGATTCCACAAGCTGTGGCACCAGTGCCAGCCCAGCCTGTGATGGAAAATAGGTGGGAATCTTTGTATGAAATGTTCAGGAAGCAGCACCCTCCCACCTTTGAGGGCAGTCCACACCCACTGCGGGTATAGCAATGGATGAATATGACTTATTCTATCCTCGATTTCATGAGGGTGGAAGGGAACGAGAGGGTGGCTTGTGCCAGTTACATGAGGGAAGATGCCCACATCTGGTGGGAAGTTGTGTCCTAGAGGAGGGATGTAACATTTATCACTTGGGATGAATTTAGAGATGCATTTGATGAGAAATATTATAGTGTTGCAGTTCGAGCTGCAAAGGTCAATGAATTCATCAATTTTACACAGAACAAAATGACTGTCACCGAATATGCTTTGAAGTTTGATCGGTTGGCCAAGTTCGTGCTGGATTTGGTGCCTATTGACATGGCACGAAGGGATCATTTTGTACAAGGGATGAATGTGATGATAGACTGGGATATCAAGATAACATTAGATCCGAGGACAACAACCTATGCCCAAATAGTGGAGAAAGCCCTTACAGCTGAGGGGGCTGAAGATAAGATAAGGAGAGAAGGTGCTGCAAGGTGCGACGCTCAGAGGATGGTGCCTCCCTTCACTGGTTATAGCCGGGGTAGTGGCCCTAATGAGTAGAAGAGAAAGGCCCAAGATTCTTTTTTTCCTTCTGGTCTGGATAGGAAGGCACGAGGTGCTTTCACCGGCCGTCAGGCCGGGGGAGAGAACTGGAGAAGCTTCCCAAAGTGTCCACGGTGCAGGCGAAGACATCTGGGGGAGTGTAGAGTTAGAGCATGCTTTATCTATGGGAGTGTTAGCCACCTGAGGAAGGACTGCCCACAAGCCTAAAAAGAAGAACCAAAGAAGAGTGACAGCCTCACTCCAACCATAGTGTTTACTTTGACCCAAACTGAGGCTGATCATATGGCGACCGTGTATATTTCGAGCTCACACCTGACGAGCCCAGATTTTGGGGTCATAACTTTATGCTCAAAATCTGGGTGTAACAGTTTGCCCCCTCAAAAGTATCAATTCGAATCCCATGAGAAGGAAACTTTTCAACTGCCCTTTTTGGAAACTGTACCATTAATTGCACTCGAGTGTGGACACGCGTCAACCAGAGATTGAATGGTCAGAGTACTTAAGTGTCTTTTGAACCATGCGCACGTCTGTTCATCTGCCAACATTATGGTGCCATCCTTTCATTCATTCCTGACCATTCGATCAGATACTGAATTTGGCCAACGGTCCAGATCAACTCGACGTTTGACATCCTTTGGGGCCTATAAATATGCTCGTGTAATATTCTTCCCCTTCTTCACTTTTGTTTTCAAACTTTCAGAGAGGAAAAAGAGAAACCAGAACCCGAATATCGTGTTGCCCTTGCATGTTCTCCAAACCGAGAAAACAAAAATCTCTTGACGTCTACAACTCTGTGAAGGCTTTTCTGCAACCACTTCTTCAATCGTCAATCTCTCTGTATCCACCAGCTACATTGTGTAAGTTTCTGATCTTCATTTACCTGTTCTTATTTTATCATGTTTGTTTTGTAAAAATGGTATCTCTGGTTTCTACCAGATTTATAGGGCCTCGCTCCTGCATCAAGCAAGTTTTTTTATTTGAGTAATTTTTGCATGTTTAGAATCAAGGTTTAAACTGGAAAATTTAGGGTAGAAATGTGTAAAAATGGTGTTTTTCTAGTTGTGGGGGGTTTCGTGTAGCTTAAGAAATAGGGTTTTGGACTTAGGGTTTTTAAACTACAAGTTTCCCAAAAATCACCTTTTTGAGTAACCGCCAACTTTTTCCCTGAAAATCCAGGAATCTAAAAAATAAATCCACTTTTCCCCCTTCACGTCAAATACACGCTCGGGGCTCGATTCTTTCAATAGCTCAGGTTTCTTCTGAGCCTGATCTCATTTTTTTGATCGAGCTTATTCCATGGCCTCATGTACTCGAGCTCGAACCATCTCAATTTTTATCCTTGATTTCATGTGTGCCTAGCCCTCACCCTTTTTCATTCCTTCTAGATGTCGCAGAATTTGGAAAAATGGTGGGGGTCATTACTCACAATTCCTTATTCACTGAAGACTCCAAGCCCAGCGTCCCCCTTTACTCGGAATCAGCGGCTGATTTGTGAGCACGAATTGAGGAGTGAGCAAGAAGATACTTGAGCTCACTTTCGACGCCAAATCGACGAGGTCGAAGAGAGAGAGAGAAAAAAACTCCGGGTCGCGATCTATCTAGACTCGGACCCCTAGCCTAGACGAATTCCTCTCGACCCCAAGCTTGAAGTAACGGTCGCTTACAAACCGGGCGAACTCAAATTCTCATTGGTTGGTCAGATATGGGGCTACTATTGACTGCAGGAAGAAGATGGTGACTTTTGAGCCCAAGGGCGAGGATCCTTTTGTTTTTGTGGGTGCGGTAAGTGGACCCCGCGTACCCATGATTTTAGAATTGAGAGCCAGAGACTTGTTGTAGGGGGGATGCATAGGTTTTCTGGCCAATGTAGTGGATACCACTAGGGTTATGCCAGCAGGGCCGAGGGAGACCAGATTGGTGTGTGAGTTTTTGGACGTATTTCCTGAGGATCTACCAGGGTTGCCACCGCGCAGGGAGATTCAGTTTGAGATTGAGTTAGCACTAGGGACAGAACCAGTATCAAGGACACCATACAGAATGGCACCAGCTGAGTTGAAGGAATTAAAGATACAGTTGTAGGAGCTTCTAAATTTGGGATTCATCAGACCTAGTTACTGACCATGGGGCGCTCCAGTGTTATTTGTTAAGAAGAAGGACGGGACGTTGAGGATGTGTATAGACTACCGAGAATTGAACAAGTTGACTATAAAGAATTAGTACCCTCTACCAAGGATTGATGACTTGTTTGATCAGCTGCAGGGAAAGATGGTGTTCTCAAAGATTGATCTACGATCTGGTTATCACCAGCTGAGGATCAAAGATGAGGATATACCGAAGATGGCCTTCCGAATGCGATATGGGCACTATGAGTTCTTGGTCATGTCTTTTGGTTTGACCAACGCCCCGGCAGCTTTTATGGATTTGATGCACAGGGTGTTCAAGGACTTCTTGGATCATTTCATCATTGTCTTCATCGGTGACATCTTAGTATACTCCAGTTCAGAGGCAGAGCATGAGCAGCATCTTCGACAGGTTTTACAGAGGTTAAGGGAGCATCAGTTGTACGCCAAGTTTAAGAAGTGTGAGTTTTGGTTGCCAGAGGTGACTTTTCTTGGGCATATAGTTGGAGCATAATGGATTAAGGTGGATCCGTCCAAAGTAGAAGCAGTAAGAGATTGGCCGAGGCCAAGGAATGCCTCGGAGGTGCGGAGTTTCCTTGGGTTGGCAGGTTATTACAGACGGTTCGTAGAGGGGTTTTCAAAGATTTCTTCACCTATGACAGAGTTGACGAGGAAGAATCAAAAGTTTGTTTGGTCAGAGAAGTGTGAGAACAGTTTCCAAGAGTTGAAGCGACGACTTATTTCTGCACCTGTGCTGAGTCTTCCTTCGGAGGAAGGAAAGTTTATAGTCTACTGTGATGCATCGAGGATGGGTTTAGGTTATGTGTTGATGCAGAATGAGAAAGTTATAGCTTATGCATCGCGGCAGCTGAAGGAGTATGAGTAGCGATATCTTACTCATGATTTGGAACTAGCAGCAGTGGTATTCGCACTGAAGGTGTGGCGACATTATCTGTATTGGGAGAAGTGTGAAATATACACGGACCATAAGAGTTTGAAGTACTTCTTCACTCAGAAAGATATGAACATGAGACAAGGCGATGGTTGGAACTGGTTAAGAATTATGACTGTGATATTCTTTACCGCCCAAGGAAAGCCAACGTGGTGGCAGATGCATTGAGTAGGAGGGGCCTAGGGCAATTATATAGTTCCACCCAGATCTCGAGAGAGTTAGCTGAAGAGATGGCCAGGGCAAAGATAGAACTGGTGGTAGGCCAGTTAGCTAATATTACCTTACAGTCGACCCTGCTAGAGAGGATTAAGGAGGGACAATTGGTGGATACACAGTTGTAGGAAGTTAGGCAGCATGTTTTAGCGGGCACATCTTAGGATTATTCCGTCTCTGAGACTAGTATGCTTTGATATTAGGGGCGGATTTATGTTCCAACAGATGAGAAGATCAGACGAGAGATACTGGATGAGTCTCACACTATGCCATACTCGCTTCATCCGTGTACCACGAAGATGTATCAGGATCTACGGACATTATACTGGTGGTCCGGGATGAAGAAGGACGTGGTAGAGTGTAACGACCCAAATTTGCTAATAAGGCTTAAGGGCCTTGATTAGTGTGCCTGAAGGGCATAATGGGAATTATGTGTGGTTTTAATGATGAAGATGCATGATTATGATTTAAAGCATGTTATATGATTACTTGAATATTTGAGATGCATGAATATGTGTATTAGTATGCATGTAGGCCCTGATTAGGTTAGAAGGGCATAATCGTAATTTTGGCCATTATTGGCATAACTGCTTTGATATATGTGATAATTGTCGAGACCACATTATTATGTGGATATATCTGTGATCTGTGACTCGAGACGATCCTAGTGAGCAAAGTAGCGAAAAAGTCATGGCGGGGATTTATACCCGGCTCGGGGTGAGCTTAGGGGTATAAATGGGAATTTAGTGAGTATACTGGGGTCTATCTTGATATTGAGGAATATTATTGGTGATTAGTTAGGTATCGGGAGTTAAGCGGGAAATATTAGAGACACTCGAGGAGTTAGCGGGAATTGGGTAAAATGACTAGAATGGCCTTAAGTGGATTAAAGGACTAGAAATAAAGGGGAGGGCATTAAGGTCATTTGGCTTTCTAAATATGGGAATTACTGAGACTTTATGTTAGTGGGAATTGTAGAGAAATGTAGAAGTCTGAAAAAGAAGGAAAAGGAAGGAAAAGAAAGAGAGAAAAACAGAGAGAGTTTTCTAGGTCGGTTTATATTTCCTTCATCTGTTTCTTGAGGGTTTCTGGAGCAAAGCTCAGAGGGGAGCTGGGATAGACTGAATATCAAGGATCTTAAGCTAGGTTTGAGGAATTGGCAGAGGTTTAGCAAGAGGTCACTAACACTTGAGGTAAGACTTTAGAGTTCTTCAGTTTCTGTTTCTGGTTTTTTTGAGCTATGGTGTTTAAGTTGAATTGGATGGAAACTTTAGGTAATTTGGGCCTAAGGCTGAGGAGGAGCAAGCCAAGGAGGTCTAGAGGCAACTTGTGGTCGAAATCCCATCAAAGGTATAAATTCTAAGCTCTAACTTTGATGTTCAACTGGTTTCTGCTGAGTTTTAGTGTTTAGGAGTGGTTATGGTGAATTTTGAAGTTGGGGATGCATGTTCTTGAGTTCTAGGTATTTGGGGTGCTTGGGATGAATGGAGTATGGTCATAAGGTTGTTTTTGAATTTGGGAAACACTTGGAGGAGTTTTGGTTGAGGTTGGTTCGAGGAAATCGCAGGGGGGAAAAACTGGTGTTAGCCTGCCTGTGACTAGCGCTACAGCGCTAGCCTTTAGGCACTATAGCGCTAGGCCAAGCTTGCTGATGGGGTTTTGGTTCTGTTTGTAGCGCTACCCTGTCTTCTGAAGGGGATTTTAGGGTTGTTTGCAAGGGCTTTTGACCTAGGGTTTGGGGTTTTATTCCACCACCTTGTTTGGTGGAACTAGGACTTCCCGGGGGCTTGGGATTGACCCCGAGGCTAGGTTTTGGACATGAAGATTGATGATGACTTTGACCTATGGTTGTGTTTAGGTGAGCGCTAGGGCTCGAGGGGGATCATGCTCAAGGAGTCGAGGGGTCAAAGCTAGTGAATTGAAAGGTAAGAGAATTGCACCCGATTATATGTTTGTGATGGGACTAAGTGCTCCCGATACTTGTATCGTGTCAATGATGGTATTACGCCATGGGACATGTAAAAGCGACCTAAGAGTGTCGTACATAGTATTTGCACACAGGGCGCGGCTTGGCCACTAGTAGCCGAGGACAGCTTAATATTCACTGAACTCGGTTTAAGCGGGCCGGAGTCAGTGGGTTAACGGAGGGAGTAGCCTAAGAGCGCTAGCCCTAGTTATCATTTGTGCAGTGATATATGATATGAGTTGATATGTTTAGTATGTTGAATACTTGATTATACTGGATTATTATATGGATGAGATTATGTGATGCTGTATGGGATACTGATTTATCTGCTGATTACTTATGCTCTGTTGTTGTGTTTTCTTGCTGGGCCTTGGCTCACGGGTGCTACGTGGTGCAGGTAAAGGCAAGGGAAAGTTGGACCAATCCTGAGGTGGAGAGCTGCGGGGTTGAATGTACATAACCAGCTGTTCGATCACCATGGTCGAGGAGTGGGTCAGGACAGGGACTGCCTAACTGTCTGCTTTGCCTTAATATGGCTTGATATTGTATATAAACCTTGTGTCTTTTGTAAATAGCCTTTAAACTTAATATTTTTGGGATCCCGTGTAAACAGATGATGCTTCTTAATGAAAGTGCGGCTTTTGAGACCAAAACATTTTAAACCCTTGTTCCTTTATAGTTTCAGTAACACGATTTTTAATTAAATGACTTGATTAACAAGTCTGGCACTTTATAAAAACACAGTGTAATGGTCTTGGCTATCCAGGGCGTTACATAGAGTATGTGTCTAGATGTTTGACATGTCAACAGGTAAAGGCTGAGCATCAGCGACCAGTGGGATTGCTTCAACCTTTGGGTATCCCAGAATGGAAGTGGGAGGACATTACGATGGATTTTGTGGGAGGACTACCCAGGACAGTGGGACTTTGTGACTCGGTGTGGGTGATAGTAGACAGATACACCAAGTCAGCTCATTTTCTACCAGTGAAGTCGACCTATACAGTGGAATAGTATGCAGAGTTGTATGTGAGGGAGATAGTTTGTCTCCATGGGGTTCCAAAGTCTATTGTGTCTGATCGAGATCCTATTTTTAACTCTATGTTTTGGGGAGCTCTGCAGAGAGCTATGGGGACTCAGTTGAAGTTTAGCACAACTTTTCATCCTCAGAATGATGGATAGTCTGAGAGGACGATTAAGGTATTGGAGGACATGCTTAGGGCGTATGTGATTGATTTCGAGGGGTCTTGGAGTAAGTACCTACCGTTGATTGAGTTCTCGTATAACAACAGTTAGCAATCCACAATTGGAGTGGCACCTTATGAAATGCTATATGGGAGAAAGTGTAGATCACCATTCATTGGGATGAGATGGGTGAGAGGAGGTACTTAGGGCCAGATATGGTGCAAAAGGCTAATGAGGCTATTGAGAAGATTCGAGCCAGAATGCTTGCGTTGCAGAGTAGATAGAAATGCTACGCTGATCCTAAGTGTATGGATGTGGAGTTCCAGGTTGGGGCCACGTGATTCTGCAAGTTTCACCGCCGAGATTGGTGAGGAGATTTGGAGTAAAGGGCAAGCTGAGCCCTTGGTTTGTTGGACCTTTCGAGGTTCTAGAAAGAGATGGACAGGTGGCTTATAGGTTGGCCTTGCCACCGTCGCTCTCAGGGTTTCACGATGTATTCCATGTCTCCATGTTGCAGAAGTATGTTTTAGATACAACGCATGTGCTGAAGTATGAAGACTTAGAATTACAAACAGATTTGTCCTATGAGGAGCTACCAGTTCAGATTTTGGATCGGAAGGCCAAAGTTTTAAGGAATAAGAAATTCCATTAGTGAAAGTGTTGTGGAGAAATAGCAAGGTCGAGGAAGCGACCTGGGAGTTAGAGACAGTGATGCGGGATCAGTATCCCGAGCTATTCAGGTAAATTTCGAGGACAAAATTCTCAGTAGGAGGGGATAGTTGTAACGACCAAAAATCACTAATATGGCTTAAGGGCCCTGATTAGTGTGTCAGGAGGGCATAATTGGTTTATGTGTGAATTTATTGATTTAATGCATGCTTGTATGATTATTGAATATAAATGTGCTTAAATGTTATATCTGTGAGAACCACATTATTATGTGGGTAGATATGCAGTGAGCGACTTGAGGCGATCCTAGGGAGCTAGATAGCGGGAAAAGTCACAACGGGGCTTAGTATTTGACTTTGGACAAGTCAAGGGGTATTTCAGGTATTGGGTTGTTATTTAGACTATTGGGTTATGGAAATAAATATATGGAGATATATTTGAGGATAGGAAGCTTAGGCGGGGATATTGGGGGAAATTATCGTTTTGCCTTCGGGGATGTTTCCGGTACCCCGAGCCTCGGGACAGACTTAACTGATTAGGATTGGACTAAGTGAATGAAAAAAATAGAGGAACAAAACACAACCGACCTCAGCTCTTCTTCTCTCTTCTCTTCCCTTCCTTATCTCTTCCCTTTTAAGGAAAACACAGAAAATTCAAGAGAAATCAGCTGAGAATATAGTGATTTGGGCAGGAACTTGTAGGTTAAATCTAGTGCTCAGCTAAGGGAACTCAACCAAGATTAAGGTATGGGCTGAATCTTATCTCTGAGCATTTGAAATTTGAGTTTTGACTGGGTATTAAGGGAGTTTATGGTTTTGATGTTTAAGGGTTGAATTATGCTGAGAAGCTTGGATTTTAGCTCAGGAATTCATCAAGAAGGTGGCTCAGCAAAAGAGGTAAGCTTCAATTCGTAATTCATAGGTTAAAATTTGAGTTTTGCATGACTGGTTTTGGTGTTTAGATTTGCTGGGTTTCAGAGAATCAAAATGGAGTTTTAGTAGGTTTTTAGGCTGAATTTTTGTTGGATTATGTTGTTAGAGTCATGATAAAAGTTTTGTGATCAATGGATTTTGAGTTAGGGTGCTTTGGAATGGTCTTGGATGAGGTTAAGATGCTAGAAATGGTTGTTTTTCTGGGCACGAAGGGGAGGGCCGCGACTCTGTTCTAGAGTGCTGCGACCCTACGAAGCAAGAGAGCCAGGGAGGCTCGGCAAGGGGAGAGCGCCGTAGTGCCCTTGGGCTCTATTTTAGGTGCCGGCCATGGCTAGGCTTCAAAGGCCACATCCCTTAGGTGCATTCTTGAACATTTGGGGATATTGGGCGGGGGAGTCTAGCCTAGGCTGCTCGGGATCGATCTCCCCACCGTGCTTGGTGGAATTCGAAGTCCCGGAAGCTAGTACTGTACCTGCAAACCTTTATTTTAATATTAATGGGATCCAATACCTTGGTTGTGACTAGGTGTTAAAGCTAGGGCTCGGGAACGGATCGTGCTTGACGAGTGTCGCTCGTAATCAGTGAACGTAAAAGCTAAAGGTAAGAAAACTGCACCTGGTTGTATATTTGTAATGGGACTAAGGGTTCCCTAATGTGTATCCTTGAAAGGATGGTATTATGCCATGTAAACAGTGAACCAACGGCCTAATAGTGCCAAGGGTTACACTAGCGCACAGGGCGCGACTTGGCCACTGGTAGCCGAGGACAGCTTATTATTCACTCAGCTCGGTTGAAGCGGGCCGGAGTCAGTGGGGTAAACAGAGGGTGCGGCCTAAGTTGTCGGCCCTAACTATTATGTGACCTGATTATTATGAGTTTTGAATGTTATTTTGATTAGTTGCATCTTTAATTCTGAGTATGTGCTGAATGGTTAAGGTGGAATATTTAATGATTGATCATGCTTAAAGAATTGACTTTCTGTTATTGTTGTTTGTGTTGCACATCATGTTTTCTTGTTGGGCCTTGGGTCACGGGTGCTACGTGGTGCAGGTAAAGGCAAGGGCAAGCTTGATCAGCCCTGACTTGGAGAGCTCTACGAGCTGAATGTACATGACCAGCTGCTTAGCCGCCATGATTGGGGTTTAGGTAGGGATGCGAGAACCAGAAATGTCTATTTTGCCTTAGTATGGCTGATAGTTATCTGTATTTTGGAGATTCTGTAAATCAACTTTCAAACTCTATTTCTTTTTGGGATCCCATGTATAAAACTATTTGATTATATAAAGTGAAACTTTTGAGACCAAAACCTTTTTAACTCTAGCTCACACATGTTTAGTGACACGTTTTTAAATTAATGACTTGATTAGCAAGTCCTGCACCTTTATATATACACAGTGTAGTGGTCTTGGCCATCCAGGGTGTTACATGGGCAGGTATCTTCGGATGGGAGCTTTTCTTTTCAGTTTTGCCATTTTTTTCTTTCTTTTCCTTACTTTTCAATGCCCAAAAATGCAATAAATTTCCTACGAAATAAACATAAACTAAATCATAGTAAAATGTTTTCATCTATAAAAAAAATCAAGTTAATTCTTTAAAAATATTAATTATAACTTAATTTATATTTAACATTTAGGTTCAATAATACAACATTTTTGTGAGCAGCTGGAGGTTCTCAGCGAGAGGCTAAGGGAGGCAACGTGCAGGCACCAGTCGCCAACGCTCGCCTCCTTTACAGCCATCTATAGTTGCTGGTACATTGCTGACCATCTATGGAGGACCACACATAGCAGGTGATAGTGGGAAGGCGAGGGAGAGATACGCCTGAACCTTACATCATGACCAGGACATTGAAATGCTGAACGTAGAGGAGCTAACTCCCAAAAAACCTCGAACAAGGGAAGAATCGATAACTTTCTTTGAGCTTGATGCTCAGCATGTTTGACTTCCCCATTCAGATCCTCTGGTCGTGGACGTCCAGATTGCGAATATGATGGTTAAGTGGGTGTTGGTAGATACAGGAAGCTCAGTCAACATTCTGTATAAATCTTCACTGGAAAGGATGAAATTGTCAGTGCAGGATTTGGAACCGTGCAACCAAACCATTTATGGTTTTCCCGGCGAAGGGCTCACCCCAACTGGGTCGATCAGGCTTCCAGTCACAATAGGAGCTGCACCTGCAAATAGGTCATTACTCACTACTTTTATAGAAGTTGATTGTGCTTCTGCATATAATGTTGTGATTGGAAGGTCTATTCTAGTCGACCTGCGAGCCGTAACCTCAATCTGACACTCGGCCATGAATTTTCCAACTGACGTAGGGGTAGGATGCATGTTGGGAAACCAGTGAGAAGCACGAGAATGTTATAATTCCTCTATCACCAAGCAAAAAAGGGGCGGATTGGGGGGAAAATCCAAGAAAAGGTTATTGTTGGTAAATGAAGCACAAGGCTAATCTGGTGAACAGGTCACCAAATAATGTGTTGCCCAAAGTGAGGATAGAGACTTAGATCCATGCTTTGGGGATTTTGAAGAAAATATTGGACCCATGGAGGACCTCGAGGAGGTCCAATTAGAAGAGGCAGATCTGACCAGGGTTGTGAAAGTCGGTAAAAGCTTAGAGACAACAACAAAAATCAAACTGGTAGAATTTTTGAAGGAGAACCAGGAGGTGTTTGCCTGGTCGCATAAAGATATGGTTGGGATTGATCCAGCAGTTATCAGCCATGTGTTAAATATAGACAAAAAACTTTCCACTAGTGCAACGAAAAAGAAGGCTGCTCGACAAAGACAAATCGAAGGCGCTAAAAGATGAAGTCCAGAAGCTGAAGGAGAACAGATTCATTAGGGTAGCATTTAATCCATCTTGGGTCTCTAATCCCGTACTGGTTCCCAAGCGGAATGGCAAGTGGAGGACGTGCGTGGATTTCACAGACCTTAATAAAGCCTGTTCGAAGGATTGTTTCCCACTCCCAAGGATCGACCAGTTGGTCGATGCTACATCAGGGCACGAGATTTTATTGTTCATGGACGCATACTCTGGGTACAATCAAATTAGTATGCATCCACCTAATGAGGATCACACTAGCTTCAAATAGATACAGGGATGTACTGCTATAAAGTAATGCCCTTCGGTTTGAAAAATGCTAGTGCAACTTACCAGTGACTGGTCAACCACATGTTCAAAGAACTGATCGGCGTTAGCATGGAAGTATATGTCGATGACATGCTAGTTAAGTCGAAGAAGGCTGAAGAACACATTGAGGACTTGCGTGCCTCAACATCTTGAACAAATATCAGATGAAGCTGAACCCCCTCAAGTTTTCCTTTGGTGTTGGATCAGGGAAATATTTGGGGTTCATAGTAAACTTGCGAGGAATCGAGGCCAATCATGAAAAGATTAAGGCCTTGATCGAGATGCAGTCACCTGCCAAGATTAAAGATGTTCAAAGCCTAACTGGGAGGATTGCCACTTTGAGTAGATTCATTTCTAAGTCAACAGACATGTGTGTTCCATTTTTTAATCTACTCAGAGGCAACAAGAAGTTCGAATGGATAGAACAGTGCGAACAGACTTTTTAGGTGCTAAAGTCCCACATGTCGCAACCACCAATCTTGTCCAAGTCGGTCGAAAAAGAAACTTTGTTCATCTACTTGGCAGTCACGGAGTATGCTGCTAATGCTGTTTTAAGCAAGAGGCTAGTGGGAGCAGAGTTGCGGTATCCCCTGATTGAAAAGTTAGCCTATTGCTTGATTCTGGCCTCTAGAAAATTGCGAACTTACTTTCAGGCTCACCCCATCGTGGTGCTCACCGAATAGCCATTATGGCAAGTCTTGCAGCAACTAGAAGCCACTGGTCAGTTACTAAAATGGGCAGTCGAACTTGGGCAGTTCTACATTTCTTATTCTCCACAAGTAGTTGTGAAAGGACAGGCTCTAGCAGATGTTTTCACAGAAATCATTAGGATTCCAATTAGCAAGCCAATGGAAGGAACTGAAAGTGAAGATCAGGCTCCTTCATGGAAATTGTTCGTGGATGGCTCTTCCAACGAGCACAATGCTGGAGTAGGACTGATCTTGATTACATCAGAAGGACATCGGTTCCATTGTGCAATCCGGTTCGACTTTATAGTGTCCAATAATGAATCCGAATACGAAGTTCTGCTCATAGGTTTAAGACTAGCCAAATATATGGAAATAAAGTCACTAGAGATTTATAGTGATTCCCAGCTAGTGGTTAATCAGATTATGGGAGAATATCAGGCTAGGGGTCTCAAAATGGTTGCTTATTTGAACAAAGCAAAAGACTTATTGGCATAGTTTGAAAGGTATACTCTCCAACAAGTGCCCCGCGATCAGAATTCAAATGCTGATGCCTAGGCCAAGTTAGCAAGCGCGAAGGATGCTGACACCTTGAACATTTGTCGGCAACTACTACATACTTGACGAGTTGAACATTTGTCGGCCAAGTTACCAGTTGAACATTTGTCGGCACCGAGCATTCAAGAAGAAGAGTATTCACTGGTGATTCAAGTGACAGACACATTGAGGACGCTCATCATTAAATACCTTGAGCAAGGATTGTTGCCAGCGGAAAGAAACAAAGCAAGGACTCTCTAGAGACAGTCGACTCGATCCATTCAAGTCGATGGAATCTTATATAGAAGAGGGTACTTGATGCCTCTGTTATGGTGTGATTCTAAGGAAAATGCCAAGGAACTGATGCAAGAAGTCCATGAAGGTTTCTGTAGAGATCACGCTGGGGGAAAAGTTTGTCGAAGAAAATCTTAAGGCAAGGGTATTTCTGACCTGCCA
This sequence comes from Humulus lupulus, assembly GCF_963169125.1. Taxonomy (NCBI): domain Eukaryota; kingdom Viridiplantae; phylum Streptophyta; class Magnoliopsida; order Rosales; family Cannabaceae; genus Humulus; species Humulus lupulus. Next base: position 76,977,183 of record NC_084798.1, on the reverse strand, counting down.
TAAATGAGGACTCTATGGATTTTGTTCGGAAGTGTGAAAAGTGCCAAAGATTCTCCAAGATACTACGGGCAGCCCCTAATGAGCTCAAACAGAAGCAAAGCCCGTGGCCATTTGCAGTATGGGGGATTGATTTGATCGGGTCTTTACCCACAGGAAAAATGAATGTCAAGTATGCAGTAGTTGTTGTTGAATACTTCACCAAGTGGGCCGAGGCTGAGTCACTGGCAACCATAATGCCCAAGAATGTTTTGAATTTTGTGGTGAAGAATATCGTGTGTTGATATGGGTTACCAAGAAAAATTGTCTCAGATAATGGCACGCAATTTGACAGTGAACTTTTCACTGATTTCTGCGAGAGGCACGGGATTATAAAGAGTTTTTCATTGGTCGATCATCTGCAAGTGAACGGATAGGTTGAAGCTGTCAACAAGACCCTAAAGGACACCTTAAAGTAAAGGCTCGGAGGAGCAAAAGGGGCATGGCCAAAACAATTACCAGAAGTCCTCTGGTTGTATAGAACATCCCATCGAACAACAACTGGCCATATGCCATTTTCCTTAGCCTATGGGTATGAGGCCATGTTTCCTGTTAAGCTTAACCCACCATCACATAGAACACAGACATACGATGAAAGTGCTAATGATTAATTATTGATGGAGTCCTTGGAGCTTACCAGCAAAAGGTCGCTCGATATTTTAACTCTAAAGTATGTGAAAGAAAGTTTAACGTTGGAGATTTGGTACTTAGGAGAGTTTTTCTCAACACTCGTGATCAAGCTGCTAGAGTGCTCGAATGAAATTGGGAGGGTCCGTATCAGATTGAAAAAGTTCTTCAACCAGGCACATATAACCTCACTCGCTAAAATGCAGATCTCATTCCTCGCTATTGGAATGGAGAACACCTGCGCAAGTATTATCAATAAACAATGGCTTGTATTAATTTCACTTTTTACAAGTTTATGAACAAGGGCTAGTCAATTATATGACTAGTCGCTTATAAGTGTAAGATCAATTTTTGATCACTCGTACCATTACGATTTTGTCAATTTATTACGAGAAATAAAAGGAACTGTGCGCAGCCAGTTATTGTTGCCAATTATTGTATTTATTACAAGTATTTGCTCATTACGTGTGTTGTTTTGCTATATTATCGATAATTGTTTATAAGTGTGCAAGCAATAATGTTTGAATAGGACTTGGTCATGGCAAGTGACTGAGAACCCTAAGCTCCTCGATCACTTGGGGGCATATAAGATACTAAAGAAAAGCATATCAACAGGCATATGTAAACACTTGAGAAAAATAAGGGAAAGCATTCTACGGTACTTAGAGTATTTTTCAAAAAAATTTAGTTTAAATTTTGTAAAATCAAAACAAAGTGCTATGCTAAGTTCGGTCATACAGACAAATGTTATAATAATAGCAAATATTATAATATCAAAATGAAATGTTTTACATCGAGAGCAGTTACTGCTTGGATGTAAATTAACAAATTAAAAGGATACTACCTTGAGTAGCAAAATTGTCTCGACATTATGTACCATAGTTTGTATGTCACAGTTACAAAAATGAAAAAAAAATAAAATAATCACTGAGCGGTAGGAGGATCCGACTGGGATTACTGGTCGACGGTGGTCCCTGCATCATCTTCAACAGCCTCGATGCTAGTCACCAAGGATATTTCAGGGGACTCTTGAGCCTTCTGTTCCTCTGCTAGAAGTGCAACACACTTTTCCAATTCAACCTTCATTACCTACTCTGGAAGATAGTCAAAGTTCACCTATGGATTATTCTTCCAGAACAAGTAGAAGCAGTTGAAAGTTGGTCCTTTGAACATCTCCAGATTGCGAGCATTGGTCTCCTTCAGCAGTTTTGTTCGCTCCTCCAGCTCAGCAGTTTCCTTCCGGTTGATCACAAGGTCATCTTGAAGTTTGTATGATTCTTTGAAGTGAATCACCCAAGCCTCCTTAAACTTCTCCTTGACCGCAGTAATTTGACCACCGAATCTTGGCATCTCCTCAGCTCCTCGCTCAGGTTGGTAACTCTAGCCTTGGCCGCCTTCAGCTCTTCGGCAACTCTGGCCTCGACTGCCTTCACATCTTTGGTATGTTTGGCCTCGATTGCCTTCATCTCCTTGGTGTATCTGGCCTCGACTGCCTTCATCTCCTCAGCAAATCTGGCCTCAGTCTCCTCGGCTTGGCGCCAGCTGTGTCCTGTGGTGAGGATACCTGCGAACAGAAAAAGAAAAGTAAACAGTCAGGAGCTGTTAAAGAAAGTGTTGTTCGATTAAAGGAATAAGAAGAAACACACTTACGCTTAGGACTTCAGATAGTCCGCGAATGATGACCTGGATGTTCGGTAGTGGAGGAAGATGCGAGAAGGCTTCCTTGCTACGGTGGTGCTTTGAAAGCCTTCGAAACGTCTCATAAGTAGCGTTGAATGTGCTACTCAGCTGGTCATTGGTCGAGGGTCTCCTCGCCGGCTCGGGTGGGAGGCTACTGCGAGGAGAAGGAGGAGGAGGTGTCATGTTTTTGGAAGGAGTGGGCACTGAGGGAGGCGCTAGAGGGTCCTCTGTTCGAGGCCTCTCACCTCCCCACGGATCGTGCATGAATATCTAAGAAGAGTAAATGGGAAATTAGAATCTACGACCAATAGATAGAAGAAGGAGATATGTAAGGATAACGTTGCTTGTGTATAAAAGTTAAGCTTTTATACGACCTACAACATCCTAGCATAAACACTAAAAACATGCGAGCAGTTTAGAAAAATGGATCAAAAAGTGGAAGTGAAAAGTTTTTCGAGAAAACTTTTTGACTCCGAAAAAAGGTGGGAAACACCAAGTTTTTTCGAAAATAGTTTTGGGCCCTAAAACATTATTCTTATTTCCCACATTATTTTCCAATCCTCACCTAATGTTTCCCACTACCTAAAATTCCTATTCTATCATATTTTTGCATACAAACCTAATCATACAAAAAATTTCTCAAGAGCATTCCGAACCCAAACTAGAGGACTTATGAGATTCATTCTAAATTGTACAACAGAGAAGACAAATTCAGAGACTTACTTGGATTGCAGTTTTTAAAGAAGTCGTAAGGGTGTTGCTCGGAGCTGATCGAACACATCTCGGATTGCTGAAGCTTTCTGGGTTTGTTCTTGGGAATTTTCTCTAAGTTCTTGAGGAGAGAGAAGGGGACAGTAAAAAGTGAAAAGTGGAAGAAGTGACTTATTTATACTGATCATGGCGTAGTTAATGAGGTAATGATGGGGTTAAGTTTTCGATGCATGGGAAATTGCATTAGCTGTCAAAATATTTTTGGGAAACTGTAAACTTGGGGGGCGAATGTTTACCCTAAAAAGATTTACCTAATGACGTGGCAAAATTTATATGCACGTAGGATGCTCATGACTATTCAAGTGGGTATGTTCTTTTCGACCATCGATCAGAAGAGGATCCACTCAGTAGAAAGCATATTTCACGGACGACCAGGCTGATCGCAGTATTTCAAATATGTTTTATAGATTTGTAATCTCACATTTATGAAATGATTGTAATTTACATTATTATCTGAGATATGCTTGTATTAAATGTAATTAAGGCCCATTGGCCCATGAAGACCTCCTTGAGCCAATAAATAAGACTCAAAGGGCTCAAGAGAGGGGACTTTTTGGACTCTTAGACTTTTGATCTGGAGATACTGAGAGAGAATTATAGTATTTTTATCCACTATACTTGTATTCATCTCCAAGCTTATGAAACTCGTGAACTCTAGTTCATTAATCGCAGGTTTTGGAGTTCTACATTAATAAGAACACTAAGTGGACGTAGGTCATTACCATTACTTGGGGCCAAACCACTCTAAATCATTTTGACTTGAATTCATCTTATTATTTTCGTTCTATCTGACTCTGTGTCGTTGGCCAAATCAAGGGTCAACAATGTTGCTATAGGCTCTACCTAATGTGGCTTAACTATCAGAATATATCAAGATCATCGATACCTCATATTCGGAAATTGAGATATTCAACATGAGATCTCTAAGCCACTCAGCCTCTTGATATTCAACTTGCATTGGAATATCCTTCAAGTATCTTCGGGAAATTTGAATATTGGAGGTTTAACTTCTTGGTCCTCATAAAGTACCCTAGAACTCTCTCAATTGCCTTCCAATTTTCCATACTTGGATTTCTAGTAAACCTACTTAGTTTACTAACTGCATATGCAATATCCGCTCTTGTACAATGAGTGGCGTACATTATACTCCCTAATACACTTGTATACTCACGCTGAACCACCACTCTACCATTTTTATTTTCAAGCTTTATGCTTGAATCAAATGGTGTATTTGCCTAATTGATTTTGAGATGACTAAACTTATCAAGCACTTTCTCAACATAGTGAGCTTGACTTAAGGCATAACACCCACTATTTCTTCTCACTTTTATACCTAAAATGGTATCGACCTGTCCAAGATACTTCATTTAAAAAGTGGAAGATAGAAACCTCTTCGTTTCTATTATGCCTCTAATCTCATTACTCAAAATCAAAATATCATCAACATATAGACACACTAAGATGACATATCCATTACAAGTCTTAGAGTATAAGCACTTGTCTGCATTATTGTGTCTTAACCCTTCTGAAACTATGACTTTATCAAACTTCTCATGTCATTGTTTAGATGCTTGTTTAATGTTCATGTCCCCTTAGAACAAAACCTTCTGGATCTTCCGTATAGATCTCCTCATCGAGATCTCTATTTAGGAATGTTGTTTTGACACCCATTTGATAAACATACAGTTTCTATATTGATGATAAGGCAAATAAAACTTTTATTGTGGTTGTCCTAGCAACTGGTACATATGTGTCAAAATAATCAATTCCTTCCTTTTGTTTAAACCCTTTGGCTACTAATGTAGTCTTGAAGATTTATAAGGGGCCATTGGTGTGATATCTCATCTGAAATACCCACTTTCACCTAATTGGTTTTGAACCTTGTGGAAGGTCTACCGATTCCCATTTGTAATTTGATATAATTGAATCTATCTCATCATTTATAACCTCCTTCCAAAAAGTGGAGTCCCTGGAAGACATTGCTTCTTGGTAGGTTTTCAGATCATCTTCAACTTGAAGAGTCATATGAAATTTTGATGTGACTTCTTCAAGGTTACCCTCTCCTAGGTAGAGCATTTTGTAAATGCCCTATCTTGCCTAACTTTGCAAAAATGTCATTTTTGTGCTTACTTAGAAAAATTCCAATAATAGTCCTAAAATTAAGTGGAGCCTTATTAAAATAATGTAATTTGTGCCCATTAGTTTAAAACAACAATAAAATGTCTATATGCAGTTCATGACAAAATAAATTCAATCCCACTGAATTTTGAATAAAATAATTAGGCCAATAAATGTTCTATGGCGTTTCTGGACTGTCCCTGTCTATAGGCTCCTCGCAGCATACATACTCATGACTATGGAAACTCCCAGTTCACCATGCGTTCCAATTAGAACCTAACATCTACCTAAAATGGAGAAAGTAAGGGGGTGAGCTAAAAGGCCAGTAAGGAAGTACAAACAAGAAAAGAAAACACAACATAAAAGCATAAGCGACATATCTCATAAATTTTTAACATATTTTCCTTATAGAAATTATTATCAACATAAGTCATATGAAAACATAACAATAATAACATAAGTCATAATCATAATCATAAACATAGGATTATATAAAACATAAGTATTAACATGCAACATATGATCATGATACCCCTATTGTCCATGTCACATCATGTAAAAACATTATCATAATCATACAACATAAAGTCATGGCACCCCTATTGCCCAAGATTACATGTGACTCTCCTTTGGTAACTTACATGGTGCCCTTATTGTCCATCTTTTACCTAACACCTCTATTGTCCAGATTTTAGGCACGTCTACCTTGGTGTTATGTCATACCTTAGTAACATTTCTATTTCTAGTCCTATGTCATACCTTAGCAGCGCAAATGTTATGTCATACCTTAATAACATTTCTGTTTTGATGCTACATCATACCTTAGTAGCATGGAAATACACAACATAATCACAAATCATAAGCTTATCATAACACAAGAAATACACAACATACTCACAAATCATAAGCTTATCATAACACAAAAAACTATGTTGTAGCATTCATATCCAGCAACATATAAAATTCTAAGCATTTAAATTCAGCAACCTTTTATTCCAGAAATCAAACTGTTCAATGTTGTAGCATCAGATTAGTAGCATTTATTCCACAAACAATAATCGGTTAATTTTATATCTAGCAACATATAAAATTCTAAGCATTTAAATTCAGCAACCTTTTAGCGCATAACATTCTTATTTTTCAGGATATCCTTAAGGGTTATAAGAGAAAACATATTTCCCCTAGATGTGTGATGAAGGTTGATCTCAGCAAGGCTTATGACTCCATTGATTGGCATTGTTTAGAGGCGATTCTTACTGGTTTTTGTTTCCTGAAGCAGTTTATTAACTGGATTATGGTGTGTTTAAGAGATGCTTCTTATTCTATTTTGATTAATGGTAGAGTTCAGGGCTGTTTTACGGGTAGGAGGGGGCTGAAGAAAGGGGATCCAATTTCCCCTCTCTTATTTTTTCTAGTTATGGAGTTCTTCACTAGGATTCTCATTCGAGCCACTCAAAACAGAGACTTTAAGTTTCACCCTCGGTGCAGGAGATTGAATCTGGTGAGCCTTTGTTTTGCGGACGATCTTGTGATATTTTGCAAAGGGCATAGTACTTCAGTTCAGATTATAAAGCAGTGTTTTAAAGAATTCAGTGAGGTTTCTGGTTTGATAGCTAACTTGGACAAGTCTAGAGTTTACTTTGGGGGTTTAATAGAGGTAGAGACCAGGGATATTCTAAGGGATTTGCACTTTGCTGAAGGTGATTTCCCCTTAAAGTATCTAGGTGTTCCGCTGAGGCCTACAAAGTGGAGGGCAGGGGATTGCGCTGCTATTATTCAAAAAATTCAGTTGAAGCTTTTCCATTGGTCTAATCGGCATCTCTCATATGCTGGAAAAGCTCAGCTCATTCACTCTGTTCTTTTGGGAATTAGATCATTTTGGATGAGTATTTTTCTCCTCCCTAAGAGTGTAATTAGTGAGATTGATAGCTTGTGCAGGAGATTTCTGTGGGGGACCAGCAGAGGGAATGATAACAGAAGTAAACTTCACCTCACAGCTTGGAACCAAGTGTGCCTGCCTAAATGTTTGGGGGGTATCGGGTTCAAGGAAGGGGCCAAATGGAATATGGTTCTTCTTGCTAAGTATATGTGGGCTGTGTCTACTAAACAAGATATTCATTGGGTTAAATGGATTGATTCTGTTTATCTTAAAGGGAAATCTTTTTGGGAGTACAATCTTCAATCTGACGTGAGCTGGTATTGGCGTAAGCTAATCAAAATGAGGGCTTTCATAAACAGGGAGATGTTAGATAAAGCTGTAGTTAATAGCAAATTTAAAACCAGCAAGCTGTATTTTCAGCTAATAAATAGGGAAAAGGTTCCTTTGGCTTCTGTTATTTGGTGTAACTTGTCCTTGCCTAAACACAGGTTTATTCTTTGGCAAACTTCCTTGAAGCATCTATTAACCAGGGACAATTTATTGAAATGCCATTTGCAGCTGACTTCTTACCTTTGTCCAATTTGTGAAGTGCAGCAGGAGTGTCATGAGCATTTATTTTTTCAATGTCAGTTTGCTCATCAAGTGAGGAAAGGTGTGGCTCGCTGGCTGGGAAGTATGATTTGGCCTGAAGGTTTCCATGATTGGATTAGGTGGATGGAGGGGAAGCCGAAGAGTCTTCAGCAGAAGATTGTTGCTGCTGGTTTAGCCGCTTCTGTGTATCTGGTTTGGTGGAATAGAAACCAGTGTTTTTTTAACTCCTTTTCTGTTTCTGTTTGCAAGGCTGTTTCTCTGGTTCAAGATTGTATTAAGGCTAGAGTTTCTAGTTTGTCTAAGGATAAGATGAAGAGCTCTGACATTGTTTTTCTTAGAAGCCTGAATCTGTTGTAATTCTCTATTTGATGGGCTCTTTGTGAGCTGTTCTGTAGTTTTTCTCGGTTTGTTGGGCTCTTTGTGAGCTGTTTTTGTATTTGGTTTGGGTTGTTAATAATATTCTTTGTTCATCAAAAAAAAAAAATAATCAGTTAATGTTGTAGCATTCTAGCAGCAACATATATACCAGAAATATCAAACAATGAATGTTGTAACATCTTGGAAGCATCATATAACTTAGAAATAATAAACATAATGTTGTAGCATTTTCTGGCTGCAAACAACATGCATAAGACTCAAGGAAAGACTAAACATAACATCAACATAATGAAAGGAAATCTATCTAATTTTCTTACCTCAGTCCAAGCAATATTAACAGCAAGAAAACTTCACAACGAGCCTAGAATAACAATCAAACACTTGTCTTAATATCGTGTAAAACACACATGAACACGTCAAGAATATCCCACGTGTGCATGGGCCATGCATAAGTGACACCTTTTTGTTGGGAATATATGACTTTATACTTTGCAAATCAACAATGAATAATGGGAAGAATGCAATATTCCAAACCCTAGTTGTGAATCAAGATCCAAATTCAAGGTATGAATGCAATTCTTGATAGTCAAATAAACATGTTCATGATATGAATGTTAATCTTGAATATTATAAACTAAATGATTATAAGATTAAGTTAGATACATTTAATCATCAATACTAATAATGAAAACACAATATAATCATAAAATACATGATTAGGGTTAGAGAGATACAACCTCTGTATTGAGCAACTTGATTCTTCAAACTTTGGGAAACTTCTAAGGCTTATACACAATAAGAATATTGTTGTCCAAAATCTCTATTCCAAGCCTTCCCAATTGCTTGAAGCTTCAACTAAGTAGAATGAGATTTGAGATTTAACAAGCCTTAAAACTCATGCAAGTCAAGCAAGGCTTGATGAGTTTCTTGGAGAAAACTTTGGTCTTTTAGTGCTAGAGAGAGAGAGTTGGAAAGTGTGATCAAGACTTTTCAACTCTAATAACCCATATTTATAGTGTAGGCATCATAATTAATCTAAACAATATGATTAGAGCATTTAAAACACATCATTTGGAGAATTGTACATAAATTTTACGACCCTAAAAGACTGCGCAGGCGATGTAAGGCGATATTTCACCTACTAGCAGGTGATGCATCGCCTGCTAGGGCATTTGAGGCCTTTCACATTTTTTCCATGCTAAACCACTTAGAGGGCGACACATCACTACCCCCTCTGAATTTAGACCCCTCCAATTGTCCCAAAATTGCTCCAAATGCTACCAAACTTTTTGGGAATGTTTAGATACCTCATTGTATCACTTTAGACCCATAAAAGTAACTTTTTAATGCCTTCTACACATCTTATGTTTTCTCTTCTCTCTAAGTGAAAATCGTTAAGTGTTTTGCATCCCAACTTGTAAACATCTTAACCATTATATTTAACAAATCTCAATATTCCCCCACTTGGTTAAATATTATCCACTCTTCTTATCTTAACAGTTTTGGTGCATAAAATAAAGTATCTTTCGATTTGAACTTTGCTTTAGTGAATGTATTACAAAGCTTTATCAAAGTTGTTGACGGTAAGAACTCGTCAACGATTGATGGTTAGAAAACTTCAATCTCTATACTATAAGAAGCTACGAATTAGATAGAAAGAACTCTAAACAACAGGAGAAAACTCAGGCGAGCATGAGAACCAGAAGCATATATTTCATAAGTCTCGTTTTTACATTCAGTTTTCCAACCCCTTAGCCTGAGGGGTTGGAGCCTCTTTATAGGGGAGGCTCTATTGGCCCAGGATACAAACGAGTCCCAGACCACTGGGACGTACATAGGTACTCTGATAAAGTAGTGGCTCAGGGCGTAGTGGTGTCTACCCTGATGGTGTCAGAGTCGTGGCCTTGGACATAGTATTGTCGGCTCTGGCGCATGGTCGAGGGTGTCCCAGTGGTCTCACCACTCTTCGTACAGGTCCGTACCGCCACTACTCCTCAGACGCAGATCATAGGGTCGTGCCTCTGTTCTCTCCATAACCGTACACCCCGTGTCAGCGCACGTGTTCCGTACTCGGTGGTCCTCATCAATTCCCGTTAAATGCTCCACGTTCGTTTGGCCTATCAACAAGATTCCCCTAAGTGATCCCATGCCTGTGCCAAGGAGGCTCTTGAGAAGTCGAGGTGCCGAGGGTCAGGGCCGGCCTATGCGGATCGCATAGACACGAGGCTAGGAGCACGGGTACCTCAACACACCCCTCACCCTCGCATGGCGAGGCTGCCTCTCCTCCTTCCGAGCATAGCGTCGCGAGGCTAGGAACACGGATACCTCAACGCAGCCCTCACCCTCGCATAGCGAGGCTGATGTTCTTCCTCCGAGGTGCGGCGTCGCGAGGCTGGGAGCACGGACACCTCCACATAGCCCTCACCCTCGCATAACGAGGGTCCCTCGCATAGCGAGGCTGACGCTCTTCCTCCGAGTGTGGACGAGGCTTGATGCCTGCTGGAATGGGGCGCACGAGGATGGCCAGCTAGGGGCCCTCGCATAGCGAGGGTGAAGTTTGGATCGGCGAGTGGCCAAAGTCCCTTGCCTAGTGAGGGTGACTCTCTTACCCCAACTCCTTCACCATCATGTGATGCCCTTTCAGGACGTCTCGTAACATAGAGCTTCACTTGTGAATAGAATTCGCAAGGAAAAAATTCCATATTTACACTTCCCCCCGTATCTCTGGAGCTTCTCTATGCGTCCTAGATAGCACTGGTTCGTCCTCCGTTTTCAGCCTTTCCTTCCTGACATACCGACCTAGGTGCCCCCTGCGGATGAGTTCCTCAATTTCTTCTTTCAGGTGGATACATTCTGCTGTGGTGTGACCAATATCCTTGTGGTATTGGCAGTACCTATTGGGATCCCTCTGGGACCGATCCTTCCTCATTGGTGGAGGCTTCTTGAAGGGAACCCGCTTCTCGTTGGTGATGTAGATATGCTCCCTTGTATCCGTCAGGTCTGTATAGAAAGTATAAGCAGTTTGCCTATGGTCGCTTCCCCGCTTGGGTTTTCTATGTTGATCATCCCTCGATCCTTCGTATGCCCTCTTCTTCTTCGCACCATTCGACCCTTCATTGGTTGGGGGCTGTGCAGGGGACTCGACCATTCCCGCCTTTAAGTTCGCGTGACCGTCCTCTACACGAATATACTTCTGTGCTCTCTCGTAGAAGTCATCTAGATCTGTGACTTCCCTCTTGAGCATATTATCCCACAACTTGCTTCCCGGAAGCACCCCGGCGGTGATGGCCATTTTTAACTCTCTGCGGGTCAGGCTCCCCACTTTGGCTGCTTCCATATTGAACCCGTGGATATAGTTTTTTAGGCTCTCATTTTCGCCCTGTTTTACATTGGCTAGGCTAGTCCCTGGCATTGTATAATCACGCACGGCATGATGCTGCTGGAGAAATTCGTCTGAAAATTGTTGCCAAGACCTGACGGACCCCGGTCGAAGTCTCTTAAACCATTTGTATGCGGGCCCTTTCAACGTGACTGCGAAACAGTGGCATCTAGCCCCGCTACTTATCCCCCTCAGCTTCATTAAGTCATTGAATGCGTCTAGATGGTACTTGGGGTCGGTGCTTCCTTCATACGGGGTCATATGAGGCTCCTTGAAGTTGGCTGGGAGTCGAATGGCTTGGATCTCTTTGGTGAAAGGCGATTCATAGTCGAACTCTTCCTCAAGGCTCTGCCCTCCAGACACGGTGACAATCTTACTCCGCAGGCTCTTCATCTCCGTATCGAGGTCTTGCCTCCTCTTCTTCAGGGAGTCCCTCAACATGGACGGGTTGACATCTTCCTTTCCTTTTCCGTCCCGGGGGACAGTAGGAGGGGTAGTTCTCTTATTCGCCCTCTTCTTGTTGAGCTCCTCTCGTAGGTCTGAGGGCGTCCTCTTTGAGGTGACCTCGACGTCGTTGCGAGAGCCACCATTGTTCCCTTGCTTTTGCTCCTGGGGTGGCCTCGATGGTTTAGGATGCTCTTGTGGCTTTTCCCTGGGGGTGTTACTGGTGGAGTGTCTGGTCCTTCCGTCGTCTACTGGGACAGTGGTTTCCCGACCCTTCTCTTTCCTCTTGGGCAGGGTCATGTTCGACTTACCTTGCAACAGGCCATTCAGCACCTCCTGCATGTTCTCCAGGGTAGTCTCCAGTCTTTGGTTTTTACGGTGCAGTTCACGAATCTCCTCTTCATAGAAATGAGATTTAGAACTTGAGCTCACGGAATGGACCCGGGGTTGTTTATCGCGTCTGTGCGTTGAGGGGCCCGGGTCTTGCCGGCCGGAGTTCGGTACCTTCGGTGGTTTGGGAGGAGGGAACTCGTTGGCGTTCCCGGGTGGTGCAGTAGTTGTCCTTGGAGGATTTTCACCGGGCGGGATGGCCGGAGACGAGGCCTCCTTGTCATTCTGGTGATCCTCAGGGTCCCTTGGGGGGTCTATGTCTCGGGGTGGAGGTGGATCCTTCATGGAGGCCTTCAGCTGGACTCCGGTAAGGTGGACCTCCACCTCTCGAGGCTCCTTGAGACGCTTCGAACGTCTCGGCATTTTTCCTTGCCGGAAGTAATGGCAGAATAGTAGCTTGGTGCTTACGTTCCCACAGACGGCGCCAAACTGTTGACGGTAAGAACTCGTCAACGATTGATGGTTAGAAAACTTCAATCTCTATACTCTAAGAAGCTATGAGTTAGATAGAAAGAACTCTAAACAACAGGAGAAAAATCAGGCAAGCATAAGAACCAGAAGCATATATTTTATAAGTCTCCTTTTTACATTCAGTTTTCCAACCCCTTAGCCTGAGGGGTTGGAGCCTATTTATAGGGGAGGCTCTATTGGCCCAGGATACAAACAAGTCCCAGACCACTGGGACGTACATAGGTACTCTGATAAAGTAGTGGCTCAGGGCGTAGTGGTGTCTACCCTGATGGTGTCAGAGTCGTGGCCTTGGACATAGTACTGTCGGCTCTGGCGCATGGTCGAGGGTGTCCCAGTGGTCTCACCACTCTTCGTACAGGTCCGTACCGCCACTACTCCTCAGACGCAGATCATAGGGTTGTGCCTCTGTTCTCTCCATAACCGTACACCCCGTGTCAGCGCACGTGTTCCGTACTCGGTGGTCCTCATCAATTCCCGTTAAATGCTCCACATTCGTTTGGCCTATCAACAAGATTCCCCTAAGTGATCCCATGCCTGTGCCAAGGAGGCTCTTGAGAAGTCGAGGTGCCGAGGGTCAGGGCCGGCCTATGCGGATCGCATAGACACGAGGCTAGGAGCACGGGTACCTCAACACACCCCTCACCCTCGCATAGCGAGGCTGCCTCTCCTCCTTCTGAGCATAGCGTCGCGAGGCTAAGAACACGGATACCTCAACACGGCCCTCACCCTCGCATAGCGAGGCTGATGTTCTTCCTCCGAGGTGCGGCGTCGCGAGGCTAGGAGCACGGACACCTCCACATAGCCCTCACCCTCGCATAGCGAGGGTCCCTCGCATAGCGAGGCTGATGCTCTTCCTCCGAGTGTGGACGAGGCTTGATGCCTGCTGGAATGGGGCGCATGAGGATGGCCAGCTAGGGGCCCTCGCATAGCGAGGGTGAAGTTTGGATCGGCGAGTGGCCGAAGTCCCTCGCCTAGTGAGGGTGACTCTCTTACCCCAACTCCTTCACCATCATGTGATGCCCTTTCAGGATGTCTCGTAACATAGAGCTTCACTTGTGAATAGAATTCACAAGGAAAAAATTCCATATTTATAAAAGTCATTGGTGTCTTGAAAATCGAACCAGGTACTCCTTAATGATAAAATCGGTAACACCTCACACACCTCCACTTGACCATTCATTTTCCCACTTTTCTCGCTTAACACTCATATGGCCATTTGCTCATCCATATCATGAACTTTCCAGGGAGAAACTCCAACTCCCATGAGAGGCGGCACCACCTCCAAGTTTATCATCATTTCTACCTTTAGAGATGCTTGTTGCACATAATTGAACTTCATTAAAAACTCTAGGCTTAACCCTCACTCGGTAGCAACCAACACTAACAATCCTCAGATGGAACTCATGACTTTGTTAGTGTTGAAACTATTCACCCAATAACTTGTTCTTACCCATTGAACTCTTGCCCTTTATGTTCAAAAGTTTAGAGTTGGGTTGCCATCATTGGTGAATATATTATTCTAGGAGTTTTAGTCCCATCTCTTTTGAAGTGGATCTGCTAAGTACTCACTTGTGTCTATATATGAGATCGATATGATTCCTCCTTGAATCAATTGTCCCACATACAGATGTCTTAGACTTATAGTTAGGATTAATGCTCTAAAATAATGTAAAGACATTTTATTGATTTAAATAAAAGTACAATTTTATTATATTTGAATGTTATAATTATTGTTTGAATTAATTATATAATAATATCAAGAGAATTCCTTATTCATTCATGAGAATATGTTCTTGTATTAGTACGATAGAATGAAGATCATATATAATAAATAAAATAGTGAGTAAAATATTAGAATATGGAATCTTTAATGAATGGTTACTAGTGCAGTTTTCTAAGCATACGGGATGCAAGTGATCTAGATTCGGATTACTGATGTGGATAGACATCTTACTAAAGGTGTTGTATATAATAGAGATTATATATGGAAGGGTCGATGGGAATTTATTATCTTTATAAAATTGTTGTTTGACATAAAAATTTAATTCTTATCATAATAGATGATCATTTGTAGATCAGTCTAAATCCTGAGTATTCATGAACTCCTATTTGTGTTTATTGGATCTACTGATTCACTTGTTAAGGCTTCTTAGTATAATGAGGCTAATGACTTTTGTTTTGGAGATTCAATATCATGAATGGCTGGGAACATGATTTACAATAATGGTATCCATACTTTCCTAACAGATTGAATATTGGTTCCCTTAAGGGTTAATTATGGAACTGAATAGTTATTGAGTTCAAATCTATAATTTGATTATAGATTAATTATTCACTAGTGAATAAATGTTACATAAGAATCAAGAGGTAATTAGAAGGGTAAAATGGTAATCTTGACCAGCTCTAATTAACGAACCAATAAATGGAGGACAATACTACATTTATTGATTATATTAAAGGACTATAAGAGAAAACTCTGTAAATATAATTCTATAAATACATAGAGAGCAATTCTATATTTATAGTGGAGTAATCATGAAATTAATAAATAAAATTATTAGATTAAAGAGTTTAATTAATAATCTGGTTTATTGGAGCTTCGTATTGTAGGTCCATGGTCCCCGGATCACTTCTGTCTTACACTGTCAAAGCTAAGGATGTCAGAAGAAAAGATTCGTAGAGATGACTTAATTGCAAAAGAATTAATTTTCCAAGGCAATGAAATAATTATGTGATAATTATGGACAATTGATTAATTTTGAATTAATTAAATACTTAACTATATCCTTTTTATTTAGAAAAAATAAATATTAATCATTCTTGGATTAATATAAAGAGAGAGATTAATAATTATCTTATTTATAAGATGATATTTATTTATTTGTTTATTTATTTAATATTGATATTTTAAGATAAAGTTAATTTTGAATTAACTGATATTTATTTTGGGATAAATATATTGTCTTATATATTTATTAAACGAACAAATGAGATAATTAGAGAGAGCTCTAATAGTGTGGTGTGACACAATCACTGCACAGTGAGTGTGGCGCCACACATAGGGATATTTGTATCCATGGAATTTGAATTTCAAAATTATTTTTTTAATCAATTATTTAATTTTTCTTTTTCAATATGATTTAAATTAAATAATTAAATGGGTTATAACTGATCAATTTTATTTTAATAAAATAAAGATTAATTAATTACTTTAATTATATTTATAAAACTGAAAGAGTGATACTTTCAGGAAAAAGTTGTTTTAAGCAATTAAAAAAAAGTTTAAACTGTCAGACTCTCTGAGAAAAAAGGCGATAGTTTTTCCTAAATTCGAAAAACTATTCAATAAATCTTCTCTCAATCAAACAACTCTAGATCTCACGTGCTGAGTACATCTAGAGAGTTCTAAAATAAACCTTTTGAATCCTACTTGCCCACACACGTCCTTATATGTTTGAGGATTGGTCTGGAAGATCAATGTGTGAGCTTTTAGAATCTGGATTGGAAGATCATTGGTTTATACAAAAATCTTGGTGGATTCTTGATAGGCTTCAAGAGGTAATCTCTAATCTATTTGTATGTGATTTAATATATTTATATATGTATGATCCTGGCTGGTATTAATAATTTTTTTTAAAATGACTCCATTCCACTGCGTAACTCAGATTTACACTTTTAATACCCACACTTATAAGTCTAAAATTATCATGGAATTATAAGCTCTAGTTAATGTGGCTCGTTTATCACCATTGGGATATTCTTCAATAATCCCTAAGCCACTTGGCCTCTTTGCCATTTTCCGCTAGAGCTATAAACTCATTCTCCACGGTTGAGTTTAATATATGTTTGTTTCTTTGGGCCCTAAGAAACCTCTCATCTTTTGAGCATAAACACCCAGCAACTTGTGGAAAGATTATCTCCTACACTTGATATCCATTTCGCATCGAAATATCCTTCAAGTATCTTCCAAAATCTTGAATATTGGAGGCTTAGCTACTTTGTCCTTTTAAGGTACCATAGAACTCTCTCAATCGCTTTTCAATGTTCCATACTTGGATTTCTAGTAAACCCACTTAACTATCACAATATATCAACATCATTGATACCTCATCCGTAGAAATTGGGATATCCAACATGAGATCTCTAAGCCACTCGACCTCTTGATATCCAACTTGCATTGGAATATCCTTCAAATATCTTCGGGAACTTTGAATATTGGAGGCTTAGCTTCTTGGTCCTCATAAAGTACCCTAGAACCCTCTCAATTGCCTTCCAATTTTCCATACTTGGATTTCTAGTAAACCTACTTAGTTTACTGACCACATATGCAATATTCGCTCTTGTACAATGAGTGGCGTACATTATACTCCCTAATACACTTGCATACTCACGTTAAACCACCACTCTACCATTGTTCTTTTCAAGCTTTATGCTTGAATCAACTAAAGTATTCACCTCTTTGATTTTAAGATTACTAAACTTGTCAAGCACTTTCTCAACAAATTGAGTTTAACTTAAGGCATAACCCCCACCATTTCTTCTCACTTTTATACCAAAGATGGTATCAACCTCTCAAAGGTCCTTCATTTAGAAAGTGGAAGATAGAAACCTCTTGTTTTATATTATGCCTCTCATCTCATTACTCAAAATCAACAATCATCAATATATAGAAACACCAAGATGACATAGCCATCACAAGTCTTAGAGTATAAGCACTTGTCCATTATTGTGTCTACACCCATCTGAAACAATAACTTTATCAAACTTCTCATAACATTGTTTTGGTGCTTGTTTTAAACCATATAGTGATTTAACAAACCTACGCACTTTATGTTCATTTCTCCTTAGAACAAAACCCTCCAGTTGTTCCATAAATCTCCTCATCAAGATCTCTATTTAGGAATGTCATTTGGAAATCCATTTGATGAACATAAAGGTTATATAATGATGATAAGGCAAATAAAACTCTTTTTGTGGTTGTCCTAGCAACCAGTGCATACATGTCAAAATAATCGATTTATTCCTTTTGTTTAAACCCTTTAGCTACTCATCTAGCTTTCAAGGATTTGTATGTGCCTTAGGTGTGATATTTTCTCCAAAATATCTACTTTCACCCAATTGGTTTTGAACCTAGTGGAAGGTCTACCAATTCCCACATGTGGTTTGACATAATTGAATCTACGTCATCATTTATTGCCTCCTTCCAAAAGTGGAGTCTCTCAAAGGCAATGCTTCTTGGTAGGTTTTGGGATCATCCTTAACTTAAAGAATCATAGGAAATTTCCATGTGACATAAGCAAGTATACCATAGAGTATCTCTTCTTGAGAACATTTCTCAATTGACCCCTAAGCCTTTGGCTTCTCCGAGGAAATTTTTTTTGCTCATCTACATTAAGTTCTTTTTCTTGAAGAAATTCTCCAATACCTGTGGATTCTTGAGAGTAGCCATCACAATATAACATATTCTCAAATAAGTCCACGTCTCTTGATTCAATTATCACAATAGACTCCAAGTCTAATAACCTATAGGCCTTCCTATTTGATACCAAGTTGTAATGCCCTGGATAACTAAGACCGTTACACTGTTTGTTTAAAATAATGCTTAACTTGCTAAGCAATCCGTTTGAACTCAAATGTGTAAGTAAAGACTAAATTAATGTCAAGTATTAAAAGATTTGGTAAAAAAAAGGTTATTTTTCATTAAAATATTAAGTTTATACACGGGATCCCCAAAATCAATTTAGAGACATGTAAAGACAAATAGAACACAATTTAGTCCTCCTAAGTGGCAAATCAGTGTTTGACCCTAGTTCCTCCCAAGCTATCTCGACTGTGGCGATCGAGCAGGCCGCATATGTACACAACGTCTGTTTCCCTTACATGCACCACGTAGAATCCGTGAGCCAAGGCTTAGCAAGAAAACTTAAACCAACATGCACAACTAGGCAACAGTATAAAAGTAGTAAATATAAATCATCAAACTCATTTAATAACAGGATATAAGTAACCAACCAGCTGTATTATTCAACTCAGTCAAATGCGTAAACCAAACTCATCAATCTATAAAAATGATTAAGTGTGAACCAAACTTTTGTTTATGGTATAAGACTTAGGCTTGGCGCCCTTGGGCCGAGTCCCATGGTCTCTTAGCCGACCCTGGCACCCTTAGGTCGGGCTGCATTCCGAACGCTTGCTATCGACCCTCGGCACCCTTAGGCCGGCCTGCAAACCTATATATTCACAAATACACAATGCATAACACATAATCAATGGTAGCATATACAGGCGTGCCCATCCATATATTCCCAAATACAAGTATATTCATATTCATAACATATTCATATAAGGGGTTTATGCCCCAATCACAACTTAGGTGCAATTTTCTTACCTCAGGTCCCGAACAACTAGCATATTACAACCTCGAGCACGATCCCTAATCCTGAGCCCTTACAGTATAACCTAGTCACAATGCGATAGCGGATAACCATTAAAATCCTAAATCAATTAAAAGCTTTGTAATCAAATACTAGCTTCCAAGACCTCGAATTCTACTGAACTAGGTAGTAGAATTCATCTAGAGTGCTTAGGTTTAAGTCCTCGAGCCTCCCCGAGCCTAAAGACCAAACTTGGTTATGGCTGCCTAGGTAGGCCACAGCTTGGCCCTAAGGGTCGCGGCGTGCCCCCTAGTCAGAGGTGTCAGGCCCCAATCCCAACAGGCATGAGGGCCACAACCTGGCCCTTAGGATCACAACACACCTATGAGAAAGAAAACCCCCAGGCTCCTGGGGGAATATGGGCCCGACACCCATGAACAGGGTCACGATGCGCCCTTGTGAACCCAGAAAACCAAGCTTTTTCTGCGTTTTCTCCAAACCAAACTCAACAGAAATCACCTTAAATATATGCCAAAGCTAGAATCAAGCCTAAAACTCCCAATACCACATCATAAACAACACATGAGACCTTTAATACCAACTCAAAACTACCTTAAATCCCAAAACAAGCCTAAGGTTTATCCTCTAGAAAATCCCTTAAATTACAGGAGAAATCAACAAAAGCTAGCATAGAACCCTTACCTTAACAACCATCTCAACCCTGAGCTGATCCTCAAATAATCCTGGCTTAATTCCTTAATTCTCAAGCTCTAATTTCCTCCACTTCTACACAAATTTCTCTAAAGGTTTCACCAAGTTCCTATGCACACCAATGAGAGAGAGAAGCGACTAGAGAAGGGAGAGAGAGCTGAGTAATGTTCTGATGTATTCTAGCTTAATTATAATAATTTCTAACTATATCTTTTAATTATAACGACCAAAATACCCCTTATACTAATCAGCCTCCTAATTTCCCATAAGGGTAAAATAGTCATTATCCCTAATTCCCACTAATCCTTAAGTGGCCCTATAACTTCCCAATCAATCTCGACATACCCTATTAATCACCAAATAATTTTCCATTAATAAATAAATCCCAACTATATGTTAAGTTTTCCCAAAATACCCCTAGGCTCACCCCGAGCCGGGTATTAGAACTCATTGTGACTATTCTGCTAATCTGCCCACTAGGATTGCCTTGAGCCGACTATTGCAAATATATCCACATACTAATGTGGTCCCAATCATTTATGCACATATAATCACATTTTATGCCCGCAATGGGCCAATATAACAAATACACCCTTTACTATCAAGAATGGGCCCACATGCATATTTAATACACATAAACATGCATTTAAATCCATATGATCAAATAGAACATGTATGCCACGTAGTCACACATTTAACCAATTGATCACACATACATCCAATTATGCCTTCCAGGCACTTAGCCTTAACAACAAATTTGGGTCGTTACATGTTTGTATACAATGAGATAGTAATATTAACATTTGAGTATTGATTTGCTGAAATTCTAGTTTTATGCTTTAATTCACATATTGAGTGATTAAAAAGAGTTCGTAATTTGATAATTTAACCCTTGAGTCTAAATAAACATTCTTGATTTGGTTGTGTTAGTCATTTTTCTTGTTTAAGAATTCATTGTTTTGGTTATGGTTTGTTGTTACTAAGAGTCTCTTTTGCTCGAGGACAAGCAATTGTTCAAGTTTGGGGGTGTGATGAGTGCATGTTTTATGCACTCAAATATTGATTTGTATCCTTAGAATGGTTTTTTTCCTTAATTTTTGTGTAGATTTGATGAGTTTCATTTAAGTGTGCAAGAATTGAGATTTTAGGTGTTTTGAATGTTATTTTCGTTGTTCAAGTCAAAGAATGATGTGTAACGTCGCTTCCGAGAGGCAAGAAGTCGCTGAAATTCATGAAAAAATTAAAACCTGGAAAAGTCCAGGCGACATGTCACCTAACATAAGGCGTTGCATCGCCTGACATATGGTGACATGTCGCTCGGGATATGGCCACATGGCCACACGTCGCCAGTTGTGCCACAAAAATAGGAAAACGTGTTTTTCCACACGTTTTTCACTTGAATTAAAAAGTAGGATGGCTGTGGAGATTTCTGGAGACTTGGACACGACCACAAAACATATATAAAGGAAAAGAAATACACTTAGAGGAGAAAGACACATTGGAGAAGGATCTAAGAAGTGAATCAAGCAATATCAACGAAGTTCTTTAGCGTTCTTTGTTTTCCCTCTTTATTTCTTTGTCATTTCAGATAATTACAATATATTTGAGATTATAAACCACATCATGTGTGACTAATTTTCTTATTTTGTTAGGGTGTAGATGGATCTCTTGACATGCTTTTATTTCTATGATTTAATGCAAAGTCTATTTTAGTCCAATATTGTTCTTGTGTTCTACTTTGAATCATTGTTGCTTGATTGTGATTTTCTTATTGTTCTTTATAGTATATGAATTATAATTAGGGTTGTATTTAGATTCTGAAAATTATTACTTCAAAGGGGAACATTCAAACAATCCGGCAGCGGGTAGAACAACTTAGGTTATGTGAGATTGACAGATAAGCATAAATCTAGGTAACTGAGATAATTCAAGATTGTGAAATTGAGAGGTGAAATATTTAGGAATATTTCTAGAGTGGAATATAATTAAGGTAAGGATAAATTGTCATATAGAGATATAGGCTATGTATCACTTGCACATTCTTTATGCGACACTCGAGAGATGGTATAGAGATAAAACAATGCTCTAAATTTTTAAACATATTGGATTGATTTAGGAACGTTAATGATTAGGGGTAAGATTGTTAGAGAGTGAACTTGAAACCTTAACAATTGTTATTATCTTGAGTCTATTCACATTTAATTATTTGTTCTTTACGATTCATAGTTATTTATGATGTTACTTCTTGATATCTTTTGAAATTGATTGCTTATATAAAGTTAGGATTTAGTATTTTTTATATTTAATTTATTTAATTGATTTTAATCCTTGTGGGACGATATCTGTCTTTAGACTACTTTACTACTTGTTCGATTTGTGCACTTGCAAGCATATTCATTATTTTTTGCAACAGAGATCTACACTTGTGCCCATACATCATCTAATAGGGAGTCATACCAATAGTAGACTGATAACTATTATTATAAGAGAACTCCATCAGGGGTAAATACCAACTCCAAGTGTAATGCCCCAAATTTCCTAATAAGGTTGAGGACCTTGATTAGGAGGCCGGGAGGGCCATAATTGATTTATTATGTTATTAAACGATTATATGCATGTCTATGTGAATTATATTATAATATGATGGTAAGTGCATGCATATGGGTGTATTTATAATTATAAGGGCATTTTGGTAATGTGGCCCGTTGAGGGCGTGATTGTGTATTTTCGTGCGTGTGGGTGAGTTATGAATGGTACCACATTATATGTGGATTTGTTTGAGCCTTTCGGCATGAGACGATCATGAAATGGAAGTGTTTGGTCTGGTCATAACGGGATTAAGTTCGGGGCTCGGAGTGAGTCTCGGGGTGATTTTATGATTAGAACATTGCCAGGAATTAAAGGGTAATGGGATATGTATTATTGGTATGTGAGAATATTGAGCATAGCGGGAATTGTAGGGTGTTAATTGTGATTAACGAAATAGGTGCGAAATGACGGTTTTGCCCTTGGTGGCTGTTAAAGTTTATTTTAGACTTGAGGGCATTTAGGTCTTTTCACCATAAAGGATTGGTTCAGCCATATAAGCTTAGAAAGCTGTAGAAACCTTCTATAAACGGAGCACTAAAATCACCTTCTCCCGTACATCATTTCTCCCCCATTTCTCTTTAAATTTTCAGGCTATCTTTTGAGGAATCAAGCCAATGAACCAAGCTGGGATAAGCTAGGGTTATGCTCCACCATTGAAGAGGGTGTGTTGCTGAGATTGAGGTGAGTTTTTAGCCATTAGAACTCTTGCTTTTGCTCTGTTTTCTTAGTTAAGTTTCAGCTGGTTTTTGAGGATGGTTTTTGGGCTCATTTGGCATAAAAAATGGGGTTTGGAAGCATTGGAATCGAGTTAGAATTGAAGGAGTCGAAGGAAGAGTTTCCAGGGGAGTGTCTGGCTGGAGGTAGCGCTACAGCGCCCAGTATGGGGCACTACAACGCTATCTGCAGGGGGTGCTGGGGCAGTTTGGTTCTATGAAGAGCGCTGCGACATTAGGGGGGTAGCGCTACAGCGCTACCCTGTTTATTCAGAACCCTATTTTGAGTGTTTTCAAGAGTTTTTGGCTTGGGGTTTCAATCCTTAAGGCCCGGGATCAAATATACTCACCGTGTGGGTACGTTTCGAGGTCCCGAGAGTGGGGTTTAGGTCAAGACCCTATCTTTGTTGATTCTCATTAATCGGAGAATGTATTTGGCTATGACTAGGTGACCGCTAAATGATTAAAGGATCGATCGTTCTCAAGCATCATTCTTGTTCTAATTCTCGCTCAAGCCAGAGGTAAGAAAGCTGCACCCTGTATATATATGACATGCATGGTTATTCTTAATGCATGTTGGATGTTTAAATGTGACATGCATGGTTATTGTTGAGGCATGTCAAGTGATTAAATGTGATGCATGTGTTGCACGAGAAACATGTGATTAGGGCATGCTATGAATATTGAATATGAGATTGTTTATAGCTTGAGCCTCTGTGTTTATGCATGGTCCTAATTATGCTATCAATTGTTAAGTAAGCATGATGAATGCCCCGTATTAGGATATTTGACATATGATATATGTTTGGTAGCATTGCTTACGTGTGTATGGCACTGACTAGTCAGGGATGGCACTGGTCGCGCATCACTGACCTAAGAGCTGAAAACGGCATAAGCGTCATGAACGCATGGCCAATAAAAGATTAGATCTAATCGATATTAGCGTTGAATGACACTAAGGCATTAACGCTGGATCGACCCTAAGGTCGATGAATCTTATAAGCGCTTGACTAGTCTATTCTAGTTACTCAGATCCAGGGCCAAAGGCCTAGGTGACAGTTTGTCACATGACTGGGGAGTAGTACTCCATGGTTATGACTCTATGGTCATGAGGAAGGTGACTAGTCATCATGCACCTATCCTGTTTAAGCTAGTGAAAGGTTCACTTATCTATAAAGCCCTGGTAACCCTATCGTCACATGGCTATTGGGAATAAACCCACCTCAATGACTATTACAACTGTTACTCTTCTATTTGGGGCTAAAATCCTTGGATGATTATTATGATCATTGGTTGATGTGCTATACTCAACATTACATGAACTCATTTGCCTGCTTGATCGGGGCTATATTTGCTAGGCGTGTGCCTTATGATTTGATGACATGTTATTAATGTTCATGAGCATATTAAGTTTTCTTGCTGGGCTTCACCTCACGAGTGCTATGTGGTGCAGGTAAAGGCAAAAGAAAGCTGGACCATCCTTGAGTTGGAGAGCTTAGGTGGCGATTTGTACATATGCGGCTGCTCGACCGCCACGGTCGAGAGTTGAAAGAGGAACTAAGGTTGAACCCTGTTTTGCCGCTTAGATCGGCTATTGTAAATATTTTTCTTGTAATAGACTCTTAAACCATATTTTTGGGATCCCAATGTATACAATAAATATTATAATGAAACGTTATATCTTAACCAAAAACTTTAATCCCTAAACCGCTAATCATACTTTGTTACACGATTTTGGCCAAATGACTCGATTAGCAAGTTTATCACTGTTTATAAGGCACACTGTAAGGGTCCCTGGAGTTTGGGGCGTTACAACTTTGGTATCAGAGCAAGCCAATGTTTATGGTTCCTGAAGACAAGTCGGGCATGTACACTCGTCACTGAAGATAGCTTCACTTAGGGAATGGTAACTATTTCTGTAGTTATGTGCTTAACTGCTTAAATAGAATGTAAATGCTTTACCTGCACATTGTATTAGGGAGCATGAGATTCTGATAGAGCCTGGCTCTTGATTATATGATTATATGCTCCGTGAAAATTTATATGAATGTGATCATATGATTACCTCCTCCATGAATATATAATTGTAATATTTGCATGCTGGCGTTGGAGGCATGGTGTGAATGTTGGAAGAGCAGAGATCATGGTTGATGTATGAATGCCATGGGCATGTTTTTACCACTGCAAGTGGTTAATGAATGTGGTGTGGTAAGATTTATCCCGTGGGGAAAGCTCTTAATATGTTCATCATGATTAATGGGGTCAAGTTATTGACTGCAGATTCAATCAGCAGGTTTATATTCAAGGCAGATAATGAGGCCTGGTGGTGGTTATTCAGAGGCTGAGAGTTATAGCCAGGGTATCAGTTCTTCGTCTGCTCCTATGAATTTTCAGCAGATATTCACAGATTTGCAATCAAGGTTGCAGAGGCATGAGGAAGAGATTAGGTGTTTGAAGCAACAGTAGAATCTATTGGGGAGCACTTCTTCTTGATTATGCCAGGAGTGGCATCAGCTTTGGCTCAGCCTAGGGTTGAGAACAGATGGGAATTTCTCTGTTGAAGATTCCAGGAGTATTACCCTCTAGTCTTCGAGGGAGGCCTAGATCCATTTAGAGTTGAGCAATGGATGGGCATGATCAATTCCATTCTTGACAGTATGGGGTTGGTAGGTCATGATAGGGTGGCTTGTACGACATTTGTTTTGCGGGATGATGGCCGGACGTGGTGGGAAGTAGTACCCCAAACATGAGACACAACTGTGATGGATTGGAAGGAATTTAGGTAGCTGTTCAATGAAAAATATTATTGTGATATAGCCAAGACTGCTAAAATGAATGAGTTTCTGAATCTCGTTCAAGGTAATGCAATAGTAACCGAGTATGTTAACAGGTTTGATGGGTTGACCATGTTTGCTTTAGATATGGCACCCACAGATGTAGCTCGAAAGGAAAGGTTTGTTCATGGATTGAACCCTGGAATAGCTCGGGGCATTAGAGTTGCCCCAGTGTATGAGATCTCTACATATGCTCAGATGGTAGAGAAGGCTCTTGCTATTGAGAGCATAAGAAATGAGAAGAAGAGTGCCAGAGAGCACAAAACTCAGATAGTGGTATCTCCACTTATTGGAGCAAGTAAGAATGAAAGCTGGAAGAAAATTTATCCAATCTGCACTCGGTGCAAGAAACGTCATCCGGGAGAATGCTGATCAAGGGCATGTTATGCATGTGATATGGTTGGGCATATCATGAAGAATTGCCCAAGGCTAAGAGCGCATGAGCAAAAGGGGATAGACAGCTCGATTCCAACTCGAGTGTTTCTTCCGAGGCAATTTGAGTCTGAGACCGAGACTAGTTCCTCGGGGTTGGCAGGTTAGCCTTTGGTCCTGATCTTTATTTTTGTGTTGACTGATTTGGTGCTATGCTGTTCTTTATTTGCTGCATATAGAGAAGCATAAAGCTGATATATAAGTCATATGGTTATGTTATGATGAAAAAGTGATACTTTATTGGTAATTTAAGAGATCAGGTGAATTATTGTGGAAAGGCTCATCAGTGGTTTTCATGAGTTGGTTATGACTGATTGGTTTTAGTATGATCTAGGGTATGGATTAGTTAGCCAAGTGTGGGGCAATTTTAAATGGCAAGGAAAGTATAGTAACTCTTGAGCTTGAGAGTGGAAATCCTTGTGACGGTTGGCACTGTGCATGGATTTGATATGTTTATGACATTTGTATTGAGAGCTAGAATTCTAGTGCAGGGAGATGCATGGAACTATTAGCAAGTGTGGTGGATACCACTTAGATTGTGCCAATGGAGTCAAGAAAAACTGGATTAGTCTGTGAGTTCTGGATGTGTTTCAAGGGGATTCGCCAAGGTTCCTTTATGTGAAGAAGATAAAATGATAAATGGTTGGTGCCAGGAATGGAAACAGTTTTTAGGGCACTATTTTGAATGGCTCAGTAGAGTTGTAAGAATTAAAGGTTCAACTAGAGATCAGGAAAGAAAATATGCAGAAGTTTGCTGTTATATCATATAAAAGCACTGAGATTGCTGAGTATGTCTTGAGAATTTGTTTAATGCCAAGTGTTTGTGAATCAGATGCATAGAGCATTCAAAAGTTTATTTGAATGGGATTTGTGATTGTCGTGGACGATGGTTTTGTGGTGTATTCTCAGCGGAAATTTGCCAAGATCAAGGAAGGCCTTAGAGGCAGGAGTTCCTTGGGTGGTAAAGATATTTTAGGTGCCTTGAGAATTAATTATGAGTCATCTTGCAGACCATAATCAGTTTGGAGGTTGTTATAACACCTCAGTAGTAGAGAAAAGTGATTGCCTATGCAACATGTTGGTTAAAGGATCTGACTAGAACTAGAGTAGAGTTTCTGGTGGGCCAGGTGGCCAGATTTATGCTTGAGATTATTATCTCAGAGAAGATCGAAAGGAAAACAATTAAGTGAACCACGGATAGGAAGATTGAGGAGTAAGTCTTAGCTGGATTAGCTAAGGATTATACAGTGGCAGGTATGAATTTATTGAGGTATAGAGATCGGATCTAGGATCCGATGGACACTGGGATTAATTGGGAGATTCTGGATGAATCTCGTGTTATTCTCCTATTTTCTTCATTCAGGCATCATGGAAATGTATCGGGATATGAAGGCTTTTTAGTGGTGGCCTGAGATGAAGAGGAGCACCATGGAATGCGTGATAAAGTTCTTAACCTATTAATAGGTCAAGATATAGTATCAGGAATTAGCGATGCCATTGTAGGCTTTGAGTATTTTATTGTGGGAATAAGGAAGCATCATGATAGGTTTCATTGTGGGGTTGCCCAGGTTAATGGGTCAGCGTGAAATGGTTTAGGTCATTATGGGCCAGTAATCCAAGTGAGTTTATTTTTGTCAGTAAGGATAGGTAACGCAACTGATCAGTATTCAGATTCCTTTGTGAGGAAGAAATAGAGCGCCTTCATGAAATTCAAGGTCTATCTTATCAGATGAAGACTCTATTGTTTCTTCCAGGTCTTGGAAGGGTTAAGGAAGGCGATGATTATATATATAGATAGAATTCAATATAGTTTATTCTTCTCCAACTAATGGTGAATCAGAGAGAGAGAAAGGAAGTTATTCACTATTGGAAAGATACCTTACGAAATGAGGTATATTAAGAATGTTTAATACCTTTAAACTCATACAAGTCAAGCAATGCTTGATGAGTTTCTTGGAGAAAATGAATGTTCTTTGAGAGCTAGAAAGAGAGAGTTGAAAAGAGTGATCGATGCTTTAGAACTCTAATAACCGTTATTTATAGTGTAGGCCCTATCATTAAGTGTAACCAATAAGAATAAAGCTTTATAAGACATCATTTGGAGCTTAAGACATGTATCCGTACAGACACGTCAGGCGACGCGTTGCCTGTCTACAGGCGACGCATCGCCTGCTGGGTTTCTCAAAGCCCTAAGGCTTTAGGCAATGCATCGCCTCCTATGTGGTGACGCAATTCCACCAAGGCATGTCAAAACTCTTAAAATTGACCTTGAACACCTCCAAATGCTCCCAAAATTTTTGGGCATACTTAGATACCTCATTATATCACTTTAGACCCATACAAATTAATTATAGATGTCTACAATAAAATCTCATGTTTTCACTTCAACTTAAGTGAAAATTGTTAAGTGTTTTCTACCATATTGTGTAAACAACTTAACCATTATATTTAATCAATCTCAACATTGTTCACCTCTAGGAGTGTCACTGTGAAATTTTATTAGACTCATGTAACTTTACATACTCCCATAGTTGCACAATACCCATGTAATTGGTGTAGTTACTCATGTTATTATGTTTATAGTTACGAAATTATGTCGGTAACCCTTTATGTGATGTGATGTTACAAGATATCATGTGTAATGTTAGTGGGCTAGTTATCATTTTAGCTTTTAGACTCCTTATTGATAGTTTGTTTCTTTTAATATTTGTTGGATCTGGTTCACTGTTAGTATTAATTAAGGTTATGTTGTTAGCATTCCAAGACGCTTAGGCGCCCTTTACTTTGTAGTTAGGGTTTGGCATTCTGAAAACTTCAACCAAGTTAGATCATATTGAACTGTTTTCTTGTCCCAATGATTTCGAACATTGATTTCTTTATTTCCTGTTATGCTTGTGTATATATTGCTTGTAAGGTTAATTTACTAAGTGTTATCACATACCTAGTTGTTTTATGTTGTAGGTAAGTGCAAGGAGAAGATGAAGCAATGAAAAAAGTATTTTTTACATGGATTTTTATGTTTTTTTTTAAATGAAAAGACTTTATTTTAGTATTAGATAATGATAGAATTAGTAGGATGTTACTGAAGGATATGAAATATTATAGTCTAGAGCATGCTTCCTATAATACTAACAAAAACACAAAATAGGAAAACTACGAATATAATATTGTGAATAAATTACTTACGAGATCTGCAATAGAATAATGAACTCCATCATTTCTATTCTCTAATATTTTGTCTTATAGATCTAGGTATTTTGAAGAATAGAAATCTCTTTCTTCACCACAATTTTCCTCGCCTATCTTTGATCAAGCCTAAACTAGTGAGGGTTTGCTCTCAATACATGAGATAGAATACAATGGGAAGAGAGAGATGGGAAGCCAATAATGGGATAAATGGTATAGGGTTTTCTTTTTATTCACTTACCAAAGTAATATCAATTGATTGCTAAACCCTAACCTTAGCTTTAACACTCTATATATAGGCAAACCCTAAGACACTAACTTAATCATTTAGCCTTTAGTTATATTAATCAAATTAATTAAAATAATAATTAAATAAATTCCACTCCTAGCTACCCCACCTAAAGTGGAGGCTAGGTTAGTGCTTTTCAAATTTTAAATTTTCAAATATTTATTTAATTATTTTAATAATTAATTAATTAAATTCTTATTCAAATTAACAATTTAAAATTTGACCCTTGATTTAATATTAACACCAGTTTGTCAATATTAATAAATTTGCTCTAAAAAATAAGAAAATAGTTATTTAACCCAAAATTAGTAATTCATATAAATATCAATAAATTGACCTAGTTAAGTTGATATTCATAATTGATAATTAAATAATTTTTTTAAGACAATTAGACATGATTTAATCAAAGACAATGCAGGGACCATAGATCCATGAATATAAGCCACAATAAGTTCTCGTGAATCTATTTATTAAATAAATTATCGTAGAACTTATTAATTCTTAATGACTCCATATAGACTCAGAATTGAACTCTTGATTCATAAAACACATTTCCCATAATGTAAATACAATATCCATTGTTATAATCATTACCGTTTATCAATCCTCTATCGATGACATACCAATGAGCTAAGTAAAATTTACCATTTTATCTCTCATATGTATTTTATCCTTAACTCCCAGTAAATCCCTTGTAAATGATAAATGTGTGAACTTAATCACAGACATGATTGCTCAATCATTTAACCATTTGGACTAAGCTATTAAGGAAATCATATTTTCACCTCTTACATAAAAGCTTATAGATTTCATATCTATGGTTAATACTCTCATTAAAGTATACTACTAAATGTCCAAGATGGAAGTATAAGCTACGTGTTGACGTGGTTTTTCGTCAACCTAGAATTAAAATGTAACACCTTGGTTAATCAAGACCGTTACGCTATGTGTTTAAAATAGTGCTTAACTCGCTAAGCGAGTCGTTTGAACTTAAATGTGTAATTAAAGACTAAGTCAAGGTCAGGTATTAAAAAGTTTGGTCAACAAGATGATTATTTTTCATTAAAATATTAAGTTTATACACGGGATCCCAAAATAAGTTTACAAACTTGAAAAGTCAAATAGAATACAACTTAGCCGTCCTAAGGGACAAATTAGGGTTTAACACTAGTTCCTCCCAAGCTATCCCGACCGTGGCGATCGAGCAGGCTGCAAATGTACACACCATCCATGAAGCTCTCCAACTCATGGCTGTTCTAGCTGTCCCTTTCCCTTACCTTCAGCACGTAGCACCTGTGGGCCAAGGTTCAGCAAGAAAACTTAAACCAACATGCACAACTAGGAAACAATATAAAAGTAGTAAACATAAATTATCAAATTTAATCAATAACAGGATATAGGTAACCATCTAATACATTTTAGCTTAGTCCAATACATAAACCAAACTTATAAATCAATAGAAATAGTGTAGTACAATCCACACTTCTGTTTATTATATAATGTTCAAGCCCGACATCCTTAGGTCGAGTCCTTTATTCTTATAGTCGACCTAGCACCCTTAGGCCGGGCTACGTTCTGCATGCTTGCTATCGGCCCCCGATACCCTTAGGCCAGTCTATGAACAAATATAATCACAAAGCACAATGGACAATAAGTATTCAATGACAGTGTATACAAGTATGCCTATCCAAATATTCTCAATTACAGTTATGTTCTCATTCATTACATATTCGTTAACAGGTGTTTAAACCCCATTCACAACTCGGGTGCAGTTTTCTTACCTCAAGTCCCGAGCAACTAATGTATGGCAGCCCCGAGCACGATCCCTAATCCTGAGCCCTTGTGGTTAAACCCCTACAACATATTATGCCCCTGAGTTAATCCTTTAGTGATCCTACCTCCAATTCCAGCTTGAATCAACAAATTCTGAAGCTTTTACATTCTTAAATGATCAAATCATCTAGGCACCAAGGAGAGGAGAGGAAACCGACTAGGAAGAGAGAGAGAGAGTTTTGTACCTTCTGGTGGATTCTGAGGCTCCCCTTAAGCTTATCCCTCACACAAAGACCATAATACCCTCTAAGTTATCCTTTGCCTCCTATTTCCCTTAAGGGTGAATCCGTCATTTTATCGCATTCCCCACTAATACTCAAGTGGTCCTATAAGTTCCCAATTAATCCTGACATACTTAATTTATCACCAAATAATTGCATGTTAACCAATAAATCTGAAATACGCACTAAGTCCCTGAAATACCCCTAGGCTCACCCCGAGCCGAGTTTTGAACCCCATTGTGACTATTCTGCTAATCCGCTCACTAGGATCTCCTCGAGCCAAATATTGCAAATATATCCACATAATAATGTGGCCCTCAATCATTTAACACATATAATCACATTTATGCCCTCAACGGGCCAAAATTACAAGTATGCCCGTATTGACAAGAACGGGCCCACATGCGTAATTAGTACACATAAGCATGCTTATATATTTACATTAACATATAAATCATGTATGCCACCTAGTAACACATTTATTCAGTTAATTCCACATCTTTGTCCTATTATGCCCTATAGGCACAAGAATTAAGGCACTTGGCTTAATAGTAAATTTGGGATGTTACAACTATCCCCTCCTTATTGAAATTTCGTCCTCGAAATTTATTCAAATGCCTCGGGATACAAATCCCGTGAATCTGAATATAACTACAAACTCTAGTCCTTTACTTTGTTATCCCTTAGTAACACTCCCACTAGGGTGATAGTCTTATTCGGTAAGAATTTATCTTATTTATAAAAAGTTCCTCTAGCTTTTCCTTGCATAAAAGATGCCACTGAAATCCTAGGGTATCCTTACCCTATCAGCAGTATTACTTAACACATCTTTCCTTGACATTGGCACCAGTAACACATTATGAGCCACCACCCATACTAGGGTAAGGCTAATCTGTAGGCCCCTTGCCTAGTCCTTGGTAGGATCTCAGAAGTCTATTAAATCGAGAGTCAAAACTTGTTTTTCTTTCCCAAAACATCTTATCCTTTCTACTCCACAATACTTAGAGAAATACAAAGGCTCCCGTCCTGGAATTTTGTGTCCCCCAGACCAATTTTGAACCACAATACTCCCTGTCTCTCATTTCATTACTTGGAACGAGTACTTCTCGCTCCTCATCTCACTGTATCTTATTCAGAGTCACCCTAGCCGTTGACTGGCTTCCATCATCATGACCATTAAATAAAGGGATCGTACTTATCTCAACACCTCAAAAAATAACACATTTGAGGTAAAATCCTTAAAGTCTTAGTCATTTCTTCAGATTGTCAGTCTGTCTGAAGGTAACCAGTAATTCTACATCCCAATCTTATACTCATCGCCCTCTACAACCATTTTCCAGAACATGGGAAATAAAGGGTCTCAGTCTGAACCATCGACTTCGGTGTCGGACAGAGACATACGGTCTCCCTTCACCCATACGCATTATTGTGATACCCATTCACACAAACCAAAGTGTGCCAACTCAATCTACTGAGTCACAACTTTTGTATCCAATCATTTTGCCAACAATCTAATGTAATCCACCCTTACGGTCCACAACTATATTCTTTTGCCTTCCAATATACAAATTTTAGATCTTAACATCCATTCAAATTTCCTAGTTACAACAATTATAAGGAGGTAGCATAGGACTCATCTAGAATCTCCACGTCAACACCAGGTTTTATCGGATCACTCATCCGATCCTCATATCCTGACCCATTCATACTAAAATAGTAGGATTTTGAACAATTTCTACAAGATCTTCTCCTTGAATTTCCTTGTTCATGTAGGTATATTTGCCAACTATCAACTGCAGATTCTATACCAATCTAAGTCGTTAACTTGTCTGACTTTACTGTAATCTGTGGTGACTTATCCAATTGGCACAAACCTTTCCAACTCAAGATGTCCGCCTCCACATTAATTTTCTCTATGCGATAAGGGTTTCCCAATGTTAATCATCCATTAATTCCCACTAGGGCCTTAGTGTCATGGCCATTCCTCTATGAGTAACCAAATGCTTTAACACTTTATACTAGTGCGTGCACTTCTATTCCATAGTTGC
Source organism: Humulus lupulus (assembly GCF_963169125.1). NCBI lineage: Eukaryota > Viridiplantae > Streptophyta > Magnoliopsida > Rosales > Cannabaceae > Humulus > Humulus lupulus. The sequence continues at coordinate 76,943,189 of NC_084798.1, read as the reverse complement.
CATCACCGCACCTTAACCGTGGCTATCTGGCATTACTGTCAACCTAACTCCCCATGTAGAACATTTGTGTTCTTATCCCTTCATCTACTATGAAGCATGAGCAACAATCCTTTCCAGTCTATACATGGGCACACCCTAGTCTTCGACACACTGCCCTATAGTTTCATGTCTTAAGCAAAGACAGTATCCATCATCCGACCCCCTTATATAAGTTAATTGCATACATGTTCTAATACCATGGCGTGCTAACCAATCTTTATTCTATATTCTGAGAACCTGGTACAAAATTATTCATTCAGACAAACTCTAGGCTCTTACGTTGTTTCAATCTAGGATATGGCTGTGTTCAAAGATGCTTCAAGTAGTAGCCGATGTGTCTTAACGATCTCACTGTGCTTCTCACCCCTCAAGTGTTCCCTTACCAATTTTCTTGCGGTTTCTATCTGAATTATTTCATACATAATCCCATCACTTCCCACAATGTGACCTTGAATGTCCCCTGGAGAAATCAAAGCTTACTCCTTCTGGAACCTTACCTGTAACCCTTCTTCCTTACCCTTGGTATGATCAATGAAGTGGTTACTTGCATTCTGTTTCTACCGAGGAGTGGACCAAAAAATCCCTAATCAATCTGAATATGGCTTGTCCATGTCATTCGTGTATTCTCTACTTGTCGAACTTACTTATGTCGTTGAAGCATTGGTTAGTTAAGAACATTCACTGAAAACCCATCACATCCTACTGGGTGTAAGAAGTAATTCTTGAAATGTCTCTTTCCTTTATCCTCAACTGGTAATAACCAGATTAAGGGTCAATTTCTGAGAACATTGTCCTACCTTGCAACCGGGCAATTGAACCCATGGTGAGATGCTCCGTCTGATCAACCCTCAAATCAAATATCTATTCAAATGAACCTTTAGTTCATTCCACTGGGCTAGTGTTATTCTTCATGTTGTCCCTGATACCGATTCTATCCCTTTCTTAAACTCATAACATACTCAATTCCTTAACGTAACAAGGATCCCAATAATTCCTTCTGCACCCATCTAAAACCCTACTGGCCAATTCATCATGTCTAACTGATATATTCAAATTTGTACCTACCACAATATCTAGGCATCCCGTAGATGCAATAGAGTCCTTTTCTTTTAGATCCATAAGTCACCATAATCTGTTGCAATCCATGGTTGTCCCTTATTGGTAGACTAATCAATACTAAGGATCATATCAAAATCCTCAATCGATTATACTGTCAACCTTCTACCAATAATATTCTAACCCTTCTCTTGAAGGTTACCAATTTTTCCCACCAGGCACTAATATCTCAATCCCCATGGCATAGCAACCATGAATCATGCTCCCCATATCTATGTCTCTTCTAGGAGATATGTAGCACTGAACTCAATCAGCTCAATATATAACAAGGATCGAGCACTAGAGAGCCCACCGGTCACTTCCAAGGGACTAACCTCATGCTCTGATTCTATCCAGGTAGATGCTTGAGCTGGGGTTAAGCACTCTATAATCCGTGGTTCTTTCGACTTCGAATTCGGGCAATCCTTCCTGACGTGCCCAATCGTTCTACATAGAAAACATGCCTTCACTCGGCATCCTCTCAGATGGTGTCTCCTGGACCTGGTGCATACTAGATAACTTCACCAGGCCTCATTGCCGCCCTGCCGACCATCCTATAAACTATAACACCTCCTGTCAGGACCAGGAGTAGTAAAACTATCAGGGGTCCTTCTTTTCTGGTTACTGGGCATCCGCTCCTACCTGATCCGGCAACTAGGGATACCATTGCCTGAGCTTCCTGCTCTATGACACTCTCACTCCATATCTCATCTCTTGCGTTTCCTATAACAAGACCCTCCCTACTGCCCGGGCATAGATAGAAGTCCCATGCACTGGAGCGATCCTAACACTCTGGGCCATCCCAAATTTCAATCCTCAAATAAGACATTCCTTTCGGACCACATCTGTTGGTACTAAATCGATAACGGATTGGGCCAACCCATCAAATTCATTGGCATACTCTGTCATTGTCTTACCATTTTGAACCAAGTTCATAAACTCATTGGTCTTCACAGTTCACACTGCATCACAGTAGTCTCTTTTGTCGAACCATTGTCTGAATTCCTCTTGACCCATCATGATAACATTCTGGGTCTGGGGTGCTACTTCCCATCACGTTCGGGCATCCTCCCACAGCATACGCTGGCACAACCACTCAATCATGGCCTACCGCTTCCATAAAGTCAAGGATGGGGCTGATCATGCCCATCCACTATTCATCCCGGAACAGATCCAAACCTCCCTCGAAAACTGGAGGATAATGCTTCTGAAACCTTTCATACAATAATTTCCATCTGTTTCCAGGCTCAAGTGGAACCAAAACTAGTGTCATTGTTTTCCAGATATAAGAAGCAGCGTTCACCAATAGAACCCATTGTCTCAACCATCGAATCTCCTCATCTTGATCTAGCAGTCTTGCTTGCATATCAGCAAACATCTGCTGCAAATTCCAAGGGCAGATGGAGGGTTCAGACCCCAACTATCATCAGCAACCCCCATATTAACGATACCAGGTCCAGTTGACAGTCTTAAATATATAATTTCTGAATATGTCCGTAGTCAATGACTTAACCTTTCAGCCCTGATATTCATATCCATAACTATTCCACGGGCAGGGCCAGACAATCATAATAGCCACACACACATAATTCATATCAAAACACAAATCTACAATGTTCATGTATCAATTATAAAATCTTATTTCAATCAAATACATTGACATACATCACGTTCTCTATACTAGTATGCATATAAGGCACATAGGTTCAATTTAGACAATTAACCACATAATCATGTAATTAGATACCTAACCATGAGTCGAGCTTCTCTTTAGCGACGAGTGTACATGCCCAGCTAGTCCTCAAGAACCATTAAACCTAGACCGCTCTGATAGCAAGTTGTAATTCCCTGGTTAACCAAGGTAGTTGCACTGTGTGTTTAAAAAAGTGTTTAACTCGCTAAGCGAGTCATTTGAACTTAAATGTGTAATTAAAGACTAAGTCAAGGTCAGGTATTAAAAAGTTTGGTCAACAAGATGATTATTTTCTTTAAAATATTAAGCTTACACACGTGATCCAAAATAAGTTTACAAACTCGTAAAAGACAAATAGAATACAACTTAGCCCTCCTAAGCTGAAAAACAGGGTTTAACCCTAGTTTCTCCCAAGCTATCCCGACCATGGTGATCGAGCAGGCTACATATGTACACACTGCCCCTGAAGCTCTCCAACTCATGGCTGTTCCGGCTATCCCTTTCCCTTACCTGCACCACATAGCACCCGTGAGCCAAGGCTTAGCAGAAACACTTAAACCAGCATGCACAACTAGGCAACAGTATAAAAGTAGTAAACATAAATCATCAAATTTAATCTATAACAAGATATAGGTAACCATCCTAACAGTACATTTTAGCTCAGTCCAATGCATAAACAAAACTTATCAATCAATAGAAATAGTAAAGTGCAATTCACACTTCTGTTTATTATACAATGTTCAGGCCCGACACCCTTAGGTCAAGTCCTTTGGTCTTATAGCCGACTTCGGCACCCTTAGGTCGGGCTGCGTTCTGCATGCTTGCTTTCGGCCCCTGACACGTCTATGAACATATATAATCACAAAGCACAATGCACAAGTATTCAATGATGGCGTATACAAGCATGCCTATCCTGATATTATCAGTTACAAATATGTTCACATTCATAACATATTCTTTAACATGGGTTTAAGCCCCATTCACAACATGGGTACAATTTTCTTACCTCAAGTCCTGAGCAGCTAATGTATGGCAGCCCCGAGCACGATCCCTAATCCTGAGCCCTTTCGGTATAACACCTACTGCATATTATGCCCCTGAGTTAATCCTTTTGTGATCCCTCCAATTCCAACTTGAATCAACAAATTCTGAAGCTTTCCCTTCCCAAATGATCAAACCATCAAGGTACCATGGAGAGGAGAGGAAACTGACTAGAGAGAAAAAGAGAGAGAGAGAGAGTTATGTACCTTCTACTGGATTCTGAGGTTCCCCTTAAGCTTATCCCTCACACAAAGACCAAAATACCCTCGAAGTTATCCTTAGCTTCCTATTGCCCTTGGGCGAATCCATCATTTTACCGCATTCCCCGCTAATCCTCAAGTGGTCCTATAAGTTCCTAATTAATCCCAGCATACTTAATTTATCACCAAATAATTGCATGTTAACCAATAAATCTGAAATACGCACTAAGTCCCTGAAATACCCCTAGGCTCGCCCCGAGCCGAGTTTTGAACCCCATTGTGACTATTCCGCTAATCCGCTCACTAGGATCTCCTCAAGCAGAATATCACAAATATATCCACATAATAATGTGGTCCTCAATCATTTAACACATATAATCTCATTTATGTCCTCAATGGGCCAAAATTACAAGTATGACCGTATTGGCAAGAACGAACCCACATGCATATTTAGTACTCATAAACATGCTCATATATTTAAATTATCATATAATTCATGTATGCCACGTAGTCACACATTTTTTCGGTTAATTCCACATTTTTTCGGGACGTTACAAAGAAATTAGTAACAGAGTATTAGACTTAAACTAAATTGTAAATAAATGACACACGATTTACGTGGTTTAGTGATTGAAATACACCTAGTATATGAGTCTTTATTATTGTTGTATGTTTCCCAAGTGAATTTTTTATGAAAATTTCTCCAGAGTTTCGGTATACAAGAGTTTTCTTCCATTTCACTGTCCATCCCCTCTCTATTTATAGCAGATTAATGGGTAGGTTTGGGTAACTTACAAAATTGGGTAATTTCTCCTCATTACATTTAATACATTGATTTTCTGGTACTATACATTTACTAGGCAAGATTTACAATATTGTTATGCAAATATAAAATCCCAAGTCATCAGGGATATGTATTGGTGTTGTTGATATGTTGGTCGCGAGCTGGAGACATATTGTGCGACCTAAAAGATTCACAAGTACTGTGACAATTGTCTTTTCACTTTTTTCTATCCTTTCACCCATTTAATTGTGGCCATTTGATTAAGAATTTCCTTTATCGAACGGTCTTGGATTTCCCATGGGCTAACTCTATATATATCTCCTTTTTTAACATCCCCATTTCACTTTTCCATTTCTCTTGCAAAAATCCCATTCCCATTTTTCTTTGGTTCATCTAAAGCCTTTGAATATCAATCTTCTAGATTCAACGGTTCGATTCTTCCCTTCTTGCGTTCATTCAAGACCATCTTCATCAATGACAAGTGCTTGAAATCTTTGTTGCCAAATTTATAATTTTTTTTCATTTTTCTTTCTGTAACATGTATGTTTTTAACATTCTTCACACACTGTTCCCTCTGTGATACTTGTCTTGAATGTACGTAGTTTTAGAAATCGTCTATTGGTGTGGTATTACAAGTGATAATGGAAGAAAACACACGATAAGTGAATTTTTAGGCATTTTTTCTAGGTTTTGGGTTCGGATCAAGAACAATTCGGGCAATTTTTAATGGCAAATATTGGGTTAGAATCTAAAAAATGGGTAGCTTGTAAGCTACTCTATTCGAGTAGTTTTTTTGCATTATAATCGCTTTCCAAATCTGGATTTCTGGCACGAGATTTCTAAGGTGATAAGTATTTCCCGAGGACAGAGCGCGTGAGTCAGGGGTGCACGTGAGTCTATGTATAGGATATTTTAGCTTGTAGGACTTAGATCTCATCCAAAATATTCAAGTCGCGTAATCTAGTAGCTCAGTCCTGGTCATCTAATACGACCAGTTTACTTGAAACGTTTAACTAAATCCCAGAGCCATATCCTTAGGTTGCCCTCTAATTATAAATGTTGATCTATACCCAGTCGAACTAATTTATTTTTTTCAACCCAAATAAACATGAGTCGTCCATCTCGCACCCTAGCAGGTTCCTCCTCCAGACACCAAAATGTTGAAGAAACTATGATTCTCCACTTTGTACCAATGGTGGAATGGAAGGTCGTAACGACTGTGGATAGATACTACGAGGCAATGAAGATCACATCTAAAATAACTTCGTTGGCCCGAGTGAACTGCATCCTGAAGAGTCACAGAATAAAGATGACCTCTAAATGTTATGCTTATCCTGCTAATCAAGTGGAGCAGAGCTACATCCCTCTTGAAGATAAATGTTGATCTAGGAGAGATGAACATCTGAAGACTGGGGTCATCCTCTCATTAGGCACGTACTTCTCAGATTTCTGAATAACATGAAGCTCGTCCCATTTCAGCTCCCTCCGAACACCTACCTCCTCCTCATGTGGTTAAAATACTTGTTCCCTAAGAAAAATTGGGAAGATCCCACCTCGAGGATATTTTTTATTTTTTCGGCCTCAAAGCCAACCCCAACACAAAGACTGGAGGCGACAAATTTTATTATCTCACCCGGTTTCCTGAGACAGCTCCATGCATCGAGCTCCCGAGTCACTCGGGTGACTATAAAAATTCATTCTTCATGAATTATGGGTTTGCGACCTATGAACACCGGTAGTTTAATTAATTTTTTGTGTAGTCATCTGCAAGAGGTCCGAGTCTTCTAAGGTCCAGAAGTCTCAATATGCCCAACTCACTGATCTCTCAACCGAGGAGAAGGATTGGAGAGCTATCATGACAAAGGCCAATATGAGACTCTGTAACTTGATAGGAGAGAGCCAAACCTTAGTTTTCCGTTCTAGGGGTCCTTTTGGGAAGAAAACTCTTGTAATGCCCTGGATAGCCAAGACCATTACATTGTGTATTTTAAATAGTGAAGGATTTGCTAATCAAGTCGTTTGGACATAAACGTGTGACTAAGGTCAATTAACGGATTAGGGTTAAAAGATTTTGATTATAAAAAAATAGTTGTTTTCATTAAAAAGTTGAGTTTGTACATGGGTTCCAAAAAATAGGTGTTTAGAAGGCATTTACAACCCTCAAAATGATTACAATTAAAGCTAGACTAAGTGGGAAAAACCAATTTGGCTCTAGTCCTTGTTGATCCCTCGGCTGTGGCGGTCGAACCCTAAAACTCTCCAACTCACGGCTGGTCCAACTTTCCCTTTCCCTTACCGGCACCACATAGCACCCGTCAGCCAAGGCTCAGCAAAAAAACTTAATTCACAATCACAAATGAACAATAATATATATATACACAGTAAACTTAAATTGATCAATTCAATAATAACATAACACAAGCAATAAGCTAGGCAATGATAAACTGTTCAATCCAACATGTAATTCAATCTAACCATTCAAAAAAGTTAGTTAAGTACAAAAAGATACTTTTGTTTATTCAGAGACGTGGCCTAGCCATCTGGTTATTTAGCTGACCCTGACACGCTTACGCCGGGCTACATTCCGCAGGCTTAACATCAGTCCCGACTTACTTAGGCTGGACTTTCAGATCAATTTTAACAAATAAATAGATTGCGAAACACGCAATCGATTGCAGCACAAACAAGTATGTCTATCACATCCCGGGTGTAGTTTTCTTCCCTTATGTCCCGAGCTGAAGCTGTAAGACAGTCTCGAGCATGATCCTTCATCCCGAACCTTAACGGTAAACCTAATCACAAAGTGATAACCATTAAAACCAAAACCAATTAAAAGCTTTAGAATAATATACTAGACTCTGGGATCCCGAATTCTACTAAACCAGGTAGTAGAATCCTTCCCGAGCAATTAGGTATAAGTTCCCAAGCCTAAAAACCTGGTTTGGCTATTTCTCTCAATTAGAGCCACGGCCGCAGGCGTAAAGGCCGCGGTACGCTACAAGTTAGAGAGCCCCAAGGTTCTCTCTCTCCCCTGGGGGACGCAGGCCACGACGCACCCTAACCTGTGTCGTAGCACCTGGGCAACTTTAGGGACCCCTAGAGCCTTCTCGCGCACACGGGTCGCGGCGCTTGAAGAACAGGGCAGAGGCTCGAGCCCAAAACCCAAAAATCCCCAACATTTTCAATCAAAAAAATCCTCATAATTTCATACCCAGCCCTCATTTTTTCCAAAATCAAACCCCCAAACAAGTTCACTACTGCATATACAACATTTAGGACCTATAAACTAGCTCAAAACCACCTAAAATCTCAAAATTCACACTTAAGCTAACAACTCCAAAAACCTTAACTTGATCATAGAAAATTATAGAGAAATCAAGTTGTAAAGCTTACCTGAGAAAGAATTTCAACCCCTGAGCTAACTCCAATCTTGCTCATGGTATGATTCCTCAGTTCTCAACCCAAAATTTCAAAGCTTCACCTCAAAATCCCAAAGACTTCCCAAGCACCATGAATAAAGGAGAGAAACGAGAGAGAGGGGGTTGAGAGATTGTCTGAGAATATTGTAAGTGGTCTCTAGCGGTTTTCTCTAATAGCTAAGTCTAACAAAGGCTTTAAAGAATGACCAAAATGCACTTAAACTTATCCTTAGCCTCTTAATGCCTTCAAGGGCAACCCCATCATTTACCGCATTTCCTGCTAAACCTCAAGTGGTCCTATAAATTCAAAATTAATCCCGACGTGACCATTTAATCACCAAATAATTACCTGTTACCCGGTAAATCCCAAATATACGCTAAGTTTCCCAAAATAACCTTAGGCTCACCCCGAGCCGAGTATTAGACCCCGTTGTGACTATTCCGCTAATCTACTCCGTAGGATCGTATTGAGCCGAATATCGCAAATATATCCACATAATAATATGGTCTCAATCATATGCTGAAACACTATTCAAATAATATAGTTCCATAATCCCCTTTTTTTTCATTCTTTTCTTATGAGGTCGTGTACAAAAACCTTAACCGCACAAGCCTGGGTTGGGCCTACCTCCATCCCTAGAGGAGCCGTATGAGGTGGAAGCTCCACGTACAGTTTTGAAGTCGAGCCTTTCCAGCAATGGGGCGCTTTTCATGGATTAGCATCTCGAGGTCCTTTGATGGGCATAAAGAAATCGTCTTGGTAGCAACCACCAAACCAATAGAACAAGGGCTGCAGCAGGTCCGCAAGCAAGGTAAGTTGGTCCATTACCGGTCAGGCCGGCTCCGGACCAAAAAGACCTAACAGAGTAATTAATCCCTGATCTCGGATCGGAGATGCTAACGGGGTGGGAATTGAAGTGGGAGACCTCTCTCCCGCCTGTGTCTATCTCCTGTAACACATATAATCACATTTGTACCCTTAATGGGTCAAAATTACAAATATGCCCCATATAAGAAAAGGGGCCCACATGCATATTTAATACACATAAACATGCACAAATATTCATATTACCATATAAATCATGTATGCCACATAGTCACACATTTAATCCATTAATTCCACAAAAATATATATCCAATTTTTCCCTCTCGGCACACTAATAAAGGCATTGAGCCTTATTGGAAATTTGGGACGTTACAACCCTTCCTTCAATTGATCCAGATAGGAATGTCACTCTTCAAGAGTGTGTTGACCTCTTAGTTCCCTGTTACGATTTTAGCCTTCCCCCTAAGACCATAGTAGTAGACAATACCTTTAACTTTAGGAGTGGGGTACTTCAACAATATGGTACCTGCATTCGTCCAGATATTTTCCATTTTCCTAGGTCCCTATTTCAATTTCTAATGCACAGGGAATATGACCCAATCTTAGAGGATGAGTTCGAGCCTGAAAATGTTCCTCCCATGCCGTAAAATGTTCCACATGCACCGTCTCCAACCTTATTTATCCATGACGTTTTTAGTCCCAACCAACTAGTCACTTCTTGTTCAAAATCCAATGTTGTTTGTGTTGAGATTATTTAAATATAATGATTAAGATGTTTACACATTAAGGTGCAAAACACTTAACAATTTTCACTTAAAGAGAAGTGAAAACATGAGATTGTGTACAAGGCATCTAAAAGTCACTTTTATGGGTCTAAAGTGATACAATGAGGTATCCAAACATTCTGAAAATGTTTGGTAGCATTTGGAGCTATTTTAGGACCGTTAGAGGAGTCCAAAGTTAGAGGGAGTGGTGATGCGTCGCCCCCTAAGTGGCGTAGCATTGACAAAATGTGAGGGCCTTCAAAAGCCCTAGCAGGTGATGCAACGTCTACTAGTAGACGACGTATCGCTTGACAGATGATACATCTCCTGGCCAGTCTTTTATGTTCGTACAGTTTACATCAAATGCTCCAAATGATGTGTTTAAATACACTATTCCGATTGTTTAGACTAATGATAATGCCTACACTATACATATGGGTTATTAGAGTTATACAGTCTTGATCACACTTTCCAACTCTCTCTTTAACCTCTCACTCTCTCTTTCTCTAGCTCTAAAAGACCATAGTTTTCTCCAAGAAACTCATCAAGCTTTGCTTGACTTGCATGATTTTTATGGCTTGTTAAATCCCGAATCTCATTGTACTTAGTTGAAGCATTACTAATTTGGGAGGCCTTGGAATAGAGATTTTGGACAACAATACTCTTATTGTGTATAAGCCTTAGATGTTCCCCAAAGTTTGAGGAATCAAGTTCCTCAATAAAAAGGTTGTATCTCTCTAACCCTAATCTTGTATTTTATCATTCTATTGTGTTTGCATTATTGGTATTGATTATTAAATGTATCTAAGTTTATCTTATCATCATTTAATCATTTAGTTTCAAATATTGAAGAGTAACATTCATATCATGAACATATTTTTTTTATTATCAATAATTGCATTCATAATTTGAATTTGGATCTTGATTAACATCTAGGGTTTGGAATATTGCATTATTCCCATTATTCCCATTATTCATTGTTGATTTGCAAAGTATAAAGTCATATGTTCCCATCAATTTGCACACAAACAGATGAGGAACCTGGCCTTAGTCTTTGGCTCCTCAGACCTGGAGCTAAGGTTTCTTCTGATGGAACCCCAAGCAAGGGCAAGGAGTCATCTGCATCAAAGCCAGCTGCCCAGGATAATGAAATTATGCTCACCAACCATGATGTTCCTCCCCCAACTCCACTTTACAATTCCTATAGCTCTGTCCACCTCCATTCCAGCTCTAGACTTGGAGATGGGGAGATTTTCTAACAACAATAGGAGTCCTATTCAGGCTCTCGTCAGCAACCTCATCGGTCACGTAAACCAGCTGGTAGATCTCGAAGTAGAGAGGATTGAAGGCTCAACTCTCGAGGAGATGCTTGGCCAAGCAACCAGAATGCATTTGATGGTAAGCCCTTGTTATCTCTTTATAAAATCTGTATATTCTCCATATTTTTTCTTGACCTTTGACGACATTTTCTTCGGTAGGCGTTTCTGGCCAAAGTCCGAGCTAAGAATAAGATAGAAGCTCAAGTGGCTCAGCTAGGGGAAGAAAAAACTTGCTTTGAGGATGAGAAATCCCGAGTGGAAGAGGTAAGGACGTGGCTCGAGAGTAAATGTACCCAGCTCGAGGAAGGGAATTCTCGACTATGAGAGAAGATGAATCTGCTTTGAGAGGACCTTGGCACATGTTGGGCTAATGAGAAAATCTCCAAGGAATGGGCCCTCAAGCTCGTTAAGACCCAAGAGGCCAAGCTGAATTAGTCTCTTAAGGAGATGTTCTACTGGGTGAGGTTTTACAACCAGGACGTTGATTTCTCGTCCCTTGACGCGGAACTTTGGGCCCTTTACCTTGCCGAGTTCAGGGATCATCTGGCCCAAGAGCCCACATAACTAAGCAAGACTGTGGGAGCTACTGCCATTGGTAGGGAAGATGAGCTATCTTCGGGAGGATCTAGAGTTGGAACCTAGGGATGAGGAGAAGACCCTATTTTATTGTTGTATTTTTTTTTGGGGGGGGGGGGGGGGGGGTATTTTTTATCCCTTGTAATCAGGCCTTGGAGGCCTAACAATTTGCTGCTTTTGGCTTTATTCGAGGTTAATAACCTTGTTCTGAATTCATTTACTTGAGCCATTTTATATTAATATTTTCTAAAATTTTATACTTATTTTGTTTTATATATATTCCTATGTAGTTGTAGGAAATATTTTAGACCGAGTTATTTTGAGAACCATGCGCTTAACAGATGACCAGTAGTATTCATGTAGGTTTAAGATTTTAATGCTCAATAGCTTACCTGTTACTATTCAGGCCTTGTACCGGGTTATGTCTAGGGTTTTATTTCTTTGATTTTTCTTACCAACATAGTTTTATTCGAAATTATTATGAAAACATGGGCAAAACCAAGCTTCCAAATTCTAAGTTAACCTGAATTTCTTCAAAGACTGAAATATACTAAGTGTCAAATCATGAGCATTTGCCGCCAAGTGATTAAAATTTAGTAATATTCTAGATCGCTTTTAAAGGGATAATTGAAAAAAAATAATTTGGTACCGTGTTTAAGCTACACAACAACCCTTAAATTCAATTCATTAAGAAAATAATAAGGAATGAATTTTATAAATAAGCCTTACAATTTAAATAATGGAAAAAACTTAAACTCGAATTACACACTCATTGGTAATATTTCTTTAAATGAAGTGCATTTTATGTTCGTGAAATTCCTTATTTGTTTAACCAAGCTAACTTAAACGTTCCTTCTCACATGCTTTCAACGATCTAGTATGGTCCCTCCCAGTTGGGTTCTAGCACACCATCTTTACGATCCTTATTCGCCAACAATACTCTCCTCAATACCAAATGCCCTAACTCAAACTTCCTTTCTATGGATTTCGTATTAAAGTACTGAGTTACTTTATACTAGTACCGTGTAAGGTGAAGTTGCAATGCTTCTTGACGTTCATCTAGCAGATCTAGATATGCCCGTAGTTGATCGTGGTTTTGTTCTTGGTCAAAATTTCTCTGCCTATGGGTTGTTATTAAGACTTTGACTAGGAGCATAGCCTCACTTCAGTATGTTAATGAGAACAGGGAATGACCAGTGGATGTTCGGTGAGAGGTTCTGTACGCCCAGAGTACTAGTGGTAGTTGTTCAGGCAATAACTCTTTAGCGTCCTTTAGCTTGTGGATAAGCCACTGACGAGAAGCTTTTGATAACTCAGTGCTTTTTCATAGAAGTTCATAAATATGTTGCTATCGAGCTCAGTCCCATTATCAGGCACAATTTCCCTCGGGAGTCTATACCGACAAATGATATTCTTCACTACAAAATCCAGCATTCTCTTTGAGTTTATTGTAGCTAATGGTTCAGCTTCGGACCACTTTGTAAAATAGTCCACCGCGATAACAGGATAGAGAACTCCACCTTTTCCCATAGTTAGTGACCCAATCTAATCTATCCCCAGAACAACGAATGGCCAAGGTGACGAGATGATAGTTAGCTCGACGGGTGTTACCCGAGCTATCGTTGCAAAATGCTGGCATTTATCACACTTCTAACCATAAGTGGTTGAATCTTTATTCATGGTAGGCCAAAAATATCCCTGCCTGAGTATCTTCATTGCTAGATTTTCCCCCCAGTGTGATCTTTGCAAAAAAATTCATCAACCTCCTTTAAAAAATTTGACACTCCTCTGGTGAAACATACCTAAGTAAGGGCATTGAATGTCCTTGCCTCTACAAAGTTCCCTCGATCAAGATATACCTCGGAACCTAGTATAACAACCTGTGTGCATCCTTATGATCTTCGGGTATTCTTCTGGAGGTGAGGTAATATATGATTAGTGTCATCAAGGTTGGTCCTGTTCGTATTAGCTCAATCTTTTTGGATTCTTTTTATATGCTCGAATTTCAAAGAAATTCAATCGGAACAACGTTCAACAAGTTTGCTTCCTTTGCTGTGGCATGCTGAGCTAATGCATCGGCATTGGTATTTTGTTCACGGGGTTCTTGTTCGACAGAGTAAAATTTGAACTCTGCTAATTTCCCATTTACTCTTACTAAATATGCAGTCATCTTAATTCCGCGAGCTTGATACTCTCCCAATACGTTATTCACCACAAGCTGCAACTAGTTGTAGCACTAAATGGCTTTCTCTTTCTGTAATGCCTCGAATTTCCTAATAAGGGTTAGGACCTTGATTAGGAGGCCGAGAGGGCCATAATTGATTTATCATGCTATTTAATGATCATATGCATGTTTATGTGAATTATATTAAAATATGATAATAAATACATGCATATGGGTGTATTTATAACTGTAAGGGCATTTTGGTAATTTGGCCCGTTGAGGGCATAATTGTGTATTTTTGTGCATGTGGGTGAGTTTTGGATGGTACCACATTATCTGTGGACTTATTCGAGCCTTTCGGCATGAGACGATCATGAAATGCAAGTGCTTGGTCTGGTCACAACGGGATTAAGTCCGGGGCTCAGGGTGAGTCTCGGGGTGATTTTAATGATTAGAGCATTACAAAGAATTAAAGGGTAATGGGATATAATTTAGTGGTGTTTGAGAATATCAAGGATAGCGGGAATTGGAGGGTGTTAATTACGATTAACGAAATAGGTGCGAAAGGACGGTTTTGCCCTTGGTGGCTGTTAAGGTTTTATTTTAGACTTGAGGGCATTTAGGTCTTCACCCCCCCCCCCCCCCCTCCCCCCTAAAGGATTTATATCAGCCATTAAGGCTATAGAAGAGTAACAAAAACAAAGTCCTATTTTCCCTTCTCTCTCGATAGGTTTTCTCCCATCATTTCTCTCTGAATTTTCAAGCTCCTTTTTGAGGAATCAAGCCAAGGAACCAAGCTAGGATAAGCAAGGGTTATGCTCCAACATTGAAGAGGGTGTGTTGCTGAGATTGAGGTGAATTTTTAGCCATTAGAACTCTTAGTTTTCCTCTGTTTTCTTAGTTAAGTTCTAGCTGGTTTTTGGGTTGGAAAGTGGGGAATTGATTGGAGTTTTGGCTAGGGATCTTGGGGTTTTGATGCTTGGGACATGTGGAGGTGGTACTTAGGTTCATTTGGGACTTAATTTGATGTTTGGAAGCATTTGGTTTGGGTTAGAAATGGTGGAATCGAAGGATGAGTTTTCTGGGCTGATGCTGGCTGAAGGTAGCGCTACAGCGCCCAGTATAGGGCGCTACAGCGCTACCTGTAAAGAAGGCTGGGGCGGTTTGGTTCTGTCTTGAGCGCTGGGGCACTAGAAGGGTAGCGCTGTAGCGCTACCCTGTTTCTTCAGAACCCTATTTTGAGTGGTTTTAAGGGTTTTTGGCTTAGGGTTTCAATCCTTAAGGCCCGGGATCGAATATACTCACCGTGTGGGCATGTTTCGAGGTACCAAGAGTTGGGTTTAGGTCAAGACCCTATTCTTGTTGATTTTCATTAATCAAAGATTGTATTTGGTTATGACTAGTTGACTGCTAAAGGATAAATGATCAATCATTCTCAAGGGTCGTTCTTGTTCTAATCCTCGCTCGAACCAGAGGTAAGAAAACTGCACCCTATGTATATGTGACATGCATGGCTATTCTTGATGCATGTTGGATGTTTAAATGTAATGCACGAGAAACATGTGATTAGGACATGCTATGTATACTGGGTATGATATTGTTCAGAGCATGAGCTTCTGTGTTTATGCATGATCCTAATTGTGCTTGTATTTGTTAAGTAAGCATGTTGAATGCCCTGTATTTGGATATTGGATAGGTGATATATGTTTGGTGGCATTGCTTACTTGTATATGGCACTGACTAGTCAGGGACACTGACCTAAGAGTCAGAAACGACATAAGCGTCCTGAATGCGGGGCCGAATGAAGATTAGATCTAATCGATATCAGTATTGAATGGCTCTAAGGCATTAATGCTGGATCGACCCTAAGGTCGATGAAACTTTTAAGCACTTCGCTAGTCTAGAACTAGTTACTCAGAGCCAGGGCCTAAGGCTTAGGTGACCGTTTGTCACATGGCTAGGGAACGATGTTCCAGGGTTATGACTCTATGGTCATGAGGAAGGTTATGTTGGTGACTAGTCATCATGCACCTATCCTGTCTAAGCTAGTGAAAGGATCACTTATTAACTCGACAGGTTTATGCTGGTGACTATTTTACCAGATACCTATCTTGTTTAAGCTAGTGAAAGGATCACTTATCTATAAGCCTCGGTGACCTTATCATCTCATGGCTATTGGGAACGGAACCCACCTTAGTGACTGTACCACTGTCACTCTTCTCTTTGGGGCTAAAAGCCCTGGATGATTATTATGGTCATTGGTTGATGTGTTATACTCAACGTTACGTGAATTCATTTGCCTGCTGGAATAGGGCTATATCTGCTAGGCGTGTACGTTATGATTTGATGACATTTTATTACTGTTCATGAGCATATTAAGTTTTCTTTCTGGGCTTCGGCTCATGGTTGCTATGTGGTATAGGTAAAGGCAAAAGAAAGCTGGATCATCCTTGAGCTGGAGAGCTTAGGTGACGATGTGTACATATGCGTCTGCTCGACCACCACGACCGAGGGTTGAAAGGGGAACTAGGGTTAAGCCCTGTTTTGCTGCTTAGATCGGCCTGTTGTAAATATTTTCTTGTAATAGACTCTGAAATTATATTTTTGGGATCCCAATGTATATAGGAAACGTTCTAATGAAACATTATATCATAACCAAAAATTTTAATCCCTAAACCGCTAATCATACTTAGCTACACGATTTTGGCCAAATGACTTGATTAGCAAGTTTAGCAATGTTTACAAGGCACACCGTAACGATCCCTGGGGTTTGGGGTGTTACACTTTCTGCTCCCTAGCAATCCGAATTCCATCTAATAAGGTCTCACACCCTACTAATCTAAGACTATTAGATTATGTGTTTAACATAGTGCTTAACTCGTTAAGCGAGTCATTTGGACTCAAAAGTGTAATTAAAGTATAATATAGGTTTAGCTACTAAAAATTTGGTCAAAATAATTAAACTTTTCATTAAAGATAAAAAAAAAGGTTAACAGGGGATTCCAAAATATTTAAATACAACATAATTACATTTAACGTTCTAAAAAATAGTTGGCCTAAGCGATAAAATTGGAATTTTTAAATGCAAGTCCATCAGATATCCCGAACCTGAGGGCCCAGCAGGACAAACATGTATGCATCGCTAAAAAGCCCTCCAACTCATGGTTGGTCTATCTTCCCTTTGCCCTTACTTGCACCACACAACACCCATGAGCCAAGACCCAGCAAGAAAACTCAACAAGGCTAAATAAATATCATATCAAACATAAACATAATTCAACATCATTCACAGATAATAAACATGTTTATTTCAACCATTTAAACCCTTTACACGACCTAAGCTGAGCAAGGTGCGTCACTGGAGCACCAAACTTATGCCCTTTTCCATGCGAGTGTGTACAAGACTCCCAGAGTGGCCCTTCCATCATCGCCTACATTATGCATGATTATTACCGAATACATCCCATGTCTGTCATTCACAAATAATTCAATAGAAACAAGTATAACAAACATCGTCATGCATAAAGGCGGTACTCAATGCAAAGCATACTCAAATGCACGGCTATAACTGCGATCAGTGCATATGCTAGTTTTCTTACCTCTGGTCCTGTACGAGAATTAAGATGACCTCGAGTGCAATCCTCTCCCAAGGCTCTCGAAAACCCTAGTCACAATATTCGTTAAACACTTATTTGGAACTAAATCTAAATATGGTATAAAGTACCAAATCATAGATCTCAAGACCTCAAATTCCATTAAAAATGGTAATGGGATTGTCCCCTGAGCCCCCAAATTGGTCCCCAAATTAGATCCTAAGAATCTCTATAAAACTCATAAAAATCTACAAAGTGATATTTTTGGGCACCTAACACGGTCGTAGCCTTCAAAAATTTGGGCTTTCTTGGCCACTAGCACACTCGCACTAGACCCTAGTGTGGTCGAGCTATTCATAAATTCAGAGGATTATGGGACACTAGCGTTGTCGCACTAGGTCTCTGGAAATGCCAATCGCAGCCAAAAAATTTCTAAAATCCCCAATACAATTTTACTGCTCTTTCTAGCCCCTAAAACTCGACCCCAAACACATTCTAGCTAGTTTTTACACAAAATTCAAACCCAAAATAGTTACTCCACTAGCATGCAACCTATAATTCAAATCCAACATCAATTACACATCAAATTATACCATAATTGCAAACATAGGGTTCGAAACCCAAATTTTGCCCCATTCCAAAAATTTAACTCAAAACCATGTTTCAATGGGAAGTCAAGAAACCCACCCAATTCACAAGCTAACTCCTATCATCATACACATACTTAAACAATTTAAAACCATAGATTTTCAAAATTCAACAAAGGCCCAAATTTTTCCTCAAGAACATCAAAGAGCAAGTGAAGAGCATTAACAATGGCTTACCTCTCAGAATTTTCGAAAATCCATGGTTAATGAAGATGCTAGCAGTTCCTAATCCCTTCTGGACACTTCAATTCTCTAAAAGAATTCCTCAAATTGAAAACCTTAGCTTAGGTTTAGGAGAACTTTGAGAGATGAAGAAAATAAGGATTTTTGAGAGAATATCATCACATGTAGAGGGACTTAACTTCAACACTTAGTTTTTTCTCTAATCTCATGGTTAAAAGACCATTTTTCCCCTAACATTTAATTAACCTTAAGGGAATTTTGGTCATTTTCCTATATCTCCCACTAAACCACCAATTTAATTATCCCACTAATCTCTAAATTATCAACTAAAAATCCATCAAAGACAAATATCCTACACATTATCAAAATTCTCAAAGTACTCTTAGGCTAGACCCAAGCCAGGTATTTTTCCTCGTTGTGACTTTTTCGCTAAAACTGCTCGAAAGGATTCACTCATGCCAAAAATAACATTTACCCACACAATAACGTGGTCACAATGCACATAGCACATAGTAATTATAATTATACCCTCAACGGGTCAAAATTATTAAAATGCTCATTTCTATCAATAGCCGATCTTTAAACACATTTAATACACAAAATCATGCATACTCAATTATATTATAATATAATTAACATAAATACCCCACATGCCCTCTCGACACGCTTATTAAGATACTAAACCTGAATAGCTCGGGATAATGCTCCCACATATCGACTCTAGCTCCCAAGTCACTTCCTCCACTTTGTTATTCTTCCATAACACTTTGACTAAGGAGATAGTCTTATTCCGTAAGACTTTATCCTTCCTCTCGAGGATCTCTCCTCATAAGATAGATCTTGTTGCTACTCCAGGGTCTCATAACTCAACATGTGCGTTGTATCTGACATATACTTCCTCAGCATCGATACGTAGAATACGTTATGAACTCCTGATAAACCTAGAGGCATAGCTAATCTATAAGCTACCTGTCTGACCCTCTCCAGGATCTCGAAAGGTCCAGCAAACCTAGGGCTCTCTTTCCTTTCTTCCCAAACTTTTTTTCTCCTTTAATAGAGGAAACTCAGAGAAAAAGGTAGTCCCTAACATAGAACTCAACATTCATACGCTAAGGATCCACGTAGTTTTTCTGTCTACTATGTGAAGCAAACATTTGAGCTCTAATCTTCTCAATGGATTCACTGGTCATTTGAACATCCTCAGGACCCAAGTACTTCATCTCACCCATTTCATTCAATGGATGGGTGATCAGCACTTCCTGCCATACAATATCTTGTATGGAAACACTCTGATCGTTGATTGGTAACTATTGTTGTAGGAGAACTCAATAAAGGGAAAATACTTACTCCAGAATCCCTCCAAATCCAGTTCATATTCCTAAAGCATATTCTCTAATATCTGAATAATCGTCTCATATTGTCCATTTGTCTATGAATTATAAGCAATACTAAACTTCAACCTTATACCCATTACCTTCTGCAGGTCTCCCCAGAACATAGATGTAAAGGTGGGATCCGGATCAAGTACTATACACTTTGGTGCCCCATGGAAACGTCAATGTCCTTCACATATAGCTCAGTGTATTGATCCACACTATAATTCATTCTCACAATAAAAAAGTGAGCTGCCTTGGTATATCGATCCACGATCACCTATACCGAGTCGTGCTATCCCACTGTTCTAGGAAACCTAACCACAAAGTCCATGGTTATATCCTCCCATTTACATTCAGGAATACTCAAGGGTTGTAGTAATTCCACTTGCCTCTGGTTTCAGCTTTCACTTGCTAACAAGTTATGCACTTAGACACATATTCAACCACGTCTTTCTTCATCACTGGCCACCACTACAAAGATTTCAAGTCCTGATACATCTTCATAGTGCCTGGATGTAATGAGTATGGAGTGGTATGAGACTCATCCAGAATCTCTCTCAGAATACCAACATCCATCAAAACACATATCTGATCCCTGTACCTAAACATATCATTCTCAGAGACGGTAAAATTCTTAGGCACAAACTTCAAGCTCTTACATGCCAGCTCAGTCAAAGGCGTTTCAATTCTCTAGAATTCCTCAACAAAATGCCGATAATACCCCGCCATTCCAAGGAAACTTCTAATCTCTAAAGCACTCATTGGCCAATGGAAATCTCTCACGACTTCTATCTTGGTCAAATCCACCATAATCACATCCTTACTGATAATGGGCCTAGAACTCGCACTTCTTGAACTTGTCATACAACCTCTATAATACATAACGAATATGTTCCTCATGTTTTGCTTCTCATTGGGAGTAAACTAGTATATCATCGATAAACACGATCATGAACTTGTCTAAATAATCTTTGAACACTCTATTCATCATATCCATGAAAGATGTCAAGGCATTGGTTAGTCCAAAGGACATAACCAAGAACTTATAGTGCTTGTACCTTGTACGAAAGGCCGTCTTTGGAACATCCTCCTCTTTGATCCTCAACTGGTGATAACCAGATCAAAGATCAATCTTCAAAAATACTGTCTTGCCTTGCAACTGGTAAAATAAGTCATTAATCCTTAGCAGTGATTACTTGTTCTTGATAGCCAACTTATTCAATTCCCGGTAGTCGATACACATCCTTAGTTATCCATCATTCTTCTTAACAAACAACATTGGTGCACTCCAAGGCGAGAAACTAGGTTTGATAAATCCCATGTCAAGTAACTCTTGTAGCTTAACCTTCAATTCCTTTAATTCTACTAGTGTTATTCTGTAAGGTGCCTTAGATATTGGTTCTGTCCCTGGCGCCAATCTATTACAAATTCGATCTCTCGATATGGAGGCAATCTTAGTAGGTCTTTCAGGAACACATCCTGAAATTCGTAGACCAATCTAGTCTCCTCTGGTATTAACCACACTTGCTAGGAATCCTATGAAACCTTCTTGAAATAGGTCTCTAACTCTGAACGTCAAAATCATTGGCATACAAGGCCAATTCACAACACCCACAAACATGAATGAGTCTTCTCCCTCAAGTTCAAAGCTTACCATCCTCATTTTATAGTCTATAGTCGCCTAATACTTAGCTAACTAGTCCATGCCCAGTATCATATCAAAGTCCTCCATTTCTAGCTCAATCAGATCCATACACAATTCTCTACTATCGACCTCTATTGGTAAGGATCTAATCCATCTTGTAGAAACTACCGATTCCCCTGTAGGTAAGAAGGTCCCAAACCCCGCAACATACACATCACAGAGTCTACTAAGCTTGTTTATCACTTTACTAGATACAAATTAATGGTTAGCACCAAAATCAATCAACATTGTATACAAAGAGCCAACGCTAGAAATCTAACCTGTCACCACGAGGGACTAGCCTCGGCCTCTATTTGATTCAATGTGAACACTCGATCAGAAACCAAGTCGTTGCCCTTCTTTGGTTCAACTTTCTTCAGCAATGGGAATACTTTCGGAAGATGACCCACCATTCCACATAAAAAGCAATCTTTGGCACGAAATTCTCCCAGATGGCGTCTCATGCAACTAGCACTCTTTGGATAACTCCTCCAATTCACACTTTTTCCTTGACGGCCACTCTGAGTTCCCTAAAATCTCTCATTTGAACTGGGGGTACTAAATGTATCTGTAGTCTTCCTCTTTAGATCACTGGGGCCACCGCCCTTACTAGACCAAGTAAACAGAGGTACCACCATCCAAGCATCACGCCTTGCAGTGCTCTCCCTCCATTTCTTATCTTCTACCCCCTCTATAGTTAGGGCCTTCTCAACTACTTGAACATATGCAGTAACCCTAGGTAAGAGGTAATTCTGATAACCTGGGCCGTCATGGAGTTTAGCCCACGAACAAACCGTTCCTTCTGAGTTACATAAATTAACACCAACTCAGAAGCAAACTTGGCCAACCTTTCAAACTTCAGGGCATATTCCGTCACTTTCATGTTCCCCTGAACAAAACTCATGAACTTGTCCATCTTCGTAGTTCAAGCTATGTCGTTGTAATACTTCTCATTGGACAATTCTCAAATCTCTTCCCAACTCATCGCAGCAACGTTCTGTGTTTGGGATACAACCTCCCACCAGATCTGGGCAGCATATACGCTGCCCAAGCCACCATATCATTGCCTGCCACCCTCATAAAGTTAAGGATGGAACTTATCATGCCCATCCACATCTCAACTCTGACTTGATCTAGGTGTTGTTTTTGAAATCACTCAGACACTGGTTTCCATTTGTTCTCAATCTCTCATAGTACCAATACCAGTACCACTGCAGGTGGCACATGTAGGGTAGTGTCCCTGGCGGGACCTGCTGCCTCAACTATATGATCGCATCTTCTTTCCTCTAAAGTCTCGCTTGCATGTCTGCAAACATCTCTTGCCATCCCGAAGGGGCAGGTGGAGGGTTCTAGCCCTGGTTATCATCTTCGACCTCAATATTAGTGTCGCCTAGTATGATTGACTGCCTTGGAGGCATAACTTCCAAGTATGTATATAATCAATGACTCAGCTTATCAGGCATGGTAACAATATCTAGAAATCGTCCCACGGTCATAACTAAACAAACAAAAAATGCACATGTAACAATAATGCTCATAAGCATGTCTTTCATAACAGCATATCAATCAAGAGGGCCTTGCCCAAATCATACATCATGCTCCCTATTCCAGCATGCAGAGAAGACATATAGTTCAAATATATAGTTAAACATGTATTTGACCTATTACCCACCAAACCGTGAGCTTGTCTTTACCGGCGAGCGTACATGTTCGGTCAATCTTCAGGAACCATAAAACATTGGCCACTCTGATATCAAGTTGTAACACCCTACTAGTCTAGTACCGTTACATTGTGTTTTTAAAATAGTGCTTAACTCGTTAAGTGAGTCATTTGGGCCCAAAATGTTATTAAAGTAAAAACATGTATGCTCCACTCCAAAGCCCTCTAACTCATGGTTGTTCTTTCTTCCCGTTGTCCTTACGTGCACCATAGAGCACCCATGACTAAAGGCCCAACAAGAAAACTAAACAAGGCATAATAAATATCATATCAAACATAAACAGTAATTAGGATGCTTCACAGATAATAAATATGTTTATTTCAATCATTTAAACCCTTAACACGGCCTAAGTCGAGCAAGGGGCATCACTGGGGAACCAAGCTTATAGCCTCTGTCGAGTGAGTGTGTAAAATACTCCCATAGTGTCCCTGCCATCACGACCTAGATTTCGTGTGATTATTGCTGAATACAGTGTAACGACCTGAATAACTTATAAACCTTGGACCATTAAAAACTACCATGACATAACTACTATTTTTGAATACATGCATAAAATAATAGAACTTTATTATAAAAAATCCAAAATACGCTATCCCATTGTTATTACATAAAAATCATAAAGAAAACTTAAACCTTTCATTAATTGTTGAAATACTAAATGTGAAAATAAAACATCAATATATAATTAAAAAACTAGAAACAAAACGTCATCCTCGATCTTTCCCATCAATCCATTCATTCAGTCCTCTCCTAATACACATGCCAAAGTTGCCATGAATCCATCCCGCCTTCCAAGCTTATTTTCCTCCACCATCTAAAATAAAAAGGAATGAGCCTAATACCCAGTAAGGAAAATCTACTAAAACATATCATAAATCATAAGACATAAAAATATAAAATCATAAAACGTATGACGTATGACGTAAAAAAGTAAATCATAAAAATAGGACTACACTATTAATGGCCATGAACTCATTACCATAGTATGTGATAGAAACCATCTAGGTCCTCTTGCTACTATTCGAGGTAGTTTTAAACACAATATAGTATAAGATAAACCATCTAGGTCCTCTTGCTACTATTCGAGGTAGGTTAAATCATAATTATATTCTACGATAATGATAAAAATCTTGGGATTTTCTTATTTGCTATCAAAGCAACTATATTTCCCAAGTGACTACAAGATAAAACATATACATATACACATACATTCACATAGCATATAATCATAATCACAACACATAAAATCTAACCTATTTTCCTTACCAACAACCGAGATATTTGAGACAAGAGCAGGATTGGATACTCCTAAAACCAACAATAAAAATCATAAGTTTCCTAAAGAAAATAAGATGAAAAGAATATCTAAACCATCAAGATAAGAACTTACCGAAAACCTTTAGTTTCAAGAAACTCAAACACCTAACCAAAAGCAATTATAACAAGTTAGGATGTGAAAGAAAATGAAGAGAATAAGAGGAACTAATAATGAACAAAACCTAAGGATAAATAACACCTTGGAAAGATTAGAACTTCAATCTACACCTCAATACCAAAATATCACTCTATCTTACTTGTCAAGTGATTAGAAAAGCTTAGGTTGGAAAGCTCTTAATCCCCAAACCCTAGTGTTTCTCTCTAGAATGAACTTATCAGCTTGGAGGCCCTGAAGAATGCTTGAATGATGAATGAAATGGCTAAGTGAAAGGTCCTATTTATAGAGTTCAAGGAGTGAAACTAACCCCTTTTAAAATGAGTAAATATATGAATAATGATTGAATAAATTTTAATTTTCTGTTCAACAGATGCCCATAACTCGGTAAAAAACGTTCAAGAGCAAGTCCAAGTTGCTGAGGGCTGTTTCTAACTTGGATTCCACGGAATTTCAAATATGCCATTGGGAACCGATATATCGCCCCCTATAGGCAATATATCGCATGCCCCTATATCTCGAGCCTCCGTGGCTACGTTCCTGCAAAGTCGACATATTTTCTATATCACTCATAGGCGATATATCGACCTATATAGCTGCGATATATTGGCATATGCTGATATTTTAAACATGTTTTTGCACACTTTCAGCACACTTGAAGTTTGTTAAAAAAATTTGACTGAATAAAACGTGATCCTAACAGCTGCTGGAAGGTTCTAGACCTTCTAGATCTATCCTTTATTAATTTATTCATCTAAAATGCTTAAATCCTTAATTGACATACATGTGACAAATGTCACGTTCTTAATTATTCTGTCTAAACCTTATGTTATAGTAAATATTATTTCTAGGACCAGCTATATTAATCAAACCTTATGTTAAAATTAATATGTCAAAATTATAGGCTAAACATATAAAATCCATAACGATTTCTATGAGTTTCCAACTAAATCACAGCTTGAACAAATAACCATGAAAACTAAAATACTAAGCTACTACTACTACTATCTAGCTAAGTAAAATTCTGAGACACTACATACAGCCCATGTCAGTCATTCACAAACAATTCAATATAAGCAAGTATATTTAAATGCAAGTATATGTGTTTTGATCGTCATCATAAAGGGGTACTCAACCCTAAGCATATTTAAATGCACGATTAGAACCGTGTTCAAACATCAGGGGCGAGGCCTTACTCTATGTGCATATGATAGTTTTCTTACCTCGAGTGAGAGTATCAAGATGACCTCAAGTGCAATCCTCTCTCGATCCTCTCGGAAACCTTAGTCACAATATTTGTTAAATGCATATTAGGAACTAAATTCAAATGTGGTCTCAAGTACCAAATCTTAGATCTTGGGACCTATAATTCCATTAAATAGGGTAATGGAATCGTCCCTCGAGCCCCATAGTCGGTCCCCAAATCAGATCCTTGGAATCGTGACTAAACTCACAAAATTTAGCAAATGGGTATTTTGGGGAAGCTGGCGCGGTCGCGCCTGCACTTTGGCACGACCACACCCTCCTAAATTTGGTCTTTTTGGGGCAATAGCACAGTCGTGCCAGACCCTAGCGCCGTCGTGCTATTAAAAAACTCAGGGTTTTTGGGACACTAGCACGGTCGCGTCAGACCCTAGTGGGGTGGCACTAGGTCCCTGGAAACGCCAATCGCAGCCCAAAAATTTCAGAAATCCCCAACATGATTTCACTGCGATTTCCATCCCCCTATCAGATTCCAACCAGGTTTTACCGAAAATTAGACCCCAAAATAGTTACTCAACTTGCATGCAACCTATAATTCCAATCCAACATCAATTACACATCAAATTACACCATAATTGCAAACATAGGATTCTAAACCCAAATTTTTCCTTAATCAAAAAATTCTACAAAATTAAACTCAAAACCATGTTTCAATGAGAATTAAAACAATCCACTATGTTTACAAGCTAACTCCTATCATCATACACACACTTAAACCGTTTAAAACCTTAGATTTTTTAAATTCAACAAAAACCCAAATTTTTCCTCAACGACATCAAAGAGCAAGTGAAGAGCATCAACAATGACTTACCTCTCTAAATTTTCAAAAAAAATTTGTTAATGAACATGCTACCAGCTCCTAATATCTTCTAAACACTTCAATTCTCTAGAAGAATTCCTCAAATTCCAAAACTTTAGTTTAGCTTTAGGAGAACTTTGAGAGATGAAGAAGAGAGAAACTTTTGAGAGAGTAGCATCACGTGTAAATGGACTTAGCTTCAACACTTTGTTTTTTCTCTAACCTCATGGTCAAAAGACCATTTTTCCCTTCACATTTCTTTAACCTTTAATTAATCTCAAGGACATTTTGGTATTTTCCTAATATTCCCAATAAACCAATTTAATTATCTGTCTAATCTCAAAATTATCAACTAAAAATTTGTCAAACACAAAGATCCTACCTATTAATTTTATTTTTTTTCCATATTCTCAAAATACGAAAATTCCCAAAATATCCCTAGGTTCGACTCGAGCTGGGTATTTGTCCCATTTGTGACTTTTCCGCTAAAATTGCTCGAAAGGATCCACTAATGCTAAAAATAACACATACCCATATAATAATGTTGTTACAATGCACATAGCACATAATAATTACCATTATACCCTCAACGGGTCAAAATTACGAAAAATGTCATTTTTTTTTATCAAAAATAGGTCTTTAGATACATTTAATACACATAATCATGCATACTTAATTATATAATAATATAATTCACATAGATAACCCTCGTACCCTCCCAGCGCGGTAATTAAGGTGGTAAACCTCATTAGGAGTTTTGGGACGCTACATAAGGCCTCATATTCACCTTCGTTGTTTGTAGTGCTAAATTCAAATCTTAGAGTTGTGTGGGAGCGATGTTCATTAGGAGTTATTAGAATTGTTCCATCTCCCGATCCGTGTTCATTGGCTAACCCATCCAGAAACAACTTCCATAATTCTTGTACTGGTTCATCCTTAAAACCTGTGCACTCAACCATGAAATCAACCAAGGCTTGTCCTTTGATTGGTGATCATGGTTTATAATGAATCTCAAACTGAATAAGCTCGACGGCCCACTTTAACAATTGTATCAATGTCTCAATATTTTTCAAAACTTGACTTAGAGGTTGATCGATTAAGACGTGTATTGTGTGGGACTGAAAATAAGGTTATAACTTCTGCGATGCCAGGACCGGACAAAAGGCGAGTCTTTCCATCAAAGGATATCAAGTTTCAACTCCAAATATTCGGTTGCTGGTGTAATAAAATGGCTTTTAAGATTGGTCATTTTCTCGAACTAGAACTACGCTAGTCGCGTTCTCTGTTACTATCATGTAGATGTAAAACCTCTCTGTTTATGGTTTTAGAAAAAATAGGGGGTTCAGTCAGATGCTTCATTAGATCTTGGAAAGCCTGCTCGCACTCATCATTCTATTCTTGTTCCCCCTTAATAAGATGTAAAAAGGGAAACACTTATTAGTAGACTTTGAGACAAAGCGATTCAAAGAAGCTATCCTTCCTGTTAGACTTTGGATGTCCTTGCGCGATCAAAGAGAAGGCGTGTATTGCAGGGATTTGATCTTTTCTAGGTTAGCTTTGATCCCCCCAGAATTTACGATGAGGCCCAAAAATTTCAACAAGGAGACTCAAAAAGTGCACTTCTATGGGTTTAGCTTCATGTCATAATTTCTCAAGGCGGTGAATTATTCTTGTATGTTGGCCATATGCTTACTGGTAGTTTTAGACTTGACAAGCATGTCATCAACATACACTTCCATGTTCCAGCCAATTTGGTTAGAGAGCATTTTGTTCACCAGCCTCTTGTATATAGCTTCGACGTTCTTCAGCCCAAAGGGCATACCATTATAGTAGTATACATTGTGCTCGGTCATGAAGCTCATGTGTTCCTGGTCAGCAGGGTCCATCGCAATCTGGTTATATATAGAATGTGCATCCATGAATGATATGTGCTCGTGATTGGCCATGGCATCCATTAGCTGATCGATTCTCAGCAAAGGAAAACAGTCCTTTGGGCAGGCTTTGTTGGGGTCAGAGTATCGATGTAGGTTTTCCATTTGCCCTTAGGTTTAGGGACCAGAATGGGGTTAACTATTTAGGTCAAATATTTGGATTCCTTAATGAACTCGCATTTTAGGAGGCGAGCTACTTACTCCTCTAGTGCTTCTCCTCTATCCTTTCCACATAATCTTCTATTATGTTGCTTGGATGGTATATCCCTGTCCAAATTCCAAGTATACATTATTACCTTGGGACAAAAATAAACCATTTTAGAATGTGACCATACGAAGATGTCGAGGTGTTTTCTTAAAAACTCGATCAAATGTTTCTTCTGTTCAACGCCAACATTTCTTCCAATCTTTACAACTTTGGAAGTTTCCTCCTGATCAAGGATTACCTCTTCTAGCTACTCGAGAGCTTAGATCTCTGATTTGTCCTTGGCTATTCATGGATCAATCTCTTTGAGTTAAACGACCTCAACCTCCATTAACTGAGGCCTTTCTGCTTCTTCAATGATCAACATCGCTTGTTGTCTTGGTTGTGTTTTTCCCTTCATTGAAATACTATAGCATTCTTGGGCACCTAACTGAGCTCATTGAATAGTACATATTCCCTTCGATGTGGGAAACTTCATAGCTAAATAGCGAATTGAAGTGATCGCTTCAAAGTCGATCAATGCAGGTCAACTTAGGATGGCATTATATGTTGTTGGGAAGTCTATTACAATAGGCTCGAGCATCTTGGTCATGGCTCGGATCTCATCTTCGACAGTTACCATGAGCTCTATATGTTTAATTGTTCCCAATCCTTCCCCTAAAAATCCATAAAGGGTCGTCAAACAAAGTTTCCAATCCTTGATCGAGAACCCCATATTTTATAGGTGGACCTGAATAGCACATTTACTAAGCTCCCATTGTCAATCAAAATTCTCATGACTCTTTAGTTATAAAGTGGAATGGTTATCACATTCGGATCATTGTGTGGAAATTGGATGTGTGGCGGGTGTCTTCTTCTGTGAAAATGATCGGTTGTTTTTTCATTTCCTGCGACATAGGCATATGTTGTTCAGCAGCGTATACCGAACCATCCTGGGTCTTTAGCTCCTGTACATATCTCGTGAATCACACTGCTCTTTCCTGTCAAATGGGGACCACCTGCTATCATTGTAATATATCTTCCTTCCATTGGAGGTGGAACAATATGATTTTTTGGAGAAGGTCGAGACACGAGGAGGTTCGGTTGATTACCTGGATCTAGACGTTGAATTGGAGCGACCTGCTAGTTCGCAGTTACTTGATTTCGAGCATACTGTACTAACGACCCAACTCAGATCAGCGTCTCAGTCTCATTTTTAACTGACGACAGTCATCTGTCATGTGGACAATGTCATTGTGAAAATGACAAAACTTTGTCGAGTCTCTTTTGGCACTTATATTCTTCATGGGCTCAGGATTTTTCCAAGGGAGGTGAGCAGATTTAGCGAGGTATATTTTTTCCAGTGTATCTATTAAATCAATATAAACAATGAATATTGAGATATATTTATCCCAAGCTTTGTTCTTATTGGATCCTGTTTGGTCACCTTCATTATTCCCATTGCGTTTATTATTACTGGTCTGGTTGTTATTGGTAACTGGTTGAAGTGGTGCTACGCTAATAGGTACAGTCTTAGTGGGCAAAATGGGAGCATTTCTCGTACAATCCCTTGCTGATTCTACCTCATTGAGGCTAATCCATATTTAGGCTCGAGATAGATACTCATACGTGTTCTTAACTCCCTTTCTTTGGAGGTCTTTCACAATTCTCCGCTGGCGATGATTCGAGCTCGCATGGCCATAATCTTGGCACTTTCATCAACATCTCTTGCTCGAGCTGCAACATTGGTGAATCTGTTTATATAAGCATTGAGAGATTCACCCAACTTTTGTTTTATATTTGCCAAGGAGTCGGCCTCTACTCGTTTCTCCTTAGCAGCCCGTAAATGTTTATTGAATGCTGAGGAAAATTGGCTCCAGGAGGTAATCGAGTATCTCTGAAATTTCTCAAACCACATTTTGGTTACGCTTCTTAATGTGGATGGGAACATAACACATCAGAGATCAATACTGTAATGCTCTGGATAGCCAAGACCGTTACACTGTGTGTCTATAAAGGTGTAAGACTTGCTAATCAAGTCATTTAATCTGAAACGTGTCACTGAAACTACAGTTGAATTACGGTTAAAAGATTTTGGCCTCAAAATCTTCATTTCTTATAAACAAACATTTCCCTTACATGGGATCCCAAAAGTAGTAAATTTAAAAGACAATATACAAAAATTTAGGATTACAATATAGTTGTTAGCCACTCTAAGGCAAAACAGACAATTATGTTTTTCCCGTCCTGTTCCACTCCTCAGTCGTGGCGACCGATCAGCTGATTATGTACATTCAGCCCCGCAGCTCTCCATCTTAGGATTGGTCCAACTTTCCCTTGCCTTTACCTGCACCAGGTAGCACCCGTGAGCCAAGGCCCAACAAGAAAACACAATAGCAAAGCATAATCATTAAGCAAACAACTAGATAACTCATACAGTATGAACATGTACTCAATAGTCCAAACATTCGTGTTATTCAAGTATTCCGCATACCAATTACGTCATTTCATATCAACAATCAATTAACATATGATAACCAGGGTTAACGCCCTTGGGTCGTACCCTCTATTTATCCCACTGACAACGGCCCGCTTAAACCGAGATCAGTGAATATTACGCTGTCCTTAGCTACCAGTGACCGAGCCGCCTCCTATGCGTAAGTATTGTTTATGACACCCTTAGGCCATTTATCACATGTCCCATGGCATAATACCATCTATGACATCATACAAATATAGGGAACTCTTAGTCCCATCATAAACACATAACTGGGTGCAGTTTTCTTACCTTTGGATTTCGCTAGCTTTGTTCAATTTGATCCTCAAGCACGATCCCGTTTGAGCCCTAGCGTACAGCTAGTCACAGCCATAGATCATAATCATCACCAAAGTTCAAATCCAAAACCCAGCCTTGGGACCAATCATGTGATTGACAGTGCAACGGAAGCATGTGATAGTATTTTAATGGAATAATAATAATTATTAAAGCATGGGGTCGAATCACTCTAGGAACCATAACTAGAATGGGATCTTTCTCTTGTGACATGAATCTAAATAAAAAAAAATTCAAATACCTTTTTGTAGATGTAGAACACGTGTAGATCAAATAGCGTCTTAGCCTCCTAACTCACTATCTTCCATACTATGGCTCACACAAAGAGAAGGAGACAGGTGGATGTCTATGCTATTTGTTAGGATACACAATAACACACTTTTGAATCTCAACACATGAGAGAGTGTTCTCACAATTCAGAGAGAACAAAGTTCGCTATTTTTCTCTCTCGGCAAATAACATTAAATGCATCTCATCTCTTTTTCACACGATGTTATATTCTATTAATATAACAATCAAAAGAAGACCTAGCCCTAATCACATTAGGCCTATGCGTGGGCCACAATCCATTTGGACTGTGGTTGGCGCCAACTCCAGGGTTGTGGGCCCTGTTGTATTTTATCTCTATAAATTCTATTTGTTAGGCTTTTATTATATTATTTTATGCAGTATACAATTATACCACAAAATTAAATATGATTAAATTAATTTTCAATAAAAAATTAATTTCACAAAAATTATCAATATAATTTTATTTGCCAATAATTATTATTTCATAAATAATATTTTAAATTGTATTTCATAAATGATATTAATTTGTGAGATTTATAATGACACTTTAATATTTTTAATTATTTCATTTTAATACCAAAATCCTACCTCTGTGTTATTGAGCTAGTACGGGGACAGTATAGACCCGTAGTTCTAAGCTCCAATAATTTAATTAATTTCACTAACTCTTAGTTCCTTTAGTTAATTTATTAACAATGAATTATTCCACTAGAAATTCATAGTTGAACTCTTGAAACTACAGTCTTATATTATTAGAATCTATAGCTATAAAGTAATCCATTGATTTAGTCATTGCATGAGTTATGACCCTTTGCTAGTTGTTCATAATTAATGCTAGGTTTTAATGTCCTTTAACCTCTCTAATTATATCTTTATCAATTAGTTCCATTGATCATTTAAAGAAAATTATTCTACAAATTTAATTATAGAATGAAATTTTTGTTCTGCAACAGAAAGTAAGTGCTTTATGTTCAAACTCTGAATCAACACTAAAAGGAAGACATAATCTGCTTTCATTTTAGTAAGGAGTAGATTCCATATCTGTGTAGTATGTTCCTAGCCCCTTGTAGTTTTATGACTCTAATATATCATGAATTCAGTTGTAGGAATATTGAACCTTACTCGATAAGTCAAAATTCTTAAAAGAACAAATATGACTTCTTACTCACTTCAGGATTGAGTTCAAGTCTCAAATGACCATCGATTGATGAAAGTTGAACTTCTATATTTTAACAAAGATTATCAGAAGTTCTTTCTTTCATCATATCCCAGTCCAATACAATCTATATTGTATACGGTACATCTATCTCTTTGTGTCGCTACACTTAACATTTTGGATAAATTGCAGTCTTAAACAGAAGATAGATCGTACTAATAATCTTTATTAAATAAAGCCCCCAATTTATTTAGCAATTACAACCAATTTTTATATTATTATCTTGAATTAAATCCTCTTGTATATATATCATTATACATACACATAATTCAAGATGACATCAATAATATTGTATCCTCATGATAAATGGCATGTATAAATACAAATACGAGTCTGTACGCCCTAAATATTCGCGCATTATTGGCGAGCTAGAAAAGGGCCTAATTAAATTTGCCACGTGTAAATCATCCAACCGGAGCTGTTTGTTACGGGCCTCCATCTGTCCAGCCCGAGCTCATTAGAGAGTTAACTGCTACTCGAAGGCATCGTGTCAACAGTATGAGTGTCACGAGCTGGCGCCATATTAAGCTCGTGATGAGGCAGAGATCTGACACCCGAATCCTTGTAAATTCAACCACGCAATATAAACGTGCATATATCAGACATCACATGTCTGTTTTATTCCTGATTTCTTGGATGCGCAGTATAAATGTGCGCATTCGGACATCCCGTATCTGATTTGGGCCAGGCGGCCATACCCATCCTTACCTATTGGTTAGACCACACTTCACTGTAAGGTTTTAGGAATTAATCATTAGTGTCACAGAGATGACGTGAAGGATAAAGAGATCATGGGACGACCCCATTGCCAACCCAAGTAGCCTCTTCCTATATATCAAGACCCTGGGCAGTGCAAGGGGTTGGGATTTTTTGTAAAGAAATACTCTGTAAGAAATAGACAAGATATATCAATAATATCGACTGGTGGACCAGGGATTTTAACCTTCGAACCACCTAAAAAGAAAGGATTCATCATCTTCCCATGATGTTAGTTTCTCAAGTCTAGAATATAGTTATTTTCATATTATGGTTCACCAATTAGAACTAATCCATCCCACTTGTTCGTATAATTATATGTTGGCGAAGAACCGCGTCAATAGTTTGGTGCTTTCATTGAGAGGATTTAGATTGGTGCTATCACAAAAACCTAATCATGGAGGTTACTCATTCAAGGCAAGGGCCGACTACGATCGCGTCGCTAGTTAGGCATCCCCCGTCACCTATAAGATACCCATCTCCTCCTCGTCTAGTTCGAGACATTCCGACACATGGGAGCAGCAGAAGAAATCCTCCTCCCCCAGTCCTTTCCATCACAATCGAACACGCGGGGAGGTCCTGGATCCTCACCCCCAGCAGCGGGCTCCAAGCTTTTCCAACGGGAGTTACTAGACCGGGAGCCACCGAAGTGGCAGATCCAGTGGAGACCTGCATAATCGCTTGAGTTCGGCACAAAGCCCTCGGGCCACCTTGAGGGCTGACCTTCGAGATTGCCTCAACTCACAGAGGGGGGATCCAGCTAGAAATGGAAGTCAAGCTCACTGAGGGGATGGTCTTTCCGAAGTACGTGACAGTGGGAATGTCCCACCTAACAAAGCTCAAGCTTGGAGGGACAATAACCCGCCTAACGCGTACAATGGAACTGGAGCTGTTGAACAGCCCCGGAACAACCAAGGGATTAAGGACCAGACCCTAGAGCATTTAGCTCAGATGGAGGAGCTAATGAATAAGCTCTTGTCAGAAAAGGAGAAGGACGAGTATGACTTAGGGGACAAACTCGAGCTATTCGCCCCAACATAGCATCCACAACGTACCCGCCGGGTTTTCGGATGCCCCACATGTCTAAGTTTGATGGAGACGGAGACCTGTCTGATCAATTGGGTATGTTCAATACCCTGATGATGGCCCATAATATCGGCCCCGAGCTGAGGTGTTTGATATTCACTTCCACCTTGACTGGGCCAGCTAGGCAGTTCAAGCAGTGTAAAAAGCAATCCATCAGCTCATGGGAGAATTTTTCTGCCGACTTCAAGAGGGAGTTCCGAGCTTCTCAAGCTGCCCGCGTCAAAGCTGACACCCTGGCGAACGTGAAGCAAAAACTCGGGGTACCTTCGAAAGCTTACCTGAGCAGGTTCGCAAACGTCGTGGCTCGAGCCAGGGACGCGGAAGATAGTTCCTAGCTTATGGCCTTGAGGACTGGAATCCTTGTTGGAGGCGGGCTATGGAAAGAGATAGAGAGAAGAGGTGTCAGGACCGTTGATGAATTCCTGAACATGGCCCAAAAATGGATAAACCTGGAAGTGGCGCGAGTATCGATCGCAAGAACCAGCCAAACCCTTGATCAGCCTGTTGGAGTGGAAACGGATGTCGTAAAAACGACTTAAACCGTTGCACAGAATAACCAAAGGGGTGGAGGTAAGACAAAATGGAGCAGCGAGGGCGGCGAGCATGGTTCAAAGAAGAACAAGCCCGTGGAAAAATTTAAGCCAGTCTACGTGGCTTATACCGAGCTCACAAACACTAGGGAACACATTTTCCTAGCAAACTCTGCCCGTCTCCCTTGGAAAAATCCATAGCCTTTGAAACACCAGAAGGCTAAGAGGGACCCTTCCAACATCTGTCAATTCAACAACGACATTGGCCACAACACTGACGATTATAGGAATTTGAAGGATGAGATCGAGACACTCATTAGAGCCGGACCTCTAGCTCAATATGCGCGGAACCGAGTTCCTACTAGTCAGCTAGCTCCGGAAGCTTCGGTAAATCAGCTCGGGCCCCGGATAAGTCAAGATACCCCTCATCCTGTAATAGGAGGAGAGATATCCACAATCTTCAGAGGCCCCCATTTGGCCGGCACGAGCAGAGGTGCCCAAAAGAGATATGTCAATGAGTTGAAAGCTCATAACGGAGTGGAATTCATCTCGGAGCAGCATCTACCCAAACAGCAACGATTGGAGAGGCCACCAATCATTTTTACCGAGGAGGATGCTAGTCACGTCCAATTCCCCCATAACGATCCTCTAGTCATAACTGCCCAACTCGCCAACCGGAGAGTTAGGAGGATACTAGTGAACCTGCTGGTCTGGTCTACGCTGGAGAAAATGGGATTGTCTGTCACCGAGCTGAAGGCCACCTCCATGATGCTGTATGGATTTTCCAGAGAAGGGTCAGCAGCGATAGGAACAATCAAACTAGTAATAACCTTGGGAGAGGGGCCCTGAAATATCTCTAACCTCCTCGAGTTCGTGGTTATCAATTGTCCCACCGCCTACAACGCTATTCTGGGCTGACCTACGTTGATGGCATTTGAGGCCATAACCTCTATCCGCCATCTCGCAGTCAAATTCCCCTCCTCTACGGGGATATGTACAGTTCGAGGTGATCAGCTCGCTGCCAGGGAATGCTATAGCATTTCCATGAAGGGAAAATCCCAACCCGGGGAGTAAACGATGACCATTCAAATCGGGAAGGAGGAATCTCAGGAAGTAGGACCTATTCCTGAGATAGAAAAACCTCAGGAAGCCAATCGGAAAGGTATCACCTTTAATGATGATATCGACCCCAGGGTAGGCGAAGATAGATCCAAGCTCCAAGCCATCGAAGAACTCGAAGAGGTGAACATCGACCTGAAAGACCCCTCGAAGGTGGTGAAGCTCGAGAAAAACCTGTGTAATAAGAGGAAGGCAGATATGTTGAGATTTCTAAAAGAGAATTTAGATGTGTTTGCTTGGTCTCGTGAAGAAATGATAGGGATCAGTCCAAGCGTCATCATGCACACCCTCAGCCTGGACAAGAACGGGCCTGCGAAGTCCCAGAAACAAAGGCGCGTAGGCATGACCCGAGCTGGCAAAATACCTGATCTGGGTCGCCAATCCTATTTTGGTCCCGAAGCCCAATGGGAAGTGGAGGACCTCCATCGACTTTTCTGATCTAAATAAAGCCTACCCCAAAGATTACTTCCCCTTCCCAAGGATTGATCAATTGGTAGATGCCACTGCGGGGCATGAGCTCATGTCCTTTATGGATGCATACTCAGGCTATAACCAGATCGCCATGAACCTTGCGGACCAGGAGCACACTAGCTTCATGACCCCAACTAACGTTTATTGTTACAAGGTCATGCCCTTCGGGCTGAAGAATGCAGGAGCTACATACCAGAGATTAGTCAACAGGATGTTTACTAATCAGATTGGGAGAAACATGGAAGTGTATGATGATGACATGTTGGTCAAGTCGAAAACTGCCAATAACGATGTCCCCAATCTGAAGGAATGTTTTAAGATTTTAAGACAGTACGACATGAGGTTGAATCCCCAAAAGTGTACCTTTGGGGTTGCGTCAGGAAAATTTCTGGGATTCATAGTCAACACCAG
This sequence comes from Humulus lupulus, assembly GCF_963169125.1. NCBI lineage: Eukaryota > Viridiplantae > Streptophyta > Magnoliopsida > Rosales > Cannabaceae > Humulus > Humulus lupulus. Next base: position 76,905,743 of record NC_084798.1, on the reverse strand, counting down.
AGGAATAGAGGCGAACCCCGATAAAATCAGGTAGCTAATCGAGATGCCATCACCCTGGTCGCAAAAAGACGTCCAAAGTCTAACAGGAAGGGTGGCAGCCCTTAATTGTTCATTTCCAAATCAACCGATAAGTGTTTGCCATTCTATAACCTGCTCCGGGGAAATAAAAAATTTGAGTGGACCGATGAGTGTGAGCGTGCTTTCCTTGACCTAAAAGCACATTTAGCTGTGCTGCCCGTGTTATCTAAGCCCACAGGAGGAGAGCCTCTTTTTCTTTACCTAGCTATAACGAAAGATGCAGCCAGCACCGTGCTGGTTCGTGAGGAGGACCGGTCTCAGATGCCAGTCTACTACATTAGCAAGAGGCTTCTCAGAGCCAAGTCTAGATATCCGATGGTGGAAAAAATTGCATTCTACCTTATTACGGCCTCCAAAAAGCTCAGGCCATACTTTCAGTCCCATTCAATCCACGTCATAACCGATCAACCTTTAAGGCATGTTTTGCAGAAACCGTAGGCATCGGGGCATCTTTTGAAGTGGGCTATCGAGCTCAGACAATTCGAGATACTGTACGTGCCGTGAACTGCGATCAAAAGCCAAGCTCTGGCTGATTTTGTAGCAGAGTGCACGGGATTCCAAGAGGAACCAGTGGAAGAAATGGTACGAGCCTCGTGGAAAGTCTTCGTGGATGGTTCGTCTAACGAGAATGGATCTGGAGCTGGAGTCATATTTATATCCCCGGAGGGACATCGTTTCCACTCTGCGTTGCGGTTCGGAATCGAAGCATCCAACAATGAGGCCGAGTACGAAGTTTTATTGGCCGGGCTAAGGGTGGCCAAGGAGCTGAAGGCCAGCTCCATCCAGTGCTATAGCGATTCCCAACTCGTGGTAAACCAGGTGTCAGGAGAATACTATGCGCAGGGAACCAAGATGGCGACATACCTGGCCAAGGTAAAGAAGGAGTTGTCCGCATTTGAGCACAACCTAGTTGAACAGATACCTTGGGAGCAGAATGCCAATGCTGACGCCATAGCAAAGCTCGCCACCTCTGGGGAGGCCGAAACCTTGGGCCTGGTACCGGTAGAATTCTTGGAAAGGCCAAGCATAAAGGAAACCAGGAGGGAGGTTGAGATGATCGACGCCAGGCCGACCTAGATGACTCCCCTAGTTGAGTACCTCACAACAGGAAAGTTACCTGAGGAGAAAAATGACGCGAGGAGGATAATTTACCAAGCTCTGAGGTATACAATGGTAGACGGGATGTTGTATCGGCGTGGTCTTTCTTTACCTCTTCTGCGGTGTGTTCTGCCAGGTGAAGCAAAAAATATTCTGCGGAAGATGCATGAGGGATTTTGTGGAGATCACGCTGGGGGGCAAAACCTGGCCTTGAAGATATTAAGGCAAGGATATTATTGGCCCACTATGTCGAAGGATTCGATTTCTTATGTCCAAAAGTGCGACAAGTGCCAGTGGTTTTCCACGGTCACCCAAGCCCCTCCAGTCGAGCTAAAGATGATCTCATCCCCGTGGCCGTTCGCGGTCTGGGGAATTGATTTAGTTGGTGCCCTGCCCACAGGAAAAGGAGGAGTTCGCTATGTGGTGCTGGCTATTGACTACTTCACGAAATGGGCAGAAGTGGAGCCCCTGGAGACGATTACATCAAAGAGGGTCCTTGACTTTGTAGTTAAGTATATTGTCTGTCGATTCGGGCTACCAAAGAAGATCGTGTTGGATAACGGAACCCAGTTCGATAGCGACCTCTTCACCGAATTTTGCGAGAGGCACGACATAATTAAAAAATTTTCCTCTGTGGCCTAACCCCAAGCTAATGGACAGGTCGAGGCTGTGAATAAGACACTAAAAGCAAGCCTTAAGAAGAGGTTGGATGAAGCCAAGGGAGTTTGGAGTGAACAGCTTCCCCAAGTGCTGTGGGCGTACCGGACCAGGTCCTAAAACTAAGAAGTTGGTTGAAATTGACTGGCAATGCTTTGTAGTTGCGAAGAAAAAGTCAATAAACTAGCGTGAACTAGGTTTTATATCAATCACATCATATTAAAAAGAAAAATAAATGATGAAATTCAGGGTAACTGAAATCAATTGTCTCGAGGAGAAAAAACCTCGTGGTAAAATATTATAAGTAAATAAAAAAAAAAGGGCTAAGCCCCCCCAGGACGCTCCGATGAGGTCACCCCTCGGTCTCTTGCTCACCAGGAGTGGAAGTCTCCCCAGTCTCAGAAGGCGGCTCCTATTGTAGACGGGCTTTGAACTTTTCAAGGAATGGCTCCCACACCTCGGGCGCCAAAAAGGAGAAGTCGCCATCCTGATTGAAGCTCCAGCAATGGTAGAGCATGGCCTCCGTGGAAGAGCTGGAAAACGCCCTCTCTACCACGATGACGGCCTCGACCTCCAACTGCTTAGCCTTGGCCTCCTCGAGCTCGGTCTTCACTATGGCCAAGGCGACCTGTGTGGCCTTTTCACTTTCTTTGGCAGTCGTCAGAGCAACCTGTGTGTGCCCAACCTTACTGTTGGGCAGACGCGAGAGCGGCCAGTCTGGAACTCGCCCCTGATCTCGTCAATCCTGGCCCTGGACCGAGCTATGCTACGGTGTAGAGCCAAAGCCACCTGCAAAGACATAGATAGTAAGGCACGAGCTGGGAAGAAAGCAAAGAAGCATGTGCTGGGAAGAAAGAAAATAAATCTAACTAAGTAAACTTACCGTGAGGGTCATCCCTAGCGAAGACTCCATGAAATTCTCGGGGCTCCTCGTCTCGATCTCCCGCAAGTCCCTCGAGGTGGCATTGTAGTAATGCTCCACCGTATAGCTCGCAGTCTCGTAGACCATTCCTCGGAAGGCCTCAGGGATTTTCTCTAGGGCCTGGGTGTTAACCGGGATGCGCACGGTGGGTGTGGGAACTGGCGGGGTTCCAGCTGGTGCCTCTTGTCCCCGAGTAGGGGCTGGAGGTCACGGGGGAGGTGGGGGCATGTTCTCTGCGGCTGTAGGGACCTGGCCCCTCCCCTTAGCGGGAGACTTGGAGGTGGTCCCGGGAGGAGGAGTCTTCTTGGTCAGCCGAGGATTCTTGACCAGTGGCCCGGATGATCTGGAGGGAAGATTCCCCCCCTGGAAGATGGATCATGGATGAGAGGGGGCTCTGGGTCCGGATCCGCCTTAGGACTAGACTCCTCTACATACTGCCTAAGCCCTGGAGCAACTACACCCTCTAGAAGGGAGGGCCACGACCTAAGGTCGGTCCCGTACTCCTTAAAAAAGGCCGACCTAAAAGCCAGGTTGTTTTCTACTAGTACAGTGCCCCTAGGATGACCCATATCATGGCGCAACACTAGTTGATCTACACACTGGAGTAGGGTTATGTTAAGGTCTGGGTCATCTCGATGACAATGTATGAGCTGGCTTGGGTTAAACCTAGCAAGCCTTAGGTCTGCGGTAGCCCAGTCTAAGTCCCTAAAAAAGGTATGGGTTACCTTGGCCGAAGGGGCCAGCTGCTGCCCCGAACTGAATCCGATCCACATCGACACCCTAAGCAGCCTCGAGAGCTTGCTTTCGTCGCATGAGCGGCACCTCATCTTCCTCGTCCTGCTCGTCACTGTCCACAGCATCCCCCTCGGGGATAGGCACCAGCTTGCGAGCTACTGGGATAGCCTGCGACCTCCTCAAGGCCAGAGTTTGGCCCGGTGAAATTAATTTACATGCCAGCATCATCTCATCAGATACGAGCTGGCAGTGGTCTTTTTCACTTGGTGGGAGCCCCGCCAAGGTATCGTATTTACCCCCAAGGGTCACCGATTTGGCCATCCTCACAAAAATGGTTGCACGATGATGTTCAAGTCAATACGCGCGAAAAGAAATAAAGCAATATGGTGATTTTGCGAGCTGAGAATAGAGAGAACTTAAGAGGATGGTTGAAGGAGTGGTATTCGCAGTTGCGAAACCCCGTAGACATGAAGAACTCGTCCTTGAAGTCGTTGGGGTGGCTGGGCAGTTCGATGACTGCAGGAGAGTTGGGAAAATGGGTCAAATAGTAGAACCCGTCACCTCGCCCCCATTGATCCGGGCTGGCTTTGAGGCATAAGAAGAAAAGGATGTCCGCTGGTGTAGGGGCCTCCCACTCGTGCCTCAGGAAGAGGTACCTCAGCCCCGCAAGCAGACGGCGGGAGTTAGGGGGCAGTTCGAAGGGAGCCAGCTTCACGTAATTCAGGAAATCCACGAAGTACTGGCCCAGAGGTAGGAAGGTCCCGGCCTTGAGGTGTTCGTCGCTCCAAGCCGCGAACTCCTCATCGAGAGGCGTGTAGCTCCTTTCGCCCTCAAGGGGAGGTCGGGCAACAAGATCGCCTATCCCAATTTCGATGTTATGGGACAGCAGGATCTTGTTGACCCTCCCTTGGGTCGTAATCTTCGAGACTATCCTCTCTACCTCGAAGAAAGCATCAGGTCCCACCTCGACCTCTTTCTCCACTGTGGGACCAAAGTGGGGGATGTGAGAATCCACAACAATCCCTTTCCCCTTGCTGGCCTGCTGGGATGACGAGCCAGCCGTGCTCTTCTTGGGTATGTTCTTCTTGGGCCCCATCTGGTCGCCTAATGAACAAGAATGAAGAAAATTTTAAATAGGCGACCTAAAAATAGAAATGGGAATATAGCGTGAGAAGTGATTTTCGTACACGGGCTGAGGTAATCTCAGCCCGCGGTGTGTGAAGCCACGCGTTGCCATGGTCACGCGCCCACGTTTCCAACGGATCTCCGATTGCTCGAGATCTGTGTGTCAGGAGGGTCAGGATAATGCTTACCTTGGAGGGAAAGTTTTAAAAAGCAAAACCGCATAGGAAGCGTGACCCCTGAGCTACCCGGTTTTGCACCCTAGAAACCTATCACCTTCCCCTTTCCAAACAGGCATTCCCTAAAGCTACCCAGAAAAGCTACCCAGAAAAATTACCCAGAATTTATCTTGTCCTAAACATCACATTCCTAGACATGTTCTCATATAGTCGATATACCTAGGATCAAAACCTATGCACCAAAAACCAACCAAAAACCACCTATAGTGTGCAACTAAGAAAGAAGTTTACCTAACAGAGAAACGAAAAGATCAAAACATGCAATAAGGAGAGGACTTACAGTGTTTTTTCCGTGTAAAGGTCGCAAAAAGCATAGGAATCGGAGTCTTGGTGGAGCCTTTAAAGCTGTACTAACGAAGAAACTCTTGTGGCAAGAGCATAGGGATCTCTGGGATGATAACCGAAAGAAGAAAAACTTCTAAGACTAAAAAGGAGAGAAAATGAGGAAAAAATTTCAAATGAAGGGTGGCTAATACGGAAGATGGCCTACCTTATATATGCGTAAGAGACAAAGGAATGAGGACCATTCGATCAAATTAATGCGAAATACGAGGGTCATAACTCGAGAGGTGAAATGACGGCCGAAGGTAGGCTAGGCCATTTAATGCAATTCTCAGAAACCGGACAGTCGCCAACCACGGCGCTCCACGTGTTTGATACCCATGCAGTGGGCGGGACATGAAGAGTCGAAAGGGAAACTTAAAAGCCCCTGTTGTGAAGGTCACAGATGACGTCATGGGTCACGAGCAGGGGCTTGGGGGCAAATGTACGCCCTAAATATTTGTGCACTATTGGCGAGCTAGAAAAGGGCCTAATTCAATCTGCCACGTGTAAATCGTCCACCCGAAGCTGTTTGTTACGGGCCTCCATCTGTCTAGCCCGAGTTGATTAGAGAGTTAACTGCTACTCGGAGGCATCGTGTCAGCAGTATGAGTGTCACGAGCTGGCGCCATTTTAAGTTCGTGATAAGGCAGAGATCAGACACCCGAATCCTTGTAAAGTCAACCACGCAATATAAACGTGCATATGTCAGACATCACATGTCTGTTTTATTCTTGATTTCTCGGATGCGCAGTATAAATGTGCACATTCAGACATCCCGTATCTGATTTGGGCCAGGCGGCCCATTACCCATCTTTACCTATTGATTAGACCATACTTCACTGTAAGGTTTTAGGAATTAATCATCAATGTCACAGAGATGATGTGAAGGATAAAGAGATCACGGGATGACCTCGTTGCCAACCCAGATATCCTCTTCCTATAAATACCAAGACCCTGGGCTGTGCAAGGGGTTGGGATATTTTTGTAAAGAAATACTCTGTAAGAAATAGCCAAGAGATATCAATAATATCGACTGGTGGACTAGAGGGATTTTAACCTTCGAACCACCTAAAAACAAAGGAGTCATCATCTTCCCATGATGTTAGTTTCTCAAGTCTAGAATATAGTTATTTTCATATTACGGTTCTCCAGTTAGCACTAATCCATCCCACTTATACGTATAATTACCTGTTGGCGAAGAACCGCGTCAATAGAGTCCAAAATATTAGCTTTATTTAATTAACAGTAATCGTTCATACATAAATACGCTTTAAGGGCACAAATCCCAACAATCTCCCACTTGCCCTAAGGCAGATGAGACGTGTTACGTAATCCTAAATCTAATAAATGACTGTCAAAACTCGTGGCAGGCAACATCTTCATAAATGGATGATCATGGTTGTTTGTTGATTCAATATTCTGAACAATTACATCCCCTCTCTGTACTATCACTCTTATGAGGTGGTACTTACGCTCGATATGCTTTACTCTCTTATGGATTCAATGTTCTTTTGATTTGGTAACCGCTCTATTGTTGTCACAGCAGAGTACAATTAGTTTATCCATGTTTGGAACAATTTTCAGATAACCTAAGAACTTCGTAAGCCATACAACCTCCTTAGCTATTTTGATTACAGCAACGTATTTTGCTTCCAAGGTGGAGTCAACAATGCAAGATTGCTTTATACTCCTCCATATAAGTTCTCCACCCCAAGTGTGAAAACAGATCTAGACATAAATTTCCTAGAATCTTTGTTAGGTTGGAAATCAGAATCTGTATATCCGACTGGAATCAAATTCTCTCTGGAATATACTAGCATATAGTCTTTTGTTATCCTTAGATACTTGAGAATGTGTTTGACTCCTATCCAATGAATGTATCCTGGGTTTGACTGGTACCTACTGACTATACCCACAATTTAGCAAATGTCAGATCTTGTACGTAACATTGCATACATTAAGCTTCCTACTGCGAAGGCATAGGGTATCTGTCTCATTTCCTATTCCTCTTGGGGTGTCTTAGGACATTGGTTCTTGGAGAGGTGAACACCATGACGACATGGAAGGTTTCCCTTCTTGGAGTTCTACATCTTATACTACACAAGTATTTTATCTATATAAAATGCCTGAGACAGTGCCAACAGCTTCTTCTTGTAGTCATAATTAATCGTATCCAAAGAACGTAGCTTGTCTCTCCCAAATCATTCATTTGGAATTGATTGGCTACCCATAATTTTAAGTCAAATAATTTATTCACATCATTCCCAATGAGTAATATATCTTCTACGTATAAAACTAGAAAAATCACTTTGTCCTTGTCAATTTGCTTGTATACACAAGGTTCATCGATATTTTAATCAAAACTATAAGATTTAACAGCTCTGTCAATTCCTATGTTCCATGATCTGAACGCTTGATAAGTCCATAAATGGACCTTTGCAGTTTGGAAAACCATTGCTCTTTACCTTGTTCTATGAAACCCTCTAGTTTTACCATAAAGATACTTTCATCAAGGTGGCCATTCGGAAAAGTTGTTTTGACGTCCATTTTCCAAATCTCATAGTCAAATTGATTAGCAATGGATAAGAGGTTCCAGATGGATTTTAGCATGGCCATAAGAGAAAATGTTTCTTCATAGTCCACACCTTCTTTTTATGTGTAGCCTTTAACTACTAGCCTCACTTTGAAAGTCTCTACTTTCCCATCAACTCTTCTCTTTCTCTTGTATATCCATTTGCACCCAATGGGTTTGACATCTTGATGTGGATCTACAAGTTCTTAGACTAAGTTGGAGTACATCGAATCCATCTCGAGTTCCATTGCTTCAAGCCATTTTTTCGTATTAGGATCATTCATCACTTGATCGAAAGTCAACAGGTTATCAACATTGTCATCAGATATTGCAACTTGAGCTTCTCCAAATCCAGTGTAATGAACAGGTTCTCTTACAACTGTCTGACTATGATGGACTACTGTAGCATCCTGGTTTGGAATGGTCGTATGTTCTGCTCAAACTTCCAAAGTCAGTTGTGGTGTGATCTTGCGACCAAGTTGCTCCTCGAGTATAACCTTACTTCGAGGTTTGAAGTCCCTCATATAGTCTTCTTCCAGAAAAGTAGCATTTGTAGATATAAATATTTTCTTTTATGTCAGACTATAGACGTAACCTCCTCTACTACCTCTCTTGTATCCAAAATATAAACATACTTCAAATCTTGGTTCCAACTTCCCTATCTTAGCTTTTAGCCCATGTGTTGTACATCCCCATATACGCACATGCCTCGGACTGTTGGTATTAAAAGAGTAAATCAGAGATACGAAGCGTGGAATGGGGCCTTTTTAATAATTATTAATACCAGCTAAGATCATACACACACATATATATATATATTAAATCACATACAATCAATTTAGAGATTACCTCTCGTAGCCTATCAAGTGTCCTAGAATCTTTTTGTATAAAATCAATGATCTTCCTATCTAAGTTGTGAAGACTCACACCATGATCTTCCAACCCAATCCTCAAACACACAAGGACATGTGTGTGCACGTAGAATTCAAAAGGTGTTAGCCACATTAGAGTTTTTCCTAAGTTTCTCATTTGTTTATTTAATTAATATTTAAGACAATATATTTATCCCAAAATAAATATCAATTAATTCAAAGTTAACTTTATCTTAAAATATCAGTTTTAAATAAATAAATAAATATATTATTCTGCATAAGATAATTATCAATATCTCTTTATATATTATTCCAAACAAGATTAATATTTATTTTAACCTATAGTTTTTCAAAATAAAAAGTATATACTTAATTAATTAATTCATAATTAATCAATTGCCCTTAATTATCACATGATTATTTCATTGCCCTGGAAAAATAATTCCTTTACAATTAAGTCCTTCTCTCTACAAATCATTCTTTTGACATCGCCCTTGACAGGGTAGGCAGAGGTGATCTGGGGACCATGGAGCTATAATACGAAGTTCCAATAAACCAAATTATTAATCCAACTCTTTAATCCAATAGTCTTATTTATTAATTTCATGATTACTCCACTATAAATATGGGATTTCTCTCTAAGTATATATAGAATTATATTTACAAAGTTTTCTGTTGTAGTCCATTTATATAATCAATAAATGTAGTTTTGTCCTCCATTTATTTGTTCATTAATTATAGCTAGTGAAAATTACCGTTTTACCCTCCTAATTACCTCTTGATCCTTAAGAACCATTAATTCACTAGCGAATAATTAATCTATAATTAAATTATAGATTTGATCTCAATAACAATTCAATTCTAGAATTCACCCTTAAGGGAACCAATATTTGATCTGTTAGGAAAGTATGGATTCAATTATTGTAATTCTTGTTCCCATCAATTCATGATATTGAATCTCCAAAACAAAAGTCATCAGCCTCATTGTACTAAGAAACCTTAACGAGTTAATCAAAAGATTCGATAAACACAAACAGGAGTTCATGAATACTCATGATTCAAACTGGTCTACAAATGATCATCTGTTATGATAAGAATCAAATCTTAGTAAACCGCACTAGTAACCATTCATTAAAGATTCCTTACTTTAACATGTTACTGACTATTTATTCATTATATATGATTTTACTTCTCTCGTACTAATAAAAGATCCTATTCTCATGAATGAATAAGGAATTTTCTAGATATTATCATATAATTAATTCAAACAATAATTATAATATTCAAATATATATTAAAATATTTTGTTTATTTAATTCAATAAAATGTCTTTACATGCTTTTAGGGCATTAATCCTAACAATCTCCCACTTGCACTCAATGCAAGTGAGGCATCTCCCTTAATCCCATATTGCATACATGACCCATAAATGACTTTGCATGAAGTGTCTTAGCAAACGGGTTTGCCAGGTTTTGTTCTAATGCTATCTTAATAATAGTCACATGTAACAACCCAACTATTCTAAACTTGGACCATTAGAAACTACTATACTAATCTTAAGAAAACGTACATATGAAATAACCATAAATTTATTTAAAACTGTAAAGTAAAGGTTCAAAAATACATAAATTCATAAGTAGGATATGGGATCCCATTGTTTTGAAAATAAAACAAAACAAAAATTAAATAAATTGATTACAAAATTGAGTGTAGAAAAATAATACATAGTATAACTAAAGACTTAAAAACTTCATCCTCGAATCGAACGCTCAATCCATCGTTTCCATCTTGCCTCAATACACATCCCCAAGCTGCCAAGAACCTTTTCCGCCGCCAATCTATTTTCCTGCACATATAAAACATAAAGGAATGAGCCTAATGCCCAGCAAGGAAAATCTACTACAAGCATCAAACATGTACATACACATAGACTATAAACTATAAACATATATCTATAAAGACATACATCATATAAGACTATACTATTAATGGCCATTAAAACATGTGATAAACCATCTGCTTCCCCTTTCTAATATCTGAGGTAGGTTAGATCACATGGTAGGTTTATGATAAGTCATCTACGTCCCTTGTCTAATATCTGAGGTAGGGTAAATCATAACCATGAAACATAAGAAAACATAACATAACATATAATAGCATATAACTTATTATAACATATAAGCATATAAAACTATCTTATTTTCCTTACCAAAATAACGGGATGTGAGAACAAGATTGGGACTTTGGAACACTCCTACAAACCATGATAGAGAGGTGAGTATACTAAGGAATAGAGATGAAAAGAATAACTACACCATCGAAATGATACTTACCGACAAGAATCTTACGTTCAAGATGTTAGATGCCTAACCAAGAATAGAGAATACGAGTTAGGATTTGAGTAGAAAACTATTAGAACTTAAGGTAACAATACTGAAATGAACTAGATTTAGAAATACCTTGAATGCTTCTATGACCAAACCACACCTCGAACCGAAATATACTATAAACCTTACTTCCCAAGTGTTTATTAAGCTTATAATGATTAAGCTTATAACCCCAACCCAAGTGTTTAACACTCTAAAGTAATCCTAGCAGCTTGTAGGCTCTGAACTCAGCTTGATAAATGAAGAAATGGCTGGGTACTAGGTCCTATTTATAGAGTTCAAGAATGAAAAGATCTTCATTTAACTTGAATAAAATAATGGCTTTTTAATTGAAAAACTTATGAATAATCCTTCGGCAGAGGCTGAAGACTCGGTTAGAAAGATTCTGGACTTATCAAGAGGTTAAGGATTAAAATGAGCTCGGTTTCAAAATCATCAAATTTTATGCCCTAGGGCCGATATATCGCCCACTATAGGCGATATATCGCCTGGCTTCATATGCCCGAGGCTTGTCGAGGTTGTCATGCGAAGCTACGTGTTTTTCGTATCCCCGTATAGCGATATATCACCCCCTAGAGCTGAAATATTATACACGTAATTACACTTTTCAACCTAATTTGAATTGAGTAAATAACCTTGACTAAGTCCTTTAACGATTTCAAAGCTGCTGGCAGACCCTTGGATGTTCAAATATTACTCTTAATAAACTTATTCTTCAAAAATACTTAATTTCTCATTAAACCTACACATGACAAGTGTTACTATCTTATTGGGTCTATCTAAACCTTATAGTATAATAATTATCATCTCCATAATCAGTCATATTAATCAAACCTTAGGTTATAATTAATATTCTTAAACTACAAGTTAAACTTAGAAAATCTACAAGTGTTACTATGAGTGTCCAACTAAATCCCGGCTTGAACCTAAAATCCACGGTCATAAAAATACTACAACTATTACTACTACTATCTAACTAGCTAAGTAAATTTCTTGGACTCTACATCACATCACCTCGGTGTACAATTTTTCTATCCAGATGGTATTTCCTTTTTATATGATTTGCTCTCTCGTGGCTTTTTGGTTCTTTGGAGTTAGCTAATACTCCACTATTGTCACAGTATATGATTATTGGCTTATCCATGTCTGGAACTACTTCCAGATTAGTGTAGAAATTTCTCAACCAAACCACCTCCTTAGCCGCTTCACAAGCAGCTATGTATTCGACTTTCATGGTGGAATATGCTATGCTGGATTGTTTAATTCTCCTCCAGACCACAACTCCTCCACCAAGAGTTAACACTGACCCAGACGTCGACTTATGACTGTCTTTGTCTGCTTGGAAATCAGAATCAGTGTATCCAGTAGGGTTTAACTCACCCCCTAAATATACAAGCATATAATCTCTCGTTCTCCTAAGATAGTTGAGAATTTGCTTTACTGCTACCCAGTGTTCCAAACCACGATTTGATCGATAACGACTCACAATCCCTACTTCATAACATATGTCAGGTCTAGTACACAACATGGTATACATTAGAATCCCAACTTCTGAAGCATAGGGATACTTTCTCATATCCTCTTCCTCCTGAGGTGTCTTTGGACACTGTTCCTTGGAGAGAGTAATTCCATGTTTGGTCCATACCCGATCTTTCTTGGAATTCTCCATATAGAATCGTCCAAGCACCTTATCGATATAATTAGCATGAGAAAGTTCCAAGAGCTTGTTCTTCATATCCCTTAGTATTTAGATTCCCAGAACATAGCTCGCCTCGCCCAAATCTTTCATTTGGAACTTTTCGGCTAACCACTTCTTCAAGTTTGACAATGTCTTTACATTGTTGGCAATGAGGATAATTTCATCCACATAAAGAACTAGGAAAGCCAATAATTTTCCTTTGATGTATTTTTACACACATGCTTCGTCGACATTCTCTTCGAAGCCATATGTTTTAATTGTTTCATCAAAGGTTATATTCCAAGATCTAGACACTTCGTTTAATCCATAATTGAAATTCAGCAACTTACATACCTTTTGATCTTCCCCATTCTTGATGAAAACTTTTGGTTGTACCACATAGATACTTTCATCAAGATAGTCATTCAAAAAAGTTGTCTTGACATCAATTTGCCATATCTCGTAGTCATAGGTGGGCCCTATGGATAAGTGAATGCAAATGGATTTAAGCATGGCCACAAGAGAAAATGTTTCGTCATAATCAATACCTTCTCTCTTAGTGTAGCGTTTGGCTACTAGCCTTGCTTTGAAAGTCTCCACTTTCCCATCTACACCTCTTTTCTTCTTGTATATCAATTTTCACCAAATGGGCCTAACATCTTGAGGTGGATCTACAAGTTCCTAGACAAAATTGGAATACATAGATTCCATTTCTTGGTTCATGGCTTCTTGCCATTTCTCCTTTTCAGGATCATCCAATTACTATTTAAAGGTTAGTGGATCTTCCTTGTCTGTATAAAAAACATGGACATGTGCCTCATGTTCGTAGAGAATAAGTTGTCTTACAATCCCCCACTACGACGTTGCACTGAGGTTTCTTTTCCAGGAATAGTGGTTTTCTAAGTTTTTCGTTTATCTTTTAATGATTTATAATTTTTATAATTTCTTCGCTAGCAGAATGTGAAAGATTACCTTTTGATTTACCAGAAGTAGAAGAAGAATTAGTAGCACTAGTCGTTCCGCTCTGTCGATCGATGGTAGTATAAGATGAAGGTGATGGAATCTTATCAGTGGTGAGTTCCTCCAAAACTACATTTCTCCGAGGTTTGTAGTTATTCATATAGTCATGTTCATGGAAGGTCGTATTTGTTGAAACAAATACCTTTGGAGCATTGAGACTATAGAAGTAACAGCTGTGAATATGGGAAAATCGTTAAAGAAGAATGGCACCTAAGAAGAGGCCCTCGCATACATGGAGGGCCTCGCGTAGTGCCTCGCAGAGTCTGAGGGCCTCACATAGAGAGGTACTAGCCACCTGCTGGCACAAGGGCGCGCATCTCCCTTAGCCAAGGTCCTCGCATAGCGAGGCCCAATCTTAATGTGCACCTCTTTCGAACTCCTCGTGCAAAGATGCCTAGACATGCCACCTCCCTAGGACTCAGCCAAGGGCCTCGTATAGCAAGGCCAAATCCTCATGCACGGGTGCCTAAGTGAGCATCTCCTCTAGACTCCTCGCGCGAAGATGCATAGGAAGGCGCATAGACGTGCCACCTCTCTCAGACTCGGCCAAGGGCCTCGCATAGCGAGGTCCAATCCTCATGCATAGACGCTCAAGTAAGCATCTCCTCTGAACTCCTCGCGTGAAGATGCCTAGGCAGGCGCATAGACGTGCTACCCCCCTCAGACTCAGCCAAGGGCCTCGCGTAGCGAGGCCCAATCCTCATGCAAAAGTGCTTAAGTGAGCATCACCTTCGAACTCCTCATGCGAAGATGCTTAGGCAGGCACATAGACGTGCCACCCCCCTCGGACAAGGGCCTCATATAGTAAGGCCCAACCTTCTTACACCCTTACATCTCATCTCCTATCACAACATGCTTTCCTTCACTTAGAAAATTACAAGGAAACATGGAGAAAATATGTATCTTAGAGATGTAAGAAGAGCCATCAGGTACGAGGCATGCGTATGGGTACATTGCGTATGACCCTGAGGATGACAAAGTCATGATTCTGACATTCGTATTCGACAAGTTGTCGAGGTACGAATTCGTACAAGACGTGGGGGCATGATATGCATCCCTCGGACCATGTACCAACATCGACACCATAACCCTCTGCTCGACCATGACCTGAGCTACTATCCTGATGGTGTACCTGTGTATAACTTTGTCCCTAGGGACCACCATGTATCAGGGGCCATTAGTGCCTTGCTATTAATAGACCTTCACCCCTCAGATTAAGGGGTTGGAAAATTCATTGTAGACAGAGATAGTAGAGCAATATACAAGATTTTTTTTCATTGTTGTCCTGCATGTTTCTTTCTTAAGTTTTTCCTAAGTTCATTCTACTCAGTTTTTGTAACAAGCTTTGAGTTTTCCATCCATATATTGTTGACGAGTTCCTGCCATCAACAGTTTGGCGATGACCGTGGGAAGAACAAGTATCAAACCAACGTTCTTTCATCATTTCCAGCAAGGAAAAATGCCAAGGCGTTCGAAATGCTGATGTCAAATACAAGATGTTGAGGTTCACCTGGATGGAGAACATCTCAGGGCCTCCAGGAAAGACCCTCCTCCGCCTAAGCATGGAGATGTTTAGGAGGAACATCCTACCACAAGGAAGGAGAAGGAAGTATCATCCCTGTCTGTCCAACCCGACGGAGGTCATTCAGAGTCGCCAATGCACCCACATCCTCGGTCCCTAGTGGCACCATGCTCCGGCCACCGGGACCTGGGTCCCTCTACGCACAGACCAGGCAAGAGTCCCCGAGTACTCTCGGTGAGTTCCAGCTCAAGGACTAACTTCTATGAGGACGATATTCGTGAGTTACACAAAAAGAATGGAAGGTTGGAAACCACACTAGAGAACATGCAGGATGTTTTAAACGACCTTCTACAAGGAAAATCGAGCATGCCCCTTCCCATGCATAAGGAGAGGAATGTGAAGGAGGGGAAACCACTATCCCCATTGACGATGGAAGAACCATACTTTCCACCAATAACACTCCCTAGAAAAAGTACCATGAAGGATCTAGCCTGGCGAAGTACCTGCAGGAACAAAGGTGGAGGGACGACGTTGGTCGTAAGAACGATGCTGAAGTCACCTCTAAGGAGGCGCCCCCTGAGCTAAGAGAAAAGCTCAATGAAATGATGTAAGAAGTAAGGATGACACCTCCTATGGGCCCTCTGCAGGACAGAGAGAAGAGAAAGGCCAACCCTACCGAGCTGAGGGACTCCTTGAAGAGAAGGCGACAGGAGCTAGACACCGAGATGAGGAGCCTTCAGAGTAAAATCATCACGGCGTCTGGGGGCCACATTACCAATGAAGAGTTCAACTATGAGTGACCCTTCACGCGAGAAATCCATCTTTAATGGCTCCCACCTAACTTTAAAGAACCTCATATGACCCCATATGAGGGCATTTCGGACCCCAAGTACCACCTAGATGCCTTCAATGATTTAATGAAGCTGAGAAGGATCAATAACAGAGCAAGGTGTCACTGTTTTGTTGTCACGCTGAAAGAGTCTGCATACAAGTGATTCAAGAGGCTGAGGCCAGGGAACATTAGGTCATGGCAATAATTTTATGAAGAGTTTGTCCAACAACATCATGTTGTATGCGATTACATCATGCTAGGCACTAGCCTCGCTAACATAAAGCAAGGTGAAGAGGAAAGTATGAAGAGCTATATCCATAGGTTCAACATGGAGGCGGCTAAAGTGGGAAGTCTGACCAAGGAAGAACTCAAGATGGCAATCATGGCTAGAGTGCTCCCAGGTAGTAAGCTATGGGATAATATGGTCAAGAGGGAGGTCACCGACTTAGATGACTTCTACAAAAGAGCACAGAAGTAGATTCGTGTCTAGGATGGTGATGAGAATTTAAAAGCAGGGAAAAGTGAATCCCATGTCAAGCCCTCAGCCCTTGAAGGTTCAAATGGCGTAAAAAATAAGAGGGTGTACGAGGGGCCGAGAGATGACCACCATAGAAGGCCCAAATGCGGAGGTGACCTTAGGCAAACGTCTTACACCTTCTATACAAACCTGACACACACTAGAGAACATATCTACCTCACAAATGAATGCCAAGTTCCCTTCAAGAGATCCCTGGCGATGAGAAAAGACTGATCCAAAAGGGACCCTAGCAAATACTATCAATACCACAAGGAAATTGGCCATACCACAACAGAATGTACCCATTTGAAGGTAGAAATCGAGGAGCTCATACGCAGGGGGCACCTGGGCAGATATGTCAAAAGGGAAAATAAAAAACCAGAGGATGGGCCGGCGTCACCTCGAGCCCGAGATAGAGTTCCAAAAGTACAAAGAGAAGTGAGAACGATCTTCAGAGGCCCAAGATATGGAGGAGATTCCAGGGTGGGGCAAAACAGGTACGCTAAAGAGGCCAGACGAAGTCCACCACCGTGTGTCATGAGCCTGGAGCAGCGACACCCGAAGAGTTTTCAGAGAGAAAATGACTCAATCACTTTCATGGAGGAGTATTCATGAGGGGTGCACTTCCCCCACAATGATCTTTTGGTGCTGACTATCAAACTAGCCAATATGAGGTTACATCAGGACCTCATAGACAATGGATGTTCCGTGGACATCTTGTATCTCCCCACCTTGGAGAAGATGGGTTTGGGAGTCAGACACTTGATGTAACAACCCAAATTTACTGATAAGGCTTAAGGGCCTTGATTAGTGTGTCGGGAGGGCATAACTGGATTATATGTGATTTAATGATTAAAAGCATCTTATATGATTATTGAATATCTGTGATGCATGACTATGTGTATTAGTATGCAGGTGGATATCGCAGCTCCGCTCCTATTAGCCTCTTGCTTACATAATACACAGCCTTTTGCACGTTGTCTACTTCTATTACTAGGATAGCACTAGCAGCGTATTCAATGATTGCCAAGTAGATGAACAAAGTTTCTTTGTCAACCGGCTGTGATAGAATCGGAGTTTGCGACATGTGAGTCTTTAAGGCTTGAAAAGCTTTTTCACATTCCTCCGCCCATTCAAATTTTTTGTTTCCTCTGAACAGATTAAAGAATGGGACACATTTGTCCATCGATTTGGAAATAAATCTACTGAGAGCAGCAATTCTCCTGGTTAAACTTTGAACATCCTTAATCTTTGTTGGTGATTTCATATCGACTAGAGCTTCTATCTTCTCAGGATTAGCCTCAATTCCTCGCAATTTTACTATAAATCCCAAGAACTTCTCTGATCCAACTCCGAAAGAGCATTTCAGGGGATTTAGCTTCATCTGATACTTGTTCAAAACGTCCAAGCACTCCTGTAAGTTCCCTATATGCCATTCTGCCTTCTTCGACTTAACAAGCATCACATCGACATATACTTACATGTTTGTACTGATCAGCTCCTTAAACATGTGGTTGACCAGTCACTGGTAAGTCGCACCAGCGTTTTTCAAACTGAAGGGAATTACTTTGTAACAGTAAAGCCTTGTATCAGTCCGAAAGCTAGTTTGATCCTCATCAGGTGGATGCAAACTTATCTGATTATATCTGTTATCCGTAAAATTAGCATTGGTGACGTGGCAGGTGATCCCTGGATACGTGGCTGACACCTGGAAAAGTTCCACTAGAGTATCGACCAGAGGACACATTAGAAGCAGTGCAAGCCTGTCTTACCTGGGACCAGTCTGGTCGATAGTTCCGTGTACAAGGCGACATTAATGGGAAGATCTTTATGAATCCCGAATTTATCTCACACAATCTCCTGAGTATCCGATTATTTAGGAAAGAATATCTGTATCAATCTTTTGTAATCCCCCTTGAGCCTATAAATAGCAAGAGATAGCTCAAGGGAGGGGACTTTTTGGCTTTTGGAACCGGGAGAGATTATAGTAATTATCCTAGGAATATTGTATTGTTCTTCAGAAAGTGGTGAAACTCATTGAACCCTAGTTTTTTGATCACTCTTCTGGTTTTTATATCAATATCATTCTAACTGGACATAGGTCATTACCAGATCCTGGGGCCGAACCACTATAAAATACTGTGTCTTATTTACTTTTGTCATTATGTTCTTCTCATCTCTTTCATTCATATCAAGCATATTCTGACTCCGTGTCAGTTGGCCAAATCGTGGGTCAACATTCTGGTGCTTTCATTGAGAGCTTGATTTATCGTTGTTGAGAAAACCAATGGCGAAAGCTGGAAAGAAAACTGGACAAGTAGTCGCCGCTGCACCGTCAAACCCGCCACCTCCTCCTCCTCCTGCAAGCATGGCGGAGGATGAGCCACAACTGGATTTTGAGGAGGAGGAAATGGATGATGCAACGTTGAAGAGTACCCTGGGCGCGTTGCAGGAAGAGCTAGCTAGTCTGAAGGCCAATCAGGAGACTGCCGCTGAAGTTATGGCACGGCAGCAGCAGGAGATTGATCAGCAGCGCGCGGAATTGAGCGAAAGGCAGGCGGAGGTGGACCGCCGCCAGAACGAAGCCATGGCAGCCCTTGTGGCAGCCTTGCTATTGGCCAGAAATCAGACTGCACCTGCCTCGCAGCCTGATCAACCGGTGAATGGACCACCCCAGAGGGGTCCTAACCCGAGCCCACCGATCCAGCCTTTGAGTCCGCAAAGACCCAAACAGCCTCAGATGCCCCATGACGATGTCCCACTGGAGCCTGAGGTACAGCCACCATCCCAAGCTACTCGGGGTAATCCCACGCAACAGAGGCAAAATAGGGCCGAGCATCAGCCTCGCAGCCCTAGGCGTCGTAGGGATGATGGGCCGAACCTACCGAACAGAGGTCAGTACCCTCCTGGCAACAGGAGAGACTCAGAGTTAGGCTCTGCGGTCCGGGGCCCCCCACGACACGATGATGCACGGGGACACCACGACCAGCGCAGGCCACCCTATAACGCTCGGGATGGTTCAACCAGGAACGGACATCGAGGGAACAGTCGATCTCACCATAGCTAGTCGAGGTTCAGAGATGGCCATGAACACAATGAGGCCAACTCGGGCAAAGGAAATGCCAATGAGAGGAATGGAGAAAGAGGTAAAGGCAGGAGCTAGGTACCTCAAGATGACCAACCAAATAGACAGGATGCTGGGGGGCAGCCCAGACAAAATAATGTCTTCGATCGGCTCGAGGGTAACGAGCATCGGAGAAGAGAAGAGGACCTGAGAGATGTACTCAATGATCGCCGTGAGAGGCATGGTGAGAACGTCCCCCCGGCAACAGAGGCCACAGCGATTCCTGCCGCTGTGCAGGCCCAGATAGACGCCTTCAACCAGGTTGTGTAGCAACTGGTCGGGGGAAGGACTTCATACATCGACCACGATAGGAGGAAAGGCACTCCTTTTGTACAAAGGATAG
Source organism: Humulus lupulus (assembly GCF_963169125.1). Classification (NCBI taxonomy): domain Eukaryota; kingdom Viridiplantae; phylum Streptophyta; class Magnoliopsida; order Rosales; family Cannabaceae; genus Humulus; species Humulus lupulus. The sequence continues at coordinate 76,885,701 of NC_084798.1, read as the reverse complement.
CTAACACCGAAACTCCCAACAAATTCAAGATGCCTACGCTTCCAAACTTTGACGGATATGGAGACCCAGTCTCACATGTCAATAAGTTTGAAATTCAAATGGACATCTAGAAAGTGTCCGAAGACGCTCGGTGCAGGATCTTCCCTTCAACACTTTCTGAAGCTGCGCAAGAGTGGTTCTTCAAGTTCCCTCCCGCGAGCATTGTGGAGTTCTACGGACAGTTCTTTGCTGGTCGTATACACCCGACTGAAGCAAACCAGCTAGTCGAAATTTGCCAGCAGGATGAGGAGTCAGTGAAAGACTACATCCAACGTTTTATGCGAGCTGCAGCTGGAGCGAAGATGGTCGGGGACGAAGGGAAGATGATGGCCATAACTGCAGGAGTAAAACGTCGTTCTCCCCTCTGGAAAAGTCTCCGAAAAGAAGGAGTGAGAACTACCCAAGAATTCTTAGACCGAGCTGACCGCTACATCAAGCTCGAAGAAGCCATTGCTGATGATGGAAAACCCTCGAACAAGGGTAAGAAGGCTGCTGAACCCGCCAAAGCCGCCAATGGTTCCAAACCTAATGGCAACGGCAAAGGCAACGGGAACGGCAACGGTAATGGCAAGAGTGGTGGAAAATGGCCGTATAACAAGCCTTCCACCTCCGACAACAAACGAGCTAAGGGTAATCGTTATGAGCCTCGGTTCACTAACTACACTGCCCTCGTTGAGTCTCGGGGAGAGGTTTACCAGGCCACAAGCTCTAGTGTGCCTTACAAGAAACCTGGACCCATTCGAAAGGACATTTCGAAAAGAGACACTACCAAGTTCTGTCGTTACCATAATGACTACGGACATGACACTAATGAATGCAACTAGTTAAAAGACGAAATCGAGTTCCTTATTAGACAAGGACACTTGAGAAGATACGTACGGGCCTCGGGAAATTCCCAACGAGAAGCTCCAGGTGGCAATGAGCAAGCATCCACACGCCAACACTCACCACCATTACAGCCTGCCCCGTGGCTGGAACACTCTTAACCATCTGCGGAGGCCCGCACCTCGCGGGAAATAGCGGAAAGGCGAGAGAACGATATGCTCGGACTCTGCGCCACGACCAGGACATCGAGATGATGACTGTGGAGGACCGTGCACCAAAAAATGCTCGGTCAGAGGAAGGTGAGATAACCTTCTCTAATGGCGATGCTCAACACGTTCGGTTCCCACATTCCGATCCGCTGGTCGTGGATATCCAGATGGCCAATATGATGGTGAAGAGGGTACTGGTCGATACAGGAAGTTCAGTGAACATCCTGTATAAGTCAACACTGGAACGCATGAAATTGTCCGTAAAAGACTTGGAGCCCTGCAAACAAACGATATACGGCTTCTCTGGAGAAGGACTCGCCCCAGCCGGAATGATCAAACTCCCAGTAATGACGGGTACAGCGCCTGCAACAAGGACATTACTCACCACTTTTGTAGTGGTCGATTGTCCTTCGGCATACAACGCTGTTATTGGAAGGCCCATACTGGTTGGTCTACGGGCCGTTATCTCTATGTGGCACCTAGCCATGAAATTCCCAACAGATGCGAGGGTAGGACGTGTTTTGAGAAACCAAAGGGAAGCCAGGGAGTGCTACAACACCTCGATCACAAAGATGAAAAGTGGAACGTCGAGGAGCACTTCCCCAGATAGATTGCAGATGGCAGTTGATACGCAAGCCCAATCAGGTGATGAAGTCACCAAATAGGGTGTTGCCCAAAATGAGGATGGAGATTTGGATCCTCGCTTTGGGGATTTTGAAGAAAATGTTGGACCCGTCGAGGACCTGGAGGAGGTCCAACTCGACAAAGAAGACCCAACCAGAGTCGTAAAGGTTGGGAAAAACTTAGAGCCTACCACGAAGCACGCACTGGTGGAATTCTTACGAGAGAACCAGGAGGTTTTCGCCTGGTCGCATAAAGACATGGTTGGGATTGATCCTACAGTAATCAGCCATGTCTTGAATATAGACTAGATATTTCCACCCGTGCAACAAAAGAGAAGGCTGCTCGATAAAGACAGATCACGAGCCTTAAAAGAAGAAGTCGAAAGGCTAAAGGAGAATGGATTCATAAGGGTAGCTTTTTATCCGTCGTGATTCATAAGGGTAGCTTTTTATCCGTCGTGGGTCTCCAATCCGGTGCTGGTCCCCAAGCCTAACGGCAAGTGGCGGACCTGTGTGGATTTTACAGACCTCAATAAAGCCTGCCCAAAGGACTGCTTCCCACTCCCAAGGATCGACCAGCTGGTCAATGCTACTGCAGGGCATGAGATCCTCTCATTCATGGATGCATATTCGGGCTATAACCAGATTAGCATGCATCCCCCTGATAAGGATCACACCAGCTTTCAGACCGATACGGGCTTGTATTGCTACAGAGTAATGCCCTTCGGACTGAAAAACGCAGGTGCGACTTACCAACGGCTAGTCAACCACATGTTCAAAGAGCAAATCGGTGTAAACATGGAGGTATATGTGGATGACATGCTGGTAAAGTCTAAGAAAGCAGAAGGGCATGTGAGGGATTTACAAGAGTGCTTTAATGTGTTAAACAAGTACCAAATGAAATTAAATCCCCTCAAGTGTTCCTTTGGAGTCGGATCAGGGAAGTTTCTGGGGTTTATCGTAAATTCGAGAGGAATCGAGGCCAACCCCGACAAGAGAAAGGCCTTGATCGACATGAAGTCGCCAGAAAGGATCAAAGATGTACAAAGTTTAACCGGGAGAATCGCAGCCCTAAGTAGATTCATTTCAAAATCAACAGACAAGTGCGTCCCATTCTTCAATCTACTTAGGGGAAATAAAAAGTTTGATTGGACAAAAGACTGCGAGCAAGCATTCCAGGCATTGAAAGCTCATATGGCACAGCCTCCCATCTTATCAAAGCCAATCGAAGGAGAAACTTTGTTTATTTATCTGGCGATTACTAAAGTTGTTGCCAGCGCGGTGCTAGTACGAGAGGAAGAAGGTGCACAAAAAGCGGCCTATTATGTCAGCAAGAGATTGATCGGGGCAGAACTGAGATATCCGCCAATCGAGAGGTTAGCATATTGCTTGATCCTGGCCTCTAGAAAGCTACGCCCCTACTTCCAAGCCCATCCTATCACAGTTCTAACTGATCAGCCCCTTCGGCAAGTCCTCCAAAAGCCCGAGGCGGCTGGGCGATTGTTAAAATGAGTAGTCGAGCTAGGGCAGTTCGACATAACCTATTCACCGCGAGCAGCAGTAAAGGGACAAGTCTTATCCGATCTTATTGTGGAGTTCACCGAACTCCCAGACAGTGAGCAGTGCGAACTACCTGAGGCGCCCGTGCCTCAAGACAAAACTCCTTCGTGGAAGCTATTCACGGATGGTTCGTCCAACGAATCCCACGCTGGAGCGGGAGTGATATTGATAACGCCGAAAGGGCATCGATTTCACTGCGCCATCAGGTTCGACTTCACTACATCAAATAATGAAGCAGAATACGAAGCACTCCTCGCTGGATTGAGAATGGCAAAGGATATGAGCATAAAGACGCTTGATATCTACAGTGATTCGCAGCTGGTAGTGAATCAGGTCTTAGGAGAATATCAAGTGCGAGGTTTGAAAATGGTAGCCTACTTAAATAAAACAAAGGACCTGCTAGCCCAGTTCACGAAGTACACCCTCCAGTAGATCCCGCGAGATCAGAATTCAAACGCGGACGCCTTAGCCAAACTCGCGAGCGCAAAGGATGCTGACACTTTGAACATTGTGCCAGTTGAAAGACTGAGTAAGCCGAGCATACAAGCAACTGAGTCCAGTATGGAGATTCGAATGGAGGATACATGGATGGCGCCTTACTTGAAGTATCTGACAAATGGTGCGCTGCCAACAGATAGGAACAAAGCCAGAACTCTACAAAGACGGGCTGCTAGGTACATACTGGTCGATGGTGTTATGTACCGAAGAGGATACTCGATGCCACTTCTCAGGTGCGTTACACCAGAAAAGGCTAAGGAGCTCATGAAGGAGGTGCATGAAGGCTTCTGCGGAGATCATGCTGGGGCGCAGAGTTTGGCAAAAAAGATTCTAAGGCAAGGCTACTTCTGGCCAACGATGAATGAGGATTCGATGGAGTATGTACGAAGATGTGATAAATGTCAAAGGTTCTCCAAGATTCCACGAGCAGCTCCAAATGAACTGAAGCAGATGCAGAGCCCATGGCCTTTTGCGGTATGGGGGATAGATTTGATTGGATCCCTGCCTACAAGGAAAGGCAGAGTAAAGTACGCGGTTGTGGCAGTTGATTACTTCACCAAATGGGCCGAAGCTGAACCACTCGCAACCATCGCGACCAAGAAAGTTCTTGATTTCGTCATCAAGAACATTGTATGCATATATGGTTTGCCCAGGAAGATAGTTTCAGACAACGGGACCCAATTTGACAGCGACTTATTCACTGATTTTTGCAAGAGGCATGGAGTTATTAAAAGCTTTTCTTCAGTTGCACACCCCCAAGCAAACGGGCAGGTCGAAGCCGTAAACAAGACTCTTAAGGACACCCTGAAGAAAAGACTTGAAGAAGCTAAAGGAGCATGGCCAGAACAGCTGCCTGAAGTCCTTTGGTCGTATAGAACGTCTCACCGAACAGCGACTGGACATCCTCCATTTTCCTTAGCCTATGGGTATGAGGCTATGTTCCCTGTTGAGTTAGATCCCCCCTCACATCGGCGTTTGACTTACCACCAGGATCAGAACAGCAAGCTAATGATGGAGTCCCTAGACTCAATCGATGAAATACGAGAGAAATCTCAACTCTAAGTTGCTGCATACCAGCAAAAAGTCGCCCGGTACTTTAACTCCAAAGTTAAAGAAAGAAAATTCAACGTCGGAGATTTGGTGCTACGACGAGTTTTCTTAAATACCCGCGACCCTACCGCTGGAGTGCTCGGACCCAATTGGGAAGGACCTTACCAAGTTGAAGATGTCCTTCATCCAGGCACCTACAAACTTGCACGCTTAAACAGAAATCTCGTTCCACGTTATTGGAATGGAGAACACCTGCGCAAGTATTATCAGTAAACAGCCCTTTTTAAAGGACTGGCTTGTATTAAATTTTTAATTTTTACAAGTTTTGCAACGAGGGTTAGCCACGTTGTATGGCTAACTGCGCGTATATGTAAGGTTCTATTATAGAATCACTCGTAAAGACATGTTTAGTCCATTTTTAATACGAGATTATAAGGGACTGTGCGCAGCCAGTCATTCTTGCTAACCTTTGTGAATTTACATTTACAAGTATTTGTTCATTACGTGTGTTGTTTTGTTGTACTACAAGTATCATTTTTCCGCACAAACAGGAATGTTCGAAAAGGCCATGGTTAGGGCAAGTGACCAAGGACCTAAAGCTCCTCGATCACTTGGGGGGCATATAAGGCACATCGATAGCAAAGCATACTCGCAAGGTATGTAAACACATGAACAAAATGAGTGAAATCATGCTACAGTACTTAGAGTATTTTTCAAAATTTATGTTTTGTTAAATCATGCCAAAGTACTATGCTAAGTTCGGTCATACGGACAAATGTTATAATAAATAAAAATATTATAGCATCAAGATTTAAGCTTTTACACCGCAAGCATCGCTGCTTGGATGTAACTGTTCGAATAAAAGAAAAAAATATTTGCTGCCCGTGCAGCAAAGTTTAAAAAGAAATTATTGTCTTTACATCACGACCCGTAGGCCGTGTGGCCAAAAAGAAAGAAAAAATAAATGAGAAAGTTTAAGAGGCATTTGGGGCCGGAGGGTCCTGGGCAGCATCCTGGTTGGTTGCGTCCTCGGCAACTTCTTCTTCTTCTACACCAACGATGCTTGGAGAAGCAGGGATCCTCAGTCTTGCCTCCTCTTCGGCCAGTTGAGAGGTGCAGCGAGCCAACTCAGCAGTCCTGACTTCCTCCGAAAGATAGCTAAAGTCGGCACCCTGATTATGTTTCCAGAAGTTGTAGAAACATTGGAGCGTCGTCCTCTTGTACTTTTCAAGATTTTTGGAGTTGTCAAGCTCCAGCTACTTCACCTTGCCTTCAAGAGTGACAATAGCCTCGTCCTTGGACTTGAGTGTCTCTCCCAGATGCTTGATCTCGCGAAGATGGGTTTGGTTGGACTCTTGATACTGCTGCCTCAACTTTACCGCGGCATCTTTTGCGACTTCAGCCTCTGACAGTTTGGTCACCGTAGCATCCCTCTCTCGAGCCAGTGCCTCCAACTCCTTGGCATGCCTGGCCTCTGCAGCCGAAAGCTCCTCTGCTGCCTTCACTTGATGCCTCTCAGTGGCCTTTGCCTTGGCCTGCTCGATGGAAGCCTGGATACGGGTACGAGCAGTGATAGCAGATAGCAAGGCCTGTGAACAAAGGAAAGAGTTAGAACCTGCCGTGAAGAATAAAAGACTAAGACTTAAAAAAGTGAAGAAATACCCACACTGGAGATTTCATTTAGGGCCCTGTTCAGAACCTGGTCGGCCCCCATGTTTTCAGCCTCGACCATTGTGTCTCTGACACGATCACCTTTGCCAATGCGGTCAAGGTGATCCCTAGCTGATCGAAGGGTACGGCTCATGAGTTTGGCCCCGAGAGCTTCTTCATGAGTAATTTCCTCTCTAGTGGGCGCAGCCGGAGGATTTGGTGGGGCAGGAGGAGTCTGCTTCTCAGTAGGAGCTGGTGGATGAGTTTGCCCCGTTGGCCCAGGAGTTTGCCCAGTTGGCGCGTCCTTGGGAAGGTCTTCTGTTCGACCCTTCTTGGCTGGAGGGCCTCGGTTGGATTCGCCAGTTCTCCTCTTGGATCTCCGCTGGAGTTGGGGAACCTCCTCTTCCTCCTCAGCCTGGTACATGTCAAAGATATTGGGAGTGGTCATATCTGCATGCAAGTAAACACAGGAAACTGATAAGAATAAGAGGCAGATGAAAATATATTATATGCAACAGAAGAAAGGCAACAAAGTGAATACCCGAGCTACAACTACTGGTCGCTACACTATTGACTCTATTAGTCATATACTCATTATCTGGCATGAAGAAGTCTGGCCCTAATTTTGGAGTATACGTAAAGTTGCCTTCCCCGTCAACAAAATGATAGGGAATTGGCAAACCATTTAAAAGTAAAATAGTGTTACCGTTCTCATCAGAGGACTCTCCCAAGTCTACAGCTGGCTCTTTGGCCTTTTGTTTCCCCTTGCCTTGGGGAGCAAAAGGCCTTTCTGCGGAAGGATTGCCCGTGGGCTCCCTAATAGTAATCCCCGTTGGCCTCCTCCTCCGAGGAGACGCAGGAGGTTGCTGCTCGGGAACCCCCTCGGCAGTGGCTTCGTCCACCATGGACCCTCTAGTTTCATGGCGAGGAGCCAGGAGGCCAGACCGCCTAAAGTTTTCTTCAGTCACCAGGATCTTGACGCTTTTTGCTGCGTCAGACATCCTGGCCAGAGTATTAGACCTCAACACCATGTCTGGTGTTGGGGTTGCACGTAACCAAGGGCCTGAAAAACAGATTATGGTTTAAGAAAAACTAAAGGAGACACCTTGAGTAAAAGTATCGACCAGTCAGAAACGGTGCTTACCTCCTCGTGCGAAGGTCAGGTTGTTGCTGGATATGTCCGGGGTAAGGAAGTACTCCTTATTATACTGCCCCACGTTCGAGATATGCGTAGTGTCACTCAGGAATGCTCGATTGGTTTCCTGGTGACAAAAATGGAAGAAACTCGTTCCGTGTTGTTGCGGGTTAGACTTGAGGTCAAAGAGATAGTTGACTTCGTGGGGTGAAGGTTCTGGCCATTTCTTAAGTTTAAACAGGATATAGAGTGCGGCCAGCATTCTATATCCGTTTGGAGTTATTTGGAAGGGGGCGACACCAAAATAATTGGCCACCCCCACAAAAAAGGGATGAAGAGGGAGATAAGCTCCCGCCTCAATATGATACCGAGACCAGGCGTTGTTGACACCTCTGGGGAGGTTAGCCCTCTGGTCTGCGGCAGGTTGTATAATGGAAACCCCTGCGAGGGGGAATCTCCTGAAGCAGTTAGGAATCATCCGAAGAGTTACTGAACTGGCTGGAGAAGTATACCACTCGACATCAGGCAGTAACTGATCGCGAGGGCTGGCCTGATTTGGATATTAGGGTCAAGAGCGAGATTTTCTCGACCGCTGGTCGAGGGAGCCCTTGCTTGTGAATCAGGCCGAGCAGGAGAATTTGGGTTGTTTTCAGACTCGGGTCTTTTCTTGCCTGAAGATTTGGAACGGGCCATTGGAAGAGAAGAATGGGGTCTGGAAGAGGATCGCGAAAAGGGGATCTCGTGGACACGGTCAGCTGGTTGATCTTCTCCCTCGAGCAGTTGGGCGAGAAGGTCGTCGTCAATAGGCCTTTCACCTCCCCAAAAATTTGGCATTAAAGTCTGCATACAGAAGAATGGGGAGGTGAGGATAGAAAACTTTTAAAAGCTTTTTAGAATAGCGCTGGTCGAGTATAAAAATTAAGTTTTTATACAACAGCATTCTAACAAAAGGCTAAATTTTTCTACACGAACAGTTTGAAAAACGGATCAAAGGGTGAAAGTAAAAAGTTTTTCTGAAAAAGCTTTTTCAACTCCCCTTAGGGCGGGAAAAATTTATTTTTCAACTAGCCTAAAGATCGAATTTTTACTTCGATTTTACGTCCTAAAAAGCATGATCCAGGATTTTAAACTAACTCGTAACCCTATTTCGCCTACAAAATATTCTGTTTACAAGCGTCTCAAACCAGAAGCAGATAAACTCAAACAGTACACAGTCAGAAGCATGCATCACAAAAAATTAGAAGCGTGGGAACTCGAAAACTTACCAAGAAAAGTGATCGTGAAGATGGAAGAAGGGTCTTCAGAGGTCAAGAAGCTCTCGAATGGGGTCCTGAAAGTGCAGACGGAACGGTCTTCAGGAACGATAAAGGCTCTGGATTTTAGGTTTTCTTGTGGAGACAATGGAGTGCGTAAAAAGAATATAAAGGCTTCGAAGGTCTTTTATAAGTTTGTCTCTGATAGTAAAAAGTGTAATCATTAGTTTCCTTGTTCAAAGTATGGGGAAGCGGGAACGCCGTCGAAATATTTTCTCGGGAACCGAAAGGACGTGTTATGACAGAGGTAGGTTGCTTTTTTCAAGAACACACGAAGGGTTCTGACACGTCAGGCGGGGTTACCGAAGAGTCGCTTGTTCAAAAGTTTATTTACTGCTCGTGATAAATAAACTTGGGGGGGAAAATGTTATCCGTAAAATTAACATTGGTGACGTGGCAGGTGATCCCTGGATACGTGGCTGACACCTGGAAACGTTCTGCTAGAGTATCGACCAGAGGACACATTAGAAGCAGTGCAAGCCTGTCTTACCTGCGACCAATCTGGTCGATAGTTCCGTGTACAAGGCGACATTAATGGGAAGATCTTTATGAATCCCGAATTTATCTCACACAATCTCCTGAGTATCCGATTATTCAGGAAAGAATATCTGTAACAATCTTTTGTAATCCCCCTTGAGCCTATAAATAGCAAGAGATAGCTCAAGGGAGGGGACTTTTTGGCTTTTGGAACCGGGAGAGATTATAGTAATTATCCTAGGAATATTGTATTGTTCTTCAGAAAGTGGTGAAACTCATTGAACCCTAGTTCTTTGATCACTCTTCTGGTTTTTATATCAATATCATTCTAAGTGGACGTAGGTCATTACCAGATCCTGGGGCCGAACCACTATAAAATACTGTGTCTTATTTACTTTTGTCATTACGTTCTTCTCATCTCTTTCATTCATATCAAGCATATTCTGACTCCGTTTCAGTTGGCGAAATCGTGGGTCAACAATATCCACAGTATGCATCCATGAATGAGAGAATCTTGTGCCTTGCAGTGACATCGACCAGTTGGTCGATCCTAGGGAGAGGGAAACAATCTTTAGGGCAGGCTTTATTAAGGTTTGTGAAATCCATGCATGTTCGCCATTTTCCATTCGGCTTGGGAACTAGCACTGGATTAGAGACCCATGATGGATAAAACGCTACCCTGATGAATCCATTGTCCTTTAGCTTCTTGACTTCTTCTTTTAGAGCCTTTGATCTATCTTTGTCGAGCAGCCTCCTTTTATGTTGTACGGGTGGAAAACTTTTGTCTATGTTCAGGACATGGCTAATGACTGCAGGGTCTATCCCCACCATGTCTTTGTGCAACCACGCAAGGACTTCCTAGTTTTTCTTCAAAAATTCCACCAGTGCTTGTTTCGTTCTTGTCTCTAAGTTTTTACCAACTTTCACAACCCTGGTCGGATTTTCTTCATTGAGTTTGACCTCTTCAAGGTCCTCGATGGGTCCTGTCTCTTCATCAAAATCCCGAAAGCGAGGATCTAAATCTCTATCCTTACTTTGGGCAACGCCCTATTTGGTGACATCATCACCTGATTGGGCTTGTACATCAGTCGCCATTTGCAACTCTTTTCCGACGACTTCCCTCGATACACCCTTCTTTGCCTTAGTTATCGAGGCATTGTAGCACTCCCTCATTTCCCGTTGATTTCCCAACACGCATCCCATCCCTACGTCGGTTGGGAATTTCATGGCTAGGTGACATATTGAGGTAACGGCTCGTAGGTCGACCAAAATTGGCCTCCCAATTATAGCATTATATGCTGAAGGACAATCAACTACTATGAAAGTAGTGAGTAATGTCCTGTTTGCAGGTGCAGTACCTATTGTAACTGGAAGCCTGATCGACCTAGTTGAAGCGTGCCCTTCGCTAGAAAAACCATAAATGGTTTGGTTGCATGATTCCAAATCCTTGACTGACAATTTCATTCTTTCCAATGAAGACTTGTATAGGATGTTGACTGAGCTTCCAGTGTCAACTAACACCCGCTTAACCATCATGTTGGCAATTTGCACATCAATGACCAGTGGATCGGAGTGGGGGAATCGTATGTGCTGGGCATCATCTTCAGAGAAGGTTATCAATTCCTCCTCTGTTTGACCCTTCTTTGGTGCTCGATCCTCCACACTTATCATCTCGATGTCATGGTCGTGGCGTAGGGTTCGAGCGTATCGTTCCCTTGCCTTCCCACTATCCCCTGCAAGGTGTGGGCCACCACAGATGGTGAGTAATGTGCCTACCACAGGAGCTGGCTGTAAAAGTGGTGAGCGTTGGCGTGCAGACGCCTGCTCGTTGCCACTTTTAGCCTCTCGTTGAGACCCTCCTACAACCCGCACATATCTCCTTAGATGTCCCTGCCTGATCAGGAACTCAATCTCGTCCTTCAACTGGTTGCACTCATTTGTGTCATGTCCGTAGTCATTGTGAAAATGACAGAATTTCATTTTATCTCTCTTGGAGATATCCTTCCTTATAGGTGCGGGTTGCTTATAAGGAACATTAAAGTTGGTCGCCTGGTAGACCTCTGCTCGAATTTCGACAAGGGCCATATAGTTGGTGAATCTTGGCTCATATGTATTGCCTTTGGGGCGTTTATTCTCGATTGTTGACGGCTCATTATTTGCCTGTTTTTCACCATTCCTGCCATTTCCGTTCCCGTTGCCCTTGCCGTTGCCATTGTGTTTATCCGACCCGTTGGCGACCTTGGCGGGTTCTTCTTTTGGTCCCTTGCCCTTCATGGGCGATTTCCCCTTGTTGGCAATCACGTCCTCGAGATTGATATATCGATCAAATCGATCCAAAAAGTCCTGGGTACTCCTTACCCCATTTTTCCTCAGGTTTCTCCAGAGAGGGGAATGACGCCTAACCCCAACAGTTAGGGCCATCATCTTTCCTTCATCGCCCACTGTATTGGCTCCAGCCGCTACTCGCATAAAGCGCTGGACATATTCCTCCAAGGGCTCTCCCTCCTTCTGGTGTATCTTGACCAGCTGGTTTGCCTCAGTGGGGTGTACACAACCCGCATAGAATTGTCCGTAAAATGCCTTCACGAACATCTCCCAGGATAGTATGCTAGCAGGAGGGAACTTACAGAACAACTCCTGGGCAATGCCAGACAGTGTTGTGGGGAAGATTCTGCAGCGGGCATCGTCTGACACTTTCTGTATGTCCATTTGTATCTCAAATTTGTTGACATGAGATACTGGGTCTCCATACCCATCAAAGTTTGGCAATATTGGCATTTTGAATTTACTGGGGGTTTCTGCCACAACAATCCTTTGCACAAATGGAGTTCCTCTCCTCCGATTGTACTCTACGTGGGATGCTCGACTCCTGACCAGCTACTGTACTGCTTGGTTCAGGGCATCAATTTGTGCCTGAACTGCGTCTGGGATCGCTGAGGTGACTGGCGACGGGGGAGCGTACTCATCATGCCTCTCGCGACGGTCGTTGAGCACGTCCCTCAAATCTTCATCTCTGTGCCTCTACTCGCTAACTCCTAGCCCATCAAAGACATTGTTTTGCCGGGGCTCCCCCCAGCGTTATGACTTGTCGGCTTATTTTCTCTAGGTGGACGGTTTCCATCTCCACCTCTTTAATCATTCCTCTGACCAGCATTTCCCTTACCAAAATCGGCCTCATTATAGTCATGGCCGTCTCTAAACTGTGGCCGACTATGGTGTGATCGGCTGCTCACGCTGTTTCTTCCCTGGGTTGGCATCTCCCGAGCGTCAGGGGGAGGCCTGCGCCGGTCGTTGGGTCCCCGTGCATTATTATGCTATGGGGGGACCCTGACCGCAAATTTTGACTCGTTGTGCCTTCGGTTGGCAAAAGGACGCTGCCCCTTACTCTGTGGATTTGGCTCTTTGTCCCCTGGACGTCTAGGGCTGCGGGGTGGCTGCCCAACCCTATTCTGCCTCTAGCACTGGGGATTTCCTCGACCAGCTTGAGATGGAAGCTGTTGCTCAGGATCCCAAACTGGGACATCATCCTAAGCCATAGGTGGCTGCTCCGGCCTCTGGGGGCTTAGTGGCTGGAGCGGAGGACTTGGATTGGGAGCCCGCTGTGGTGGCCCACTCGGTGGCTGATTAGGTTGAGAGGCCGGCACAGCCTGCCCGCGAACCAACTGAATGGCTGCTTCAAGAGCGGCCATGGCTTCCCTCTGCCGACAGTCCATTTCTGTCTGCCACTCATTCAGTTCGTAGCACTGACGCTCAATCTTTCTCTGCTGCAGTGCCATTGTCTCCGCCGCATTCTCCTGATTGGCCCTCACATTGGCCAACTCATCCTGCAACACCCCCAGTGTTTCCCTCAGCGTTTTCGTATCCAATCCCTCCTCTTCGAACTCCAAATGTGGTTCATTCTCCGCCACATTTGGAGGAGGAGGTTGAGATGATGCAGCGCCAGCGACCTGTCCAGCTTTCTTGGATGTCTTTGCCATTTGATCTCCTTAAAACTTCTTAATCAAGCTCTCAACGAAGGCACCTGAATGTTGACCCTCGATTTGGCCAACGATACGGAGTCATAAATATGACAAGAAATGAGATCAGAATGGAATCAAATGGTAAAGAAATGACACGGATGATTTATAGTGGTTCGGCCCCAATGAATGGTAATGACCTACGTCCACTTAGAGCTATTATTGACGTTGAATCCCAATGTCATGATCAAAGAACTAGGGTTCTTGAGTTTCACAAGCCTTAGGAGAATAACAACTGTTTGGAGGATAATCGCACTCTACGCTCTTTCTCTCAGTATCCAGAAAAAAGGTTCAAAAAAAAAAGTCCCTTCCTTGAGCCCTCTCATGCATATTTATAGGCTTAAGGGGGGTTACATGGGCCAATGAGCCTTAATTATCCCAAATCTCAGCGTATCAAGGCAATAAAGAGGAAATAATAATTGTAATTATTACAAGATTACATATCTTTTAAGGAAATAAACCAAAGCGTGCGACCAGTCTGGTCGTATCTAATCGTGAGGTTTGATGAAGCAGCAGGGAGCTCGTTAATAGACAAAAAGCACCTCTTCATAATGACGCTGCCATGTGTCAACCATGTGTGAGAAATTCTTGCCACGTCATCAGCAATCAGTTTTGGGTAAACAAATGTGATTATATGCGTGATTAGGGCTCGATCCTGTTAAGGAACATGGTCATTACTATGTGTGTGTGTTTAATTGACTGAGATATACGATTAATAAGTATTTTACGTGATTAGGGCTCGGCCTCGTTAAGGAACATGGTTATTATTGTGTTTGTATTTAACTGGCTAAGATATATTATTAATATATATGCATAATTGTATTATTTGAAGTATGCTTATCTGTATCTAGTTATCTATATCTGGTTGTCTGAAATCTGGTTAAGGCATTGACTTATTAGTCAAGGAAGGCAATAGCGCGATTTCACTGGTCAAGAGGCTTAGGCCTAATTAGGGACGTACTATTACGTTGATCAACCCTATGGTAAATTGGAAAAACAAAGCGCTTGGCTAGCTTTATGGCTAGTTACTCAGAGCTAGGGAAAGCACACAGTGTATTAGCAAGTCTGACACTATTTAAAGCACACAGTGTAATGGTCCTGGATTATGAGGACATTACATAATCCATCTCCTAGAATTACCAACTCCCAAGTACGAAATAAGGTCCCTAACCCCACAACACATAGGTCACAAGGCTTACACAATCTATCAATCACTCTACTAGAAACAAACAAATGTGTAGAACCAGAATCGATCAATACAATATATGTAGAGCCAGTGCTAGAAATCTGACCTCTCACTACTGAGGGACTACCCTCGACCTCTGACTGGGTCAGTGTGAACACTCGGGCTAGAGTCAAACTGTCGCCCTTCTTATGTTCCTCTTTTTTCAGTTGCAGAAAATCTCTATGGAAATGTCCCACTACCCCGAAAAGAAAGCATGCCGACCCCAAATCAACTAGGCAGTTCACATACAACATCAACGGGTCTAAAACACTCCCAATAACACCCTAGAACTAAAATTCACAACCTAGAGTCTAAACTCAAAGAACCCACCATGAACACCATTAAAGGAGAGAAGAATAAAAGAATTACCTCAGAATCTGAAAATCCGAGATTGAATGGTGGTTTTTCATCTCACTGCACCTTTTAATTCTCACCAAAGATTGCTTATAGGCTTGATGTTCTAGGAAGAATTTTTCAAAATCTCAAAGTGAGCAAATGAGAAGGAGATAGAGAGATGGATAGAGTACGGGAAAAATAAGTAAGGGAAGGCTTCAGACTTTACTAAGTCTTTAACTATATTAATGGCAATAGACCATTTTGCCCCGACCTTAGTCAAACCTCAAAGCTAACTCCCAAGGATGTTTTGGTCATTCGACACCAATTCCCAATAAACCTCATATCACTTAAAATTTCCAAATAATCCACTAATCCTTCAAATACTAATATCTTTCTCACATATATATATATATACTATATCCCAATAATTCTCGTTAATTCACCAAATTACCAAAATACCCCTAGGCTCACCCTGAGTCGGGTGTTTTTTCCCCGTTGTGACTTTTCCGCTACCTTGTTCAAAAGGATTGACTCGTGTCGAATATCTCACATTTATCCACATAATAATGTGCTCTCAAACATATAACATATATAATTACAATTATGCCCCCAACGGGTTAAAATTACGAAAATGCCCAATTTTAACAAAAGCGGATCTTTAAGCACATTTAATACACTTAAAAATGCAAAGGAAATCATATCATTTCATAACTCATATATCTCATATAATCACGTATAGATATTCAATAAAATCACATAATATCACATGGAGTTCCAATTATGCCCTCCCGACAAACTAATCCAGACACTAAACCTTATTAGGAATTTTGGGACATTACAACTTTAGCAATTGTTTGCTCCCAAACTCCTTTGTACTCCATTCCTTAGTTTTTCCTTTGACATATTTCAATTTTTCCATGAACTTATACCCCGGCCAACTTTAAACTAGAGCATTTTTCCACCATTTTCCAAATTCACACTTAAAAGACCTTTGTTCTAGCCACATGTTATCAAAACAAAAGGGGCACGGGTCCCAAGATGGTGGGTTGGAGTCCAAAATAATCGGGCTATAATGGGATACAACCATGACATGGAAATCCTACCTAATGTAGGAGAATAACTCGCTCCACTTGGTAGTGAAAAGAAATCTATCCAATCTACAACAAATAGGATTTTGTCTGAAATTTGACCATGTGTATTGACCATTATTCAACTTAGGGATAATTAATCTTAGTTCCTTTATTATCCCATCAAACAATTTCATTCTTGTAGTACTAGAATTGATATTCACTTTGTCCCGCACACTTCTAACAATGTTAAAATCTCCCCACAAACATCAGTTTTCTCCACATATAGCACTCAAGCCAGCCATCTCGTCCCAAAATGTTGGTCTCTAACTATATGTACTTGGACGTACACTCTTAAAAACCACCATGGAACCTTCCCTTCTGTCTCTATCAATATTGAAATTCTAAGATCTCCCTTTAGCGAGTCCAGTACGTTAATGGCTCCGATGTCGTAAGATATTAGGGGGCATTTGTTTTGTTATGTCATTATGAAGGGTTTCTCGATTGGTATCAGCCGAGTGATTTGTATGAGCATTTGTGATATTTTCCGGTTAACTACTAAGGGAGGTTTACGTCATGGATCCTTGATAACAGTTTTATGTGAGACATGGGATGTATCGATTCTTGATAGTGATGTTCTTAGCAAAGAGATGGCTCTAATCACTATCCCCAAGGTTTTAAACTTTACATCCCCATCACTCACACCTCCACCAACTATGCCAAGAAAAAAGCATTTGCGTCGTAATGTGATGATGTAGAAGATGATGAAGAGGAAGAGGATGCTGGAATTGGAGTTGAGGAGTGGGCCTGGCTACATGGACCACCAACTTTAGCCATTGGTGGTCTCATAGACCCTAATGTGCAAGCATCACATGATCGGTTGGATTATATAATCAAGCAAAATCAGTACATGATTCAGTCGCATCAAGGCATGAGTTTGCAAATGAATCAATAGACGGGGTAGTAGCATGATTATGAGGTTTATCAGGTGGACCAACTCAATGCTATGGTTTACCGATGGTCCATGAATGAAGAGGACTAGCGGTACTTTTCTCATCCACCTCCGTTTTCTCCTTACCAACCACCTCCCCCGCCTTTACACTTTTGAGTAATGGTGTTTTTTAAGTAAGTCTTCTTCAGTGTGCTTTAATTTTAAACATTGGGGAAAATGTTTGTATTAAATTTGGGGGAGAGTTACTTTTGTGTTGTATATATTAAGTTGTTTGTGTTGTTCTTAGTGTTGCATGTGTTGTCGTTGTGTTTTATTTTGTGTGAGTTTAGGAAGTTTGGAGTTGTTTTTTTTTTTAAATCAAGTTAACAAAGATAATCCGATGAGAATGAATTGAGTGAAGTGTTTGTATAATTGGATGAAAAATTTAAGCCATTTAAATTTGTGTGCTTGATCGGAGTGTTTCTTTGGTTTACTTGGGTCCACTTAACTATCTAAGAGCTTGATCATGAATTTTAAATAAATATCGTGTGGTTTGGAAATTCTTATGCTTGCTGAATTTGTTGAGAAAAATTATATAAATATTCTAGAACTTTCTTGCTTGTTGCTTGAGACAAATCCTAGATTATGCATGCTTAGGAAGATGATTTAGGCAATTCTTTGGAACGTTTGAGCTTTCCATGCCAACCTTTATTAATTAATCCATAGTTACCCATTTTGAGCTTAATGAGATTCTTTTTATTGTGTGACACCAATGTTGAGCCTATTTGAACCCTTTAAAATTACATATCCTTTGAATGTACCATGAGCATATACAAATGATTTGGGGGATTGGTTCGTAATGGGGTATGCATTTTGAAAGGCTTGTCAATAGAAAATTATGCAGATTGAGAGACAAAGAAAAAAATATGTAAAATGAACTACACTTCAATTGAAAATACAAATAAACAAGTTTGGGGGAGTGTAGTATCATTAGAAAAAAAATGAAATGAAAAAAATAAGAACAGAAAAAAAATCATGTTTATGAATTTTCTCTCAAAACAAGAAAGAATGGGAAAGTTGGGAATGTTTTTGGGTTTGTAAGTTTATTATAAGATTGGTTTGTTTGGTTTGTGTGCTTATGGTAATTTTGAGCCTAAAATGACATTTCATCTACCTTTACTTGATCCATTCACTATAATCTTTAAAAGTCCTCTTGATTCTTGAGCATGTATTGTCTATATTAGTGGAGAGTGGTAAGTAATGCAAGGATATGATATGATTAAATTGGTTGTGTGATATGAATTTATTGCGTATAAAGTAATTCAAATGCAAGTTGTTTATTAATCATGATAAAGAAAGCTTATATTTTTTTATGGACCTAAGCGAGTGAGAGAAGCATCTAGATTGAAATTCTGGATAAAAGTATTGGCTGAATGTTTCTGAATATTATATAAGCATGTTTTTCATAAATTTTTAGGCTTGATTATTTGTTGTTATCTTGATTCAAGTGTTTGATGCGTGTTCTTAGGTTTTTAATTATATGTGAGTCTTCTTTTGTGTTTTGTGCTCTTTACTCGAGGGCGAGTAAATGTTAAGCTTGGGGGAGTTTGATAAGTCTTTTTTAGTACTGTTTTGAAGTAGGTTTTAAGGCTGTGTTTTTAATCTTGTAAGTTTTTTTGGTGCCTAATTATGCTTGTTCTTTTTGTGTTTTCAGGTTTCAGTGATGAGTAAAGGGTTGGTGTAGATGTGTTGTACCTAAGGGCTAATTCGAAGATAAATGGCGTATTTCTTGCGTTAAATGGTGGTTGGTCGTGTTTGGGCACTTTAGAAGAGATTGAGGGTCGAAAGGAAGTTTAAAATGGTGATTTTTATGATGGAGCTATTTTGATCCGCGACTCTTGAAGGTGAGTCGCGTCACTGGCTTAGTCGAAAAGGTTGTTATACCTATGGATTTTGAGACGCAATGCTTCAATCATGAGCCATGACAGTATCATTTTGAGTTGCGGTGCAAGAATGCTGGGTCGAGGCACCATCGAGGTCAGAGGCTCCTCAAATGGGGCTATCATGCTAGGGTCGCGGTGCATGAATGTTGAGACGCAGCGCTTGTGTCCGTACGTGTTTTGAGAATTAGGGTGAAAGTGTTTTAAAAGAACGTTTTGGTGAAAGAGAAGAGAGAGACAGAAAACAAGGAAGGAGGCAAGAGGCTTCGGGGAAAAAGCTTGGATTGGATTTCATTGTTCTTTTCTTTTTCTTAATCTTTGTTTTATGTTTTTTTCCTACTTTGTGAATTTTACAATCATATTGCTGAACTAATTTCATTTCTAGGATTTTTCATTTAAATCACTTGAACTTATATTATGATCTAATGCAAGTTTATTCTCTTTCTCCTTTCTTAAGATCTTTTCAATTTCTGCTTATTGTATGAGAATTGATTGGCCATCATTTTTTATAAAATCTATGAGTTGAATCATAATTTTAGAAGTGAGGTTTAGACATGCTCTCATTGAATTTAAACAAAATTAATCTTGAACGAGAGTATGAAGATTGTTTGTGTAGATTTTAAGTTGTTGATGTTCATGGAAATATAGAAACTTCCCAATTAGCTTGAAATTTATAATTTCATAATAGAATTATAAACTCTTTCTGTCAACTTGCTTTCTTAATATGGAGAAGAATTGTTAATTATGCATTAGTAATTGATACAATGGATAGTTGCTGAAATGAAATTTCCTAATGATGGACCCAAAACGGGTATGTTTAAAAATTTATATATCGCAAGCGCACGAGTCGTCCATATAGAATAGTGATCGTGTAAGCAAGGATGTCGAACCCAAAGGAGTTGTCTAAAATCGAAAATGAAACTATTTTAAATCAAAAGTAATAAATTCTAACCTAGTTCCAAAGATTGATGAGTTTTAATATTATGAACATAAAATAAAAGATTGACAAATAAAGCTATTTAAGAGAATGAAAATGAACCAATAATGATTTGACAATAAGTGTTAAAAGAAAAGATTATTAAGATACTAGAATCCACAAAATGTAAGTTTAATAATATTTATTAGTATATTGATTCCCAAGTTTTAGTGATAGTTAAAATAATTTAAACTATCCTTTTCCAAAAATATTTATAATTTTAAACATAAATTTCTTATAAAAAGATAGGATTTTTCTTCACTTTTCAAAATTATAATTTCAAAGCATTTAGTGTAAATCAATCTAATGAAATAACAAATAAATCAATGAACATTATTTATAAGGCAAAACATAATATTTTTGTTCTAAGCATGGATGTGTACAATTTAATGACACATCTTACACAAAGAATATTATGTTTATGCACTAATGAAGAACAAAGTGTAAATATGTTCTAACAATCTAAAATACAAGATATTTAAGATGAAAGAAATAGAAGAAAAATCCATAAACTTTGTTGTATTACAAGGGAAATCAACATACAACATAAATATTACCTAGTTACAAGTTGCTTCATCATGATCTTAATAATCTTATGAAAAAGATTAGAAGCACATAACTAGAGTAGAAATTACAAAATAAATGACATACATACTTGCAAAATGCTCTTGAAAAACCCAAATGGAAGAGAGAATGGTAGAGAGAAAATGAGAGAAAAAGATGGTAACCAAAACATTAAGCACCCCAAAATGGTCTTCAAAACCCTTATTTATAGCCAAAATGAGATTATTAAAATAATCAATTTAAATTAAGTAAATTGATTAAATTAATAATAATATGGTAAATAGGGGTAAATTGTAGGAGTGATGATGATTTTGGGGTGAAAAGTGTGTAGAAAATGGGTAAAAATGTGGCATTTTTGTCATAGAGGACAAAATGCAATTTTATGGGCTCAAGAGGCTGTACGGCAGAGAGTTGGAGGCTGTTTTGGCAGCTGAAAGCTTCGTGGGCCTGGAGCTTGGGCCGAATGGCTGGGCAGGCTTGTGGAGGCTGGCCCACGTTGGGGAGAAGTGTGGACACTGGGCAGCTTGTGGAATGATTTGTGACTTGGTGGAAGTCATATATGTTGAAGGAGGAAGCTTGGAGGAGTCACGTTGGGAGGAGGCATGGGCCTTGGAGTGGGCCTGGTGAGGAGAAAGGTTGAGATGCTTTCAAAAATGCCATTATTAAAAAAATGCCACTCTTAATCTTTAGTTTTCTTGCTTTTCAAGAGCAAAAATACACCAAAATCCCTAACAAAAAAAAACATAAATTAAATCAAATTCAAATATTTTCAACTATAAAATAAATCATATTAGTTCATTGAAAATATTAATTAAGACTTAATTTAGTTGAACATTTAGTTTCACTAAAACAACATTTTTTTTTTACCTCAAACTAAACAACATTAATTCAAATAATTAACTACAATATTTTACAACAAAATAACTATAAAAACACACAAAATTATATAAAATCAAAATAAGACTAATAAATTTAAAATTACTTAAAAACTTAATAAGTTAATTAAAAACTCAAGAACTAAGCAACAATTAGCATATAAAATATGGTAAAATAACTCTAATTTGTAGAGTTATCACACCCCCAAACTTAAAGTTTTGCTAGTCCTTAAGCAAAAGAAAAATTAAAATACACATATCTATATATATATATATATATTATTGGTGATATAAAAATGATTTTCTCAAAAATTGCACAATGAAAATAAATCTCAGAAATTATTATGAATAAAATTTAAGCTTATGTAATTAATTAAATTGTCAATTTTGCTTTTAGAAAATAGGTTTTCATTAAAATTATTTTTCACTTAAACTTATAGGAAATAAGAATGTTTTTGTTATGAAAAATGTAACTTTTGTTACAAGCAAAATTGACCCTATAATTAAAAACAAAGCTTAAAAATTATTCATATTTTTAAGAGAATTAAATTCAAACTCAATCAGGATTTTTATCATTGAAAATTAAAAATATCACCAAATATGTTTTTTTTTTTTAAATATATAATTTTTTTTTTTTAATTTTTTATGAAAATGAACAAATTAAAAAAAAATTACAAAACAACAACATATAAATAATTTTTTTTTTTTTTCAAACAAACATGACTAACTTAGATAAAACACAAAACATTAAAATTAATACAAAGCAAACATAAATAACACAAAGCAAACATAAATAACACAAAACAAACACAATAAAACTTGATACCCCCAAACTTAATTTAAGCATTGTCCTCAATGTGTCAAAATAGAAATATAAATTAAATTGAGAAGAGTGTAAAGTTTAGAATGGTCGTACCTTGATATTGTGCATTGCGAAGAGAGAACAAGATACAACGAACAAAAATTAAATCGCACATAAAACAATAATACAAATAAAACACAAGTTGTCAAGATCAAATAGGACTCAAAGAGCATGGTAAACAGGGTCCTCAAGGAGTATCTCATCCACTTCATCAGTTTTTAATTCTAAAAATGGTTTTAATTTTTGTCCATTAACTTTAAATATATCACCATTTTTAGGATTTTCAATTTCAATAGCTCCATGTGGAAAAACAATACGAACAATGTAAGGACCGGACCACCTAGAGCGTAATTTTCCCGGGAATAAATGCAAACGAGAGTTGTATAAAAGGACTTTCTGACCTGGATAAAAATATTTTCTCAAAATATTTTTATCATGGTAAAATTTCATGCGATCCTTATACTTTTTTGAATAGTCATATGCATCATTCCTAATTTCGTCTAGTTCATTTAGTTGAAGTTTTCGTTTTTCACCTGCCTTGTCTAAAGAAAAGTTTAACTGCTTAATTGCCCAAAAGGCTCTATGTTCTAACTCAACAGGTAAATGGCACGCCTTCCCATACACAAGTCTGTAGGGTGACATGCCAATGGGCGTTTTGTACACGGTACGATACGCCCATAATGCATCAGTGAGTCTTAAGGACCAATCTTTCCTAGTTGGATTCACAGTTTTTTCTAAAATGTGCTTAACTTCCCTGTTTACCGAGTTTTTCGGAAACGAATACAAACAGAATAATAAAAAGATAAGAACTGTAGAAGTACTGAAAAGTAACTAAACAAACAGTGTTTTTACGTGGTTCAGGCGTTAACAAGCCCTAGTCCACGAGTCGATGTTATTATACTTGGAAAGGATTACAGTAAGATGGCTGGTGTACAAGAACTTCACACACTCACAATGTTTCTCTCAGGTTCTCTTGAAGAAGATGAAGCTAGAGAGATTTTAGTAGAGTTCTTGCTATGTGATTTGTTGGCCGTCCCCCTTCTTGTAAAATGAAGGGGTCTTTATAGCTAGGGTTTCGGATTAGGGTTTTTCTCTACGTACATGAGTCTTAATTACACCAGCCATAAATAGGGGATACAATTACTGTAGTAGCATGGCTACAAGACTCTATGTGGGTATATTTACGTGAAAGTATGGGGAACACACAAAGTCAGCCGTCTTTTCCAAGTTGTCAGCGGAACAGTAGGCGAAAAGGTACCCTTAGGCGTGTTGGGATGTGTGCGGCTTTGACCTGTCGGGCGTGTCAGTCGGGATCCTGTGTCAAGTGGATATCATTCCAAATATGCCTCCTCCATGACTCAACCGTTTGGTTTTGTTCCGTGCGAGGCACGGAACTGTTTCCGCGAAGACCACTTGAAGAGCTTCTCCGAAGAATACCCCTTCGGGAGTCCGAGAGGGTTGATGAGCCTCCGCGTCATGTTTGCTTGGAAGAGTAATCCGGACACTAAACGGGAGAGGCGAATCTTTTCTGTCCATCCGCGAGCTCTGGTCACCTACCGTGAAAGACATTGGTAATTCTGCTTCCCCGAGGGTATCAATCTAAACGCTATCCGGAAATCTGGATAACATTTACCCCCCAAGGTCACGGAGCTTTGAGAGGTCCGGGGGCTTGTACATTCCTTCGGGTATTTCGGTTCCTTAGATTAGGCGAGGGGCCACCTTCTGTGTTCCCGGAAGGGTTCCTTTTTCCTGCCTGAACGTTAGTATGAAAAAGAAAGGGAATTTCTTCTGTTTGAACTCAAGTACTCAAGTGCGGCAAGAACCACGCGTCATGCTGGGGATGGTTCTGCGACCAAGACGTGTGCGTGAGGCGACTGGTTGAGTATGCGTGCGTCAGTCATCTGAGTAATGATTTGACGGTTTTTAATGGTACTCCAGGCCCGAGGTGGTATAATGATGGGAAATAAATACTTTATTCCCATCCGAGGAGTCATAAATAGGATCGTCGCTTCATCTCCAGCCGTTGGATCCGATGCACACGGAATGGGAAGATCGGGACCGTCCGTTTGAGGAATTCGAAACGACTTCTTCCCTGCTATAAAAACGAGGGAAAGGACCTTTCGTCCTCTTTACGCTTTCAAATTCTCTATCTTTCGGATTTTCAGATTTCCAAACCTTCGAACTCTCAGGCTTCCAAGCTCCCGTTCCTTCGAACTTGCCACTTCTTTTGGTAAAGGAACTGGAAACTTTTCTTTTGATTTGGCAGTGGGTTTATTCGCCGAAGTTCCTGGTTTGAATCGCTGTTCGTCTTTGCAGCTTTTACTTCTCGCGATCGTGCTGTGCAGTGATCCGGTTACTCCTTCAACCTCCAACTACCCGAATACCAGTAAGTATTTCTACTTTGCTCTTTCCTCCCAAACCTTAGGTTGTTGGTAGTTGTTAGAGTTGGGGTTTCTGCCATTGTCGCTTATGTGCATGCGTGAATAGGGCTTTGGTAGGCATGTGATTGATGTGAGTCGATAAGTAGCCTTTTTTGCATGCTTTGACGATTTGCGTTTGGAAAGCCGTCCCTTGTTTTGCTGTTTTAGGGCATAAGCATGAACGCCTTTAGGGTGTCTTTCTCTGGAAAAACACTTCTTTTGGTGGGCTTAGGCTCGGAGTCTGAGTGTGGTTCCTTGCTGCCCTTCGGGTGGCATGGTGCCAAACCCTCGGTAAGCTCGGTGGGAGCCTCTCCAAGCAGTTTTCGGGGAGGGTCTCCCCGACGCCTTTGATACCACTAGGGTATGACAAGGGTGCTGACTGCTTAGAGTGTTTTCTTCTTTGTTTCTTTTGTTCAGTGACGAACATCTCAAAAGAACAACTCCTCGCTGTGGTGGAGGCTGATTCTGCCCAGGAGAAGGGTTCCCCTGTCGCTGGCGCAAAGGGGAAAGGAAAGGCAAAAGTGGTCGCGGCTAGCCCACCGACTTCCAATAGTTCAATCTGGGAGATGGACCAGAAGCCGAACCTTTTCAGGAATTATGGCATGCTGGAGCTGTATTCCTCCGAGGCAGGCCTAAAGAACATCCCAGGTCTGATGTGGCACCGTCTGTCGGTGCTGGGCGAGTCGGCTAGCCAGAGTCACGAGGGCTTTGGTGCCTGGAGCTGGGCACACATAGTGTGTGGGGCGCACTTGCCCCTAAGAAGTTACTTTGCCAATTTCTGTGTGAAGGCGGGGATTGCCCCTTTTCAGTTGATTCCTCCCAGCTACAAGCTCCTAGCGGGGTGGTTCATCTTTTGCAAGTCCCGGAAACTGGAAGCTCCTACCCCGGAGGAGGTGCTGTACTTCTACGGGTTGAAATCTCAGCCTATGAGGGGTCATTCAGACAAGGTGGGGTTTTACAGGCTGGAAAGGCACCCGGACGTGATGTGTCCCACCTGTCATACCGCGAGGGTTCCAGACCTCCGGGAGTACTGGTTCCTGACGACTGGCTTCCCGCTAAAGAGGGTGCCAGCCCTATCTTTGGACTTCAAAATCCCTGGTAAGTGTTCCTTCCTCTCCTTTTCAACTTTGTTTCTTTGCGTTTGATTTGCCTTTTGGGAGGATCTCTAATGCTTGTATTTGAATTTTGCAGAAGTCGTTCCGCGGACACCTCGCTGTGCGAAGATGATAAGGAGGTCCAATTTCTACGAAGGGCTTTCGGAGGAAGAGTGGAAAGTGGAGGGACTTGTGACCTCCGAATCTTTGAGGGAGTATGGGCTACTTGCCTCTTTCCAAAACATCGAGCCAGTGAGTGGCAGGGGGCAAAGTCAGGTGTCAGCTGACATCCGGGAGCAGATTGCCCTGGAGCTGTCCAAGGTGATCACCCAAGCAGCCCGGGACGAGAATACTTTATCTCCTAGTTGGGCGGAGAGGTTCCCTGACCCCCAGCCGGAGGAAGAGGAGATCGAGGCTCGCCACGCCGCGGCTTACCCTAACGAAGGGGCTCCGGGGGCTAGTACCTCCGGGAGAGGTAAGACTAGTTTTCGATTGATCCACACCCCCAGCCTGTCTGAGGTTTCCCGGACCTCTCCGATGGGGTTCGATCCCCGCTTCCTTAGGCTAGATCCGCATAGGATACCCTTTGACAGATATTGCGATAGGGTAGATGAGCTCCTCGGGTGTCTGAGTGACGGTAGTCTGCCAGAAGGTGTCATCATGGTTGACCCTTCTTCCCTCAGCATGTCATTCCCGGACTTCAAGGAGTACGGGAGCTTCCTGGAGCAGGAAGCGGTGTTTTGTTTTGCTCGGGGAAGGCCATCCACGTTTCTCGTGCATGGTCGTCCCTTTCAAACTTTTCTTTTTCTTGTTTCTTGTTCTCTGCTGGCGGGCTTGCTTGTGCATTTATGTTGTTGATTGTCTTGTCTTCCGCTTATCTTCTTTCTCATTGCTTGTTGGTTCGTTAACCTTGCTTTGTATGTTTCTTGCAGAGTATCCAGAAGCCAAGATGTTTGGGAGGGTTACTTTGCTCATTAAGAAGGCTGCCACCAGCCAAGACCCGTCCACGGGGAAAGGACGGAAGACCAAGGCTGGTAGGGGAGGTAAAGCTGCCACCCCCAAGAAGACAAGTGGCGAGGCGCAAGCGTCTCCGGGGGTAGAGAAGTTTCCTGCTGACGGGCCTTCCGAGACTATGATGGTCTCGAGTAGCAGCAGCGACGGGGAAGGGCTTGTGTTCCCCGTGAAGACAACTGGGGTGAGCAAGCGTCCCGGAGAAGATGCTGAGGGCGCTAAAAAGAAACGCCTTAGACACTCTTCTCCCGGTCGAAGGCAACAACAACAGCAACGACAACAACCACAACTACAACAACAGCAGCAACAAGAACAACAGAGACAATTACCAACGCCACAGCGGCAGCAACAACAACATCCAAACCAGTAGCAGCAACAAGGGCAATTACTTCCGCTGCCGCCGCAGCAAAAGCAACAGACCGGGGCCTTAATACCCCGTCTGCCTCCTCCTCCAGCCCACAAGGGGTCCACCCTTTCGGGGTCTCCTTCTTCTCAGCCAACAAACCTTCCTCTGCCTGGCCTGAAGTTCCACTTCCCACAGAAACCAACCCGTTTTCCCGCTGCCCTCCTGGAGGGTGTAAGACGGGCCGACAATTTTTTGAAGAGACGGTTGGAGGCTGAGAAGGCCATTACCCAGGGAAGGGCAGACAACTTGTCTGCCGTGAAGAGAGCCGAGTTGGCCGAGGGGGAGGCAGACGGGGTATTAAGGCCCCGGTCTGTTGCTTTTGCTGCTGCGGCAGCGGAAGTAATTGCCCTTGTTGCTGCTGCTGGTTTGGATGTTGTTGTTGCTGCCGCTGTGGCGTTGGTGATTGTCTCTGTTCACCTCTCCGACAAGTCTTGCAGAAGCCCGAGTCTTCTGGGAGATTGCTTAAGTGGGCCATGGAACTGAGCCAGTTCGACGTCCACTACCAACCACGTGTTTCCATAAAAGGTCAAGCTCTCGCAGACTTTATTGTGGAATGCTCGGGAATGAATGACCTCTCGGAAGATCCTGTCCCGGAACTTCCCACATGGAAGGTCTATGTAGACGGAGCCTCAAATGAAAAAGGAGCTGGAGCAGGGGTCATCCTAATATCTCCCCAAGGGCATCAGCTCCAGAGCGCCATCCGTTTCGCGTTCCCAGCATCCAACAACGAGGCAGAACACGAAGCCATGTTAGCTGGATTACGACTGGCCAGAGAAGTCGGAGCCCAAAAAATCGAAGTATACAGCGACTCCCTACTTGTGGTAAACCAAATATCCGGGGAATACCAGACGAAAGGCGAAAGAATGGCTGCCTACGTGTCTCTCTCCCACGACCTACTGCAGCATTTCAAAGGCTACCAAATCCGCCAGGTCCCCCGGGACCAGAACTCACTCGCGGACACGCTGGCCAAGCTTGCAACGGACCCGGAGATTGAACAGTATGGCCTAGTCCCCATCGGGCACTTAGAAGCCCCCAGTACTGAGACACGAAGGATAAACGCCATCATCGACCATTCCCACTCCTAGATAGGACCCATCCTTAGATTTCTCACCACCGGAGAGCTCCCCACTGATAAAGCTGACGCGAGGAAGCTCCAATATCAAGCTCCCCGATACGTGGTTATGGATGGAAAGCTTTACCGCAGGGGGTTGTCCATACCCTTTCTTAGGTGTGTTGCCGGAACC
Organism: Humulus lupulus; assembly: GCF_963169125.1. NCBI lineage: Eukaryota > Viridiplantae > Streptophyta > Magnoliopsida > Rosales > Cannabaceae > Humulus > Humulus lupulus. The sequence goes on along the minus strand of NC_084798.1, from coordinate 76,857,355 downwards.
GAAGTCAGCGCCATCATCCATGAGGTTCACGGAGGCTTCTGTGGCGATCATACCTCCGGGCTGAGCCTCTCCAAAAAGATCCTTCGACAAGGATACTTCTGGCCCACCATGAAGAAGGATTGTGTGGATTATGTCAGGAAATGTGAGCAGTGCCAGAGGTACACCAAGGTTCCGCGAGCGCCGCCTACAGAAATTACCTTAATGACCAGCCCTTGGCCGTTCGCCGTTTGGGGCATTGACCTAGTAGGTTCCCTCCCAACTGGAAAGGGTGGAGTGAAGTATGCCATAGTCGCGATAGACTACTTAACCAAATGGGCTGAAGCTGAACCTTTGAACACGGTCACATCTAAAAAAGCACTGGACTTTGTCATCAGGAATATAGTGTGTCGTTTTGGGCTTCCACGAAAAATTGTGTCCGACAACGGGAAGCAATTTGACAGTGAACACTTCACGAAATTCTGTGCTTCGCATGGAATTATCAAAAGTTTTTCCGCAGTCGCCAGGCCCCAGGCTAATGGGCAAGTGGAGGCTGTAAACAAAATATTAAAGACCACGTTGAAGAAAAAACTCCAAGCCTGCAAGGCTCACTGGCCGGAAGAACTTCCGCGAGTACTTTGGGCCTATCGCACAACAGAGAGAACTTCGACGGGGCACACGCCTTATTCCATGACCTTCGGTTGCGAGGCCGTCATCCCAGTAGAAACTATGATCCCCTCTCACAGGCAAGATACCTACGACCCTACCCGGAACCACGCCCTTCTCTAGGAGTCCCTGGACATGATCGAAGAGCTCTGGGAGCAGTTGCAGGTCCAACTAAAAATGTACCAAGGCAAGATAGCCCGACACTTTAACACGAGAGTCAAGAGCCGTACATTCGAAGTTGGGGATCTTGTCCTACAGAGAGTATTTCCTGCTACGCAGGATCCGGGAGTGGGAGTCCTCGGACCCAACTGGGAAGGCCCCTATGAAGTCCAAGAAAAAGTGGGCCATGGGACGTATCACTTAAAGAGACTCGACGGATCCAAAGTCCCACGCGCCTGGAACGCGGAGCACCTCCGCCGTTACTACCAGTAGGCCCCGGACCATCTAGTCGGAAGTCTTTGGTGAAATTAGCAAAAGTGAAAAATGTGGAAATAATCCTCCCTGTTGTAAAACTCACGCCTAGCAGGCTAATTTAATGAAACACGAAGAGATTCACTCCGCTTTTACTGCACTTTTTATCCCTGTGTTCAAAGCTGCGTTTTATCAAGTGACCACGCGGTCCGGAGACGTCCGGACCCCATGCTCACTTGGGGGGGTATACATGGCTAAGGCATAGCCATACGCCCCTTGAACAAAACGTACACAGAACACCACTTATGTGCTAGCATTGTGTTTGAAATTTTTAAATTGTTTGAAATGTTTAAATTGTTAAGCTTAGGTTTATTTGTTGCCATGAACATGCTTGCATTACGTGTCATATGTGCATTATGTGCTTATGTGAAAATTGCCATGGAAATGCCTGCCATTATGTATCATGAAAATTATCTCCTGTGTAGCCCAGCGATGAACAGGACTGGGGGTTGAGGCACGTTCATAGAGCTACGCCGAAACACCCCCAACTCCCTGACAAGTCCTTTGCAGAATACTCCGCGATCGCTGTAGAGCTTTGCTTCGCAAGCTCCAGCTCCGGGTCCCGCAAGGCGAAAGATGGCAAGATCCGTGATTGCTGTAGAGCTCTGCTTCGCAAGCTCCGGCTCCGGGTCCCGCAAGGCGAAAGATGGCAAGATCCGCGACCGTTGTAAGCCTTGCTTCGCAGGCTCCAGCTCCGGATCTCACAAAATAATGCATGGCGAGCTCCTCGACCATTGCAAGTTTCAGCTCCAGGAGCAGACATGGTCGATCCCCCACTCACAGCAGGCCTTGCTTCGCAAAGCCCCTTCTCCGGGATCACACCTGGTGGGAGTGGCAATTTCCCCGACAGCTACAAGCCTTGCCTCGCAGGGCTCCATGCCAGGTCCCTGAAGTCAGCCACCATGAGGTTCGCAACAACAGTTAGTTTTTCTTCGCAAAGATCTAACCTTAAGTCTAGCGACGCTCACCAAAAGAACTCCCGTTCCGAGCCAGGGAACGGCTCACCTTAGCGATCCCAGCGAACAGTATAACTACAAGTCCCGGGATTGGCTATTTGCCTTAGGAAAGCTAAAATACGGTGAAAGGAGTCTGGCCGTTGGAACCAGGAAACCTTCGTAACCTAGAAACTACGTGGGAAAAGACATCAGCCGTTAGAGCCTCAAGTGGGATGTGCATAGGTTCTGGCCGTTGGAACCAAAACCTCATGCGCCCCTACAACAGTTTCTACCGTATAAAAGTCTACCCTAAACGCAAAGTTAAATAAAGAACTCGGCAGAAAAGAAAGGAAAATGCTATAAGTATGGCAAATATGTCTGCAATGGAAAACTCAAATGAAAAATAATTAAAGATAAAACCCCTTCAAGCATTGGGGGTAGCTGCAGCTTCCACGACCGCGGCCTCGGGGGCATCGGCTTCAACTGAGGCTGGCGGAGTCGGCTCATTGGAAGGCGGAACTTTGTCACGGGAAGGTTCAGAGGTCCCTGCCTCTCCGGGATCTCCCACCTCAGGGGCTCCAGCACGTTCGTCAATGTTGTAAGTTTGGACGTACGCCTCTGGACCTTGATCCCACACGAGTAGCTTCTCCCTCATGGCATCGGCATCCTCTCCCAGATAGCCTAGTACCTCCGGGTTCACTTTCCAGAGTTGATGCATGAGGACCACATGCGATATATTAATCGTCCTGTTCAGTATCACCTCAGCATCCTCCTTCTCCTTCAAGCGCTCCGCCTCGGAGGTTGCCAGCTGTGCCTCCGCGACAGCTAATTGAGCCCTTACTTTGTCCATCTCGGCCTTGGAGGCATCCCGCTCCCCCTTAAGAGAATCAATCTCCTTGCGCTGCTCCCTATTTTGGTTCAGCACGGATTGCTTCTCGGTCACATGCCCCCTGGCAGTGAATTGCAAGGCCCCGATCTCTTTATCCTTCTCAGCGAGCCCCAACTGCAGCATAGACACGAGATCCCTGCTCCTCTTATGGAGTTGCTCCTCCTCGTGCAGCTTACTCTGAAGAGTGGAATATTCCTCTTGTTGCTTAAGGAGGAGATCATTTTTTGATTGCAAGCGGGCTTCCAAGGTGTCCTTCTCCACCCTGGCTTGGGACAGCTCTTCCCGGAGCTTGGAGTTTTCGGCCTTCATCCCATCCGACCGCTGTCTAAACTCATTCTCTGCCTTGGCCCGGTACTCTTGATATTTGGCAAGATATTTCTTGTCCACCTCTTCCTCAGCCGTGCGCCGGGCCTGATCAATCTTCTCCGAAGCCTCCAAGGCCTGTTGGGTCAGTTTCTGCTTCTCCGCCTCCAAGGCCTGGCGAGCCAGCTGGCTCTCCTCCAACTGAACCAGAACTGCACCAACCTCCCAGAACGAGCGTTCCGCGATCATAGAGGCCTGCAAGGAAAGACAACAGAATGAGTTAAGCCGGACCAAAAGACAGATGATCCCAAAACACAACAACTGACGGCTTACCCCGGACAATTGCTGCTTCACGGCATGTGTCAGCAACAGTGGATCCTTACTGCTACTGATGGCCCATTTCTCAGAATTGAGCTCGCACAAGCTCAGGGCCATGTCCTCCATCATCTCCGCTCCGAACGGCGCCAATGCACGTCCAAGCCTAGGCACCAGCCTCTTCTCCAAGGCCGGGCCATCCTAAACCGCCCCAGCCGGGTGAAGAGACCGCACCCCCTCGGCCAACTCAGCTCTCTTCACGGCAGACAAGTTGTCTGCCCTTCCCTGGGTAATGGCCTTCTCAGCCTCCAACCGTCTCTTCAAAAAATTATCGGCCCGTCTTACACCCTCCAGGAGGGCAGCGGGTAAACGGGTTGGTTTCTACGGGAAGTGGAACTTCAGGCCAGGCAGAGGAAGGTTGGTTGGCTGAGAAGAAGGAGACCCCGAAAGGGTAGACTCCCTTTGGGCTGGAGGAGGGGGCAGACGGGGTATTAAGGCCCCGGTCTGTTGCTTTTGCTGCTGCGGCAGCGGAAGTAATTGCCCTTGTTGCTGCTGGTGGTTTGGATGTTGTTGTTGCTGCCGCTGTGGCGTTGGTGATTGTCTCTGTTGTTCTTGTTGCTGCTGTTGTTGTAGTTGTGGTTGCTGTCGTTGCTGTTGTTGTTGCCTTCGACCAGGAGAAGAGTGTCTAAGGCGTTTCTTCTTAGCGCCCTCAGCATCCTCTCCGGGACGCTTGCTCACCCCAGTTGTCTTCACGGGGAACACAAGCCCTTCCCCGTCGCTGCTGCTACTCGAGACCATCATAGTCTCGGAAGGCCCGTCGGCAGGAGACTTCTCTACCCTCGGAGACGCTAGCGCCTCGCCACTTGTCTTCTTGGGGGAGGCAGCTTTACCTCCCCTACCAGGCTTGGTCTTCCGTCCTTTCCCCGTGGACGGGTCTTGGCTGGTGGCAGCCTTCTTAATGAGCAAAGTAACCCTCCCCAACATCTTGGCTTCTAGATACTCTGCAAGAAACGTACAAAGCAAGGTTAACGAACCAACAAGCAATGAGAAAGAAGATAAGCGGAAGACAAGACAATCAACAACATAAAAGCACAAGCAAGCCCGCCAGCAGGGAACAAGAAACAAGAAAAAGAAAAGTTTGAAAGGGACGACCATGCACGAGAGACGTGGATGGCCTTCCCCAAGCAAAACAAAACACCGCTTCCTGCTCCAGGAAACTCCCGTACTCCTTGAAGTCCGGGAATGACATGCTGAGGGAAGAAGGGTCAACCATGATGAAACCTTCTGGCAGACTACCGTCACTCAGACACCCGAGGAGCTCATCTACCCTATCGCAATATCTGTCAAAGGGTATCCTACGCGGATCTAGCCTAAGGAAGCGAGGATCGAACCCCATCTGAGAGGTCCGGGAAACCTCAGACAGGCTGGGGGTGTGGATCAATCGAAAACTAGTCTTACCTCTCCCGGAGGTACTAGCCCCCGGAGCCCCTTCGTTAGGGTAAGCCGCGGCGTGGCGGGCCTCGATCTCCTCTTCCTCCGGCTGGGGGTCGGGGAACCTCTCCGCCCAACTAGGAGATAAAGTATTCTCGTCCCGGGCTGCTTGGTTGATCACCTTGGACAGCTCCAGGGCAATCTGCTCCTGGATGTCGGCAGACACTTGACTTTGCCCCCTGCCACTCACTGGCTCGATGTTTTGGAAAGAGGCGAGTAGCCCATACTCCCTCAAAGATTCGGAGGTCACAAGTCCCTCCACTTTCAACTCTTCCTCAGAAAGCCCTTCGTAGAACTTGGACCTCCTTATCATCTTCGCACAGCGAGGTGTCCGCGGAACGATTTCTGCAAAATTCAAATACAAGCATTAGAGATCCTCCCAAAGGGCAAATCAAACGCAAAGAAACAAAGTTGAAAAGGAGAGGAAGGAGCACTTACCAGGGATTTTGAAGTCCAAAGATAGGGCTGGCACCCTCTTTAGCGGGAAGCCAGTCGTCAGGAACCAGTACTCCCGGAGGTCTGGAACCCTCGCGGTATGACAGGTGGGGCACATCACGTCCGGGTGCCTCTCCAGCCTGTAAAACCCCACCTTGTCTGAATGACCCCTCATAGGCTGAGACTTCAACCCGTAGAAGTACAGCACCTCCTCCGGGGTAGGAGCTTCCAGTTTCCGGGACTTGCAAAAGATGAACCACCCCGCTAGGAGCTTGTAGCTGGGAGGAATCAACTGGAAGGGGGCAATCCCCGCCTTCACACAGAAATTGGCAAAGTAACTTCTTAGGGGCAAGTGTGCCCCACACACTATGTGTGCCTAGCTCCAGGCACCAAAGCCCTCGTGACTCTGGCTAGCCGACTCGCCCAGCACCGACAGACGGTGCCACATCAGACCTGGGATGTTCTTCAGGCCTGCCTCGGAGGAATACAGCTCCAGCATGCCATAATTCCTGAAAAGGTTCGGCTTCTGGTCCATCTCCCAGATTGAACTATTGGAAGTCGGTGGGCTGGCCACGACCACTTTTGCCTTTCCTTTCCCCTTTGCGCCAGCGACAGGGGAACCCTTCTCCTGGGCAGAATCAGCCTCCACGACAGCGAGGAGTTGTTCCTTTGAGATGTTCGTCACTGAACAAAAGAAACAAAGAAGAAAACACTCTAAGCAGTCAGCACCCTTGCCATACCCTAGTGGTATCAAAGGCGTCGGGGAGACCCTCCCCGAAAACTGCTTGGAGAGGCTCCCACCGAGCTTACCGAGGGGTTGGCACCATGCCACCCGAAGGGCAGCAAGGAACCACACTCAGACTCCGAGCCTAAGCCCACCAAAAGAAGTGTTTTTCCAGAGAAAGACACCCTAAAGGCGTTCATGCTTATGCCCTAAAACAGCAAAACAAGGGACGACTTTCCAAACGCAAATCGTCAAAGCATGAAAAAAAGGCTACTTATCGACTCACATCAATCACATGCCTACCAAAGCCCTATTCACGCATGCACATAAGCGACAATGGCAGAAACCCCAACTCTAACAACTACCAACAACCTAAGGTTTGGGAGGAAAGAGCAAAGTAGAAATACTTACTGATATTCAGGTAGTTGGAGGTTGAAGGAGTAACCGGATCGCTGCACAGCACAATCGCGAGAAGTAAAAGCTGCAAAGACGAACGGCGATTCAAACCCTGAACTTCGGCGAATAAGCCCACTGCCAAACCAAAAGAAAAGTTTCTAGATCCCTTACCAAAAGAGGTGGCAAGGAATGAAAGCTTGGAAGCTTGAGAGTTCGAAGGTTTGAAAAACAGAAAATCCGAAAGATAGAGAATTTGAAAGCGTAAAGAGGAAGAAAGGTCCGTTCCCTCGTTTTTATAGCAGGGAAGAAGTCGTTTTGAATTCCTCAAATGGACGGTCCCGATCTTCCCATTCCGTGTGCATCAGATCCAATGGCTGAAGATGAAGCGATGATCCTATTTATGACTCCTCGTATGGGAATAAAGTATTTATTTCCCATCATTATACCACCTCGGGCCCGGAGTACCATTAAAAACCGTCAAATCATTACTCAGATGACTGACGCACGCATACTCAACCAGTCGCCTCACGCACACGTCTTGGTCGCAGAACCATTCCCAGCATGACACGTGGTCCTTGCCACACTTGAGTACTTGAGTTCAAACAGAAGAAATTCCCTTTCTTTTTCATACTAACACTCAGGCGAGAAAAAGGAACCCTTCCGGGAACACAGAAGGTGGCCCCTCGCCTAATCTAAGAAACCGAAATACCCGGAGGACTGTACAAGCTCCCGGATCTCTCAAAGCTCCGTGACCTTGGGGGGTAAATGTTATCCAGATTTCCGGATACCGTTTAGATTGATGTCCTCGGGGAAGCAGAATTACCAATGTCTTTCACGGTAGGTGACCAGAGCTCGCGGATGGACAAAAAGGCTTCGCCTCTCCCGTTTAGTGTCCGGATTACTCTTTCAAGCAAACACGACACGGAGGCTCGTCGACCCTCTCGGACTCCCGAAGGGGTATCCTTCGGGGAGGCTCCTTCCAGGAGAAGCTCTTCAAGTGGTCTTCGCGGAAACAGTTCCGTGCCTCGCACGGAACTAAACCAAGCGGTCGAGTCATGGAGGAGGCATATTTGGAATGATATCCACCTGACATAGGATCCCGCCTGACACGCCCGACAGGTCAAAGCCGCACACATCCCAGCACGCCTAAGGGTACCTTTTCGCCTACTGTTCCGCTGACAACTTGGAAAAGACGGCTGACTTTGTGTGTTCCCCATACTTTCACGTAAACATACCCACATAGAGTTTTGTAGCCATGCTACTACAGTAATTGTATCCCCTATTTGTGGCTGGAGTAATTAAGACTCAGGTACGTAGAGAAAAACCCTAATCCAAAACCCTAGCTATAAAGACCCCTTCATTTTACAAGAAGAGGGACGGCCAACAGATCACATAGCAAAAACTCTACAAAAATCTCTCTAGCTTCATCTTCTTCAAGAGAACCCGAGAGAAACACTGTGAGTGTGTGAAGTTCTTGTACACCAGCCATCTTACTGTAGTCCTTTCCAAGTATAATAACATCGACTCGTGGACTAGGGCTTGTTAACGCCTGAACCACGTAAAAACACTGTTTGTTTAGTTACATTTCAGCACTTCTACAGTTCTTATCTTTTTATTATTCTGTTTGTATTCGTTTCCGAAAAACTCGGTAAACATTTTCCAGAGTTGTAAGTTTCGCCTATTAGACACTTCAACTTGACCACTAGTTTGTGGGTGATATGGTGTTGAGACTTTATGTGTAATGCCATATTGTTTCATCAAATGTTCAAATGGCTTATTACAAAAGTGAGTACCGTTATCACTAATTACAGCACGTGGTGAACCAAAACGGGAAAATATATTTTCTTTCAAAAAACGAAGCACAACTTTGTGGTCATTAGTGTGGCATGCAATAGCTTCAACCCATTTAGATACATAATCGACTCCAACAAGAATATAAAGATTACCAAAAGAGTTAGGAAATGGTCCCATAAAATCAATGCCCCAAACATCAAATATGTCAATAATAAGAATAGGATTTAAAGGCATCATGTTTCTTTTAGTTAACCTTCCTAACTTTTGGCAACGTTCACAAGCTTTACAATAAACATATGTATCATGAAAGATAGTAGGCCAATAAAAACCACATTGTAAAACTTTAGCAGTTGTTTTCTTACCACTAAAATGTCCTCCACATGCATGATCATGACAAAAAGATATGATTTTAGACTGATCACAGTTTGGAATGCATCTTCTAATTATTTGATCAGGGCAGTATTTAAACAAGTAAGGATCATCCCAAATAAAGTTTTTCACCTCAGAATAAAATTTAGATTTATCATGCTTAGACCAATGAGATGGTATTTCTTTAGTGACCAAATAATTAACAATATCAGCATACCAAGGTAATGAAGAAATATGCATTAATTGTTCATCAGGAAAAGTTTCAATGATAGGAGTGGAATCATGTATAGTTTCAACAACTAGTCTAGATAAATGATCAGCAACAACATTTTCAGATCCTTTTTTATCACGTATTTCTAAGTCGAATTCTTGTAAAAGCAGGATCCAACGGATCAAACGAGACTTAGCATCTTTTTTCGATAAGAGATATTTTAATGCAGCATGATCAGAATAGACAATAATTTTAGATCCTAACAAATAAGATCTAAATTTCTCCAATGCAAAAACAACAGCAAGCAATTCTTTTTCGGTTGTGGAATAATTTAATTGAGCATCATTTAAAGTTTTGCTAGCATAGTAAATTACATGAGGTATTTTTTCAAGTCTTTGTCCTAAGACAGCACCTATAGCATAATCAGAAGCATCACACATTATTTCAAAAGGTATTTTCCAATCAGGAGGTTGAATAATGGGTGCAGTAGTCAACAAATTTTTCAATTTTTCAAAGGCAACATGGCAATTATTATCAAAGACAAAAGCATTTTCTTTTCCAAGTAAATGGCATAAAGGCCAAGAAATTTTGCTAAAGTCTTTTATAAATCTTCTATAAAAACCGGCATGGCCTAAGAATGATCTAATTTCTTTCACAGTTTTAGGTGGGGGAAGTTTTGAAATAAGATCAACTTTAGCTTTATCAACTTCTATTCCCTCAGAAGATATTATATGACCTAAAACAATTCCTTTTTTAACCATAAAATGACATTTTTCCCAATTAAGCACAAGGTTTTTCTCTTTGCAACGAATTAAAACAAGTGAAAGATGGTACAGACATTCATCAAAAGAGGAACCAAACACAGAAAAATCATCCATAAATACTTCAAGAAATCTTTCAACCATGTCAGAAAAAATCGAAATCATACACCTTTGAAAAGTCGCAGGTGCATTACATAATCCAAAAGGCATGCGACGATAGGCAAAAGTTCCAAAAGGGCATGTAAAAGTAGTCTTTTCTTGATCTTCTGGGGCGATGGGGATTTGGTTATATCCCGAATACCCATCAAGAAAACAATAATATGCATGGCCAGCTAATCGTTCAAGCATTTGATCAATAAAAGGTAATGGAAAATGATCTTTTCTAGTAACATTATTCAACTTTCTATAATCTATGCACACTCTCCACTCCGTTTGTACTCTAGTAGGGATTAATTCATTTTTCTCATTTTCAACAACTGTGATCCCAGACTTCTTAGGCACAACATGAACTGGACTAACCCATTGACTATCAGAAATGGGGTAAATGATACCTACGTCTAATAATTTTATGACCTCTTCTCTAACTACTTCTTTCATATTTGGATTTAGCCTTCTTTGACATTCCCGAGAGGTTTTAGCATTCTCTTCTAGATGGATTCTATGCATACATATGGATGGGCTAATTCCTTTAATGTCTCCAATGGTCCAACCTATGGCTTCTTTATGTTTTCTAAGGATATCTAACAACTTATTTTCTTGTTCTTTATCTAAAGCGGATGCTATGATAACAGGTAAGGTTTCAGATTCTCCTAGAAAAGCATATTTTAAATTTTCTGGTAAAGGTTTAAGGTCTAACTTTGGAGACTCAGAAATTGATTGAACATGATCTAAGGGTGAAAAAGGTTCAACTTTGGTTTCATGTAAGGGTATAGGCTCTACCAAAGAATTCACATCATCATTAGAGTCATCAACATGCAAGTTCATACCAAAGTATTTTTCACAAAAGTCAAGTAAGTCATTTCCATCATCTTCACATATACTATCTACCATGTTAACTTCATGTATTTCCTCACACTCAACAGATTTAGCAACATTGAAAACATTCAATTCAACAGTCATATTTCCAAAAGATAATTTCAAAACACCATTACAAAAATTTATGATTGCATTAGATGTAGCTAAGAATGGTCTACCTAAAATGATAGGAATTTGAGCATGCATATTGTCCACAAGTTGAGTATCAAGAACAATGAAGTCAACAGGAAAATAAAATTTATCAACTTTTATCAAAACATCCTCTATAATGCCTCTAGGAATTTTCACAGAACGATAGGCTAATTGAAGAGTTATAGAGGTAGGTTTTAGCTCACCAAGACCAAGTTGCTTATAAACAGAATAAGGCAATAAATTTACACTAGCACCCAAATCAAGTAAAGCTTTGTTAATAAAATGATCACCAATAATGCATGAAATTGTGGGACACCCAGGATCTTTATATTTAACAAGACTCTTATATTGGATAATGGAACTAGCTTGTTCAGTTAAAAATGCCTTTTTAGGAACATTAGTGTTTCTTTTAACAGTACAAAGATCCTTTAAAAATTTGGAGTAGGCAGGAATTTGTTTAATGGCATCTAAGAAAGGGATGTTGATACTAACTTGTTTAAAAACTTCTAAGATGTCATTATATTGGCCGCCTTTTTTAATTGGAAGCAATCTTTGTGGGAATGGGGCTTTTGGAATGAAAGGATGGATTGGAATTTCTTTGTTTGATGAGTCATTGAGATTAGAACTAGAAGGCTGACTCTTTTCTTTTTCTTTTTCGTTTTCAACCTCGGGTATGTAATCGGGTTTGACAATTTTCTTTCCAGACCTAAGAGTTGAAATTGATTTGGCTTCTTCATTATGACTAGACTTTCCTATCTCATATTGACCTTTTGGATTAGGGATAGGTTGACTAGGGAATGTTCCTTTCTCTCTATCAGCTAAAGCAGTGGCGAGTTGTCCTACTTGTGTCTCCAGTTTGGTAATAGATTGAGATTGATTTTGTAGGATTTGCTGGGTGGATTGCATAAGTTGTTGTAAAGTATCTTCTAAGGAAGGTTTTCTTTGTTGCGGATATGGTTGATTTTGTGGGGCATGAGCTTGGTTTTGTGTGTTGTATTGGTGCCCTTGATTCATTTGGGGTTGGTTTTGTCTCCATGAAAAGTTTGGATGGTTTCTCTAATTTGGATTGTAGGTGGACGAAAATGGGCTATCATTTGGTTTCCCATAAGAATGAAGAGCATTGGCCTCCTCAGAAAAGGCTTCTTGGTAGGAAGGACATGATTGAGCATTATGGCATGGACTATAACATATAGAACAAACATCTTTTCTTGGTTGTATTGGAGAGTTTATAGTTTGGCTTATGGCTAAAGCTTCTACTTTTCTCGCTAATTTATCTAAAGATGTTCTTAAGTCTACTTCTTCTTTTACTTCATACCTTCCTCCTCTTTTTGGTGAATTAGTTGACCTAGACCTAGGATCAAAATAATTCCATTGTTGTGAATTGACAGATAAATCTTCAAGGGCGTCCCACGCCTCTTGTCCTTGAAATTTTAAAAAACTTCCAGTATGCATAGATTGAATCATTTGACGATTAGAGGGAGTCAAACCATCATAAAAATATTTTACAAGTCTCCATTTTTCAAAACCATGATGAGGACATTTTAATAATAAATCTTTAAATCTTTCCCAACATTCATAAAACTCTTCATTATCTTTTTGAAAAAACTCGGAGATTTCTCTCCTTAGACTATCAGTTTTAGACATTGGAAAAAATTTCAACAAGAATTTATTATAAAGTTGATCCCAAGTAGTTATAGACCCAGTGGGAAGGGAATTTAACCAAGCTTTTGATTTGTCTTTTAATGAAAAAGGAAACAATCTTAGTTTGACCGACTCATCAGAAATTTTTTGAAATTTAAATGTTGAGCAAATTTCTAAGAAATCTTTGACATGCATGTAAGGATCCTCTCTATCTAACCCATAAAAAGATGGCAATAATTGAATGATTGCTGGTTTAAGCTCAAAATGAGTAGCAGAAGTAGTAGGTAAAACAATGCATGAAGGAGCATTAGATGAAATAGGTGCAAAATATTCAAGCAAAGTTTTTTCAAGCACAACATTTTCATCAACAGGATTAGCAATAGGTTCCATGATGCTCAAATTTTTACTAACACTTTCAATTTCAAACAAAGATAAACGTCTTTTTACTAATCATTTTTTAGAGTTACGTTCCCAATGATGCATACAATTTTCACAATCAAGGCAACAAGGATAATCTCAAACAAACAATTTTCTGATGTGGAAGATCAGTTAAAACCGCAACCACAGAGCATACTTAGAATTTTTAGAGATTTCACAACAATATAATTCTTATGGTTTACTTGTCCCCAGGCCTATTTGATTCCACTTACTCGCGCACTACTAACAACTCCCTGAGGTTAATTAGTAGAGGCGGATGGGAATTTTGGTCAAATTTCCTTTAAGCAAGAATTGCTTATGGTGAAAGGACAAGATTTAGGTTTTTTTTTTTTTTTTTTTCAAGTATTTTTCACAATTATAGAATAATATGATAAAAGGTAAAGAAAAATAAGGCAAAATTAAATAAGACTAAAATTTAGGCAAGAGTAGGGAGGCATAGCATGCCATCAACCATAACAAAATTAAGGTAAAAATTAGGAGGCACAAGTGCCATCAACTAAAACATAAGATAGAAGACTAGGAGGCAAAATTGCCATCAACTAGCTAGGAGGCAAAATTGCCATCAACTAGTAATTTGCGGAAATTAAATAAAATAAAAATACAACAAAATAAATAAAGAAAATTACAACAAAGGTTAGGAGGCACAAGTGCCGTCAACTAACAAAGATATAAAAGAAATGGAATTACAACAAAATTATAACAAAATAAGGAGGTACAAGTGCCGTCACTAAAAAAATAAAAATAAAAAGACAATAAATATAAATATATAAGTATTAATATATATTTTTTATGGGTGGTTGAACCGTCCCAAATTTTCTTTTTATCTTTTTTTTTTATAGATATATATTTTTTTTAGTTTTTTTTTTTTTAAGTGCAAAAATTAAAATAACTAGTAGAAGAATTTACTAACCTTGAGATAATTTTCGTTTCTTTTTTTCTTGCAACTCCCCGGCAACGGCGCCAAAAACTTGATGGACCCAAAACGGGTATGTTTAAAAATTTATATATCGCAAGCGCACGAGTTGTCCATATAGAATAGTGATCGTGTAAGCAAGGATGTCGAACCCAAAGGAGTTGTCTAAAATCGAAAATGAAACTATTTTAAATCAAAAGTAATAAATTCTAACCTAGTTCCAAAGATTGATGAGTTTTAATATTATGAACATAAAATAAAAGATTGACAAATAAAGCAATTTAAGATAATGAAAATGAACCAATAATGATTTGACAATAAGTGTTAAAAGAAAAGATTATTAAGATACTAGAATCCACAAAATGTAAGTTTAATAATATTTATTAGTATATTGATTCCCAAGTTTTAGTGATAGTTAAAATAATTTAAACTATCCTTTTCCAAAAATATTTATAATTTTAAACATAAATTTCTTATAAAAAGATAGGATTTTTCTTCACTTTTCAAAATTATAATTTCAAAGCATTTAGTGTAAATCAATCTAATGAAATAACAAATAAATCAATGAACATTATTTATAAGGCAAAACATAATATTTTTGTTCTAAGCATGGATGTGTACAATTTAATGACACATCTTACACAAAGAATATTATGTTTATGCACTAATGAAGAACAAAGTGTAAATATGTTCTAACAATCTAAAATACAAGATATTTAAGATGAAAGAAATAGAAGAAAAATCCATAAACTTTGTTGTATTACAAGGGAAATCAACATACAACATAAATATTACCTAGTTACAAGTTGCTTCATCATGATCTTAATAATCTTATGAAAAAGATTAGAAGCACATAACTAGAGTAGAAATTACAAAATAAATGACATACATACTTGCAAAATGCTCTTGAAAAACCCAAATGGAAGAGAGAATGGTAGAGAGAAAATGAGAGAAAAAGATGGTAACCAAAACATTAAGCACCCCAAAATGGTCTTCAAAACCCTTATTTATAGCCAAAATGAGATTATTAAAATAATCAATTTAAATTAAGTAAATTGATTAAATTAATAATAATATGGTAAATAGGGGTAAATTGTAGGAGTGATGATGATTTTGGGGTGAAAAGTGTGTAGAAAATGGGTAAAAATGTGGCATTTTTGTCATAGAGGACAAAATGCAATTTTATGGGCTCAAGAGGCTGTACGGCAGAGAGTTGGAGGCTGTTTTGGCAGCTGAAAGCTTCGTGGGCCTGGAGCTTGGGCCGAATGGCTGGGCAGGCTTGTGGAGGCTGGCCCACGTTGGGGAGAAGTGTGGACACTGGGCAGCTTGTGGAATGATTTGTGACTTGGTGGAAGTCATATATGTTGAAGGAGGAAGCTTGGAGGAGTCACGTTGGGAGGAGGCATGGGCCTTGGAGTGGGCCTGGTGAGGAGAAAGGTTGAGATGCTTTCAAAAATGCCATTATTAAAAAAATGCCACTCTTAATCTTTAGTTTTCTTGCTTTTCAAGAGCAAAAATACACCAAAATCCCTAACAAAAAAAAACATAAATTAAATCAAATTCAAATATTTTCAACTATAAAATAAATCATATTAGTTCATTGAAAATATTAATTAAGACTTAATTTAGTTGAACATTTAGTTTCACTAAAACAACATTTTTTTTTTACCTCAAACTAAACAACATTAATTCAAATAATTAACTACAATATTTTACAACAAAATAACTATAAAAACACACAAAATTATATAAAATCAAAATAAGACTAATAAATTTAAAATTACTTAAAAACTTAATAAGTTAATTAAAAACTCAAGAACTAAGCAACAATTAGCATATAAAATATGGTAAAATAACTCTAATTTGTAGAGTTATCACCTAATTTTCTCTAATCATGATTTATGTCCTGAAATCATGTGAATTGTTTATCTTTGCATTTTGCACTCTGTTTTTTCTTATTATTAATGAATTTTGTTAACCAAATAGAAGCTTAAGAATTATTGTTTGATAATTAATAATTTAATCTTCGTGTGACGATACTCAATCCTATTGATTATTACTGAATTGTGATTATGTATACTTGCATAGCTAAAAATTCGCAACAAAATTCTAGGAAGAGAACCTCTAGTTTTGCATTTCGGGAAAATGCTTATTTCACCTTATTGTAGAACATATAAATATTTAATTTTGAAAATAAATTCCACAATTTAAGAGTGTGGATTTATTTTATGTAATAAAAATTTATGTGTCACACTTTATTTTAATTTCCCTAAGTTTGATTTTACTATATAGTATTAAAGGCTTTTAGAAAATATATGGGGTTTTTTGTGGGATTTTTATGTTTTCTTGGGGTAAAAATTTAAATAAGAAAACCTGAGGGGCATAGGTGTGACAGAGATTTCTTGGGTATGATTAACGATGGAGGGGGATTAGTGGGTAGTTTGAATCTTTGTAGTGAATCAAGAGCCATGCATGAGCTCACTTGACTCCTTCCTTTCTCTCTTCCCCACCAAAGCTTCTCTCTCTCTCTCTCTCCCCCCTCTCATTCTCTTCATTTCACTAAAAAAAAAAAAATTAGATGCTCTCTCCCCTCTCATCCATTTCTCTTTCCTTCCATTTCTCTAAGAAAAATCTCAATGGAAGCCTCTCCAAGCGAGGGTCTTGAACATCAACAAACCAGGGTAAGTGTTGTCAAGTTTTCTTTTCTTTTTGTATCTCCACTTGGCCAAAACTCTAAAGGGTGTTTGGTATGGGGTAAAGTAAAGATGGGAATGAGAATCTAAAACTCTTTATATGTTTTGTTCAAATTTTAAAGGGTAAAGTTAATAAGTTTTGTGGGCCCCACGTGTATTTTAAAGGTAAAGTGAATCATTTTGTAGACAAAAATTTAATATTACCTCCATCCAAAGTCCTTCTACACTTTCCAAGGCAACTCAACTACTCAAAACAAATACCCCTTAAGATTTCCTTCATTTTTCTAAGATTAATCCTCATTCTAATCCACATGCATGCAAGGTGAAATCCTACGAAATACAAGAGCAAGCTTAAGAGATTCAAGGTTGGGTGCATAAAATAGTTGTCGAAGCAAAAGTTAAGGTAATGGTTCTAAAGATTTAGAGATCCTTGAAAGTTGTCTATATCCCCCTTAGAATGTATGTTCTAATTTGTTTGTGTTATATGTTTGAGGTATTTGAAGTCTTAGCAAAGTGATAGAGGGTCCGAAAGCTTGAAGACCGAATCCCCAAATATTAGATAATTTACAAAGATAAACTTTGTAATTTTAGTTAGATGTGTGTATTGGGTTTTGCAATATGAGTTTTATGTAAAGTTATATGGGTTTAGTGTGTGTTTCAAAGCTTGTTTATTGTTATAGTGGATAATATGATGCATTCTAAAAGGGTAGAACAAGTTAAGTTCGAGGAATCCAAAGTTCCTTAAGCTTGGGTTGTTTTAAATTCTAGACAGTTTTAGCCTTGACTTCCAATGGGTCAAGCAAAGCTTAAACGATATGATTTCTGATTGTTCTTGCTACCAATATTTTTCTTAGGAAGTGTAGATTATTTTAGGCCCTGAAAATGTTCAAAAAAGTTATATTTTCATTTATGGCCCTTACAAGTCTAAGGGGTAAATTTGTTTTTATTACTGGCATATTAAACCCACAAGTTTTGAAAAAAAAAAAATTACTAGACAAAGCTAATTATTTAAATTTAAAATTTTTATAGTGTTAAAAACATGTAAAACATAAAATCCGAAAGGGTTCACAGTGAAATGATTTATATATTGACAATTATGATTTTTAGAATATAGGTATAAAACCTGAATTTTCTAGCAGTTTTGAACCATGTTCCCAATAAGTCTAACTTTGTAAAACTTCTATGTTGTATGTATTCTAATTTTACTAAACTAAAATTTAATACCTGTAGATACTCTTAGTGGTTTGAGTTGTCCCAAGTTGTCTAGAAATAAACAAGTTATGACTGTTTGAAAATTTGTGTGCAAATATTGTTGTTCATGGACAGATTTGAGCAATGTTTTTTGAAATATTATTTCCATAAGAAAAATTTATTATTTTAACTTGAAATTTAACAGGGGTATTCTTATGACATAAAATTTAAGTTCTGTAAATGTTTATGAAAATCCAACTTGTACAATAGAGGTTATGAATTTTTAAAATAGAGGATAAAACTGAGATTTTGAATAGTGAGATTTTAAACTATGAATTTGTGGTTTTTAGATGCCCGAAATATTGCACAAATTAAGTAGGCATCCCATTATATTTATAGACCTAGAATGAAACTATTTTATGGTGGTTAGACCCTTAAATTTTGAATTTGGTCTATCATGAAAAGTATTAGGTTAAAAGAAGAGAGTAAGAGTCCAAAGTCCTATGTGTTCAAATAAAGGTTAAGAAGTGAATATTTGTTAAATAATAGGTCTTTCTAAAAACTAAGGGAACTAGTTATTCTTATTATGGTCACAATAGAAATAATTTCACTACCCTTTGTAATATGCAAGTAAATGTATTTAGGCTCGTTTTATGACGTTTACTTAGGTAATAGTAATTTTGAGGTTTTCCTTAACAAAGCCATATTTACAACGAGTTTACTATGGGCTTGTTCGGTAACATGGAAATAAACAGTTTTATGTTTATTTGAATAGAAATGTAACAACAAAACGTAAAAATATGTTTGGTAAACTTATTTCTATTTTTTATTTTTTAAAATTTTAATTAATTTTTGCATAATTTTGAAAACTGTTTTTTCTTACATTTAATTTTTTTAAACGTTTTCCTTCTCCTTCCTCTTCAGTCTTTTCTATTAAAAGTATTTTTATTTTTTAAAAACAAAAAACAAAAATAGTTACCAAATACATTTTTATTTTATATAAATCAAAAAACATAAAACAAAAATATATTTTTATTATTGTGTTTAAAAAAATTTTAAATAAAAATTTTACCAAACGCAACCTATAATTTTCATTTATTTTCACAACTAATGACAAAGTTAGTGAATAAAGTATTAAAAAAAGTAGTCTTATTTCTTTAAATGGGATTGCTAATCATGTCCCACTCACTATATTAGACTAGCTAGTTTAGTGCTTGAACATACAAAAAGCCAAAATCTTTCTTAGTGTAAAAGAAGGGGAGATAATTTGCTATTATCGAAAAAACATATTGTTTGGAAAAATTCTTGGACGCTAAAGATATTTTTAGACGTGCATATACTTACTTTCCATTTATAAAACCATATCAACTAGTTGGGGTCTACTATGTTTGGTCTTTGACCTTAATGGTAGATGTAAGGCCCAAAATAAGTAATAGTTGTGTACATTGCCATAATAATATGAGACTCTTACTCTTATCAAAATACAGTAACGGCTAAGAAAAAAGGCATGCTTACTTGGTATGGGAAGAAGTTATTAAGAACTTAAAAGACCTCCAAGTAAGTCAACCTTTTATTTACGTTGCTACAACATGATATGGGTTGTGTTATGTTTGCTAGTTAATAGGAAACATGTACATGCACGCACTTATGAACCGTGCTCCAACTAAGCTTATTGTTGTATCATATGGCACCGGGTACCTTTTAATGTAACTTTTATTGTGACCAACAGCCCTACCTAGCCTGGAGAGATATATGGTAAGTGTTGTACCTAAAAAATATGAGCTAATGTGTCCTGTTCGCGGTATAGCTGACAAACACATTTAATAAAATTATTCATAGTTCTAAGAACATGGTGCAAGTCCCCAAACAGGTAGCTCGAGTCAAACACAGATCGAAAAGATATCAAGGAGATCGTCTAGCCTAATCTTCAGGTCGCATAAGGCATGCCTAGATCATCTCAATGTTCATATTAGTCTAACTTAGAAACCTCTAGCACACATAGTGTGTATTTAGCTTGTTGTCGACAACTGGAATATGTAGTCTTGAATTCCTGAAAACTTAGGGACTTTATATGCATAATAATATATTGTAACCCCTCCCTGATAAACGTATAATATTAGGCAATCAATGAATTTAATGTATTTATTTGTACGTTTGGGAAGTTACCCAAGCTCGTACATTACACAATGTAAAAGGGACCGAAGCTTTGTATGACAAAACTCTGCATAAATTGTCATAAAAAATTTCCTAAGAGATAAACAAGCAATAATATAGACTTGTGAACTAGGTGGATTTTAACCATTGAACCACGTAAAGTTCTTGATGTTTTCTATTTACGATTTATCTAAAGCCTAATTTCAAACTCGAAATTCTTAATTCAATGTTGGTGAAAATTTTTGTCAACAGATTAGTGCTTTCATTGAGAGGCTAATTAGGCTTGCAAATTTTCATCCCTGAAACCTTCCCTGCAACCATGGTGGTAACCTGAAGTTGAACGCGTGAAGGCGGGTATGAAAGGCCAAGAGACCAAAGGGAGTTTCGAACGACTAACCCTACTGGAGAAGGGGCCTTAGTTACGAGGCGTCCTGGAAAAAAAAACCCATGCCGAGATTGGAAAGAATAAGAATACAGGAAGTTCATCATCACGACCCCTGTAACGACCCAAAATTGGCTAATAAGGCTTAAGGGCCTTGATTAGCGTGGTGGGAGGGCATAATTGGTATATGTGTGATCTAAATGTTTAGATGAATGATTTTATGATTATATGGAAATGTGAAATGCATGTTTAAGAGTATTAAATATGCATGTGGGCCCTATTTAGCTTTTAAGGGCATATTTGTAAGTTTGGCCCGTTGAGTGCATAAATGTGATTATATGTGATAAATTGTTGAGACCACATTAATATTTGGATATATTAGCGGTATATGGCTCGAGACAGTCCTACTGAGCGAATTGGCGAAATAGTCACGGCGGGGATTTATACCCGGCTCGGGGGAGTCTTGGGTGGTATTTTCGAGAATTTATAAAATATATCGGGGTTTATTAGACATTGGGTAAGTAGTTGGAAGTTAATTGGATGACGGTATTAACTGGTAAATGTTATGAACACTTGAGGAATTAGCGGGAATTGGGAGCAAAATGACTAAAATACCCTTTAGGCACCTTTGAAAGATGGATAAGGTTATAGGTGCAAATGGGTCTTTTGGCTAATAGAAGATATATTCAGCATTATTAGAACAAAACAGAAAATTGTAGAATAACTCAAGGAAAGCAAGAAAAGTTTCTCATCTCTCACGTACTCTCTCTCTTTCTCTCTCTCTCTCTCTCTCTCTGTTGGAAAAAGCTTATACATGATCTTTATTTATTTTCATGTATATCTAGTATTAAACAAATTAATGCGAGATAGCCTAAAACATGGTTCTAAAATTGAATTTAAAGAGAAACAAAGAATAGAATACTTACAGTATACGCAGCGAAATTAAGAGTCCTTCCTTCAGTTTCCCTAACTCTTGTATCCTCTCTGTCGCAGAGTATTATCAAGAAACTGAACCGATCTTCTATTTTCTTCACAATCTTCCAATGTATCCTTAGAACCACCTAGACTAGTGTGGGAAATTCTCAACACATGAGATAGATATAGAGAGAAGAAGAGAAAATAACAAAGTGGCTTAGAAAAGGACTTGTGTTTAGAGAGAATATAAAACTATCAGAAAATCTGACTTGTGACTTATCAAACTTATTAGAAATCTTAACTGATAACTTCTCTCTAAGCACTCCTTTTATAGAATCAATTAGGCCATTTAATTTAATTAAAAAATCAATAAAATAATAGCCATTTTGAAGCCCTAGGTCGAAATTATCATGGGCTATAAGCCCGTGAAATTTCCCATTTGATTATAAGTCCATTGGACTTAAAATCAAGGTCTGTATTATTTTCTATTGATTTAATTAATTACATAATTATTTAAATCCTTTATAAAATTAATTATTTATAATTTGAACCTTGATTTAAATTTATTTATTAATTTAGATACCAATTTATCTTAATTAATAAATCTGCCATAATTTCTCTTTTCTTCTCAAAATTACACAACTCTGTGAAACTAACCAAAATTGACCTGGTCAACTTTGATAATTCTAATTGATAATTAAATCAATTAATTGAGACTATCTAGATGATTTTATCCTAGGTACAATGGGGACCATGGGCCTATGAAATCAAGCTCCAATAAGTTATCATAAATCTAACAAATAAATTTACTAACTTATTAATTCCTCGTGACCCCACTATAGACTCGGAATTGCACTCTTGAATTCATAGAACGCTCTATAACAAATATAGATACGCTATTAATTATCCATTGTTACAACCATAATTGTCACTCAATCCTCTATAGACGGTCTACAATGAGATAGGACTAAAATACCGTTTTACCCGTCATTGTATTTTATCCTTAAAACACTTAGTTCCTTGTAAATGATATTTCAGTAAACTAATTTAATTACTGAAATGAGATCTCTATCATTTAACACATTGAACCAAACTAAAAGGAAACCATCATTTCACTTCTTCATTAGAAGCTATAGATGTTCATATCTATGATTAACACTCCCGCTCAATTATACTACCGAGTTCCCAAGATGTAAGTATGGGCTAGTCCGTAGGGTAAGCTGGTAACGAACAAGTCAAAGAACTCAAATAATACAATCAGTTAGAATACTAACCACTCAGAATTGAGATAGAATTGACATATGGTCAACTATATGATATGACTAGAATAGATAATAACGGTATGTTTACTTATCTTATCAACTGTCAATACCGGTCCTGTCTGATGTAACAAATACATCCGATCTTATCTACTTTGCTAATGTTCTGAAAAGAACATAACACTGTAATGTGTAAGTAGATCATATCGTAGATTGGCAAGTCAGTGTAAATCCGGTGCACTGACTAATCTTAGGACTAACTTATTTTGAACATATAACCATATTTATATTCCACTGTGATTACGTCACTATAAATAAGATTAGCTATATGCTCGGGATTTAATAGAAGTTTATATTAAACAAATAATCATGAAAATAAAACATGTGAGCAAAGTGATTGACCAAGTCAAAAAATGATTTCTATTCTTTTATTGATAATAAAATGAGATTACAAAGAATTTGGGTTTTAATTAGGGCATAAAACCCCAACAAACTCCCACTTGCACTAATTGAAACTAATGCCTTAATTCTACTAATCCCATCTCCTTGATATGCTTATCAAATGTAGCTTCTGGTAGTGTCTTTGTAAACGGATCCGCAAGATTGTCTTCAGTTGCAATCTTCATAACCTTCACATCTCCCCTGGCCACATATTCTCGAATAATGTGATACTTCCTTTCTATATGCTTACTCCTCTTGTGACTTCGAGGTTCTTTCGATTTGGCTATCGCTCCTGTATTGTCACAAAACAACACAAGCGGTTTATCCATTTATGGAATAACACCAAGATTTGAATAGAACTTATTTAGCTAGACTATTTCCTTAGCTGCTTCTGACGCGGCTATGTACTCAGCCTCCATGGTGGAATCTGAGATTGCAGACTGCTTTACGCTTCTCCAAATCACAGATCCACCCCCAAGAGTAAACACCATTCCAGAAGTAGACTTTCTGTCATCGACATCAGTCTGAAAATCTGAATTGGTGTAGCCTACAGGGTTCAGAACACCACCCTTGTAGACTAACATATAATCCCTAGTCCGTCTCAAATACTTCAGGATATGCTTAACTGCTATCCAATGTTCCAGTCCTGGGTTTGACTGATACTTGCTCACTACTCCCACTGCATAGCAGATATCTAGTCTAGTACACAACATGGCATACATCAGACTTCCAACTGCAGATGCGTAAGGAACTTTTCTCATTGCATCTTCCTCTTCAGGAGTTTGGGGAGACTGCTTCTTTGAAAGAAGAATTACATGGCGGGACGGTAGACACCCTTTCTTGGAATTTTTCATTGAGAAACGTTCAAGCACTTTATCAATGTAAGTTGCTTGAGATAGAGCTAAAAATTTGTTCTTTCTATCCCTGATGATCTGGATACCTAGAACATAACTTGCTTCACCCAAATCCTTCATCTGGAATTGAGTGCTCAGCCAATTCTTCACATCTGATAATTTCTTAACATTGTTTCCAATGAGTAAGATATCATCTACATAAAGAACTAGGAATACCACTATTTGATTTGCCTTCAGTACCTAAGATTCTAGGAACGAGAAACTTGCTTAAGTCCATAGATGTACCTATTTAACTTACAAACTTTTCCTTCTTGTCCAGATACTTTTAAATCCTTCTGGCTAATCCATATAAATGACCTCCTCAAGATTTCCATTAAGAAAAGCTGTCTTGACGTCCATTTGCCAAATCTCATAGTCGAGAGCGGCTGCTATGGATAGGAGGATGTGAATGGATTTGAGCATGGCTACCGGACTAAAATTTTCCTCATAGTCCATGTCTTCTCTTTGGGTATAACCCTTTGCCACTAATCGAGCTTTATAAGTATCGATATTTCCATCAACACCTCGTTTCTTCTTGTAGATCCACTTGCACCCAATGGCCCTAAAGTCACTAGGTGCTTCCACAAGATCCCAGACGGAATTTGAGTACATAGACTCCATTTCCTGTTTCATGGCTTCGAGCCATAGTTCCTTTTTAGGGCTAGCCATTTCCTGTTTGAAAGACTTATTGGTTATGATAGGATTCAAAGACTTACAAAGGACGGACCTTTGAGGGAACTCACCTTAGGTGAATTACCTGTTTGTGAATCTTGTCTAGAAGGCAAACTGACCAATCGTCCATTCTCTGCAAAGGGTGATAGGGCCAAAGAACCACTTGGTTTTGTGCATTCAGATGTTTATGGACCTTTGAATGTACAAGCCAAGGGTGGTTTTGAGTATTTCGTCACTTTCATTGACGATTACTCTAGATACTCATGTCTTTACCTAATGCATAGGAAATCAAAAACATTTTCAAAGTTTCAGGATTTCCTAGCAATGGCTCAGAACCAATTAGGTAAAAGGTTAAAGATCTTGCGATCTGATAGGGGTGGAGAATATTTGGATATGCAGTTCCAAGATCATTTAACTGAACTTGGGATTTTATCACAACTTACTGCCCCAGGTACTCCGCAACAAAATGGTGTAGCGGAACGCCGAAACAGAACTTTATTGGAAATGGTTAGACGCATGCTTAGTTACTCAACTCTACCAACTTCGTTCTGGGGACATGCAATTGAAACCGCAAATGACATTCTCAATGTCGTGCCGTCAAAATCAATCCCCAAAACACCTTTAGAACGCTAGAATGGTCGTGAACCTAGTTTACGCCATTATAGAATCTGGGGGTGTCCCGCTCACATCCTGAGGAAAAAGGAGGGAAAGCTAGAACCGCGAACTGAAGTTTGCTTGTTTGTTGGCTATCCTAAAGGTACTCGGGGTGGAATTTTCTATAGTCATTCAGAAAAGAAAGTGTTTACTTCTACAAATGCTACTTTTCTGGAAAATGACTATGTCCAGAACTTTAAACGTCGCAGCAAAGTAGTTTTAGAGGAGATGGTTAAAGAATTGACTCCAACCAATGTTCCATCGCCATCAATGTGAGTTGATGATTAAATTCCCACTCTTCATGTACAACCAACGCAAGTCGATTTAAATGAAGAAAGTACCACTGTTCCTGAGCAAACAGTCACGGAGCCTCGTCGTAGTGGGAGGGTTTCGAAGAACCCAGTTCGCTATGGTTTGGATGGTGAAACCAATATGCTTGTTGGTGACACTAGTGATGATGATCCGTTGTCTTTCAAACAGGCAATGGCAAGCCCTGAAAAGGAACTATGGCTCGAAGCCATGAAACAGGAAATGGAGTCCATGTACTCAAATTCCGTCTGGGATCTTGTGGAAGCACCTAGTGACTTTAGGGCCATTGGGTGCAAATGGATCTACAAGAAGAAACGAGGTGTTGATGGAAATATCGAGACTTATAAAGCTCGATTAGTGGCAAAGGGTTATACCCAAAGAGAAGGCATGGACTATGAGGAAACTTTTAGTCCGGTAGCCATGCTCAAATCCATTCGCATCCTCCTATTCATAGCAGCCGCTCTCGACTATGAGTTCTGGCAAATGGACGTCAAGACAACTTTTCTTAATGGAAAGCTTGACAAAGTCATTTATATGGATCAGCCAGAAGGATTTAAAGTATCTGAACAAAAAGGAAAAGTTTGCAAGTTGAATAGGTCCATCTATGGACTTAAGCAAGCTTCTCGTTCCTGGAATCTTAGGTTTGTTGAAATAATCAAAAGCTATGGCTTTGAACAAAATATTGATGAGCCCTGTGTTTACCAACTGAAGGCAAATCAAATAGTGATATTCCTGGTTCTTTATGTAGATGATATCTTACTCATTGGAAACAATGTTAAGAAATTATCAGATGTGAAGAATTGGCTGAGCACTCAATTCCAGATGAAGGATTTGGGTGAAGCAAGTTATGTTCTAGGTATCCAGATCATCAGGGATAGAAAGAACAAACTTTTAGCTCTATCTCAAGTAGCTTACATTGATACAGTTCTTGAACGTTTCTCAATAAAAAATTCCAAGAAAGGACGTCTACCGTCCTCCCATGGAATTCATCTTTCAAAGAAGCAGTCACCCAGACTCCTGAAGAGGAAGATGCAATGAGAAAAGTTCCTTACGCATCTGCAGTTGGAAGTCTGATGTATGCCATGTTGTGTACTAGACCAGATATCTGCTATGCAGTGGCAGTAGTGAGCAGGTATCAGTCAAACCCAGGACCGGAACATTGGATAGCAGTTAAGCATATCCTGAAGTATTTGAGACGGACTAGGGATTATATGTTAGTCTACAAGGGTGGTGTTTTGAACCCTGTAGGCTACACCGATTCAGATTTTCAGACTGATGTCGATGATAGAAATTCTACTTATGGAATGGTGTTTACTCTTGGGCGTGGAGCTGTGATTTGAAGAAGCGTAAAGCAGTCTGCAATCTCAGATTCCACCATGGAGGCTGAGTACATAGCCGCGTTAGAAGCAGCTAAGAAAATAGTTTGGCTAAAGAAGTTCTATTCAGATCTTGGTGTTATTCCAGAAATGGATAAACCGCTTGTGTTGTTTTGTGACAATATAGGAGCAATAGCCAACTCGAAAGAACCTCGAAGTCACAAGAGGAGTAAGCATATAGAAAGGAAGTATCACATTATTCGAGAATATGTGGCCAGGGGAGATGTGAAGGTTATGAAGATTGCAACTGAAGACAATCTTGTGGATCCATTTACAAAGACACTACCAGAAGCTACATTTGAGAAGCATATCAAGGAAATGGGATTAGTATAATTAAGGCATTAGTTTCAATTAGTGCAAGTGGGAGTTTGTTGGGGATTTATGCCCTAATTAAAACTCAAATTCTTTGTAATCTCATTTTATTATCAATAAAAGAATAGAAATTATTTTTTGACTTGGTCAATCACTTTGCTCACATGTTTTATTTTCATGATTATTTGTTTAATATAAACTTCTATTAAATCCCGAGCATATTGCTAATCTTATTTATAGTGACGTAATCACAATGGAATATAAATATGATTATATGTTCAAAATAAGTTAGTCCTAAGATTAGTCAGTGCACTGGATTTACACTGACTTGCCAATCTACGATATGATCTACTTACACATTACAGTGTTATGTTCTTTCTAGAACATTAGCAAAGTAGATAAGATCGGATGTATTTGTTACATCGGACAGGACCGATATTGACAGTTGATAAGATAAGTAAACATATCGTTATTATCTATTCTAGTCATATCATATAGTTGACCATAGGTCAATTCAATCTCAATTTTGAGTTGTTAGTAGTCTAACTGATTGTATTATTTGAGTTCTTTGACTTGTTCGTTACCAGCTTACCCTACGGACTAGCCCATACTTACATCTTGGGTACTCGGTAGTATAATTGAGGGGGAGTGTTAATCATAGATATGAACATCTATAGCTTCTAATGAAGAAGTGAAATGATGGTTTCCTTTTAGTTTGGTTCAAGGTGTTAAATGATAGACATCTCATTTCAGTAATTAAATTAGTTTACTGAAATATCATTTACAAGGAACTAAGTGTTTTAAGGATAAAATACATTGAGGGGTAAAACGGTATTTTAGTCCTATCTCATTGTAGACCGTCTATAGAGGATTGAATGACAATTATGGTTGTAACAATGGATAATTAATAGCATATCTATATTTGTTATAGAGCGTTCTATGAATTCAAGAGTGCAATTGCAAGTCTATAGTGGAGTCACGAGGAATTAATAAGTTAGTAAATTTATTTGTTAGATTTATGATAACTTATTGGAGCTTGATTTCATAGGCCCATGGTCCCCATTGTACCTTGGATAAAATCATCTAGATAGTCTCAATTAATTGATTTAATTATCAATTAGAATTATCAAAGTTGACCAGGTCAATTTTGGTTAGTTTCACAGAGTTGTGTAATTTTGAGAAGAAAAGAGAAATTATGGCAGATTTATTAATTAAGATAAATTGGTATCTAAATTAATAAATAAATTTAAATCAAGGTTCAAATTATAAATAATTAATTTGATAAAGGATTTAAATAATTATTTAATTAATTAAATCAATAGAAAATAATACAGACCTTGATTTTAAGTCCAATGGGCTTATAATCAAATGAGAAATTTCACGGGCCTATAGCCCTTGATAATTTTGACCTAGGGCTTCAAAATGGCTTATATTTTATTGATTTTTTAATTAAATTAAATGGCCTAATTGAGTCTATAAAAGGAGTTCTTAGAGAGAAGTCATAAGTTAAGATTTCTAAGAAGTTTTGATAAGTCACAAGTCTGATTTTCTGATAGTTTTAGATTCTCTCTAAACACAAGTCATTTTCTAAGCCTTTTTGTTATTTTCTATTCTTCTCTCTATATCTATCTCATGTGTTGAGAATTTCCCACACTAGTCTAGGTGGTTCTAAGGATACATTGGAAGATCGTGAAGAAAATAGAAGATCGGTTCAGTTTCTTGATAATACTCTGCGACAAAGAGGATACAAGAGTTAGAGAAACTGAAGGAAGGACTCTTTAATTCCGCTGCGTATACTGTAAGTATTCTATTCTTTGTTTCTCTTTGAATTCAATTTTAGAAACATGTTTTAGGCTATCTCGTATTAATTTGTTTAATATTAGATATACATGAAAATAAATAAAGATCTTGTATAAGCTTTTTCCAACAAAAATATCATTTTTATTAAAAAAATATATTTTATTAATTGGTTGTCTCGTATTACTATTCATCCAGAATTTTTTATTTTTTTTAAAAAAATAAAGAAAATTAAAATTGTGGAAATTTATTATTTATAATCAAAACCTAAAATATCTTTTTTGTTTATCATTTAAATTTTTTAAAATAAGATATTTTGGTTAGTTGGGATTTAAATAATTAGATATTTTCTACAAAGATTCAAATTCAAATTTAAAAATAGACTAACAACTTAATTTTAAATCTTTTAATATATTAAAATATTATAATTATGATATCAGATATTTAAGATATTTTCATTTAAATTCTTGAAATTTTTATTAAATCTTTATTTGAAAATATAAATATCTTTTTATTCTATAGTTTTTAATATTTAAATTATTTGAAATTTGAATATTGTTAGTTAGATATTTTTATGAATATTTGAATTTGTTTAACTATTTGAGATATTTTAGGATTGTTATAACTATTTGTATTTTATTATTTTTAAATGGTTAAAATATTAGATAATAGTTGTAACAACACAAGATATTTTGGAAAATAGTTAAGATATTGATTTTAAAATTTAAAATTGGTTAAATTTTGAAAAATATCATTTTTTTCAGCCAATTAATAATTTTTTTTTTAATAAATGAGATTTAAATTAACTTTGGTTAATTGTTGATAAATCCTATTTAAATTAAATTTTTTTTTTTCAAATTAACCTAAAACCAAGTTGATTGTTGATAAATGAAATTTAAATTAACTATTGTTAATTGTTGATAAATTTCATTTAAAATGACCTAATTTTTGTAAAAATTTAATTAATTTGAATTTTTTTGATAAATTCTAGATAATTAATTGTGGTATTTTTGCAAATAAAATAAATTGTGGTATTTTTGCATAAATTCATAGAATTGCTCATACAGTAACATGATTAGGCCCATCCAATTATAACATGTCTGTTTGCACTATATGTTGTATTTTTGCAATTGGGCTTAGATGCATATAGTGGCCCATATGTTTGTTAGATATATGGTATTTTGCCAAATAAAATATTCATAAAATGATAGGTTTTATTTGGGCCCATTAGAAAATGTAAAGTTTAAATTCCTCTCTTGTGGGTGATTCCACTTGTGAAGGCCTATTTGTTTTGCATGACTATAATTGGCCTAATCAATTAATAACAATTAATAAAACGAAGGTTTAAATTCCTGTCTTTTGGACCTTGTATGGAAGATAGGGGGCCTTTGTAGTGGGAACGACACACTGGACCCAGCCCTCCTCCATACAAGCCCAATTGTTAAGGCCCATTTACCTGAGTTGGACTTAATTGTATAGGTTCATTATATTAGTTAAACCTAAATATTGATTTGCAACAATTTAATTCTAAATTAATTGAATTTGTTTCAATGTGACACTTTAGAATTAATAAGAAATTATAGGACTTTGGTTTTAAAAATTTTAATGTGTTTAATTTTTTTTTGGAAAACCATAGTCATTAATTTTCTAAAAATAAATAATAAAAATACTAATTTTAATTTTATAATGAGCTTATTTTAAGAATTTTATTCGATCTCCACCGTTGGTTTAACATAGTCAATAGCTTAATGGGGCCTCGAAGCGCTTTGATTCGTCCGCCTACGGAAGGTGTTCATTAGCTATTTTGACAAGGTTAGATTTCGAAAGATAGATAATTATAGGTCAAATTCTACTAGACTCACCCCTACGGTGACTACTAGGACTAAATCTATGATTATTGAAACCGTGGGTCTAGTTCATAAAATAAGAGATTTTCTTATCTTATTTTGATCGAATAGTAGATTGTTAATAATGGTGTCAATTATTAAATGAGTTTACAACTCTATTTAACTAGTGGTATTTTTGACTCTCGCCAACCGGGACAAGGATATCATAGATTAGTTAAAAACCTAAAGAAATAGAGATATGATTGTTTTTGGTATTTTTTCTCATATCTTACATATTTTTGGTATATGTTGTGCTATTTCTTGAAATTTGTGTGAATAGAAGTTTTATTGAGAAAATGTGATTGATTTCTATTTTATTGGTAATTTGTAGTTTTAAGTTAAGTAGTGTCTATGTCTACTCCCAACCTTTCTCAACTTTCGATGGAGAAACTCACCAGAGAAAACTTCCATAATTGGAAGCAGAATATCAACATAGAGTTGATAGGTGACAACTCTGAATTCTTCATGATTGAGGAATCCCCAGAACGAGCACCGTGTCCGCACGTTCGTGATGGCACCGTAAATCTTACTTGTGTTTAGAGAGAATCTAAAACTATCAGAAAATCTTACTTGTGACTTATCAAACTTATCTTTTGACTTCTCTCTAAGCACTCCTTTTATAGACTCAATTAGGCCATTTAATTTAATTAAAAAATCAATAAAATAAAAGCCATTTTGAAGCCCTAGGTCAAAATTATCATGGACCATAGGCCCGTGAAATTTCCCATTTGATTATAAGCCCATTGGACTTAAAATCAAGGCCTGTATTATTTTCTATTGATTTAATTAATTAAATAATTATTTAAATCCTTTATCAAATTAATTATTTATAATTTGAACCTTGATTTAAATTTATTTATTAATTTAGATACCAATTTATCTTAATTAATAAATCTGCCATAATTTCTCTTTTCTTCTCAAAATTACACAACTCTATGAAACTATCCAAAATTGACTTGGTCAACTTTGATAATTCTAATTGATGATTAAATTAATTAATTGAGACTATCTAGATGATTTTATCCAAGGTACAATGGGGACCATGGGCCTATGAAATCAAGCTCCAATAAGCTACCACAAATCTAACAAATAAATTTACTAACTTATTAATTCCTCGTGACTCCACTATAGACTCGGAATTGCACTCTTGAATTCATAGAACCCTATATAACAAATATAGATACGCTATTAATTATCCATTTTTACAACCATAATTGTCACTCAATCCTCTAGAGACGGTCTACAATGAGATAGGACTAAAATACCGTTTTACCCCTCATTGTATTTTATCCTTAAAACACTTAGTTCCTTGTAAATGATATTTCAATAAACTAATTTAATTACTAAAATGAGATCTCTATCCTTTAACACCTTGAACCAAACTAAAAGGAAACCATTGTTTCACTTCTTCATCAGAAGCTATAGATGTTCATATCTATGATTAACACTCCCACTCAATTATACTACCGAGTTCCCAAGATGTAAGTATGGGCTAGTGCGTAGGGTAAGCTTGTAACGAACAAGTCAAAGAACTCAAACAATACAATCAGTTAGAATACTAACCACTCAGAATTGAGATTGAATTGACCTATGGTCAACTATATGATATGACTAGAATAGATAATAACGGTATGTTTACTTATCTTATCAACTGTCAATATCGGTCCTGTCTGATGTAACACTCTCACTCTTCCTTGATGAGATTTGAAGCTAAGGAACAAAGTGGCTTGAGCTAGACTTTCGGCTGGTAAACTTTGAAGGAATTAGAGAGGAATTAAGTTGGAAATTGGAGCTGGAAAATAGAGGAGAATTCTTGGGACTAAGTTGAATTGGTGCAAGGATTCTACTGGGAGGTTGAGCTACAATTTGAGGTAAGAATCTTTGTAATTAATCTCTGTGTTTTGTTGATTTGGTTTAGATTGAATTCTAGGTTTTTGAGCATGAATTGAGTGTTGAATTATATTGAGTTTCTTGGGTGATATTAGCTGATGAATTGGGGTAATAACTTTGATTTTGTTGCTAAGGTTTTGGATATTAAAAATGGGTGTTATGGACTTGAATTCATAACTAATTTGGGGTTGAATCTAAGAGAATTTTTGGGGAAATTCTGGATTGGCTCTTGGTGTTATTGGCTGGGAAAAATGGAGTGAAAACCCAGATTTTATGGGTTTGAAGGGGCGCCCCGCAACCCAGCCTGGGGGGCGCTACAACGCGTGTGGCCATTTTGGCCTGGGGGTGCCTCTGACTTGGGGGCACGCCGCGACTCACTAGGCTAAGTCGCGGCCCGCCTCCCCTCTAGGCTGGGGTGCTTGCTCTCTGACTTGGGGGCAAGTCACGGCCCACTAAGCCTAGTCGCGACCCACCTGCGAAATTTTAGACTTAGAATTCTTTCAAGAATTGGTAGAGCTTGGAGATTCGACCCTAGGTGCTCGGGACAATTTCTACTACCAAGTTTAGTAGAAATTGAGTTCTCGAATTCTAGTTTCTGTCTCGTAGGTATTTTATTTCCATTGGAAGTTGATGAATCCCATTGACCCTTGTGACTAGGTTTATCGTCAAGGCTCGGGGCTAAGGATCATGCTCGGAACCATTGCACTTTCTCCGCTCAGACTTGAAGGTAAGAAAACTGCACCCTTTTGTGTGGCTGTGTTGGGACTAGGGTTCCCTATATTTGAATACAAATGCTATATGATTATGACATGCCACGTGAGCATGAAATTACGGCCTAAGAGTGTCGAGACTGATATTTGCACTTAGAATGCGGCTCGGCCATTGAGAGCTGAGGCCAGTTAAATAATCATTGAGCTAGGCCTAAGCTAGCCGAAGTTAGTGGGTTAAATAGAGGGTGCGACCTAAGGGGTCGACCCTGAGTATTGTATGATGAGTATTGATATGTTTGCCATTGCTAATCTGTTGCTTATAGCTTGTTATATACTGGGATGAATGGCTTGTGAATCATTGATGGTCCTCTCTGATTAGGTGATTGTTATAACATGTTGAATAATTGATTAACTGTTTTTATAGATAATTTTATTTTCATCAATTTTTAAGCTATGCTATATGGTTTTCTTCGTGGGCCTCGGCTCATGGGTGCTACGTGGTGCAGGTAAGGGCAAGGGTAAGATGGATCAACCATGAGTTGGAGAGATCTGGGGGCGAGGTGTACATTGTCAGCCGCTCGTTCACTACGGCCGAGGGATTGTACAGGGACAGAAAACCTAATATGTGTATTTTACCATTAGAGTGGCCTCTGTTTTTGTTTGACTTTTGAAAGTTTGTAAATTTGTCCTTTAACCCTGTTTATGGGATCCCATGTTCTAAACATTTATCTTAATGAAAATTATCCGTGTATGACCAAAATATTTTAACCCTAACTTGATTATGACATTAGGATCACATTTTTTTTTTATTTAAATGACTTGATTAGTAAGTCTTGCACTATTTTAAACACACAGTGTAACGATCTTGGTTATCCAGGGCGTTACAACCCAACCCTAAAAATCGACATTCTACCTATTATATAGGATTAGTCAAGCAAGAGAAGGCTGAGCTCAAGTGTCATCTCCCCCACGGAAACATGTGTATGACGAGATCCTGTCCCGACTACCGCATCCAGTAATTGATCTAAATGTCGGAAGGAGGACAAGTGGGTCTCAAGGGAATAGATCGCGTGGGCATAGTCACGCCAATGTGAGTCGTTCAGTTCAAACTACCACTCCAAGCACTATGCCATCGGTACAAGCTCCTAGAAATGACCGATCTGCCCGCACTCACATATGTGAGTGACCTACTCATGTCCCTAGAATTGAGCAAACTGCTTATGTATCTATAAAGTAGACTGATCAACCTGGCCATGCTGGTGCTAATTCAAGGTGAACGAACATATATAGGATTCCTCTGAATCCACCAATTCAGGTCCCTATTAATAACCAAGGTAAGGGAGATGGGCCACCGCCTAAAAAGGAGATCGGGGTAAATGATGGACAACCTCTGGTAGTACGCCCAAATGGACGACAGGTGGCCTCCCTAATAAGGCTTCCACCATCACCAATACACCATCCATCACCCCCATAACCTTGAGGGAATACGTCCCTTCAAGGAAATGAGAAGAGAAACTCAGTTCATAGAGAGATCACCTATGTCACTCGATCTCGCGATACCAGTATTCAAGTCTGCATTAACAACCAAACTCACCAACCTCATCAATGGATGTTGAGTGTTGCTGAAGATAGTTATTGGATGGAAATCCATCATGCAGACAGGTCAGAGAGTGTTCACAACACTCACTCTCGGAGGCAAGAGCCCAACCTGAGAGATCAATTAAACTCTGCTCATAGTTTTCATACTAAGCATTAGTCTGACTTGCGTGAGCACTTAAAATCACATCAGAGACAACAAAGTCGGTAGAACAAGCTGAGTTATACTCAGCCAAGAGAAAACCATCACGTGAGGCATGATTATGGGAATGTCCCAATGAGCCGATCTCTAGCTTGGAGGGACAATAACCTAGATAATGTGCAGCCTAGATTGGGAGCTAATAATTAGTTCCCAAACAATCCGATAGTGAGGGATCCAACCCTTGAACGACTTTTTATGATGGAGGATCAGATGAGATTCCTTCTGTCCAAAAGAAATAAGGATGACTGATTTCGATGAGTAAATTGAGCCCTTTGCTCCTCATATTGTGGCAGATCTTTATAAGCAGGGCTTCAAAAGGCAACATATGCGACCTATGATGGAAGTACTGATCCGTAAAATCACATTGGAACTTTCAACACTTTGATAAGTTCCCATAACGTGAACGTCAACCTACGATGTGTTCTGTTCCAAGACACTTTGACTAGTGCGACCGAGATGTGGTTCGACAAGTTCAAGAGGCATACAATGACCTCAGAGAATCAGCTATCATTAGATTTCAAGAAGCAGTTTCGAGCTACCAAGAGGATTTGAGCAGAGGCCAATTCATTGGCCAACATAAAGCAACAACCAGGTGAGTCTCTCAAGGCTTACATAAACCGGTTCACCAATATTGTAGTTCGAGCAAGAGATGCTGATAATAGTGCCAAACTCATGGAAATTCAATCTGGGATCATCGTAGGAGACAAGTTATGGAAAGAACTCCAAAGAAAAGGGGTTAAGAGAACATACGAATTCTTGGCTCAAGCTCAAGAAAGGATTAACCTCGAGGAGGCAGAATCCACAGTGGCAGGAACTAGTAGTATTCCTATTCAACCCGCTGGAGTGGTTACTGATAAGATATATTTTTTAATACTTTTTCGTCTTAGTTTTTTTTACTTTTATTATTAATATTTCATATTTTTAGTTCTTTTTATGTGTGGTTGTTGTATATTTTAGGTTTTCATTTGTTAAATGGATATTTGAGAATTATTTCAAAATTTATTTGAAATATTATCATCAATCAATAGAAAAACAATAGAAGATATTTATTTGAATTGATTGAAGAAGATAAAGGAGAATTCAAACTTAAATTGATGGAAAAATTTAAGATATTTTGAATCTGAGATAGTTTCGGTATTTTGACCATGTCTCGTGACTCACTTATCTGATTTATGAGTTCTCTATGGCGTTGGAAATCTTATTCACAGACCTATGAAAGCTTGTTTCACAAGAAAAGTCAAATTAGAATGTTTACTTGGTGATATTTGGGCAACAAGATAACGCATGCTAGAGTTACGGGATTTGATATTCAAATGAAGATATTTTAGAGCATTATGAAGTAACAAATAGAAACATCTAGAAAATTCTTTTTACAGCCTTATCACTATAAAAAGAATGGTTTAGATTATTTTATACCTCTCTCTCTCCTTCCTCTTGACCTCTCTCTATTTCCTCTCTTTCTTCTCTTCTTTTTCTATTCTTTTCCATTAACTAATTTTCTTCTCTAGGGTTTTAATGTAGTCTTTTGATACTAAATTATTATTCAATGCAAGTTTTATGATTTCTTCTTCATACTAATGATCTATTCAATTTTTTTTAATGCTTGTGAGTGTTTGATCACCATTTGCATGATTTATATGATTTTAATTCAAAATGTGAAATGTTAGAGTTAACTATGTTATAGTTGTTTAGACGCAAATTTTGATATGGGACGAGAGTACCTGCATGGTTTGTGTAGTTCTTAGGTTTCTATGTTTAATGCCTGCTATATGTTGAAACTTGTCACAGAGTTGTAGAAAGTTTGCATAAAGGTTGAGATTTGTATATCCTAATAAGAATATGGATTGATTTAGTAAACCTGCTATCACAAGGAGAGAAAGAATAATAAAAATTGCATTGATGATATAATAGAGTGGATAAATGATGAAATTAAATACCCTAGGTTTTAAATCCATTGAGTTATTTGTTTCTTTTAATTTTCAATTGTTAATTTAATTATTTTGTTCTTTTTCTTTTTATTCTTGAAATCCAATTTTTAGTAACCAAATAGAACTAAGAAATTAATTCATTGGTAATCAATATTCAATCCTCATGGGAACGATACTCTATTTGTCACTTTATTACTTGTTTACGATTGCGTGCACTTGCGTATATAATTTTCTCAACAAGTATTTGGCGCCATTGTCGGGGACTGTATTATTAATATCAACATAATTGACTTTTATTCTAACTTGGTTTTTTTATTTAAATGTTTCTTTTCTGTGTTTGACTTGCGAGGTAAATAAAAAACGGCTCCATCAAGATTACTTTGCGAGTTTTTCTCAACAACACAATGATCCATTTTACTCTGCTTGGGCTAGATTTAATGAATTGGTGGAGAGATGTTATCACAACTTCTCTAGGGGGTGTCTTACACTTTTCTTTTTCAATGGATTAGATGATAGAACAAGATGTTGGGTAAACTATGGAGCAGAGGTAACTGGTGAACCTTTATTAAGAAGATGTCATGATGATATAATGGGGTTGTTGAATAATATGGCAGACTTTCATTAACATTGGCATTGGGATCCTCCACTGCAAGGTTGGAGTCACCAATATCCTCAATTATTCCAAGATCCTAATATTATACCCCAACCATTCGAGCGTTAAGAGCATAAACCATAAATTGAAGAAGTAATGACTCAATTGAAGAACACTTTAAATTTAATGGTGCAAAATATGGAGTGGTTTAAGGATAATTACTCGAACAATCAAGGTTGTGAGAGTTATTTAAATACTATAGAAGCACCAATGGTTGAGCCATTAGAAGAGATTGTGTGTAAAGTTGGTGAACAAGAGACCTTTCAAGTTATATTCACTCAAAATTTTGGTAAGTTGGATACTTGCTTGGTAGATAATGATTATGGTGTAGTGAATGAAGTAAATTCAATCCATGATCATGAAGTTATTGAAAATCAAATCACAAGCATGTTTTTGGACAGTCGAGTGGAGAGTGAAAAACAATCAGAAGGGTTATATGAGGAATTCACAAATGAAGATGAGAAAAATATGACTTTGGAAGATGAGAAAGCACCTGCAATTATTGATTTGAGTTCATTAATGCTTCAATCATATACACCGCCAGTGGATCTATATTTTAAATTGATGACACCTTCACTATTCTACATCCTTTATGAGCTACCAAAGTTTTGTCCCAAGCTCATCACTCAAGGTCTTGTGTTGTTGGTGCGACGTGTAGATTAGATTCATATCTTACCAAGCTTGAGGGCATTTGCAATGACACCCTTAAAGTTGTCATGTATGATGCTTATTATGGGTGTCGAGCACTCATTGATGTGTTTTGACATATAAAACACTGAGGAGGACATAGATGAGAGTTAATACAATAGAGTAATGCATTGGATTACAGGGAAGTTTCTCTTTTCCTTTTCATTTATTTATATATTGGGGACAATGTTTAGATTAAGTTTAGGGGAAGGGATTTGATTTTTATTGCTTTGCTCATTGTAGATATCTTAGTTTGTTTAAGTTTTGCTAGGTTTATATTTATGTTATGTTTTTTCTAGTTTGTTTATAGTGTTAGTTGAATCTAGTTGACAATGATTAGCCAAGGATAATATATTGAATGATATGTTGTATTAATTTGAATGAGAATGAAGCTATAAAAATCTGTGTGCTTGGTTGAATAGTTCTTTCAATTTTTACACTGTCTACTTAAATAATTGAGAGCTTAATCATGATTTTTAATAAATTTTTTGTGATTGAATATTATTTATGCTTGCTGAATTTTTAAAATAAAAATAAGATTGAAATTTTGTTATTCTAGAACTTGTTTGCATGCTTCTTGAGATGCAATCCTAGATGATGCATGTTTAGGAAGATGATTTAGGCTATTTTTCTGAACTGGTTGAGCCTTTCAAGCCAACCTTGATGTATTAAATCCTTAGTTACCCATTGTTGAGCTTAATGTGAATTTTTTTGTATGACACTTATTTTGAGCCTATTTGAAACTTTTTTATTATTTTTTTCTTCCCTTTGACGGATACCATGAGCATATGGAAAGTGACTAAGAGATGGTTTGTAATAGGGTTTATATTTGGAATTTTGTCTCAATAAAAGAAGAAAAATTGAGAGATAAAGAAAAATAATATTGAAACAAAATACACTCCAATTGACAGTACAAAGAAATAAGTTTGGGGGAGTGTGGTATCATTATAAAAAAATGAAGAAAAAAAATCATGTTTATGAATTCTCTCTCAAAGCAAGAAAGATTGAGAAATTTGGGATTGTTTTGGGTTTGTAAGTTTGTCATAAGATTGGTTTGTTTGGTTTGTATGTGTTGACGCGGTTCTTCGGCAACAGGTAATTAAGAGAAGAAGAGAAAGAGATTAGTACTAAAAGTAGAACCGTCACAGATATGAAATCTTTGTGCAAGAACTAGGTGACTCAAGACACGTTTTTAAGTGGTTCGAAGGTTAAAATCCTTCTACTCCACTAGTCAATATTATTGATATTCTCTAGGTATTTGGTTTACAAAGTATATAGTTCTTCAAAGACTATTTCTTCCAACCCCTATCAACTCCCAGGGTCTCCTTATTTATAGGAGAAGGCACCTGGGGGTTGGTAGGGAGGTCATCCCGTGACCTTACCATTTGTCATATCAAATCTGTGACATTCATGATTATTTCCTAAACCTGACACACAAGTGTGGTCTAATCAGCATGGAAGAAGATAATGGGCCGCACGGCCCAACCCGTCCGTGGGTGTCTGAATACGCACGTTCCTGCTGCGTGTCCGAGAAGTCAGGGGGATATCAGGCACGTGATGGCAGGAATATGCACGTTTATCTTGCATGTTGACTTCCCATAGGGTCAGAGCTTCCTGAGAAGCTCCTGACCTGAGAAGTTCGCAACCCGAGCTGCTCCGCCCGTGGCCTTCGGATGTCACTCTCAGCTCCTATGCCACAAATGCGAGCTGGAAACAAGACCCCCTCGAGCTGATAAGGGTCCGTCTTGGAAATAGGGCCTCCGGCCTGCGGGAGCCTCGGACTAAACCTGATTAGTCCGAGGCTCGTCCTGCTAAACAGCCCGTAGGAAATCCAGGGCGTACATCTGCCCCCCAAGCTCCTGCTCGTGGTCTATGAAGTCACATATAGGAGACCACAGTATGGGCTTTTAGACTTCCCCCGCAACCCTTCGCCTTCCATTCTTTTCGTAGGCGTCTGATACGTGGAACGCCGTGGGTGGCGACGGTACACCCCACGAGAACCGCATTAAATGGCCTAGCCTACTGTCCAGCCGTCGTTTCACATTTCGAGTGGGGGGTCTCCCAAGAGCCTTTTACACGTGATCCTTCCCTTGTAT
Organism: Humulus lupulus; assembly: GCF_963169125.1. NCBI lineage: Eukaryota > Viridiplantae > Streptophyta > Magnoliopsida > Rosales > Cannabaceae > Humulus > Humulus lupulus. The sequence continues at coordinate 76,816,765 of NC_084798.1, read as the reverse complement.
AAAAGGGGGTGGCCATCCCACGCACGGGCCACCTTATCACTCAAAAAATTCCCAAATTTCCTTCTTCTTTCTCTGACCTTCCAAGGAACGAAACCCTCATCTCTGCTATTCTCATCTTCTCCGTTCACGAAGCTTAAGCGTACGAGTTTCTTCAAAGCCTTGGAGGTCACCGTACCAACGAAGCTTTTACCAGCGCAGTAATCTCACTCATCATCCAGCCACACACTGTAAGTTCTTCTAGCCCTGTTTACTTTGAAAGCATGTCACTGTAGCTTAGGTAAAAAAAATTACTGTAGCCACATGCAGGGGTTTTCTGAGTTGCGTGAATACAGAGGGTGGCAGCCCTTCTTAGGTTAGGGCACGCCTGCCATGGGACATCATCTTAGAGTATGGGTTTCATGGTGCTTCTTCAGGAACAATTTCTGGGTAGGACCTTTAGGAATTTTGGGTGCAAAACCGGGTAGCTTAGGGAATACGCCTCAAAAGCGGTTTTGCCACGCTTTGTCTGTTGAAACTTTCCCCCCAAGGCGAATTTTTACTCTGAGCCCCCTGACACACGAATTCCGAGTAATCTGGGATCTGTTGAGGGCATAGGCACGTGTTCCTTGGAACGCGTGGCACCACTCTCCACGGGCTGGGCTTACCCCAGCTCGTGTACTTAATACTTGCTTCATTCTCCTGCTTGGGTCGCCTTTTCTAAAGTGTTTTCTTTTGTTCGATAGGCGACCAGATGGCTCCAAAGAGAAATCTGCCACAGAAGAATGTGGGAAGTTCGTCCTCCCAGCAGGATAAAGGAAAGGCGGTGATGACCAGCTCGCCAATTCCTCACTTTGGGCCGGCGGTGGAGAAACAGGCCGAGGTGGCCCCTGACGCGTTTTTCGAGGCGGAGAGAATCGTCTCGAAGATAACCGACCAGGCAAAGATCAACAAAATCTTCCTCAACCACAACATTCCCCTGGGGAGGGCCTCCGTGATCGCCCGACCTGCTGCGATGGGGAGCGGAGCTGCACGCCGCTCGACGAGTCGTTCGCGGCCTGGAGCGGTGAACACTTCAAGGCATGGGCCTTCCTCCCCCTGGATCAGTATTTTGCTGATTTTCTGAACTATGTGGGGTTGGCCCCATTCCAGCTCCCCCCCAACTCATACCGTCTGTTGGCGGGATTGAGGTATTTGTTTCAAAAGCATGAGTGGGAGGTCCCCACTCCTGCTGATATTCTATACGTCTTTTGCCTCAAAGCCAGCCCGGACTAGCGGGGGCGAGGCGACGGGTTCTATTACTTAACCCGCTTCCCTAACACGGCAGCAGTCATCGAGCTGCCAAGCCATCCAAACGACTTCAAGGACCAGTTTTTTATGTCAACTGGGTTCCGAAACTGCGATCATCACTACTTCAACCGTCCTCGTAAGTGATCCTTGATTTAGCTCGCCTTTTAAAGGTTATCTTATTTTAGCTCTTCCCTTATTCCACTTCTGACTTCAACCAACCTTGCAGCCATCTACGCGAGGACCGAAAAGTCTGTGATCCTCGGGGGTCAATACGATACACTGGCGAACTTGCCCCCCAGTGAGAAAGACTACCGCGCGCTCGTGACGGACGAGACGATGGTATTTTGCAAGCTGATTTTCCCAAATCAGACTTTGAATTTGAAAAGGCCCCGGGGGCCTCCCCCAGCTCGCGACAACAGACCGATCGTCGCGGAGGAGGTCGCAAACGACGAAGGCGAGGAGGAGGGTGAAGAAGTTCCTCTCGTGATGAACAGGAAGAGGACCTTGGAGGTCGCCCAGGGGATGGGCGAGGAGAGGATCCAATCCGGAGTAGCCGCGGGTCCTTCCGGCCAAGGTAACCCTTACTTATTTAAGAATGTAGATAGGGCCACTGCAGACCCCCGGCTGGTTAGGTTCAATCCTAGGCAGATCGTCCATCGTCATCAGAGGAATCCGGACCTGGATACGCTCTTACTCCATTGCGTTGACCAGCTCGTGCTAGACAACCAAGAGAGTCAGCCTAAGGGTACCGTAGTAGTAGATAGCACCCTAGCTTTTAGGTCGATCCTCTTTGAGGAGTATGGGACCAACTTACGCACGTGGCCAGCGCTCCAGAGGGGCATCTATGCTCCGGGGACTAGGCAGTATGTAGAAGAGTCCAGCCCTGAGTCAGAACCGGACCTAGAACCTGCGCCAGTTCGCGAGATAATTGTCCTAGGCTCTTCCAGCTCGGGGGGTAGGGCTCCCTTAGTATTTGCTTACTTATTTCCTTTGAACCTTTTGTCTCTATTTCTGCATGATTGCTACCTTGTAATAACCATGTTTTTTGTTCTTAGCAAAAGAGATGTCTCAGCCCGGAAATAGTCTGCGAGGCGTTGTCTTTGGTGGGAACCCCCCAGCAGGGCCGAGGTTAAAAAGGCTCCGCGAGTCCAAGAGCTCGGCTGGGACCTCCACCAAATCCCCGGCTAAGGAGAAGGAGAAAGCCCCGCCATCCCAGGTCGCGGGGGCGATCCTTCCTGTTGCCAGGATAGGGCTCATGCACCCGCCACCCCAACGATCTCCATTAGCCGCCCAGGACGGAGTAATAGAGATCGGGAATCTGGCCGCGGCAGCCCCGGATGTGCGTATCTCGGTCGATCCCCGAGCTCTGGAGAAGATGCCTGAAGCATTCCGGGGTACGGTGTATGAGTCGGCTAGCTATGCCGTCAGCCATTTCTACAATATCAGGGAGAAGGAGCTCCGAGCCATCGAAACAACGAGCCCGGCCCGAGTTATAGAGTCTTCGATGGACATGACCTTAACAGTAAAATGCCCCCTTCTTTTAAAGCTTTAACACTCACACGCCGCCTTTTTCTTTCCAGATTGTTAATTTATCCTTCCTTTCTTGCAGGGCATTGCTGCCGCATACAGAGGCATTGCTAGGACCAAGGCCCAGCTCGAGGGTTTGGAAGCTGAGCGCCAGACCGCCCTCCAGGAGGCTCAGGAGGCGAGAGACGCGCTGGCGGCCTCTAAAGCCGAGCTAGAGAAGATCCGCTCCGAGAACCAAGAGCTTAAAAACTCCCTGGCCGCATCGCGGACAGATCTCGAGGCAGCGAAGACCGAGGCCCAGGCCGCCCTGGAAGCCGAGCGGGTCATCTCGGAACAGTCCTTACAAGACCTGTTCTATCACTGCTGGTCCCACAATCCGGACGCGGACTTTTCTTTCATGCCGCCGGACCTCTGGGCATTCTTGCTACCGAAGCTCCAAGCCCGCTTAAATAAAGAGGTACCTCCCTCGGAGACTGGAGAGGCCTCTGTCGCGGCGGAGCAGGAAGAGACCGCGACCTCCAAAGGGACAACTGATGGGGCTTAGGATACTTCTCTTTTAAGTATTTTGAACTCTCTTACTTTCTATTGTAATTCTTTTTTTTTTATGAGGTGTTTCCACCTCGAGACAATTTGCTCAGCCATTTTAACATATATGTTTTTATGCATTTGGCTACAATTCATCCCTTTGTTTTTATGAACTTAGTTCGGGTTAACCGTTATTTATATCCCGGGCTTTTAAAGAAGAGCCACGATCTATAAATTTTTAGTTAACTTCAAGTTTTATGACCTGGTTAAAACCAGGAACTTATTTTGAAAACTTAGTTCGCGTCAACTTTTATCCATATCCCGGGCTCTTTAAAGAAGAACCACGGTCAATAAATTTTAGTTAACTTATAAGTTTTATGACCTGGTTAAAACTAGGAACTTATTTTGAAAACTTAGTTCGCGTCAACTTTTATCCATATCCCGGGCTCTTTAAAGAAGAACCACGGTCCATAAATTTAGTTAACTTCTAAGTTTTATGACCTGGTTAAAACCAGGAACTTATTTTGAAAACTTAGTTCGCGTCAACTTTTATCCATATCCCGGGCTCTTTAAAGAAGAACCACGGTCAATAAATTTTAGTTAACTTCTAAGTTTTATGACCTGGTTAAAACCAGGAACTTATTTTGAAAACTTAGTTCGCGTCAACTTTTATCCATATCCCGGGCTCTTTAAAGAAGAACCACGGTCAATAAATTTTAGTTAACTTCTAAGTTTTATGACCTGGTTAAAACCAGGAACTTATTTTGAAAACTTAGTTCGCGTCAACTTTTATCCATATCCCGGGCTCTTTAAAGAAGAACCACGGTCCATAAATTTAGTTAACTTCTAAGTTTTATGACCTGGTTAAAACCAGGAACTTATTTTGAAAACTTAGTTCGCGTCAACTTTTATCCATATCCCGGGCTCTTTAAAGAAGAACCACGGTCAATAAATTTTAGTTAACTTCTAAGTTTTATGACCTGGTTAAAACCAGGAACTTATTTTGAAAACTTAGTTCGCGTCAACTTTTATCCATATCCCGGGCTCTTTAAAGAAGAACCACGGTCAATAAATTTTAGTTAACTTCTAAGTTTTATGACCTGGTTAAAACCAGGATAGGACTTAGTTTGTGATAACTCTTATCCATAGATAAAAATTAACACCTAAGTCCTTAAGGAGACCTGGTTATGTCCAGGTACCATATGCCCCCCAAGTAACTGGGAAAGGGTCTTTCGTGGTTACTTTTAAAATTACATTTGCAAATAAAGAGAAACATTTGATTTTTATTTATACATGGAAGGTGACCTTCTAGGCCTTACAAATGGATCATTGATAGTATTTCTTTAGGTGGATAGCATTCCAAGTCCGCGGGACCGCCCCTTCACCAAGTCGAGCTAACTTATAAGTTCACTCTTTGATGACTTCGATGACCTGGTATGGTCCTTCCCAACTTGGTCCCAAAACCCCATCTCTGGGATCTTTCCCGGCTAGGAAAACTCTCCTCAAGACCTAATCACCGACGCTAAAGGCACGTCTTTTGACCTTAGTGTTGAAGTAGCGAGTGACCTTCTGTTGATAATGGGCGAGCTGGAGTTGTGAATCCTCTCGCCTTTCATCCACTAAGTCTAAGGAATGGCATAGGAGCTCGTGGTTCCTGTCTTGGTCGTAGGACTGGACCCTATGTGACAGAACTTTAATCTCCACGGGGAGGATTGCTTCACTCCCAAATGTTAGGGAGAAAGGAGTGTGACCCGTGGTAGTCCTATGTGAGGTCCTATATGCCCACAGAACTTGGGGGAGCTGTTCTGGCCAGATCCCCTTTGCCTCATCTAGCCTCTTCTTGAGGCTCGCCTTCAGAGTTTTATTGACCGCTTCGACCTGGCCGTTCGCCTGGGGACAGGCCACGGACGAGAAGCTTTTCACAATTCCGTGCCTTTCGCAAAATTCGGTGAATAGATCGCTGTCAAATTGAGTGCCATTGTCGGAGACGATCTTTTTAGGTAGGCCAAATCGACATATGATGCTTTTAACCACGAAGTCTAGCACCTTTTTCGATGTTATTGTCGCCAACGGCTCTGCTTCGGCCCACTTGGTGAAGTAGTCAATGGCTACTACGGCGTAACGGACCCCGCCCTTTCCGGTAGGCAGGGCGCCTACCAGATCTATCCCCCAAACGGCAAATGGCCAGGGAGATGAAATCATTTTTATCTCGACCGGAGGAGCTCGGGCAACCGCAGCGAACCGCTGACACTTGTCGCACCTTTTTACATATGAGATCGAGTCTTTGGACAGAGTCGGCCAGTAATAACCTTGCCGGAGAACCTTCAAGGCCAGGCTTTGCCCCCCAGCATGGTCTCCGCAGAATCCTTCATGAACTTCTTGCAGGATGGCCTTCGCTTCACTTGGAAGAACGCACCGGAGGAGAGGTAAGGAATGCCCACGTCGGTACAACACCCCCTCGACTAGCGTATACCTCAGAGCTTGATAAAGGACTCGTCGTGCGTCGTTGCGCCCTTCGGGTAACTTACCCTCGATGAGATACTCAATAATGGGAGTCATCCAGGTCGGCCTGATGTCAATCATTTCAATATCTGCTCGATCTCCGTCTATGCTAGGTTTCTCCAAGAACTCAACTGGCACCAACCCCAGGGTTTCTGTCTCTCCCGAGGTGGCGAGCTTGGCGAGAGCATCTGCGTTGGCGTTCTGCTCCCGAGGTATCTGTTCGATCGACCCTTGCCCAAACGCAGACAGTTCGGATTTTACCTTTGCCAAATAGGCGGCCATCTTGGGACCCCGCGCCTGATACTCGCCTAGAACCTGATTCACCACGAGCTGGGAGTCGCTGAAGCGTTGGACAGAGCTTACCTTTAGCTCACTAGCTATCCTAAGTCCAGCTAACAAGGCCTCGTACTCTGCCTCGTTGTTAGACGCCTTGAACCCGAACCTCAGCGCCGAGTGGAATCTATGCCCCTCTGGGGATATCAGAATGATTCCGGCCCCGGAGCCGTTCTCGTTAGATGAGCCATCAACGAAGATCTTCCACGATGAGCTCGAGGAGGCGACCTGAGGTGAGTCTTCTGATGGAATCTCATGGAATCCCGCGCATTCCGCCATGAAGTCGGCCAAGGCTTGACTTTTTATGGTAGTTCGGGGAGTATAGAAAATCTCGAATTGACTGAGTTCGACCGCCCACTTTAGCAAGCGTCCTGACGCTTCAGGCTTTTGCAAAACCTGCCTTAAAGGCTGATCGGTCATGACGTGTACAGAGTGGGACTGGAAGTATGGCCTGAGTTTTCGCGAGGCCGTGATTAGGCAGAACGCCAGTTTTTCCATCAATGGGTACCTTGATTCAGCTCCGAGGAGTCTCTTGCTGATGTAATAGACCGGTTTCTGAGCCTGGTCCTCTTCTCGCACCAGAACGGCACTAGCTACGTCCTCAGTGACGGCCATGTAGAGGAAAAGAGGTTCTCCTACCTTGGGCTTTGACAGCACAGGCGGTTCAGCCAGGTGCGTTTTTAGGTCGAGGAATGCGCTTTCACACTCTACTGTCCATTCGAACTTCTTGTTTCCCCGGAGTAGGTTGTAGAAGGGCAAACACTTATCGGTCGATTTGGAAATGAACCGGTTCAATGCTGCCACTCTTCCTGTGAGGCCTTGGACATCTTTTCGCGACCTGGGGGAAGGAAGCTCGAGCAGTGACCTGATCTTGTCGGGGTTTGCCTCGATTCCTCGGGTATTGACTATGAAACCCAAGAATTTCCCCGATGCGACACCGAAAGTGCACTTCTGAGGATTGAGCCTCATGCCATATTCTCGCAGTATGTTAAAGCATTCTTTCAGGTCGGCGACGTGGTCGCTGGCAGTCTTTGACTTGACAAGCATATCATCGACGTACACTTCCATGTTTTTCCCGATCTGATCCGCGAACATTCTGTTTACTAGCCTTTGGTAGGTAGCTCCGGCGTTCTTCAGACTGAACGGCATGACCTTATAGCAATAGACATTAGTTGGGGGTCATGAAGCTGGTATGTTCCTGTTCTGCTGGATTCATCGCGATCTGATTGTAGCCCGAGTACGCGTCCATGAAGGACATGAGCTCGTGCCCCGCCGTGGCATCCACCAATTGATCGATCCTCGGCAATGGGAAGCAATCCTTGGGGCAGGCTTTATTCAGGTCGGAGAAGTCAATACAGGTCCGCCACTTCCCGTTGGGCTTTGGAACTAACATGGGATTGGCAACCCAAACGGGAAATTTGGCTTCGCGGATAAAGCCACACTTTTTGAGCCGGGCCACTTCTTCTTCAAGGGCTTCAGCTCGGGTTGTCCCTAAACGTCTCTGCTTTTGAGACTTGGCAGGGACGCTTTTGTCTAGGTGGAGCGTGTGCATGATGACGCTCGGACTGATCCCTATCATGTCCTCATGCGACCATGCGAATACGTCCAGGTTCTTCTGCAGAAACATAGTTAGCTCCGTCTTTCTTCTATCGCAGAGGTTCTTTCCGAGCTTAACCGTCCGTGACGGGTTTTGTTTATCGATGCTTACCTCCACGAGTTCTTCAATAGCTTGAAGCTCGGACCTGTCCTCGCCTACTCGGGGGTCAATGTCCTCGCTTAGGGCGAGCTTTTCGCCTTCAGAAATCTGAGGTTTTTCAATCTTGGGAGCCGCCTTGGGTTCCCGAGATTCCTCCTCGTCCTGAATGGCCATCGTCATCTGCCCGGGTTTAGATTTTCCCTTCATGGAAATGCTGTAGCATTCCCTGGCAGCGAGCTGATCGCCCTTGATAGTACAGACCCCTGTTGAAGTAGGGAATTTCATGGCGAGGTGCCGGACGGAAGTGATAGCCTCGAAAGCAATGAGCGTAGGTCGGCCCAAAATGGCATTGTAAGCAGCGGAGCAGTCAATGACCACGAATTCGAGTAGTTTGGACACTGTTCGGGACTCGTCTCCTAGGGTGATCACCAGCTCAATCGTTCCTATCGCTGCTGATCCTTCTCCTGAAAAACCATATAGCATCATCGAGGTTGCCTTCAGCTCGGAGACGGCCAGACCCATTTTTTCTAAGGTGGACCGGAATAGGAGGTTCACCGAGCTCCCATTGTCCACCAACACCCTCCTTACTCTCCGGTTGGCGATCTGAACTGCTACGACCAAGGGATCGTTATGAGGGAATTGGACATGGCTCGCGTCTTCCTCCGTGAAAGTGATCGGTTGTTTCTCTAATCTTTGCTGTTTTGATTGACGCTGTTCCGGGACGAACTCCGCTCCGTTATGGGCCTTTAATTCATTCACATACCTCTTCTGGGCGCCTCTACTCGTGCCAGCCATGTGTGGTCCTCCAGAGATGGTGGAAATCTCTCCCTCGACCACGGGGGGAAGGACGTCCTGATCTACCCGAGGTCCAGGCTGACTGGCCGGGACCTCCGGAGCAGGTCGACTTGTCGGGACCCTGTTCCGCGAGTATTGCGCCAACGGACCTGCTCGGATGAGAGTCTCGATTTCATCTTTGAGGTGCCTGCAGTCGTCGGTATTGTGCCCGACGTCGTTATGAAAACGGCAGAATTTGGAAGCATCTCTCTTTCCCTTAGGGTGTTTCAATGGCTCCGGCCTCTTCCAGGGGACTCGCGTAGCGTTGGCCAGGAAAATATTTTCTCTGGTCTGAGTGAGCTCGGTATACGTTGTGAACACGGGCTTGAATTTATCCACCGACTTATTCTTCTTTTGACCGTGCTGGCTGTTTTCACCATTTCCTTTTCTTTTGCCACCACCGGGCTGGTTATTCTGCGCAACATCGGGAATCGCCACTACGATCTCTTTTCCCGTCCCAGCGGGCTTTTCGGGGGCCTGGCCGGTCCCCGCGGCTAAAGCTTCAGCTTCTTCCAAGTTTATCCACTCTTGGGCTCTGTTAAGGAATTCACTAACCGAGCTGACACCCCTCCTTTGAATATCCTTCCACAGGTCTCCGCCGACTAGGATCCCGGTCCTCATGGCCATGAGTTTGGAGCTATCGTCAGCGTCTCTGGCTCGAGCAGCGACATTTGCAAATCTGCTCAAGTAGGCTTTCAGCATCTCACCAGGTTGCTGTCTCACATTAGCTAGGGAGTCGGCCTGGACTCGGGCGGCCTGAGAGGCTCGGAATGCCCTTTTGAAGTCAGCCAAAAATGTCTTCCAGGAGCTGATTGACTGCCTTTTACTCTGCTTGAACCACTGTCTGGCGGGCCTAGTTAGGGTGGAAGGAAAGATCAAGCAACGAAGCTCCGGTCCGATGTTATGGGCCATCATTAGGGTGTTGAACATCCCTAAGTGGTCAGATGGGTCTCCATCCCCGTTGAACTTTGACAAGTGGGGCATACGAAAGCCAGAAGGGTATGCCGTCGCTGCTATATTGGGGGCGAAGAGTTCCATCTCATCCCCTGAATCATATTCGTCTTTTTCTTTTTCCGATAGGAGCTTCTTCATCAGCTCCTCCATCTGAGTTAAGCGCTCTAGGGTTTTGTCCTGAGATCCTGGGTTATTCCGGGGCTGTTCAACAGCTCCGGACCCGTTGTACATATTAGGCGGGTTGTTGCCTCTCCTATCTTGAGATAGGTCATTTGGGGCATTCCCGCCGTTACGTACTTCGGATCGGACCCCAACTGAGCGGGCCTAGCTACCATCCCTAACTCGATCCTCTCTGTGAGAGTTGAGGCGATCTCGAAGGTCGCCTCCCTGAATAGTATGGTGACTTTGTGCTGAACTTAGTCGCTGGCGCAGGTCTCCTCCCGAAAGATCACTCCGTGCACTACCGGTCTAGTGACTCCTGCTGGACAGGCTCGAGGTGCATCTTTGGCGGCTCCGACCTGATCCTTCCCCCGGCACCCTGCTGCGCTGGGAGGGCCCGGCCGATGGCGGGTCTCTCCTACTATTTCCGTAGGTCGGGATATCTCGGACGGGTTGAGGGGACGGATATCTGATGGGAGAAGGAGGATGCCTGACCGGGGAGGCGATCCTAGTACTGTCTGGTCGGACTAAATTTGGTGGGGGCCTCTCGGCCCTGCCAGCTTGCTGGTCCCGAGATGGGCGAGCTGGACGAGGGACTGGACGTTCTTCGGGGATGGGCTGACGTCTCCAGCTCTCCTCAGCCATTCTTCGTGAATTTCCTCGATCTCTTATGGGCGTCCTCGAGGAAGGCTGAGAGCTAGGGGTTGACGTCCTAACCGAGCGGCTGTACTGCTGCTGTCCGGTCCGAGGCATTTCCCTGAAGTTCGCCTCTCGATGCTGTGATGAAGGGGCGGAGCTAGCTGCAGGAAGTCTACCCAAACGGCTACGCCTGGACCGATTACTCCGGCGAGACTTAGGAGCCTCGCCTTGCCTCTCTCCAACGTTATCGTTGGTTGTGAGAGGGGGTAGTCGGCTCAGAATGTCCTGGAGTTGCTGACCAGCTGCTGCTAACTGGCTCCTCAGCTGAGCATTCTCCATCTCCACCGCAGTGTAATAACATGGATTCGGATTAGGCGGCCGAGGCGCTGAACTACCAGTGTCGTCTTGGACCGCCGGCTGCTTCCCTGGCCTCTGCTGGACTTCAGGAACTTGCTCATCAGGGAGGGCAACATGGTAGGCCTCCTGCCCATCACGCTGCTCTGTCTCGTTGCCATGCCTGGATCGAGTGGTCACCATAGTTGTATGTTTGTGGTAGTACTAATCGGACTTGCTCTCAATGAAAGCACCAAACTGTTGCCGCGGTTCTTCGGCAATAGGTAATTAAGAGAAGAAGAGAAAGAGATTAGTGCTAAAAGTAGAACCGTCACAGATATGAAATCTTTGTGCAAGAACTAGGTGACTCAAGACACGTTTTTAAGTGGTTCGAAGGTTAAAATCCTTCTACTCCACTAGTCAATATTATTGATATTCTCTAGGTATTTGGTTTACAAAGTATATAGTTCTTCAAAGACTATTTCTTCCAACCCCTATCAACTCCCAGGGTCTCCTTATTTATAGGAGAAGGCACCTGGGGGTTGGTAGGGAGGTCATCCCGTGACCTTACCATTTGTCATATCAAATCTGTGACATTCATGATTATTTCCTAAACCTGACACACAAGTGTGGTCTAATCAGCATGGAAGAAGATAATGGGCCGCATGGCCCAACCCGTCCGTGGGTGTCTGAATACGCACGTTCCTGCTGCGTGTCCGAGAAGTCAGGGGGATATCAGGCACGTGATGGCAGGAATATGCACGTTTATCTTGCATGTTGACTTCCCATAGGGTCAGAGCTTCCTGAGAAGCTCATGACCTGAGAAGTTCGCAACCCGAGCTGCTCCGCCCGTGGCCTTCGGATGTCACTCTCAGCTCCTATGCCACAAATGCGAGCTGGAAACAAGACCCCCTCGAGCTGATAAGGGTCCATCTTGGAAATAGGGCCTCCGGCCTGCGGGAGCCTCGGACTAAACCTGATTAGTCCGAGGCTCGTCCTGCTAAACAGCCCGTGGGAAATCCAGGGCGTACAGTATGCTTATGGTATAGTTGAGCCTAAATGACTTTTTCGTATAGTTGAGCCTAAGGCATGAAAGTCCTATTAATTTTTGAGCATGTATTGTCTACATTAGTGGAGATTAGTAAGTATAACATGCTTATGGGATAATAATTGATTAATTGACTATAATGAAAAAAACTTGGTGAACATGAATTGATTCAAATGCATTTTATTTATTAATAATGATTATGAGAGTTGTTATTTTTGTTTGGACTTAAGTAAATTGGAAAAATGTTTTGACTAAAATTCTGGATTATTGGTAGATTTTCCTGAAGATTATATAAGCATGTTATTCGTAATATTTTGGGGCTTAAATTGTTGTTGTTGGCTTGATTCATTTGTGTTGGCTATTTTAGGTTTTTAGTTTGGTTTTTGTTTGTCCTTTGTGTTCTTTACTCGAGGGAGAGTATATGTTTAGTTTGGGGTAATTTGATAGGGTAGATTTTTAATACTTTTTAGTCTTAGTTTTTTTCAGTTTTATTATTAATATTTCATATTTTTAGTTCTTTTTACGTGTGGTTGTTGTATTTTTCAGGTTGTCGTTTGTTAAATAGATATTTGAGACATATTTCAAAATTTATTTGAAATATTATCTTCAATCAAGAGAAAAAAAATAGAAGATATTTATTTGAATTGATTGAAGAAGATAAAATATAATTCAAACTTAAATTGTTGGAAAAATCTGAGATATTTTGAATCTGAGATAGTTTTAGTATTTTAACCATATCTCTTTACTCACTTATCGGATTTACGCGTTCTTAACGGCGTTGGGAAGTTTATTCAAAGACTTAGGAAAGCTTGTTTCAGAAGAAAAGTCAAATTCGGTCGTTTACTTGGTGAGATTTTAGTAACAAGATTATGCATGCTAGAGTTACGGGATTTGAAATTCAAATGAAGATATTTTGGAGCATTATGAAGTAACAAATAGAAACATCTAGAAAATTATTTTCACAACTTTATTGCTATACAAAGAATGTTTTAGAATATTTTATACCTCTCTCTCTTTTTCTTCTTGACCTCTCTTTATTTCCACTCTTTCTTCTCTTACTTCTTTTTCTATTTTTTTTCCATGAACTAATTTTCATCTCTAGGGTTTTAATGTAGTCTTTTGATACTCAATTATTATTCAATGCAAGTTTTATGATTTCTTCTTCATTCTTGTGATCTATTCAATTTGTGTTTAATGCTTGTGAATGCTTGATCACCATCTGCATGATTTGTATGATTTTAATTAAAAATCTGAAAAGTGAGAGTTAAATATGATATAGTTGTTTAGACACAAATTATGATATTGGATGAGAGTACCTATTTGGTTTATCTAGTTCTTAGTCTTTTATGTTTAATGTCTGTTGTATGTTGAAACTTATCACAGAGATGTAGAAAGTTTGCATATAGGTTGAGATTTATATATCATAATAAGAATATAGATCGCTTTAGTAAACCTACTATCACAAGGAGAGAAAGAATAATAAAATTTGTATTGATGATATAATAGAGTGGATAAATGATGAAATTAAATACCCTAGGTTTTTCATCCATTGAGTTATTTGTTTCTTTTAATTTTCAATTGTTAATTTAGTTATTTTGTTCTTTTTCTTTTTATTTTTGAAATCCAATTTTTAGTAACCAAATAGAACTAAGAAATTAATTAATTGGTAATTAATATTCAATCCTCGTGGGAATGATACTCTATTTGTCACTTTATTACTTGTTTTCGATTGCGTGCACTTGCATATATAATTTTTGCAACAGTGACAAACGTTGGGGCATCAACTCAGCCAGTTGGCCATAAAAACCAGGCATGTAATAATAATAAGAGGAAATGGAATAATGAGGGCGACCAAGCAAGGTCCAAGAAGAATAAAGTTGGGGATAAATACACCTCGATTTTCACTGTCTACACTGATCTGACAGATACACCGAAAAATATATACTAGGCTCATGGAATAAGCTCGAGTCCATGAAGAATCAGGAGGCCAAAAGATATCCGACAAGGTTTTTTCGTTACCATAATGACACTAGTCACACCACAGCCGACTATCTCCAACTGAAACACAAGATCGAGCCGCTGATTCAAGCTGGACCGTTAGCACAATATGCTAGGAATCGGGTAGCTCCCAACCAGTAGGTAGCACAAAATTCGCGGCAAGATCCGAGTAATCAGGCGAACCCACCTGCGACTCTTCCAGCTCTGGAAAACCCATTATTCCCACCTTCAGTAGAAGGGAGGGACATAGCCACGCGTCTAAAGTGGACACATTTAGCAAGAACAATAAATGGGGCGCATAAGAGATACATGGAAGAGCTAAGGGCCTATTATGGTGTGGTATATACTCCTGAGCAGCTCCTACCGAAGCAGCAAAGAATAGACAAACAACCCATCTTTTTTACGGAAGACGACACTAGTCACGTCTAAATCCCGAACAATGATATGCTTGTGATAACCGTTCATCTCACCAATAGGAGAGTCCAGAGAACTCTGATTGATAATGGGAGCTCAGTAAATGTGCTATTAAAGTCCATATTAGACAAAATGGGACTCTCGATTACTTACCTAAAAGCCTCCTCAAAATCTTTATATGGGTTATTAGGAGAAGGGCTGGCACCAATAGGGACAATCAAGCTCGTAGTAACAATCAGTGATGAAGCTTAAGCCACAATGAAGATGCTCAAGTTCATTATTATAGATTTTCCAAATTCTTATAACACCATTCTAGGGTGACCTGCTTTTACAGTTTTTGAGGCAATAGCTTATGTTTACCACCTGGCCTTGAAATTCCCTTCACCTATTGGAATATGTACAATTAGAGGAGATCAACATGCTGCCAGAGAATGCTATAGCATCTCAATTAAGGGAAGAACACAACCCGGGCAAGAAGCAATGGTGATAATTGACAATAGAGGGTTTGAGTTATTAGTAAGGGCATTTTGGTCTTTATGATTAAGGGATATAGTATAATAAGCTGCAAGAAATAATTAGACCACACTAGAACATTACTCAACATTCTCTCTCTCACTTTCACATTCTTTCTCCCCTTCTTGTGCCTTGAGACCTTTGACTTTTGAAGAGAAAGCTTAGGAATTTAAGCTTGGAGACTGGAGATTTAAAGCTAGGACTGGTTGAGGTGCAACCTAGGGTCAAAATCATCATCATGGTAAGGTTTAAGCTTTAATTGTTTGGTGGAATTCTGCTGTTAGTATAGGTGTTCTTAAGTTTTTAAGTTTCAAATGGATTTTGATGAATTCTGAGTTCTTAGGAGGATTTTGGTTAGAAGTTTAGGAGGTTGTGTTGCTCTGAGTAGACTATTGAGGTATAGTGGTTCAATTTATGGTTCTGGTGCTTGTTGGGTTAGATTTTCATGAATTAGGTTGGGAGAAAATGCAGGAAAAGCCCCAGGATTTCTGGGTTCACGGGGTGGGCCATGGCCTGCGTGACCCCAAAAGCTCTGGGGGCTTGTTGTTTCGCAAGCACATCGCGACCTTAAAGGGCAAGTCGTGGCCTGCCTACCCCTAGGATTTAGGGCTGGCACCTCTGACTTGGGGGTGCACTGCGACCCTTAGGGCCAGGTCGCGACCCACCTATGCAGCCTTAGCCAAAATAGGATTTTGGGCTCGGGAACATAAACCTAAGCGCTCGCAATTAATTCTACTACCTGGTTTTGTAGAATTCGAGGTCCCGGAGGCTACTATTTTATTCCACAACATTTTATTGGGTTGGATTTTAATAGTTATCAATTTTTTCTTGTGACTAGGGTCACCGTTAAAGGTCAAAATTGAGGATCCTGCTTGGGACTGCTATACATCTTCAGCTCGGGATCCGATGTAAGAAAAATACACCTAAGTTGTGAATGGCGGCTGAGATCCCCTGTAACTAAGCATATGTGAGATTATAAATGTATTTGTGATTGGAAGTATCTGGATAGGCAGGTTAGCTCATGCTGCTTTTGATTGCATGTTTCGCAACTTGTATATTTGATATGTTTGATGTTAATGTTCGACCTAAGGGAGCTGCGGCTGATGTTAAGCGTGTTGAACGCAGCTCGGCCTAAGCGAGCCGGGATCAGCTAAAGAACTAGAGGGCTCGGCCTAAGGGCACCGACACCTAACTAATTGTAATAAGATTGAATTATATGTTTGGATTAAACTATTCTGTTGCCTAGCTTATTGCTTGTACTATGCAATTGGTTGAACTGGTTGATTTAAGTTTATCTATGCTTGTTGAATTTAGTTTTCTTGCTGAGCCTTGGCTCAAGGGTGGTACGTGGTTCAAATAAAGGCAAGGGAAAACTAGACCAGCCATGAGTTGGAGAGCTTTAGGGGCAGGGTCCTAGAGCGATAAGGTGTGTATTTGCAGTTTATGCCTTGAATAAAAAACTTATAGATTATTAGACTTGGAGTCTAATGTAATAATTGATTCTATAGAAGTAGTGTTCTTTGAAAATATGTTGTATAGTGACAACAAACCTCAAGAACCTATCTTAATTGAAGGGTCTCAGGAGGAAACACCATCAACGGTTGTTGAGCAACCGATATTT
The DNA here is from genome assembly GCF_963169125.1 of Humulus lupulus. Taxonomy (NCBI): domain Eukaryota; kingdom Viridiplantae; phylum Streptophyta; class Magnoliopsida; order Rosales; family Cannabaceae; genus Humulus; species Humulus lupulus. The sequence continues at coordinate 76,800,403 of NC_084798.1, read as the reverse complement.
CTTAGAATTACCCAAAGGCTCAAAGAGTTGAGAACAAGTGAGAAGTACACACAAGTGGAAACAATCTATCTAGTAAGGGTAGCCATGAAGAAGTCACTTGGAAGTATCCTATGGTACTTCAAATTGAAGATGATCCCAAACATATTGAGAAGTTATGTCCTCAAGAGCCTCCGCTTTTTGGAAGGAGGAAATAAATGATGAAATGGATTCAATTATGTCCAACCACTTTGGGGAATTGGTTGACCTTCCATAATGGTCAAGAACAATAGGATGTACGTGGGTATTTCGAAAGAAATATCACACCAATGGCACCATTCAAAATGTTAAAGCTAGATTGGTAGCTAAAGGATCTAGGCAAAGGAATGAATAAATTACTTCGACACATATGTACTAATAGCTATGACTACATCTATTAGAATGTCATTGTTGTGCCCTAAATTTAGCACGAGTTCAATTACTAAGCTAGGGTACAGCTTGCAGGTAAATACGTGGAAAAATAACCAAGTAGAATATCTAGTTATTGACCATGTGAGCAGATCGAGATTCAATCCAGTTTGTACACGGTATACAAGTCATTATCTGACCAACACTTAAGGTAATAATTGAGCTCAAGACTCATAATGGTTAGACCCAAGTTTAGGCATTCTGAACCTACTCTGATCTCGGAGTCAGGTAGTTGTGAATATGAGCTCAGGTGAGATATTTAGCTTGTGAGGACCTAGCTATAACCCATAATGAAGGATCACAAGATATTCGGGAATTCTTTGTGCGGTCATTAATAGTCGGGAGGTATCATATATCTGTCATTTATTATCTGAGATAACAGGAGCGTAATTATTCTGTTATGAAATCATATCGCAATGTAAATGGGAATATTCTGTATTAATTATATACCATATATATAATTACGTAATTTATTTACACAGTGACCCAAACCTGTCCATGGAATTCCCCTATAAATACTACGAATGTTAGACAAGGAAGGGGGATCATTTTTTTGTATTACCGAAACACTGCAGAAATAGAGAGAAAGAAACAGTAATAATATTGACTCGTGGACTAGGTGGATTTTAACCACTGAACCACGTAAAACCACTTTACTTTTGAGCGAATGCTTATTATTTCATTGCATTTTATAATCTAGCACTAATCTACCCATTTTATTTCTTAATATACTGTTGGCGAAAAACCGCGTCAATAGTTTGGTACTTTCGTTAAGAGTAAATTAGTGCTTCACAAGTTCCAATCAACTTTCATCATGGTGGTCACTCCTTCAATGCATGATAATGACACAAAATAGCCTGGTGGGCAAGAGGCCCATCATACCGCTGTTCCCAATGAAAGAGGCTCGGATGTTTAGCACACCGGCGGGTCAGGGCGATACTAGGAGTTCGGTGTCGCTACCACCAAATCCTAATCTAGGGTACCTGACTGCCGTCGAGATAGAAAACATACAGTTGAGGAGCCATCTTACTAGGGAAACAAACAAAGTTGGTCTCATAAGTCCCATAAGAATAACCAGCCTAAACCGAGTCAATCTGTCAGAACTGCCACTCCGAGTTATGTGCCTTTAGCACGGAATCACCAGAATACTCCGCCCACTAATCATCACAGGGGCCATCAGCATGTCAGTCGGTCAGTTAGGACTGCGACCCCAAGCTCGGTGCCTTCTTCACAAATTCCCATAAATGCCCATAACAATTCGCGAGGGGGTCTGGGACAAGCTCAGAAAGGCACAACGCTCCAGCAAATCCCTTTGTGCCATGATCGAAGCACCAGGCACAAAGAACTAGGGACGTTGGAGTAAAACCAAGGCAAGCTAATTTAGTCTGTCCTCATGGAAGCCTCGCCAATAAGGCATCCTCTATCACCTGTAAGATATCCAACACCACCTCATCCTCAACGAGATATTCCAGCTCGTGGGGACTGTAGGATAAATTCTCCCCCGTCCGCAAATAATTTCATCCCACGAACGTGTGTTGAGAATCTAGGTCCTTGATCTAAACCTCGAGTTGTAAGTTTTTTGCAAACGGAAGTTATTGGACAAAGAGCCATCGTGGAGGTAGGTCCTAGAGCGACCTGAGAAATCATTTGAATTCAGCACAAAGTCATTGATATGATCCACAGCCCGACCAACGCGATCATCTGAACTCACAAAGAAGGTATTCAACTCAGGATGAGGATATTACTATACTCGACACGAGGGAGGTCCGTCCATAGTACGCGACAATGGGAATGTCCCACATAACCAAGCTCGAGCTTGGAGGGACAATAACTCGTCAATCATGTATAATAGGATGGAAGTTGTTGAACAACCCCCAGCTAACATAGGGACTAGGGACCAAACCCTTGAGAGACTGGCACTAATAGAAGAGCAAATGAAAATACTCTTCTCTGGAAGGAAAAGGACAATTGCGACTCAGATGAGGAGCTCGAACCTTTTTCTCCAAACATTCTAGCGACAACATATCCTGTAGGGTTTAGGATGCCGCACATGTCAAAGATTGATGGAGATGGAGATCCATCTGATCACCTCAGAATTTTTAACACCATGATGATGGCCCACAATGTCAGGATCGATCTAAGAGGTATCTTGTTCCTTGCAACTCTAGTTGGGCCTACCAGGCAGTGGTTTAAATAATACAAGAGGCATTCCATAAGCTTGTGGAAGATATTTTCCTCCGATTTCAAAAAAGTATTTCGAGCTTCACAGGCAGCTCGAGTTAAGGCTGATTCATTGGCCAACGTAAAACAGCAACCTGGCGAGACACTGAAGGCATATTTGAGCAGATTTTCCAACGTTGCTCCACGAGCTAGGGACGCCAATGACAGCTCCAAGCACATGGAAATGAGAACAGGAATCCTTGTTCAGGGTGACTTGTGGCAAGATCTTAAAAGAAAAGGAGTTAAAAGCATTGATGAATTCTTGGCCCAAGCTCAAGAATTGATAAACTTGGAGGAGGCATGAGCTTCTATCGCAGGAACCAGCCAGACCCCTATCCTACCCGTTGGAGCGGTAACGGATGTTGCAGCTATGGCTCAAGTCGTTACCCAGAATAAACAAGGGGGAACAATAAGAGGAAGGGGAATGGTGAGAGCGACCAGAGTGGTACAAAGAAAAACAAGTCTATGGAGAAGTTCAAGCCTATCTACGCTACATATACCGACCTAACGGATACCCGAGAGCATATCTTTCTAGCTAATCCTAATTGCCTCCCATGGAAGAGGCCAGAACCTTTAAGAAACCAGAGGGCAAAGAGAGATCCTTCAAAATTCTGCCAATTCCATAATGACATCAGTCATAACATTGATGATTGTCAGCAGTAGAAGGATGAAATTAAGACTCTCATCCGGGCTGGACCGTTGGCCTAGTACGCCCGAAACCGGGTAGTTCCTAATCAGTCCATCGAGCAAAACTCTCAGTCAGTCCTAGAAGATCTAATAGGCCAATCTGGAGCGCAGGCGAATCAGGTCGATCCTCCTACAATAGTATGGGGAGATATAACCACTATTGCAGGAGGACTTCATTTGGCGAGCACGAGCAGCGGGGCCGAAAAGAGGTACATTAATGAGTTGAGGGCTCATAATGGAGTGGAGTTCGCCTAAGAGCAACGGTTATCTAGACAACAATGATTGGAAAAACAACCAATCATTTTCACGGAAGAGATGGCGTCCGCATCTGATTTGAAGGAGACCTTGATGACTCTATTCGTTCCTTTTTCAGGTGAAGAGATGGCGGCCATAGGGACAATCAGACTAGCGGTGACATTGGGAGAAGAGTCACGAACTGTCTCCAAAATACTTGAGTCTGTGGTAATCGATTGTCCGGCTACATGCAATGCAATTTTGGGTTGACCCGCGCTCATGGAATTTGAAGCCATAACATCGATTTAACACCTAGCAATGAAATTCCCTTTAGCCTTGGGATATGCACAGTCAGAGGCGATCAACTCACTGCCAGAGAATACTATAGCATTTCTATGAAGGAAAAGTCATAACACGGGCAACTGGAAATGGCCTTAAATGACAGAGGTGAGGAGTTTCAGGAAGTAGAAGTCACTCGTGGGACGGAAGAACCTCAACCAGAAGAGGATAGTGAGGTCGTCCAATATGAAGACATTGATTCACAGATAGGCGAAGACAGGTCAGAGCTTAAAGCCATAGAAGAGCTCGAGGAAGTGAACATTGACCCCAAAGAAGCATCAAGAGTCATAAAAGTTGGAAAGAATCTTGAAGACGAAAGAAATAAGGAACTTGTTGATTTCTTACGGAAGAACCTGGATGTTTTCGCCCGGTTGCATGAGGATATGGTGGGAATCAGTCTGAATATAATAAGGCACACATTAAATTTGGAAAAAAATGTGCCTGAAAAATCCCAAAAACGGAGGCTTTTGGGAACAGTTCGAGCTGAAGCATTAGAGGAAGAAGTAGCTCGGTTACTAAAATGTGGGTTTATCTGGGAGGAAAAATACCCGGTCTCGGTGACCAATCACGTGCTAGTCCCGAAGCCAAATGGGAAGTGGAGAACCTGCATCGGCTTCTCCAACTTAAACATGGCTTTTCCCAAGGACTGTTTCATACTGCCAATGATTGATCAGTTTGTAGATGCCACGACAGGTCACGAGCTAATGTCCTTCATGGACACGTACTCTGGATATACCACAGTCGCAACGAACCCTGCGAACCAAGAGCATATAAGTTTCATGGGTGAGCATAACGTATATTGTTATAAAGTTATGCCCTTCGGATTGAAAAATGTCGGGGCTACATACCAACGCTTGGTCAACAAAATGTTTGCTAACTAGATCTTGAGAATGATAGATGTAACGAGCCAAAATTACTAATATGGCTTAAGGGCCTTGATTAGTGTGCCGGGAGGAGATAATTGGTTTATGTGTGAATTTATTAATTTAATGCGTGATTATATGATAAGCATGCTTGAATGGTTATGTCAGTGTTAATGTGATCATATGTTATATTTGTGAGAACCACATTATAATGTGGGTAAATCTGCAGCATGCGACATGAGGCGATCCTAGGAAGCTAGTAGCGGGAAAGTCACAACGGGGCTTAATAGTTGACTTTGGGAAAGTCAAGGGATATTTCAGGTATTGGGTGGTTATTTAGGTTATCGGGTTATGGAAATAAATAATTGGAGATATATTTGAGGTGAGGAAGTCTAGGTGAGAATATTGGGGAATTTTACCATTTTGCCCTCGGGGACGTTTTCGGTACCCCGAGCCTTGGGATTAATCTAATCACTTAAGGATAGACTAAAGAAACTTTAGGAAACAGTAGAACATAAGTAAACCGACCCTTCCCTCTTTCTCCCTTTTCTCTCTCAAAGAAAACCACAGAAAATCTTTGAGGAACTTGTTTGGAATTCAGAGGATTAAAGCTGGGATTTAGAAGATTATCTCAAGGATTAACTAAGGATTCAATCAAGAACTGAGGTAAGGCATAAGCTTGATGTGTGGTGATTAAATTCTATGTTTATAGCTGGGTTTTCAAGTGTTTATGAATTTTGACATTGATGGGCAGAATTGAAGCTTGGAAATTAGGAGTTAGCTAAGAAATCTTTTAGAAAGTTGATCCATCAGAGAAGGTAAGCTCCAACTCGTGATCTAGTGCTTGAATTCTGAGTTTTTATGGCTGGTTATAGTGTTTATGAGTTAATGAGTTTCAGAGATTGCAGTGGGATTTTGATGGGTTTCTAGTCTAGGTTTCAGCTGGGTTGTGTTGCGGGAATCATGTGGGATGTTTTAGGATAATTGAGTTGTTGAATTGAGGAGATTTTGGGTGAGGTTGGAGAGTCAAAAATGGAGGTTTTCCTGGGTTCTAAGTTGTCGGGCCGCGGCATAGTTCTTGGTGAGCCACGGCCCTTTGGAGCTGATGCATGCTGAGGAAGGATGGTGGGCCGCGGCATGGTCTAAGTAGGGTCGCGGCCCTTGTCTAGTTTTAGGCGTGGGGGAGCCTCTGGTTGGGGCCATGCCACAACATGGGTGGCTAGTGCTGCGGCCCTTGAGGGATTTTGAGATTTTGAGGTTTTAGGCATGGGAATATAAGCTAGGGTGCTCAGGATTGAATCTTTTACCATGTTTGGTGGAGTTCAATGTTTCGGAGACCAGAACTTTGTCTAGAAGACCTTTTACGATTATTGATGGTATTCCTTATCTTGGTTGTGACTAGGTGCTAAGCTAGGGCTCGAGGATTGGATTGTGCTCAAGAGACATCGCTCGTAGTCTATGCACTTGGGAACTAAAGGTAAGAAAACTGCACCCAGTTGTGGATTTATAATGGGACTAAGGGTTCCCTATTTTGGTATGCTTTGGAAGGATGGTATTATGCCATGTAAATAGTAAACCAACGGCCTAAGGGTGCCAAAGTTTACACTAGCGCACAGGGTGCGGCTCAGCCACTGGTAGCTGAGGACAGCTTATTATTCACTAAGCTCGGTTTAAGCGGGCTGGAGTCAGTCGGGTAAACAGAGGGTGCGACCTAAGGTGTTGACCCTGACTATTATGTGGTTTGCTTGTTATTATTGATTGGTCGATTGTTATGCTGTATAGCAGGGTGATGATTATCTGATTCTTGAGTTGCTTCTTCATGCTTTGTGATTACTGTGGTTTGATAGGTGTATGAACATGCGTAAAAGGGTATCTAAATGTTATTATTGCTTGCTATGTAATTTGATACGTTTTCTTGCTGGGCCTTGGCTCACGGGTGCTTCGTGGTGCAGGTAAAGGCAAGGGAAAGTTTGATTAGCCATGATTTAAAGAGCTCTGAGAGCAGAATGTACATGATCAGTTGCTCAGTAGCCACGGTTGGGGGGAAAACAGGAACAGGAGAACCAGAAACATCTGTTTTTCCTTAGATTGGCTAATGGTTGTTTAAACTTTGGAAATTTTGTAAACTGGCTTTCAAACGCTGTTCCTTTTTGGGTTCCCAGGTGTAAAAATGTTTAGTTATATAAAATGTACATTTTAAGACCAAAACCTTTTAACCTAGCACAATAATGGTTTATGTGACACGTTTTTAACTAGATGACTTGATTAGCAAGTCCCGCACCTTTAAAAGTACACAGTGTAGTGGTCTTGGCTATCCAGGGCGTTACAACTTGGTATCCCGAGCTATTCAGGTAAATTTCGAGGATGCGACCTGGGAGATAGAGACAGCGATGCAGGATCAGTATCCCGAGCTATTCAGGTAAATTTGAGGATGAAATTCTTAGTAGGAGGGGATAGTTGTAACAACCCAAAATCACTAATATGGCTTAAGGGCCATGATTAGTGTGCCGGGAGGGCATAATTGGTTTTTGTGTAAATTTATTGATTTAATGCATGATTATATTATAAGCATGCTTGAATGGTTATGTCAATGTTAAGGTGACCATATGTTATATTTGTGAGAACCATATTATAATGTGGGTAAATCTGCAGCATGCGACTTGAGGCGATCCTAGGAAGCTTGTTAGCGGGAAGGTCACAACGGGGCTTAATAGTTGACTTTGGGAAAGTCAAGGGATATTTCAAGTATTGGATGGTTATTTAGGTTATCGGGTTATGGGAATAAATAATTTGAGATATATTTGAGGTTCGGAAGTCTAGGTGAGATCATAAGTAAACCGAGCCTTCCCTCTTTCTACTTTTTCTCTCTCAAAGAAAACCACATAAAAACATAGAGGAACTTGTTTGGAATTCAGAGGATTAATGCTGGGATTTAGAAGATTAGCTCAAGGATTAACTAAGGATTCAATCAAGAACTGAGGTAAGGCATAAACTTGATGTGTGGTGATTAAATTCTATGTTTATAGCTGGGTTTTGAAGTGTTTATGAATTTTGACATTGATGGGCAGATTTGAAGCTTGGAAATTGGGAGTTAGCTCAGAAATCTTTTAGAATGTTGATCCATTAGAGATGGTAAGCTCCAACTAGTGATCTAGTGCTTGAATTCTTAGTTTTTATGGTGTGTTATAGTGTTCATGAGTTAATGAGTTTTAGAGATTGAAGTGGGATTTTGATGGGTTTCTAGTCTAGGTTTCAGCTGGGTTGTGTTGCTGGTATCATGTGGGAAGTTTTAGGATAATTGAGTTGTTAAATTGAGGTGATTTTGGGTGAGGATGGAGAGTAAAAAATGGAGGTTTTTCTGGGTTCCAAGGGGTCGGGCTGCGGCATAGTTCTTGGTGAGCCGCGGCCCTTTGAAGCTGATGCATGCTGAGGAGGGAGGGCGAGTCGCGACATGGTCAGAGTAGGGCCGCGACCCGTGTCTGGTTTTAGGTGTGGGGGAGCCTCTGGTTGGGGCCATGCCGCGACATGGGTGGCTAGTGCCACAGCCCTTGAGGGATTTTGAGATTTTGAGGTTTTAGGCATGGGAATTTAACCTAGGGTGCTCGGGATTCAATCTTTTACCATGTTTGGTAGATTTCAATGTTCCGGAGACCAGAACTTTGTCTAGAAGCCCTTTTACGATTATTGATGGTATTCCTTATCTTGGTTGTGACTAGGTGCTAAGCTAGGGCTCGAGGATTGGATCGTGCTCAAGAGGAATCGGTCGTAGTCCGTACACTTGGGAACTAAAGGTAAGAAAACTGCACCCGGTTGTGGATTTATAATGGGAGTAAGGGTTCCCTATTTTGGTATGCTTTTAAAGGAAGGTATTACGCCATGTAAATAGTAAACCAACAGCCTAAGAGTACCAAAGTTTACACTAGCGCACAGGGTGTGCCTCAGCCACTGGTAGCTGAGGACAGCTTATTATTCACTGAGCTCAATTTAAGCGGGCGAGAGTCAGTGGGGTAAACAAAGGGTGTGACCTAAGGTGTCAACCCTGACTATTATGTGGTTTGCTTGTTATTATTGATTGGTGGATTGTTATGTTGTATAGCTGGGTGATGATTATCTGATTCTTGGGTTGATTCTTCATTCTTTGTGATTACTGTGGTTTGATAGGTGTATGAACATGCGTAAAAGGGTATCTAAATGTTATTATTGCTTGCTATGTAATTTGATATGTTTTCTTGCTGGGCCTTGGCTCACGGGTGCTTCGTGGTGCAGGTAAAGGCAAGGGCAAGCTTGATCAGCCCTGATTCAGAGAGCTCTGAGAGTAGAATGTACATGATCAGCTGCTCAGCCGCCACGGTTGGGGGGAAAACAGGAACAGGAGATCCAGAAACGTTTGTTTTGCCTTAGATTGGCTAATGGTTGTTTAAACTTCGGATATTTTGTAAACTGACGTTTGAACGCTGTTCCTTTTTGGGATCCCAGGTGTAAAAATGTTTCGTTATATAAAATGTACATTTTAAGATGAAAACCTTTTAACCCTAGCACATTAATGGTTTTTGTGGCACGTTTTTAACTAGATGACTTGATTAGCAAGTCCCACACCTTTAAAAGTACACAGTGTAGCGGTCTTGGCTATCCAGGGTGTTACAATAGAGGTTTATGTCGATGACATGCTTGTCAAGTCACAAAGACTGCCAATAACCATGTATCTGAATTGGAAGAATGTTTTGGAATCTTAAGGAGGTATGACATGAAGCTGAATCCCCAGAAATGCACTTTTGGGGTGGCATCTGGAAAATTTTTGGGGTTCACAGTCAACTAAAGGAAAATAGAGGCGAACCCTGAAAAAATCAGATCGTTGTTAGACATGCCTTCGCCCAAGTCGCGTAAGGAAGTTTAAAGCCTAAGTGGAAGGGTGCCGTCTTTAAATCAATTCATTTCGAAATCCACTAATAAGTGTCTGCCATTCTACAACTTGCTCAGAGGAAACAAGAAATTTGGGTGGACCGAAGAATGCGAACAGGCATTCGATGATCTGAAAATGCATCTAGCTAAACCCCCGGTATTATCCAAAGCGACATCTAGAGAGTCTCTGTTTCTTTATCTGGTCGTGACAGAGAGTGCAATCAGTGCCGTGTTAGTTTGAGTATAAGACCATACTTAGAAACCAATGTATTATGTAAGTAAGATGCTTCTCGGAGCTGAATCACAGTACCCACTGAAAGAGAAGCTGGCATTCTGCCTAATTTTGGATTCTAGAAAGCTCCGGCCATATTTCCAGTCCCATTCTATCAGCGTCTTAACCGACCAACCTTTAAGGCAGGTATTGCGAAAACTTGAAATGTCGGGACGTCCTTTAAAATGGGCCATCGAACATAGCCAGTTCAAGATATTATATATGCCCCGAGCTGCAATCAAGAGTCAATCTCTTGCTGATTTCATGGCTGAGTGCACTGATTTTCAGGACGAGTTCATGAAGGAGCCAGTTCGGGAATTATGGAAAATATTCATTGATGGATCGTCAAATGAAAACAGATCGGGAGCTGGGATAATCTTAATCTCACCTGAAGGACATCGGTTCCATACAACTCTTAGATTCAGATTTGAAGCATCCAACAACAAAGTAGAATATGAGGCTTTATTAGGAGGGCTAAGGGTGGCAAGGGAGCTGAAGGCGAGAGCCATCCAATACTATAGTGATTCCCAACTCGTGGTAAATCAGATATTGGGAGAATATCAAGCATGAGGCATCAAGATGGCAGCCTACCTGGCTAAAGTAAAGGGGAAACTATCTGACTTTGAGTTTAGCTCTGTTGAACAGATACCCCGTGAGCAGAACTCTAACACTGATGCTTTGGCATGACTTGCTACCACCAAAGTGGCTGAAACATTGAATGTAGTACCAGTGGAATTCTTGGAAAGCCCATGTGTAATGGGAGAAATGGTGGAGGTCAGAATGATGGACATAAGATCGACCTAGATGACCCCTATAATGGAATATCTCACGTCTGGAAAGTTACCTGATGACAGAAAAGATGGGAGAAAATTACTTTAACAAGCTCCACGTTTTGGAATAGTTGATGGAATCCTATATCGGCGAGGTCATTCGTTTCCCCTCCTACAGTGTGTTATGCCTGAGGAAGCCATAACCATTTTGCAAGAAATACACGAAGGTTTTTGCGAAGATCACGCTGGGGGCAAAACTTATCACTGAAGGTACTGAGACAGGGCTATTTCTGGCCCACTTTAATGAAAATTAGATCTCGTATGTTCAGAAATGCGACAAATTCCAACATTTCACCATAGTTGCTCGAGCTGCTCCAGTCAAGCTAACAATGATTTCATCCCCGTGGCCATTTGCATCATGGGGGATTGACCTGATAGGTTCCCTACCTATGGGGAAAGGTTGAGTTTGATATGCGATGGTGGCAATCGATTACTTCACGAAGAGGGTAGAAGATTAACCTCTGGCAACCATCACCTCAAAGAGAGTCCTAGATTTTGTGGTAAAGAATATCATTTGTCAATTTGGACTCCCTAAAAAGAATGTATCAGACAATGGGACGCAATTCGATAGTGATCTCTTCACAGACTTTTGTGAAAGATATGGCATAATGAAGAGTTTCTCATCGATAACGAGCCAATGGGCATGTCGAGCTGTAAATAAGACCCTCAGGGCAAGCCTGAAGAAAAGGTTGGACAGAGCCAAAGGATTATGGCCTAAGCAGCTCCTGAAATTACATTAGGCCTACCAAACTTCTCATAGAACCTCCACAGGGCATACTCCTTTTACCTAACCTTTGTAAGTGAGGCCAATCTTCTGATTGAAGCAATGGTGGCTACTCACAGACAAAGGACATTGGATCAAGAACAAAATAATGAGCTACTTAGCGCATCTCTCGATCTGATCGAAGAAAAATGAGAGGAATCGCAAGTACAGCTCACCCATTACCAACAAAAGATCACTCGTTATTTGAATTCAAAAGTCAAGGGACACAAATTTAGATTAGGCTATCTGGTCCACCGAAGGGTATTTTTTGTGAATAAAGACCCCAAAGATGGTGTGTTGGGCCTGAACTGGGAAGGACCGTACCAGATCGTAGAGGTCTTATGAGAAGGAACTTTTGAGCTAGCCTGTATAAATGGAGAAACAGTCCCACGGACCTGGTCTGCTCTTCATTTAAAAAAATATTATCAATGTAAGGCTTATTTATAAAAAGCCATTTATGATAAATGACATATATTATTGAATAACCACTTCTTAGTTTTATTATTGAAAGCTCGTGCTCTCACATTGTAAAAGCAACCAGGAAAGTTTATACGTTATGGTTACTTGGGGGGGACATAACTGAGGTGAGTTTTTGAGAAAATTAAGCTTACTTGGATAAGATTAAAAACTTAGAAGTTTGGAAAAATTGATTATTCAAGGGATTTTTAAAGCACAAGTTTTCAATAAACCTAGCACGAACTAAGTTTGAAAAATCATCTAAAACCCTTGATATAACCAGGTCCGAAGCTTAGAAGCTTGGAGAAATTGATTATTCAACATTTTTTTATAGCTCGAATTTTCAATAAACCTAGCGCGAACTAAGCCAAAAAAAATGATTGAAAACCTTGGATATAACCAAGTCTGAGGCCTGAGTCCTAACAGGTATAATGATATTAAGTTATTGAAAACCTTGGATATAACCAAGTTCGAGACCTGATTCTTAACAGGTATGACGCAAATAGCGAGCAAAATCTTGGATACAACCAAGATTGATAAAATCTATCTCAATCTAAAGGTCGATCCATAAGATTTTGAATGTACAAGATTCTAAGGATTCATAAAAATGAGAAAATAATAAAGGAAAGACAAATAGATCAAACGTTAGATGTATATTCAAATAAAAAAAATATTTTCACATTGAGTAGGAAAAACTTCGAGCTATGCCCGAATGCAATCTTTTTAATCCCAAGGGATTGTTACAAAAACTTAAAATAATAATAATAATAATAGTTACAATAAAAATCTTGAAGAAATGTCATTAAGCCTCGTTAGCACGCTCCACTGAAGTGACCTCCTCATTGTCTCCCTCTACTGCTCCAGAAGCCTTCCCAGTCTCTGAGGGTTCCTGCGAAAACCGAATCTAAAATCTAGAAAGATACGGGTCCCATAGCTCAGGCTGCGTGAAGGAGAAGTTCCCGTCCTGGTTGAAAGCACAGCAACGGTAAAGCATCTCCTCCATTGTCGACGAGGACATTACAACTTCCTCTTTGGCCTTAGCCTGAGCCTTGATCAGCTTCGCTTTGAGTTTGTCATTCTAAGCTTGAAGCTAATCAGCAAGGTGACTCACCTCCATGACCTGTGCCTGAGAGGTGGACAGTGCAGCCTCCGCAGATTGTTTGCCCTATTGAGAAGAAATGAGAGCAGCTTTGGCAACATGCTCACTCTCTTGGGCAACACTCAGGGCGGCCTGCTCATTCTTTTGAGCAGCTGTTAAAGCAACTCATAGTTCTTCGTTCTTGGATTTAACATGAGCTATGCTTCAGTATTGAGCCAAGAGAGAATGCAGAATAACGAAGCAAGTCAAGAAAAAAAACAACGCAATAAAGAAAAAGGAGAAGAAAGGTTAGAAGTGGGAAAAGGACTCATGGTGAGGTTCATCCCCATAGCAGATCCGAGGACATCTTCCGGGCTGCATTCTTCTATGGCCCTTAGATCCTTGGCACTATCATCAGTAAATTTTTCAGGCAAGTATACGTGGTCGATTAAAGTAATGTAAATAGTAAATAGACAATCGTTCCCACAAAGACTATTCTCCAATTACCACAAATTGGATTTTCAAATTCTATTTGGTGAATTAAGATTTAGATGAATAATTAAAATACAAATGAATACTCTAAACTATGAACAAAATTTAAAGGACTGGAAGCAAAACAATGAATCAACTAATTAAAAATCAATAATAAAAAGCCTATGAATTAATTTCATAAACTTTTCATTCTATTAATTTTACTAATCAATTATAAATCTCTTCTTCCAATTCTAATAGCAGGTTAATATAATCGATTCCTATTCTTTTTCAAGATATAAGATCTCAGTCTATATGCAGGTTTTCTACATTTCCATGATAAACTTAAACTTATAGAAGGCATTAAGCATGGAAACCTAATTATTACACAAGTCATACAGGTACTTTTGTCCAATATGTAACCTATGTCTATATAATGATAGCATATTCAATTCTCATCTTTCGAATTTTAAATCAAAGCCATTTAATCAAGTAAATAGTGATCAAGTATTTACCAGCATTAAACAAACATCATATAGATTAGAATAAAGAAGAAGTATTTATAGAATATCATAATAAAATTAAATAGGAATCCAAGTGACTACATTAATCCCTAGATAAAAGAAATTAGTTCATAGCTTACATAATGAAAATAAACTTCAAATAATTACTCATAGAAAAATAACATAATGAATTCAGATGAAAAAGAAATCAAATTACAATAGCCTTTTCTAAATCTAGGGTTTATAAAACTAAATATGGTTATCAAATTTGCAGAATAATGTCCTTTAAATAGCTCTCCAATGCTCCCAAGTGAAAAGACCATTTTGTCCTTCAAAAAATTGCTAAAAATCTGAAAACCGCGTTGAAAGCACTGTAACTCTAGTTCTTTAGCATTGTAGCGCTAATGTCAGTGCCGAAATACCCTAAAAAATGTTTCACTAGCGTTGTAGTGCCCATGATGTAGCATTGTAGCGCTACTCTTCTGATAGCGCTGGTGTGCTATTAACAGATTCAACAGGTTCCAATATAGCCTTTCTAGTGCTGTAGCGCCCTTTTGATAGCACTGTAGCACTATGGAAACATAGACCCATCCAATCACCTCGGGACATTCAATACACTAATGATGGCCCACAATGCCAGGTTAGACTTGAGATGTATCTTGTTCCCTGCAACTCTGACCGGCCAGGTTGTGGTTCAACAAATATAAAAGACATTCAATCACCTCATGGAAGAAATTGTCTTATGAATTTAAGAGACAGTTCCAAGCTTCGAAGGAAACTTGCGTTGAGGCCGATTCGTTGGCCAACATAAAACAACCAGGTGAGTCCCCGAAAGCATATCTGAGCAGATTCACCAATGCAGTAGTACGAGCTAGGGATGTTGATGATAGCTCCAAGCTCATGGTGATGAGGTTGGGAACAATGATCGGAAGGGGTTTATGGCACGATCTGCTATTGCAGGAACCAGCCAAACCCTTGTTCAGCCCGCTAGAGCGGTGGCAGATGTAGTAGCTATGTCTTAACCTGTTACCCAGAATAACCATGTGGGGAACAATAAGAGGAAGGGGGCTAGTGAGGGCAACCAGAACCAAACAAAAAAGAACATGCATGGAGAAAAGTTCAAGCCCATTTACACCAAATATACCGACCTGACCAATATGTGGGAGCATATTTTCCTGGCGAACTCAAATCGCCTTCCATGGAAGAAGCTAGAGCCATTGAGGCACCAGACGGCGAAGAGAGATCCCTCTAAGTTATGCCAGTATCACAATCACATCATTCATAAAACTAATGATTGCTGAAAATTAAAGGATGAGATCGAAACTCTCATCTGAGCTCGACTGTTAGCCCAGTACGCCTGAAACCGAGTAGTTCCAAACCAACGAACTGGGCAAAATACTCATCCATCCCCAGATAATCTGAACGGCCAACCCCGAGCTTAGACAGACTAGGGGAACCAAGTCGATCCCCCTCCAATAGTAGGAGGGGACATAACCACTATCACCGGAGGACCCCATTTGGCGGGCACAAGCAATGGGGCCTAAAAAATGTATATATAGGAGCTGAAAACCCACAACAATGTTGAATTCATCCTAGAGCAACAACTATCAAAACAATAGCGGTTGGAGAAATAACCAATCATTTTCACGGAAGAGGACACTAGCCATGTTCAGTTCCTGCATAATGATATGCTGAAGATAACCATTCAACTCGCCAATCGAAGGGTACGAAGGACACTGGTAGATAATGGGAGCTTAGTAAATGTGTTATTCAGGACCATCCTTGAAAAGATGGGATTGTCTATAATGGATCTTAAGGCGACCTCAATGATCTTGTACAAATTCTCAAGTAAAGGAACAACAACCATAAGGATGATCAGACTAGTAGTTACTCTAGGGGAGGATACGTGAACTGTTTCTAAAATACTCGAGTTCATTGTAAAAATTATCTAGCCCCCTACAATGCGATTTTGGGACAACCTGCGTTGATGATTTTTGAGGCAATCACCTCGACCTGACACCTGGCGATGAAGTTTCCCTCAAGTTTAGGTATATGTACTGCGATAGGAGACCAGCTCGCTACCACAGAATGCTATAGCATTTCCATGAGGGGAAAATCAAAACCCGGGCAACAAGCAATGGTCATAGCTGAAGGAGGAGAGGAGCCCCCGGTAATGGAAGTTTCCCATGAGGCGGAACAACCTCAAGAAGGAGATAACGAGGTCACCCAACAGGAGGACATTGATTTGAGATTAGGCAAAGATAGGTCTGAGCTCCAATCATTGGAGGAGCTCAAGGAAATCAGTATCGACCCAGAGGCACCTTCAAGGGTTGTAAAGGTTTGGAAAATCCTTGGAGCCGAAAGGAAGAAGGAGCTGGTCGAGTTCTTGAGAAATAACCTGGATATCTTCGCTTGGTTGCATGAAGATATGGTGGAAACAAGTCCAAATTTAACAATGCATACTCTGAATTTGGATAGGAATGTGCCTGTAAAGGCCCAAAAATGGAGGCTTTCAGGCAGAAAATGATCGGAAGCTTAGAAGAAGAAGTAGATCGCCTACTTAAGTGTGGATTTATCAGGGAAGAAAAATATCCGACTAGGGTTGCTAACCCTGTTTTGGTCCCAAAACCCAATGGTAGAACCCTGTTTTGCCGCTTAGAATGGCCTGTTGTAAATATTTTCTGTAATAAACTCTGAAACTTTATTTTCGGGATCCCAATATATATATTAAACTGTAGAGTCCAAGAACTTTACTTAGCTAGTTAGATAGTAGTATTATAGTATTTATAGTATTATCTTTATGACTGTGGATTTTTGGTTCAGACCGGGAATTATTTGGACACTCATAGTAGTACTTGTAGATTTTCTAAGTTTAACCTATAGTTTAAGAATATTAATTTTAACCTAAGGTTTGATTAATATGGCTGATATTAAGGTTAATATTTATTATACTGTAAGGTTTAGATAAGAACCAATAGGATTTTAAGCACATGTTATTAATGGGTAATTAAGGATTAAGTATTTTGAGGATTAAATTTAATAAGGGGTAAAATTTGAATGCTATAAGGTCAATCAGCAGCTTTGAATACGTTGAGGGCTTAGTCAAGGCTGTTTACTCCATTAAAATATAGCTAAAAATGTGTAATTTCGTGTTTAAATAATCAGCGTGTGCCGATATATCGCAGCTATAGGGGGCGATATATCGTAGCATGTAGATACGGAAAACACGAAGCGATGCACGACTGCCTCGGGCATACTGGCCCAGGCGATATATCGCCTACAGGGGGCGATATATCGCCTCCTTCAGTATATTTTGAAAAGTTTTGAAATCATTTTCCATTCAGCCATTCAACCTCTTGATAAGTCCAGCACCTTTTTGAACGAGTCTTCAGCCTCTGCTGAACAACAATTCAAATTATTTTCACCTACAAATCCATTATTTTTATTCAAGTTAAATTAAGATCCTTTCATTCCTAAACTCTATAAATAGGGCCTAGTACCCAGCCATTATTCACCTTTTACTCTAAGTTCAGAGGCTGCAAGTTGCTAGGTGAGTGTGAGAGTTAAACACTTGGGTGGGGAAATCATAAGCTTGATCATCATAAGCTTATCAAACACTTGGGGAAGTAAGGTTTCATAGTATTTCGGTTCGAGGTTTATATTGGTCTTACAAGTCTTCAAGGTATTTCCACACTCTAGTTCATTGGTTTTATTTTCTTTAAGTTCTCATAATCTTCTACCAGCCTTCTAACCTTATTCTTATTTTGGTTAGGAAATCTAAGAACTTGCACATAAGTTTTTGGTAAGTATGTTTCTCAAAGGTTTAGTCCTTCCATTCCTTTCATTTGGCTTTTTCTTCTATAGACTCACCCTTTCATAATGGTTAATAGGAGTGTTCCAAAGTCCCAACGCTGTCCTCTTATCCCAGTAACTTTGGTAAGGAAAATAGGATAGAATCAATATGTTATATGCTTATGTTATCTTATGTTTCTTATGTTATGATAAGTGTTATAATATGTATGTTTGTAGGCTTGGGCATATGACCCATATGACTAACAAGCCCCAAATAGATTATGGGCATATGACCTGCTTAGCTAGTAGGACCCCACTAATCTAATGGGCATATGACTTGTTTAGTCTATGGGACCCCAAGTAATAATGGCCATTATAGTATGTGTATGATATAAGTGTAATGTTATGTTATGTTTTTTTTTTTATGTTTCTTATGAAATTTATGTTTATGAACTATGTGTTAGATTTTTCCTTGCTGGGCATTAGGCTCATTCCTTTTTGTTTATATGTGCAGGAAAATAGGTCTTAGTGGCGGAAAGGTTCTTGGAAGCTTGGAGAATGTGTATTGAGGCGGAATGGATTCAAGAGCCGAGCGTTATTCGATTCGAGGATGTAGTTTTGTCTTTATGGTTTTTACATGTATTTTCCGCATTTGTTATGTAATCCTGTTTTATTCTAAATAATGTTATGTTTTGTTTTTAAAACAATGGGATCCCATATCCTACTTGATATTTTATGAAAGTAACTCTTATTTCTACAAGTTTCTAATAAAGTTATGGTATTTTCGCAAATGTAAGTTTTATTAAGGATTTGTATGTATAGTTTCGTTAATGGTCCAAAAGTCTAGAGTAGGTGGGTCATTACATAAATGTTCTAGTGAAACGTTACATCTTAACCAAAATGTTTAATCCCTAAACCGCTAATCATACTTAGTTACACGTTTTTGGCCAAATGACTCGATTAGCGAGTTTAGCACTGTTTACAAGGCACACCGTAACGGTCCCTGGAGTTGGGGCGTTACATTAACCGATCAACCTTTATGGCAGGTCTTGCAAAAGTCTGAAACATTAGGATGTCTACTAAAGTGGGACATCGAACTCTGCCAGTTTGAGATATTTTATATGCCACGCAAAGCAATCAAGAATCAAGCGCTCACTGACTTTGTGGCCAAATGCTTAGGTTTTGAGGATGAGCCAATGAGAGAGCAACTGCAAGAGTTGTGGAAAATCTTCTTTGATGGATCCTCTAATGAGAACGGATCAAGAGTTGGGACAATTCAGATATCACTCGAGGGGCATTAATTCCATACAACTCTTAGGTTCGGGTTCAAAGCATCAAACAACGAGGTAGAGTACCAAGCTCTATTGGAACGAATGAGGGTGGCAAAAGAACTGAGGGCAAAGGCGATCCAATGTTATAGTGTTTCCTAGATCATGGGTAATCAAATATTGGGGGAGTTTCAAGATCACGATATTAAAATGGCACCTTGCCTAGCTAAGGTTAATGGCAAGTTTTCAGAGTTTGAGTTCTGCTCCATTGAACAAGTACCCTATGAACAGAATTCCAAAGCAGATGCTTTAGCCTGACTTGCCACCACCAAAGAGGCGGATACATTGAACGTAGTCTAGGTGGAGTTCTTGGAACAACCAAGCATAACGGCAAAATCAGTTGAGGTCAGAGTGATTGACACAAAACCGACCTAGATAACCCCCATAGTGGAGTACTTCACAACAAATAAACTACCAGCCGATTGAAAGGATGCAAGCAAATTGATATACCAAGCTCCACAGTATGTTATGGTTGAGGGAATTCTGTACCGATGAGGGCATTTACTGCCCCACCTATGGTGTGTTATGCTCGAAGAAGCACAAATTATTTTACAGGAGATACATGAAGGCTTTTGTGAAGACCACGTTGGGGGGAAAAATTTAGCTCTAAAGATTTTGAGACAAGGTTTATTATTGCCTACACTCAAAATGGACTCGACCTCGTATATACATAAATGTGATATACATAAATGCGATAAGTGCCAACATTTCATCACAATTGCCCGGGTTGCGCCTATAGAGTTAACCATGATCTCATCCCCATTGCCATTTGCAGTATGAGAAATTGACATGATTGGTTCATTACCAACGAGAAAAGGAAGAGTTCACTGTGCAGTTGTTGCCATCGACTAATTTACAAAGTGGGTTGAGGCCGAGCCCCTGTTGACCATAACTTCGAAGATAGTCCTGGATTTCATCGTAAAGAACATCATATGTCGTTTTGGGCTCCCGAAGAAGATCGTGGTTGACAACGGAACTTAGTTCCATAGTGATCTCTGCATAGAATTTTGTGATAAATACAACACAACCAAGAGTTTCTCGTCAGTGGCATACCCACAAGCTAATGGGCAGGCCAAGGCTGTAAACAAAAGCCTAAAGGCGAGCTTAAAGAATCGACTAGATGAAGCCAAGGGATTATGGCCCGAGTAGCTCCCACAAGTACTTTGGGCCTCTAGAACCTCACATCACACCTTCACGGAGTATACTCCCTTCTCTTTTACTTACAGAAGTGAGGCTATGCTTCCGATTGAGGCACTAGTCACGACACATTGACAGAAAACCTTTGTTTAAGATAGAAACCATGAGTTACTCAGTGCATCTCTGGATCTGATCAAGGAAAATGAGAAGATTCACAATTGCAGCTCGCCCATTATCAGTAGAGAATCACTCCTTACTTTAACTCGAAGGTGAAAGGCTGTAGACTCGGACTCAGTGAGTTAGTGCTTCGGACCTGGAATGCCCTACATCTTAAAAAATATAATCACTAATAGTTGAGATGGTTAATTTTTCTTTGATTTTTTTGGTACTTTTCCATGTAAGGCTTATTTATAAAAGACATTCTATTTAAATAACAATAGATTTTTTTTGTGGAACTAATATTTTCATCTTATTCTTGTTATGTGTCACATGCTCATTTTGTAAAAGCGACCTAGAATATGCATAAATTTTGGTCGCTTGGGAGGCATATAACCCTCGAAGAGCTGTTAAAAGAGTTTATCATATTTGGATAAAATTTGAAAGTTAGAATTTGGAAAATTTATTATTGAGCAGCTTTTTAAAGCTCGAGTTTTCAAAGCAATTCCAAATAAGAACAAAGCTGGGAAATTTCAAGACCAAAATAAAACCTAGAAGTCAACTAGGGAATCCTAAATATAAACAGGTCTGAGGCCTGATTTGTAATAGGTATAATGTTATTAAGCGGATAAACTCATTGACATAACCAGGTCCAAGGCCTAATTCCTAACAAGTATAATGTTATTAAGCGAATAAACCCTTGGGCATAACTAGGTTTGAGGCTTGATACCTAATAAGTATAACATTATTAGGTAGGAAAATTCCTGGATACAACCAGAATATTGACTAAAATTGTTTAGTCAAGCCATCAAAAACCTATCTCAATCTAAAGATAACCTCTACGATTTCGAGTGTGCAAGAATTCAAAATTTATAAGCATGAGAAGACAAAAGATTAAGGGGAACAAAAATAGATCACAAAATAACGAACATGTACTAAAAATTATATGATTATCTCGAGGAGAAATAACCTCGATTTATGCTCGAAGGCAATTGTTTCAGTTTGTGAGAACTTATTTACATGAAAAAGAAAACAAAATACGGAATAAAAACATCACTGAGCTCTGGAAACTTCCCCATGTGATAACACCACTTCGCCATCCTCTTCGACAACTCTGGAAGCATCCATGGTCTCAGAAGGCTCTTATGAGAATCAGCTCTGAAACTTGGCAAGATTACTCCCCCAAAGTTCTTGCTCCATAACAGAGAAATCCCTGTCCTAATTGTAAGCTCAGCACCGGTAGAGCATCTCCTCCAAGGAATTCATTGATTCTACAACATCCAGATTCTCCTTCTCAGCATCATCCTTGGCTTTTGCCTTGACCTCAGATAGCTTGCTCTTCAGTGCATCGACCTCCTCAAGTGTCTTTTCGATCTTGGCCTGCAGCTGATCACGTCATTGGCTGACCTCAATGACCTGGTCTTTGGCTACCTGCTCATTCTCCTGAGACACGGCTAGAACGGACTTGAGTTCTTCTCTTTATGCTTGAAATCAGGTGATGCCATGGAGTTGGGCTAAAGCAAACTACAAAATAAAGGCACAAGATAGGATTCGCTTGCGAAAGTAAAACAGAAAAGAAGAAGAAGGAAATAATATAGGATGAAGAAAGATGGCTCACAGTTAGGTTCATCCCCAAGGTAGACTCCAGAACATCCCCAAAGGGAATGCTCATCCATGGTCCTCAGGTCCTTAACGTTGGCTCGATAGGCTTGACCCACCATAGGGTTTTTCATGTCGTAGACGGTTCCATGGAGTGCTTCTGGGATCCTTGCAGCTCAAGGGGTTTGTTTGGGATCTGAATGCAGGGGACTTCGTTCTGAACAACCTGGGAAACCGGAGCAGGTTCATCGTGAGGAAGAGGTGGTGGAGCCTCAAGAGTGGTAATCATAATTACTGAAGCTGGTGGTTGCGTTTCTTGTTGCTGTTTCTGGGCGGAGCTAGAACCTTTGTCCTTTGCAGGAGATTCGGTGGTAGCTCCAGGTTTGGAGGCACTCTTCTTTGATATTCTAGCCTTTTTAATTACGGGTCCAGCTCTGGCCCCACCAGAATTAAAGGCGCCCTTCAGGTCAATATCTTCACCTACAAAAGGACGAGCAGAAAATTTAGATACAAGAAATATGTAGTCAAAATAATGCAAGGAAAAAAATAGAGCAAGAACCTTAAGGAAACTATTATGATCGGCTCGGGGTTACAAACAGGACTCGGTAAAACCTCTAATTCAGGGACTATCGGGGGAGGGGGGACTCTAATATTATTATGCCTTGGGTCCTACGGGGTTCAGGCCCTTCATCCGAGCTGGACTCATCTACGGTCTCCCTAAAATCTGGGGAAAACACACCATGACGTAGGGAAGGCCATGTCACATGATTGGTACCGTACTCCACAAAAATTATGGACCTAAATTTAAGGGTATTTTCTACCACTATAGTACATCTAGGGTAGATATGGTCATAGTGGACAACAAGGTGATCCACACATTGGAGGAGGGTCGTCTTCAGATCTGGATCAACCGGATGTAGGCTCATGAGCTATCAGGGGTTCAATTGAACTAGCCTAAAACTGGCAGCATGTCAATTTAATTCTCTACAAGGGTTACCTTGGCCGAAAGTGCTGGCTGCTGCCCCCGACTCAGATCTTTCTGGGTCAGGATGTTGCCCATCTTCAGAAGCCCTTCTCTTGCGCACCCGCGGCGTGACCTCTTCTTCCCCTTCAGTGTCTTCAATAGTAGGGATTACTCTTGAGGAGGAAGGAGCTAGGGGGCGAACCTCGAGTTCTGATGGCCAATGCCTAATATTTTCGGATCAGCTTACAGGCCATAATGGTAGCATCGTTCACTACCATTCAAAACTCCTTCTCCTTCGAAGGGATACGAGACAATGTCTCCTATAGACCTCCAAGGGTCTCAGATCGCCATGTCCTCTTGTATATAGCTACACAAAGTAACAACTCATTTAGGATGGTTAAACTCAATTAAAAAGGAATTCATGTATGAAATTCAAGGACCGAAGAAACTTACGAGAATAGTTGAAGTACCGATGAGTGTAGTTCTTGAACCCGTTTGACATAAAGAATTTATCTTTATAGTCATTTGGGTAGCTGGGGAGGTTGATGACAAAGGCTGTGTTGGGGAATCGAGTGATGTAATAGAAGCCATAACCTCGCCTCTTCTACTCTAAGTTGACTTTGAGGCAGAATAAATACATGACATTGGCCAGGGTGGGGACCTCCTACTTGTGCTTCAAAAATAAATATTTCAGCCCCGCCAAAAGTCGATATGAATTTAGGGGGGAGCTGGAATGGTGCCAATTCGACGTAGTTTAAAAATTCTAGAAAGTACTGGTCCAAAGGGAGGAAAGCATCTGCCTTTAGATGCTCATCACTCCAGTCCCTGAAATAATCCACAAATGGGGTGCAGCTCTGCTTTCCTTCCAACGAAGGTCAGGCAACAAGGCCATTGGGTCCCATTTCGATCCTGTGGCTCAACAAAATCTTATTCACTTTGCCCTGAGTTTTTATTTGAGACTCGATGTCCTCGACCTCTAAAAAGGAGTCAGGGTCGACTACGATCTCCATATCCACCACCAGGCCGATGTGGGGAAGGGGGGTTTTCGGATGCAACCTGCTTGCCCTTACTCTTTCTTTGAGAAGAGGAGTTCACGATTGTTTTCTTCTGATGAGCCACAATCTAGCTCACCTGACGACAAAGCGGCCCGTTAGTAGCAACATAAAAAAAATTTGTAGCTACGACGACAAAGGTACAGTGACCTGGGGGTTCGAATTCGGTCTATTTAACCCAAAATATATGCGAGCTAAGATATATCCTAGCACCAACGCGTGTTTCCATGCACATTCCATGGCCACATGCAATAGACTTGGGAAATCCCCTAATACTTCAGGATTGGCGTGGCAGACCCAATACCTTTTTTAAAGCAGTTTAATGCAAAAGCGCTCGGGGAATTAACCCTTAAGCTACCTAGAACCGAACCTAAAATTCCCTTAACTTCTACGCATAAACAGATAACCGAGATGATTTATCAAAAACTATACTCTTTCCAAACCTAGAAAATTACCAATTTTTCACGCACATTATTTCTAATCAAACCTAGTATCATTCTTTTGACATAGTCAAACCCCTATTAAACTCAAACATGGCCAAAGTAAGAAACTATATTGGAAACTTTTCTAAATAAAAAAATTATTGAAAAATTAGAGTGAGAAATTTAAACCAGGCATAGAAATACTTACAATGTAGATGTTTAATAGAAGGGGGTGGTGATAGTTCCAAAGATAGTAGCCTGAGAGCTTCTGAGTAATGTAAGAATGATGAAAGATTTTGAAAATTCTTTGAGAAAAAAAGCAAATTTTTAAAAGTAAACTTTTTGAATGCAAAGGTGATGAAGTTTAGGTCTGGTTCTCCTATTTATAGGTAAATTTTGGGAACCAATCTGGGCCACTCGATCAGTTAATTCGGGATCCAAAGTCCAAGACTAAATGACCCTTGTAGCGACAAAAAGTTAATAGGAAAATTGTCAGAGTGCTCGAAACCCGAAGGCACCTATTGTAGATGGCCACGTGTTTAACACTCGAGTAGTGGGTTGGCATGATTTCACATAACAGAAGTTTAAAAGCCCCTAATGTGTGTGTTAGAAGTGATGTCATTCATGAGCAGGAGCTTGGGGGGCAAATGTTGTACCCCAAAATAAGCATGAACATAATCATTCAGCACAGGGGTACAGCTGGCAGACAAACACATGGAGAGAGCGTACAAGTTTAGCATCTAGCTAATTCTGATGTGAGCGACTCGAGTTAGACTTCGCAGTATGGCAACCAGATAATCTTCAGATTAGCTCTCAGGAAAATAACCAAGTTCGAGATATGTGATTGCTAGATCGCCTTCTGGATACTCTGAACTTGGTCTGTTTCAAAGTGTGTTCGCTCTTCGACATTCAGCTCGTGGAAACCTCATCATGACGCATAATGAAGGATCTCAAAAGACTTGAAGGTTCCTTATAGACTCATTAATGCCCAGGCTATATTACACATTTATTTCCTGAGATAACGGATGTAAATTCCATGGGAAATCATATCCCTATGTAAATGGGCAATTATCCTGATTGAGTATTTGCCATATTTATGTGTTGACGGTAAGAACTCGTCAACGATTGATGGTTAGAAAACTTCAATCTCTATACTATAGAAAGCTTTGAATTAGATAGAAGGAACTCTAATCAGCAGAAGAAAACTCAGGCAACAATGAAAACCAGAAACATATATTTCTTAAGTCTCTTTCATACATTCAATTTTCCAACCCCTTACCCAGAGGGGTTGGAGCCTATTTATAGGGGGGGGGGGGGGGGGGGCTCTATTGGCCTTGGATACAAACAAGTCCCAGACCACAGGGACGTACACAGGTACTCTGATAGTGTAGTGGCTCAGGGCGTAGTGGTGTCTACCCTGATGGTGTCAGAGTCGTGGCCTAGGACATAGTACTGTCGGCTCTGGCGTATGGTCGGGGGTGTCCAAGTGGTACCACTACTCTTCGTACAGGTCCGTACCGCCACTACTCCTCAGACGCAGATCATAGGGTCGTGCCTCTGTTCTTTCCATAACCGTACGCCCCGTGTCAGCGCATGTGTTCCGTACTCGGTCGTCCTCATCGATCCCCGTTCAATGCTCCATGTTCGTTTGCCATATTGACAAGGTTCCTCCAAGTGATCCCGTGCCTATGTCAAGGAGGCCTCAACCTATGCGTGTTCTGAGAAGTCAAGGCGCCAGGGGTCAGGACCAGCTTATGCCGGTCACATGGACACGAGGCTCGCAGCATGGGCCCCGCAACAAAGCCACACCCTCGCATAGCGAGGGTTCCTCGCGTAGTGAGGCTGGCCCTCTTCCCTCGGGTGTAGGCGTGGCTCGGGGTACGGGTGCCGTGACAAGGCCGCACCCTCACATAGCGAGGGTTCCTCGCGTAGCGAGGCTGGCCTTCTTCCCTCGGGTGTGGGCATGGCTCAGGGTATAGGCGCCGCGACAAGGCCACACCCTCGCATAGCGAGGGTGCCTCGCGAAGCGAGGCTGGTCTTCTTCTCCCGCGTGCAGGCGAGGTGAAGTCCGATGCCTGAGGGGTCAAGGCGTACACTGATGGCCATCCGAGGACTCCCGCATAGCGAGGGTGGCGTTTGGTTTGGCGGGTGGTCAAGGGCCCTCGCATAGTGAGGGTGGCTCTCTTAGCCCAACTCCTTCAACGCCGTGTGATATCCTCGTCCCCTTGTACGTGCACTCAGTAGCATGTAGAATACCTCGTAGCATAGAGCTTCACTGGTGAAATAAAATTCACAAAGAAAATTTTTCCACATTTACACTTCCCCCCGAATCTGTAAGTATACTTTTAAGTGTGCTTGTAGACTCTCTCTATTTCTCTTGCTTGACAGGTACGGCCACCCTTGGGGGACTTAGCCTCGGAAATTTTTCAACGTCGCTCGAAGAAGTATGAGGTGAGGTTTGGTTTTGTGTTTAGTGTCCAAAGGAACACGACAGCCACCTAACGCTTGGGGGATCCATGAAAGTTCCTAAGGTTGCATAAGGACTAATCATCCTCAATCGCGGATCCCAAGGTTCGAAGCCACTTGTCCACACCAAGACTTGCCTAGCCAAGTGGCATACTCTCCAACTTATTTTCGTGAGTTCAAGGGTTCTATCCTCCTCCAAAGCATTCTTGAGGTGCCCTTTCTTCCTTTGTTTTTTTTTTTTGATCTGATGACGATAACCTTTCCGGTGCACCTTGATTATACTTGTAAGGACACATTAACCCGTTGGGCTGTTGGGGTCCTTTTATATTCATTGTGCGCGCTTATTACTTTTTTGCGAGAAGCGTCCTTCTCGTCCTTATACATAGTACTATTTTTTTTTTCCAAGGGTCCCTTGTAAGACCCTTTTTGGGCTAGCCGGCTTAATGGCCGATCTAGACTTATCGGGTGATTCCCTCCTTACAGCCTCACCTCTTGGGGTGTCAGCCTTTCGTTGGAGGTCATCCTTTTAAAATTCTCCCTTGATATTCATAAGGGTAGCTACTCCTTTTGAATATAAGAGAGATTTTTTTTTTTGCTCATGCCTCATGTCCTGCCCCCCAAGTGCTTGGTGAGATTTAATTCAGCAGGCAGTTCGGTTGATGCTCGCATGAAAAAGAAAAAATCACATGTGATGTTGTGAACATTTTCATTTATAGCAGTCAGATTACAACGACATGCATATAGAAGGCTTACATCTACTTGGGGGTTATGTAGGTAACCTCTTTGATTCTCATCTACTGAGATAGCCTATCCTGCGACAAACTAAACACAGCTACTGCCTGTGCTGGGAGTGGAAGTCTTATTGGTAGTACTTCCTCAGGTGCTCCGCGTTCCATGCTCGGGGTATGATGGTATCGTCCATGCGCGCCAACTTGTAAGTGTTCGGGAGTATGCACTGAGCCACCTGGTAGGGCCCTTCCCAATTCGCCCCCAGCACTCCTGCGCCTGGGTCTTGCGTGTTAGGGAGTACCTTCCTTAGCACCAGGTCGCCAACTCTGAAAGTTCTCTCTCGCACCCTCGAATTGTTGTACCTTGCGGCGCGCTGCTGGTATACTGCCACCCTCATTTGTGCTTTTTCTCTCTTCTCTTCGAGTATGTCTAAGCTTTCAGTCAGGGCTACGCGGTTGGCTTCGTCTCCATATGCCTGTACCCTGTGGGACTCGACTTGCATCTCGATTGGGAGCACGGCCTCGCACCCATAGGCCAAGGAGAATGGGGACTCCCCAGTAGTCGTGCGTGGGGTGGTTCTGTAAGCCCACAGCACATTTGGTAGCTCATCCACCCAGGCTCCCTTCATCTTTTCTAGCTTTGTCTTCAGGTTCTTCTTAAGGACCCTGTTTATGGCCTCCACTTGCCCATTGGCCTGGGGGTGCACAACCGCGGAGAAACTCCTCCTTATGTCCCTTTCCCTACAATATTCATCGAAAGCTCCTCCCTCAAACTGGGTACCATTGTCGGAAATAATCTTGTAGGGTATTCCATATCTACAAACAATGAACTTGTTAACGAAAGAGGTGATGTGCTTGGCGGTTATCTTCACAAGGGGTTATGCCTCTACCCATTCAGTGAAATAGTCCACTGCCACCACTGCGTACTTCACTCCACCCCTGCCTGTAGGAAGAGCGCCGATCAAGTCTATCCCCCAGATAGCGAAGGGTCAGGGGCTGGTCATGCTGGTCAGTTCGCTTGGGGGTTTCTGAGGGTAGTTGGCGTGCCTCTGGCATTTGTCGCATTTCGTGGCAAAGTCATGCGCATCTTTCTCCATGGAGGGCCAGTAGTATCCTTGTCTCATGGCCTTCCTAGCCGTGGAGGGTCCGCTCTCGTGGTTGCCGCACTCTCCCTCATGTATCTCATGTAACACTTTCAACGCCTCCTCCTCTTCCACACACCGTAGGAGTGGCATTGAGAATCCTCTTTTGTAAAGGACCCCATCTACCAGGGTGTATCTTGCGGCCTTGTACACCAACCTCCGGGACTCGTTTTTATCTATAGGCAAGGTTCCTTCTTCCAGGTACCTCTTGATTGGCTCGGTCCATGATTCCCTTGGGACACCAATCATGTGCACGTCCGCGCTTTCGATGCTAGGCTTGGGTAAGTATTCCACGGGTATTGACTCCAGGATATCACCATCCTTGGTAGACGCCAGCTTTGCGAGTGCATCGGCATGGGTATTCTTTTCTCTGGGGATTTGCTCTATATTATATGCCACCAACTGTCCTAGATAGCCCTTCACCTTCTCCAAGTAGGCTGCCATCTTGGGTCCCCTTACCTGGTACTCCCCCTTTATTTGGCATACTACCAATTGAGAGTCACTGAAGATATGAAGGCACGTCACTCTTAGTTCCTGGGCCAAACGCAGGCCAGCTAGGAGCGCCTCGTACTCTGCCTCATTATTGGAGGCCTCAAACCCAAATCGGATTGCGAAATACATTCTGTGT
This sequence comes from Humulus lupulus, assembly GCF_963169125.1. NCBI lineage: Eukaryota > Viridiplantae > Streptophyta > Magnoliopsida > Rosales > Cannabaceae > Humulus > Humulus lupulus. Next base: position 76,770,931 of record NC_084798.1, on the reverse strand, counting down.
CCCTCGGGCCCAGTCATCATGATGCCCGCTCCTGATCCTCCTTCATTTGACGCCCCGTCAACATGCAAACTCCACTCCTCCAAACCTCCTAGCTCTTCCTCCATAACAGGCTGCTCCCCTTCTTCATTCCTTCCTTTATTCGGCTGATGGGTGAGTTCTACTATAAAATCTGCCAGCACCTGTCCATTGATGGAAGCCCTTGGAATGTATACAATATCAAATTGACTTAGCTCGATCAACCATTTCATTAGTCTCCCCGAAGTCTCAGGCTTATGTAAGACCTGCCTCAATGGACTATCTGTTAGGACCTCAATTGTATGTGCATGGAAGTAAGGCCTCAATTTCCTCGAAGCCACCACTAGTGCATAGGCCAATTTTTCGATCTCTGGATACCGGTTCTCCGCGTCAACCAAATGCTTGCTGATGTAGTATACGGGTTGCTGCTGCTTCTTCTCTCCCTTAACCAAGGCTGCGCTGATGGCATGCTCAGACACCGCTAAGTACAGGTACAGCTTCTCACCCTTCTCTGGCTTTGCCAACAGGGGTGGCTTCCCCAGGTGCTCTTTCAGCTTGACAAATGCTTCCTCACATCTTTCATCCCAAGCGAACTTTTTGCTCCCTTTGAGGATGTCAAAGAATGGGAGGCACTTGTCGGTGGACCTCGAGATAAACCTATTAAGGGCCGCCACCCTTCCCGTTAGGCACTGCACCTCCTTCTTATTCTTTGGCGGGCTCATCTCTATTAGTGCCTTTATCTTGTCAGGATTGGCTTCGATGCCTCTGGAATTGACCATGAAGCCCAAGAATTTTCCTGAGGATACCCCGAAGGTGCACTTGGTTGGATTCAACTTCATCTGGTATTTCCTGAGTGTTTCAAACATCTCACCAAGGTCTTTGTTGAGCTCTGCTGCTTCTTTGGTCTTCACTAGCATGTCATCCACATACACCTCCATATTCCTTCCTATCTGGTTGGCGAACATTTTATTCACCAACCTCTGATAGGTGGCTCCCGCGTTTTTGAGCCCGAAGGGCATCACCTTGTAACAGTAGAGCCCTTTGTCTGTAATGAATGACGTGTGCTCTTCATCTGCTAGATTCATTGGGATTTGGTTGTATCCTGAGTAGGCGTCCATGAAACTCAGTAACTCATGTCCTGCCGTCGCATCTACTAGCTGATCTATCCTGGGAAGTGGGAAGCTGTCCTTAGGGCAAGCTTTATTCAAGTTCATGAAATCGACGCAAGTTCTCCATTTCCCATTCGGCTTCGGCATGAGTACTGGGTTCGATACCCACACGGGGTAGAAAGACTCACGGATGAACCCGTTGGTCTTCAACTTGTCAACCTCCTCCTTTAATGTTGCGTATCTTGTTGGGTCTAACGCCCGCCTCTTTTGCCTGATGGGCCTTGCTTCTGGGGAGATGTTCAGGTGGTGGCACATCACACTGGGGTCTATACCCACCATATCCTCATGACTCCATGCGAACACGTCTAGATTATCTTTCAAAAATTTCATCAGCTCCTCCTTCACATCACCTTACAGGCTCCTCCCTATCTTCAATTTCCTTAGGGGTTCCTCCGTCACCGTAACCTCCTCTACTTCTTCTACTGGTTCTGCTATTGACTCATCCACGACCCGAGGGTCCAGTTCCTGCGGACTCCCCATGGGCCTACGTAGCGCCTCGTGTACCACCATGGCCATTGGCTCACGCGGTTTCACAGGCGCACGGAGTGAGGTGTTGTAGCATTCCCTTGCCTCTTTCTGTTCTCCCTTCATACTAGTGACCCCTCCTGGAGTCGGGAACTTGACAAACAAGTGATATATTGAAGTTATGGCTTTCAATTCTCTTAGGGAGGGTCTCCCTAATACCGCGTTGAAAGCTGATGCACAATCTACTACAACAAAGTTAGACATGACTGTGGTCTACCGGGGTCGCTCCCCCATGGTAAGTGTCAACTCGATCATTCCAAGGGGTTGTACTGAGTCCCCTGTGAATCTGTATAGGGATGACTGGCAGGGCTTCAGATGACGAATGCCTAGTCCCATCTTTTCCAAAGCAGGGCAATATAGGATGTCCACCGAGCTCCCGTTGTCCACTAGGACTCGATGCACACGCATATTTTCCAATTGAACTGTCAACACCAACCGATCATTGTGGGGAAAGTGTACCCCCAGTGCGTCCTCCTCAGTGAAGGTGATTGAATCGTTTTCTCCCTTGAAGCTTTTCGGGGGTCGTTGTTCCAGACTCATGACACAGGGTGGTGGACTTCGCCTGGCTTCTCTAGCATACCGATCTCGTCCTCTGCGGGAGTCCCCTCCAAACCCCGGACCTCCGAAAATAGTTCTCACTTCTCCCCGGATCTCTGGAGTGTCTCTTTGCGCCTTAGATATCACTGTCTCATCCCCCAACTTCGGCCTTTCTCTCCTGGGGGTGTTACTGGTGGAGTGTCTGGTCCTCCCGTCGTCTACTGGGACAGTGGTTTCCCGACCCTTCTCTTTCCTCTTGGGTACGGTCACGTTTGACTTACTTTGCAATAGGCCATTCAACACCTCCCGCATGTTCTCCAAGGTAGTCTCCAGTCTTTGGTTTTTACGGTGCAGCTCACGAATCTCCTCTTCATAGAAACGAGACTTAGAACTCGAGCTCACGGAATGGACCCGGGGTTGCTTATCATGTCTACGCGTCGAGGGGCCTGGGTCTTGCCGGCCGGAGTTAGGTACCTGTGGTGGTTTGGGAGGAGGGAACTCGTTGGCATTCCCGGGTGGTACAGTAGTTGTCCTTGGAGGATTCTCACCGGGCGGGATGGCCGGTGACGAGGCCTCCCTGTCATTATCGTGAACCTCAGGGTCCCTTGGGGGCTCTACGTCTCGGGGTGGAGGTGGATCGTTCATGGAGGCCTTCAGCTGGACTCTCGTAAGGTGGACCTCCACCTCTCGAGGCTCCCTGAGTCGCTTCAAACAGCTTGGCATTTCTCCTTGCCAGAAGTAATGGCAGAACAGTAACTTGGTGCTTACGTTCCCACAGACGGCGCCAAACTGTTGACGGTAAGAACTCGTCAACGATTGATGGTTAGAAAACTTCAATCTCTATACTATAGAAAGCTTTGAATTAGATAGAAGGAACTCTAATCAGCAGAAGAAAACTCGGGCAACAATGAAAACCAGAAACATATATTTCTTAAGTCTCTTTCATACATTCAGTTTTCCAACCCCTTAGTCGGAGGGGTTGGAGCCTATTTATAGGGGGGGGGGGGGGCTCTATTGGCCCTGGATACAAACAAGTCCCAGACCACAGGGACATACACAGGTACTCTGATAGTGTAGTGGCTCAGGGCGTAGTTGTGTCTACCCTGATGGTGTCAGAGTCATGGCCTAGGACATAGTACTGTCGCCTCTGGCGTATGGTCGGGGGTGTCCAAGTGGTACCACTACTCTTCATACAGGTCCGTACCGCCACTACTCCTCAGACGCAGATCATAGGGTCGTGCCTCTGTTCTTTCCATAACCGTACGCCCCGTGTCAGCGCATGTGTTCTGTACTTGGTCATCCTCATCGATCCCCGTTCAATGCTCCATGTTCGTTTGGCATATTGACAAGGTTCCTCCAAGTGATCTCGTGCCTATGTCCAGGAGGCCTCAACCTATGCGTGTTCTGAGAAGTCAAGGCGCCAGGGGTCGGGGCCGGCTTATACCGGTCACATGGACACGAGGCTCACAGCATGGGCCCCACAACAAAGCCACACCCTCGCATAGCGAGGGTTCCTCGCGTAGTGAGGCTGGCCCTCTTCCCTCGGGTGTAGGCGTGGCTCGGGGTACAGGTGTCGCGACAAGGCCGCACCCTCGCATAGCGAGGGTTCCTCACGTAGCGAGGCTGTCCTTCTTCCCTCGGGTGTGGTCATGGCTCGGGGTATAGGCGCCGCGACAAGGCCACACCCTCGCATAGCGTGCAGGCGAGGTGAGGTGAGGTCCCGTGTGCAGGCGAGGTGAGGTCCGATGCCTGAGGGGTCAAGGCGTACGCTGATGGCCATCCGAGGACTCCCGCATAGCGAGGGTGGAGTTTGGTTTGGCAGGTGGTCAAGGGCCCTCGCATAGTGAGGGTGGCTCTCTTAGCCCAACTCCTTCAACGTTGTGTGATATCCTCGTCCCCTTGTACGTGCACTCAGTAGCATGTAGGATACCTCGTAGCATAGAGCTTCACTGGTGAAATAAAATTAACAAAGGAAAATTTTCCACATTTACATTATGCATGCGGTTATCCAAACCTATCCAGGAATACAAAATATAAATATCAAGGACAATGTCCATGAAAAGGAACAGCTTTTTAAGATACAAAAACTGTGCTGAAATTGTAAATATCAAGGATAATATTGCCTCGTGGACTATGTGGATTTTAACCACTTAACCATGTAAAAGTGTGGGTGTGAGAAATTGTTCATTTGATAAATTACGGTTTAGAGAAGAGCACTAATATTTTTGTTATCGGATTTCTTAATCCATTGTTGGTGAAAAACCGCATCAACACTATTTATAGTGGTGTTAAGCTTCAGGCGTGTCGAGCCTGACATTTATCAGAGACGTGAGAGGATGTATGCCCACTACTTGTCTGAACATGTACGACCACTACTCTTCTAATGGTCGTGTCTAGTTCATACTCTGTACTACTTAGGCCTTTTTTTTTACATCGTCTTTTTTCGTATCATGATAAGCCCTTGAGAGCTTGACTGCAAGGCATTTATAGCTCAAGGTTAAGGAGGTACTTTGCGTCAAAGCTATAGGGAATATTTTTTATTGTTTCCTTTCATGCTTAGTGATGGTCTTAAGTTGGTATTCCAAGGTTGTTGAGGCTCTCTAAACCATATCCTTAGCTTCAGAGAGTTTTGGGGAAGGTCAAACAATATCTGGGCTTCAGGGGTCCCTAAGCTCGCCCCCTGAGCTAGCCCCCATGCGGAGCTCGCCCCCTTAGGTCTCCCCCTGGGTGAGCTAGCCCCCAGAGCTCGCCCCTTGGGTCATGGGGGACATGAGCTTAGTCCTCTGGTCTTCTCCTTCTTTCCAAAGCACTTATTGGATGCTTGCTTCTTTTTTGGCTTCTTTTGTCATTTTTCCATGCTCACACTTGCCCCTTAATCTATGAGGAGGTGTCCCACATCTTCTTGTAGATTTTTGGTGATGCTATTTTGTGGGGGAAATGTTATCCAATGAAGGTGAAGTCTTGTTCTCCTTGGTGTGGTACTTTGGTTTGAACTAAGTTGGAGACAGAAAGTTTCCATGGCTTTTTCCTCTCCTTAGTTTCAAATTCTACGCTTTTTGGTATAACACTAAATTAACCAATGATAATTATTTATAGGGTCACGGGGATCTCTATTCACCTTTTCAAGAAAAGTAGTCACATTCTCTCTCTTTTTGCACCCTTGCATTCTGTCTTGATCCAATGGTTGGGAGTGATTGTCTTTCCCTATATAAACCCCCTCCTTTTAACCTTTTAGCCACACTTCAGTTTTACTTTTGCTTGCCATAGTGGTTGGTAGTTATTCCCCTTTTCCTAGAGGTTGGAGGTTCAATCCTTGGTGGGAACATCTTGAGGAAAATTTCCTTTCTTCTCTTTTATACTTTCATTTTAATTTTTTTTTATATATGTGGCCAATTGTTCCATCTAGGCCACCACCAGGAGTTTGCTCATTACCTGAGGTTGCCCCCCCCCCTATCCGAGGTCTCCCCTGAGCATGTCCCCTGGTGAGCCCGGCGCCCCAGGTCGACCATTTGGGTGAGGTTGCCCTCCAAGGTCGCTCCTGCCCAAGGTCACCCCCTACTTTGTAACTGTGCTCTCGAGTTTTGCTTCTTCCAAGTACGCTTTTTATTCCCACTCTCCTTCTGTCTTTGTAAAATAGGATGGCCTCCTTGTTGAACTGACAAATGTATTGTTTCATTTTCTTGTTGATCTTGTGGAGAGCTTGTAACGACCCAACTATTGTAGACCTTGGACCATTAATAACAACTATACTAATCTTAAGAACACATACATATGAAAACACCATACCTTTATTTAAAACTATAGAGTAAAGGTTTAAATACATAAAAATCTCACTTAGGATATGGGATCCCATTGTTTTGAAAATAAAACAAAGCATATCTTAAACAAATTGATTACAAAATTTGGTGCGGAAGAATAATACATAGAAATCATAACTAAAAGACTTAAAAACTTCATCCTCTAATCGAATGCGCAATCCACCGATTCCATCCTGCCTCAACACACACCCCCAAGCTGCCAAGAACCTTCCCGCCGCCATAACTATTTTCCTGCACAAAGAAAAAATAAAGGAATCAACCTAATGTCCAGCAAGGAAAATCTACTACAAGCATGAAACATATACATACACATAAACTATAAACTATAAACTATACACTGTAAACTATAATCATATAACTATATAAATACAACATCTATTATAATGGCCATCCTTTTTCTTGGGACTTGCTAGCTAAGCAATCATATGCCCATAAATTTACGGGGCTAGTTATCTAAATAAGTCATATAAATTTATGGGGCTGTTATCTAAACAATCATATGCCCAAGGAATCTACTATTGGGACTTGTTATCTAAACAAGTTATTTATTTGTTATCTAAACAAATTATGCGATTGTTATCTAAACAATTCCTATACAAAAACAACTAAAAACATATCTATTACATAAACATATATTAACAACATAAAAGCATACAAATCTACCCTATTTTCCTTACCAAAAACCAGGATATGAGAACAAGATCGGGACTTTGGAACACTCCTAAAAACCATAATAGAGAGGTGAGTATACTAAAGAAAAGGGATGGAAACAACGAACTACACCATTGAAAAGATACTTACCAACAAAAATCTTACGTTCAAGATCCTAGATGCCTAACCAAGAATAGAGAATACAAGTTAGGATTTGAGTAGAAAAACTATAAGAATCAATATAGAAAGGAACTAGAATAAGGAATACCTTGAATGCTTCTATGACCGAACTACACCTCGAAACTGAAATATACTGTGAACCTTACTTCCCAAGTGTTTGATAAGCTTATAATGATTAAGCTTATAACCCTAACCCAAGTGTTTAACACTCTAAAATAACCTAGCAGCTTGTAGACTCTGAACTCAGCTTGATGAATGAAGAAATGGCTGGGTACTAGGTCCTATTTATAGAGTTTAAGAATGAAAAGATCTTCATTTAGCTTGAATAAAATAATGGCTTTTTAATTGAAAAACATTTGAATAATCGTTCAGCAAAGGCTGAAGACTCGGTCAGAAAGATTCTGGACTTATCAAGAGGTTAAGGATTAAAATGAACTTGATTTCAAAATTGTTCAAAAATCTTGCACCACAGTCGATATATCGCCCATGCTAGGCGATATATCGCCTGTACTGATGCTCCCGAGGCTCCTCGAGGTGGTCGTGCAAAGCTACGTGTTTTTCGTACCCCTCTATGGCGATATATTGCCCCCTAGAGCTGCGATATATCAGCATACGCTGAAATATTATACATGTAATTACACTTTTTCAGCCTAATTTGAATTGAGTAAATAGCCTTGACTAAGTCCTTTAACAATTTCAAAACTGCCAGCAGACCCTAGGATGTTCAAATATTGCTCTTAATAAACTTATTCCTCAAAAATACTTAATTCTCATTAAACATACACAAGACAAGTGTTAATATCTTATTGGGTCTATCTAAACCTTATAGTATAATAAATATCACCTTCATAATCAGTCATATTAATCAAACCTTAGGTTATAATTAATATTCTTATACTATAGGATAAACTTAGAAAATCTACAAGTGTTTCTACGAGTGTCCAACTAAGTCTCGGCTTTAACCAAATTCCACAGTTACAAAAGTACTACAACTATTACTAGCTATTACTATTACTACTACTATCTAACTAGCTAAGTAAAGTTCTTGGACTCTACAATTCTCCCCTACTAAAAAGAATTTCGCCCTCGAAATTTACTTACCAAATAAATCCGGATACCGACCTTGCATGTCATCCTCCAACTCCCACGTTGCCTCTCGCTCAGAACTATTACTCCATAGGACCTTGACTATAGGAATATTCTTGGACCGTACCTACTTCATCCCTCTGTCTAGGATGCTAACCAGTCGTTCCTCGTAATTCAAGTCTTTCTGGAGTGCTACCGTATCGTACTTGAGGACGTGAGATGGGTCTGACAGATACTTGCATAGCATTGAGATGTGGAATATGTTGTGGCTATCTGCTAGGGCTGGCAGTAGGGCTAGTCTATATGCAACTGCTCCCACTTTATTCAATATCTCAAAAGAACCTATAAATCGGGGACTAAGTTTTCCTTTCTTCCCAAACCGCTTTACGCCTTTCATAGGAGATATCTTAGGGAAGACTTGATCTCCAACCTTGAATTCCACATTGCATTTCTTGGCATCCGCATAGCTTTTCTGATGGCTTTGAGCAGCAAGTATACGCTATCTAATTAGCGCTACTGCTTCTTGAGCTTTTCTAACAGCTTCGGGACCGAGAAGCTGCCTTTCTCCTACTTCGTCCCAATGCAACGGTGATCGGCACCTTCTTCCATATAGCAACTCATAATGTGCCATCCCGATCATTGCTTGGTAGCTATTGTTGTAGGAGGACTCTATCAGCGGCAAGTACTTATTCCAGGATCCTCCAAAATCAAGTACGCAAGAGCGTAGCATATCCTCTAAAATCTGCATCATACACTCGGACTGCCCGTCTGTCTGAGGATGAAAAGCTGTACTAAGACCTAACTTAGTACCTATGGCTTTCTGTAAACTTCCCCAAAATCTCGATGTAAACACCGATCCTCTATCAGACACTATTGTCTTGGGGATTCCATGCAACCGTACTATCTCTTGGACATAGATGTCTGCATATGGGTCTGCCGTGTATGAAGTCTTAACAGGCAGGAAATGAGCGGACTTGGTTAGTCTATCTATCACTACCCAAGCGGAATCATGCTGCTCGTTTGTTTGTGGTAACCCTGTCACGAAATCCATGGCTATATCGTCCCATTTCCATTCTGGTACGCTAAGCGGTTGCAATAAGCCTACGGGCCGCTGATGTTCTACTTACACTTGCTGGCATACTAGACACTTAGACACAAATTATGCTTTGTCCTTCTTCCTCCCTGGCCACCAATAAATTTCCTTGATGTCATGTGTCATCTTGGTTGACCCTGGGTGAACTAAGTACGGGGTACTGTGCGCTTCTTCTAGAATTGCCATCTTAATCCTTTGATCATCTGGCACGCATACCCGATCCTTATATCTCAATAAGCCTTGACCAGATATTGAGAAATCTGTGGCCTTGCCTTCTCTGACTACATCCATATGTGTTCCTAGTGTGTCATCATGCCCTTTCCCAATCCGTATATCTTCTAGCAGATTTGAATGGATAAACAAATTAGCCAGCTTGCCGATAATCACTCTATTCCGACATTGATCAGCTCCTGCTGCAGCAACTTTTCTATTCCGACTAGTGTTGCTACACTTCCATAACTTTTCCTACTTAGCGCATCGGCAACTACGTTTTCCTTTCCTGGGTGGTATAAAATTTTGCAGTCATAATCCTTTTCTAACTCTAACCACCTGCGATGCCTCATGTTAAACTCTTTCTGAGTAAAGAAGTACTTTAAACTTTTGTGGTCCGTATAAATCTCGCATCGTTCTCCGTAAAGATAATGGCGCCAGATTTTCAACGCAAAGACCACCGCTGCCAACTCCATATCATGAGTTGGGTAGCATTGCTCGTACTTCTTCAGATGCCGTGAGGCGTAGGCTATCACCTTGTCATTTTGCATCAGCACGCAACCCAACCCTTGCTTCGACGCATCGTAGTACACTACGAACTTATCGTTAGGTGTCGGTACACAGAGTACTGGTGCTTCCTTAAGCAACTGGAAGCTTTCTTCACATCTATCATTCCAATTGAATCTTTGTTGTTTCCCGGTCAGGTTGGTGAGCAGAGTAGCTATCTTAGAAAAGCCCTCTACGAATCTCCTATAATAACCTGCTAATCCCAGAAAGCTCCTTACCTCGGATGCACTCTTTGGTCTTGGCCAATCCTTCACGACCTCTACCTTTGATGGGTCTGCTGCAACTTTGTCCTTGGATATTATGTGCCCGAGGAACGCTACTTGCAAAAGCCAAAACTCGCATTTCTTGAACTTGGCGTAGAGTTAATGCTCCTTTAGTTGTGACAAAGTCAACCTCAAATGTTCCTCGTGCTCTACTTCATCCTTGGAGTATATTAAGATGTCGTCGATGAACACTATGATGAATTTATCTAAGTAGTCCTTGAAGACCCTATTCATCAAGTCCATAAACGTGGTTGGTGCGTTGGTAAGACCAAAAGATATAACCAAGAACTCGTAATGCCCATAACGAGTTTTAAAAGTTGTCTTAGGAATATCTTCTCCTCGCACCTTGAGCTGATGGTATCCAAACTGTAAATCAATCTTTGAAAATACGGTTGCACCTCGGAGTTGATCAAACAAGTCATCAATCCGGGGTAGCGGATACTTATTCTTAATCGTTACTTTATTCAGCTCGTGGTAGTCTATGCACATTCGCATACTTCCGTCCTTTTTCTTCACAAATAGAACCGATGCTCCCCATGGCGAATGGCTTGGCCTAATAAAACCCATGGCTAGGAGTTCTTGCTGCTACGTCTTTAACTCCTTGAGTTCCGTAGATGCCATCCGGTATGGTGCCTTGGAGATAGGCTCGGTGCCCGGTACTAATTCAATCGTGAAGTCAATTTCCCGAGTCGGCAGCAACTCTGGCAAGTCATCGGGAAATACTTCTGGGAATTCTCTTACAATGCGGACGTTTCCAACCTTAAGTGGTGTTTCCTTTACGACATTTGTGATACTGGCTAAGAATGCTTGACACCATTTTTCTATCATCCTTTGAGCTTTGAGAGATGATATTAGCGGGGTGCGTAGTCCTGAGCTTGTCCCATGAAGCATAGTTTCTGGCCGTCAGGAGTCTCGAACATCACCTTCTTGCATTTGCAGTCGATGGTTGCGCCGTGCCGTGCTAGCCAGTCCATGCTTAGTATTGCATCAAAGTCCTTGATCTCCAGTTCTATCAGGTCTCCTTCTAATTCTATGTCCTCAATCTTGATTGGTATGCCTCGTACTATCCGTGATGATAAAACTACTTTGCCTGAAGGCAACTCGGTTACAAACCTAGTTCTAAATATTTCACAAGGTTTGTCTAGTTTTTCTATCATTCCTAATGAGATATACAAATGAGTGGCTCGTGAATCAAATAACACAGAGCATATATTATTGAGGATAGAAACCTATCCTGTGACCACCTTATTGCTAACATCAGCCTCTCCTTGGGTTAAGGCGAATACCCTGGCAGGAATCATCTTGTCTTCCTTTTTCCCTTCTGGCTTAAGCTGGGGACACTGCCTCTTTTGGTGACCTTTCTGACCACTGTTGAAGCATCCTTTAGTGTTTGCACGACATTCACCAGGATGTTTCTTCTGACACTTAGCACATTGCGAGTATTCTACATAACCCGACTTACTACCTCCATTATTTGTCCGTGCCCTTTTTGTAATGCCCCAAATTTCCTAATAAGGGTTAGGACCTTGATTAGGAGGTCGGGAGGGCCATAATTGATTTATTATGTTATTTAGTGATCATATGCATGTTTATGTGAATTATATCATTACATAATGATGAATGCATGCATATTGGTGTATTTTAATTATAGGTGCATTTTGGTAATTTGGCCCATTGAGGGCGTAATTGTGTATTTTCGTGCATGTGGGTGAGTTATGAATGGTACCACATTATATGTGGATTTTTTCTAGCCTTTCGACATGAGACGATCATGGAATGCAAGTATTCGGTCTGGTCATAACGGGTCTAAGCTCGTGGCTCAGAGTGAGTCTCGGGGTGAGTTTAATGATTAGAGCATTACCGGGAATTAAAGGGTAATGGGATATAGTTTATTGGTAATTGAGAATATTGAGAATAGCGGGAATTGGAGGGTGTTAATTATGATTAACAAAATAGGTGCAAAAGGACGATTTTGCCCTTGGTGGCTTTTAAGGTTTTATTTTAGACTTGAGGGCATTTAGGTGTTTTCACCCTTAAAGATGTATGTTAGCCATTCAGGTTGTAGAACCTTGTCAAAAACAGAGTCTTATTCTCCCTTCTCTCCCGATGGTTTTCTCCTCTATTTCTTCTTGAATTTTCAAGCAATTTTTGAGGAATCAAGCCAAGGAACCAAGCTGGGATAGCTAGGGTTATGCTCTACCATTGAAGAGGGTGTGTTGCTGAGATTGAGGTGAGTTTTTAGCCATTAGAACTCTTGGTTTTGCTCTGTTTTCTTAGTTAAGTTTCAACTGGTTTTTGAGTTGAAAAGTTGGGAATTGATTGGAGTTTTGGCTAGGGTTCTTGGGGTTTTGATGCTTGGGGTATGTGAGGATGGTTTCTGGGTTCATTTGGCACCAAAAATGGGATTTGGAAGCATTGGAATCGAGTTAGAATTGAAGGAGTCAAAGAAGAAGGTTTCAGGGGTGGTTCAGTCTGGGGGTAGCGCTACAGCGCCCATCAGAGGACGCTATAGCGCTACACAGGGCTTCAGTTAGGGCGGTTTGGTTCTGAGTATAGCGCTGGGGTGCTATTGAGTAGCGCTACTCTGTTTCTTCAAAACCCTGTTTTGAGTGTTTTTAATGGTTTTTGGCTCGGGGTTTCAATCCTTAAGGCCCAGGATCGAATCTACTCACCGTGTGGGCATGTTTCGAGGTCCCGAGAGTGAGGTTTAGGTCAAGACCCTATCTTTGTCAATTTTCATTAATCAGAGATTGTATTTGGTTATGACTAGGTGATCGCTAAAAGATTAAAGGATCGATCGTTCTCAAGGGTCGTTCTTGTTCAAATTCTCGCTCGAACCAGAGGTAAGAAAACTGCACCCTGTGTATAAGTAACATGCATGGTTATTCTTGATGCATGTTGGATGTTTAAATGTAATGCATGAGAAACATGTAGTTAGGACATGCTTTGTATACTAAGTATGATATTGTTCAGAACTTGAGCCTCTGTGTTTATGCATGGTCCTAATTGTGCTAGTATTTGTTAAGTAAGCACGCTGAATACCCTGTGTTCAGATATTGGATATATGATATATGTTTGGTGGCATTGCTTACATGTGTATGGCACTGACTTATTAGTCAGAATCGGCAATGGTGCCAGATCCATCTGTGAAGCTGTGACTTACTAGTCAAGTTCACAACGGGTTGAACACTGGTCGCGTTTCACTGACCTAAGAGTCAGAAACAGCATAGCGTCCTGAACGCAGGGCCAATTGAAGATTAGATCTAATCGATATCAACGTTGAATGACTCATATTGGGAATCAATTCTAGACCGACCCGAGGGTCGATGAAAATTATAAGCGCTTGGCTAGTCTAGGACTTGTTACTCAGAGCCAAGGCCTAAGGCCTAGGTGACTGCTTGTCACATGGCTAGGGAACAGTGTTCCATAGTTATGACTCTAGGGTCATGAGGAGGGTTATGTTGGTGACTAATCATCATGCACCTATCCTATTTAAGCTAGTGAAAGGATCACTTATCTTTAATCCCACCTTAGTGACTTGTACCACTGTCACTCTTTTATTCAGGGCTATTAGCCCGGTATGGTTACCGGAACCACCAGTGCTAAATCACTTTTCTGATTGAGACTAACTTGATAGTCATCCACTCAGGAGGGTAGGATTCTTTATCCTGGATACCCATCATTACGTGAATTTGTTGGCCTGCTTGATTAGGGTTATATCTGCTAGGCGTGTGCCTTATGATTTGATGACATGTTATTACTGTTCATGAGCATATTAAGTTTTCTTGCTGGGCTTCGGCTCACGGGTGCTATGTGGTGCAGATAAAGACAAAAGAAAGCTGGACCATCCTTGAGCTAGAGAGTTTAGGTGACGATGTGTACATATGCGGCTGCTCGACCGCCACGGCCGAGGGTTGAAAGAGGAACTAGGGTTAAACCCTGTTTTGCCGCTTAGATCAGCCTATTGTAAATATTTTCCTGTAATAGACTCTTAAATTGTATTTTTGGGATCCCAATGTATACAGTAAACGTTCTAATGAAACGTTATATCTTAAACAAAAATTTTATTCCCAAAACCGCTAATCATACTTAGTTACATGATTTTGGCCAAATGACTCGATTAGCGAGTTTAGCACTATTTACAAGGCACACCGTAACGGTCCCTGGAGTTTGGGGCATTACAACTTTGGTATCAGAGCGAGCCAAGGTTTATGGTTCCTGAAGACAAGCTGGGCATGTACACTCGTCACTGAAGATAGCTTCACTCAGGGAATGGTAACTATTTCTGTAGTTATGTGTTTAACTGCTTAAATAGAATGTAAATGCTTTACCTGCACATTGTATTAGGGAGCATGAGATTCTGATAGAGCCTGGCTCTTGACTATATGATTATGATCATATGACTACCTGCTCTATGAACATATATATTGTGATATTTGCATGCTGGAGTTGGAAGCATGGTGTGAATGTTGGAAGAGCAGGGATCATGATTGATGTGTGAATGCCATGGGCATGTTTATTAGAACTGCAAGTGATTAATGAATGTGGTGCGGTAAGGTTTATCCCGTGGGGAAAGCTCTTGATATGCTCATTATGATTAATGGGTCAAGTTATTGACTGCAGATTCAATCAGCAGACTTATAGTCAAGGCAAATAATGAGGCCTGGTGGTGGTTATACAAGGGCTGGGAGTTACAGCCAGGGTATGAGTTCTTCATCTGCTCCTATGAATTTTTAGCAGATGCTTACAGATTTGCAAATGAGATTGGAGAGGCAGGAGGAAGAGATTAGGTGTTTGAAGCAACAGCAGAACCTATTGAGAAGCACCTCTTCCTATGTTGTGCCAGGGGTGGCACCAGCTTTGGCTCAATTTAGGGTTGAGAGCGGGTGGGAATCTCTTTGTGGAAGATTCCAGGAGTATTACCCTCAAGTTTTTGAGGGAGGCCTAGATCCATTCAGAGCTGAGCAATGGATGGGCATGATCAGTTCCATTCTGGACAGTATGGGGCTGGTGCGTCACGATAGGGTAATCTGTGCTACATGTGTACTACGGGAGAATGCCTAGACGTGGTGGGAAATAGTATCCCAGACACGAGATACAGCTGTGATGGACTGGAAAGAGTTTAGGCAGTTGTTCAATGAAAAGTATTATTGTGATGTAGCCAAGACTGCTAAGATGAATGAGTTCCTGAATCTTGTTCAGGGTAATGCAACAGTAACCGAGTATGTTAGCAGATTTGATGGGTTGGCCAAGTTTTCTTTAGACATGGTACCCACAGATGTAGCTCAGAAGGAAAAGTTTGTTCAGGGATTGAATCCTGGAATAGTTCAGGGCATTAGAGTTGTCCCAGTGCATGAAGTCTCTACCTATGCTCAAGTGGTAGAGAATGCTCTTGATGTTGAGAGTATAAGAGATGGGAAGAAGAGTGCTAGGGAGCATAGAGCTCAGATAGTGGTACCTCCACTTATTGGAGTAAGCAAGAGTGAAAACCGGAAGACTTATCCAGTATCCGCTCGGTGTAAGAGGCATCATCTAGGAGAATGTCGAGCAAGGGCATGTTTCTCATGTAAAATGTTTGGACATCGTAAGAAGGATTTCCCAATGCGAAGGAAGGATGAGCGAAAGGGGATGGACAGCTCGACCCCAGCTTGAGTGTTCATTTTGATGCAGTTGGAATTTGAGACTGAGACTAGTTCCTCAGAGGTGACAAGTCAGTTTTCTAGTTCTGAGTTTTGAGTTATGCTGACTGGTTTTGGTGCCATACTGTTTCTTTATTCGTTGTATATAGAGAAGCATAGAGTTGTTATGCAGATCACTTTATTATGTTGTGATGGGAAGGCAATACCGTATTGGTGACTTAAGAGATGAGTTGGGTTGTGATAAAAATAACTCATCAGTGGTTTTGGTAAAGCTGGTTATGACTGGCTTTAGTATGATCCAGGGTATGGATTGGTTAAGTAAGTACGGGACAATTTTAAATGGCAAGGAAAGAATAGTATTTCTTGGGCATGAGAGTGAAAAGCCCTGTGGCAGCTAGCACTATGTATGGATTGGATATGCTTATGATGTCTGTAGTGAGAGCTAGAGTTTATGACAGAAAGATGCATGGAACTCTTAGCTAGTGTGGTGGACACCGCATAAATTGTGCTAGTGGGATCGGGACAGGCTGGACTAGTCTGTGAGTTTCTGGATGTGTTTCCAGGGGATTTGTCAGGGTTCCTTTATGTGAAAAGATAGAATGGTGATGGATTGGTGCCATGAATGGAATCAGATTTAGGGCACTGTTTTGAATGGCTCAACAGAGTTATAAGAATAAAAGGCCTAATTAATGAGTAATATGGTATTCTTTAAGGTGGATCTTGGATCTGGTTAGTACCAATTAGAGATCAGGGGAAAGGATAAATAAAGGATTGTTAGTATCAGATTAGGGCACTGGGAGTGCTGAGTGTGTCTTGAGAATTTGTTTAATGCCAAGTGTTTATGAATTAGATGAATAAAGCATTCAAAGGTTTATTTGAATGGAAATTGTGATCGTCTTGGACGATGGTATTGTAATGTTTTCTCTGCAGAGATTTGCGAAGGTCAAGGAATGCCTTAGGGGTAAAAGTTTCTTTGGGTGGTAAGGATATTTCAGGTGCCTTGGGAATTAATTCTGAGTCTTCTTGCAGATCAGAAACAGGTTGGAGATGGTTATATATGACACCTCAGTAGTAGAGAAAAGTGATTACCTATATACAATATGTTGATTAAAGGATCTTACCAGAACTAGGGTAGAGTTTCTGGTGGGCCAGGTGGCCAGATTTATGTTTGAGATTATTATCTCAAGGAAGATCAAAAAGGAAAGATGGTTAAGTGAATCACAGATAGGAAGATTGAGGAGAATGTCTTAGCTGGGTTAGCTAAAGGTTATATAGTGTCTGGTATGAATTTATTGAGGTATAAGGATCGGATTTGGGATTCGATGGACACTAAAATTAATTGGGTGATTCTGGATGAATCTCATGCTATTCTTCTATTATCTTCATTCAGGCATCCTGCAGTGTATTAGGGTTTGCAAGCTTTATAGTGGTGGCATGTGATGGAGAGGGGCATAATCGAATGTATGATAAAATTCTTAACCTGTTAATAGGTCAAGATAGAGTATCAGGAATAAGCAAGGTCATTGCAAGTTTTGAGTGTTTTGCAATGAAAATAAGGAAGCATCGCGACGGGTTTCGCGATGGAGTTGCCCAGGTTAGTGGGTCAGCGTGATTTGGATTGGGTTATTGTGAACCAGTGTTTGGAGTAAGTTTATTTGTCAGCAGGGATGACTAACACAGCTGATCAGAATTCAGATCTCTATGTGAGAAAGAGATGGTACGCCTTCGTAGAATTCCAGGTCTATCTTATCAGACGAAGACTCTATTGTTACTTCCAGGTCCTGGAAGTGTTAAGAAGGCGATGAATATATATATAGATGGGATTCAGTACAGTTTATTACTCTCAGACTGATGAAAAATCAGAGAGAGAAGGTTATCCAATTATTATTGGAAGAACAACTTATAAGATGAATGAGTTAATATATCTCTGGATCCTAAGCTGGTTCAGGGGACTATTGAGATTACTAGACGTTGAAGCATGGATGCTCACTTCTCATAATAAAAGGGAAAAGTAGGAACGTGAAGTTCCAAGTTGGAGAATGTGTTTTCCTTAAGGTATCACCATGGAAAGGGGTGAGGAGTTAAGGGCAAGCTAAGCCCTAGATTATTTTGGTAGTTTGAATCCTGGATAGGACTGGTTAGGTTGACTTTGGATCAGCCTTATCTTTGGCACTGTCAGTTGTATGCAGTGTGTTATGCATTTCCATGCAGGGACATGAGTGAAAGGAACTCATGAGTTGAGTCATAAGAATCTGAAGTTTAAGGATAAGTATTCTGGTAAGGAATAGCCAGTTCAGATTGGTGGCATTGCTTACTTGTGTATGGAACTGACTTATTAGTCAAAATCGGCAATGGTGTCAGATCCATCTGTGAAGCTGTGACTTACTAGTCAAGTTCACAACAGGTTGAACACTGGTCGTGTCTCACTGACCTAAGAGTCAGAAATGACATAGCGTCCTGAACGCAGGGCAGATTGAAGATTAGATCTAATCAATATTAGCGTTGAATGACTCATATGGGGAATTAATGCTGGACCGACCCGAGGGTCGATTAAAATTATAAGCACTTGGCTAGTCTAGGACTTGTTACTTAGAGCCAAGGCCTAAGGCCAAGGTGACTGCTTGTCACATGGCTAGGGAACAATGTTCCATAGTTATGACTCTAGGGTCATGAGGAAGGTTATGTTGGTGACTAATCATCATGCACCTATCTTGTTTAAGCTACTGAAAGGATCACTTATCTATAAAGGGAACGGATCCCACCTTAGTGACTTGTACCACTGTCACTCTTCTATTCAGGGCTATTAGCCCGGTATGGTTACCGGAACCACCAGTATTAAATCACTTATCTGATTGAGGCTGACTTGATAGTCATCCACTTAGGGGGGCAGGATTCTTTATCCTGGATACCCATCATTACTTAAATTTTTTTGCTTGCTTGATTAGGACTATATCTGCTACGCGTGTGCCTTATGATTTGATGACATGTTATTACTGTTCATGAGCATATTAAGTTTTCTTGCTGGGCTTCGGCTCACGGGTGCTATGTGGTGCAGGTAAAGGCAAAAGAAAGCTGGACCATCCTTGAGCTGGCGAGCTTAGGTGACGATGTGTACATATGTGGCTGCTCGACCGCCACGGCCGAGGGTAGAAAGAGGAACTAGGGTTAAACCCTGCTTTGCCGCTTAGATTGGCCTGTTGTAAATATTTTCCTATAATAGACTCTTAAATTATATTTTTGGGATCCTAATGTATACAGTAAACGTTCTAATGAAACGTTATATCTTAACCAAAAATTTTAATCCCTAAACTGCTAATCATACTTAGTTACACAATTTTGGCCAAATGACTCAATTAGCGAGTTAGCACTGTTTACAAGGCACACTGTAACGGTCCCTAGAGTTTGGGGCGTTACACTTTTATCGCTGTCGGACTGTTTGTTGTCATGATGCCTTCTTTTCTGACCGTTATTGTTGTTGTTACTGGACGGATTGTGGTTGTTGTGGCTGGACTAATTACTGCTATTATGGTTGTTGTTCCCACTAGTCTGAGGTTGATTCTGCTGTCTAGGCTCAGGCTTACTGGCTTCTTCTTTACTAACATTAGCCTACAGCCTTTCTACTTCTATGGCCGTCTCTAGAACGTTGGCATAAGTAGTGTTTCCTTGGTTTTCTAATATAACCCCTAGCTCGATCTTCGGTCGAAGTCCTCTAACGAACTTAGACACCCTCAGATAGTCAGTTGGAACCATTTCCGGTGCGAACTTAGCTAATCGGTCGAACTGCTGAGCATACTCTGCCACTGATAAATTCCCTTGCTTCAAGCCAGCGAACTCCTCAACTCTTGAAGCGAGTACAGCTGAATTGTAATACTTCTTATGGAATAGCTCCACAAATCGAGTCCATGTCATGGCGGCAACATCATGCGTCTGCTGGAATAAATCCCACCATATCCTGGCATCTTTCTTGAGCAAGGACGAAACGTAGGATATCTGGTCCGCGTTACTGAGGTTCATGTGTGTCAGGATTGGCTCCATGTTCCTTAGCCACTTTTCGGCCTCGAAGGGGTCCGTAGTCCCTTCAAATTTCGGAGCGTGCTGCTTATGAAACCACTCATAAACTGGCTCCATGTGTTGTACTGGATACGGCGCATAATTCGCCACTAGCCATCCCCTATAAGGACCAACTTGTTGGGGTGCTGAGGCCATTTGCTGTGGCTATGGTTGAGGCGGAGGCTAAGTCTGGGACTGAGCCTGTTGTCGTTGTTGTTGCAATAGTTCCTCGACTTGTTGTCGCAGTCTGGCGATCTCCGCAGTGTTGTTAGATGGTGGTGGCAGCGCGTTGTGGCTGGCAGTAGCACCCACTCCCCTTCTGCGAACCGAAGGGGCTTCATTATTCACTGGAGCAGCGTTGGAGGCGTTTCCGTTGGTGCGAGTACATCTTCGGAGCGACATTGGAGCAGAGTTCTAACAGTTGAGAGAAACATGTCAGAACTTCACCCTAATAGGCTCTAAGGCAAAAACTTAATCTAAACTAACATATCTCAGACCTATTGATTATGACTTCTTACGAGAATTATATAAGTCTTCTTTATTATTAGAGTGGATTTCTATACTTAGAAAAATAAGCCATCTTTTTTTCTAAGTCTGTTTCTAATGATCCGATATGACTTAATTTTCAGGCTCGAAACTCATCTTTGTTCCAAAGTTAACCATATTGAGGGAGGGCTGGGATCAGTAAAATCGTTGCCACTACTATGGCCCCCTAACTCTCGATATAGAAACTTGGTTCATTGATTTGTATCCACCCTCACCGAACTTAGTCATTATTTATTTTATTTATTATTTATTATGATTGCAAAAGAAAAATCAAACTCATACATGATAACAAAACAACCTTGATATTAATTTGGAAAATAAAGTTTTCACTATTTACAACCATAAAAGAAAACAAATAATAAATAAAAACAAACAATGAAACTAACTATCTAAAAATTAGGATCTTCTATATCCGATCCTTCATCTAGCATATCCTGTGCCTGAAAATGCCCTCGAGGAAGGTTCTTAAAAATTCTATGCTTTTGCTCATTTGTAAACTGAAACTCCATTTTTGAAGTGAACCTAATTAAGAGAAAATAATATCTCATCGCTACCGGCAATTCGTCTTCATTATCCATTGTCTCCCATATCTCCTCTAAGGCTGCAATTATGGTATGATAATCTCTAAATAGTCTTATTACTAAAACGTATTGCTCCGTTGCTCTCATCATGATCTGCTTAGTTTCTTGGAGATGACCTATTTCTCTGTGGAACAAAACCAGCCTCCGAGTGATTCTTTCTAGCACTCCTACGGTGTTTCTTGGTTCTCTAATTCTTTTTAAAGCCTTAATGCCTCGAATATCCTCATAAGTTAATGCTCCATTCATTCTTAACTGAAACATAAAGGCTATAATCGTTAGCTATATATAAACGTAATAACTATAATCATACATACTTACCTGGCTGTCAGATTCGAAGCTTTGAGTGTGTGTATCGAGGAGAACTTCATGCGGATGAATCGTTGCTCTGATACCAACTGTATCGACCCAACTATTCTAGACCTTGGACCATTAATAACAACTATACTAATCTTAAGAAAACATACATATGAAAACACAATAACTTTATTTAAAACTGTAGAGTAAAGGTTTAAATACATAAAAATCTCACTTACGATATGGGATCCCATTGTTTTGAAAATAAAACAAAGCATATCTTAAACAAATTGATTACAAAATTTGGTGCGGAAGAATAATACATAGAAATCATAACTGAAAGACTTAAAAACTTCATCCTCTAATCGAACGTGCAATCCACTGATTCCATCCTGCCTCAATACACATCCCCAAGCTACCAAGAACCTTCCTGCCGCCATAACTATTTTCCTGCACATAGAAAACATAAAGGAATGAACCTAATGCCCAGCAAGGAAAATCTACTAGAAGCATGAAACATATACATACACATAAACTATAAACTATAAACTATACACTGTAAACTATAATCATATAACTATATAAATACAACATCTATTATAATGTCCATCATACTTCTTGGGACTTGCTAGCTAAGCAATCATATGCCCATAAATTTACGGGGCTAGTTATCTAAACAAGTCATATAAATTTATGGGGATGTTATCTAAACAATCATATGCCCAATGAATCTACTATTGAAACTTGTTATCTAAACAAGTTATTTATTTGTTATCTAAACAAATTATGTGATTGTTATCTAAACAATTCATATACTAAAACAACTAAAAACATATCTATAACATAAACTTATATTAACAACATAAAAGCATACAAATTTACCCTATTTTCCTTACCGAAACCGGGATATGAGAACAAGATCGGGACTTTGGAACATTCCTAAAAACCATAATAGAGAGGTGAGTATACTAAAGAAAAGAGATGAAAAGAACAAACTACACCATCGAAAAGATACTTACCAACAAAAATCTTATATTCAAGATCTTAGATGCCTAACCAAGAATAGAGAATACGAGTTAGGATTTGTGTGGAAAAACTATAAGAATCAATATAGAAAGGAACTAGAATAAGGAATACCTTGAATACTTCTATGACCGAACTACACCTCGAACCGAAATATACTGTGAACCTTACTTTCCAAGTGTTTGATAAGCTTATAATGATTAAGCTTATAACCCCAACCTAAGTGTTTAACACTCTAAAATAACCTAGCAGCTTGTAGACTCTGAACTCGGCTTGATGAATGAAGAAATGGCTGGGTACTAGGTCCTATTTATAGAGTTCAAGAATGAAATGATCTTCATTTAGCTTGAAAAAAATAATGGCTTTTTAATTGAAAAACATTTGAATAATCGTTCAGCAGAGGCTGAAGACTCGGTCAGAAAGATTCTAGACTTATCAAGAGGTTAAGGATTAAAATGAGCTCGGTTTCAAAATCGTTCAAAAATCTTGCACCACAGGCGATATATCACCCATGCTAGGTGATATATCACTTGTACTGATGCTCCCGAGGCTTGTCGAGGTGGTCGTGCGAAGCTACGTGTTTTTTGTATCCCCGTATGGCGATATATCATCCCCTAGAGCTGCGATATATCGGCATACGTTGAAATATTATACACATAATTTCACTTTTTTAGCCTAATTTGAATTGAGTAAACAGCCTTGACTAAGTCCTTTAACAATTTCAAAGCTGCTGGTAGACCCTAGGATGTTCAAATATTGCTCTTAAAAAACATATTCCTCAAAAATACTTAATTCTCATTAAACATACACAAGACAAGTGTTAATATCTTATTGGTTCTATCTAAACCTTATAGTATAATAAATGCCACCTTCATAATCAGTCATATTAACCAAACCTTAGGTTATAATTAATATTCTTATACTATAGGTTAAACTTAGAAAATCTACAAGTGTTACTACGAGTGTCCATCTAAGTCCCGGCTTGAACCAAAATCCACAGTTATAAAAATACTACAACTATCTAACTAGCTAAGTAAAGTTCTTGGACTCTACAGAGCTATTAATTTTTCTTGCATCAAACAATGTCTAGGCCCACAAGCTATGCTTCCTTGTTAAGAGTGCCTTTTGTTTGCTTAGGCATAGATTTTTTGTTTTCCATTTGTATATATACATACTCATATGTACAGATGTATTTTTTGAGGCTTTTAGTCATGGCTCCGAGTGGGTCTTTCACGATCCCTCCTTGTGTCAAGCTTATTGAGCTCTCATCCTCAGGTTCTGAGCATGAAATCCGAGGATATGGAACTCTAGGTTCATTAGCATGTCTTAGGAACAAGGTTTGGGAGTTAGAGAGCAAGCTTGACTCCGTCCTTCGTGGCAAGTTTCTAGACGCCCTTTCCTTTTTGGAGGACTCCATCGCCCAATTATGGGATGTCGTGTTGCTCGGCAAAGTCGAGAGTTCCCACTTGAAGGGGGTTTTCCCCCTAGTCATGTATATTCTTATGATGGATGTTCCACTGACGTCGTCCCCCGTTCTTTTTGAAAGAAGACTCGGGCGGGCTGATGGAAGTGGCATTGGAAAAGAATCGCTTTTACACTAACTTCTCATTTATCTTCTTGTATTTCAGATATGTGTAAGAAGCAGAAGAAGGTGACCTCTCCCATCCATCAGTCATCTCGTCCCTTCACTGCCACTTCTATCATCTCCCAGATGGATGCGTTGAAGCTAGCTGACATGGTGCTGAAGTACAAGCTTGTGCCTCCCATTTGATGCATCCCTCCTACCGAACGATGTTGTGCTCATAACTCTCATGCTGAGGCGGTGGCTTTTAACGAGTCTATCCTAAGGTCAGGAGGAGCTCTCCTGCTGCATCCTTTTTTAGTTGACATGTTGACCTACTTCAACATTTCTCTCTTCTAGGTTGCTCCTATTGCATGAATCGCATTACGTTGCTTGTTCATCTTATATTGAGAAATGTTCGATCGAGCGTCCTTGCCTCTGCATAAACACTACATGTACATTCTCAAGAAGGTCCCCAGTAGTCTTGGTTTCTATTATCATGGGAAATCGTTTGAGGAGAAGGACTTCGTGGTTGGGTCCATCTCCAACCCAAGGAGCTGGAAGAGAAGTTTCTTCTTTACTGTGAGCGTCTCCACTGCCCATAGAGATTTCCATATGTCAGGTACTTCTACTTTTTTTTTCATGCTATTCTTTTGGTTATGAATTTCCCATCTTACTTGAGTAACTTACCATATACTTCTATTCACCCTGTTTCCTCTTTTCTTTTTCATGTGTTAAGAATTCCCCTAAGATTGGAGGAGATGCTCTCAATCGTATCAAGGACATCGCTCATTTGCCCCATTCAGATAAGAGGGCTAAAATCCTCTTTATCGAGCTTAACCTTCACAAGTGTGGCCTACTTTCAACTAGCCAGCCTCCTTTTCTCCGACCACTTCCTGATGGGAAATTTGTGAGGTCGAGGCTAGAAACCCCGAGGATGTTCCAAAGGAAAACAACAGTCCTTTGTTGTCCCGCATTATTTGTATTCCAGCATCAACCTATGCCAGAAATGTGCCTCTTGCTGTGCTTCCTAAGCCGCTGCCTCCTACTCAGTTAAAGAGGCATTTTTCTATGCTTTCCCCTTCTCATACTGGTCCTCTGCCAGCTTCGTCACAAGATCCAGTGTAACCTGTTTCTTCTTGGCCTGATGGAGGTAGTCCACCGCCTCTTGTCGGGCTTCGCTGTCAAGTCCACTTTTCACCCAAGGAGTGGTATTTTAGATTTACTCCTTCTCCCTCACATTCGGTAAGTGGTTCTAATCACTTTTTCAGGTCAGCAGACCAAGGGAGGAACTCTCACTCATGGATACATTCTTTTGCTACTCAACATGGCTAGACATTCATTTGCAAGGAAGATGGATTTTCTGAGGTCGAATGAAGGGGACTCGACAAAGGATTACATAAGCGAGGTTCTCTTGAAGTTGGCCACTCAGATGATTCTTTTAATACTTGTCCCTATGTGTACTTGGTTACCCATTTTTTTATTTGCACTAACCCTTTTTTACCATTACTTGTGTCTTCCTTTTTTTGTTGTAGAGTTTCATCACTGTTCACTGTCTAGATTCTTTTGAGAATGAAGTGTCTTGCCTGAGGTCGAAGCCCAAAGCTTCGAGGGCTGACCTCATTCAGGCCAAAGAAGATATGGATAGGCTTGAACTTCAGGTTCAAGACCACGAGGGTGAGCTTGTTGGGATAGTTCCTGAGAAAAAAGCTACTGAGGTCAAGCTTTCTTCTATCATTGAGGATAAGGAGCTTTGCATAGCCAAACTAGCTTCCCTAGACGTTAGTTCTTGAGCTAAGAGCGAGGAAGTTGGTTCCTTGAAGGCCATAATTGCTTCGTTATAAGCAAAGGTTGGCTCACTGGAGGCCACTTAGATGAAGATTGAGGATGAGGCCATAGAGAATCTTCTTTTTATGGTGTGGAACATCGACCACAACTTTGATTTCTCTCACTTTGGAGAAGATACGGTCCTACATGCTGCTGAATGGGCTACCAACAGGAAGTCGTCCTTTCCTAGGCCTGGTGGCCCGAGAGCGGGTTGATTGTTCCTACATGTTTCAATTCCTCATGCTTTTATTTATTCTTTCAATTTTGTTGTATTTTCGTTCATCTCATTTGGTCTGAGAGGTTTCTCCAAGCCTTTTTATGTTTAGTGGGAAACTTTCGTAAGTCCTTTTTGTGGGTCCTTTTTGCGAGAACTGTTGTGGGTCCCTTTTTTTGTGAGAACTTTTATATAAGTTCTTCTTTTGTAAGGAACTTACATGATTTCTCTTGTTTTGGTGACAAATTTTGTGTGGCTGATTATCTTTATTAAGGGTGTGTTAGCGCTTTGGGCTTTGGCCACTCCTTTTTATATTTACAGTGGTTGTAAGGATGTATTGGCATCCTGAGCCTTTGTCATCCTCTTTTGACATTGTATATATGGGACTTTGATAAGCCCTTCTTCAGTGAAGAATTCTTTATGTCTTCTTTGACATGAAGATGTTAGTCTTTTGGTGCATCTTGACAATATTTTATTTTGTAAGGACATGTTAACACTTTGGGTTTTTGCCATCCTTTTATAATATTTTTTTCCACACTCTTGTTATTTTGAGCGAGAAGTGTCCTTCTCGTCATTATTCATAGTACTATATTTACAAGAGTCTCTTTTAGGAGCCTTTTTGGCTAGATGGCATGGTGGCCGCTCTAGGATTATTGGTGGACGTTCTCCTGGAGGCCTTATCCCTCGTGGAGATATTAGCCTTTATTAGGAGGTTATCCTCGTGAACCCTTTTGAATTATTTTTCACAAGTGTCTCTTTAAGGACCCTTTTTTTTTTTGGCTAGACGGCTTGGTGGCCACTCTAGGCTTATCAGTTGACGACCTCCTTGAGGCCTTACTCCTCGTAGAGGTATTAGCCTTTATCACGAGGTTGTCCTTGTGGAACGTTTTGGCTCCTTTGATATTCATAAGGGTAGTTAATTCCCATGAATTCAAGAGATGCCTTGCAAGGTTTTATTTTTTATTTTTTGCTATATACCCTGCCCCAAAGTGGTTGGCAGGATTTATCTCGTCAGGCACTTTGATCATTTTGCTCTTGTATGCACTTTGACAATTTCAATTGACAATAGGAGTATAAGTGTAAAATTCTTAATTGCATAAATGATAAATGTGATACACAAATAAGAAACATATTCATTAAGGATTGGTAGAGTACAAAGGTATGTGTGGCAACAATGCATCTACTACATCACAAGGGCAACAGGGTGACCTCTTTAATTCATAACTACCTCGGTAGGGAGGACTTACTACTACATTGGGAGGTTAACTAGGGTAACCTCTTTGATTCACCATACTGAATGTAAAACCTTACCAGGTATTCCCTCCTAGGTGTATGTGTTGGTGAGAACAACTTGGGTTGCATTGTAAGTCTCTTCGCCCTTGCAACCACTGTCATAACGAGCTTTCAGAGATTGATGAATCTTCATAGTAGGATGTTGTAGCACTCTTTTAGTTTCCTCCAGTGTCTATGGCTGTTGATCGAGGGTGGCTTAAAGCAAGGCTCTGGTTTGCCTATCCTCAGGTGGTCATGGTCTTTTTCCACTCAGATGTACTATAGAGATCTTTCATAGAAGTCGTCTATGTTCTCTATTTTTCTCTTGAGCATACTCCCCCACATTCTTCTCTTTGGATGTACCCCTACGATGATGGCCATTTTTAACTCGGCCTTAGACAACTTTTCCACCTTAGCTACCTCTGTGTTGAAGTGTTTAATGTACTTTCTCGGGCTTTCATTTTCACCTTGCTTTACTTAGACATGGCTCTCGTGGGTGTTGTGTAGTAATGGAAGGCGCAACGTTTTTGAAGGAATTTCCCTTCATAAGGCGTCATGCGTGCTTCTTTGAGGTTAGATGGGAGAGGTTATGCCTGGATCTCCCTTGAAAAGATTCTTCATCGAAATTATTGTGCAACTGCTTCCCTTTTTACGCATCTTTGGTGAGGAACCTCCACCGTACTTCGGACGTGGGGAACTGCTCCTTGGAAGTCGGGTCCTTTCACTACCAACGGGAAGTTTGTTTTATTCCTCCCATGTTCTTCCCTTGTGTACATGGTGAAAGGTTCGCTAGACTTTGCTTGCGCCCTGCAGCTGAGCACCACTAGCATTTTCTGCACCATTTCTTATAACCTCTCATTTTTTAGGTGTAGCCCATCTATCTATCTCTCATTGGTTCTAGTTGTAATCTCCTCAGTGACTCGGGGTTCTAATTTTGGTGGTTTTTGTTCCCTATGAATCACCATTTCCATGGGATTCCATGGATTGGCAGCTGTCCTGAGGGAGGTATTGTAACACTCCCAGGCTACTCATTACTCTCCTTTCAAGCATGCCACTCCTCCCAAGGTGGGGAACTTAACCGCTAGGTAATAGATAGAGGTCACTGCTTTCAATTCTCTCAGGGAAGTTCTTCCTAATACCGCATTGAAAGTCAAGGCACAATCAACTATAACAAAATTTGACATAACGGTGGTTTCCCTAGGTCACTCTCCCATGGTAAGGGCTAGATCAATTGTCCCTAAAGGTTGTATTGAGTCCCCAGTAAACCCATACAGGGAGGTGTTGCATGGTTTCACCTAGTGCCAAGGCCCATCTTTTCTAAGGCGAGGCGATATAAGATGTAACATCCCAATGTTCCTAATAAGGCTTAGTGCCTTGATTAGGGTGTCGGGAGGGCATTATGGGAATATTATATGATTTAATTGAATATCTATGTGATTATGTGAATTTCATGAGTTATATTATAATATGACTAGTTATGCATGTTTAAGTGTATTAAATGTGCATAAAGACTCACTTTTATTAAAAGGAGCATATTTGTAATTTTGCCACGCTGAGGGCATAATTGTGATTATATCATGTTATATGACTAAGACGACATTACTATGTGGATATATTTGAGATATCCAGCCTGAGTCGGTCCTTTTGAGCAAAGTAGCGGTAAAGTCACAACGGGGATTAATACACAGCTCGAGGTGAGTCAATGGGTATTTTGGTAATTTGGTGAGTTACTGGACTCATTGGAGTATGAGTCGTATTTGGGGAAATTTTGTGGAATTAATTGGGAATTATAATTTTGATTGGAGATTTAATGGGATTAGAGAGTCGAATGACCCTTTTTCCCTTATGGACTTTGAGAGGAAAGTTGGGAAGTGGGTGCATTTTCATCTTCTGGACCATTTGGTTATTAAGCCCAAGCTGAGTTGATTAACTCAAAAAAGAAAAAGCTCACTACGCCTCTTTCTCTCTTTTCCTCAAGAGAATCTCTTGGTATTTTGAAGACCTTGCCTTAGAGGATCAAGATTAGAGGTGATCTTGGTGGGATTGAAGCTTGCTATTGTGGGATTAGAAGTTGCTAAGCGTGGGGAATTTAGCTGGGAAACTTGAATTCTCAGAGGTAATCAAATTCATTAAGTTTTTAAGTTTTTTTTATGTTCTTGGTGAAATCTTTGAATTTTTTGTTTGGGTGTGTGTTAGGTAGTTTTGAAGGTTTTTTAGTATGTATATTTGTTGCTGAGACAATTTTTATTGTCGATTCTGGTTAAATCTGTGTTTTGGAGTAATTTTGGGAGACTTGCGATTTATGAAAATCGTAGATTTTTTGGGTTCACAAGGTAGCGCGATGGCCCTTGGTTATGAGTGTCGCGGCTCGCATGAACATCTTCGAGGCAGGAGTAGCCTTGGACCGCCTTAGCGCCGTGGTTAAAATTGAGGGAAATTTCAAGGTGGGCTCTCTGCCTAGCCTGGCATCGCGGCGCTAATTTCATAGAAATTAGGCAGGCCCCTCAACCTAGTGTGTGGCCACGGTGCTGCTGAGAGGCGCCATGGTTCTAAATGGGAAATTTGGAATATGATTTTTTGGGTCATGGGAGCCCAACTCTAAGGGCACGGGAATGGTTCTGCTACTCAGTTTAGTAGAATTCATGTTCCTAGAGCCTAGGATTTGGTCCAGATGCCTTTATTAGTTCGATTCTTGATGAATATTTCTTGTTATGGTTGTGGCTATGGTGGATCATTAGGATCGGGAGGAAAGGATCGCACTCAGGGTCGTCATACCTAGTTTGCTCAGGACTTGAGGTAAGAAAATTTCACCTGGACTGGGATTAGGGCTTGAGCCCCGGTTATGGAACATGGTTATAACCATGCTTGAAATGTTTGATCAAACATGATTCAATGTACTATACATATCTATATTAGGTGATCAATTCTAATCTATTTGTATCTAATAGGAAAAGATCGGCTTATAAGCGATGGTCGACAATAGCATGTGGAATACAGGGCATTATGCTGGGCTAACCTGGATGCATGATATATACTGGCACGACTTTATAGCTGCTTAGAACATAGAGCATGGTTCACGCTTGACCGGCTCTATTGCCGTTTCCAAAGGGAATAGTGTGATGGGCACCTGTGTGGCTCTATGGTCGCTTAAATAGATTTGATGCATGCCTCAGTATGGGTTATAACTGTTAGGCATGATATTTATGATTTGTAGTCTGTTGAATAACTATTTATGAGCATGTTTATGTTTTCTTGCTGAGCCTTGGCTCATAGCTGCTATGTGGTACTGATAAGGGCAAAGAGAAGCTGGACCAACCATGAGTTGGAGAGCTTCATGGGCAGAGTGTACATATGCGGCCTGCTCGACTACCACGACCGACATTACTTGTTTGAACTAGGGTTGAACCCTAATTTTTCCGCCTAGACCGGCCTTTTGTATTCATTTTGTATCTATATTAGTTCATAAACTCTTTTTGGAATCCCATGCACAGACTTAAACCGTTTTAATGAAATGGTTACTGTTTGACCAAAAAATTTAATGCCTAATTTGTGCGTTAGTTTTAATTACACTTTTAAGTCCAAATGCCTTCTTTAGCGAGTAAAGCACTATTTAAAACACATAGTGTAACAGTCCTGGATTAGTAGGACGTTACATAAGATGTCCACATAACGTCCATTATCTACATAGACTCGATGTACTCTCATGTTGGCTAGTTGGACGATCACTACTAGTAGGTCATTGTGAGGGAAGTTCACGCCCTTACCGTCTTCTTTTGTGAATGTTGTTAAGCCATTTTCCCCTTTAAAACTCATCAAGGACGCTGCTCTAGGCTCATCAGGCAAGGAGGTGGGCTTCTCCTAGCCTCTTGGGCGTACGATCTCTTCCCTTCTTGGAATCTCTTCCAAGACCAAGGCCCCGGAATATTTTTCTGACTTCCCTTAGCACCTCTGCGGCCCGTTCCTGAACTCGTGGTGAGTCTAGCTTCTCAGTTAGTCTTGGGTTCTCCCTTCTAACATACCTGCCCAAGTACCCCATGTGTATGAGCTCCTCAATTTCTACTTTCAAATGGGTACACTCTACCGTGGTGTTGCCTATATCCTTGTGGTACTGACAATATTTTTCTGGGTCCCTTTGGGATCGGTCCATCTTCATCGGCAGAGGTCTCTTAAAATGGACTTGATTTTTTTTTCGTGAGGAAGATGTGTTCCCTTGTATCCGCCAGTTTCGTATAGAAAGTATACAGTGCATACTTGGGTTCACTTTTTCATTTGTGCTTCCTTTGATGGTCTTTCTTTAGTCATTCATAGGTTTTTTTTTCTTTTGGCCTCACTCAAGTTGTCGTGAGCTGAGGGCGTTGGCAAAGGTTTGCTTCCTCCTGCCCTTAGATTCTCATGCCCTTCTTCAACTCGGATATACTTATGCGCTCTTTCGAAGAATTCATCTAAGTATGCAACCTTTCTCTTGAGCATGTTGTCTTATAATTTGCTTCCTAGCGGCACTCCGGTCGTGAATTCCATCTTGATTTCCCATCTTGAGTTCCCTTCGAGTTAAGCTTCCATGTAAACCTACGTATATTGCTTTTTAGACTTTCTCCTTCATATTTCTTTATGTTAGCCAGGCTGGTACCCAGCATGGCATAGTCGCACACGATATGGTGTTGTTGGAGAAATTTGTTAGAAAATTGTTTCCACGACCTAATGGTTCCTGGCCTTAGCCTCTTGAACCATTTGTTTTCAGCTCCTTTTAGCGTTACAGCGAAACACTGACATCTTGCTCTGCTATTGACCCCGTCAACTTCATCCGGCCATTTGAAGGAGTCTAAGTGATACTTATGGTCCGTAGTGCCCTTGCGAAGGGCGACTCGTAGTCGAAATCATCTTGACCTCCATGCCCCCAAATGCAGTGACTTTCTCTCTTCGAAGTCTTTGGATTTCGGTGTCTGGTTCCCTTCTCCATTTGTTCAAGGAGTCTCTAGGTTCTCAGGGCGAACCCTTGCTTTCATTATGTCCCTTGAGGGAGTCGCTAGGGGTGTGGTTCTTACCTCAGACTCTCTATGGTTAACCTTTTCCCATATGTCGGGTGGACCTCTGAAGTAGGAGCGGACTCTCTATCAGACTTACCGTGTAACAAGTCGTTGAGTACCTCTTGCTTGTTCTCCACGGTGGTCTCCAACCTCTGGCTCTTTAAGTGCAAGTCATGTATTTCATCTTCATAGTGATGAGTTTGGGAGCTTGGACTCACTGAGTGTACTCATGGGCTCTTACCAGGTCTTTGTTTAGAGGTACCCGGGTCTCGATGGTTTGGACATGGGGCCACCAACAGCCATGGTAGAAGATGAGTTGCACAACCCTTCGATAGAGTGGTGGCATGTGTCACACAGTCCGATGTAGGATGAATGGTCGGGGATGATACTTCTTTCTCTTCTCCATTTCCTCTAGGAAACTCGGGCGCGCTTCCACTCATGGTCAGAGAAGGATCTCACATGGATGCCGTTAGCTGGGTTTCGCCTAGGTGAACCTCCACTTCTTGATGGTCTTGTAAGAGTTTTGCATGCCTTGGCATGTTTCCTTACTGGAATCAATGGAAGAACAATAGCTTGATACTTGTCCTTCCCACAGACGGCGCCAAACTTTTGACGGTGAGAACTCGTCAACGAACTTAGAAAAAAAAAACTCAAAGGTTAGTAAACAATCCATGAACTTTCATAAACTTAAAAGAATGCAAAATTAACTTGGATAATAAAAGGATATTGTAGAGAAATAGTGTTTGAATTGCTCAATTGCCTTTGGTAACAATGAGTTTTTCAAACCTCCCCAAAATGATCAGGGAAAACTCTATTTATAGAAGGGCTTTCAGTACAAAAATGGTCTCAAGAGGACAAAAAGGTGTAGCACTATGTGGCACCTTAAAGGATCATGGAGCAGGCGTTAGTGGTGTCAAGCTTTAGCCCTATAGGGCCTGACATTTGTTGGAGGAGTGGGAGGATATATGGCCACTACCTGTCTGAACATGTACAACCACTACACTTCTGATGGTCGTGTTTAGTTTGTACTCAGTAGCCATTTCCGTACAACCTCTTTGTTCGTATCTTGATAAGCCCTTGAGAGATTGAGTGCAAGGTGTTTATAGCTCGATGTTGAGGATGTAATTTGCCTCCAAGGTATAGAGACTCTTTGAGCTTGTTTCCTTTCAAGCTTAGTGATGGTCTTAAGTTGGTATTCCAAGGTTGTTGAGGCCCTCTTAACAATATCCTTTGCGCTTAGGAAGTTTTGGGGCAGGTCAAAAAAGTATTTGGGCTTTAGGGGGCCTTGAGCTCGCCCCCATGAGCTTGCTCTAGGACGGCCCCTAGGTGAGCTCGCTCCCTAAGCTTTCTCCTGGGGTCCTAGGGGCATGAGCTTAGTCCTCTGGTCTTCTACTTCTTTCTAAAGCACTTCTTGGGTGCTTGCTTCTTGTATGGCTTCTTTTGTCATTTTTCCATCCTCACACGTATGGAAACCAAAATTATGACCATATGATCGGAGATTCGAGCACACGAAGAAATGAACAATCTGCAACAAGCAACTAACATTGACCTTCTAGAAGAATTACGTGAAGAAGAATAAATTAGACTAAAACTTAGCTAAAAATTATTATTCAAAGAAGACTAACACCTGAGTCTTCGAGAAGGGAGAATCGGTTTTGAGAAGAGTTCAGACCAAACCCGGGAAGCTCAACTAGAATTGAGATAAACTGTACGAGATCGCAGGATTTATGGGAAAAGAATATCTCAAGAGCATAAAACGCATAAAGCTTCAAGAAAAATTATGTTTAAAATGTAACATTTACATTCATGATTTTATGCCAGAAGTAAAAGCAAAATGTTAAAAAAGAACATGAAGATCGAATGTAGCAAACTACTTTTTGTTGATGAAGATTGATTAATAAATTGTTAGAAGATGATGTTTCTGTCTAAAGAGCTATTGACATAAAATTCAAGAGAACATAAAGGTGTTTACCTTGCTAACAATTTTTTGGAAGAAAAACGAAAAACCTATTATTTATGCAATTTATAGTGTTGTGCCCTAAAAATATGAGCTCAACCATCTTGTTTGGGGTATATCTGACACTTAAAAAATAAAGGTTACAAGACTTTAAAGATGTTTTGATAACTCCAGACCAAGTGGCTCAAGGTTGTGTCACTGAGTTTGGGACAATCCAGGATCCTCTAGATCATTGGAGATGCCAATTACAGAGATTGAGGTGTCCAGTGTCCAGTGTCCAGATCGCCCTCATTAGGCCCAAGCGTTGTCCGAGTCAAGTCGTCCTGTTCCAGACATATCTAGTTTGAGAATGGCATCTAACTCGAGGTGATTCAAAGATGCACATATGGAAGAGTCCCTACATACTCAGATGTCCAATATGCGTAATAAATGCATACAATTGCTATATACATTTATTGATTTCCGTAAATGGAAATAGGCTAAATTAGGGTATTTATGTATCCATTTATTTGGGAAGTTACTCAAACATGTATGTTACAATTTGTAGTACAGTTACCCAATATTTTCCATCACAATTCCTTGGAAATATAATGAGAATTGGCAATAAAAAGGACTGACATCTTGTATGCCAAAACTCTGTTGAAATTGTTATAAACAATCTCTTCAAGAGTTCCTAAGCAAGAATGAGAGTGACTCGTGGACTAGGTGAATTTTAACCATTGAACCACGTTAAAATATTGTGCGTTTACATTTCTGGTTTATTAACAAGCTTCATCCCTCTAATCTTATGACTTAATTTTTCATTATTCTGGGAGGTTTCCAGAGCTACCTTGGCCTCTTCCACCTCAGCACGAATCTGAGAAATACCCCAGAACTAAGCCATGTAAGACTACAATCAATGATTAATGAGGGGTTAGTTCGTGAAATCATGGAACTAAAGAAGGAGTATAAGGATGAGACTTACTGTCAGAGACATCCCTAACGCAGAGTCGAGGATGGTCGCTAAGGGTTTCGCTTCTACAACCTGTAGCTCTTTGGTGATGACCAGGTTTGCATGCTCCGTCATATGGTTTGTGATCTCATGGAGTGAGCCATGCAGGGGCTCTAGATGTTTCCCTACCTCAATGTGAGGACCTGGGATCGTGACAGTTGGGGTTGTGGCTTGGACGACAATTGGGACATTCAGAAGATTGCGAGGAACTGGGGGGAGGAGCCTCATTGATCGTGACCACAGAGGACTGGGGCTGCTTCTGGTTGGAGCTGGTTCCCTTGGTTTTGGCTAGAGATCTAGCAGTAGTTGTAGTTCCTGCCTTCTTCAAAACCTTCTGCCTCTTGACAGTAGGGTCAACATTGAAGATGTCTTGGAGGCTCATATCTTCATCTACATGAACGAACATAAAGTTTGAACTAAAACATAACTCTAATTTTGTAAACAACCAAAAGTAATAGAACAAGAACCCTACCCTCCGAACTAGAGGGGGAAATTACTACGATCAGTTCTGGATTATGGACCGGGCTAGAAACAACCTCTAACTCTTAGATTATTGGGGGAGGGGAGAATATAACATACTACTTCGCGAGATTTACTAGGTCTGGGTCCTTCATCTGGACTAGGCTCATATTTGGTCTGCCTAATACCTGAGGTAAAGGAACCATGCCATAAGGAATGCCATGATAGGAGGTTTATACCATATTGTCAAAAATGGTGGACCTGAAGTGTAAAGTGTTATCTACTACTACGTTGTACTTAGGGTAGGGAAAGTCATGGCGAACAACCAATTCGTCGACGCACTGATGCAAGGTTACATCCAGGTTTGGGTGTTCACGATGTTTGCTCACGAGTTGCCTCGGATTGAATCGGGTTAGTACAAAATTTGCAACAACTCGGTTTATTTCCCTATCTTTATTACCTTGGTCAGAGATGCTGGCTGCTACCTCTGATTCGGCACGACCTTAGTCAATGTCTTGCCCGCCTTCAGCAATCTTTCTTTTTACACTCCAACGATGCGACCTCCTCCTCTTTATCAACCTCCTCAATGATTGGAGGTATCCTCTTGGAAAGACCTTAAGGCCTGATGACCAGTGTTTGATCTTCCCTATTCAGCTTGTAGGCCACAATGGTGGCGTCATTCACTATTGCCTTGAACTCTTTCTCCTCAGCAAGAGCACTAGCCAGAGTGTTGTATTGACCCCCAAGGGTCTCAGACCGCGTCGTTCTCTTATAAATTTCCACACAAGATAAAAAACTCGATCATAATAAGTAAAACTCAACAAAATTAAGGAATTCAGATGAAGATTTTAAAAGCTAAATACTTAGGTTGAAGTAACGGTGGTCGCTGTTTTGGAATCTGTTTGACATAAAGAATTGGTCTTTGAAATCACTTGGGTAGTTAGGGAGCTCATGTTGGTATTAAATGATCAAATCAAAGGAACGCAACGAAATATATGTACCCATTTTAATAAATATTAATACCAGCCAGGATCATACACATATATAAATATTAAATCATATACAAACAGATCAGGGATTACCTCTTGTGACCTATCAAGTCCTTGAGACTTTTTCTATAAATCAACGATCTTCCTATCCAGTGTTCTGAGATCTCACACCCTGATCTTCCAAACCAATCCTCAAACTCACAAGGACATGTGTGGGCACGTAGGATTCAAAAGGTTGATTTTTGTGACTCCCTAGATGTACTCAACACATGAGATCTAGAGAGTTTTGATAGAGAGAAGGTTTAGAATAGTTTTCATGTTTAGGGAAAACTATCGCTTTTCAGAGAGAGTCTGTATTTTTATTTCACAAAAATACTAATGAAGCCTTATTCCGAAAGTCACGTACTATCATACTTACAAAGATATTTAATCTAATTAAATAATCTTTATTAAATTAAAATATAATTTAAATAAAACTGATAAGATATTTACATTTAATTATTTATTTAAATCATATTTAAAAATAATAATTGAATAACTGATTAAAAAAATTATTTGAAATTCAAAATTCAAATTCCAAGGATTAAATACCTAGTATAGGCGCCACACACTGTACAATATAGTGTGTGTCACCCAAGCCTGTATCAGGTTTCCCTGATTTTCTCATTTGTTTGCTCAATCAATCATTAAGGCAATATATTTGTCCCAACATAAATATCAGTTAATTCAAAATTAGCTTTATCTTAAAATATCAGTTTTAAATTAAATAAATATCATATTATAAATAAGATATTTATTATTCTCTCTCTTTATATTAATCCAAACAAGATTTATATTAATTTTAACCTATAGTTTTTCAAAATAAAAACTATATAGTTAAATAATTTATTAATTCACAAATAATCAAGTTCCCATTATTATCACATAATTATTTCCTGGCCTTGGAGAATTAATTCCTTTGCAATTCAGTCCTTTCTCTTTACAAATCTTTCTTTTGACATCCTTACCCTTAACAGAGTAGGACAGAGGTCATATAAGGACCGTGAACCTATAATACGAACTTCAATAAACTAGATTATTAGTTAAACTCTTTAATCTAATAATCTTATTTATTAATTCCTTGATTACTTCACTATAAATATGGAATTGCACTCTAAGTATTTATAGAATTATATTTACAGAGTTTTCTGTAGTAGTCCATTGACATAATCAATTTATATAGTTCTGTCCTCCATTATTGGTTCGTTAATTAGATCTCGTCAAAATTACCGTTTTACCTTTCTAATTACCTCTTGACCCTTAAGTACCATTATTTCACTAGCGAATACTTAATATATAATCTAATTATAAATTTGAGTTCAATAACTATTCAGTTCCATAATCAACCCTTAAGGGAACAAATATTCGATCTGTTAGGAAAGCATGGATTCAATTATTGTAATTCACGTTCCCAGCCATCCATGATATTGAATCTCCAAAAAGAAGTCATTAGCCTCATTATTCTAAGATACCTTAACGAGTGAATCAAAAGATCCAATAAACATAAGCAAAAGTTCATGAATACTCAAGATTTAGACTGATCTACAAATGATCATCTATTATGATAAGAATTAAATATTTATGTCGAACGAGAAGTTTATAAAGATAATTAATTCTCATCGCTCATGTCATATATAATCTCTATTATATACAATACCTTTACTGAGATGTCTATCCACATCAGTAATCTGAATCTAGATTACTTGCATCTCGTATGCTTAGCAACTCGTACTAGTAACCATTCATTAAAAATTCCTTACTTTAATATGCTACTGACTATTTTATTCATTATATATGATCTTAATTCTCTCGTACTAATACAAGATCATATTCTCATGAATGAATATGGAATTTTTTCGATATTAATATATAATTATTTCAAACAATAATTATAACAGTCAAATATAATAAAATTGTACTTTTATTTAAAACAAATAAAATGTCTTCATGCTTTTAGGGCATTAATCCTAACAACTCAATGATGTTGGCAGATTTGGGAAACTGAGTAAGGTAGTAAAAACCATCACCTTGGGTTTTAATGTCCAGATTGGCCTTCAAACAAAAAAAATATAAATATCCTTTGGGGTGGGGACCTCCCACTCATTCTTGAGGAATAGATACTTTAACTCCGCGAGGAGGCGATAAGAATTTTGTAGGAGCTTAAATGGGGTGATCTTCACGTAGTTTAGGAAGATCGAAAGGCACTGATCCAATGGGAGGAACGCACCTGCCTTCAGGTGTTCATCACTCCAGGCCCCGAAGTCGTCCTCCAACAGGGCACAACTCCACTCACCCTCCATTGGAGGTTGAGCGTAGAAGTTAGGGTTAATCGCGATCCTATGACTTAGCATTATTTTATTCACCTTAGTTTGAGAAGTAATTCGGGACACGACCCTCTCATCCTCGAAGAAACTTTCAAGTCCTACCTCGTTCTCCATCTCCACCACTGGGCCAAAGTGGGGGATAGGGGTCTCGGGGGCGACCTGCTTATCCTTTCCTCAAGAAGAGGATCCTACCACTGTCTCTTTCTTTTAAAATGCCATGGCGATCTTTTTAGTTCACTTGATTAAAAAATGACTCACTAGAGGCGACCTAAGGATGTAACCTAGTTTTAAATAACAGAGTAAATGTCGATCTAAAATTCTATGGCTTTACCACTCGACTTTACTACTCGACCTAAAGTATTAATGGGTTAATTTTAAAAAGCATCAATAAAAATAATGATCGACAATAAGCTTGCATGCAATAACAATAACGACATATTACAATCATACAACATAATTTTCCATGTGATAAATAGGGAATGTAAAGGGGGAGATTGAAAAGTCAAGAACATTAAAAAGGAGAAAGATCACCCTTGGAGAGCTGGAGGTGAGATCAAACCTGAGCCACGAGATTTATAGAAAGAATCTCTAAATTCTCCCAAAATCAATTCTCAACTTCGACAGGAGGAAGATTGAAGTGAGAAGAAAGAACTGGTGAATGAGGTAACACTGCTTTGACAACTTTGTTAGAAGAGCCCAAGAAAAAATGATCCAAAGGAAGTTTGGTCGAACCCTTAACAACAAAGCTTGGCATAACACTTGACAGGGTGGTGAATTTGGATATTTCCCAATCTATTGACGTAATGCTTTACATTGTAGACGTCAAGGATTAGCCACGATCCATGCAAAAAGATTCGAGCAAAAATCAGTGTTCCTCTTGGGAAGGTCAAGATCGATGACACAATCATGAATGATGACACATTAAAGAAGAATAGAAGCAGGACTGTCAATTTTCACGATTTTTAACCAGTCAAGAATCCAGTCCTTTATAGCTTTGAACTGGCCATTCTTTGTGTTTATAATGGATAAAGGATTACATAAAAGAATAAAGCTGAAAAAGATGGAAAATCGTAAGAAGAGGACACACACGGTTGATATGGATGTGACCTACTGCTCCAAAGAAAAGATTCGCTCATTCTCTTTGAAAAGATAAGAATCACACCATTTGTAATACCTAATTTATTTTTCTTTTTGTTTTAGTATTTTCCCTTGGTGAGATGATCTCTTAAAAATAGAATTTATTTATCTTGAATAAATAAATTAGTTACCTAAATAAACATAATTTAGAGATATTATTTGTATTAGTCTTTAATTGGAAATTCTTAAATGCATAGTTTTGTGAATTTAGCTTAAGGTTATAGAATGGTCTTTTAGCTTAGCTTAATTACTTGGTAATTAAAAGGGATTTTTTTTAAATATTATTTAGTATAAACATGGAAAATTTTGGCCAAGTATAGAAAAGGAAGCTTGACTAGCAAGCATTTTAATTTTTTGATGAGATTTTGTCTTGTGAATAAATTAGTATAATTGAATGCTATGGATTGAACAAGAAATGGAATAAACCTAGACTAGATATAAGGAAAAAGGGAGGATCATTAGTAACTTGCCATTTTAATGTCAGTTAGCATTAAATAGATTAATGTTGGAAAATCCACTTTCCATTTCCATTTGTACACACCCAAGAGAGAGAAGGATGGAAGGAAGGGAATTGAATAAATTGAAGATAGACTTTCTATTTTTGGGAATCAACTAGCATCAAACTTGATTGAGGAATGATTTGGGGAATTACCATTTTGATCATTTTGGGCATTTATGCTCGTTTAATTTTCTTGCACAGAAAGGAAAACCTAGCCTATAAATGGGACCTTATGGTTATGCTTGTCTGTGTGTGCGTCACCGAAATCAAGAGTGAAAGAGACAAAGAGTGTGGCGTAAGGAAGAGGAAGAGAATGAGAAAGAGATAAAGGTTGCAGTTGTAAGTAAATTGATTTATGTTGGTTTTCTTCTCCTTACATCTCTATCTAATATAGGAATACGGTTATGTTTAGGATCTACAGCACATCCAAAGGGAAGGAATGCATTTAGGGTTAAGCAATCATAAGGAGGAGTAAGATTCTTGAATCATTGATGTTCAAAGTTATTAGATGCATGATTAAGGGTATAAAATAAGGTTATTCAATGCATGTAAATAGAACTGTATTATGAGGAAGAGGATGTACATGTCATGATCTAGATATTGATAATGAAAATATAGGAATATTGATGATAAGTTTTGGCCTAGAGTGTTATATGATGCCACGTTTACATGTCCCATGCAAATAGATTTTGAAATATACTTTTAGGCTTTTATGTTGAATCTAAAGCTTGTGAGTTTAGATCTTAAGCCTAGAGTTTGCATGAAAGGTTTTAGATCAAAAAAAATTTCCTTAGAATATTTTGTTATTATTTGTGATTTCTTTTAAGATCTAGTAGGTTAATGATTAATATGATTAGAGCGTTTCAAGTGATCTCTCAGAGTGCATGTTGCAAGGACTTGAGGTAAAGAAATTAAGTAGTTAAGT
This sequence comes from Humulus lupulus, assembly GCF_963169125.1. NCBI lineage: Eukaryota > Viridiplantae > Streptophyta > Magnoliopsida > Rosales > Cannabaceae > Humulus > Humulus lupulus. The sequence continues at coordinate 76,729,466 of NC_084798.1, read as the reverse complement.
AAATGCTAGTATGAAATCTTAACTTTTCAAGTACAAGAAGGGCGGTGAGGTATGGAAATTTCAGGAAAGTGAGTTAGCTACTCTAAATCTATCCAACCTTTGGAATGGTTTACCTTATGTATATATAAAGTATATCTACCCTTGGAACTTGACTGAATTGATAATTGTAGATGTGTTTAGTTTTGCATTATTTTTTATATAGTGTGGTAATATGTATGATAATTTATTGACTTATGTTTATAGAAATATTAGTAAATGAGTTATTGTACTTGTGTTACGTTTCTATGCTATGAATGATAATATGTTGTATGCTTTGAATGTTTGTGTGGAATTTCCTTACTTGACTTAGAAGTTCATTCCTCTCATTATTTATGTGTGTAGACAAGGGTAAGAACTAGGCTTCAAGATGAAAAATGAACCTGGAGAAGTGTGTGTATCTCGTGAGAGCCATATAACTGCTGGAACGATCTATTTTGGGCACATTTAAATCTTTTATATAATGTTTAAATAATGATACTACTATTTTTACTATTTCTTTATCATTTACAACTGTTTCAATTTGGATTTGATTTGTAAAACTGGGATCTTATTTATGAACTTATCAATACTTCAAGTAATAAAACAGTAATTATCATTTTTATATATATGCACTCGACTTATATTATATGGAGAAGTCAGGGTGTTAAAATTTGGTATCAGATCCATGGTTATATCGGTCCCAAGATCTTCTCACAAGATACACATATCTGCTGAAAAAGGATTCAACTTGTTGCTTTGTAAGTATGATTTAATAAATCTTTTTCTCTTAAGGTACTTTTCTTGAATAGTGTATCTCGAAAGTAAACATGCCTCCAAAAAGTGAGATAGAGTGCGGGAACATCCTTAGATATTTTTTATCATTGAAGACAATCAAATGGGAGGAAGAACAAGAGTGAGTCTTAACCAAACTCATCAATCATATTATTAGGATCAATGACAATATGCAACTTCTGATTTACAATAGAAGGGTCTTAATGTCGCCATTGGAGAGATACTGACTTTACTTTCTACTATACAATTACTTGAGGCAAGAATAGTTTTAAGAGATATTTGGTATCAGATGAATAATATCTTAACATCGAATTTGATGAATATAGGATTTTCATAATAAGATTCATGTAACGATTTGTTTATAAGGAGAGAGTCAAGGTAGTCACCTTAAAGGTGGATAGGGTAAAAGAGGAATATAAGGAGATAAACTATCTGTACCAAGAAGAATATTATTATAACATTATTTGAAGTATACCAGTTGTCCCACACCATATATACATGGAATACTGGAAGTTATACGCAACTATGTAGCAATAACTAAGGATATGATGGAGGAAGGATTTGATGTTGAAGATAAGAGGAATTAGGTTGATGTTTAATGCTTTGTAGATAGAATCTTAGTATGGATGATTTGTTTTATTTTAATTATTTTCTAAATTTGGATGTTAGCATATTATGTTTTTCAATTTGTCAACTTTTTCTAAATTTTATATTTAAGCAACTTTATTCAAATAAAATTAGTTTATTTTGAATTATATGGCCTGATCTTTTGCTTTTTGTTAGACTTAAGCTTTTAGCAATATTGTGTTAGAAATATATTATTTTCTTTTAAAGCGTTTTAGAATCTATTAAGTTATGCTTCCCCATAGATCGGACTATATCAACAGAAGGGTTGTCGTTGGTAGACGTAGAGGTAGAGGTCGATGTAATATCCGTCTTTGAAGTGTATGTGTATTTTGGTAATTTAACCTGTGAGGTCAATTTGGTAATTTATGTTTATGCAGATGTGAGTTGTTTTTCTTTTAAATTTCATGATAATATGTTATTTATTTCATGATTATGATATGTATGTGTATGACAAAGACAAAACACAGTTCCTTCAAGTATTGGGGGTTTAAGTGCCAAAGATATTGGAAATAATGGGTTAGAATAGAAATATGAATCTTGTGGTAGAAATTTTAATTTCCATAAGTCAAAACTATTGGCTTAAGGAAGAATTACTAAAAAGGGCTTAAGTGGTTTCATAAGGAAGCTTAGATGGGGGACATGATGGTAATTGTGTATTATCGAATATTAAGATTTAATTAATTATGGAAAAATACGATTAGGTTTACACAGATACGTCTTTTAGAAATAAGTTATCAGATCGGGAGGCAAGTCACACATTATTGATCTGGTTATTTTGAGGATTAAGGACTTGAAGGAGGACCTTGGTGTGAACTAGATGGATTAGATGTGGGAATGGAGGAAAAAATATAGGATTAGTGGCTGAATTTATAATTGGTAAGTTCTTTTAATCTTGTTATTCATGTTTCATGGTAGATTTCGGTTTTGATGGTGAAAAGGGGATATTATTTGCACTTTTGAGTAAAGGATGTTCATCAGATGCTTAAGATTGATTTTAATTGTACTATAAGTGTTAGAAACATGTTAGGTTGCTTGAATTGGTGGTTTAGGTTGAAACTTTATGAGTTGGGGTCAAAATTTGGGTTTAAATCTCATCTACAATTTTTGGAATTCGCGACTAGCGCGACCGCGGACAAACCTAGCATGACTGCGCTGCTTGCCTAGGAAGTGCATTCTCAGTATGGGTGCAACTGCGCCTAATCACTAGCGCAGCTGATCCAGCTGCCCAAGAAAGGGAATTTTGGTTGTTCCAGCCTTTTGATTATGAATTGGCACCTTTGGTTTGAATTATTATGCAGTAGGGTTTTAGGACATTCTTAAGGATATTTTGAGGATGAATTAGCCTTAAGAGGGACATGGGTGTATTTTCAATATGGTTTTGGTTTGTCTTAAGTTTAAAGGTAATGATGTTATATGATATGGTAGGCTAGCTAATGATACTTGAAGGGACATGTTAGTGTTTGTGGAGCGCTGCTGGACCTAAGAAGAGTGGACACCTGCACGCAGGGTTTACGCTCGACCTTAAATTTGGTAAACTTTGTATGTTATATTATAAATTATGCTATAAGCTATGCTATGAATTTTATTATGAATTATGTTAGGAATTTTCTTACTAATTATATTATGAACAATGCTATGAATTATGTTATGAACAATTGTATGAATCATGTTATTAATTATGTAAGAAGGTATGTTATTGAGTGATGCATGTTGTGTGTGATTGAGATATGTAAATATGTTGTATATCTGTGTGTCATGCTTATGTTAATTTGTGTTGGGTTGCACAATAGGCTGGAATGACATCAGTAATACGAGTTATGGATTGAATATGTTATGCTATATTTATTGTATTTGATGTTTATGTTATGCTATAGTTAGGTTTTGTTAGGATAGTTTATATATGTTATGATACGATAATGTTGGTTATGGAACTTTGTATGTTAAGGTATCGACTATGAGTTGTCTATATTTTACGTTGTAAAGATGTGAATTAGTTTATGTTTTATGTTTTATGTTTTACGCTTTATGTTTTATGTCTTAAAATGTTGGGCTTTGGGGATTATGTCATATATAGCTCTTCTTGCTAGGCGTTAGCTCATGGGTACTCTGTGTTGCAGGTAAAAGCAAAAGCATAGTTGATGAGGCGATGAGTTAGAACAGGCTCAGTCAGATGTGTGCATGTTGCGATTGTCGACCTGGGGGTCAAAAGGGATTGCTACTTATGCATGGTTTTAAAAGTCTTCAAGTCATGGTTTTATGCTGAATTTTAGTAATTTGTATCTTTACCAATGATATGCATGTAAATATGGTTTATTTTTAATAACGAGATCTCTAACTGGATGTTTTATAAAGGATGTTTAATTCATGTTTGTTTTCAAATGTATTTCGATAAATATTTTGTAGTAAATTATTTAGTTTATGTTGGGTCGTTATAGCTGAGGTAGAGAAACATCTGCCACCCCAGAGTTGAATCAGTACCTTAAGATCTTGTAACACCCACATAAGAAAGAGCAACACTTGAGAGGGAAAATGCGCAACTTAGGGAACAGCTAAGGAGATGGGAAGAAGAACTCCAACATCTACAACCACCAACATCACCACAAAAGATGGCTAATGGGGGCCTACTATTAGCTAATGTTATGCAGTTGCAAGAAAACCACTTTGAACTAGTTTATGGATGTTTTAGGAAGCAACATCCACCTAGTTTCAAGGGTAGGGTTGAACCAGTTGAAGTAGAAGAGTGGTTGAAGTCAGTGGAATCCATATTCGATCACATGAGGTTGAACAATGAGGATAGAATTTCGTGTGCTGGTCATCTTCTAAAGAAGGACGCTCGGATATGGTGGGACATAGGCAAGTCAACACGTGATGTGACCACTGTGACTTGGGTCGAGTTTGTGCAAGCCTTCAACAAGAACTATTTTAGTGTCGCGATCCTTGCTACTCGACTGGATGAATTTGTGGCATTGACATAAGGAAGCTCAACGGTGATGGAGTACGCACAGAAGTTAGACTAACTGGTGAAATTTGCAGCTGATACAGTACCCATAGAGACGTTAAGGATTCATCTATTTGTGAGGGGACTGAAACTTATGATTGTTCACGATGTGAAATTGACAAGTATGGGAGCAACTACCTATGTTGAGACCTTGGAACAAGCTTTAGAAGAAGAACTGCTGGAAGACCATACATGGAAGGATGGGGCTTCTAGAAGAGAGGCAAGAAAGAATAATGAAAGACAAAATGATAACAAAAGATAGCCCTCAGAAAACAAAGGAGGTGAAGCGGAGAAAAGAAACAAGGAGACAATAGGCAATAGTAGTAACCCTAGAACTTATGTGGAATACCCTCGTTGCTCGAAGTGTCAATGTAAGCATCAGGGACGGTGTAAAGCTAAAACACGAGCCTGCTTCAAGTGTCATCCAAAAGGTCACCAAAGAGAGATTGTCTACAACTTAAGAATGAACCACAACATGAAGGGCAGAAGAAGGATAAAAAGTTGGTACCAACTCAAGTTTTTTTCTTAACCCAATTCAAGGAGAGGTGAAGACTAGCATCAAAGTAGTGATAGGTCAGATCCCTATTTCCGATAAGTTATGTATTGTATTATTTGATTTTGGAGCTATGCATTCTTATGTATCTGTAGAGATGATAGATATACTACACAGACCTTGTGAAAACTTTAGAGATGGGTTTGTCTATAAGTTTCCCTCAGGAGAGGTAATGATATCATTAAGAGGAGTGTGTGAAGTCCCAATCAAAATTGAAGGCAAGGAATTACTAGGGAACCAGATAGAATTAGAGGTGAAAGATTCTGATGTGATCTTGGGCATGCACTTGTTGTCAAGACATAGAGCAACTATAGATTGCCAAAAAAAAATTGTAATCTTTAAACCTGAGGGAGAAGAGCAATTCATTTTTATGGAAGATACATTGGGACTTCAAACGCCTTTAATTGCGGCAATAAAAGTGCAAAGGATGATCCACAAAGGATGTCAGGCATCTCTGCCCCAGTATTGTTGATACCGCACAGGAAACATAACTTAGGCCGCTGGAAAGTTTCCACATAGTCTGCTAATTTCGATAAGTATTTCCAGAGGACCTACTTAGATTACCTCCAGATCGAGAAATTGAATTTGTCAATGAATTGGTACCTCAGATGACCCCAATTTTGAAGGCTCCTTATCGAATGGCACCAACAGAACTAAAGAAACTAAAGATGCAACTATAAGAGTTGTTGGATAAGGATTTCATTCGACCAAGTTACTCACCACGGAGCGCACTAGTGTTGTTCGTTAAAAAGAAAAATGGGAGTATGCAGATGTGCATCGTTTACACGGAGTTAAATAAGGTCACCATAAAGAATAAGTATCCATTGCCTAGGATTGATGATCTGTTTGACCATCTTCAAGGCAGTAAGGTATTCTCTAAGATCAATCTAAGGTATGGATACCATCACTTCAAGATGTGAGTAGAAGATATTCCCAACACAACCACTACTACAAAATACCCTCTATGGGACACTTTTTTAGGACACGCACCTAAATGCAAGTCCTTAAAAATGTTTATGGTGTTTTTAGGACACTCATTCAGAGTCTTGAAAAAATACAATTTAGGACTCGCAATGAGTGTCCTAAAAAAATATGCGAGTCCTAAAACAATATGGGCTGAAAAACTAGGAATGGTGACTTCTAAGGACTCGCTATTAAGGACTCCCAAAGCAAGTCCTTAAAATTCTTAAGTAAAAGAGACATAAAACACTTCATTTTTTCGAAATAGGGGGTTATAAGGACTCGCTATTACAAAAAAATTCAGCACAACACAAGAGAGAAAGGAAATAGGGGGTTATCACATTTGGGGAGTTAGGGTTAGGTTTGGCTTGGGGCGGCTGGCCAGAGGAGGAGGCGAGATTGACGGCGGCTGCTGGGAGGTGAACAACAACAGAGGAGCGTCAGTTCTCGCCTCCAGCAAGCGTGGGTTCTCAGGGGTGGTGAAGTCTTCTCCGGCATCGTAGGTTCTCGGCTCCAGCACCTTGACTCGCGGCGGCGGTGCGCGTTCTCAGCGGCGCCGGCGTAGACCTTAGAGCTGAATGTGGTTTATGGCTAGCAGGATTTTATTTAATTTCTTTGATAAATAATCTTATATAAATATATATATGTATGCTATTTATATATATTCTATAATTGGTAATATTATAATTTCATATTTTAATTTATAGATAATATAGGGTAATAATATAATTTCAAGTTTTAATATACAAATAAATATACTTTTGATTTAAAAACTTAAAAATATGAATAAAAAAAATGTCAATACCCATGTGCATTTTTCTAACTACAACTCAAATAAATGACTGTTTCCTAATATTTCTTCATTTAAAATTTATACGTTTACTTTTTAAAAAAAAAAACTATAGGTTTGGAGTTTTATATTTTTTTCAAACAATTTTTTTAATTCTTTTTCTTTTTGATAAAATTAGAATGACACATTTTAGACAAATAATAAAGGTCATTACAAATAAAAAATAAATAATAATCTTTTGGCATTGATATTCATTTTTCAATTTTAGGTAATGTGACTTGCAAATAATTTTCTCATTTTGATGGACACATATAAAAAAAACTCACATAATTTTTTTTTTAAAATAGAAGGTATTTTTAATGGTAAATGTCAACAAAATGGCAGGGAGCTACATATTATTTTGTCAAATTAAAATAATGATTTTTATAATATAAAGATAAATAATGAATTAACATTAGGATGTTGATTAAAAAGAAAAAGTTATGAGATTAGGGTAATTTTGGCATTGCAATACTTGTGTGAACTTTTTAATACTTACGTGAACATTTCAAAATTAAATGTCAACATCTGATCTCTTTTTTATAATCTTGATTAAAATAAATAGGTTAATATTTTGATTGGTGTTAAAGCATTTGATTGGTAGCTAATTGCAAGAGGTATGTTGTATTTGATTTAGTTTTAAAAAATTTCAATATTTTACAATTTTGAATGATGACTGTATTACTTTAGTGGAGTTTGAATATTTTAGATATTCATCCGTAGTGAAAGTAGGTTCTTGGAATTCTGTGTGTTGCGGTGATAACGAAAGATTGAGAACTTGCATCTTTTATTGAAGTAGGTTCTGAGTATTTTGTGTGCTGCAGTGATAAATGGATGAAAACATGTGTGTTGTTTGATTTGTTGGACATGTTGGTGTTGATTGTCACAGATGGCTAGGCTACTAAATTAGGGGATATGCTATCCGATTTTCCATAGATTTTTTTATACTTAGTTTTTGTTTTGTATGTTTATTTTATTTTCTTAATTTTTACTTTTTATTAAAACAAATAGGCGCAATATGGAAAAAGAATGGACAACAAATTAGGGGATATGAGTTTCTTAAATTTAGTTTGGATCATGCCAAAGATCCAAACTATATTTATTGTCCTTGTAGTAAGTGTGGAAATATGAAAAATATGACCGAAACAATGATAAAAGAGTACTTAGGTTTTGAAAAGTTGCCATCAAAATAATATTTGTAGATATTTTATTGTTGGGTTGATGAGAAGGTGTCAAAAAGTAAATACATGATTTATTATTTAAATTATATTTATGTGAAATTTTACAAAATTAAATATAATGTTGATATTAATGTGTAGGTTAATATTTCATTGAAGCCAATCCTTACTTTGGAAAGACAGTGATGAGGGTGAGTACAAGGACAAGAAGAAGAAAAATATGTTGTTTGACAATGAATTTAGTGTTTTATTTTATTGTAATTTTTATTAGAGTAAATGATTCTTGTTTGAGTGGATAATTATTTACTTTGTAAATCTAGTTATATATTTTTTATGGTCAAGACAATTATGTTTATAGACAAGGCTATATGATTTTTGAGTCAAGTAGTAGTGTTATATTTGTTCTAAAATTTGTTTGATTAGATTTGTAAATACTTTGTATAAGTTTTGTTATTTTAATCTATACTTTTTTAGATTAATTTGCATATAAATGTTTCATTTATATCATAGTTTTTAATTTAAAATAACAATAAATAATTTTTTTTAAAATTAAAAATATAACTTTTAAGGGCACCCAAAGAGAGTCCTAAAAACCTTACTTAAAGGCACTCAACAGGATCTCTTAGGACTCGCAACGCAAGTCCTGAAAAACCTCAGTTTTTAAGGCTCTCAAATAGAAGACTCGCAAAAAGCCTTTTTTGTAGTAGTGAACATTCCGAACACAAGACATTACAAATTCTCGGTGATGTCATTCAGATTGACCAATGCTCCAATTGTTTTTATGGATTTGATGAATTGGGTATTCAAGGATTATTTGAACAAGTTCGTGGTAGATTTTATTAATCATATCCTAATATACTCAAAGTCGGCAATAGAGCATGAAGAACATCTCAGAATGATACTACCAAAGTTAAAGGAACACCAGTTGTATGCAAAGTTAAGAAGTGTGAATTCTGGTTAAAGAAGGTTGCCTTTTTAGGCCATATAGTATCAAAAGATGGTGTGTCAGTTGGTCCAGCTAAAGTTGAGGCTTTAAGAGATTGGTCGAAGCCTAAGAATGTGACTGAAGTAAGAAGTTTCTTAGGGTTGGCAGGGTATTATGGAAGATTTGTTGAAGGATTTTCGAAGATAGCAACACCTATAACAAATTCATGTGTTATGATACCCAAAAGGGTTGTCGCGAGGACAGTGGGCTATTGCGATGGAAATGGGGCATCGCATGGACATTATTATGTGCTTGTGTTTGGTTTTATGATTATAATTCTGCTATACAATTTGTGAGTTATCGTTACATTATGACAAGTGTGATTCTATGGTATATGGTATGATATTATTCTATGTAAATATTTGGAATTGGGGTTATGTCCTTCACATCTTTTCTTTCTAGTTATTAGCTCATGGGTAATATGTGTGCAAGTAAAAGTAAGTGGTTTTAAATCAATAAGTTAGAGAGTTTAGGCGAAGGGCGTACATGTTAAGATTTACCGACCTCGGGGGTTGGGCAAAAGACTATTCTATTGTTTTATCATGGATTTTTTCTTAAGTTTTCTTAGTATTTTAAAGACATGTTTATGGTGAAATTTTAGTTAAATTGTTTGGTTTTTCTTAAATTAAGAGATTCCAAAGTCTCCTTTGCTTTTAAAGACTTCTAGTATTGGTTATTTGACAATAAAGAGTTTTATTTGATGGGTTAATACCATTTTGGACCCTGTGTTGTGCAAAAGTTACTGATCAGACCCTCTATTATTAAATGACAATTTGGACCTTGCATTTTGCAAAATGGAACAAAACAATACCATAAGCTCGATTTTTGTCAAAGATTTTTTTAATGTGACTGAAATACCCCGTGGATTTTAATAATTAATGAATTAATTATATAATGAAAAATATATTTTAAGTAAACATTGTTGTACCCTAAAAACACGAGCTCAACTATCTTGCTTGGGGTACATCTGGCACGTAATAAATAAAGGAGGCAAGACATCAAAGATATCTTGCTAACTTCAACTCAGCTCGAGGCTGTGTCACTAAATCTACGACAGCCTAGGATCCTTCAGATTATTTGAAGAGGGGATGACAGATATCAAAGTATTCAGTGTCTAGTGTCTAGATCACCTTCACTTAGCCAAAGTATTATCTGAGTCAATCCGTCCTACTTCACTTATATTCAGTTCGAGGGTGGTATCTAGCTCAATGTAGTTCAAAGACACACATGGATGAATCCCTACAGACTCGGATGTCCGATATGCGCAATAAATGCACACAATCGTTATATATATTTATTGATTGATGTAAATATGGCAATAGGGTTAATTAGGATATTTATACATCAATTAATTTATTAAGTTACCCAATATTGTATGTTAACATTTATAGTACAGTTACCCAATACTGTCCATCATAACTCCCTATAAATATAAGGGGGATTGACAATAAAAGGGATTAACATCTTGCATGCCAAAGGTCTGCTGAAATTATCATAAACAATTTCTTCAAGAGTTCCAAGCAAGAATAAGAGTGACTCATGGACTAGGTGGATTTTAACCAATGAACCACGTAAAATTTAGTAAGTTTATATTTACGGTTTATTATCAATCTTAATCTCTCTAATTTGATTTCTTCATCACATGTTGGCGAAAATTATGTCAACAGATTGGTTCTTTCATTGAGAGCAGATTAAGTATAAATTTCATCAGAAAATATTCAACACAACAATCAACATAGGGGTAACTCGTTACATGTGCGCCAATGAATCAGAGAGTCCTGGTGATCATGGAGATTACCATGCAGCCAACCCAACTGGAGAGGTCACATCGATGCAGCCTCGTCCTAAAAGCAACATATGAACCATGATGATTCTGGAAGTTCGGCCTCATGCCAACCAAACCCAAACCCTAGTTATTTGACTACAATTGAAATGGAAAATGCCCAGCTAAGGAGCCACATTGCCCAAGCTAACAAGTGAATAAATGAGATCATGGCTCGACTACCTCCTCCTACAACTGATGAGAATGTCGAAAGGAGGAAAATGGGTCCCATAGATCTCGGTCCTACCGAAACATTGACCAAACGTGAGTTGTTCTATTAGAACAGCAACACCGAGCTCTATGCCTTCTGAACGGACTCCTAGAAATAATCCTCCTGCTAATACTCACAGAAATGGACAAGTGGCTCACACTCGCAGAAATCAACCTAGCCAGATAGGGCAAGCTGGGACAGCATCGAGAAGGGCGAAGGTCCCTGTAAATTCACTAGCACCTCAGCCAGCTGCTTAAGTACAACAAAACAACTCTTTGTTGCCACCAACTAGAGAAATTAGAGTAGACCATGGACAAACTAATCTGGTCCATCTAGATGGGACATGGATTGCTCTACCAGTAAGGTATCCTCCATCACCTATACGTCATCCAATGCCAACATGCCCACAGAGGAATGCTTCAGGTCGCGGGAATGAAAGAAGACATTATATACCTACAGAAGAGATGCATGTCCCGTGACCTTGTGCAAATAATCTAGCCCCGTGATCTCAGCCACGAACAGTGAGCTTTGTGAATAGTAGTTATTGGATAGAGAGACATCATTGAGGTAGAGCTGGGAGTGTACGCAACACGCCCTCCTAGAGACATGAGAAAAACTTGAGAAATCAGTTGAGCTTTGTCCAAAGTTTGTGTTCCAATCCCTAGTCTGATCTACGCAGACATATAAACACATAAAGAGGACAGTCATCATGTTACAATAATCTGAGTTATTGTTAGACGATGGGAGATATGTCAATCATTCACGATATTGGGAACGTCCCACCTATTTGAGCTCTAGCTTAGAGGGACAACAACCCACATAACACGCAGGATAGGATGGGAGAGAGTAAACAATTCCCAAATAATCTAGAAATGAAGGATCCAACCCTTTGAACAACTGGCCTTGATGGAGGAACAAGTGAAGAGACTTTTGTCTAGGAAAAATGTGAACGATTGCGATTGAAATGAGGAGCTTGAGCCATTTTCTCCTCACATCTCAGCCGCTCCAAATCCCATTGGCTTCAAAATTCCAAACATGCCCTCGTACGATGGAACCACTGATCTATCTAAAAACGTAGGACCTTCAACACATTGATGAGAGCCCACAACATTGATATTGATCTGCGTTGTGTCTTGTTCCCAGCCATGTTGATAGGACTAGCCAAATTATGGTTCAAATTTAAAAGGCACTCAATCACTTCCTGGAAATAGTGGCTGAGTTCAAAAAGTAGTTTCAAGATGTGAAAGAAATTTGAATGGAGGCCAACTCTCTGGCCAATATAAAAGAACAATCAGGTGAATCCCTAAAGGCATATATCAATCGATTTACTAACATAGCAAGGTAAGCTAAAGATGTCAATGATAGTGCCAAGCTTATGGCCATGAGGACAGGGATCACCGTGGGAGGTGAATTATGGAAGGAACTCCAAAGGAAAGGAGTGAAGAGTACCGATGAGTTCTTGGCTCAAGCTTATGAATGGATCAATCTAATGAACTAGATTCTGCAATCGCAGGAACTAGCCAGACCCCTATCAGCCCACTGGAGTGGTGACAGATTCTGTAGCTACAGCTCAGCCTAAGGTCCATAACAACCAGGTGAGAAATAACAAAAGAAAGGGGAATGGTGAGGGCGACCAGACTAGGTCCATGAAAAATAAGCACGGGGACAAGTACACTTCTACCTTCACCACACATATCGGCCAAACAGATACGTGGGAAAATATTTATCTGGCTAATTCTGGCCATCTTCCATGGATGAAGCCTGAGCCCATGAAACATGAGTGGAGAAAGAGAGATACAGCCAAATTTTCTCGTTTTCATAATGACATTGGCCATAGCACTGACAATTTTCATCAATTAAAGGATGAGATCAGAATCGAGTAGTCCCTAATAAACCAGCAGCGCAAAATCCGCAACCAGCTAAGGAAACCGATTCAATCAACCAACAAATTTTCCGGCTCCTGGCAACCAGATCATCCCTTCTCTTGTTTAAGGAAGAGATATAATCACCATTGCAGGCTGACCTCACCTAGTATGTACAAGCAATGGAGCTCAAAAAAGATATTTCCAAAAGTTTAAGATTCATGAGAGCGCAGTATTTACTCCGGACTAGAGATTATCTAAACAACAGCGATGGGAAAAACAACCAATCATTTTTATGGGAGAAGACACTAGCCCTGTTCAATTTCTTCATAATAATCCACAGGTAATAGCCATTTAGGTTGCTAATCGGAGGGTGAGAAGAATCTTAATTGATAATGGAAGCTTAGTGAATGTGCTAATCAGGTCCACTCTAGAATAGATGGGACTCTCTGTAACCGACCTTAAGGCGACCTCCATGACTCTTTAAGGGTTATTAGGAGAAGGAATGGCAGCAATAGGAACGATCGAGCTATTTGTAACCTTGAGAGAAGAAGTACAGGTTGTCGCTAAAATGCTTGAGTTCATTGTAATTGATTGCCCATGTAGCGTCCTAAATTTGCTAATAAGGCTTAGGGCCTTAATTAGCGTGTCAGGAGGGAAATAATTGATTTAATTACGCTAATATATTAAATAAAAGTGTGATTAGAAATGCATGTTTAGGTGTATTAAATATCCATGAGCGCCCCATCTGGTTATTAGGGGCATATTTGTAATTTTAGGCCGTTGAGGGCATAAATGTGATATATGTGTATATTGTGATTGATACCACGAGTGAGTGGTGATATATTTGTGATGCACGATCCTAGGGAGCGGTTTAGCTAAATCGTCACAACAAGGTCAAATACCTGGCTCGGGAGGAGACTAGGGTGGTATTTTGGGAACAAAGTTGGTGTTCGGGGTCTATCGGGTAATGGGTAGTAATTTAGCAATTATTTGGAAATTTCGGGATTAAATGGAGATTTATATGAAAACTATAGGAATTAGCGAGATGTGGCAATTGACGGGATCGCCCTTGGAGGCATTAAAGGATTGAGGATAGACATAGGGTCATTTTAGTCATTTAGGCAGCTAGTGACTTTGAGTAAACACTAGAATGAGGAAAAGACAAATGCAAGAAACAGAAAACAATATCAGCTCTTACCCATGCTCTATGTCTCGGTTCTCTCTCCCTCTTTTGGTGCTTGAAGGATGAAGAAATTCTTGAGGATCTAAGCTAGGAATTGAAGTCTAGAGGCTTCCAGAACTTGGGGAATTAGCTCAAGGGTGTGGATATTATAGAGGTAAGGAGTTTCATCCTTAGTTTCTGGGTAATTCTGATAGAACTATAGGGATTACATGTGAAGGATTGTAAGACATGGTTTTGGGTGTTAGATGAATCTATGGAATTGTTTAAGGGATTATTAAGATGTATAGGTTATATGAATATGGATTCTAGGCCTAATTCTAAGTTTAATTGGTCTTTGGGGTGAGAATGAATGGTTTAGGTTCGGGGGAAAATCCAGGAAAAGGGAGGTTTTCTGGGTTTCTGGGGCCCGAGCCACGACCTTGTTCTTCAGGTGCTGCGGCCCGTGTGTGCGAAAAGGCCTTGGGAGGCTTAAGATTGCCTCGCCTTGTGTCCTCTAGCACCCGTCAGCGTACGACTTAGCGCGCCACGCCTTGTGTCCTCTAGCTGGGAGGGCTTTGCCCTTTGTCTAGTAGTGGGCCACGACCTTTAAGGGCATGTCATGGCCCTAAATGGAAAGAAAGGGAAAAGGGAGTTTTTTAGCTCGGGAAGGATCCTACTACCTGAATTAGTAGAATCTAAGGTCCCGAGGGCTAGATTAATATTCCGAAGTTATTTATTGGTTTAAGGCTTGATGGATGATTATTATTAATGTGTTGTGACTAGGTTTTCAACGAGGCTCAGATTAGGGGACTGTGCTCGAGAATGCATTGGCTTATCTGCTCGGGACATAGAGCACGGCACGACCCTATTGTTTGTATTTCAAGGGGCGACCCTATTGTTTATGCTTAATATATTTGTGAATATTTGTTATTATTATGCTATGCTATGCATGTTTGTGAGTGAACGACGAAGGTCGAGAATGGCAATGGCCGAGAACAGCAAGAAGTCGGGTACGGAAAGGGGTCGAGATTGGCGTTGAGCATGCTAAGTGCAGGTCGTTAAAGCGAGACCCTCCTAGGGTGCTGTATCCACCCTCTCGATGAAGACCATGAACCCAGGGCCTGGTAAAGCACCTGGGACGGTTTAGGTCGTTATATGTTGAGCTTGTTGGCAGTTTTGTTGTATACTGTGCATTGTTATGTATGTGTTATATGTTTTGTGTTCAGTTTTCTTACTGGGCTGCGGCTCACGGGTGCTCTATGGTGCAGGTAAGGGCAATGGGAAGGTCAACCAACCATGAGTACGTAGAGCGTGGAGCGACGGGTACATGTTCAGCGTGCATGGCTGCCACGACCAGGGTTATTTTTCAGAAAATGTACTGTAATGGTTGTTTTGTCGCCTAGGTCGACCCTGTGTATATTTTGAGTTCTAGGAAAATTTTCTAAACAATGTTTTTGGGATCCCAACTATATAACTTTCTATAATATCAATTAATGTCCAAATTTTATAATTAATGTTGTTAAACGAGTTTTATTTCAGTTTAGCCGCACTTTTAACCTAAAACCTCTATTTGTGAGCTTATGGCACATTTTTAATTCACATAGTAATGGCTCTAAGGAAGTTGGGTGTTACAACTTAGTATCAAAGTGTGCCAAGGTTTATGGTTCCTGGAGATCCACCAAACATGTATGCTCGCTGTCAGTGACAAGGTCGACTCAGGGTTGGTTGATAATTAATGAATTGTATACTTAATTGCTTGTTTTTAAGTGCCTTGTTAGCCTGAATATATAGATAGAGCATGATGAATGTGTTATTATATATGCATGATGTTAGGGCATGGCCCCTTGATTGTTATATGCTATGCATGATATGTGGACTTGTTGGTTGTTGTTGATTGATGAGATTGGGAGGTGGTTTTGGATGTTGTTATCATGCCTGATGTGCGACGTCATTGATTGCAGGCATATTGTAGTGATGCCTCTGTGATTAATCAGAATTTGTAGTAATAGGGTCGAGGATGAGAACCAGGGTCAGGACCCTCCACCTGCCCCACAGAAGAAGAGCTTCGACAGTTGAGGCAATAAGCCCCTCCTCAAGGCATTGGGTTACAGGTTCCACAGGCTGTGGCACAAGTGGCAGCCCAGCCTGCTATGGAGAAAAGGTGGGAACCTTTGTACGAGAGATTCAGGAAGCAGAATCCTCCCACCTTCGAGGGTGGCCCAAACCCACTGCGGGCAAAGCAGTGGATGAACATGATTTCTTCCATCCTGGATTTCATGAGGGTGGAAGGGAATGAGAGAGTAGACTGCACTAGCTACATGTTGAGAGAGGATGCCCGCATCTGGTGGGATGTTGTGTCTCAGAGAAGGAATCTTGCAGTCATTTCTTGAGAAGAATTTAGAAACATATTCAATGAGAAGTATTACAATGTCGCAGTCTGAGCTGTGAAGGTGGATGAGTTTACGAACCTGACTCAGAACCAGATGACAGTCACAAAATATACCTTGATGTTCAACTAGTTAGCAAAGTTCGTCCTGGATCTGGTGCCTACTAACATGGCACAAAGAGATCAGTTTGTGTGGGGATTGAAAGTTATGATCATTCGTGACGTTAAGATAACCTTGTATCCAAGAACTACCACCTATGCACAGGTAGTGGAAAAGGCCCATACAGATGCGGGGGCCGAGGATCAGATATGGAGAGAGGGTGCTACAACACGCGATCCTTGAAGGATGGTGCCTCTTTTTATGGGATCTAGACGGGGTAGTGGCCTTAGTGAGCAGAAGAGAAAGGCCTTAGACTCTTTTGTTCCTTACAAGGCAATAAAGATCAAAAATACCATCTTGATGTGTTCGATGACCTAATGAAGTTAAGGGGAATTAATAGCAGAGCCAGATGCCACTGCTTTGTTGTCACGTTAAAGGGTCCTACATACAAGTGGTTTAAAAGACTCAGGCCAGGGTCCATCAAGTCTTGGCCCCAATTTTCTGACGAATTTCTCTAGCAACATCCGCTATGTGTGATTACACCAAGCCAGGCACCAACTTGGCTAATGTGAAACAAGGAGAAGAAGAGAGCCTGAAGTGCTACATCCATAGGTTCAATATGGAGGAAGTCAAAATAGGAAACCTAACCCGTGGGGAGTTAAAAATGGCCATTACAGCAAGGGTGAGCCCAAGTAGTAAGTTGTGGGATAACATGCTAAAGAGGGAGGTCACTGACTTAGATGATTTCTACGAATGGGACCAAAAGTACATTATTGTCGAAGACGCCCGTGAGATCCTGAAAGCATCACTTGTCAAGCCTTTAGCCCCTAAATGTTCGAATGATGAGAAGAAGAAAAGAGTGTACGAAAGGCCAAGAGATGACCACCAGAAGAAGCACAAACACGGAGGTAGCCCCAGGCAAACATCCCACACCTTCTACACTAACCTAACACATACTAGGGAAATTGAAGAGAAAATGAAAGACCAGAGGATAGACCACCCTTGACACGAGCACGAGATGTAGCCCCAGAAGTGCAAAGAGAGCTGAGGATGATATTCGGAGGACCATGATTCAGAGGAGAATCGAGAAAGGGACGAGATATATATGCCAAGGAAGCCAGATGAAGTCCACCCCCATGCATGCTAACGTTAGAACAACGACCCCTGAAACACTTTAAAGGGGAAAATGACTCAATAACCTTCACCAAAGTTTACGTGCGGGATGTGCACTTTTCGCACAATGACCCCTTGGTACTAAGTGTACAACTGGCTAACATGAAGGTGCATCGAGTTCTGGTAGACAGTGGGAGCTTCGTAGACATCCTATATTCCCCAGCCTTAGAGAAGATGGGACTGGGCATCAAGAACCTAAAGCCCTGCAATACCTCCCTGTATGGGTTTACATGAGACTCGATACAGCCCCTGGGCACGATCGGGTTAGCCTTCACCATGGGAGAGCCACCAAAATAGACCACTTTAATGAAAAACTTTGTTGTAGTAAGTTGTTCCTTGGCCTTCAATGCAGTATTAAGGAGACCATCCCTAAGAGAATTGAAGGCGATAACCTTAGTATACCACTTGGCCATAAAATTCCTAACTCCTAGGGGGTAGCAAGCGTGAAAGGGGGACAGAAAGAGGCAAGGGAATGTTATAACATGTCCCTCCGCACAGTCATGAAAATGCCAGCACCTATGGTGATGGTAGTGCATGGGAGCACAAACTCGCGTGAGATCAACCCTAAAGTTACTAAGGAGATCAGAATCATTGGTTGTGCATACACGACTGAGAGGGAACATCAGGTAAAGCTCCACTTTTAGTATGATAAATCAAAAGGGTTACCATAGTTACCCCCCCCCCCCCCCAACATAGGTGTCTATGGCAGCTATGAATTAGAGGGGTAACTTAGATGCCCAGATATAGTAAGAACAATGCTGCCATAGACACCTATGTACTCTACCCATTTTTAATGAATATGTTTCTTATTTGCATGTCACACTCCTCATTTATGTGTCACATATCTAACTCTTGTGCACCTATCACCAATTGGAATTATCAAAGTACATGAGCAAAATGATCAAAGTGCCCGATGAGATAAATCTCACCAACCACTTGAGTTCACAAGGAGTAGCTACCCTTATGAACATCAAGGGTCCTAAAAGAGACCCTTATAGAAAAAGGAAATAAAGAAGAAAACCTGGCAAATCATCTCTTGAGTTCACAAGGAGTATCTACCCTTATGAACATCAAGAGAGTTAAAAGGTCCTACAGGAAAAACTCCTAATAAAGGCTGATACCTCCACAAGAGGAAAGACCTCAGGGAGAGCATCCACCAATAAGCCTAGAGCAGCCACTACATCGTCTAGCCAAAAAGGGTCCTAAAACAGACCCTTGTAAAAATAGTACTATGCATAATGACGAGGACGCTTTTTGCAAGAAATAACAAGTGCACACAAAAGTATATAAAAGGATGGATAGAACCCAAAGGGTTAACATGTCCTTACAAATATAATCAAGGAGCACCAAAGAGACCATCACTACTGGTCTAAATAAAGTATCGACGAGTTATTAGAAAAAAGAGAGACCTATCAAACCCCTTTGAGTGGGCTCAAAAGGACCTCAAGCATAAAGAAAAAAGAGAGACCTATCGAACCTCTTTGAGGTGGGCTCAAGAGGACTGCAAGCATAGAGAAACAAAAACAAATGATCACATATATATAAAGAAAGTTGCGATAATGTTGTAGGATAAAGTCGGCATCAGCCACAGCAGGACTTAGAAAAGTTCTTGAAGAAAAAAAATCATGAGAAAGCTATCCAGTATCGTAAGGTTCGAATAAGCATACAACCAAATCGAAGTGAAAGATAAAAATTGTAGAAGCGAAATCTCAAGGCCTCCCGCCACGAGCATTCCACTCAGCCAACTTGGCAACAACATGGTCACCAAAGGAGGAGAAATCTAAGCTAGGATTCTGCCTCCACATTCCATAAAGGGTGCGCTCTACGGACTTATACTAAATCTCTATCAAATTAGCCTCCAGGAGAGTGACCCTCTCCCGCAACACCTCAGCCTTAACTTCCACGATTTTCTTCTTTTTTGACAATGAAGAGGCTTTCGCCAAGGCTTTCTCCAGCTTGGGGTTGACATCAACAAGCTGTCCCTCGAGCTCCTGAACTCTGACCGCTAGATGATCCCTTTCACCATTGGATGAAGATAGGCCCTGTGCCGAGTCTACAAAGTTTTGAGCCACCAGAGAAGGCTGCAAGGAAGAAAAAAGTGAAGAAAGAAGGAGCCCAAAACACAAAAAACACCAATGTAAAACGTATGAACTTACCCAAGTTGTTGAGAGCAGGAGGGTCTCCCCAAACTCCGCCATGGTAAAATTCTTGAGACCTCTCCACTCGGTCTCGGGAATACCCTTTAAGCATAGCTTTGCACGAAAGGGGCTGACGTGCGACCCACCCAGGAAGTCCCTTCCAAATCAAGAGCCCAGGTGAGCAGGGAGAGATGACACACTCATCGAGGGAGGAGGAGGCGCAAGAACATCAGACAAAGGGTACCCTGAATGGTGATGACTAGCGGGAGTGTAAGGAAGATTATCAAATTCATCGGAGAAGGGCAGAACGAAGCGCCCTTCCATGGTCTATGGACCGCAGGGAACGAGAAGTCGTGTCGCGGTCCGTAGGAGCAAAAGAAGGACACCTCTTGGAGGATGGAGATATCCGAGCTTGACATTTGGACTCTGGGGAAACTTCCCCAAGTACCCATTGAACATCACCCTCATCTGAGTGAGGTTCTGCCAGAGTTGTCTTCTTCTTTCGCTCGGAAATGTGCCATAGCTGGTCGGGCTCTAAAACCCTGGATAAACCATAGTGATTGAGGTTGGCCACAGTAAAAAGATGGGAAGCCATTTTCATTGCAGGGTCTGCGTCAAGGAAGACATCTACTGGCGCTGCCTCCAATTTTGGAATGTCGGGGAAACTAAAGCTCTCTAAACAATCAACTCAGTTATTAATATGAGCATAAGTTCCACAATAGCAAACTCAATATAAAAGGAAAGACTTGAAGTACTTACTTGGGGATGAGCGGAAATGTTTGCAGACGAAAAGGGGACCTTTCAGAAAGAAAAAGTCCTGCTTCCAGGAACCCGGGATAGAAACAGAACCCTATATCAAGGAGACCTGAGAGTTGGCTTTCTGTAAAAAGTAGAAGCCTTAAGATTTAGGAGTGGGCATGAGATTTTACATAAAATGCACCTCTTTGGTAGTGGGAGCGTGACTATTAAGCTTCATGAACGCCATATACAAGCAGCTTAAGGTCAACCAGCTGTTAGGTGCCACTTGAAGCGGAACAAGGTCGAAGTGATTCAGGACCATAACAAAGAACGAGTGTAAGGAAATGGTCCCACCCACCTTCAAAATGTGCTCGCTCATAGTGACATAGCCCTGGGGGGGATTATCAGCCCGACACTTGTTTGAGGGTACATACAGCTTGTACTCTTTACTAATTTGGTACTTCTCAGACAACTCTAACAACCAGTTTTCCAACACGTTGGAAGTGATGGTGGACGCCAATAAAGGACCGGAGTCTGGCTTCTCGGGAGTCACCTGTTGTCTCATTCTCTTTGACATGTCTTCAAAACCATAGGAAAAAGTTGAGGTCTAAACAGAGCACGTTACCCTCCATTTTCTTCTTCTTGCGTGAGTTTTCCACTGACACATTGAGTGTGGATGCATCAAACATGGGTAGATTAAGGATAAGGGTTAAGGGGAACCAAGGGTGACCTTGGGGCTACTATAGGGAGAAAACAGGGTAGGGGGTTCAAGAGGGAGGTTTCCCTCCATGAACTCCAGCTCCATTTGTAGGTAAAAAAGGCACACTCTAAGTCATGCAATGTTGTCATTAAGGTCACAGGAGAAAGGGACTCCATCACCTCTCAAGGCCGAATCTATCTCGCTCTCCACCACCCAAATTTTATGCCTAATCTCGGCCATGCATTCAAGGTGACATATGCAGGCCGTCCTCAAGATGTCATAGTTTTGGTAAGGTTTGTTTTCGGGGGACCCTGAGTCTGAGGGTAAGTCTACAAACTCGACCCCCGGAGGAACGCTAGACGACCCCTCACATGCCATAAAGTCGCCTCTTGTTGGTAATATGGGAGCAAGTGTATGTGGAAAGGGTACTACAAAACACAAAGGAATAAGCTCAAAACCTCTAGACATAATTGCTCAAAACAACCAACTATGGGGTACGAGGGAGGGTATATGTGCAAGCGGGTGCATATATGTGAATTAGCTCACGAGGAATTCCAGCCAAGACAACCCATCCTAAGTAACGCTAATTTAAACCCATTAAGCATAAGATATGGTGAAAGGGTACCTTGAGAGGGTAAAGTCGCGTGCCGTCACAACTGAAGAAATACCAAGGATCAAAAGTACTCGCCTACAAAAAGAAAGGAGAAAGTGTTTTAGTCTCCTAGCACATGTATAGACATTTACATATAATAAAAAAAGGAGGAAAGAAAGACAAAGTGCCCTTGTGAGGGATGGAACCACTTACCTCTTGGAGGATTTGAAAACACAAGTACCACCAAGCTAAAAAATGAAGGTGTAGTAATAGTGTTTAAGAAGAAGACCTATTTATAAGAAGCTCAAACTCATCCTAGCCGTTAGACCGAATGCTTGATCTATGGTAAAAAATGAAGCCAAACACCTACATTGGGAACCGCGAATCCAAATGATAGGCTCACATTCAATCTCAAGGGATCATGAGGATCCCCACCTCCAAAGTGTGTTTTTATATGCCACCAATGCAAAGAAACACACCAACACCACTTATGCTTTAAAGATACCATACCGAAAAGTCTACCAGAGCACCTAAAGGCTCTCCCATAGACTAGGGGACAAGTGTGGATATCTGAATTTTAGTTGCACAAGGCCCCACCTCGTGACCCTCAAAATAAAGGCTTGGAATGCAAATAGCCAAGACAGGCCTTGCACCCTGCCCCAAAGGCCTTGCAAGGTATGCGCTTCTCTTACAGAGCCTCACTTTGTGGACAAGTTTAGGTAGGATCACCCCTCAAAACTAACGACGCATCTCGCACTGAGAGTTCAAAGGGGGTGGATATGTCTTGCTAATAATGTCCCACCTCGCACCGAGGCCTCGCGAGGCACAGCCTCGCGCTCACATACCTTTGTCTCATGCAAGTGTCTCATGAGGCACGGCTTCGTGCCACAATCTTTCGTCTTGCGCCACAAGCGTGCGTCTCGCGCAAGGACCATGCAAGGCACAGCCTCATGCCACCAGCTTCCATCTCGCGCCACAACTAGGCGTCTCGTGCAAGCGCCTCACGAGGCATGGCCTCGTGCCACCAGCTTTCGTCTCACACCACAAGCAGGTGTCTCACGCAAGCACCTCGCGAGGCATGGCCTCACGCCCCATAGGTGCCTCATGAGGTTATCATGCCTTGGCTACTCAGGAGACGCCTCGCACACCTACTTTACCCATCTACCTAGACACAAGGACCTCGTCTAGCGAGGCTCATCTCGCCTATCTTTCGTGATATCGCTCAAGCATAGGGCCATATGCCGTTTGCCAAAGCATCCCTAGGCAAAGGGATGCCTCGCCATAGGACCATAAGCCTCGCTATGCGAGACACCGTGCCTTGTGCTCAAGGGTCCATACGAGACCCCACATCTTGCCGGGATGAAGACCGATGAAAGGCACCTTGCCTCGCCATATCTTCCATGGTGACCCATAAGTTCTACAACACATAAAAAAATGTAAGAAAGTCCAGTGAAAAGGTGTAACTTTGAATTAAGAAAAAGAACCATCAGGTACAAGGCATTCCCATGAATACATAATGAACGACCCTGAGGAGGACAGAGGCGCGACTCTGACATCCGTGCCTGGTTAGTAGTGGAAGTACGAGGAGTGGTGGTATGAACTGCATGTCTTTAAACACAAACAAGCATCGACACAAGGATCCTCTGCTCCACCACGACCTATGCCACTACCATGACAATGTACCCAAGTACCTTCTTGTCCCCTGGGACCACCTTATATCAGAGGCCATTAGATCCAAGTTATAAATAGACCTCCACCCCTCAAACAAAGGGGTTGGAAAATTCTTGTAATGCTAGGATATTCAAAGAGCAATATACATGTTTTCTTCCATTACTCTTCTGGAATTTTTCTCTATGTTTTCATAAATTTTCCTAAGTTCATAAGTTCCTCGTTAAGTCTTTGAATTCTCTGACCTTAATTCGTTGACGAGTTCTCACCGCCAACAGTTTGTATGTTAGGGGATTTTGGACTTTGTTGCCGACTGGGGAATTGGTAGTCTCTAGGAGATGGGTTATAGCATTGCCAGTAGAGATAAATAGTAGGGAGTTGTCTGTGGATTTGATTGAGTTAGCGATGGATGACTTTGATATGATCCTAGGCATGGATTGGTTATCAAAGTACGGGGCGACGATTGAATGCAAGCGTAGGATGGTGACCTTTGAACTGGAAGGGGAGGTGCCCTTTGTATCATTGGAGATAGTGAGTGGACCACGAGTACCTAGGATTTCAGCACTAAAGGCTAGAGACCTAATGAAAGAGGGTTGCATAGGATTCATAACAAACATTTTGGATATTTCTAAAGATGTTTCGGTTGGACCAAATGAGAACAGACTGGTATGTGAGTTTCCTAATTTGTTCCCTGCAGATTTGCCAGGGTTGCTGCCACACCAGGAGATCGAGTTCGTCATAGAGTTGGCATCAGGAGTGGATCCAGTATCTAGGACACCCTATAGAATGGCTCTGGCAGAGTTGAAGGAATGAAGATTTAGTTGCAGGAGTTGTTGGATTTTGGATTCATCAGAATGAGTTTTTCGCCGTGGGGTGCTCCAATGTTGTTCGTCAAGAAGAAGAATGGATCCTTAAGGATGTGTATTGACTACAAACAGTTGAACAAGTTGACCATTAAGAACAAGTACCCACTACCTAGGATCGACGACTTGTTTGACCAGCTACAGGGGAAGACAATGTTCTCTAAGATTGACCTTCGGTCAGGCTACAACCAGTTAAGGATTAAAGAGGAGCCTATACCAAAGACCACATTCCGCACGAGGTATGGACCATATGAATTCCTGGTTATGTCCTTTGGATTAACCAATGCCCCAGCAGCCTTTATGGACTTGATGAATAGGGTCTTCAAGGATTATCTGAACAAGTTTGTGATCATATTCATTAATGACATACTGGTGTACTCTCAGTCAGAGACAAAGCACGAGCAACATCTACGTCTGGTATTACAACAGTTGAGAGAGCATAAGTTATATGCTAAGTTCACAAGTGTGAGTTTTGGCTACCCTGAGTTACATTTCTGGGTCATATTGTCAGTAAGGAGGGGATTCTGGTCGATCACAGTAAGATTAAGGCAGTGAGAGATTGGCCTAGGTCGAGCAGTGTACCAGAGGTTAGGAGTTTCTTGGGGTTGGCAGGGTACTATCGGCGGTTCGTTGAGGTATTCTCCAGAATAGCAACACCATTGACCGAACTAACGTGTAAGAAGACTAAGTATGTATGGATAGACAAGTGTGAGAACAGTTTCAAGGAGTTGAAGTGGTGACTAATCACCACTCTAGTATTGAGTCTGCTATTAGACAATGAAAAGTTTGTAGTCTGCTTTGATGCTTCTAGATAGAGTTTGGGGTGTATATTGATGTAAGCCGGAAAGGTAATAACCTACGCATCAAGACAGTTGAAGGAGTATGAGCAGAGGTATCCCACACATGATCTGGAATTGGCAGGGGCGGTATTTTCACTAAAGTTTTGGAAACATTATTTATATGGCGACAAGTGTTAAATATACACTGACCATAAGAGTTTGAAGTACTTCTTTACTCAGAATGATCTGATTATGCGCCAGAGGTGTTGGCCGAAATTTGTAAAGGATTACGATTGTGATATTCCATACCATCCTCGGAAGGCCAATGTGGTGGCTAATGCACTGAGTCGAAAGGGTCCAGCACAGTTGTTCAGTTTGAGGCAAATATCAGATAAGTTAGCTGAGGAGATGACTAGAGAAGGTATTCAGTTGGTAGTTGGAAAGCTAGCCAACATCACTCTTTTGTCTATGCTCCTTGAAAGGATCAACGAGGCACATGGGGAGGATCCCCAGTTGAGAGAACACAACGAGTGCGTCTTAGCCGGAGCACCTAAAGACTTTCCTATTTCAAAGATGGGATTACTGAAGTACAAAGGCCGGATTTGCATTCTGATGGATTTCGTTATCTGGCGAGAGATTTTAGATGAGTCTCATACCATTCCTTATTCTTTACATCCAGGTACGACGAAGATCTACCAAGATTTGAGAACTTTGTATTGGTGGCTGGAAATGAAGAAGGATGCTTTGGATTATGTGGCCAAGTGTTTGGCTTGTCATCAAGTAAAGGCTAAACATCAGAGGCCAGCAGAGTTGTTGCAGCCTCTAGGAATTTCAGAATGGAAATGGGAGGATATTACCATGGACTTCATGGTTGAATTACCAAAGACAATGGGACAATATGATTCATTGTGGGTGATTGTGGATTGATACACCAAGTCAGCTCACTTTTTGCCAGTTAAGACAATTTATACTATGTAGCAATATGTTGAATTATATGTGAAGGAAATTGTGCGACTACATGGGGCTCCAAGGTTGATACTATCCAACAGGGACCCTACCTTCACCTCCAAGTTTTGGAAGAGCCTGCAGAAGGCTATGGGTACATAGTTGTGGTTTTGTACTGCGTATCATCCACATACGGATGGACAATCTACGTGCTGGATTTTGGGGGATCTTGGAGTAAGTATCGCCCTTTGATTGAGTTTTCCTACAATAATAGTTATCAAGCGACTATCGGAGTGGTTGCGTATGAGATATTATATAGGAGGAAGGGCAGATCACTCATCCATTGGGATGAGACGGGTGAGAGGACCAATAAGGTGATTGATAAGATTAGAGCTCAAATGCTTACCTCCCAGAGTTGGTAGAAGAGTTACTCTAACTTGAGACGTAGGAGCGTAGAGTTTCAGGTCAGGGAGCATGAGTTTCTTAGAGTTTCTCCCTTGAGAGGAGTGAAACGGTTTGGAGTAAGGGGCAAGTTCAGCCCTAGGTTTGTTTGCCCCTTTGAGATTATGGAACAGGTTGAAGAGGTAGCTTACAGATTGGTGATGCCTCCATCTCTATCAGGGGTTCATAATGTGTTTCACGTATCCATTCTCCAAATGTGTGCATCAGATTCTACGCACATGATGAGTTATGAAAACATGGAGATTAATAAGGATTTATCATACGAAGAGAAGCCAGATCAGATTCTTGACCAAAAGGATAAAGTCTTACGGAGCAAGACCATCACCTTAGTGAAAGTGCTGAGCAAAGTGGAAGAGGTGACTTGGAAACTTGAGACAGATATGCGGGATTGGTATCCTGAGTTATTCAATTAATTTCTAGGAAGAAATTTCTGTAAGGAGGGGATAGTTGTAGAGTGTTGGGAGGGCAATAATTGATATAATTAGGCTAATATGTGAACTAATTGATGCTGTAAATAGACATGCATGTGTAGGTTAATTAAATATGCATGAGGACTCCATCTGGTTATTAGGGGCGTAATTCTAATTTTAGCCAGTTGAGGGCATAAATGTGATATATGTGTATATTGTGATTGAAACCACGAGTGAGTGGTAATATATTTGTGATGCACGATCTGAGACGGTCCTAGGGAGCGGTTTAGCTAAATCGTTACAATAGGGTTGAATACCCCGCTCGGGAGGAGCCTAGGGGTGTATTTTGGGAACAGAGTTGGTCTTCAGGGTCTATCGGGTAACGGGTATAAATTTAGCAATTATTTGGACATGTTGGGATTAAATAGGGATTTATAGGAACACTCGAGGAATTTGACGGATGTGGCAATTGACGGGATTTCGCTTGGAGGCATTAAAAATTTGAGGATAGACATAGGGGCATTTTTGTCATTTAGGCATCTAGTGACTTTGAGTAAACACTGGAATGAGGAAAAGACAAATGCAAGAAAACAGAAAACAATCTCAGCTCTTACCCATTCTCTACGTCTCAGTTCTCTCTCCCTCTTTTGGTGCTTGAAGGATGAAGAAATTCTTGAGGATCTAAGCAAGGAATTGAAGTCTAGAGGCTTCCAGAACTTGAGGAATAAGCTCAATGGTGTGGATATCACAGAGGTAAGGAATTTCATCCTTAGTTTCTAGGTAATTCTGAAAGAACTACAGGGATTGCATGTGAATGATTTTAAGACTTGGTTTTGGGTGTTTGATGAATCTATGGAATTGTTTAGGGGATTATTAAGATTTATATGTTATGTGAATAAGGATTCTAGGCCTAATTCTGAGTTTAATTGGTCATTGGGGTGAGAATTAATGGTTTAGACTTGGGGAAAGATGCAGGAAAAGGGAGGATTTCTGGGGTTTTGGGATCCGAGCCGCGGCTCTGTTCTTCAGGTGCTGCGGCCCGTGTGTGGGAAAAGGCCTAGGGAGTCTTGAGATTGCCTAGGCGCCATGGCGCAAGGCTTAGTGCACCACAGCTTGTGTCCTCAACAAGGGAGGTCTTTACCCTCAATCTAGTTGTGGGTCATGGCCTTAAGGGCATGTCGCAGTCCTAAATGGAAAGAAAGGGGAAAAGGAGTTTTTTTAGCTCAAGAACTTGAATGTTAAGGCTCGGGAAGGATCCTACTACCCGGATTAGTAGAATTCAAGGTCCCGGAGACTAGATTAATATTATGAAGTTATTTATTTGTTTAAGGCTTGATGGATGATTATTATGAATGCGTTGTGACTAGGTTTTCAACGAGGCTCGAATTAGGGGACTATGCTCGGGATCACATTGGCTTATCCACTCAGGACACAGGTAAGAAAATTAATGTAACCGTAGAGCAGGGCACGACCCTATTGTTTGTATTTCAGGGCGTAGCCCTATTATTTATGCTTAATATATTTGTGATTATTATGCTATGATATTCATGTTTGTGAGTGAACGGCGAAGCCGGGAATGGCAAAGGCCGAGAACGGCAAGAGGTCAGGATCAGCGTTGAGCACGCTGAGTGCAGCCCATTAGGGCGAGACCCTCCCAGGGTGTTGTATCCACCCTCTTGACGAAGACTGTGAACCCAGGGCCTCGTAAAGCACCTGGGATGGCGTAGGCCTCTATGTGTTTAGCCCGTTGGCAGTTTTGTTGTATACTATGGATTGTTATGTATATGTTATATGTTTTGTGTTGAGTTTTCTTGCAGGGCTTCAACTCACGGGTGATCTATGGTGCAGGTAATGGCAAAGGGAAGGTTGACCAATAATGAGTACAGAGTGCGTGAAACGACGGGTACATGTTTAGCCTACGTGGCTACCACGGCCAGGTTTATTTTTGGGAAAATTTACTGTAATGGTTGTTTTGTCTTCTAGGTCAACCGTGTGTATATTTTGAGTTGTAATAAAATTTTCTAAACAGTATTTTTTGGATCCCAACTGTATAAATTTCTATAATTTCAATGAACATCAAAATTTTATAATTAATGTTGTTAAACGAGTTTTATTTTAGTTTAGTTATACTTTTAACCTAAAACCTTGATAAGCGAGCTTATGGCACATTTTTAACTCACATAATAACGACTCTAACGAAGTAGGGCACTACAGCCCAACCTTTGACAACACAATCTGGGGGAGACCAGTGTTGATGGGGTTTGAGGCCATAACATTAGTTCACCACTTGGACCTGAAGTCCCTTCGTCCTCGGGGATATGCACTGTAAGAGAGGATCAGCTCGCTACCCATGAAGGGAAAGTTGCAACCTGGGAAGCAAGCCATGGTGGTAATTGAAGAAAATGAGGAGATTCAGTCAATGTAAATTGCCGAAGATGTGGAAGAATCTTAGGAGACCTATAAGGAGGTCGCCCAACCGGATGAAATAGACCCAAGAATAGGTGAAGATCAATCTGAACTCCAAGCTCTATAGGTGCTCAAAGAAATAATTCTTGACCTAGAAACAACTTCGAGGGTGGTAAAGATTGGAAAAATCTAGGATTCTAACAAAAGAAGGAGTTTGTCTAGTTTTGTGGGAAAAATCTCGACGTCTTTGCCTGGTCACATGAAGATATGGTTGTTGGTATTAAATATGAAAATCAAATTTCGCAGCGGAATTTGTTCTTTTAAAAAAAATTATTAATATCATATACATATATAGATATATTAAATCAAACACAAATATATTAGAGATTACCTCTTGTAGCTTATCAAGAGTCCACGAATCTTTTTGTATAAATCAACGATCTTCCTATCCTTATTCTGAAAGCTCACACCTTGATCTTCCAGACCAATGTTCAAAAACACAAGGATGTGTGTGGGCATGTAGGATTCAAAAGGTTGATATAGAACTCACTAAATGTACTCAACACATGAGATCTAGTGAGGTTTGATAGAGAGAGAATGTTGTGAATAGATTTTCAGGTTTAGAAAAATCTATCGCTATCTTTTTTGAGAGAGTGTCACTGTCAAAACTTCTGAAAAACAACTTATTGAAAAGCATCGTTTCTTTTTCAGGTTTGTAAAGATAATTAACTAATTTAATTAATCTTTATTTTATTTAAAATAAAATTGATTAATTATAACCTATTTAATTATTTAATTTAAATCATATTTTAAAAGAATAATTAAATAAAAAAATTATTTGAAATTAAAAATTCAAATCCCAGGGATAGGAAATATCTCTGTGTGGCGCCACTCACAATACAATACAGTGAGTGGTGTGAGCCACATTAGGATTTTCTCTAATTTTCTCATTTGTTTGTTTAATTAATATTTAAGACAATATATGTGTCCCAAAATAAATATCAATTAATTCAAAATTAACTTTATCTTAAAATATCAGTTTTAAATAAATAAATATCTTATTATAAATAAGATAATTATTAATCTCTCTCTATATTAATCCAAACATGATTAATATTTTTTTTAACATATAGTATTTTAGAATAAATATTATATAGTTAAATAATTAATCAATTGCCCATAACTATTACATAATTATTTTCTTGCCCTAGAAAATTAATTTTTTTGAAATTAAGTCCTTCTCTCTACAAATATTTCTTTTGACATCCTTACCCTTGACAGTGTAGGACAGAGGTAATATGGAGACCATGGACTTATAATACTAAGCTCCAATAAACCAGATTATTAATTAAACTCTTGAATCTTATAATCTTATTTATTAATTCTATAATCACTCCACTATAAATATGGAGTTGTACTCTAAGTATTTATAGAATTATATTTAGAGAGTTTTCTCTTATAGTCCATTGATATAATCAATAAAAGTAGTTTTGTCATCCATTTATTAGTTTGTTAATTAGAGTTGGTCAATTTACTGTTTTATCCTTCTAATTACCTCTTGATCATTCAGTCTCATTAATTCACTAGCAAATAATAAATCTATAATCAAAATATAGATTTGAGCTCAATAACTATTCAATTCCAAAATTAATCCTTACGGAAACCAAAATTTGATCCGTTAGGAAAGTATGGATCCATTATTGTAAATAATTTTTTCAGTCCTTCATGATATTGAATCTCCAAAACAAAAGGCATTAGCCTCATTATACTAAGAAACATTAACGAGTGAATCAAAAGTTCCAATAAACACAAACAGGAGTTCATGAATACTCAGGATTTAGACTGATCTACAAATGGTCATCTATTATGATAAGAATTAAATCTTTATGTCAAACGGTACGTTTAAAAATATAATTAATTCTCATTGGTCCTGTCATATATAATCTTTATTATATACAACACCTTTACTAATAAGTCTATCCACATCAATAATCTGAATCTAGATCACCTGCATCCCGTATGCTTAGTAAACCTCACTAGTAACCATTCATTAAAGATTCCTTACTTTAATATGTTACTGACTATTTTATTCATTATATATGATCTTAATTCTATATACTAATACAAGATCATCTTCTCATGAATGAATAAGGAATTTTCTTGATATTATTATATAACTAATTCAAACAATAATTACAACATTCATATATAATAAAATTATACTTTTACTTAAATCAATAAAATATCTTTAAATTTTATTAGGGCATTAATCCTAACAATTTGCCACTTTCCCTCAAAGAAAGTGAGGCATTTTCCTTAATCCCATGTTGCATACATGACCCATATACGACTTTGCAGGAAGTTTCTTGGTAAACGGGTCTGTAAGGTTCAGTTCTTACACTATATTCATAACACTCACATAACTTCGGTGCACAATCTCTCTAAGCATATGATATTTTTTTCTATATGCTTTCCTCTCTTGTGGCTTCTAGGTTCTTTGGAATTAGCTACTGCTCCACTGTTGTCGCAGTACTGGATTAGTGGCTCCTTCATATACGGAATTACTTCTAGATCAATGTAGAACTTCCTAAGCCAAATTGCGTCCTTAGATGCTTCACAAGCTACTATATACTCAGCTTCCATGGTTAAATCTACAATGCTGGCTTTTTTCATACTTCTCCAGACTACAGCTCCTCCACCAAGAGTGAACACTGACCCAGACACTGACTTACAACTGTCTTTGTCTAATTGGAAATCAAAATCAGAGTATCCGGTAAGGTTTAACTCACCCCCTGAATATACAAGCATATAATCTCTCATTCTCCTATGATACTTGAGAATGTAATTTACTACAATCCAGTGTTCCAAATCAGGATTTTATTGATAACGACTCACAATCCCCACTTTATAGCATATAGTGGGCCTTGTATACAACATAGCATACATAAGACTCCCAACTGCTGAAGCTTAGGGATGCTTTCTCATGTCCTCTTCCTCCAGAGGTGTCTTTGGACATTGCTCTTTGGGAAGAGTAATTCAATGTTTGGTCAAAAACTGACCTTTCTATGAATTCCCCATAGAGAATATTTCAAGCACCTTATCTATATATTTAGCTTGAGAAAGTTCCAAGAGTTTGTTCTTTTTATCCCTTAGGATTTGGATTCCCAAAACATAGCTCGCCTCACCCAAATCCTTCATTTGAAACTTTTCGGCTACCCACTTCTTTATGTTTGACATTGTCTTTACATCATTGCCAATGAGGAGAATGTCATCCACGTAAAGAACTAGGAAAACCACAACTTTTCCTTTGATATATTTATATTCACATACTTTGTCGACATTCTGTTCGAAGCCATATGTTTTAATTGTTTCATCAAAGGAGACATTCCATGATCTAGATGCTTGCTTTAATCCATTAATGGATTTCAACAACTTACACACCTTTTGATCTTTCCCATTCTTGATGATTCCTTCTGGCTGTACCATATAGACAATTGCATCAAGATAGCCATTAAGAAAGGTTGTCTTGACGTCCATTTGTCATATCTCATAATCATATGTGGTAGCTATGGATAAGAGGATGTGAATGGATTTCAACATGGCCATAGGAGAATTTGTTTCTTCATAATCAACACCTTCTCTCTGAGTGTAACCTTTGGCTACTAGCCTTGGTTTAAAACTCTTCAGTTTCCCATCTACACCTCTTTTCTTATTGTCGATCCATTTACACCCATTAGGCCTGAAATCTTCAAGTGGGTCTACAAGTTCCCAGTCAGAATTGGAATACATAGATTCCATTTCTTGGTTCATGGCTTCTTGCCTTTTCTCTTTTTCATGATCATCCATAGCCTCTTTCAAGGTTAATGGATTGTCCTTGTCTATATCAGAAACAAGGACATGTGCCTCATGTTCGTAGCGAGCAGGTTGTCTCACAGTCCTCCCACTACAACATTTCACTGGGGCTTCCTTTTTAGGAATAGTGGTTTCCTTGGTTTGTCATTTATCATTTAATGATGATGACAAAGATGATGGAATCTTATCAGCTGTGAGTTCCTCCAAGACTACTTTTCTCTGAGGTTTATAGTTATTCATATAGTCGTGGTCAAGGAAGGTTGCATTTGTTGAAACAAATACCTTTTGGTCCTTGGGACTATAGAAGTAGTCGCTTCTTGTTTATGGAGCATAGCCCACGAAAATGCATACTTCAGACCTCGAATCAAGTTTCTCTAATTTAGGTCTAAGAACATGAGCATGACAACCCCAAATGCAAAAATGGTGCAAACTAGGTTTGTTTCCACTACACAGTTCCAGTGGCATTTTGCTTATGGTCTTAGATGGGACCACATTAAAAATGTAAGTCACCATTTTTAAAAGCATATCCCTAGAATGAGAGAGGAAGTGAAGAGTAGCTTAACATAGACCTGACCATGTCCAACAAGGTCATATTTCTTCTTTCTAAAACACCATTTTGTTGTGGCATTCCAGGTTGTGTGGGTTGGGATAGAATACCATGCTCTAGCATGAAATTTTTTAATTCTAAATCCAAATATTCACCATCTCAATCTGATCAAAGTGTCTTAAGAGTCTTACGTAATTGTTTCTCAGCCTCAACTTTGAATTCTTGAAACTTACCAAAGGTTTCAGATTTCCTAAGCATTAAAAAAGTATGACCCATATCTTGAGTAATCGTCAATAAAAGTGAAGAAGTAATGTAGAGTCCAAGAACTTTACTTAGCTAGTTAGATAGTAGTAGCAATAGTAATAGTTATAGTATTTTTATGACTGTGGATTTTGGTTCAGACCGGGATTTAGTTGGACACTCCTAGCAACACTTGTAGATTTTATAAGTTTAACTAATAGTTTAAGAATATTAATTATAACCTAAGGTTTAATTAATATGTCTGATTATGAAGGTGATATTTATTATAATATAAGGTTTAGATAAACACAATAAGGAAATGACACTTGTCAATAGTATGTTTGATGAATAATTAAGTATTTTGAGGAATAAATTTAATAAGAGTAATATTTGAATATCCTAGGGTCTGCCAGTAGTTTTGAAATCGTTAGAGGACTTAGTCAAGGCTGTTTACTCAATTCAAGTTAGGCTGAAAAAGTGCAATTACGTGTATAATATTTCAGCGTATGCCGATATATCGCAACACTAAGGGGCGATATATCGCCATACGAGGATACGAAAAACACATAACTTTGCACGGTCACCTCGATGAGCCTCGGGCATATTAGCCCAGGTGATATATCGCCTACTAGGGGCGATATATCGACTCACGTGCATGATTTTTTAATGCTTTTGAAACCGAGCTTAATTTATTCTTTAACCTCTTGATAAGTCCAACATCTTTCTGACCGAGTCTTCAGCCTCTGCTGAACGATTATTCAAATATTTTTCAATTAAAAAGCAATTATTTTATTCAAGTTAAATGAAGATCGTTTCATTCTTGAACTCTATAAATAGGACCTAGTACCTAGCCATTTATTCATTCATCAAGCTAAGTTCAGAGTCTGCAAGCTGCTAGGTTATTTTAGAGTGATAAACACTTGGGTTGGGGTTATAAGCTTTATCCTTATAAGCTTAATAAACACTCGGGAAGTAAGGTTCATAGTATATTTCGGTTTGAGGTGCAGCTCGGTTATAGAAGCATTCGAGGTATTCCTTTTTCTAGTTCCTTTCTGAGTTATTCTTATAGTTTTTCTACTCATATTCTTTATTTTGGTTAGGCAATCTAAGATCTTGAACGTAAGATTGTTCTTGGTAAGTATCTTTTCGATGGTATAGTTCGTTCATTTCATCTCTTTTCGATAGTATACTCACCTTTCTATTATGGTTTTTAGGAGTGTTCCAAAGTCTCGATACTGTTCTCATATCCCGGTATATTGATAAAGAAAATAGGATAGTATTTTATATGTTATATGTTATCTTATGATTTATGAAATGTTATAGTATGTATGTTGGTAGACTTGGGAATATGACTTGTATAGCTAACAAGCCCCAATAAATTTATGGGCATATGACTTGCTTAGCTAGCAAGCCCCACAAATCTAATGGGCATATGACTTGATTAGTTAACAAGCCCCAAGTAGTATAATGGCCATTAAAGTATATATGACATATGTTTATGATACGCTTATGGTATATGTTATGACATGCTTTTAGCATATGATTTGAATTTTATAAATATGATTTATGTTGTTAGATTTTCCTTGTTAGGCATTAGGCTCATTCCTTTATGTTTATATGTGCAGGAAATTAGCTATGGTGGCGGGAACAGTTCTTGGCAGCTTGGGGATGTTTATTCAGGCTGGATTGAATCGATGGACTGAGCGCTCGATTAGAGGATGAAGTCTTTAAGTCTTTAAAACATATTTTTCTATTTATTTTTCCACACTTAGTTTTGTAATTGATTTATTTAGATCATGTTATGTTTTTATTTTTAAAACAATGAGATCCCATATCCTAAACGCATTTTTATGTATTCAAGCTTTTTTTTTCTTTATCTAATAAAGTTATGATGTTTCCATATGTACGATTTCTTATGATTAAGTATAGTAGTTATTAATGGTCCAAAGTCTAGAATAATTGGGTCGTTACAAGTCTCTGCACCAAAAACTACTTTCCACAGCACATGATTATAAGTTTTTTGAAAATATACTATAATTAATACTATGTAAAATGCGGTAAAGTAATACAGCTAAAAGAAAAAGGGGCAAATGAAAAAAAATGAAATTTCATAATAATAAAAAAAAGACAGAAAGCGGGAAATGAGAAAATAAGCAGAAATTTTTAATATTTCACTAACTCTCTATTCCCCAATTTATATTTCTATCATTTACCACACAAAGACAACCCTAATCATTCTCTCTTCTGTCTTTTCCCCATGGATGGCTTGTTCTATCCTCTATATCGTTTCCCACTGATGGCACACAGAGAGTCATAGCCATTCTGCTTTTCTTTCAGTAAATTCATTTTGCTCCAATGCCTCCTCTTAGCCATCTCTAGGGCTACCATAAAGGTTTATTTCTTCATAATGGAGAGGGGTTAGTCCTCTTCAAAATCTTTGTTCCAGAAGTTTCTTCATCGCCAGCAAAGATTTTAAGGTCACTATATCATCTTCCTCTTCTCTAATTTTTATGTCTATTATTATTATTATTATTATTATTATTATTATTATTATTATTATTATTATTTGTGGCTTCCAAATGGCAATTTCCACGATTATCCTTGAGGTTTGTAAATCTGGGATTGCAAACTAGAAATTGGACATTAATGGCCTTCTGTTTAATATATAAAAAAATCATTTTGGGTCCTTTGAAGGACTAAATGGTATTAGAATTTTTTTGTCCTCTTTGGACTCTTTTTTTGTGCAGATCGCTACCAGGTATCCATTTGTTCCTGTACTTTCTTTTAAATCTATTATGTATATATATACATATATAAGCAACAATTAAAATTAGCCAGTGTTCTATGTATATGTCTGTCTTTATGATGGAATATCTTAAGTGCTTAGAATGATAAGTGTTGAATAGCTTTACGTTATTCTGCTGGTAATTATATGGGGTCTAGAGCCTAGACCACTTGCATCCATAAAAAAAATTAATAAAAATATTGTTGAGTCAATATATCAATGATGAAATTTTGTTTTTAATGTAATAATGATTTCTATTTCTAGGGTGGTGATTTATGACTTGTTTGGATATTCAGATGTATGTAAAGAATCAATATTATGCAACTAAATGGGTGCTCAAGATATGCATTTTCGAGAAAATGAGGTTTGTTTTCTAAATACCTAATTTCTCTCTTAGAGAATTATTTTGCTATAGGACCTAATTGTTTTGGGCATATAAAATAATATGAATAATGCTCTTTTCCCCTAGTATATAAAGGTATATATGTATAAATATATATTTATATTTATATATAAAAGAAAGTTTAATTGAGTTTAACTATATCAATGAGAATTTTGTTGCTGTCGATAGGAATTTTTGAAAAAATGTGGCTTGCAAATTATAGCAATTATGGAGACCTTAGACGGTTCACAACTTGGAAACAAAGGGACCAAATTATTGACTTTTAATTTCCATATGAGATTTTTGGGGCTATGCAACAAAAGTGAGTACTGTTCTGTTATGCCTTCATTCAATTTCTAGATGCGTAAATACAAACTTAATCCAATATGTTGAAGAAGTAATTTATTTGGGTTCTTACTATAAAATTTGACTGTGAGATTGGATTTTTAACTGAGTATTGCTCATTTTAGATTGAAACTTTCTGAAATTAAAGATTAAGTTTTATGTAACAATGCTCATGGTTTAGGAAAATAAAAAAAAAATGCACTCCATATGTTTGGTAAAATGCCTTAGAAACATAATATAGTGTATAGATGTTTTATATAGACTATTCCATAGAGAATATAATATAGCTATGAATGATCATAGATAAATCAATATAGTCATAGCTTAACATTTTGTTGGTAATATTAATGTTACACTTTAATTCAAAAGTTCAATAAAAACCTTTATTGGCATATTTTACAAAATTAATTTAAGAAGATTTTTTGAAATTGGTAGTTTCCTGTTTTGTTGAGAAATGTTTTCTAAATCAGATTATTTTATATATGTTAATAGAATAAGTATATAATTTCCTATAAAAGATTATCTTGTCTTAACTTTTGTATATATAGAAATTATTAATATTTATTTTTTGATCTGATTTCTTTGTCCAGAAACTGTGTACAGCTTGTAGAGATAATGTATATATTGTTTCCTTATTTATTTAAGGAAACTGGGTTTAAAAACTGTCCAAGTTCAATGAGTCTGTTTGAACAGATTCTGACTTTTTTATTTGGGAATATTTTCCATTTATTGCCTTATTGGTTTCTGATTTATTTTCCATGACCTAAAGGGATTTTAAATGGTATATAATCATCCTTAGGTCGTTGGTTTTTTATTATCTCTCTTGGGTATTATTTTCCAAATATTTTCAAGTTTTAGAGAGACTGTTTTTTTATGTGAAGAACTTGAGTCCAGCAAGTTCTTAGTGGTTTATTACAGTGTACTTTTGTATTGTTTTCTTTGTGTTAATAGTGCAGGTTGAACACACTTGGACATTGTTCATCAAGCTTTGGGAGAAGTCTTGTTCGTGAGTCACTTTTCGGGAGGAAAAGTGAAAGTGTTATGATTTGAAGGGAGTTCAAGATCTTAGCACTTCAAAAATTTGATTAGGAGTTTAGATTACAATAGTTGTGACAAATTCAAGAGGAAGTCTTTATTTGTATAAGTCAATTTGTTTTTGTAATCGTTTAGATATTCTTCTAATAAATTTCATTCTCTGTGTGTGGTCCCGTAGACTAGTAGCAATCTGCAAAGATTGTTGGTACCACGTATAATTTCGTGTGTTTTTTACCTTATGTTTGTTTTTATCTTCTCGTGATAAACTGTTTAAACATATCTGGTTTCTGTTCAAACAGTCTCTGTGCCTGTTTAAACATTTCTGTAACAGTTCAGTAATTAATTATTTAAATTGAATAATTAAGTTGGTAATTATAAAAAACGAAATTTCAATTGGTATCCATGCGCTTCACTAAACTCTTAGTGAGATCTTGTGGTTATTTTCTGTTTGATTTGTGTTGTGTGAAATGTCTTTCTTTGCAGAAGGTAGTTCGGTGTCTCGACCTCCATTACTTAATGACTCAAACTATCCATATTGGAAAGTTAGGATGAGAGCTTTCATAAAAGCTCAAGATGAGAAAGCATGGAGAGAAATTTTGTCTGGATGGTCACCTCCTACTGAAAAAGGTGAAGATGGAAGGACAATTGTAAAATCTGAACTTATTTGGGATACAGATGAAGGAAAATTATCCAGTTATAATAATAAAACTCTTCACACCATATTTAACGGTGTTGGAGAAAGTTTTATAAAACTTGTTTCCACATGTGTCTCGGCTAAAGATGTTTGGACAATTCTTCAAACTCAGTTTGAAGGAACTGTAGATGTCAAAAGGTCTAGATTTATTATGTTACAAAATAGGTTTGATGACCTTAGGATGTTTGACTCTGAAACACTATCTGAATTTTATGAGAGATTATCTCATATTTCTAATGAGTATTTTGCACTTGGTGAGAAACTTGATGATTTTATTCTTGTTAGAAAAATCGTTCGAGTTCTTTCTGACAGGTTCAATGTTAAGCTCACCGTTATGGAAGAGGCAAAAAACTTCAGTACTATGAAGGTAGAAGAATTGATGGGATCACTTCGTACCTTTGAGTTAAATCAAAAGATTCGTCAAAAAGACAAGCCAAGTACTTCCAAAGAGAAAGAGAAAACCATAGCTTTCAAAAGCACTGAAAAAGAAGTGTCAGATGATGAAGATGGTGATAATGAAATGGCAATGCTTGCAAAGAATTTTCGAAAATATATAAATAAGATAGGAAATAAGAAGTTCAATGACAAGATGTCGAAAGGTAATCCTTCTTCTCTTAAACCTTTTCAAACTAATAAAAAATGTATTCAGTCCAAGGAATGTGAGGAATTTGGTCACATCTAGTCTGAATGTGCAAACACCTTGAAAAAGAACAAAAAAATGTATGTTTGCTACTTGAAGTGATAATGACTCTGAAAGTAGTAAAGATGGGGAAGGTAATGTCGCTCTCACTTCTATTTTGCCTGTTTCTAAACCTGAAAATGAGAAAATTGTTTGCTTGAATAATGTTTCAAAAGATGAAGAAAATACTGATAGTGATGAATCTGAATTAAATGATCAGTCTTTGAGTGAATCTTACAAAAAGATGCATCGTTCATGAGTGAAAGTGTATTATGAGAATCGGTCATTGATAAGCAAAAATAAAGATTTATCCTTTGAAATTAAACAACTTATTGACTTAAATGAAAATTTTGAAATTAATAAGTTGTCTAAAGATTTGGATACTCTTGAGAAAAATGTTAGAATGTTTAACCCCGGTTCTACTGTTTTTGAGAAAATACAGAATGCAGGTCAAAGAAGTCATGTGGGACTTGGTGCTTTAAGTTCTCAAAAATCAAATAAAAATGTCTTTATCTCAGCTGGGATGCTATCGTCTGATGTTCCTGTGTCATCTTCACTGAAATCAGTTGCATCTAGTTCTCAGATTGTTCCAACAGAATGGACACAGTCAGCAGAAAAATCCAATAAAAAATTTGAAAAATTCATTCCAATCTGTCATTTTTGTGGTAGGAAGGGTCATATTCGCCCTAAGTGTTTTACTCTTATGAATTTTGCCAAAAATGAATATTTTGATCAATTCAATTATTTTGATAATTCCAAAAGAGTAAAAAAGGAAAATGTTCAATCAAAGAAAATATGGATAAAAAAGAATAATTGTTTTGCTGGTTTTACTAGTGAATATGATAGATCTGCTTCTTCATATTTTTGGTATTTTGACAGTGGTTGTTCAAGACATATGACAGGTGACATGTCTATTCTTACAGACATAAAACCTATGCATTATGGATCTGTTACTATTGGCAATGGAATTGAGGGTAATGTTCTTGGAATGAGTACTCTTAACTTTGAAGGGTTGCCTGGAATCAAAAGAGTGTTACTTGTGGAAGGACTTAAAGCTAATCTACTAAGCATAAGTCAAATTTGTGATTAAGGTTATACTGTTAACTTTGATAAAGATAATTGTTTTGTTGTAAACAAGAATGGTGAGAATGTTCTTGAAGGTTTTAGATCTAATGACAATTGTTACACTCTTCTGACGTCTATTATGTGTCAATCTGTTGTGAGTAATAACACTGATGTGTGACATGCTAAACTTGGTCACATAAATTTCAAAACTTTGAAAAAATTGTCACATGCAGGGATTGTTCGTGGTTTACCTAAGCTAGGTAAAGAATCTGATAGTAAGTGCAAGAGTTGTCAACTTTGTAAGCAATTAAAAATTACACATAAAAGTGTTTCTGACGTAAACACTTCGAAAGTTTTAGAATTGCTTCACATGGATCTTATGGGTCCAATTCAAATTGAGAGTTTAAATGGGAAAAGGTATATTTTTGTTTGTGTGGATGATTTTTCTAGATATACTTAGGTGGATTTCTTGAAAGAAAAATCTGATACTTTTGATGCCTTTAAAACTCTTTGCTTGAAATTAAAAGTTGAAAAAGATTGCAACATTGGAAAAATTGTTCATATAAGAAGTGATCATGGTAAATGGTTTGAGAATTCTGTCTATGATGATTTTTTTAAGACTGCAGGTATTTCTCATGAGTTTTCAGCTCCCAAAACTCCTCAACAGAATGGAGTTGTAGAAAGGAAAAACCGCACTCTTCAAGAAATTGCTAGAGTGATCCTAAATAGCAAAAAATTGACCAAGCGGTTATGGGCAGAAGCAATTAACACTGCTTGCTATATCATAAATCGTATTTTTCTCCGTCCAGGTACATCTAAAACATCTTATGAAATTTGGAAAGGACGGAAACCAAGTGTGGCTTACTTTCATGTTTTTGGATGTATTTGTTACATTTTGAGAGATAGAGAAAATCTTCGTAAATTTGATGCTAAGAGTGATGAAGGTGTTTTTATTGGATACTCCACTAACAGTAGGGCTTATCGTGTGTATAACATGAGAACCCAAACTGTAATGGAGTCGGCTAACGTTGTTATTGATGATGCCAGGGATTTTTCTGAGTTTTCTATTGAGGAAGAAATTGATAGGTTTATTGATGAACCTACTGAAAAACACGAAGAAGCTTGTGTCAGTAATACTACTGCTGCAACGTCTAGTCCATCTGTTCCAACAGATCGCGAATCCGATGAAACTAGTTCTGGACAGACAGAAAAGAAATTTCCAGATATCATTTCGGATGAAGTCCAAAAGGAGCCATCAACCAGAGTTAAATTAAACCATCCAGGAGATTTAATACTTGGAAATCCAAAAGACAGTATAGAAAGTTTAGTAATGTTGTTCAATTTGTTTGTTTCTTATCTTTAATTGAGCCTAAAAATGTAAAAGAAGCTTTAACTGATGAAAATTGGATTAAAGCTATGCATGAGGAATTGGACCAATTTTTTAGAAACAAAGTTTGGATCCTTGTGCCAAGACCGTTGCATACCAATATTATTGGCACAAAATGGATTTTCAAGAATAAATATGATGAATTTGGTACAATTGTGTGAAATAAAGCAAGATTAGTGGCACAAGGGTACACACAAGTGGAAGGAATAGACTTTGAAGAAACATTTGCACCTGTTGCAAGACTTGAATCAATTAGATTATTATTGTCTATTGCTTGCTTGATTAGTTTCAGGTTGTTCCAAATGGATGTCAAATCCGCATTTCTCAATGGGATCTTGAATGAAGAGGTATATGTTGAACAACCTAAAGGGTTTGAAGATCCCCATGCACCTAATTATGTTTACAAATTGGAGAAAGCTTTTTATGGTTTGAAGCAAGCCCCTCGGGCTTGGTATGAGAGACTCACTTAATTTCTTGTTTCTCATGGATACAAAAGGGGTGGAGAAGATAAAATTTTATTTATCAAAAATATTAAATCTAACATAATTATTGCTCAGATTTATATTGATGATATTGTGTTTGGTTCTACTTCTGACAATGAGGTGCAGGTATTTGTGAAACAAATGAAAGAGGAATTTGAAATGAGCATGGTGGGAGAATTGACCTATTTCTTAGGTTTGCAAGTCAAGCAGTTAGATGAAGGCACATTTGTTTCTCAAAGCAAATATGCTAAGAACTTGGTGAAAATGTTTGGACTTGAAAGTTCAAAGATTGCCAAAACACCAATGGGAACAACTGTGAAGCTATCCAAAGATGGAATTGGTGTCAAAGTTGATCCTACACTGTAGAGGAGCATGATTGGTAGTCTTCTTTATCTCACTGCTAGTCGACCTGATTTGAGTTATAGTGTTGGTGTGTGTGCCAGGTACCAAGGAAATCCCATGGAGTCTCATGTTGCAGCTATCAAAAGAATCATTCGATATGTTCATGGGACTGTTGATTATGGTATTTGGTATTCAAAAGAAACTAACCCTAATCTAGTGTGCTTTAGTGATGCTGATTGGGCAGGTAACACTGATGATAGAAAAAACACTAGTGGAGGATGTTTTTTCTTGGGAAATAATCTAGTCTCTTGGCACAGCAAGAAACAGAATTCTATTTCTCTCTCAACAGCTGAGGCCGAATACATTGCAGCAGGAAGTTGTTGTGCACAACTTTTGTTGATGAAGCAAATGATGATGGATTATGGGTTCGATCTTGACATTTTAACTATTTTTTGTGATAATACAAGTGCAATTAATATTTCAAAAAATCCTGTGCAACATTCTCATACTAAACATATTGATATTCGTCATCATTTCATAAGAGAATTAGTTGAAAATAAAGTTCTTGTCTTGGAATATATTGAAACACATAAACAGATTGTTGATATTTTCACTAAAGCTCTTGATTCGGTTCGCTTTGATTTTCTCCAAAAATCTTTGGGGGTTTGTTCTCTTTAAATTTTCTTGTTATTGTGTGTCACTCTTGATCAAATGTGTGTTATTTAAGTTTAAGAAAATTGTCAATTAATTTGAAAAAAAATTGTGTGTCAAGCTAGATAATCTGACTTGTGTTGATGAGCCTTTGGTTGTATATTCTTGAGAGAAAATTAATCAATTCCTCCTAGGCATATTCGAGTAAATCAATCAATGTTTAATGTTTGAGCTTTCTTTTGTGTAGCATTGTTTAAACCTCCTATGAAAGAATAGAGCTACCTCATTAGTGTGTGTGAAATTCGTCTTTTGAGGAAGTTGGAACTTTGTAATTCAGAGTTATGAAGAGGATACGCTACCATAGAAAAGGGCTACCACTGGTGTAGTGTGACAGCGTCTTCATGGGTTATAATTATTTACAATTTCGAAAAAGACTTATTTGTCATTGGGCAATGTTCCCTTGCATACACTGTCACACACTTATGCTTGAAACTATGCAAGAAAAATAGTACACAATTTATAATAAAAAATGTGTGTGTAAGACTCATACATGTTGATTGATTCACTTAAGAATATGTGCTTGTGATTGAATTGTGCTTTATTTCTCTCGAATACTTTGTCTAATTTTTCATTTTCACAAGTGTTATTA
Organism: Humulus lupulus; assembly: GCF_963169125.1. NCBI lineage: Eukaryota > Viridiplantae > Streptophyta > Magnoliopsida > Rosales > Cannabaceae > Humulus > Humulus lupulus. The sequence continues at coordinate 76,684,971 of NC_084798.1, read as the reverse complement.
TCTTTGTTATACACTAACACTTATTTTCAATTGCTTGATTATATTTTTTTCAAGGATGACACTCATTGATCAAAGCACTTTTTTTTTTCTTTTTTTTTGGTTGGGTTTTATTTTTGTGCCTTGCTATATATAAAAAATATATATATTTTATTGACAAGGAAATTCATGGTGGACCGAATCTTTGTGGTAATTATGTGAAATTGTGCATTTATTTTGTGTGATTTAATATATTCTTTATTTCCAAGGATTTTATTTTGTCCTCTTTCTCAATTTGGAATACCATGATTTGTATCTTTATTGTTTTGTACTTTGTTTAGAATTTAAAAAAAAAAAGAAAAAGGAAAAGGTCAATAGGAAGATCGTGTGGGGTTTTTTGTTTGGTTACCTTTTTAGTAATGGAATTCTCTATTTATTCTATTTCCTTTTATAAAATAAAATATAAAAAAAGGGGTAAGTTTCTTATCTTGATCGTGTGTCTTAAGGTTTGTTTCCTTTTATTTTTTAATAAATAAAACAAATTAAAAAAAAAGGGAAACCTCTTCTTGCCGTGGGTGTCCTAATTGGGAAAGTTTTGTCCTTAAAAAGCTTGTCACCACCCATTTTCTTCTCACCAACGATCCCTCTAAGCCACATCTTCTTCTTCTAATTTTTTTTCTCTCATTATTTTTGTAAGTGTTTGCTGTTTTTCAGAGAATGAACAATAGTGAAAACTCGTGGAGCTTCCTCTAAGAAGACCTTTGCTTCTCAATCTAGAAAGGTGCCCTCTCCACCGCGTCCTCCATCTGTGTCAACGGTGCCTCCATCTGTTCCAGCACCAGCCACATCTGTTGGGAAAACTTCCAAATCCAAGGCGCGTAAGAAGGTGTTCTCCCTCTCTACTAAACACCCCATGGTGTTTCCAGATATCACAGCTGACATTGTCGATGTTGCACCACCATCTGAAGTGGTGGTGCCCTCTCGAGCCAAGAACCTATCTCCTCTTCCGATTGAATCGTCTCTGACGGCTAGGGAAAATTTTTAAATCTGTTTCATCCTCTTCCAAAGCTGCTGCTGCTGGGTTACTCAAGCTGCCCATGAAGCCGTGCCAGTCTAAGAAAAATTATGTGGCTCCAAAAAGAAAATTGGGGTTGGACTTGTCTTCTTCCCCCTTGGCTGCTGCCAAGAAAATATTGAAGGCTTATCCCCCTTCTCCGTCTTCCTCCGAATCTGACCTTGAGGAAGGAAAATCTGAGTCTGAAGCAACCCATGATACCACCTTATCTGATGAAACTGTTCCTGACAATGCGGAATCAAAGGCTGAGTCTAATGAGCCAGAACAAGAAGACATTGTCCCCTCTGAACAAGAAGCCGAATCTGACACAGAGCCAGTTGGAACTCCTTTGTCATCCAAGGCTAAAGGAAAAAGACCTATTTCTGATTCTACACCATCTCCAAAACTTTCAGGTGTAAATTTCAAACCTTATTCTTGAACATTTTGTTATAATGACAATGCTCGTGATATAGTTCTCTATGCTCAAAGGAAATTTATCGTTGAGAGAAATTATGTCTTGAGTGATCATCGGCCTTATGGTGTGCTAACAATACTTCAAGATCGAAAATGGACAGGTTCTTTGGTTAAATATACTAGTTTTGTGGATAGAATAGTCAAGGAATTCTATGCCAATATTACTAATGAAATTATTGAACCTAAAATCGTGTTTGTAAAGTGTTTGTTAGGGGCCATTGGTTCTCTTTTTCTCCACAAGATATTGCCCATGCTTTGCATCTTCCACTTGATGTCGAGGATGATGATGATCTTGCCTCTCTTGACAAGGATGCGGTTATCACTGAATTAGTAGGGCAAAAAATGGTATGGCCATCTAATACAGTCATCTCGGTCACTAATCTCACCTACACTTATGCTGTTCTCCATAAGTTTGCCACAACAAATTGGAAACCAACTTCTCACACTGCAACTATCTCATTTGACATGGCCTCGTTTTTGTACAAAGTGGGGATCAGAATTGGTATAAACTTGGCTATGGTCATCAATGATCAAATCATTGGATTTCAAAAAGGTAATAGGAGAAACTTGAATCTTCCTTTTCTTCAAGTTATTTATAAAGTTTTGAGTATGCAGAAAAAAGATCTCCAACGTGATCAAGAAGACTTGGTGGCTCCCACTACTGCTGTTTCCTACAAGGCCTCTGCTACACCTACTGAAGCCACTGATGCTCCATCAATCAAGAAATTCAAGCCCCAATCTCTGAAGTTTTCCTCGGATGACATTCCTCATGCATCCTCCTCTGTTCCCACAGATTCCAGACTTGTTGCTACAGAACTAGCTGCTGTTCGAGCCTCTGTTGATTCTTTGGCTGCTCGAGTGATGTCGATTGAAGGACTGTAACGTTCTGTGTTGGATGTTGTTCAAACTCTATCCAAGGATCCAGTTGTTTAGTTTTCCTTATTTTTATGTCTCTTGTCCTAAGAACATTGATACTTTCTTTTGTTTTTGTTTTATGGTTCTTTGGTTTCTTTGAAAGACACAAAGGGGGAGAGTAGATACCTCCAAAACCTTACTTTGTTTGTTGTTTTGTTTACTCTCGACCTTCTTATTTTGAGGGGGAGTTAATTCTAGTTTCTTTATAAGTTTGTTATAAGTTAATGCATGTTTGCAGGGGGAGTTTTTTCTCTTCTTGTAACTAACATTTGTGTTGCAGGTTTTTGATATTAATTTTGTCTATCAAATTGCCAAAGGGGGAGATTGTGAAAACCTTTATTGGCATATTTGACAAAATTAACAAAATTAATTTAAGAAGATTTTTCGAAATGGGTAGTTTCCTGTTTTGTTAAGAAATGTTTTCTAAATCAGATTATTTTATATATATTAATAGAATAAATATATAATTTCCTATAAGAGATTATCTTGTCTTAACTTTTGTATATATGGAAATTATTGATATTTATTTCTTGATCTGATTTGTTTGTCCAGAAACCGTGTACAGCTTGCAAAGATAATGTATATATTGTTTCCTTATTTATTTAAGGAAACTGGGTTTAAAAACTGTCCAAGTTCAATGAATTTGTTTGAACGGATTGCCAATCAGTTTGAACGGATTGCCAATCTGTTTGAACAGATTCTGACTTTCCTGTTTGGGAAGATTTTCCATTTATTGGCTGATTGGTTTCTGATTTGTTTTCCACGACCTAAAGGGATTCTAAAGGGCATATAATCATCCTTAGGTCATTGGTTTTTTATTATCTCTCTTGGGTATTATTTTCCAAATATTTTCAAGTTTTAGAGAGACTGTTTTTTATGTGAAGAACTTGTGTCCAGCAAGTTCTTAGTGGTTTATTACAGTGTACTTTTGTATTGTTTTCTTTGTGTTAATAATGCAGGTTGAACACACTTGGACATTGTTCATCAAGCTTCAAGAGAAGTCTTGTTCGTGAGTCACTTTTCGGGAGGAAAAGTGCAAGTGTTATGATTTGAAGGGAGTTCAAGATCTTAGCACTTCAGAAATTTGACTAGGAGTTTAGATTACAACAGTTGCGACAAATTCAAGAGGGAGTCTTTATTTGTATAAGTCAATTTGGTTTTGTAATCGTTTAGATATTCTTCTAATAAATTTCATTCTCTATGCGTGGCCCCATGGACTAGTAGCAATCTGCAAAGATTGCTGATACCACGTATAATTTCATGTGTTTTTTACCTTATGTTCATTTTTATCTTCTGGTGATAAACTGTTTAAACATATCTGGTTTCTGTTCAAACAGTCTCTGTGTCTGTTTAAACATTTCTGTAACAGTTCATCAATTAATTATTTAAATTGAATAATTAAGTTGGTAATCATAAAAACGGAATTTCAAGTTCAAACTTTTTTTCTTTCTTTCTATTATATATACTTTATATAGTTTTCTTCATTATAGGCTTAATGTTTAATAAACTATCAAAAAATTGTTTTCTTCACTGTTGTTATATAATGATATATGTTTCTTTCTTTTCTATTAGATGTGTAATGTCTCAAATTTCCTAATAAGGTTTAGGGCCTTGATTAGGGGGCCAGGATGGAAAATTATGGAATAATGTGACTATATGATATTTATGTGTATTATTATTTGATTATGTGAGTAATATTATAATATGACTTGATATGCATGTTTAGGTGTATTAAATTTCCTAATAAGGCTTAGGGCTTTGATTCGGGGAACAAGATGGCAAATTATGGAATTATGTGACTATATGATATTTATGTGTATTATTATGTGATTATGTGAGTAATATTATAATATGACTTGATATTCATGTTTAGGTGTATTAAATATGCATGTGGGCCCATGTCTGTTTAATTGGGAAATTTTCATAATTTGGCCTGTTATGGGTATATTTGGCATTTATGTGGTATGTGTGTGGTACTACATTACTATGTGAATATGTTTGGGTTACTCGGCACAAGATGATCATAGGGAGCAAGCTAGTGGGAAAGTCACAACAGGACCCATACTTGACTCAGAGTAAGTCAATGGGTATATTGGGTATTTAGCATATTATCGGGATAATGGATAATGGGAATGATTATTTGAGGATATATTGGGAGTTAGTGAGATCAAGAGGGTATTTTGGGAATTTTGATTATTTGACCTCGGGGGCGTTTTTGGGACCTCGAGCATTATTTGTTTGAGGTTACTTAAACTCGAAGTAACCTGTCAGAAATATAAAAGAATGTTCAGAACGTTCTCTCTCTCTCTCTCTCGTTTTCTTTTTGACACCGTTGGCATTTTCGAAGGAAACTCGAGTTTTAGGACTCGAATTCAGGCAAGGATCAAGGCGTAGATATTCTAGGGAAGATTAGAAGCTTATTAGCTGGGGGATTTAGTTCGGAAATGACTCAATTAGAGGTAAACCGAGTTTTAAGTTTTATGTTTTCAAGTTTTTAAGCTTTGAATTGGATTTTATATCTTGATGAGTTTTTAGGTTGTTTGAAGCTTGGGATTTAATGGTTTTGGGAAATTAAGATGTTTGAGAACTTTTTTTTGGGGATTTGGATATGTTTGCATAGGATTTTGGAGGATTTTAAATGGGAGAAAGCATAGGAAATGGCTGAGTTCGAGGTTGGGTTACGACCTTGTTCTAGCAAATCGTGACTTGGGTGAACCCAGAACCAGGACGGCTCTGCCTGTGAGGCGCGCCGCGACTCTAGAGGGCCTAGTCACGGCCCGCACCCTGAAGCTCAGGCAGAGCGCTCTCTGTCAGGGAGGCACGCCGCGACCCTTAGGGCCAAGTCGCAACCCGCCTGTGTAGTTTTTCCCAGCTTTCGTTTTTATTCATTGGAACATAACTCTAATGGCTCGGAATCAATTCTACTACCCGGTTTGGTAGGATTCGAAGTCCCAGAGGCTAGAATTTGCTTCAGAATTATTTATTTACTCATTTTTATGGGATTTTATAATATGGTTGTGACTAGGTTGTAGCTAGGGGCTTGGAATCAGGATCATGCTTGAGGAACATATATTGGTAACCTGTGCTTGGTTCAAAGGTAAGAAAACCGCACCCAGAAAAAAATAGACAAAGGGGAATGAGAATAGATCACAAATTAAATATGTATTCAAAAGCATATTGTTATCTCAAGGAAAGAAAAAACATTTATCTAAGCCCAATGGAGATTGTTTTAAACCCTAGGGACATAGTTACAAAATGTAAAATAAATAAAAGAAATCATTGAGCTTCGTCGACTTGCTCGAAGGATGTCACTTCCTCGCCATCCCCTTCAGCAGCATTAGAAGCCTCGATGGTCTCAGACGGTTCCTGTGAGAATCGAATCTTGAATTTGGCAAGATAAGGTTCCCAAAACCCTGGCTCCAGGAAAGTGAAATTCCCATCCTGGTTGAAAGCCTAGCACCGGTAAAGCATCTCCTTTATTGAGTTCGACGACTCTGCAAGCTCCTTTTTGATGACCTCATTCTCAGCCTACAGCTTGTCCAGTCGACGGCTCACTTTCATGACCTGATTCTAAGGAATCCACTCACCTTCCTGGGAAGCAGTTTGGGCAGCCTTTGCAGACCACTCGCTCTCCCAGAAGGAAACCAGGGCAGCTTTGGCAGACCGCTCACTCTCTTGGGCGGCGATCAAGGTGGCTTGGAGCTCATCACTCCTAGATCGAACCTGAGCAATTCCACGGAGTTGATCTAGGATAGACTGCAAAAGGATATGGCAAGTCAAGACTAGTAAAAAAAATAGAGTAGAAAAGAAAAAAAGAAATGCTAGAAGAATGAAAGGGGCTCACAATGAGGTTCATGCCCATAGTAAACTCGAGAACATCTTTGATAGTACGCTCCTCCATGGATCTCAGATCCTTGACATTGGCTCTATACACATGGCCAACCATATGGCTTGCCATCTCGTATACAATCCCCCAAAAAGCTTCGGGCATCCTTCCCAACTCGAGTGGCTTTACCGGGATCTGAACTGAGGGAGCTTCGCCTTGGATCACTTGAGGAACTGAAGGAGGTACATGTCAAGGGAGAGGAGGAGGAGCTTCGAGAACTGTGATTGTTTTCACCAAAACTAGGGGCTGAGTCTGTTGTTGCTGTTCCCGAGTGGAGCTGACACCTTTGTCTTTGACTGGAGACTCGGTGAAAGTTCGCGTCTTGGAGGCATGTTTCTTTGGCAATCTAGGCCTCTTCACCACGGGCCCAGCTCCGGCCCTGCCAACCTTAAAGGCAACCCTTAAATCTGAGGCGTCTGGCAAGTCCATCTCTTCATCTGAAAAGGAACAAGAAGAAGATTTAGATACAGGGGATAGTTAGTCAAAGTAATGCAAAGATAAGAACAAGAGCAAGAACCCTACTCTCTGAGCTAGGGGAGGAATCCACTACAATCAGCTCAGGGTTATGAACCAGACTAGGTATAACCTCTAACTCCTGGACTACCGGAGGTGGGGGAGAGTCTAGAATTATTAAACCCTGGGTCCTAAGGGGTTCAGACTCTTTTTCCAAGCTAGACTCATCTACATACTGCCTAAAGCGGGCGGAGAATACACCCTAACGTAAGGAAGGCCATGTCCTATGATTTATCCCATATTCCTCAAAAATGGAGGACCTAAAGTGGAGGGTGTTGTCAAACACAATGCTGCATTATGGGTAGCTATGATCATACCATATCACCAGATGATCCACATACTAGAGGAGTGTTGTGTTCAAGTATGAGTTAGTAGGATATCGACTAACGAGCTGATCGGGGTTGAAGCGAATTAGCCTAAAACTGGCAGTAGCCCAATCTAGTTCTCTATATGGGTTACCTTAGCCGGAGGTGTCAGCTGCTGCCTCGGATGCAGCTCGCTATGGATCAAGACCCTGATTATCTCCAGGAGCTCACCTTTTGTGCACCAGTGGTACCACATCCTCTTCCTCCTCGGTGTCTTCAATGGCGGGCAAGACTTCTTGAGGATGAGGAAGCTTGGGGAGAACGGGAGGTGGACCTCGGGTCCTAGTAGCCAACATCTGGCCTTTGCGAATCAGGTTGCAGGCCACCATGGTAGCATCATTCACTACCTGTCGAAAGTCCTTCTCCTTTGAAGGAACACGGGAAAACGTCTCGTATTGACCTCCAAGGGTCTCAGACTACTCTGTCCTCTTGAATACAACTGCACAAGGAATGAAATCAGTTAGAAGGATTAAACTAAAAAAATGAAAATGATAAGAGAGTTTGCATACAGAATTCATAAAGTAAATAGACTTATGAGGGCAGTTGAAGTATCGGTGATCACAATTCTTGAACCGACTTGACATAAATAACTGGTCTTTATAGTTGTTTGGGTGGCTGGGGAGGTCAATAACGGAGGTCGAGTTGGGGAAGCGAGTGAGGTAGTGAAAGTCATCACCTCGCCCCTTCCGATCAGGACTAGCTTTGAGGCAGAAGAAGTACATAATATCTGCTGGGGTGGGGACTTCCCTCTCGTCCTTCGGAAACAGATATTTAAACCCCGAAAAAAGTCGATACGAGTTCGGGGGGAGCTGGAACGGAGCCAGTTTGACATAGTTCAAAAAATCTATGAAATATTGCTCTACTAGGAGGAAGGCACCTGCCTTCAGGTACTCATCACTCCAAGCCCCAAAGTCATCTTGCAGAGGGGCACAACTCTGCTCTAAGAAGTATTTTGTTCACTTTCCCTAGTGACGTTATTCGGAACACGATGTGCTCGGCCTTGAAAAGAGTGTTAGGGCCGACAACAAGTTCCATCTCCACCACTGGGCCGAAGTGAGGAGCTAGAGACTCGGACGCAATCTTCTTGTCTTTGTTCTTATTTTGAGTAGAAAAGCTTGCAACATTTTTCTTTGGTGGGGCCATGATCTGGCTCGCTTGACGACAAAGCGGCCTATTAGTGGCGACCTAAGAGAATTACTAGCTTTGGTGATAAAGGTACAATGACCCGAGGGTTTGAGTGATTTACTTTTGGCGATTCAAAATTTACACGAGCTAAGATATGTCCTAACGTCAACGCGTGGTTCCACGTGTAGTTCTAGGCCATGCGCTATGAATTCGGGAAATTCCCTAATACTTAGTGATTCATGTGTCAGACCCACTGCTTTTCTTTTGAAAGTTGTTTAATGCAAAACCGCTTGAGGAATCGTGACCCTTCAGCTACCCAAAGCCAAACCTAAAAACCTCTCTACATCCAAACAGGTATCCTAATATATTTATCAATGACATTTTTCTTGCAAAACCCATAAAATTTGTCCAATTTTTTAATACCTTATATCTAAACAAGTCTAGCATCGTTCTTTTAGCCTAAACCGAACCCTATTTAAACTCAGACATGGCCAGAAAATGGAACGATACTAAACAAAAAATGTTTTTCAAAATGTTTTCCCAAGTAAAAACTCATTGGAAAATAAAGAAGTGAAAGATTGAAGTCAGACGACAAAATACTTACAATTTATACGTTTGTTCGATGAGAATGATTGATGTGTCAATAGGTAGGAGCTTGAGAGCTTCTGGGAAATTGAAGGGCAATGAAGGTTTATGGGAAAGGTTTGAGAGAAAAAAAGGGAATTATGTTTCTAAAAGGAAAGTTTTTGAATGGAAAGATGGTAAGGTTCAGGTCTGATCCCCCTATTTATACGTAAAATTTGGGAATTAATTCGAGCCATTCAATTAGGTCAGCTTGAGATCCAAAGGCCAAGATCCAATGACCTATGCAGCGAGACAAAGTTGATAGGACAGTTGTCATATTCCTCGAAACCCGAACAGACGCCAATTACAGACGACCACGTGTTCAACACTCGAGTAGTAGACGCCAATTACAAATGGCCTAAAAGCCCCTACTGTGCGTGTTAGAAAGTGATGAGGTCAAGCACAAGTAGGACCTTGGGGGATAAATGTTGTACCTTATAAATTTGCAAGGGTTTAATCACTCTGCTAGGGGTACTGTTGGCAGATGAATATATGGAAAAATCGGACGAGTAGAACATCTAGCTAATAAAGATATGAGCAGCTCGAGTTAGGACTTGACAACACGAAATTCAGGTAATTGGTAGATGGCCTCTTAGGATGACAGTCTAGTTCGAGACATGTAGCGGCTGAATCCCCTTTAGGGTGCGTTGAATATGTTCAGCTCCTAGAAACCTGTTCATGATGCATACTAAAGGATCCCGAAAATCTCGGCGGCACTCTATACGCTCATTAATGACTAGGCTATATTGCACATTTATTATTTATTGTTAGAGATAACAGGAGTATATTCTGTTAGGCAATCATATCCCTATGTAAATGAGAATTATCTTTATTAAATGTATACCATATTTATTCACACGGTTACCCAAAACCTGTCCAGGAAATTCCACTATAAATACCATGGATAGTTGATAGGAAAAGGGAGTGTCTTTTTTGTAATACCGAAACTCTGCAGAAATTGTGAGAGAGCAATAATATTTTCTCGTGGACTAGGTGGATTTTAACCAGTGTTCCACGTAAAATTGTGTGCGTAAGAAAGGGTTCATACAAGTTCATTATGGTTTGCAAATAAGAACTAATACTCTTATTAGATTTCTAAATCTACTATTAGCGAAAAACTGCGTCAACAATTATTTATGCATAAAATCATACTTCTTAATGCATAAAATATAAAGAAATTATCATATTCTCACATAACAACCTAGCATGCTTCTAAATAAGTACATTACATCCTAATATCAATTTTAAGTCACATAAACAATGGCAAAACAGTAAGATACAATCAATTACAACTTATCATAATTAAATTAATTTTATAGTCCATTTATGTAATTAATTTCCAAAAATAATTTCAAGTTCAAACAGAAATTTCAAGTTCCAGATTACTGTAATATCAGTAAACAACATCACCAAAAATAAAAACAGTGACAAAAACATTATTCATGCAATTACCATATTTAATCATAGATTTACATGAAATAATTATAAAAATTACCAAAACTGTTTAAACACATGATATAAGCTTCCAGAATTGATTCTTATCAATAATTAACTCAGTTAAAATTATCCCTAACATTTTAGAGTAACCTAGGTATTTATTATAATTATCTTAAGAAATTACCCATTTAATTCAAGAAAAATACAAAAATGATTAAACACTCAATCTAATCATTCCATAACAATTCAATAACATTAAGAATCATTCAAAATTATTCCTAGATTTTTCTGTATAGTTTAGGTATTTTTTATATTTATTATCTAAAATAAATCATAATATATCAAAGAAATATCAAAAAATTCCCCAAAAAAAAACAAAAATACCAAGAAATAAACATTATAGAGATTGGAAAACAAAAAAAAAAAATTGACAAGATAACCTCTAGAAATAACCAAATCAGGCTTTGCCGGAGCTCCCTTCTTCTCAAGCGTCGGCGAGCCTAGGGCTTCGTTGTGGCTGTGTTTTGTCCCATTCTTTAGCTTGCAAAGTGATCCCCTCGTGTTCAGCACCTTAAAGCAATAAACCCCAGCCTAAGAACTTGCCCATAGCCCCTCAGATCGTTGCCTCCTTCTTCAACTCCGGTGTACCACCAACAATGGAACTCAAAATCAGTTTTCTTGCTCTGGAACGTTTCAGCCCGTTTCTTCACATTCAAAGTGATCCCTAGGGTCCTCTAAGCTTGTACACAAGCCTCTACGAACCAAGAAAACAATCAAAACCACCTCAAATCCGAAACTATCCAAGAACTTGTATTTTTCTTGGATAAAAATGGTTATTCTCGACTTGGTGCCTTACCCTTGCTTTTCTCACGTTCAACACACTTATTTTCACCCCTAGAATGATTCTAGAATGTTCAATACTACCCAGAATTTCTCAAGTGCAAGAACTAAAAAATTCTCTGTCTTTTCTCAGAAACGATAGTTTTTTTCTCTCTCTTTCTTTCTCTTCTATTCTCTCATTTTCCCTTTATTCCCATGAATTATATTATTCAAATAATCAAGGTAACATGATTTAAGAAGATAAGAAATTAAATTGAGTTTTTGAAGCTCCTAGATCCTCTTTTCAAGGAATTCTTTTATTTATTTTAAAAATAAATAAATAAACTAAGGTTCCACAACTGGTACCATCAATTAGATTTTGAAAATTGACCAATTCTATGAATTTTTAATCATGTTAGTTCAGAAAAATAGTCTCTAAAATGCCCCTTGAACCAATCCCAAAATCGAGGGCATTATGGTCTTCTCACAAATTCAATTAGGTATTATTATTTAATTCAATTAAATAATAACAATATTATGGCAAACCAAAAATTACACATCATATGATAAAATAATTCAATGCATATTATTATTACTATTATATCCATAATAATAATCAATTAAATAAATAACAACTTAACCCGAGCCGTTATTTATTCACTTGACATATACTTATGCCATGATTCAATAAAAATTCAAACATAAGAAACCATTAATTTTATTGCCATTGGAAATCATACGTATCCAATATTCCATCAAAGGAAATGAAAAAAATGATAAGGATTCACCCAGTGGCAAAAATTACGAAATTGCCCTTCCAGGAAAATAGATATTACATAAAATTTAAATATACAATAATATCAAAAAAGTAACTTTTAAATTTAGCCAAATAGTATTTTTAGCACATAAAAAAACATAAAATATAAAACAATACAGAAAAGACAACACACATATTACAATCAATATAAAGATAACTCACATAATATAATGTTTACGTATATGTATATAGTGTTAGAGAATATATTTTATTGCTCAATGGAAAAGTGGAAAAACCAAAAATACAACTCTATGTAAAGAATACAATGGACTAGATGATAGATAAATAGGTTTACAACTCAATGACCAACAATACAAGTAAATGTAGAGAAGAGAGAAAGAAGAGAATTATTAAAACTAAAAATCTAAAACAAGAGATACCAATAAATATGTAAATAAAAATAGAAGAAGAAGATTACAAACTCAATACAATAATAATACAAGAAGAACAACTGAATGAAAAATCAATGAAAAACACAAACTCACACTCAACCAAAGTGTAGAGTAGTGGGGATCACCAACTTGAACAAGGTTCAAAAACTTTGTCCAAAAGCTTATTTCCCCCTATTCTCTAAGCACTAAAGGATCTCTCAAAGAAATAGCTCTCTAGAATAATCAAGCCTTTTGGTGAATTTTTCAGCCAAATGCTTTGTGGATGAAAAATGGTGTGTCTTACAAGTGAGCATTAGGCTCTTATTTATAGAGTTTGAGATATCCTTTGGATTTCAAATTCCACCAACCTCCATGGCTGTTACCAATGTTTAATTGGATTAATATGGAACTAAAATTGAGATTTGAGAGTTCTTTGGGTTTTTAGAACCGTTCAACACATTTGGAAAAAACTGAAAATTTGGCCTGAAATGCACCTGTGGCCGCGGCCAAGGACATCAGTGGCCGCGGCCACTACTCTCTGTCCCCCAGGCCGCGGCCACCGTCATTCAATGGCCGCGGCCATAGCCCATTTTCAGCACTTGAAAATGTTCTGTTTTTCCAAATGGTTCCAAACCCTCCCAAATGATTTTGTAACTCCCAAAACACATTATTGAGGTTAAAATCATATCTCCAACAACCATATTTCATAATGGCTTTATGAAATCCAATCTCAAATATGTAACATATAATATACACATTATTGGGTAATATTTGGGAGTTACAAATTTGTAACTGATTTTGTAACTCCAAAATATGTCACATTTGGGCACACACATGTGTCTAATTTTGTGACTCTCAATAGTATGTTACAAGGTGTGACAAATCACATTTTGTCACATTATTTAATTTAACATTATATTATATGAAATAATATAACATATAGGCATGTATATAAATGTATAAAAATCTATGTAGAGAAAATTATACATATATATACAAGTAAATAGTATATTTATATGTATAATTATTTATTATTTTATTTATTTGTTCTCAATTTAATTAATTGTTGTTTAATTTACTTATTATAATTTACTTATTTTATTTTATTATTCTTTTATTATTGTCTTGTTTACTTGTTTAATTAGTTACTATCTTATTTACCATATTAGTTATCTCTTTATTTAGGTAATTAGTTGTGTGTTTATTTTATTTATTATTATATGTGTGTGCGTGAAAAACCTTGGTGTGTATGAAAGAGAAATGTGGTGAGATTATAGTGATTTGAATGGATTAATTCTTGAAAGATTGGATAAAATTGTCGACAATTAATGATTATTTCATGTTCACACTACATGTTGAATTTTCGAAATGTAAAAGGTAAATATATGCTGAATTTTCAAAAATTCAAAGGGAAGAACTTGACAATGTGAAAGACAACATTTGTTTCTTGATTGAGTGAAGTCAAGAGCTGCCTTAGAGAGCCATTTTCGAAAATCAAGCAATGCTTGTTGCTCTTGATTGATTTGGTAATATAAAAGGAAGGGTTGTCTCTTGAACCTAGCTTGAGAATTTTGAGATTCATGGGATTTGATGATGGAAAATCAGTCATGTGTAGAGTGAAAGATTGAGGCTTGGTTCATAGAGAATTAAGATGATTTAATGGTGATTGATTCTTGAAAATCATGCATGGTGAAAGTGTTTGAAGAGCATGGCTAGAATGAGGACTAGGTTTATGCAATTATGATTGAGACATGATCAAATCAGTGGTGATTGGAATCAATTAGCAATTATTTGGAGGATTAAATGAGTGGCCTTGGAGACTATAAATAGAGAGAGCTTAGCTCTCATTTTCACACAACACAAGAATAAGAGGAAGGAGAAGTAGGCGTGAGAAAGAAAGAGAAGGTGAGGCCGTGAAGGTGGAGGTCTAGCTTGAGGGCTCGTGATTTTTCGTGAAGAAAGAGATCAAAGGTTAAGGTAAGATCTCGATAGTTGGTTTGAGTTTAGTTACGAGTTTCTTCTATTCTTCTTGGTGGTCATTAGAGTGTGGTGTTGTGGTTTAGAGTTCTTTGAATTCCAAGGATCTGAGGAAGGGTAGGATTCGACTTTCAATCTCCAAAGCTATCATTATCGTTATCATTTTTATGTTTATGCTCACTTAAGGCTGTTTAGGTTTAAAAGTTTGAATATAAATTTGGATACTATGGATTCATTCCATGTTGTGCATCACCCATGCAAAGGGAGTGGAATGTAGGATTTAGATATTGGGCATGGTGTTGGCTCTTATAATAAGGCTCTTATTTTATGTCTAGGTTTAGATCATTGAAGTGGGATCACTCTCTTTTTTTCATAGAATCCACACGTGCGCCAAGATAAGGAGGTTAAACATATTTACTTGAATGCTAATGTTTATGGATCACATATTGTATGCTAATGTTTCAGAACATGTACTTCGGAAGGTAAAATGTGGACAAAGGAAGCCACAATTTGGACCATAGTAGGTTGTAGAGAGGACCACAAGTGATTCCTCGTAGTATCTCTCCCATTTACATGCGTAGTGCACGCATAGGTTTTCTGTATCATTATGATGATGATGATGCTATGTCTTGTTATGATATGAAATTATGGTTTGGCTATATGATATTTTTTTTATGTTGATGTTTGGTTTGATTCTCCTTACTCGGCTTTAGCTCACCCGTTCCTATTTCCCTCTCCTTAGGCAAGAACTAAGTATGTGATGACATGTCGAGTGGGGACTATTCCTAGAAAGTGTATGTGCTTTGTGAGGGGACCGCATGGACGACAACAATCCTAAGAACACCATACTTTATTATTAATTTAATGAAATACATTTATTTTATGTTGGGACATATTTTATTTACTTGCATGTTTTTGTATTATGTTTTATGAAACTCAGATCTGGATCATTAATAAAGACTACTTTCTTTTGCTTTGAATATATACATGAATACATACATGTTATGTGTAAAGAAAAAAAATTATATAGAGAGTTGAAATTTTTAAGAAGTTAGTACTATGGAAGTATGAGATTTGTTTTAAAACTTAATTAACCAAAAAACCATGAATTGTATGGAAAAGGTAATTAAAATAAAAATTACACATATGGCAAAGTCATACTTTTATATATTAGCTTTCAAGAAAATCAAATTTATGAAAAGATCACTTTTTTTTACTTTCTTAATTTCTGATCACATGAGTTAGCCGATTATGTGTGAAAGCCTTCAGTCTTATATTAGATTATGACACTGTCCTACAATGTTATCTATAGTAGCTTTGCTTTTACAATTCAAATTTTATTTGTAGTGCACAATTTTTTTATTTATTTAATTTTGTGCTTTATTTTATTAGTAGTTATTAAGTGTTAGGAATTTAGTTTAATTGTGTGAATTATTTGGTAGAAATTATGTGAATTAAAAATTGATAGTTGTTTTAATTTGTGAATTCTTGAGGTTTCCCGGTGCATGTTGGTAGAAATGCACCGTAGCACTTGTATGTGTGCATGTGCATGGTATGCATGGTAAGCATGCATTGGTTCCACGCATAGTGTATATTTTTCCTATTATTTATGTATTTATTTGTTGTTTAAAATAATTTAAGAAAAGAGAAAATGGGAAGCGAATGGGATAGGAAGAGAGAGAGGGTGTCATGAGAATTAGAGTGGGAAAACTCTTTTAGTTAACTATTTATTTTATTATTATTTCCTTGGTGGAAATTAGAGGTAAGTAAATATGGAGACAAATTAGGTGAGGCAACACTTGGTGATTGGACTAAATAAGGAAAGGAAGGATTGAGATGAGAGGGTGTGAGTTGGCTCTAGGTGGCCGAGTGATGAGGATAGAGAAAGGTTATCAGGGAGTTGGTCAACTAGTGAGGGAACTTTCCCTTTTTCTTTGATGCCATGCACTTAATTTTTGGCGAGGGAATTAATGAAGGAAAATCAAGCCACTATTGGAGATTATTTCATTTAGGGTTAGGCTTCGAGATAAAAGGAAAGAGATGGTTTTTCCTTACACTTTTGTGAGCTAGCCGGCGACATAGAGAGGTGAGAGAGAGGGAGAGAACTCGTGATGTAGAGAGAGAAGGAGATAAAGAAAGAAAAAGAGAGAGAGAGAGAGAGAAGGATCATGAAAGAGAAGAAGGAGAAGGAGAAAAACAAGAGAAGGGGTTCAGAAATTGATAGGTATGATTTTATTTTAGGTTTTGGTTTATTCCCCTAAGTATTTTCTTCTTCTCATTGCTAAGTCTCTTTTTCTCCTTGCTTATGCTTTGAAAATAGTGGTAGGGTATTCAAGGGTGTTGAACTCTAGGGTTCTTGTTACTCTTGTGTTTTTTAACAACAATCAAGAGAGGTAATGGTTTCTCTCTCTTTTTTTTTGTTGGATTGATGTTGATTATTAGATCTAATAAGTACATTAGAACTAATAGAATTATTTTGCTGTATCCAGACTAATACCAATCCAACCCATTTCATAAATAAAATGTCACCAATTAACCAACCAACAAAACTACTTGTTACAAATAACATCTTGTTGTTGCATCGAAACATATTGTTTATGGTTTTGAAATATGGATTTATGTTGACAAGAAAAGTAGGTAGATCTCTTGATTTTTGATGCTAGAAATATGAGCATGTTGATCTTGATGTTGTGGTACTTAGGGTTTTCGAAATTCTTATTAGACTCCTATGTTTATGATGTTATGTTTATCTTGATTCCTATGATTTGTAAAAGTATGCAAAAATGATAATAGATGCATGTTAGGGCTTAAGTTTTGGTTTTGGTATATATTATGTTAATGTTGTCTCTTTAATATTCTTGTAAACATGCAAAAGAGGTTTGAGTTGTTGGTCATGTAGGTTCGTCCTAGGGATGTTTTTAGCATGTTGGTTTATCTTGTTGTCACTTGTGATTTTTAGAAAATTGCTAGGTGGTTTCAAGATTTGATATTTGTATAAATTTGTTTAAAATGTTAATTAAGTTTGTATATCTAGAATGGTTTAGACTCAAGAATGTTAGTTGATATACTTAAACACAATTAAAAGTGTGTAATTTAGATAAATATGTGCTTGCTGATTTTTTTCATTATTTGATGGCGATGATAATTCAATGATTTTAAAATGCACAAGTTATGCCTCAAAGTGATATTTTTAACTTATATAAACAAAAGACATTTTATTTCACATGTTAATGGGGTATTTTTTTTTTTATCTAATTAAACACATACAGTTTTTTTTATATATATATTGTGAAAGAAAATATTGTTTTAGTTCAATTATGTGATTTTAAACAAACAAAATGCTTGCTGGAATTTTCGTTTTATTAGGAGAAAATGTTTTTTTTTTTTAAAAGTGAAGCATGTACTTAAATAAATTAAACCTAAGACTATGTACATGAAAAATGTGATTTTTCCATACCTTAAGGGTTATTTTCTCATATATATTTATGTAGTTTTTATCTACAAAATAATTAAGTAACATTATTTATAAATGGTGACCAAAGGATTTATTTAATAAATGGGAATATAGTTCGACTTTTCCAACTTTTATATATTTATGACTTAGATGTAAAAAAAAAATTGATTTAGAATTATTATTATTTTTTAAATAAATATGTCACGTTTTAATATTTATTTTAATTGCCAACATAAAAAAAGAGCTTTTGTGAAATAAATTAATCATGCCAAAATAATTATTTTACAATTAACTAAAAAGTTTTGTCACTTTATTATTTAATTTTTTAAAAATAATAAATGAGATTATTATTTTATACAATTAGAACTAAATAATTATTTTAATAAATTAAAATTTTGAAATAAAAAATTATGGATAGCAAATGTATGATTTAAAGGAATAAAGTTGTAATAATCAACTGACTATTATTTTATGCTTGCTGAATTTTTGTGCCTTTTTCAAGAAAATAAAGTAATAAATATTACCCACTTCAACGCTAGTTTTAAGAACCGTCCCACGTGTTCATGTTACATGCATGTTCACTTTTACACTCAAATATATATTATTTAATTAAATCTATGGTTCCTGATTCGAAATCATTGAGAATTACATAGTAGAATTGACATTATGCTTTTATGATTCTATGTGACCTCGTTGTATGAATAGAGTTGTGGTGCAACTTGTGCCACATGTGCATGACCCATGCACACGTGATGTATGTATGTTGGGCATGTGTAATTTTACATGATTTTAAGACGAATGTTTGGGTGTGATTCTAGACTCATTGTGAAGTACCCTAAACCTTATTTTTGCTTGGATTTTAGGTAAGGAAGTTAGTTAGAATTTTCTATGAATTATGTTATGAAAGGTATGGATTATTATGTTGCAAAGTTATAGTGTTATGGAAAGTATAAGTTATGGTAAGCTAAAGTGTTATTAAAAGTATGAATTCCTATGTTATGTTATGGATTGCTGTTTGTCTGCTTGTATGATGTATGAAAAAGCAGCAGGTTGTTAGTGTGTTGCACGCAACACAACAAAGGACTTGCTAAGGATATGATGTAACTCATAGGGCGGACGCACCGAGGTTATTCAATGACCAGAGTTCCTATTTACCTCGTAGAGGAGGTCTTACCGGTTTATGCATTTGTTGGTTACCTCATGATTTGACATGGACAATAGGGGTGTCATGCTCACAAGAAGTATGAAGTATGATTACGATTATGAATATGATAAGATATGAATATGAATATGATACTTTATGACTATGAATATGATATGATACGATATGATGATGAATATGATACGAAATGATTATTAGATGGATGTGGTATGGTTATGTTATGAGTTTCCTGATACGTATGTAATATTTCCTTGTTATTTCTTGAAAGTGTTGTATTTGTTTGTACTTCCTTATTGGGCTTTTAGCTCACCCCTTACTTTCCAGCCTTTCAGGTAGACAATAGGGTTTCTCCTTGGCACGCACAGTGATGTGGGATGTTTCGATGTCTATGCATGTATGACACGGGGTGTCCTATGAGCGATTAACGGTCAAGATGAGCGCTAATAATAATAATTAAGAACTTATGTTATGGTTTATGTTTTTAATTATGTCAGTGGGACTTAATATTTTTATTTTATTTTCAAAGATTTCATAAAAACACAACTT
Organism: Humulus lupulus; assembly: GCF_963169125.1. Classification (NCBI taxonomy): domain Eukaryota; kingdom Viridiplantae; phylum Streptophyta; class Magnoliopsida; order Rosales; family Cannabaceae; genus Humulus; species Humulus lupulus. The sequence continues at coordinate 76,665,456 of NC_084798.1, read as the reverse complement.
TTTTATTTCAAACAATTGGGCCCAAATTGAAAGTTTTATCAAGGCCCCACTAAACATTTTCTCTAAAATGTTATTTTTCTAATAAATATGAGTTAAGCAATGTTTATATAAAGTAATAGATTAGAGTGTTTTTACAGAATTCCACATTTCTTATACATATCACAAATATTATACTATTTGTCTTGGAATTGGAAACTTTACAATGGCATTGCCATTTCAAAAGTAGCATTTACAAGAAATCCTTTTGCAAATTTAAAAAAAAAATGTAGTATGTCATGTGCTTTTTTTATTTTACACACTATTTTTAGTTTTGGGTCTTAGGGAAAAATAGCCCTATTTTGTGTCAAAGATAAAAAAAAATGTCCATATTTTAAAGTTTTAAGAAAAATGGATTAAATCATTGTATATTGGATAAAAATAAATTCTCTAATGTGGGTTAGTGCCTGGATTAGGGGGCCAGAAGGGACATAATTGATTTAATATGTGATTATATGCATAATTAAGTGAGTTATATTATGATATCATGATAATTGCATGTATTTGGGCCCACTTCTTATTAGATGGGCATTTTCGTAATTTTGGCCCGTTAAGGGCATAATTGTTTATTTATGTTCGTGTATGTGATATATGGGTGAGACCACATTATTATGTGGATATGTTTGAACTATTCGGCATGAGACGATCCTAGGATGCAAGTTAACGGTTTGGTCATAACGAGGTTAATTACCATGCTCGAGGTGAGCCTAGGGTTAATTTGATGCTTAGTACATTATTGGGAATGAGCAGGTAATGGGATATGATTTAATAATTATTTGAGGATATTGGAATAGCGAGAATTTGAGGACGTTAATTATGATTAACGGGATAAGTGGGAAATGACAGTTTTTCCCTTGGTGGCTTTGAAGGATTTAAATTGGCCCTACGGGCAATTTGGTTATTTTAGACCATGGGATATGTTTAGCAAAGGGTAGGCTATAGAAGGAACAAGCAAAGATAGAGTTCCCTTCTCTCTTTCTCTCTGGATCATCTCTCTCTCTCTCTTGGTGTGAAGTTTTGAGGCTAAGCTAGAGGATTAACTTGGAGACTTAAGGCTTGAAGGTTTAGGCTAGTGATCAGCATCTGAAATGAGGTTCAATTCAAGTTTGAAATAAGGTTTTCAGCTGTAAATTTACGAGTTTTTACTCTGTTTTGAGGTTATTTGAAAGCTTGGGATTTTGATCTTAGAAGTGGAGATTTGTTGATGTTTTAAGTATTTCTAGGCTTGGGTTTTATTGTTTGATTGGTGATAATGTTGTGGTGATGATTGGTTGTGATTTTGGGATTGTTTCGTTGAGTTTTGGTTGAGGTTTATATTGAAGGAAATACAAGGAAACTAGATTCGTGGGGTCAAGTCGTGACCTAGTTCATGCAAGACGCGACTTGAATGTGTCCCAGAGCCTCCCCTGGGCTCTGTTTGGAAGGCACACCGCGACCCTCAGGGTCAAGTCGCAGCCCACCCCTGGCACCTAGACAGGGGGCCCACTTGTCTTGGGGGAGCGCTGCGACCCTTGGGGGCAGGTTGCGGCCCACTTTTCTTCCTTGTGAAAGGTTGGGTTTTGATGAGTTTTGGGTGCGGATTTTTGATTCTCAATGCTCAGGATCGAATCTACTAACCGTTTGAGCAGGATTCGAGGTCTCGGGAGTTGGGAATTAGTACATGAACCTTTAATTACTTATTTTATTGATGGGATTTCATATTTGGTTATGATTAGGTGACTGCTAAGGGGCCTAAGGACAGATCGTTCTCAAGGGCCGTTCTCTATTTATTTTACGCTTGAAATTGAGGTAAGAAAACTGCACCTAGTAAGTGACATACATTATTATTGATGAGGCATGTTGAGTGCTCTATATGTGGACATTGTTTGCATTGTGAATGCCTGCCAGGGTTGCTTTCTTGTGAATAGCACTGACTTATTAGTCAGAATCGACAATGGTGTTTAGTACTGGTTGGGAAGTTCTGACTTATCAGTCATGATCGAAAATAGTAATGATTGCTGGTCATATAGAATTGACTTATGATTCAAGAACGACATTAGCATTCTGACCGCAGACCGAAATGATTAGATCTAATCAACAAGAACATTAAATGCTTGACCAATCTATTTGTCGAAGAACACTAAAGTGCTTGACTATCATAAGGCTTGTTACTCAGAGCGAGGGCTAGAAGGCTCAGCTGACTGACATGTCACATGGCTTAGGGCGCATATATAGTGTAAATGACCATTTTTTATAGTAAATAACTTTGTAAACACTTTTATGGGATCCCATATATAGTTTAATAATTTAAATAAAATATATCCATTCCTTTTAACCGAGATTTTCATCCTATCCCATTAATAACACCTAGATGCTCGTTTATGACCTAATGACTCGTTTAGCGAGTTAAGTACTATTTAAAGTACATAGTGTGACGGTCTTGGGTTATCCAGGGCGTTATAACTTGGTATCAGAGCGTGCCAAGGTTTAGGGTTCATGTAGACTGGCTGGGGATGTACACTCGCCACTGAAGACAAGCTTGACTCATGGTTTGGTAACTATTTATGTGGTTACGTGTTTAACTACTTAAATAGAATATAAATGCTTTACTTGCATGCATGAGATACACTAATAGGGATGGCCCTTGACTACTGCATGATTAGCAAGAATGTGCTTATTAGCATTGATATTGCTAGAACATGCTTATTAGCACTGTTAATGGTTAGTTGATGATTGCTAAATGTTAATTGCTATGATCATGAATCAATGTATTTGTTAGTATGATTGTGGAACATGGATGAGCTCTATTGAATCTTGGACCGTGAGGCGGCAAGAGGTTTAGTTATTACTACCTAACTTGCCGTATTGATTATTGAAACAAGGTATAAGTTGATAGTATGCTTCCAAGACAGGTAAACTCATCAACTAGCCAAGAAGATCAGGGCCATAATGACAGATAGGGTTAGGAAAATGACCAGAGTCAGTTCCCTCAGCCAACTCCTAATAACTGGCAGCAGTTTTTTGCTAATTTACAAGCCAGAGTAATGAGGCAGGAAGAAGAAATTCGCTTCCTGAGACAACAACAGGTTCCTGTAGGGAACATTTTACCAGAGGCACCACTTGTATCAGTGCCAACAGTTGAACAGTTGCGAGAAGCATAAAGTAAATGGAACCTCTTTATGAAAGGTTCAGAAAACAACACCCTCCAATTTTTTAGGGTAGTGCAGATCCAGCTAAGGATGAGTAATGGATGAGCATGGATACCACCATCCTTGACTTTATGTTGGTGTCTGGTAATGAGAGGGTGAATTATGCTACTAATATACTTCAGGAGGATGTTTGAATTTGGTGGAAAGTAATATCCCAAACCAAAAATGTTAATGAAAAGTACTATAATGATGCCATTAGGGCTGCAAAAGCTGAAGAGTTCAGCAAGCTGTTTCAGGGAAGTCTGTCTGTGACTAAGTATGCTTTAAAATTTGATAGGCTGGCAAATTTTTCAACAAAGTTGGTGCCCAGTGATGGGACTAGAAGGGAGAGGTTTCTCCATGGGCTACAACCTAGAATAGCACGCGATGTTCGTATTACCACTATGTCTAGAGTTATTACTCATCTACAAGTTATTGAGAAGCCGCTCACAGCTGAGAGCGCAGAGAACAAGATCTAGCGTGACAATGCAGCCAGGAGAGACACTACGAGGGTGGGACCTCCATTTATATGTTCAGCTAGGGGCGGAGGCCCCAGTGATCAAAAGAGGAAGGCTCCTAATGCCTTCCTAGCTCCAGTCCCTGACAGGCGACCACGGGGAATTACAATGGGTCGCCACGGTGGCAGTGAGGCTTGGAGTACTCTTCCTGAGTGCCCTAGATGCAAGAGGCGTCATCTAGGGGAGTGTCGAGAAAAAGCTTGCTTCTTCTGTGGAGTAGTGGGACATTTCAAGAAAGATTTCCCGAGAGCAAGAAAGAACAAGAGAAGAAAGGCAGATAGCTCATCCCTAGCTTGAGTGTTCGTATTGACTCAAGAAAAAGCTGAGGCTTGTCCCTCAGTAGTTATAGGTTAGCTTTTTATTGCTGGAACCCCTTATACTATTTTGATTGATTTTGGTGCTACACATTCTTTTGTTGATAATGGAATTATTGATAGACTGTGTAGACCATGTGATTATTATGCTGTGGGGTTCAGAACCTTATTACCCACTGGGGAGTTATCAATTGATTTGATAGAGTTTTTTATGACCGACTTTGACATGATTCTAGGTATGGATTGGTTAGTGAAGTATGGGGCAATCATAGATTGCAGAAGGAAGATGGTAGCCTTTGAGCATGAAGGTGAGGATCCTTTTGTGTTTGTTGGCACTATGCATGGACCCCGTATACCCATGATATCTATTATGAGGGCTAGATATCTATTGCAAGGAGGTTGCATAGGCTTCTTAGCCAGTGAGGTTAATACCACTCAGGTCATGCTAGTTGGACAAAAGGAGACCAGACTAGTTAGTTAGTTTCTGGATGTGTTTCCAGAAGATTTACCAGGATTGCCACCACAAACAGAGATTGAATTTTTAATTGAACTGGCACCAGGGACGGAGCCAGTGTCTAGAGCACCTTACATAATGGCCCCAGTAGAATTAAAAGAACTGAAGGTACAGCTGCAAGAGCTGTTAGACTTAGGTTTTACCAGACCAAGTTTCTCACCGTGGGGTGCACCAGTTTTGTTTGTGAAAAATGAAAGATGGTTCTTTGAAGATGTGTATTGATTATAGAGAACTAAATAAGTTAGCAATCAAGAACAAGTATCCTCTGTCAAGGATAGATGTTCTGTTTGATTAGTTGCAAGGCAAAAGGGTATTTTTAAAGATAGACCTTTGATCTGGTTATCATCAGTTGTGGGTCAAGGAGGGAGATATACCGAAGACTGCTTTTCGTAACAGATATGGGTATTATGAGTTCTTAGTCATGTCCTTTGGATTGACTAATGCCCCAGCTGTTTTTATAGATTTGCTTAACAAAGTGTTCAAGGATTATTTGGACCAGTTTGTGATCGTCTTCATCGATGATATTCTGTTTATTCTCAGTCAGAGTCAGAATATATGCAACATCTGAGGTTGGTTCTACAGAGACTGAGGGAACACAGATTGTTTGAAAAATTCAAGAAATGTGAGTTTTGGTTATCTAAGGTAACTATCCTTGGACACATTGTTAGTAAGGAGGGGATTAAGGAGGATCCAACCAAGATTGGGATGGTTAGAGATTGGACAAGGCCAAAGAATGCTTCAGATGTTAGGAGTTTCCTTGGATCGACAAGTTATTATAGGCGTTTCGTGGAAGGGTTCTCAAAGATTGCCACTTCATTGATTGAACTAACATGCAAGAATCAGAGATTTGTGTGGTAAAACAAGTGTGAGAATAACTTCCAGGAATTGAAGCAAGGATTGATTATAGCTCCAATTTTGAGTCTTCCAATTGATCAGGAGAAGTTTGTGATATACTGTGATGCCTCACATCAGGGTTTGGGTTGTATTTTGATGCAGTTAGGGAAGAGATACCCTACTCAAGATTTAGAGTTGGTAGCAGTGGTCTTTGCATTAAAGGTATGGAGGCATTACCTTAATGGGGAGAAGTGTGAGATTTATATTGACCACAAGAGCCTGAAGTACTTCTTTACACAAAAAGACCTGAACATGAGACAAAGGCGTTGGCTGGAGTTAGTGAAAGATTATGACCGTGAAATCTTGTATCATCTAGGAAAGGCCAACGTAGTAGCAGATGCTTTAAGCCGGAAGGGTCCAGGACAGATTTTTAGTGCGAGACTGATATCTAGAGAGTTACCAGAGGATATGACCAGAGCTGGCATAGAGTTACTGGTGGGCCAGTTGGCCAACATTACGCTACAGTCTACGCTACTGGATAGAATAAAGGAAGGTTAGTTGGGTGATCCACAACTGACCAAGATCAGAAAGGATGTTCTAGCTGGAGTATCCAAAGATTATACAATGTCAGATATGGGCTTGTTGAGATACAAAGGTCAAATATGTGTTCCGATGGACACTGCTATGAGGCGGGAGATTCGGGATGAATCTCACACTACTCCTTACTCTTTGCATCCAGGCACCACGAAGATGTATTAGGATGTGAGATCATTGTATTGGTAGCTTGCGATGAAGAGGGATGTGTTGAACATGTGGCTAAGTGCTTGACATTTCAACAGGTCAAGGCTGAGCATCAAAGGCCAGCAGAGCTATTGCAGCCTCTGGACATCTCAGAGTGGAAATGGGAGGACATCACGATGGATATCGTGGTGGGATTACCCAGAACTATAGGTCAACATGATTCAATATGGGTTATCATCGATCGATATACCAAGTCAGCTCACTTTTTACCAGTGAGGACTACTTATACAACTAACCAGTACACAGATCTCTATGTGAGATAGTTTGTGCGCCTTCATGGGGCACTGAGGTCAATCGTATCAGATCGGGACCCCACTTTTACATCCATGTTCTGGGGAAGTTTGAAGAAGGCCATGGATACACAATTGAAGTTCAGTACTGCTTATCATCCTTAGACAGAAGGACAATTTGAGAGGACGATCTAAATATTAGAAGACATATTGCGAGCATGTGTGTTGGACTTTGGTGGATCCTGGAGTAAGTATCTACCTTTGATAGAGTTTTCCTACAACAACAGCTATCAGTCGACCAATGGGGTGGCTCCTTATGAGATGTTGTATGGTAGGAAATCCAGATTCCTATTCATTAGGATGAGACAGGAGAAAGGAGATACTTGGGTCCTGAGGTAGTTTAGAGGACAAGTGAGGCCATTGAGAAGATAAGAGCTCGGATGCTCACTTCTCAAAGCAGACAGAAGTTATGTGTAATGCCCCGAATTTCCTAATAAGGTTTAGGACCTTGATTAGGAGGCCGGGAGGGCCATAAATGATTTATTATGGTATTTAATGATTATATGCATGTTTATGTGAATTATATTATTATATGATGGTGATTGCATGCATATGGGCTCATATTTATGATGCAAGGGCATTTTGGTAATTTGGCCACTGTGTGCGTAATTGTATAATTTGGGTGCATGGTTGAGATTAATTATAATTTTACTACATTGTATGTGGATTGGTTCGAGTTTTTCGACATGAGACGATCATGAGATGTAAGTGTTCGGTCTAGTCATAACGGGCTTAAGAACGGGGCTCGGGGTGAGTCTCGGGGTGATATTAATGATTAGAGCATTACCGGGAATTAAAGGGTAATGGGATATGATTTATTGGTATTTGGGAATGTTGAGAATAGTGGGAATTGGAGAGCGTTAATTATAATTAACGAGATAGGCGGGAAAGGACGGTTTTACCCTCGGAAGCTTTTAGAGGGGTTTATTTGGCCTAAGGGCATTATGGTCTTTTGACCTTAAGGATTTATATCACCCTAAGGATATATATGACTTAAAGGCTGTAGAAAATACAGAACAAAAACAGGGGTTGTCTTCTCCCTTCCCGTACATCATTCTTCCCTTCATCCTTCTTTGGTGCTTTTGAGGCTATCATGGGGTTTTGAGCTAGGAAATCAAAGGTGGCAGCTAGGGGACTTGTTTCAATCATTCAAGGGAATTCAAAACCGTGTTTGAGGTGAGTTCCAGTTATAAATTTAATGGTGTGCTCTGTTTTTGAGTTAAGTTTTGAATTTCTTAAGTTTTTAAGCTTAGAATTGGACTTTGTGAATTGTTGAGTTTTTGGTAGGTTTGAGCTTCAGGTTTTGGTGGTTTAGGACCATTGGGAAGTTTGGTAACTTTGGTTTGGTGATTTGGAGATGTTTAGATGGGTTTTTAGAAGGTTTTAGAAGTGGAAAAACGAAGAAAAATGGCAGGTGCGAAGTTGGGCCGCGGCCCTAGCTTGAGGAAGGTGGTGGAGGCTTTGTCTGGGGGGCGCGCCGCGGCATGGTCCATGTAGGGCCGCGGCCCTTAAGGTCATTTTTGCCAAAATGGGGTTTTTAGCTTGGGGATTCAAGCTTTAGGCCTCGGGGTTGAACCTACTACCCGGTTGAGTGGTATTTGAGGTCCCGGAGGTTAGGTTTTGGTTTGGGAACATTTTATTATTCATTTTATTAATGGTATCCCATATGTTTGGTTATGACTAGGTGACCGTTAAAGGACTAAAAGCTGATCGTTCTCAAAGGTCGTTTCTTTTATTAATTCTCGCTCGAACCCAAGGTAAGAAAACTGCACCCTGTGTTTATGTGACATGCATGGCTATTATGGATGCATGTTGGTTGATTATTGAGCATGACATGCATGGTTATTATTGATGCATGTTGGATGTTTAAATGTAAACATTGATTGCATAATGAATGCTGGGCGATCTTTCCCATTTGCTTATGACTGTTGTTGAGGCATGCTGGATGATTAAGTGTGATGCATGTAATGTACGAGAAACATGTGGTTAGAGCATGCCATGAATGATGAATATGAGATTGGTCAGAGCTTGAGTCTCTGAGTTTGTGCATGATCATGACTGTGCTAGAAACTGTTTAGTAAGCATGCTAAATGCCCTATTCCTGAGTAACTGGCATATGATACATGTTGATAGCATTGCTTACTTGTGTATGGACATGAGTTGAATACAGAATCGACAAAAGTGTTAGTATCAGCTGTGAGGCTGTGATTTATTTGTCAGGCTCGGCAGTGTTACTGGACACAGGTCAGGAAGCGCTGACTTACTTGTCAGAACGGCCTTAGCGTGAATCACGCAAGCCAACAGAGATTAGATCTAATCGACTACTAGCATTGAATGACTCAAGGAGCATTAATGCCTGACCGACCCTGAGGGTCGATGAACAAAACAGAGCTTGGAGGCTGGTGGCTTACCTAACAGCCACTCTCCCGCTACAAAACAGAGCTTGGAGGCTAGTGGCTTACCTATCAGCCACTCTCTCGCTAGAAAACAGAGCTTGGAGGCTGGTGGCTTACCTAACAGCCACTCTCCCGCTAGAAAAGAAAGCTTGGAGGCTAGTGGCTTATTTAACAGCCACTCTCCCGCTAGAATTATATGATGTGCACCCATTGGTTTGAAAGCTTTATATTCAGTGTGATTATAATGATAATCGTTTGATAATGTTTATGAAAAGTGTTATGTTTTCTTGCTAGGCTTCGGCTCACGGGTGCTATGTGGTGCAGGTAAAGGCAAGAGGAAGCTGGACCACCTTTGAGTTGGAGAGCTGAGGTGATGATGTGTACATATGCAGCTGCTCGACCGCCACGGCCGAGGTTTAAAGTGGAACTAGGGTTGAACCCTATTTTGCCGCTTAGAACGACCTGTTGTAAATATTTTCTGTAATAAACTCTAAAATTTATATTTTCGGGATCCCAATGTATATGTTAAACGTTCTAGTGAAGCGTTACATCTTAACCAAAATGTTTAATCCCTAAATCGCTAATCATACTTAGATCACGATTTTGGCCAAATGACTCGATTAGCGAGTTTAGCACTATTTACAAGGCACACCGTAACGGTCCCAGGAGTTGGGGCGTTACAACTTGGTATCAGAGCGAGCCAAGGTTTATGGTTCCTGAAGACAAGCTGGGCATGTACACTCATCACTGAAGATAACTTCACTCAAGGAATGGTAACTATTTTTGTAGCTATGTGCATAGCTGTTTGAATAAATGTGAATGATTTACCTGCACATTGTATTAGGGAGCATGAGATTCTGATAGAGCCTGGCTCTTGACTATATGATTATATGCTCCGTGGATATTTATATGATTGTGATCGTATGATTGCCTGCTCTATGAATATATAATTGTGTTATTTGCATGCTGGAGTTTGAGGCATGGTTGAGTATTGGAAGAGCAGGGAATATGAGTAAACTATGATGCCATGAGCATGTTTGCAGCACTGCAAGTGGTTTATGATTGTGGTGTGGAAAGATTTATCCCGTGGGGAAAGCCCTTGATATGGTTATTGTGACTAATGGGTCAAGTTATTGACTGCAGATTGAATCAGTAGGTTTATATTCAAGGCAGATTATGAGGCCTGGTGATAGTTACACAGGGGCTGGGAGTTACAGCCAGGGTATTAGTTCTTCATCTGCATTTCTGAATGTTCAGCAGACACTTACAGATTTGCAATTAAGATTGCAGAGGCATGAGGAAGAGATCAGGTATTTGAAGCAACAGTGGAGTCTGCTGGGGAGTACCCCTTCCTTTGCTATGCCAGAGGTGGCATCAGTTTCAGCTCAGCCTAGGGTTGAGAACAGATGGGAATTACTCTGTGGAAGATTCCTGAGGTTTTATCCTCCAATCTTTGAGGGAGGCCTAGATCCATTCAGAGCTGAGCAATGGATAGGCATGACCAGCTCCATTCTTGATAGTATGGGACTGGTGGGTCACGATAGGGTGATATGTGCTACGTGTGTACTGCGGGATGATGCCCGGACATGGTGGGAGGTAGTATCCCAGACACAAGATACAGCTGTGATGGACTGGAAAGAATTCAAGCAACTGTTTAATGAGAAGTATTATTGTGATGTAGCTAAGACTGCCAAGATGAATGAGTTTCTGAATCTTGTTCAGGGTGGTGCGTCAGTGACTGAATATGCTACTGAATTTGATGAGTTGGCCAAGTTTTCCTTAGACATGGTACCCACAGAAGTGGCTCGGAAGGAAAGATTTATTCAGGGGTTGAATTTTGGAATAGCTCAGGACATCAGAGTTGCCCCAATGCATGAAGTCTTTACCTATGCTCAGGTGGTAGAGAAGGCTCTTGTTGTTGAGAGCATCAGGGATGAGGAAAAGAGTGCCATGAGGCATGGAGCTCAGATAGTGGTACCTCCACTTAGTGGAGCAAGCAAGAAGAAAAGCTGGAAGACTGATATAGTATGCAACCGGTGCAAGAAACGTCATCTGGGAGAATGCCAAGCAAAGGCATGTTTTGCATGTGGCATGGTTGGACATTTCAAGAAGGATTGCCCAAGTCAAGGGACTGAACGTGAGCAAAGGGGGAGAGGCAGCTCGATTCCAACTCGAGTGTTTATTCCAGGGCAATCAGAGTCCGAGACTAAGACTAGCTCCTCAGGAGTGGCAGGTTAGTTTTTCTAGTTGTTATATCTGAGCTATGCTGATTAGCCTTGGTGCCATGCTGTTCTTTTGTTTGCTGCTGATAGAGAGGTATAAAATTGATGTGATGATCACATGTTTATGTTGTGATGGGAACATAGTATGGTATTAGCAATCTAAGAGATAAGTTGAGTTATGGCGAGGACTCATCGTTGGTTTCATGAGTTAGTTATGACTGGCTATGGTTGATCCAAGGTATGGATCGGTTACATAATTGTGGAACAATTTTAAATGGATGAAAGTGTAGCAATTCTTGAGCTTGTGAGCAGGAAGTTTTGTGATAATCGGCACTGTGCGTGAATTTGACATGTTAATGATACCGGATGTGAGAGCTGGAGTTTGTGCAGGGAGATGCATGAAACTCTTAACCAGTGGGTGGATACCACTTAGATTGTATTAGTGAGATCAGGACAGACTGGACTAGTCTGTGAGTTCTGAATGTGTTCCCAGGTGGTCTGCCAGGGCTCCTTTTTATGAAAAGGGACTAGAATGGTGTTTGATTTAGTGCCAGAAAGGGAATCAGATGTAAATACAGTTTTGAGTGGCTCAGTGGGGGTTGTAAGAATTAAAGAGTTAGTCGCTGAGTAAGATGGAACCCTTTAGGGTGGATCTTGGATCTGGTTAGGACCAGTTAGAGATCAGAGTGAGAAAATTATGTAAAGGATTGTGCATGTATCAGATTAGAGCACTGTGAGCGCTGAGTATATCTTAAGAATTGGGTTGATATTAAGTGCTTGTGAATTAGGTGAATAGAGCATTCAAGGATTTGTTGGAATGGGATTTGTGATCGTTTTGGACGATGGAATAGTGGTGTTTTCTCTGTGGAGAATAGCCAAGAGTGAAAAGTGCCTTGGGGACAGGAGTGTCCATGAATAGTAAAGATGTTTCAGGTGCCTTGGGGAGAAAGTGCTGGGTCTTTATAGACCAGGACCAGTTAGTGGGTTGTTATGACATCCTAGTGATAGAGAAAAATGATTGCCTATGCAACATGTTGAATAAAGAATCTGGCCAGGACTGGGTAGAGTTTCTGGAGGGCCAAGTGGCCAGTTCATTGTTGAGGTTATTATCTCAAGAAAGATAGAAAGGAACGGTGGTTAAGTGAGCCACAAGCGGGCAAGATTGAATGGAAAGCTTTAGCTGGATTAGCTAAAGGTTGTATAGTGACAGGCATGATTTTATGGTGATATAGAGGTCGGACTCGGGATCCGATGGACATTGAGATTAGCTGAGAGATTCTGGATGAATCTCATGCTATTCTTTAATTCATTTCATTCAGGCATTGTGAAAGGGTAACATAATATGGAAATTTTATAGTGATGGCCTGAGATGAAGGGACATATATGAAGGCATGTGTTAAGCTCTTACCTGTTAACAAATTGAGACAGAATATCAGGAAACAGCAAGGCCATTACAGCTTTTGGGTATTTCATAGTGGGGAATGAGTGAGCATCGCGATGGGTTTCGCGGTGGAATTCCCAGGTTGTTGGATTGAAATGATTTGGCATTAAGTCATTGTGGACTGGTAGTCCAAGTGAGTTTAGTGTATCAGTAAGGACAGGTGAATAGTACAGCTGATCTATATTTGAATCTCCTTGTAAGAAGGATAGAGAGCCTTCGTGAACTCAAGGTCTATCTTATCAGATGAAGACTCTAACGTTACTTCCAGGTTATGGAAGGGTGAGAGAAGGCGATGAATATATGAATAGAATTTTGTACAGACTATTGTTCTCGGGCTGATCATAATCAGAGGGAGAACTGTTCAGTGTTGAAAGGGTACCTTATGAGATAAGGTATGGTAGAACATGTTCATCACCTGTACATTGGAATGGGATGGGTGAGATGTTACATCTGGATCATGAGATGGTTCAGGGGACCATAGAGGTTATTAGAGGTTGGAGCAAGAATGCTCACTTCTCAGATTAAATGGAAAGTGATACTAAACTGAAAATCAGGAACATGGAGTTCTAGGTAGGAAGTTGTGTCTTCCTAAAGAATCACCATGGAAAGAGGTGATGAGTAAAGGCAAGTTGAGCCTAGTTTGGTATGACAGTTTGAGTCCTGGATAGGACTGTTCAGATTATCTTTTGTTGGACCATAGTTTTGGTTCAGATGGTTGTACATTGTTTTGTGCATTTCCATGCGGTGGACATGGGTTGAAAGAACTCATGAGTTGAGTTATGAGGTTTTGAGGAACAAAGTATACCTTGATTTAAGGTATGTTGCAGGAACAGTGAGGTCGAGAGAATGATCTGGGAAACTGGAATTGGTTGTGCGGAATTCTTATTCCGGGCTGTTCAGATAAATTTCGAGGACGAAATTTCTGTAAGGAGGGGATAGTTGTAATGCCCCGAATTTCCTAATAAGGTTTAGGACCTTGATTAGGAGGCCGGGAGGGCCATAAATGATTTATTATGGTATTTAATGATTATATGCATGTTTATGTGAATTATATTATTATATGATGGTGAATGCATGCATATGGGCTCATATTTATGATGCAAGGGCATTTTGGTAATTTGGCCACTGTGGGCGTAATTGTATAATTTGGGTGCATGGTTGAGATTAATTATAATTTTACTACATTGTATGTGGATTGGTTCGAGTTTTTCGACATGAGACGATCATGAGATGTAAGTGTTCGGTCTAGTCATAACGGGCTTAAGATCGGGGCTCGGGGTGAGTCTCGGGGTGATATTAATGATTAGAGCATTACTGGGAATTAAAGGGTAATGGGATATGATTTATTGGTATTTGGGAATGTTGAGAATAGCGGGAATTGGAGAGCGTTAATTATAATTAACGAGATAGGCGGGAAAGGACGGTTTTACCCTCGGAAGCTTTTAGAGGGGTTTATTTGGCCTAAGGGCATTATGGTCTTTTGACCTTAAGGATTTATATCACCCTAAGGATATATATGACTGAAAGGCTGTAGAAAATACAGAACAAAAACAGGGGTTGTCTTCTCCCTTCCCGTACATCATTCTTCCCTTCATCCTTCTTTGGTGCTTTTGAGGCTATCATGGGGTTTTGAGCTAGGAAATCAAAGGTGGCAGCTAGGGGACTTGTTTCAATCATTCAAGGGAATTCAAAACCGTGTTTGAGGTGAGTTCCAGTTATAAATTTAATGGTGTGCTCTGTTTTTGAGTTAAGTTTTGAATTTCTTAAGTTTTTAAGCTTAGAATTGGACTTTGTGAATTGTTGAGTTTTTGGTTGGTTTGAGCTTCAGGTTTTGGTGGTTTAGGACCATTGGGAAGTTTGGTAACTTTGGTTTGGTGATTTGGAGATGTTTAGATGGGTTTTTGGAAGGTTTTAGAAGTGGAAAAACGAAGAAAAATGGCTGGTGCGAAGTTGGGCCGCGGCCCTATTCTTGGGCGCCGCGGCCCTAGCTTGAGGAAGGTGGTGGAGGCTCTGTCTGGGGGGCGCGCCGCGGCATGGTCCATGTAGGGCCGCGGCCCTTAAGGTCATTTTTGCCAAAATGGGGTTTTTAGCTTGGGGATTCAAGCTTTAGACCTCAGGGTTGAACCTACTACCCGGTTGAGGGGTATTTGAGGTCCCGGAGGTTAGGTTTTGGTTTGGGAACATTTTATTAATGGTATCCCATATGTTTGGTTATGACTAGGTGACCGTTAAAGGACTAAAAGCTGATCGTTCTCAAAGGTCGTTTCTTTTATTAATTCTCGCTCGAACCCAAGGTAAGAAAACTGCACCCTGTGTTTATGTGACATGCATGGCTATTATGGATGCATGTTGGTTGATTATTGAGCATGACATGCATGGTTATTATTGATGCATGTTGGATGTTTAAATGTAAACATTGATTGCATAATGAATGCTGGGCGATCTTTCCCATTTGCTTATGACTGTTGTTGAGGCATGCTGGATGATTAAGTGTGATGCATGTAATGCACGAGAAACATGTGGTTAGAGCATGCCATGAATGATGAATATGAGATTGGTCAGAGCTTGAGTCTCTGAGTTTGTGCATGATCATGACTGTGCTAGAAACTGTTTAGTAAGCATGCTAAATGCCCTATTCCTGAGTAACTGGCATATGATACATGTTGATAGCATTGCTTACTTGTGTATGGACATGAGTTGAATACAGAATCGACAAAAGTGTTAGTATCAGCTGTGAGGCTGTGATTTATTTGTCAGGCTCGGCAGTGTTACTGGACACAGGTCAGGAAGCGCTGACTTACTTGTCAGAACGGCCTTAGCGTGAATCACGCAAGCCAACAGAGATTAGATCTAATCGACTACTAGCATTGAATGACTCAAGGAGCATTAATGCCTGACCGACCCTGAGGGTCGATGAACAAAACAGAGCTTGGAGG
Organism: Humulus lupulus; assembly: GCF_963169125.1. Lineage (NCBI taxonomy): Eukaryota > Viridiplantae > Streptophyta > Magnoliopsida > Rosales > Cannabaceae > Humulus > Humulus lupulus. The sequence continues at coordinate 76,649,987 of NC_084798.1, read as the reverse complement.
CTGGTGGCTTACCTAACAGCCACTCTCCCGCTACAAAACAGAGCTTGGAGGCTAGTGGCTTACCTATCAGCCACTCTCTCGCTAGAAAACAGAGCTTGGAGGCTGGTGGCTTACCTAACAGCCACTCTCCCGCTAGAAAAGAAAGCTTGGAGGCTAGTGGCTTATTTAACAGCCACTCTCCCGCTAGAATTATATGATGTGCACCCATTGGTTTGAAAGCTTTATATTCAGTGTGATTATAATGATAATCGTTTGATAATGTTTATGAAAAGTGTTATGTTTTCTTGCTAGGCTTCGGCTCACGGGTGCTATGTGGTGCAGGTAAAGGCAAGAGGAAGCTGGACCACCCTTGAGTTGGAGAGCTGAGGTGATGATGTGTACATATGCAGCTGCTCGACCGCCACGGCCGAGGTTTAAAGTGGAACTAGGGTTGAACCCTGTTTTGCTGCTTAGAACGGCCTGTTGTAAATATTTTCTGTAATAAACTCTGAAATTTATATTTTCGGGATCCCAATGTATATGTTAAACGTTCTAGTGAAGCGTTACATCTTAACCAAAATGTTTAATCCCTAAATCGCTAATCATACTTAGATCACGATTTTGGCCAAATGACTCGATTAGCGAGTTTAGCACTATTTACAAGGCACACCGTAACGGTCCCAGGAGTTGGGGCGTTACAACTTGGTATCAGAGCGAGCCAAGGTTTATGGTTCCTGAAGACAAGCTGGGCATGTACACTCATCACTGAAGATAACTTCACTCAAGGAATGGTAACTATTTTTGTAGCTATGTGCATAGCTGTTTGAATAAATGTGAATGATTTACCTGCACATTGTATTAGGGAGCATGAGATTCTGATAGAGCCTGGCTCTTGACTATATGATTATATGCTCCGTGGATATTTATATGATTGTGATCGTATGATTGCCTGCTCTATGAATATATAATTGTGTTATTTGCATGCTGGAGTTTGAGGCATGGTTGAGTATTGGAAGAGCAGGGAATATGAGTAAACTATGATGCCATGAGCATGTTTGCAGCACTGCAAGTGGTTTATGATTGTGGTGTGGAAAGATTTATCCCGTGGGGAAAGCCCTTGATATGGTTATTGTGACTAATGGGTCAAGTTATTGACTGCAGATTGAATCAGTAGGTTTATATTCAAGGCAGATTATGAGGCCTGGTGATAGTTACACAGGGGCTGGGAGTTACAGCCAGGGTATTAGTTCTTCATCTGCATTTCTGAATGTTCAGCAGACACTTACAGATTTGCAATTAAGATTGCAGAGGCATGAGGAAGAGATCAGGTATTTGAAGCAACAGTGGAGTCTGCTGGGGAGTACCCCTTCCTTTGCTATGCCAGAGGTGGCATCAGTTTCAGCTCAGCCTAGGGTTGAGAACAGATGGGAATTACTCTGTGGAAGATTCCTGAGGTTTTATCCTCCAATCTTTGAGGGAGGCCTAGATCCATTCAGAGCTGAGCAATGGATAGGCATGACCAGCTCCATTCTTGATAGTATGGGACTGGTGGGTCACGATAGGGTGATATGTGCTACGTGTGTACTGCGGGATGATGCCCGGACATGGTGGGAGGTAGTATCCCAGACACAAGATACAGCTGTGATGGACTGGAAAGAATTCAAGCAACTGTTTAATGAGAAGTATTATTGTGATGTAGCTAAGACTGCCAAGATGAATGAGTTTCTGAATCTTGTTCAGGGTGGTGCGTCAGTGACTGAATATGCTACTGAATTTGATGAGTTGGCCAAGTTTTCCTTAGACATGGTACCCACAGAAGTGGCTCGGAAGGAAAGATTTATTCAGGGGTTGAATTTTGGAATAGCTCAGGACATCAGAGTTGCCCCAATGCATGAAGTCTTTACCTATGCTCAGGTGGTAGAGAAGGCTCTTGTTGTTGAGAGCATCAGGGATGAGGAAAAGAGTGCCATGAGGCATGGAGCTCAGATAGTGGTACCTCCACTTAGTGGAGCAAGCAAGAAGAAAAGCTGGAAGACTGATATAGTATGCAACCGGTGCAAGAAACGTCATCTGGGAGAATGCCAAGCAAAGGCATGTTTTGCATGTGGCATGGTTGGACATTTCAAGAAGGATTGCCCAAGTCAAGGGACTGAACGTGAGCAAAGGGGGAGAGGCAGCTCGATTCCAACTCGAGTGTTTATTCCAGGGCAATCAGAGTCCGAGACTAAGACTAGCTCCTCAGGAGTGGCAGGTTAGTTTTTCTAGTTGTTATATCTGAGCTATGCTGATTAGCCTTGGTGCCATGCTGTTCTTTTGTTTGCTGCTGATAGAGAGGTATAAAATTGATGTGATGATCACATGTTTATGTTGTGATGGGAACATAGTATGGTATTAGCAATCTAAGAGATAAGTTGAGTTATGGCGAGGACTCATCGTTGGTTTCATGAGTTAGTTATGACTGGCTATGGTTGATCCAAGGTATGGATCGGTTACATAATTGTGGAACAATTTTAAATGGATGAAAGTGTAGCAATTCTTGAGCTTGTGAGCAGGAAGTTTTGTGATAATCGGCACTGTGCGTGAATTTGACATGTTAATGATACCGGATGTGAGAGCTGGAGTTTGTGCAGGGAGATGCATGAAACTCTTAACCAGTGGGTGGATACCACTTAGATTGTATTAGTGAGATCAGGACAGACTGGACTAGTCTGTGAGTTCTGAATGTGTTCCCAGGTGGTCTGCCAGGGCTCCTTTTTATGAAAAGGGACTAGAATGGTGTTTGATTTAGTGCCAGAAAGGGAATCAGATGTAAATACAGTTTTGAGTGGCTCAGTGGGGGTTGTAAGAATTAAAGAGTTAGTCGCTGAGTAAGATGGAACCCTTTAGGGTGGATCTTGGATCTGGTTAGGACCAGTTAGAGATCAGAGTGAGAAAATTATGTAAAGGATTGTGCATGTATCAGATTAGAGCACTGTGAGCGCTGAGTATATCTTAAGAATTGGGTTGATATTAAGTGCTTGTGAATTAGGTGAATAGAGCATTCAAGGATTTGTTGGAATGGGATTTGTGATCGTTTTGGACGATGGAATAGTGGTGTTTTCTCTGTGGAGAATAGCCAAGAGTGAAAAGTGCCTTGGGGACAGGAGTGTCCATGAATAGTAAAGATGTTTCAGGTGCCTTGGGGAGAAAGTGCTGGGTCTTTATAGACCAGGACCAGTTAGTGGGTTGTTATGACATCCTAGTGATAGAGAAAAATGATTGCCTATGCAACATGTTGAATAAAGAATCTGGCCAGGACTGGGTAGAGTTTCTGGAGGGCCAAGTGGCCAGTTCATTGTTGAGGTTATTATCTCAAGAAAGATAGAAAGGAACGGTGGTTAAGTGAGCCACAAGCGGGCAAGATTGAATGGAAAGCTTTAGCTGGATTAGCTAAAGGTTGTATAGTGACAGGCATGATTTTATGGTGATATAGAGGTCGGACTCGGGATCCGATGGACATTGAGATTAGCTGAGAGATTCTGGATGAATCTCATGCTATTCTTTAATTCATTTCATTCAGGCATTGTGAAAGGGTAACATAATATGGAAATTTTATAGTGATGGCCTGAGATGAAGGGACATATATGAAGGCATGTGTTAAGCTCTTACCTGTTAACAAATTGAGACAGAATATCAGGAAACAGCAAGGCCATTACAGCTTTTGGGTATTTCATAGTGGGGAATGAGTGAGCATCGCGATGGGTTTCGCGGTGGAATTCCCAGGTTGTTGGATTGAAATGATTTGGCATTAAGTCATTGTGGACTGGTAGTCCAAGTGAGTTTAGTGTATCAGTAAGGACAGGTGAATAGTACAGCTGATCTATATTTGAATCTCCTTGTAAGAAGGATAGAGAGCCTTCGTGAACTCAAGGTCTATCTTATCAGATGAAGACTCTAACGTTACTTCCAGGTTATGGAAGGGTGAGAGAAGGCGATGAATATATGAATAGAATTTTGTACAGACTATTGTTCTCGGGCTGATCATAATCAGAGGGAGAACTGTTCAGTGTTGAAAGGGTACCTTATGAGATAAGGTATGGTAGAACATGTTCATCACCTGTACATTGGAATGGGATGGGTGAGATGTTACATCTGGATCATGAGATGGTTCAGGGGACCATAGAGGTTATTAGAGGTTGGAGCAAGAATGCTCACTTCTCAGATTAAATGGAAAGTGATACTAAACTGAAAATCAGGAACATGGAGTTCTAGGTAGGAAGTTGTGTCTTCCTAAAGAATCACCATGGAAAGAGGTGATGAGTAAAGGCAAGTTGAGCCTAGTTTGGTATGACAGTTTGAGTCCTGGATAGGACTGTTCAGATTATCTTTTGTTGGACCATAGTTTTGGTTCAGATGGTTGTACATTGTTTTGTGCATTTCCATGCGGTGGACATGGGTTGAAAGAACTCATGAGTTGAGTTATGAGGTTTTGAGGAACAAAGTATACCTTGATTTAAGGTATGTTGCAGGAACAGTGAGGTCGAGAGAATGATCTGGGAAACTGGAATTGGTTGTGCGGAATTCTTATTCCGGGCTGTTCAGATAAATTTCGAGGACGAAATTTCTGTAAGGAGGGGATAGTTGTAATGCCCCGAATTTCCTAATAAGGTTTAGGACCTTGATTAGGAGGCCGGGAGGGCCATAAATGATTTATTATGGTATTTAATGATTATATGCATGTTTATGTGAATTATATTATTATATGATGGTGAATGCATGCATATGGGCTCATATTTATGATGCAAGGGCATTTTGGTAATTTGGCCACTGTGGGCGTAATTGTATAATTTGGGTGCATGGTTGAGATTAATTATAATTTTACTACATTGTATGTGGATTGGTTCGAGTTTTTCGACATGAGACGATCATGAGATGTAAGTGTTCGGTCTAGTCATAACGGGCTTAAGATCGGGGCTCGGGGTGAGTCTCGGGGTGATATTAATGATTAGAGCATTACTGGGAATTAAAGGGTAATGGGATATGATTTATTGGTATTTGGGAATGTTGAGAATAGCGGGAATTGGAGAGCGTTAATTATAATTAACGAGATAGGCGGGAAAGGACGGTTTTACCCTCGGAAGCTTTTAGAGGGGTTTATTTGGCCTAAGGGCATTATGGTCTTTTGACCTTAAGGATTTATATCACCCTAAGGATATATATGACTGAAAGGCTGTAGAAAATACAGAACAAAAACAGGGGTTGTCTTCTCCCTTCCCGTACATCATTCTTCCCTTCATCCTTCTTTGGTGCTTTTGAGGCTATCATGGGGTTTTGAGCTAGGAAATCAAAGGTGGCAGCTAGGGGACTTGTTTCAATCATTCAAGGGAATTCAAAACCGTGTTTGAGGTGAGTTCCAGTTATAAATTTAATGGTGTGCTCTGTTTTTGAGTTAAGTTTTGAATTTCTTAAGTTTTTAAGCTTAGAATTGGACTTTGTGAATTGTTGAGTTTTTGGTTGGTTTGAGCTTCAGGTTTTGGTGGTTTAGGACCATTGGGAAGTTTGGTAACTTTGGTTTGGTGATTTGGAGATGTTTAGATGGGTTTTTGGAAGGTTTTAGAAGTGGAAAAACGAAGAAAAATGGCTGGTGCGAAGTTGGGCCGCGGCCCTATTCTTGGGCGCCGCGGCCCTAGCTTGAGGAAGGTGGTGGAGGCTCTGTCTGGGGGGCGCGCCGCGGCATGGTCCATGTAGGGCCGCGGCCCTTAAGGTCATTTTTGCCAAAATGGGGTTTTTAGCTTGGGGATTCAAGCTTTAGACCTCAGGGTTGAACCTACTACCCGGTTGAGGGGTATTTGAGGTCCCGGAGGTTAGGTTTTGGTTTGGGAACATTTTATTAATGGTATCCCATATGTTTGGTTATGACTAGGTGACCGTTAAAGGACTAAAAGCTGATCGTTCTCAAAGGTCGTTTCTTTTATTAATTCTCGCTCGAACCCAAGGTAAGAAAACTGCACCCTGTGTTTATGTGACATGCATGGCTATTATGGATGCATGTTGGTTGATTATTGAGCATGACATGCATGGTTATTATTGATGCATGTTGGATGTTTAAATGTAAACATTGATTGCATAATGAATGCTGGGCGATCTTTCCCATTTGCTTATGACTGTTGTTGAGGCATGCTGGATGATTAAGTGTGATGCATGTAATGCACGAGAAACATGTGGTTAGAGCATGCCATGAATGATGAATATGAGATTGGTCAGAGCTTGAGTCTCTGAGTTTGTGCATGATCATGACTGTGCTAGAAACTGTTTAGTAAGCATGCTAAATGCCCTATTCCTGAGTAACTGGCATATGATACATGTTGATAGCATTGCTTACTTGTGTATGGACATGAGTTGAATACAGAATCGACAAAAGTGTTAGTATCAGCTGTGAGGCTGTGATTTATTTGTCAGGCTCGGCAGTGTTACTGGACACAGGTCAGGAAGCGCTGACTTACTTGTCAGAACGGCCTTAGCGTGAATCACGCAAGCCAACAGAGATTAGATCTAATCGACTACTAGCATTGAATGACTCAAGGAGCATTAATGCCTGACCGACCCTGAGGGTCGATGAACAAAACAGAGCTTGGAGGCTGGTGGCTTACCTAACAGCCACTCTCCCGCTACAAAACAGAGCTTGGAGGCTAGTGGCTTACCTATCAGCCACTCTCTCGCTAGAAAACAGAGCTTGGAGGCTGGTGGCTTACCTAACAGCCACTCTCCCGCTAGAAAAGAAAGCTTGGAGGCTAGTGGCTTATTTAACAGCCACTCTCCCGCTAGAATTATATGATGTGCACCCATTGGTTTGAAAGCTTTATATTCAGTGTGATTATAATGATAATCGTTTGATAATGTTTATGAAAAGTGTTATGTTTTCTTGCTAGGCTTCGGCTCACGGGTGCTATGTGGTGCAGGTAAAGGCAAGAGGAAGCTGGACCACCCTTGAGTTGGAGAGCTGAGGTGATGATGTGTACATATGCAGCTGCTCGACCGCCACGGCCGAGGTTTAAAGTGGAACTAGGGTTGAACCCTGTTTTGCTGCTTAGAACGGCCTGTTGTAAATATTTTCTGTAATAAACTCTGAAATTTATATTTTCGGGATCCCAATGTATATGTTAAACGTTCTAGTGAAACGTTACATCTTAACCAAAATGTTTAATCCCTAAATCGCTAATCATACTTAGATCACGATTTTGGCCAAATGACTCGATTAGCGAGTTTAGCACTATTTACAAGGCACACTGTAACGGTCCCAGGAGTTGGGGCATTACATTATGTAGATCTCAAACTCATGAACATGGAGTTCCAGGTGGGAGACTATGTCTTCCTTAGAGTCTCTCCATGGAAAGGAGTGAGAATATTTTGGAGGAAGGGCAAGTTGAGCCCTAGATTTGTAGGCCCATTTGAGATCCTGGAGAGGATTGGTCAGGTGGCCTATAGGCTGGCCTTACCACCGGCATTGTCGGCAGTGCATAACGTATTTCATGTTTCAGCTCTTCAAAGGTATGTATTAGATGTGACTCATGTTTTGAGTTATGAGGATCTGGAGCTTGAGGCAGATCTCTCCTATGAGGAACAGCTAGTACAGATACTAGACATAAATGACACGGTACTCGAGCTGAAGCCCTAGAGGAAGAGGTAGCCTGACTCAAGAAATGCGGCTTTATCCGTGAAGCCAAGTTTCCAATATGGGTTGCCAACCCCGTGCTGGTCCCGAAGCCTAACGGGAAATGGTGGACCTGCATCGACTTCTCCGACCTGAATAAAGCCTGCCCCAAGTATTGCTTTCCATTGCCCAAGATTGACCAGTTGGTAGATGCCACGGCAGGGCATGAGCTCATGTCCTTTATGGACGCATACTCAGGCTACAATCAGATCGCGATGAATCCAGCGGATCAGGAGCACACCAGCTTCATGACCCCGACTAACGTCTATTGTTACAAGGTCATGCCGTTCGGTCTGAAGAACGCCGGAGCTACCTACCAAAAGCTAGTAAATAGAATGTTCGCGGACCAGATCGGAAAAAACATGGAAGTGTACGTTGATGACATGCTAGTCAAGTCAAAGACCGCCGATAACCATGTTTCCGACCTGGAAAAATGTTTTAAGATACTACGGGAATATGGCATGAGGCTCAATCCATAGAAATGCACTTTTGGAGTCGCGTCAGGGAAATTCCTGGGGTTCATAGTCAATACCCGAGGAATCGAGGCAAACCCCGAAAAAATCAGATCACTGCTCGAGCTTCCTTCGCCCAGGTCGCGAAAATATGTCCAAGGCCTGACAGGAAGAGTGGCAGCCCTCAACCGGTTTATTTCCAAGTCCATCGATAAGTGGTTGCCCTTCTACAACTTGCTCTGAGGAAACAAGAAGTTTGAATGGTCAGTAGAGTGCGAAAGCGCATTCCTCGACCTGAAGGCACATCTGGTTGAGCCGCCAGTGCTATCCAAACCCAAGGCAGGAGAGCCTCTTTTTCTCTACCTGGCTGTTACTGAGGACGCAGCTAGTGCCGTACTGGTACGAGAAGAGGACCAAGTTCAGAAGCCAGTCTACTACATTAGCAAGAGACTTATCGGGGCAGAGTTCCGATACCCGCTGATGGAGAAATTGGCGTTCTGCCTTATCACGGCTTCGCGAAAGCTCAGGCCGTATTTCCAGTCCCACCCGATTCACGTTATGACCGATCAACCTTTAAGGCAGGTTTTGTAAAAACCTGAAGCGTCAGGACATTTGTTAAAGTGGACCATCGAACTCAGTCAGTTTGAGATTCTGTACACTCCGCGAACTGCTATAAAAGGTCAGGCCCTGGCCGATTTCATGGCAGAGTGCACGGGATTCCAGGAGGATCCTGCAGGAAACTCACCCCAAGTCAGCTCGCGCCTGGCTTCATGAAGGGTCTTTGTAGATGGTTCATCCAACGAGAACGGCTTCGGAGCTGGAATCATTTTGATATCCCCCGAGGGACATAGATTCCACTCAGCACTGAGATTCGGATTCAAAGTCTCCAACAACGAGGCCGAATACGAAGCTTTGCTGGCAGGACTGAGGATAGCCCAGGAGTTGAAGGCGAGCTTCGTCCAGTGCTTTAGTGACTCCCAGCTCATGGTAAACCAGGTCCTGGGTGAATATCAAGCACGGGGACCCAAGATGGCCGCCTATCTGGCGAAGGTAAAAGTTGAGCTGTCCGCATTTGAGCGAGGCTCGATCGAACAAATACCTTGGGAGCAGAACGCTAACGCGGATGCTCTTGCCAAGCTCGCCACCTCTGGAGAAACGGAGACCTTGGGACTAGTACCAGTTGAATTCTTGGAGAAACCAAGCGTAGAAGATGTCAGGACGGAGGTCGAGATGATCGATGCCAGGCCGACCTGGATGACCCCCATCCTTGAATATCTCGCCGAAGGCAAGCTACCTGAGGGATGTAACGATGCACGGCGAGTCCTGTACCAAGCTCCTAGGTATACGATAGTCGATCGGGTGTTGTACCGACGTGGGCACTCCCTACCTCTCCTCCGGTGTGTTCTTCCAAGCGAAGCAAAGGCCATCCTGCAGGAAGTGCACGAAGGATTTTGCAGAGACCACACTGGGGAGCAAAGCTTGGCCTTAAATGTCCTAAGGCAAGGATATTACTGGCCAACTCTGTCCAAAGACTCGATCTCATACGTCAAGAAGTGCGACAAGTGCCAGCGATTCGCCGCAGTTGCCCGAGCTCCTCCAGTCGAGCTGAAGATGATCTCATCCCCATGGCCGTTTTCCATTTGGGGGATAGACTTGGTTGGCGCCCTCCCCACCGGTCCGTTACGCCGTGGTAGCCATCGACTACTTTACAAAGTGGGCTGAGGCAGAACCCTTGGCGACGATAACTTCCAAGAAAGTGCTTGATTTCGTGGTTAAAAGCATTATCTTTCGATTCGGCCTGCCCAAGAAGATCGTTTCCGATAACGGCACTCAATTCGACAGCGACCTGTTCACCAAATTTTGCGAAAGACACGGAATTGTGAAAAGTTTCTCCTCCGTGGCCTATCCTCAGGCGAATGGCCAGGTCGAAGCTGTCAACAAGACCCTAAAGGAGAACCTCAAGAAGAGATTAGATGAAGCAAAGGGGGTCTGGCCAGAACATCTCCCCAAGGTCCTATGGGCATACCGGACCTCGCATCGGACTCCTACGGGTCATACTCCCTTTTCCCTAACCTTTGGGAGTGAGGCAGTCCTCCCTGTTGAAATTAAGGTGCTTTCGCATCGAGTCCAGTCTTACGACCAAGATCGAAACCACGAGCTCCTGTGCCATTCCCTCGATCTAGTTGACGAAAGGCGAGAGGATTCGCAACTCCAGCTCGCCCATTATCAGCAGAAAATCACTCGCTACTTCAACTCCAAAGTCAAAAAACGCGCCTTTAGCGTTGGCAACTTGGTCCTAAGGAGAGTTTTTCTGGCCGGGAAAGATCCCAATGATTGAGTTTTAGGACCAAACTGGGAAGGACCATACCAGGTCATCGAAATCATCAAGGAGGGAACTTATAAGTTAGCTCGACTTGATGGAGGGGCGGTCCCGCGGACTTGGAACGCCATCCACCTAAAGAAATATTATCAATGATTCACTTGTAAGGCTTGGAAGGCAACTTTTTATGTATGAATGAGAATCAGCTTTTTGTACATGTTTGCAAGTATAATCTAAAGTAACCACGAAAGACCCTTTCCCAGTTACTTGGGGGGCATATGGTGCCTGGATATAACCAGGTCTCCTTAATGACTTAGAAGTTGATTCATATCGATTGACCGTTGTTTTTCTTAAAAAATACGAGATATTGATAAGGATTAAACGCTAACTAAGTCCTATCCTGGATATAACCGGTTCATAAAACTTAGAAGTTGATTTAAATCTATTGATCGTTGTTCTTCTTAAAGAGCTCGAGATATGGATAAAAGTTAACACGAACTAAGTTTTCAAATTAAGTTCCTAGTCATAACCGGGTCATAAAACTTAGAAGTTGATTTAAATCTATTGATCGTTGTTCTTCTTAAAGAGCTCGAGATATGGATAAAAGTTAACACGAACTAAGTTTTCAAATTAAGTTCCTGGTCCTAACTGGGTCATAAAACTTAGAAGTTGATTTAAATCTATTGATCGTTGTTCTTCTTAAAGAGCTCGAGATATGGATAAAAGTTAACACGAACTAAGTTCTCAAATTAAGTTTCTGGTCCTAACCGGGTCATAAAACTTAGAAGTTGATTTAAATCTATTGATCGTTGTTCTTCATAAAGAGCTCGAGATATGGATAAAAGTTAACACGAACTAAGTTTTCAAATTAAGTTCCTGGTCCTAACCGGGTCATAAAACTTAGAAGTTGATTTAAATCTATTGATCGTTGTTCTTCTTAAAGAGCTCGAGATATGGATAAAAGTTAACACGAACTAAGTTTTCAAATTAAGTTTATGGTCCTAACCGGGTCATAAAACTTAGAAGTTGATTTAAATCTATTGATCGTTGTTCTTCTTAAAGAGCTCGAGATATGGTTAAAAGTTAACACGAACTAAGTTTTCAAATTAAGTTCCCGGTCCTAACCGAGTCATAAAACTTAGGAGTTGATTTAAATCTATCGATCGTTGTTCTTCCTAAAGAGCTCGAGATATGGTTAAAAGTTAGCACGAACTAAGTTTTTCAAGAAATTGTAACCAAAGCGCGTAAAAAAAAAAAAAAAAAAAGAGGATCAATTGAAAGCGTAAAATCAAATTGTCTCGAGGTGAAAGCACCTCATGCAAAGGTTACATAAAAAGTATTTAAAAATATTGAAGGGCACAAGAAAAGAAACACCCTAAGCTCTGCCAAGTGGCCCCTTGGAGGTCGCCGTCTCGCCTTGCTCAGCTGCGCCAGAACCATCCCCGGTCTCCAAGGGCGCCTCTTTATCAAGGCGAGCTTGGAACTTCACCAGCAAGCGCTCCCAGAGGCTCGCTGACATGAAGGAGAAGTCTGCATCTGGATTATAGACCCAGCAATGGTAGAACAGATCTTCCATGGACTTTTCCAAAGTTATTCGCTCGGCCTCTAAGGCAGCCTGGGCGACCTGGACCTTAGTCTTCGCGGCATCTAGGTCTGTCCGCGAGGTGGCGAGAGAGGTCTCGAGCTCTTGAACCTTCGAGCGGGTTTTTTCCAACTCAACCTGCGAGGCCGCCAAGGCATCCTTAGCCGCCTGCAGGGTAGTCTGGTGCTCGCTCCTCATGTCCTTGAGCTGAGTTTTGGTCTTGACGATGCTCCGATGAAGGGCAACGGCGCTCTGCGAAGTTGAAAAGACAATTGCCTCAGGAAAAAAGGAAGGAAAAGCAGAGCAAAGTGTAATGATAAAAACCACGAAAAAGTAAGTTAGATTACCGTCATGCCATGCCCAATGAAGAATCCAGCACGCCCACCGGGCTCAGTGTCTCGATGGCCCGGAGCTCCTTCTCGGTGAACCTGTATATGTGGCTGACGGCGTAGTTCGCCGACTCATACACCATTCCCCGGAAGGCCTCGGGGATCTTCTCCAGGTCCTGGGGATTGACTGGGATGCGTACATCGAAGGGTACAGCCGCCGAAGTCCTGAGCTCCATTCCTGCGTCCCGGACGGCGGCTGGAGCTCGCAGAGGGGGTGGAGGCATGTTGCTTCACCTTGCGGCAGGAAGAATCGCTCCCGCAACCTGGGCAGCCAGGGTTTGCTCCTTCTCTTTAGCCGGAGACTTGGTGGGGACCCCAGCGGCGTTCTTGGACGTCCGGGGCCTTTTCATTCTTGGCCCAGCTGAGGGGTTCCCCCCGAAGACCGCACTTCGCAAGCTCTCCTCGGGCTGAGACATCTCTTCTGTCAAAACAAAAACATGGTTAGTACGAGTTAGCAACCATACAGACACAAAAAAAAAGGGGTAAAGATAAAAAGTATATGAATACTAAGGGAATCCAACCCCCCGAGCTAGAAGAAGAATCTAAGTCGATTACTTCTCGAGCTGGCGCAAGTTCTGGGTCCGAGTCTGACTCAGGGCTAGATTCCTCTACGTATTGCCTAAGCCCCAGAGCTACGACACCCCTCCGGAGTGATGGCCATGTACGAAGGTTGGTCCCATACTCCTCGAATAAGATCGACCTAAAGGCTAGGGTGTTATCTACTACTACGGTACCCCTAGGCCGGCTGTCTTGGTAGTCCAACACAATGGAGTAGGGTGGTATTCAGGCCCAGATCATTTTGGTGACGATGGACGAGCTGCCTAGGATTGAACCTAGCCAGCCGAGGGTCTGCGGTGGCCCTATCTAGACTCCTAAACATGTAAGAGTTACCTTGGCCAGAAGGACCCTCGACTGCTCCCGATTGGATCCTCTCCTCGCCCGTCCTCTGGGCGACCTCCAAGGCCCGCTTCCTATTCCTCACGAGAGGAACTTCGTCGCCCTCGTCCTCCTCGTCTTCGTCTCCCACGACCTCTTCCACGATAATGGGTCTGGTGTCGCGAGCTGGGGGAAGCCCCCGGGGCCTCCTGAGGTTTAAAGTCTGATTTGGGAAAATCAGCTTGCAGGCTATCATCGTCTCGCCTGTTACGAGCACACGGTAGTCTTTCTCGCTGGGGGGCAAGCCCGCCAGCGTCTCGTATTGGGCCCCGAAGGTCACAGATTTCTTTGTCCTCGCGAAGATGGCTGCAGAATTAGTCTAAGTCAGAAAGGGGTGCGGGAGGAGCTAAAACGACACTTAATTTACGAGCTAAGGATGAAAAACACTTACGAGGACGATTGAAGTAGTGGAGCTCGCAATTCCCGAACCCCGTCGACATGAAGAATTGATCCTTGAAGTCGTTGGGGTGGCTGGGCAGCTCGATGACCGCGGCCGTATTGGGGAATCAGGTTAAGTAGTAAAACCCGTTGCCTCGTCCCCGCTGATCCGGGCTGGCCTTGAGGCAGAAAAAGTATAAAATGTCCACTGGAGTGGGAACCTCCCACTCGTTCTTCAAAAATGGATATTTCAACCCCGCCAACAACCAATAAGAGTTGGGGGGGAGCTGAAACGGTGCCAACCTCACATAATTGAGGAAGTCTGCGAAATACTGGTCCAGCGAGAGGAATGCCTCCGCCTTGAAATGCTCACCGCTCCAGGCCGCGAATACCTTGTCGAGCGGCGCGCAGCTCCGCTCGCATTCCGCGGGAGGTCGGGCCACCACAGATGTTCTCCCCAGGGCGATGTTGTGGGAGAGAAATATTTTGTTGATCTTCGCCTGGTCGGTGACCTTTGACACGATCCTCTCCGCCTCAAAGAAGGCATCGGGGGCGACCTCGACCTCCTGCTCCATCGCCGGCCCAAAGTTAGGGATTGGGGAGTCCGGCATCACCGCCTTTCCTTTGTCCTGCTGTGAGGCCGAGCTGCTGACGGTCTTCTTGGGAGTGTTCCTTTTCGGTGCCATCTGGTCGCCTAACGAACAAAAGAAAATATTTCAGAAAAGGCGACCCAAGCGTGAGGAAAAATCAAATGTTATTTGCACGAGCTGAGGTAAGCCCAACCCGTGGAGAGTGGAACCACGCGGTTCAATGAACACGCGCCTGTGCTCCCAACAGATCCCCGATTACTCAGAATTCGTGTGTCAAGAGGGTCAGGATAAAATTTTCCTTGGGGGGAAAGTTTCGATAGGCAAGGTTGGCAAAACCGCCTGTGAGGCATGTCCCCTAAGCTACCCAGTTTTGCACCCAAAATATGTCAAAAATCCTACCCAGAAATCGTCCCCAGAATAGAGCAATAATATTGAATAGTGGAGTAGAAGGATTTTAACCTTTGAACCACTTAAAAACCATGCCTCGAGTCAACTTTCCATTTTCTAAGATCATATATCTGTTTCGGTTCATTATTAGCACTAATCCCTTTCCCTTATTCTCTTAATTACATGTTGGCGAAGAACCGCGTCAACACATTTATATAATATTTTAATATTATTATTATTATTTTTTATAAGCTTTCTCTCTCTATTTAGTATATATTTATTATTTCTTTTTTCTTTTTCAATTATTTTATTTTACTTTAAGTAATAAAATATATTTAAAGATATAATATTTAAATGATATTGAGAAATATATAGAGAAGATGATGTATGGTATAATGTAAAACTTAGAGGTAAAATAGAAAAATGTGTGTTGATGAGGTATTTTAAAAGATGGAGTAGAGCACCCATTGGGAGTGCTCTAAGACCTCTATTTATAATACAAGATAAATGGGTCGTGAGCCTTACACAATTTACATAATTATTATTGATAAAATAATACAAGATAACTAAATATCTAGTTTTAACTAACTTTGAACATTCTTTGCGTATTATCCGACCAGCTCTACTAGTGTGTGTATTGACCAACTTGGTGAGAAATTATTTGAAGTGCATTTGAGTAAGTCTAAATCAGTGAAAAAATGACTCCTTGAATCTTTTCATGTTTTTTGGCAGAGGGTCAAACTCGTTTATCAAACTCTCCCAATCTACTCCTTTACTCGTCCTTGAGTAAAGAATCTTACTAGACTTAAACCTAAAGAAATCAAATTGACATAACCAACCAATTCAAACACTCAAGTCTGCTATGCACATATAATTCTCAAGAAAAACAATCATGTTATTTAAATTATTAATGTAGATTTTCAGTCAAAATACTTCACCCTTTCACTGAAATCTATTAACACCAAAGCTCATTTACTCATAACTCACAAATAAAATAATTGAACCACTTTATGCATATCAAATTCTCACCAACTAACCATATAGCCAAGTTATTTCCATATGCCTGCACTACTTACCATTCTCCATTAATATAAACAAATGCACAAATAAGAATCAATAGGGATTTTCAAAGGTTGTAATAGAAGGTTTAGGTACAGTTAGATAAAGAAATATTTTTAGGCTTAATCATACCACAAGCATTTCAACTAAACAAACTTTCTCATAAAATTTCAAATCACTCATCCCTTGTTACCCATTTTTCTGTGCAATGACTAAGAATGTTTTTTTTCGTTCTTTTCAACGATTCAGAAAACTATGCAAAACCAACTCATTCCTATTTTTCTTTCGCATAATACACTCCCCAAAACTTTGATTTTTCAAGATATAACTGTTTGGGAGTGTAATCATTTTGCATTTTTTTTTAACTTTTCTCAATTACAAGGAATTTTCTGAATAACACATGATACATAACATCCCATTACACATTCACTCCCCTCACATAATAGTTTAATGCTCATGGTATGAATCAAAAGAGTAAATGGTAATCTAATTCACCGCTAGGCTCAAAAGAATGTGTTAACAAGAAAATAGTTATAAGGCTCAAAAGGGTTAACTAAGGATCAAATTTAATGCGGAAACCTTGAAAGGCACCACCAGTCCAAAAATTGCATATATCATTTTCCTAAATGTGCATTGTTTCAAATTTTATCTCAAATAGTAAGAAAACAGGTTCTAGAATTTTTCCAATATTTTACAATCCACTATCCAAATTCGACATGCATATAATTCTCAATTATAACATTTGTAATTTATGAACGATAGATCTCTAATGTCAACAGATCATAGTGAAAAAAACAAAGTAATCTAACCAAGAACATAGATTGTTTTAGATGCACATCAACATTTTCTTTGGATTATACACATAACAGTCAATCATATTGAAATGGCAATTATCATCAACTTAATTCACACTCTCAAACACAACTCAATACAACTAGGGAATTTACTCATTTGGTACCCCATATTTTAGCAACGTATCGTTTTGGTACCCTCTTTTTTCAATAATGCTCATATGGTACCATGTATTTTTAAATCATACATATTTGGTACCATAGACTCAGATTTGATAAATAAAATTTTATCAATATGACCAAACTGTCATCAGTTATATGTAATTAAGTAATTAAATTTGAATTCGGAACTCATATAATTGAGAGAAGTTTGATTAAATTGGTAAAATTCTATCAAATAAATTTGAGTTTAGGGTACCAAATATGTACTATTTCAAAATACAGGGGACCGAATGTGTACGATTTCAAAATACACAGTACCAAATGAGCATTAATGTAAATATAGGATACCAAAACGATACTTTGCAAAAATACAGGGTACCAAATGGTTACTTACCCATACAACTAACTAAAAAAACAAACTGGAAAAAAAACGCATGAAATAACATAAAACTAAAAATTAATCTCTCCCCCAAACTTAAAACAGAACATTGTCCCCAATGTTAAAGTTCAAACAGATTGAGAAAAGAAACTTACTTGACCAGCCACATCAGTATGGCGGCTGTGGAGGCTAGGACGAAACCCTTAATTTTAACTTTTTTGACGGCGTAGGGCGCTGTAGCGCTATCTCTTCGAAAAAAATGACCCCAACCTCTACTTGTCGCGCTTGACATGTGGTGCTGTAGCGATTTTTTACGTTTTTCACGGGTTACGAGTTACAAGACAATTTTTCCAGAATAAACTAAAGACAAGTAAAACAAAATCTCTAAAAACATTGTTCCAATAAAAAAAACAAAAACAACAACAAATAACATAAAATTAAAATTAAAAATAAACATAGGAATGCTTCCTAAGAGCGCTGTCTTTAACGTCTTTTGGCCAGACTCTTGTTTTCATTCATATTCAACTTGGATCAAGTCCACCCCTGACATCCTTGAGAGCCATAGTGTCATGAGTTGGCCCTCGTTTCTTGTGATTAGAAATTGGTGGTACTTTCCCCCCTCATGTAAGATTCGAATTATTTCACTAAAGAACCTTTTTAACCGATGATGCCCCTTTTGCATTCTAGTTTTAACTATGGATCTTTTCTTAGAGACTTCCAACTTGTTCTCTCCTTAGTTTACCACTTCAACTTTACAACAAGTTGGAATTTCTATTGCTGCAAAAACTATACATATAACTTCCTCTTTTTGCACTCGAAGCTTTAACTCACTTTTTTGGACATCAATTAAAGCCCTACCATTCGCTAAGAATGGCCTTCGAAGTATAATTGAAATATTTTCATCTTCCTCCATATTTAAAATAATAAAGTCCGCAGTAAAGATGAATCTACCCACTTTTACCAATATGTCCTCAATCACTCCAAGAGGGTGCTTAACTGATCTATCTGCATCCGCAAAGATACCATAGTTGGTCGAGCTTCTCCCAAATTCAACTTCTGAAAGATTGATAGAGGCATTAAATTCACACTGGCCCCTAAATCACATAAAGCCTTTGTTTCTACTAAACCCCCTATAGCACATTGGACATTGAAACTACCAGGATCTTTAAGCTTTGGAGGTAGTTTCTTCTGAAGTATTGCGCTGCACTCTTCAGTTAGTGCAACCGTCTCATAATCCTCTAATTTCCTCTTTCTTGACAAAATTTCTTTCATAAACTTCACATAACTCAACATTGTTCAAGTGCCTCAGCAAATGGGATATTAATGTGTAGTTTTCAAAAGATATCCAAAAGTTTAGAGAATTGTTTTTCAAGATTAGCCTTTCGAAACCGTTGAGGATATTGAATCTTTGGTGGAGACTCGATGTATTGTGGCTTTTCTGTCTTTGGAAGGTCTTTAGTAACCTCCTCTTATGATAGACTAGTTAAGGTTGATCTTCAATCTTGTTACCCTTGTGTTCTACTGTAGGTCCCTCATACTTAGTCTCGCTCCTCAAGCATATTGCATTACACTGCTCTTTAGGATTTATCTCTGTTGAACTAGTTAAAGCACATTGATTATGATTCTTCATTAACTTTGCAAGTTGGCCAACTTGAGTTTCTAAGTTTCGAATGGAGGATCTGGTTTCTATCATAAATTGGCTCAATGAATCAGCGGATACCTCTGGTTTAGTCATGTGAAGCGGTGGTTGTTGATGTTGCGGCATTTGTGGCCTTTGAGTATTAGAAAAAGGCCTTGGGTTTAGCCCATAAGATGGTCTATATGGAGGATATTGAGGTGGATTTGGATGGTACTGTGGTTGGTGCCCTTGATTATTACTCCATGACAAATTAGGATGGTACTTGTATGCTGGAGTATAATTGTTAGGGTATGTGTTATTATTAGGTTGCCTTGGGAAATTTCCTATGGCTTGAACCTGTTCAAGTGGGATATCATCAACTAAATAAGAACTCGTCGCTGGACATTGCTGAAAATGAAGAGAGCCTCCACATGTGTCACAACTAATAGGAGCGGGTTGTAGTTGCATCGCTTGATCTGAACTGTTGTTTTGTTGTTGTATTTGTTTCGTAAGAGAAGCAATTTGAGCAGTGTGCATAGCAATATGATCAACTTCTAGAACTCCTGCCACCTTCTTATTTTCTCGCTCAGATGGCCAATTATAATTATTCATGGCCATTTCTTGTAAAAGCTCGTAAGCTTCGTTAGTGCTTTTGCTCATAAATGCTCCACCTACTGCTGCATCTATGATAGTTCTTGTGTTTCCCCTCAGTCCATTATAGAAAGTATGCACCAACATCCATTTCACTATACCATGACGTGGACATTTTTGCAGCAGCTCTTTAAACCTCTCCCAAGGGTCATATAAAGATTCCCCCTCAAATTGACAGAAATGATTTATTTCACCTCTAATCCGTGCCAATTTAGCTGGAGGAAAGTACTTAGCGAGAAATTTTTGAGCAAGATCTTCCCAAGTGAGAATGGAATTGTCTTGCAGTGAAATCAACCAACTTTTAGCCTTGTCTCTTAACGAAAAATAGAAATAGCCTCAAAAGAATTGCATCATTACTTACTCTGTTCATTTTGAAAGTATCACATAACTCCGAAAAGTTGGTAATATGGAGGTTTGGATCCTCGTTAGGTAGCCCCCCAAACTGAACACAATTCTGAACCATTTGAATTATTGAGGGCTTGATCTCAAAATTGTTCGCCTCCACAGTAGGCGGGCGAACACTAGAATGTACCCCTGTAATAGTAGGGAGTACATTGTCCCTCAGAGGTAAATCTGCCTCAGCTGCAGCATTCCCCACATTACCCTGATTCACATTATTATTAGCGACTTTATTGACGTTCTGGGCCATCTTTTCAGGTCTTTTCTCTTTTCTTTCTCTTTTGCCTGTCTTCTAAATCTCAGGATCAACAGGTACTAGTATTTTTTACCCCTTACGTCGCATAAAAATAGGTCACCTGAAATTGACAAATTTAAAAGCAACTTGATTTAGAAAACGTTAAATGAAAACCAAAGTAGATCAAAAAACTATTATATTTATATTGATAATTAGTCCCTGGCAACGGCGCCAAAAACTTGATCATGAAAATATGATACGCAAGTGCACGGAATCGATTCAAGTAATATAGATAGTAAATAGAGTATCGTTCCCACAGGGACTGTTGACCAATTACCAATACTGATTTTCAAATTCTATTTGGTGAATTCAAATTATAATTAATACTCTAAACTATGAACATAATTTAAATAACTGTAAGCAAAACAATGAATCAACTAATTAAAAATCAATAATAAAAAGCCTAGGAATTAATTTCATCAACTTTTCACTCTATTAATTTTACTAATCAATTCTAAATCTCTTCTTCCTATTCTAATAGCAGGTTAACATAATCAATTCCTATTCTTTTTCAAGATATAAGATCTCAGCCTATATGCAGGTCTTCTACATCTCTGTGATAAACTTAAACAATTAGCAGGCATTAAGCATAGAAACCTAATTACTACACAAGTCATACAGGTACTTTCGTCAAATATGCAACCTATGTCTATATAATGATAGCATATTCAATTCTCATCTTTCGAATTTTGAATCAAAACCATTAAATCAAGTAAATAGTGATCAAGTATTTACTAGCATTAAACAAATATCATATAGATTAGAATAGAGAAGAAGTATCAATAGAACATCATAATAAAATTAAATTGAAATTCAAGTGACTACATTAATCCCTAGCTGACATAATGAAAATAATATTCAAATAATAATTCATAGAAAATAACCTAAAGAGTTCAGATGAAGAAGAAATCTAGAAAGTCATAAACCAGAAAAAGAAATCTAATTACATCAGCCTTTTCTAAATCTAGGGTTTATAAAACTAAAACTGTTTTGTCCTTCAAAAAATGGCTAAAAATCTCAAAACCACGTCGATAGCGCTGTAGTGCTAGGTCTTAGGAATTGTAGTGTTATTTACAGTACCAAATTGGCTCAAAAGTTGTTTCACTAGTGTTGTAGCACCAGTAATGTAGCGCTATTCTTCTGTTACTTATAGTGTTGTGGCACTTGTTTAGTAGCGTTGGGGTGCTAGTGACAGATTCAAAAGCGTTAAATGTCTCCTTTCTAGCGCTATAGCCCTACTTTGATAGCGTTATTGACAAAATCATTACTCAGACATATTGCTCCCCAAAGACACGATTTCTCGAAAAAACTCAATTTTCTACCACTTTCACTTCATTCCTCTCTTTTCACCATCTTAGCATGAAAAACTTGAAACATGAACAAACGAGCATAATTCTGCAATAAAATAGCCCTAAACTAATGAAAACCTTCATAAAAACTAGACCTTAAACGAGCCTAAAACTGGTTTATCGCTAACTTTGAACATTATTTGTGTATTATCCGACCAGCTCTAGTAGTGTGTGTATTGACCAGCTTGGTGAGAAATTATTTGAAGTGCATTTGAGTAAGTCTGAATCAGTGAAAAAATGACTCCTTGAATCCTTTCATGTTTTTTGGTGGAGGGTCGACGAGACTTTAGCTGACTAGGTTGTCATTTGAACTGCCATGTGTCCAGATTCCTTTCCATGTCATCAACCTAGTTTTTTGGTGAAACATTTGCCCCCATGTATATTACATACTAACAACTTTTGATAAACTCATTCAAACAAAGGATTCTCTTTGACCAAATCCACCTAACCTGTCCTTTAAGCCGTCCTCTCACCTGTCTTGAAAAAGTAAACGTTAGCCTGACCCACTGCCCTAAGTGAAAGTTAACAATTTCACATTTTCCAGGACTTCGAAAATACACCATCTAGTTCCACCTTTTGACATTCCCTACTCGAATGTATAAAGCCCCACAACCTTCCTTTTCTTTTTTATGTTTTCTTTTTCTTTCCTCAAGAACATCAAAACTCTTTAAGAACTTCTCAAGCAATCCAAAGGAAATCCTCACACAAATCCACTGATCTCCTTTGCAATCTCTACTTCAAATAATTTTTTTCACCTTGTGTAGCATCTCAAAAGTCCTAATATGATTAAGTACTTTGATTAGCGTGTCAGAAGGGCATGTGGGGGTAATTATATGAATTATATGACTATATGATTGAGTATGCATGATTATGTGTATTAAATGTGTTTAAAGACACGCTTGTGTAAAAAGTGGACATTTTTGTAATTTTGACCCACTGATGGTATATTGGTCATTATTATGTGTTATGTGCTTGAGACCACATTAAAATGTGGATATATGTGATGGTATGAGAGGATCCTTACGAGCAATTTTAGAGGAAAAGTCACAATGGGGATTAATGCATGGCTCGGGCCGAACCTAGGGGTATGTTGGGAATTTCAAGAATTTGACATAATTGGTAAAGTGAAATTAAGTGGTAGAATAGTTATGCTTGATGGTTTAGTTGTTAATTGTGTAATTGATGGTGTAATTTGAGGTTTAGTGGGAATTATAGGCAAATGATTATTTTACACTTGAGGTGTGTTAAGAACTGAGTTTATAGGGAGGGGTATATTGGTCTTTTGGCCATGGGAATAGACAAATTTGGCTAAGTATTTTACAACATCCCTTCCATTCACGTGAAGCTCTCTCTCACTCTTGCTCTTCTATTTTCTTTTCAAACTTATCAAAACACACAAGGATTTCTAAGCAACCAATGCTAAAATCAAGCCTTGTCCTTGAGGAAATTAGAGGAAATTAAAGCTCTAAATGGAATCGGCACCTGCTAGGAGTCCAACTCACAATAGAGAATTCTAATTCACAGCAAGGTGTGCTTCTTGCTCTAGCCTTTTTTAGTTTCTCTTGTGTTCTTGGTGGTTTTGGGGATTTTAGTGTTACTTTCAAAATTGATGGAATTAGCTTGTTTAGATGAGTTAAAAGAGTATAGAAACCTGTTTCAAAGTTTGATTGAAGCTCAAATTTGAATTGAAAACGTGAATTTGACTTGGGATTGTTCGAATTTGGGACAAAGTTTGAGTTTTGAACTCACAGTTGGGAAATTGTGATTTTATTGTATTTGTGGCATGTTTGATGGTATTTTGATATTGTCTATCAGTTGTGTAGTGCCTCAGAATTTTACGTAGTTAGATAATATTATCTTATGGCGTAGTATTTTAGTTTTCGTGATTTTGGTTCAAGTTGGGAATGATTTGGAAACTCTAGAGCTAGTTATGATTTTTATAAGTTTTGACTATAGTTTAAAAATATTAATTTATCCATAAGGTTTAATTAATGTAGTTGGTCATGGGGATATTATTTATTATAACCTAAGAATTAGATAGAATAACTAAGAATGTGACATTTATCACTTGCATGTTTATTAAGGATTTAAGGATTATACATGAATAAAATAATCAAAGATAAGCCTAGGAAGTCTAGAACCTTCCCTCACAAGCTAGGATCTCGTATTATTTAGTCAAAGTGGTTTAAATAGCTTTAAGTGTGCTTAAAATGCACAAAAACATGGTTTAGTACATCAGCGTAAGCCAATATATCATAGCTATGGAAGCTGATATATCACCTATGCAAATACAGAAAACACGTAACTTTGCATGAACAAAACCATGGAGCCCCGGGAAACAGGGGAGGCGATATATCGACTATAGGGGGCGATATATCGGCTTTAGTAGCCATTTTTGAAACTCCATGGAATTCGAAGCTAGAAACAACCCTCAACAGCTTGGACTTGTTCTTAAACGATTTTGACCGAGTTCTAGGCATTTGTTGAGCGGAAAATGCCATTTCTATTAATTTTTTTATTCATTTTAATGGGAGTTAGTTTCACTCCTTGAACTCTATAAATAAGACCCTTCACTCAGCCATTTTCATCATCTTTCAAAGAATTTTCAGAGCCTCCAAGCTGCAATTTTTATTCCAGAGAGAAACACTAGGGTTTGGGGTTTAAAAGTTTCAAATCTAAGCTATTATAATCACTTGGGAAGTAAGCTATCGTTTATTTTGGTGTTTGAGGTATAGATCAAAGCTCTTGATATCTAAGGTATTGTTAATCCTCACATCCAATCTAATTTTATTCTTCTTATTTTTTTCTTTCAATTTAAATCCTAATTCATTATGATGGCTAGGTGCTCCATTTCCATGAAACTTAACAATTTCGGTATGTCTTTACCAATGGTTTAGATCTTCTTTTCATTTTCTTTTCTCTAGGAAATTTATGGCTTTAATGTTTCATTTTAGGAGTTTCCAATCCCGCACTTGTCTCCAATATCCCAGTGTTAGCAAGGAAAATAAGTTAGATTTTATGTGCTATATGTTTGTATGTATGTTTTTTTATGTTTATAGTCACTTGGAAAATATGGTTGCTTAGATAGCAAATCCCAAGATTCATATCGTTATCATAGACTATAGTTGTCTCTAAACCTACCTCTAAAATATTAGTTAAGAGGACTATAGCTGTTTTTATCACATACTACGATAATGAGTTAATCGCCATATATATTGTAGTTCATTTTATGTTTTATATTTTAGTAGTTGTTCCTTATTGGGAATTACGCTCATTCCTTTTTATTTAGATTGTGCAGGTAAATGAATATGGAAGGTGGGACGAATCTGAGGTGGCTTTGGCATGTGTATGGGTCAAGGAACTAAAGGAATGAACTGATGGGATCGATCAAGGATGACGTTATTTATTTAGAGTCTTTTGAATTATGTTGTTAAAATTTCTGCAATTAGTACTTTGAACATTTAAAAAGGGTCTTGTTCTTTTTATTATTTTTATATATAAACAATGAGATCTCGTACTTTTTGAGTTTTCTATAATTAGGTTTTATTATTTTATGTATGTATCTAAAAGATAGTAGTTATGTCTTAGTAGTTTTAAAGGCTCAAGGTCTTTAAATTAGTCGGGTCTTAACAATTGGTATCAAAGCCACAATTCATATGCATAAAGTTCTCCTTGATACACAAGCAAAAGCTCCTGGATCTAACCGCCAATGTAAGTGTTTTTTTATGAATATTATGCTTATGTTGAAACTAATGTTTTACTTAATATGTTTTCAGTCAAAATGAATGGAGCCATGACTTATCAAGATATCTGTGCCATTAAGGGATTAAAAAGGATTAGAGAGCCAAAGGATACAATAGGTGTGCTAGAATGAATCACTCAAAGATTGGTCAGATTTCACAAGGAGATAGCTCACCTTCAAATCACTAGGCAAATTATGATGAGAGCCATGGATCAATATGTCCTAGTAATTAGGCTTTTTGGAGATATGCCCTTTATAGTTTCAAATTTGAAAGAATTGTGGGAAGCTCTAGATAATGAGGATAACTTACAGGTAGCCATTAGATATTATTTTCTTATACTTAGGTTTACCTATAGGTTTGAGATTCAATTCACCAATGAACAAAAGAATAATATCTTAATAAATATTCCCCATAGTAGATTCGAGGCTTATGATATTGATGATTATGAGGAAATAACTGATGATATTCTAGATGAAGGGTCAGTTGTAGAAGATCCTGATTTTTAGAAATTTTACCCTCGTTATTATTAGTATTCTTTATTTTCAATTATCATTGTAATAAGTGAAATTTTTCCAAATGAATAAAGTTACTATTATTTTGGAATTGTATGTGTGAAATTTGAATTATTTTTCATAATTCAATAAATAATGGCTTAGTTCGGTGAGGGTAGATACAAATCAATTGACCGGGTTGTGTATTGAGAGTTTAGGGGTGCATAGTAGTGTGAACGATTTTACTGATCCTAGCCCTCCTTCAATATGGTTAACTTCGGAACATCGGTGACTTTCGAGACTGAAAAGTAAGTCATATAGGGTGATTAGAAATAGACTTAAAAACTAATAAAGATGGCCTAATAGTCTATGTATAGAAACATACCCTAATTTATAAAGATGACTTACATAAATTTTCATAAGAAATCATAACTAGCAAGTTCGAGTTATGTTTGCCTAGACTAAGTGTTTGCCTTAGAAACTATTAGGGTAAGTTCTAGAGTGTTTCTTTTGACTATTCGTACTCTGCCATAGATGTCGCTCTGAAGGTCTCAACGCACTAATGCAAATTCGCCCAGCACCGCCAACGAGACACTTAAGGCCCCTTCAGTCCGAAGAAGGGGAAGACCTACTTCCACTACTACTGCCAATAGGAACGCACCCTTTCGGTTGACAACGACGCTGAAGCTATCTGGTTTCGATGACAAGTAGAAGAACTACTATAGTAACAACGAAAACCTCACCCGCAGCCTTAGCCGTAGTCACAACCGCAGCCAGTGACTCAAGCACCCCAGCCAGAGCAGAATGGTGGATATCTGTATGGGGGATGGCTTTGGAAAATTACGCACCCTATCCAGCTTAGTACATGGAGCCAGTCTACGAATGTTTTCGAAAGTAGCATGCTCCAAATTTCGAAGGGACAACTGACCCCTTTGAGGCTGAGGAGTGGCTCAGGAATGTAGATCCAATTTTGACACACATGAACCTCGGCAACGAAGATCGCATATCATGTGTTTCTTCTATACTGAAAAAAGATGCCAGAATCTGGTGCAGTAGTCTCACGATATCACCACCATGACTTGGGCCAGATTTGTGGAGTTGTTTCACAAGAAGCACTACAACTCAGCAGTCATCACTACAAGGGTTGAGTAATTTGTTAGCCTGAAAAAGGGAAATTTTTCGGTAGTTGAGTACGCTCGACAGTTTGATGGGTTAGCAAAGTTCGCACCAGAGTTAGTAACGAACGACTACTTGCGGGTAACCATGTTTTCTAGAGGACTCAAACCAATGATCGAATTATGGCTCAAGCTGGAAAACCCCCGAACCACTTCTTACGCCGATGTCCTGGAAATGGCTATTGAGGTGGAAAGCTCTAGGGAAATGTTAGCAAGGAGGAGGCGAGCAAGTCAGAACCCAAACAACAGAATCAGACTCAGAATGGTAGAAATCACAATGACCAACATACCAATACTTGGCATAAAAGAAATCATCCCGATAATAATCAGACGGACGCTGATAAAAGAGCACGGACCAACAACGTTAATAACAAGTCGGGTTTTGTTGAATACCCCAGTGCCCCAAGTGCCAGTAGAGACAAACGGGGGAGTGTCATGCAAACAGCAAGGGTTGTTACAAGTGTGTTCAGGAAGGTCATATAAAAAGAAAATGTTTGTAGCTCAAAGCAGACGAGAAGAAAGATAGTAAGATGGTTCCAGCCAGAGTCTTTGCTTTGACCCAAGGAGAAGCTGAAACCAGTAACAAGGGGGCCACGGGTCAGCTTCCTATCCTCGATAATATATGTTCATTATTGTTTGATTTGGGTGTGTAAAACGCCCTAAACTAGTTCTTAATAAAACATTCACATATTCATTGGTTTATAATAGAAAGCCATTTATTATAAAGGTTTCAGTGGGGTCTTGCTTAAAAGATGCAAGTTGGGCCCAAAAGTTTAAAAAGAAAGTACAAGTTTTCATGCAAAGTTATAAAACATCCAAAAGTTTAAGTCCCACTGACAATTTTAAGAAATGTCCCATTAAACATAACATCGTTAAAAGAAAATGGAGTTTAGAATTGATCGTTTCTCGTCCATAAGATGCCCCACGCCATATACACCAGGACAACAGAATTCCCCACATCACCACG
This sequence comes from Humulus lupulus, assembly GCF_963169125.1. Classification (NCBI taxonomy): domain Eukaryota; kingdom Viridiplantae; phylum Streptophyta; class Magnoliopsida; order Rosales; family Cannabaceae; genus Humulus; species Humulus lupulus. The sequence goes on along the minus strand of NC_084798.1, from coordinate 76,622,205 downwards.
CGTGCCAAGGAGAAAACTATTTGCTACCTGGAAAGGAAAGTAAGGGGGTGAGCTAAAAGCCCAGTAATGAATTACAAACAACAAACAAGTAAGATACAACAAATCACAAACACCTTCATTCAACTTTATACATCACAGCATCATCATAAAAATGGCGTAAATATCATAAACATAAGCATATTCACGTCATCATCATATCATAAACATCATAACATCACCATAACATAACAAAACATCATATCATCATCACAAACATTTCCTTGCTAACTTGTCCATGTCACCCTTTGAGGTAAATATGATCTCTGGTCCTTGAATAACCTCGGCGCATCCACCCTTGGAGTTACTTCTTCATATCCTTAGTAACTCGGGTTACGTCTTCATATCCTTAGTAACCCCTTTTTGATGTGTCGCGTTCATCACGCTAACATCCATTCATAGCATACAACAATCATACAATCCAACATATCATCATATTAAGCATTTCATAATTCATAGCGCAAAGCATCATAACACTTCCATTCATACAACCAATCTTACCATTCATAGCATAAACAAGCAAAATTCTATCTAACTTCCTTACCTCAAGTCCATGCTAAGTAAAACGACAACTTCTCAACGAGCCTATACCATAATCAAAATAATATTTCTTAGCTTCACATAATCTCTATTTTGCCCACTCATATAACTCATGCGTGCATGGGCCATGCATACATGGTGAGAGTTACTCACAACATACAAATATGCATAGTTACACATAAGGTCATAAAAGAATAATGCACATTCTACCTATATTGCATGCATGATCTTTCTATAAAAACTACATGGTTACATAATAGGCATATTTTTTAACGTAAAAGTGAGTTTGCATGTGACATGCATAGATTGGAATGTTGCATAAATGTGGCGTTTAAAACGACAATTCTACGCGTCTTACTTCTATCGTCTTCAAAATAATAAACTTGTAACATGCTTTGTTTACCATTATTTATCTTCTTAAAATTACTAGGTTGATTAAATCTCTCAAGACCTAATTTTTATTTCATAAAAATAATTTTATTTAGCCATAAAAAATATATGTAATAAATCTATTTATTATTTTCAAATTACAAAGAAATAACAAAGGCTTGAAATTATTTAAAATACTTATAATTATCATGTTTCCTTAGAAAATATCAGTTTAATTTAAATTAATAGAATTACATAATTGATGAGAGAAAATATAAATTTTAAGGGAAAAAAAATATTTTGCTTGAATTATTTTAAGACTTGATTTTATGTAACATAAATTCATATGTGATAATCAAATAATTATTTTAAACTTATTAAACTAAACTTTCAGCCACCATTTAATTCATTTAAAAATCACAAGTCAATTAAATCCAACATTTCCCTACTCAAAAGAAAGAAAATCATAACTATTAAAATAAACACTCATATTATATTAAAAATACCACTTTTAATATTACCATAGTTTATGGTATTAGTTTATTTCAAAAACTAATCAAATTATTCTTATTAAAACACACTTCACACATTTTTTTCACAAAAATTCCAGCAATAAAATTTATCATTAAAATCACAATTTTCATTTTTTTAAAAGTCATGTTTTCATCAAAATAAAAAAAAAATCTGTGGGTAATTATTTGTGAATAATATTATAAGTGTGAATTAAAACACCATTTTATTCTCACAAATACAACATATCATTAGAGACATTTGTTATGCATGCATATCATTATTTTATCAATCTTTTCACCAATTAATCACAAAATCAGCAAGCATAAATCATCATGAATTTTTATCTTTTACCTCATGTCTCACAAAATTCGTACAAAGTCATACATGTTTAATTAACACAATTAATCACAGATCCTAACATGCTCTTATTATACAAATAATTCAAAGAAAATAACTAACACATATTCAATTACAATCTTACAACACCTTATTCTATTTCCAATGAGTTCATACATGCAACCCAACAAAATAATAATAACCACATGCATTAATAACATAAACACCAATATTCATATATGCCTTTATATTAAACCTAACATGTTTCTATCATTTTTCATGCATACCACAATTTATTGATACATAATCTCATATACACCCTTATGAAATTTCATGGATCCAACAATCAAAAGTCCAAATTATTATTAAACAAAAATTACATAGGTCCTAGAACATGGATCTAACATATTGAAAATCACAAAAACATAAAACATAGGGAACTCATAGACATGCGTAAGCCGAAACCCATATGTACACTATCATGAAATATCATAAATCATCATACATGGCAAATCAACTCTAGATCCCCTTCATGCACTAAACCACAAAAATCCTTTATGCATGATCAATATAACATACCACCAACAAAATAATAGGAAAACTATTAACCTTTTATTACAATTCATAAACTCTTAATCTCCAAGAAGTCAAGACCAATACATATGTAGAGGGAGGAATCCAATACCTTCCTTGAGAGAACACAAGGACCATCACCCAAAATGCAACCTCTCTTGAATACCCTAGTTTTTTTTTTCAAGAATCAAGATGGAGAAGAAGATGAACACTAACAATTAGAAACAACCCTAATGATCATACTAGAATTAAAAGGAAGAATCATAAAATAAACACAAGAGTCATACCCAAGCTTGACCTCTTCTTCTTCTCCTTTTCTCCCTTTCACGCCTCTCTCTCTCTCTCTATAGAACTCGGCACCTCTCTCTACCCGTGGGGTTGAATGAGCAAAATGCTCTTCCTTTCTTCCATTCCCTCTTTATCCTAGTTCTCCCCAGAATGACCCAATTAAAAGAAAAAGTAAGTTTCCTATTTTCTATTTATTTTCTTTTAATTTTCATTATTTGTTTTTATCACAATTGATAGGAGATAAAAGATGATCACTTCCTTTCCCAAAATAGCCACTGTCTTCTAATTTTTAATTTATTTACTTTAGAAAATAAAGGGAATAAACTCAAGTCCTTTCCCACTGCACCCACACGTCCAAGCCTACATTCCTTTTCTTTTTATTTTATTTATTTTTTCTAATAATTCTAATAAACTCAATAAAAGGCAACTTCAAAGTGTATAGAAAATTCTACACATGTGCATCATGCTACCATGCACTTGCACACACTAAATCACTAGGGTGCACCACTACATACCATGCACCTTAGTGCATACAACCAAAACTCAAATAATCACATTTTAAAAATAAAAATAATTACATATCATTTAACAATTAATTTCACAAAAATTCTACCAACAGTTCTAACAATTAAATAAAGTAACAAACAATTAAATAAAGCAAACAAACAATTAAATAAAATAAACAAACAATTAAATAAAATAATTCACCACAATTTACACCTAAATAAAATAAAATACAAAATTTTAATAACTAAATTTTTTTTTTGGTGCGCTACAATGTACCCTCCTTAAAAGGAATTTTGTCCCGAAATCCTTTCTTACCAAATAATTCAGGGTATCTTTCTTTCTTGTCTTCCTCCAACTCCCATGTTGCTTCTCGTTCCGTACTATTCTTCCGCAGGACCTTAACTAGCGGAATCCTTTTGGATCTCAGTTCCTTGATTCCCTTTTCAATAATGCGCTCAGGCTGTTCATCATAACTCAGGTCCTGCTTCAACTGTAACGGCTCATAACTCAACACATGAGATCGGTCCGACACATACTTACGCAACATCGAAATTTGAAAGACGTTATGTGTTTCGGCTAATATCGGGGGCAGTGCCAAACGATATGCAACTTGCCCTACTCTATCCAAAATCTCAAATGGACCTATATATCTGAGGCTTAACTTCCCTTTCTTTCCAAAGCGCATAACACCTTTCATCAGCGAGACTTTTAAGAAAACAAACTCATCAACTGAAAACTCGATTTCTCTTCTCTTAAGGTCAGCATAGCTGTTTTGCCTACTCTGCGCGGTAAGCATCCTTTGGCGAATATTCTTAATCGCCTCACTGGCTTCCGTAACTGCTTCAGGGCTAAAATTTGTTTCTCCCCAACTTCATCCCAGTGTAAAGGAGATCTACACTTACACCCATATAACATCTCATTGGGAGCCATCCCAATAGTAGATTGGTAACTATTATTATATGAGAACTCCATTAGAGGTAAATATCAGTTCCAAGACTCGGAAAAGTCTAAGGCACAACACCTCAACATGTCTTCTAAAATCTGTATAGTCCTCTCAGACTGGGCATCGGTCTGAGGATGAAAAGTGGTGCTAAAATTTAGGCTTGATCCCATAGCTCTTTGTATCCCTTTCCAAAAGTTCGACGTGAAAACTGACCCTCGATCAGAAACTATTGACTTTGGCACCCCATGATGTCTCACTATCTCACTTACGTACAATTCAGCATATTGGTCCGCTGTGAATGTGGTCTTGACTGGCAGAAAATGGGTAGACTTAGTGAGTCTATCTACTATTACCAACACAGAGTCGTGCTGCTTGGTGGTTCTAGGCAACCCTAACACAAAATCAGGTACATAGAGTGGCTGAAGTAACCCTGTTGGCCTTTGATGTTCTGCCTTGACTTGCTGGCATGTCAAATATCTAGCAACAAACTTAGCAATATCCCTCTTCATTCCATGCCACCAATATAACGCCTTAAGGTCTTGGTACATTTTCGTGGACCCTGGGTGCAAGGAATAAGGCGTTGTATGCGCTTCTTTCATAATACTTTCCTTAATTTCAGCATTGTCAGGCACATAAATCCTATTCCTTTATCTCAGCAATCAACCATTAGACATTGTGAAATTTCTGCTGCCACATTCGTGTACCAAAGCCTCTTGTTTCACTAAGGCTTCATCTAATTTTTGTCCTTCTCGAAATTGTTCTAATAGGGAGGATTGCAATGTGAGGTTTGCCAAACTTCCCGTCACAATTTCAATGTCGGCATTTATGATCTCTTTCTGAAGAGGCATCTCTATTTTACGTAGTGTTGAGACATTCCCATGTCCCCACCTACTCAGAGAATCTGCAACCACATTGGCCTTGCTTGGGTGGTATAGAATCTCACAATTGTAATCCTTCACTAATTCCAATCACCTTCACTGCCTCATGTTCAGTTCCTTTTGTGTGAAAAAGTATTTCAGACTTTTGTGGTCAGTGTATATCTCGCACTTGTCCCCATATACGTGATGTCTCCATATCTTTAGTGCGAACACTACTACTGCCAATTCCAGGTCATGAATGGGATATCGTTGCTCATAATCCTTAAGCTGTCTGGAAGCATAAGCTACTACTTTCCCATCTTGCATCAACACACATCCCAAGCCATTCTTTGATGCGTCACAATACACCACAAATTTTCCGCCCTTAGTGGGAACACAAAGGATAGGCGCAGAAATCAACTTATCCTTCATGGTCTGAAAGCTCTCTTAACATTTTTCAGTCCCTGCAAACTTCTGATGTTTGCGGGTTAAGTTGATCAACGTGGTGGCGATCTTTGAGAAACCTTCTACAAAATTTCTATAATAACCTGCCCACCCTAAGCAACTCCAAACTTCAGAGGCATTCCTTGGCTGGGGCCAATTTCTAATGGCCTCGATCTTTGATGGGTCTACTGCTATCCCATTCTTAGACACTATGAGCCCTAAGAAAGTTACCTGTTCTAGCCAAAACTTGCATTTAGAGAACTTGGCATACAACTGATGTTCTCGCAATCTGTTCAGAGTCAATCTCAAATGCTCCTCCTTGGTCTTTGAGTATATGGGGATATCATCTATGAACACTACTACAAACTTGTCCAAGAAATCCTTAATACCCTGTTCATCATGTCCATAAATGATGTTGGGGCATTGGTGAGTCCAAAAGACATCACTAAGAATTCATAGTGCCCGTAGCAAGTTCTGAAAGCCATTTTCAGAATGTCCCCCTCCTTTACTTTCAACTGATGGTACCTGGATCGCAGAACAATCTTCGAGAATACTGCTGCCCCTTGCAGTTGATCAAAAAGGTCATCTATCCTAGGCAAAGGATATTTACTCATAATGGTGACCTTATTGAGTTCTTGGTAATCAATGCACATCCTCATACTCCCATCCTTCTTTTTCACAAATAGGACTGGTGCTCCCCATGGCGAATGGCTAGGTCTTATGAACCCTTTGTCCAACAGCTCCTGTAGCTGGTTCTTAAGTTCCTTCAACTCCACAGGCGCCATTTGATAGGGTGCTTTAGAGATCGGTGCTGTTTCTGGTGCAAGCTCGATTTCTCTGTCCGGGGGTAATCTTGATAATTCTTCGGGAAACACCTCCGAGAACTCGCAAACAATACGTACAATTTATGGCTTTAGTTCTGACTCCTTGGATTTGTCCACCACACTAGCCAGGTATGCTAAATAACCATGTTGCATCATATGTCGCGCTTCCAGTGCAGATATTATGAGTGTTCGAAAACCCGCTAATTATCCCTTAAAGGAAAATACCTCTCCTTCTTTTGGTCTGAACTCCACAGTCTTCTTCTAACAGTCTATTGTCACCCCATGCTTGGATAACCAATCCATGCCGAGTATCACATCATAATCTGGTATACTTAGGTCTATAAGATCTGCTGGGCACTCTCTGCCCTCTACCATTACAGGTGTTGACGGTAACCACTTATTTGACAACATCATATCTCTCGATCGCAACATTGTACTAAAGTTATGTTCAAACATCTTACAAGGCATATTCAGTCTATCAATCACATTCATGAAAACATAAGAATGAGTCGCTCCAGAAACAATTAGGACTTTACACATCATACCAGATATAGGGAGCTGACCTGTGACTACTGTGTTGTTGTTGGCTGCTTCATTCTGAGTTAAAGCGAAAACTATTGCTAGGACCAAATTGTTATTGTTATTCTGTCCCACCTTCCACTGTGGGCAATTCTTTCTCAAATGTCCTACCTGATCGCACCTGAAACATTTGTTGTTACTGGCCTAGAATTCTCCTAGGTGTCTTTTCGAGCATTTAGGAAGAGTGGGTGCTCTACTTGGTTGCCTTGATGATTCCCACGGTTCCGGTCATTGAAGCGATTGTTGCGGTTGGTGTAGTTCTGAGTGTTGTGATTGGTATTGTTTGTGGCTGGAGGTCTTGGTCTCTTATCAATGCCACTATTCTGCCCCTCATTAGCTTTCCTTTTGTTACTCTCATTAAGGCCCTTATTTTGGTAGTTCTCCCTTCTAGCGGCATTATCCTTCTATATTCGTTCTTCCAAATATTCCGCTTCAAGAGCTATATCCAGTACTTCTGCATAACTGACCACTTCAGCACTGGTCATCCTAACGTCCCTCGCAATCATTGGTTTGAGTCTCCTTACAAACCTTTGGACTCGCAATGCATCAGTTGGCACCACTTCAGGAGAAAATTTAGCCAATCGATCAATCTTCTATGCATAATCAGTGACAGAAAGGTTCCCTTGTACCAGAGTTACAAACTTGTCAACCTTAGTTGCTAGCACAGCTGGACTATAATACTTCTTACTAAAAGCTTGGACGAACTCTGCCCAAGTCATGGTATTCAGGTCGCGGGTCTGTTTGATTACATCCCACCAAATCTGTGCATTCATCTTAAGTAGATCAACTGTGCAAGAAATCCTTTGGCGATCATTCAACTCCATATGATCAAAAATAGCCTCAACTGACCTTAACCAATCCTCTGCCACCATAGGATCAGCTTTCTTTTCAAAGGTTGGTGGGACTTGTTTTCTGAAACGTTCATATACTGGCTCGAATCCATGAGTTATAGGCAGTGCTACAGGTGGTGGTATCAATGGCTGAGGTTGCGCCACTGGTGCTTGAGGCACTTCTGGTGTTTGGGGTGTTTGCGGTGCTTGCCTAGCATGTGCCAATTCCTCATCTCTCAGCCTTAATTGTTCTCTTAGCCTTGCTACCTCTGCGGCCAAGTCCACAAATGGTGTTGCTGGAGCTGCAGGTTGAATTGATGGCATTTCAACGTTAGGGGTTGTCGTGGTTTCAGACCTTGTGTAAGCACCCTTTCCTCTGCCTTTTCCCTTTCCTCCTCTTCCTCTAGTCAACATAACGAGATTCTAAGATAAAAAGGAAAATCACGAGGAAGGAACATTGCATATTGATTCGATAAATATTTGCAATATCATACGTTCACACTTGATCATTTAAAGTTTGCAACAAAATATCCATAGCATTCAATAATGTTTCAAATTATTCCAAAATTAAACAATCCAAAAAAAATGTTTAATTATCCAAACATAAATATCTCAAAGTCATAGAAATATCATAGTTTATTTATTAGCACCCCATGTAATTATTACACAGTAGAACTCTAGCCCTCAACAGTGGTTGTCATGGTTTCAGAATTGTAATCAAAGACGTTTTCATAAATGTGGAAATAGCCGGGAGCGCTCGCCATTATCTCCATCCATGCGCTCAGATATGGTATGGCTCGAATAACTTCTTCAACTGCCAGCTCTCCTTCCACATCATGTACCATCTCTAAACGCTCCTCTAATTCCCCGTCATCCGTCTTTACTAGAACCAACTCCAGACGTGTAAAATTGTAATTATCCAGAAAATTGTGAATTGCATAATCCATGGTGCTAAACTCTAGGTCATCTTGCTCAACAATGTTCCATGATTGGTACCACTAAAGAAAGGCCTCCGAGTACATCGACAATGCTTTTCTTAGGACCCAATGTTGCTCAATGGGGCATAGTAAGGCTCCCATTTTATTCATCATCACTTGGATGCGATGTCAAACCTCCTATGTCGTTTTCAAGACTGCTATCTGCCAATCGTAGGGGTCCTCATCAAGCTGCACTTTGGGTATCGCGCGGATCTCCATAAGTTATTCTTTGTTAGTCGTTTTCAATACAGGAGGCATCATACTACTACAATTACGAAACTATACAAAATTAAGTAAAACAGAAGAATGTAATAACACATAAACAAATACTTATGATGCGGTGAGGTGAGATTTTCCCGTCTTTAGCGTGTATGGGGGTCTTTGGAAAACATGGACGACCTGTTCTGATACCATTTTGTAAAATGCCCTAAACTAGTACTTAATAAAACATTCACATATTCATTAGTTTATAATAGAAAGCCACTTATTATAAAGGTTTCAGTGAGGTCTTGCTTAAAACATGCAAGTTGGGCCCAAAAGTTTAAAAAGAAAGCACCAGTTTTCATGCAAAGTTTTAAAACATCCAAAATTTTAAGTCCCACTGACAATTTTAAGAAAAGTCCCATTAAACATAACATCGTTAAAAGAAAATGGCATTCAGAATTGATCATTTCTCGTCCATAGGATGCCCCACGCCATACACACCAGGACAACAGAACTCCCCACATCACCACGCGTGCCAAGGAGAAACCTATTTGCTACCTAGAAAGGAAAGTAAGGGGGTGAGCTAAAAGCCCAGTAAGGAAGTACAAACAACAAACAAGATACAACAAATCACAAACACCTTCATTCAACTTTATACATCATAGCATCATCATAAAAATAGCGTCAATATCATAAACATAAACATATTCACGTCATCTTCATATCATAAACATCATAACATCACCATAACATAACAAAACATCATAACATCATCATAAACATTTCCTTGTGAACATGGCCCGCTAACTTGTCCATGCACCCTTTGAGGTAAACAGGATCTCTGGTCCTTGAATAACCTCGACGCATCCGCCCTTGGAGTTACGTCTTCATATCCTTAGTAACTCGGGTTACATCTTCATATCCTTAATTAGTAACATCTTTTTGATGTGTCGCATTCGTCACGCTAACATGCATTCATAGCATACAACAATCATACAATCCAGCATATCATCATATTAAAGCATTTCATAATTCATAGCGCAAAGCATCATAACACTTCCATTCATACAACCAATCTTACCATTCATAGCATAAACAAGCAAAATTCTATCTAACTTCCTTACCTCAGGTCCAAGCTAAGTAAAACGACAACTTCTTAATGAGCCTATACCATAATCAAAATAACATTTCTTAGCTTCACATAATCTCTATTTTTCCCATTCATATAACTCATGTGTACAAGGGTCATGCACACATGGTGAGAGTTACTCACAACATACAAATATGCATAGTTACACATAAGGTCATAAAAGAATAATGCACATTCTACCTATATTGCTTGCATGATCTTTCTATAAAAACTGCATGGTTGCATAATAGACATATTTTTTAACGTAAAAGTGAGTTTGCATGCGACATGCATTAAAATTACTAGGTTGATTAAATCTCTCAAGACCTTATTTTTATTTCATAAAAATAATATTATTTAGCCATTAAAAATATATGTAATAAACCCATTTATTATTTTCAAATTACAAAGAAATAACAAAGGCTTGAAATTATTTAAAATACTTATAACTATCATGTTTCCTTAGAAAATATCAATTTAATTTAAATTAATAGAATTACATAATTGATGAGAGAAAATAAAAATTTTAAGTGTGGGAAAAAATATATTTTTCTTGAATTATTTTAAGACTTGATTTTATGTAACATAAATTCATATGTGATAATCAAATAATTTATTTAAAAATCACAAGTGAATTGAAACCAACATTTTTCCTAATCAAAATAAAGAAAATCATAACTATTAAAATAAACACTCATATTATATTAAAAATACCACTTTTAATATTACCATAGTTTATGGTATTAGTTTATTTCAAAAACTAATCAAATTACTCTTATTAAAACACACTTCACACATTTTTTTCACAAAAATTCCAGCAATAAAATTTATCATTAAAATCACAATTTTCATTTTTTTAAAAGTCATGTTTTCATCAAAATAAAAAAAAAAATCTGTGGGTAATTATTTGTGAATAACATTATAAGTGTGAATTAAAACACCATTTTATTCTCACAAATACAACATATCATTAGAGACATTTGTTATGCATGCATATCATTATTTTATCAATCTTTTCACCAATTAATCACAAAATCAGCAAGCATAAATCATCATGAATTTTTATCTTTTACCTCATGTCTCACAAAATTCGTACAAAGTCATACATGTTTAATTAACACAATTAATCACAGATCCTAACATGCTCTTATTATACAAATAATTCAAAGAAAATAACTAACACATATTCAATTACAATCTTACAACACCTTATTCTATTTCCAATGAGTTCATACATGCAACCCAACAAAATAATAATAACCACATGCATTAATAACATAAACACCAATATTCATATATGCCTTTATATTAAACCTAACATGTTTCTATCATTTTTCATGCATACCACAATTTATTGATACATAATCTCATATACACCCTTATGAAATTTCATGGATCCAACCATCAAAAGTCCAAATTATTATTAAACAAAAATTACATAGGTCCTAGAACATGGATCTAACATATTGAAAATCACAAAAACATAAAACATAGGGAACTCATAGACATGCGTATGCCGAAACCCATATGTACACTATCATGAAATATCATAAATCATCATACATGACAAATCAACTCTAGATCCCCTTCATGCACTAAACCACAAAAATCCTTTATGCATGATCAATATAACATACCACCAACAAAATAATAGGAAAACTATTAACCTTTTATTACAATTCATAAACTCTTAATCTCCAAGAAGTCAAGACCAATACATATGTAGAGGGAGGAATCCAATACCTTCCTTGAGAGAACACAAGGACCATCACCCAAAATGCAACCTCTCTTGAATACCCTAGTTTTTTTTTTTCAAGAATCAAGATGGAGAAGAAGATGAACACTAACAATTAGAAACAACCCTAATGATAATATTAGAATTAAAAGGAAGAATCATAAAATAAACACAAGAGTCATACCCAAGCTTGACCTCTTCTTCTTCTCCTTTTCTCCCTTTCACGCCTCTCTCTCTCTCTATCTCTCTATAGAACTCGGCACCTTCTCTCTCTAGTCATGGGGTTGAATGATGAAATAGCTCTTCCCTTCTTCCATTCCTTCTTTATCCTAATTCTCTCCATAATGACCCAATTAAAAGAAAAATGTAAGTCTCCTATTTTCTATTTATTTTCTTTTAATTTTCATTATTTGTTTTTATCATAATTGATAGGTGATAAAAGATGATCACTTCCTTTTCCAAAATAGCCATTGTCTTCTAATTTTTAATTTATTTACTTTAGAAAATAAATGGAATAAACTCAATTCATTCCCACTACACTCACACGTCCAAGCCTACTTTCCTTTTCTTTTTATTTTATTTTATTTGCTAATAATTCTAATAAACTCAATAAAAGGAAACTTCAAAGTGTGTAGAAAATTCTACACATGTGCATCATGCTACCATGCACTTGCACACACTAAATCACTAGGGTGCACCACTACCTACCATGCACCTTAGTGCATACAACCAAAACTCAAATAATCACATTTTAAAAATAAAAATAATTACATATCATTTAACAATTAATTTCACAAAAATTCTACCAACTATTCTAACAATTAAATAAAATAACAAACAATTAAATAAAGTAAACAAACAATTAAATAAAATAAACAAACATTAAAATAAAATAATTCACCACACTTAACACTTGAATAATATAAAACACAAAATTTTAATAACTAACAAAAAAAAAATTTGGTGCGCTACAGGGAGCAACACACTCATATATCTAGTTAGGAATGATAGAAAAACTAGACAAACCTTGTGACGTTTTAAACCCCTCAAGGTCAGAAACTGTGTTTTATGGGCAAGGTCTCAGGACTACGGACACCACTTATCTCATCTCTCAAGGCCCGAAGGATGATAGAGAAAGGATGTCACACATTCTTAGCAAGCGTTACAGATATTGCACGAGAAACACCATTAAAGGATGGAGACATCCGCATTATCAAGGAATTTTCAGAGATATGTCTTGATGACTTACCAGGGTTACCCTATAACGCACAGTGTTTCAGGTACCTTTAAATGTCTCGTGTTTGGAATTTATTTCCATTAGTTATTACTAGCCAAATTATGAATTTTGTGATTAAAATTCAAGATAAGACTTTCGGTCTTGGACCGACACAAAAATCCTAATCGGGTAAAAATCTCAGAAAATAAAATGAAAAACTATGGAAAATATATTATGGGCATAAAATACATTCATAAAAATTAAAGTTTGGTAAAAAATAATAAACGGAAGAGGAAATGGAAATTTTAGGGTGTTTTGTGTTAAAATGCTTAATTTTACCAAATTGGGGAATTTTATTCAATAAATGGACCTTAGGTTAAATTGTATTGTGTGATTAATTAAATTAAATGTGAGAGATATTTAATTTCATCATTATATGTTAAGTTTTATTTTTAAAACTTTATATGAGTGCAAAATGTTATAGAAAGTCATTTTGGATTTTTCTTCTTAGGAAATATCTATTAACCTTTATAAAAAAATTAAAAAAATAATAACATAAATAAAAGAAATAGTGGTCGGCCATGTGAAGTAAATTAATTGGGTGGATCAAATTCTTTTAGTTTTAATCCCCATTTAAATTAGGGTTAATGGCACAAAGTGGTCAAAGTAAAAACACTCAAGTTTTCTCTCCATTTTCAACTATCAAGAACACTAAAAAAGCTTGGAAGCTTAAGCTTTGGTCTAGGAATAGTTTCCCTAAGGTAAAGTTTCAAAAACTTGACTTTTGTAAAGTTTTTAACCATAGATCTTTCAATACCTAACTATAGATGTTTTTGGGGGAGTTGGTTAAGGTTTTGAAAGAGTTTTGTAGGATTCAAAGCTAGTAGAAACATCAAAACCTAAAGCAAGAACAACAAGAGGTAAAAAATTTACTTTTTATGGTTGTTATTGTATGGTTTTTATTTTTAAGCATTATTTTGTATATTTAATGCTTAAAGTTTCTTGTTGGTGATGTAATAAGGCTATGGTAGTTACTTTATAATTTTTATGATGCTTGTGTATTGACTTTTGAAAATAGGGACCAAAATCCCTAAGGGTTTTGTTGAAAACCCTAAAACAAAAATACAAGTTTTGAGAAGTGACTTCAAAGGGGTCAAGCATCCACTGTATATTTATCTTATAAAATTAAATTGAACTGTGATGTTGTTGAGATGGAGTACATAAAATTGAGCTTTTGAAACACTAAGAAACGTTTAGACATGAGTGAGTTATGCTATTTCAAAATTTCGGTAAAAACTATTTTTTTTTTTGTATTATTAAATTCGGGACCAAGTTGGGACAGCCACTGTATAGGGCATATGAACCCAGTATTTCCTAAATTTTGGTGGGAATATTCTTGGCATAACCTAGTATTCCACTGTAAAATTTAGTAACAAAATAATGAACAATTTGAGAGTTATTAACTGCCAAAGTTTGGAAAAAATAAGGACTTAAAAATAATGTCATTTTTACCTCAATGTTTGGATAATATTTTTACCAATAAAAAATGATCATTTTTACCTAATATATTACAAATACCTAAATGGCATACAAAATATTGAATTGAAAAATTTTGGTAACAAATGGATAAGTAAATTTCAAGTTATGACTTAACAAAGTACGTAGTTAAACATGGGGAAAATGAGGTTTTCACACTTTGTGTAAAAATGAGATTTTGAAACTTAAGATAAAAAGTATATTTGTGCTTATTGCAAGATAAAAACATGGTAAGTCTTTAAAACATTTTGACCTAAATTACCACTTGAGTTTAAATGAGAATTATTTTATTAAAGAATTTTTATTCTTTCTAAAAATAAAAGATTTAATTTATTTATAAGTTGATAAATTAAAAGAGGGTTTAAAAACCCTATATTTTGAGAAAATAATTAAGTAAATTATTTTTCTAGTAAGTAAACTCGATTAATTGACTTCGGAAAATTAACTAGTCAAGATAAGAAATTATTAATGGTTTTCTTAATTAAGTTAAAATTAGGCTATTTTCTTAAAACGATTTTTTTAGAGATTAAAACCTTAAGAAAAATAAAAGGAAAACTAAGAGATTGTTTTCTTGAAAAATAATTAAGGAATTTAATTTGTATTTTATGGATATAATACCAGCTAAAATCTTTTATATATTTAACCTCCTGTTGAAAGTATGGGTTAATAGCAGGACTTTTAAAAAATAAGATTTTCAGCAGACTATGGGAAAATACTATTGCGATACCCGAGCCTAAGTATCGAGACCATAGGATAGGTCTCCCCCGAGACTTAGGGTTTAGTCTAAAATTTTTGTGTACGAATTTCTTGAATGGGTTTAAAACCAAATCAGGATCTTGAATCCTTACAAGTGATTTTTAAAATGACCAAACTGCCGAAAATAATAATAATGAATTATGAAGTGCCATAATTAATCCGAGTATACTGTATGAATAATTACAGTATTGGCTAAGCATAACTACACTATACATTGGAGGGTGAACTCCTGTCGAGAGCTAAGGACACCAAGTAAGTGAACTTCTATTGTGTGGCTATAATATGAAACGCCTATTGTATTGTATGTTAGTATAGGGACACATGCACATATATACACGGTCGTAGAAATTTTTCATAGAGAGGTTTGTAGAGTCCCAGAATTTACCTAGCTAGTTAGATAGTAGTAGTAGTAGTAGTAGTAGTAATAGCTAGTAGTAGTTATAGTATGTTCATTACTGTGGATTTTGGTTCAAGACGGGACTTAGTTGGAAACTCATCGCAACAATTATGGATTTTATAAGTTTAACCTATAGTTTAAGAATATTAATTATAACATAAGGTTTGATTAACATAAGTTGATTATACAGATGTTATTTATTATACTATAAGGTTTAGATAGAATTAATAAGATCCTGACACTTGTCGTGTGCATGTTTATTTAAGGAGTTAATTATAGTTTAAATAAAATAAAGTTCAAGAAAGCTCTAGAATCTTCCAAGACCATTAGGAGCATGACATTTGTCACAATCTTGTTTATTTGTGGATTAGATTGTTATTTAGATAATTAAATAGATTTTCCGTAACTTTAAGGTACTGTAACTTCCGACCTATTTTTGACCCAGTTATATTATGAATTTTGAAAAATATTATTTTAAGAAAGTTGTATATAATTGAATTTTCTTTCTAACGGTATAAAGATGGTCTAAATCAGAGTCCTACATCTCCAGCTATGTTTATTTTACTTCAGGTGAGTTTAGAATTACTAGATTTAGGGAGTTAGAAGTTAGGATTCTATTTGTTTTTATTTTTTTATTTTAAAAATCAAGCTTTGACTCCTTCAACCTCTCTTTGAACAATTTGACCAAGTCCTAAGCCTTTGACTGAAGAATATTCAAATATTTTCAATTAAATTCATTATTTTTATTCAAAGCCAAAAAGAAGATTTTTATTCCTAGAACTCTATAAATAGGACTTAGAACCTAGCCCTTCTCCTCACTCTTCAGCTGTGATCATACTCCAAGGTGTTAGTGAGAACATAAGAGTGATACACTTGGGTGGGAAAGGAAAAAAAGCTTTACCATTTTTAAGCTTTATAAAATACTTGGAAGTGAGGTTTATTGTATTTCGGTATTGGAGTTAGACCAATCCATAAGATCAACTAAGGTACTCTTATTCTTTAAGTTCAATCCTTTAAACTCTTTAGTTTTCTTTAGTCCTTTTATTCAGATCCTAACTTTTGATATTGGTTTTTGATTAGGCTCTTGCAACATAAAGATCTTTCTTGGTAAGTTTCATCTTCAAGGTTTAGTTTCCATATTTATTCTTTATTCTTTAGAAATACTCACCATTCTATTATTGGTTTTAGGAGTGTTCCAAGTCCCGCATTTGTTCTCAATTATCCCGGTTTTGGTAAGGTAAATAGGATAGTTTTTATTTGCCTATGTGTATGTTTATGTATAATATGTTTATGCTATAGTACGCTATGTTATGTTTATCTGGGGCTCATAGTTACTTAGTGCCCTAGTGTTTATCATTTTTATGTTTATAGTTATGATTTACCCTACCTCAGATATTAGACAGGGGACCTAGATGGGTTATCATATACTATCATGTGATCTACCCTACCTCAGATATTAGACAGGGGACCTAGATGGGTTATCATATACTATCATGCGATCTAACCTATCTCAGATATTAAACAGGGGACGTAGATAGTTTATCACATGTCTTAATGGCCATTAATAATGTAGTCCTATATGGTATACGTCTTTATAGTCATATGTTCATATGTTTATGTTTATGATATATGTTTTTATAGTCATATGTTTTATAGTTTATTTTTATGATGTAGTTTTATGCTTATGATATATGATGTATGCTTTTAGTAGGTTTTCCTTGCTGGGCATTAGGCTCATTCCTTTATTTTTTTTAGTGTAATGCAAGAAACTAGATACGGAGGCGGAAGGATTCTTGGAAGCTTGGCATGTGTGTTGAGGATGAACGGATTGAGTGGACTGCGTGTCGATCGAGGATGACGTTTATTTTAGTCTTTTAAATTATGTTCTTGATGTAATTTCGCAACTTGTATTTAAAGTATATGTTTTATGTTTTATCAAACAATGTTTCATGTTTTAAACAATGGGTACCCATACCACATTTTACATTTATTTTGGAGTTTTAAGAAAGAAATGATTATTTCTTATGAATGTTTCTTCAAAGTAGTAGCTATGTCTAGTAGTTTTAATGGTCCAAGGTCTTAGAAATAGTTGGGTCATTATAGTTAATATCAGAGCAACAGTCCATTTACATGAAGTTCTCCTTGATACACATGCTCAAGCTCCGAATCTAAACGCAAATGTAAGTTTTTATGTTATAGTTGTTATGATTATGTGTATTAGCCCTTATGTTTCCATTAAGAATATTTATAAATTAGTTTTTTTTCGTTATTTATTATTTTTACATTTATGATTGTATATAGTGAAAAAAAAATTTCCAAATAAATATCATTGTTATTTTTAAATGACATGTATGAGTTTGATTTTTTTTTACAATCATAATAAATAATAAATTTAATAAATAATGACCAAGTTCGGTGAAGGTGGATACAAATAAATGAACCGGGTTCTATATTGAGAGTTAGGGGGCCATAGTAGTGGGAACGATATTACTGATCCCAGCCCTCCCTCAGTATGGTTAAATTTGGAACAATAAAGAGTTTCGAGCCTGAGAATTTAGTCATATAGGATAATTAGAAACACACTTAGAAAATAATAAAGATGGCTTATTTTTTTAAAAGTTTAGAAACACACCCTAATTATAAGAAGGCTCACATATTTTTTTTCACAATAAGTCATTAATTAATAGGTCCGAGTTATGTTTGCTTAGATTAACACTACAAGAAAAAATGCTTTTAATAAAACCAAAAATGTGTTATCAAAACATACCATAACACTTTTTGATGTGTTAAGACCGACTATGTTATCGTAAGTCAGGGTACTTTACATAACACTTTATCATTGTTATACATATGTGTTATTATAATGTCAACGATAACACACTTTCTGTGTTATTTTAATAAATAGATATGTGTTTAATTATATTATTTATAATCGATTATATAACACATTTCAATACTTATAAATTTGTGTTATACTACACTTTAGTATAACACATTATTTGTGATATATAATGAAGTTTGCATAACAAAATTCTTTACATAAAAAGTGTTATTCTAATAGATATTATAACACAATTTTCGTATTATTTTAATATTTAGATAAGTTTAAATTCTCATTATATATTCATTTATATAACACTAATTTATTCTATTATATTTTAATTTTTTTATATAATTAAAATTAGCTTTCTAATATATACTAGCATCATCAAATGAACTTGGTTTTCAAATAACAAAAAGTAAAAACATTCAACATTGTATTAACAATCCACAAATTAGTTTAAACATTCAACACTGTTATCAACAATAAAATGTTCTTTAAGTATTCAAGTAGTCTTAAATATTCAACATATTGAAAAATTACTACTTTCAGCACAAAATATTCTACAGCTGCCCAACACAAAGCCTTGAAAATTAAGTATACTTTTCTCCTCCAATTGATGGAGAAAGAGACATTTTTCTCCTGAAATAGCAGATAAAAGGTAAGGTATATGCTTAAAAAAATTAAATAATAAAACTGTGTACAATATAAGATCTAAGCAAGCAATACCAGGTGAACATACTTAAAAATTCAAAATACTGCTATCACACAATGAATAGATACATATTACAGTAAACAAACATTAACATTTTCAGGTTAAAGGGGCCTCAATTTCACCCTAAAGACATCTCTGGTTCAGGTGCTTAATTACTGAGACAACATGTTAAAAGTTTGGGAGATTTGAGTTACAAAAGCATTTAGAATGATACTATTATTTCTAAGGTAGATCCATCGAATCTCATATCTCATTTAAAGGAGAGGTGTAATAGAATATGGAGTTCAAACAGGTACTAAACTCTAGACCTTAAGTTATTTGGGCACTAACAAGTAATTACAAAACAGTGATACATATTCGCAGTCAATTACGCTGATATAGTACAGTGTAGTGTTTACAAATGTACAGAAATTACTGTAGAATCCTCAACCCAATGCAAAGAAATAAAGAAACTTACACACATTCTGCTGGCCAAGTTCCTTCAGATAGGGATGATAAGAGGCGAATAAGTTCCACAGTCCTAAGGCTAGAATAGTTTAATTCTCTGATACAATATTATGAAAGAAAATGAAATTGTATTGAATTGAATGAATAAAAAATACAAGTGGCACCAATATATACATGCCACAAAGAAGAATCAAGAAAAGTAAGATACAGTTCTATACTTAAATAAACTATCTGTTTCAACTAATTTAGGCATATAAGGTCCAGTACTAAGCTCAAAATTACTCTCAATAACTTAACTAAACTAACTGATTTAACTAAATTATATATATATATAAGGCCTAGTGCTATGATTAAAGTATGTGCTATACTTACTAATGGTGACTTTGTACTGTACAGGCATTACAGTCTCAGACCCCAAATGAAACTCTAAAAGCTCCCTCTCAGCCAATAACCTGTGAAGTATATTCTTATGGTCATTAAGCAAGCTGGAGAAAAAGTGAGAAACAAATAATATATAGACAAATTATGTTAAATGAATCATTCAGATTCAGGTCAGATCAATGGAGAAGATTCAATATGGCAGAGCAGGCTCTCAGCTTTCAAGTTTTGACAGTAAACAGAGATTTAAAATTTGCTCATCCAAAAGTGAGGACATACCATATTTAGAGCAATTACATTCACTATATGCTGTAACTGACTTCTGCCCCCTCCAACCTGGCCTCTATGCCTCATTTGAAACACAGCAACAAATCCAACATGACACGGGAGAGCATATGTTAGTATAAAACTACTAGAAGATAATGATAGGAAAGAACCATATGAGTTCTTATCTTGGAATAGAACTCCATTGGATACTCTGGAAGACTTAATAATGTAAACATTTATAGAAAAATTTGAGTGTGAAAAACACTAGGTCGGCAGTGTTTAGAAATACAAATAATCAAAAACAAGCACACAATATATTATCTAGATCTTATCAATGGAGCTTGTAACAATTTACAAAACTAAGAATATAATAAATATCTTGAGAGCTTCTAGGGCTCCAATGTAACCAATTCCAGTGGATTCGGCTGGGGAGGATGGTGTGCCAAGCAAATCAGTCATGAGATCCAATTGGTGTATCACATTTTCCCAATGAAACAGTGGTTTTCCTAGAAGCATTTCAGCAAATACATCCTATGCTCCAAATATCTATTGCAAGAGTGTATTGAAGACAAAAAGTAGAGGTCTTAGACTCTTAGTATTAGAAAAAAGCACTAAGCAACCATACACTTGATATGATATAGAGTAAGAAGGTAACCTAAAAATAAACATTGGCCAATCCCCTCAAAGATATTGGAAAATACTTAAAAGCATTGCTACTTGTTAATTGCCAATAAAAAACAATGTCCGCAACTATTCTTTTACCAAAAATAAGTATGAGAGTACATAATAGGTAGACTGAGCCATAATAGGTACACAATTTTGAAAACAATAGCAAACATGCACATTTCCTATCAATGATTGTACATAAGGCATTAATCAAACTCAACTAAATACTAATAAATCATTCCAAAAATAAATAAAAACAAAGAGGACAATGAAATAGGTGGATCCCATGAGTGGAGTCCAATTCTTCTGTGCAAGTGTGGTGATATCGCATAGGTGACAAGTGCATTAGAAATCAAAACAGGACAAAGAAATAGCAACACCAGTCAAATGAAGAAAGGGTCCAATACAAAAAAATCACTTGCTTTGCGAAGGTTTTCTTAAAACACGGAGTCTAAGCACATTTAAGTCTAATATCTTATCTTCCATCCAGCGCTAGAGAAATATGCAATGGTATACAGATACTTTCTGCTAGAGAGATTTATGAATTTAAGTGGGTATTACAGATTATATAAACACAATAAGAGATTGTAACAAAGTTAACTTACGAGCCAAGCAGCTAAAATGAGAATCAAAACTCAGTTATCATCCATACAACAGATTTCTACAAAATTGTTAACAGAACTTGACAACATGCCATTTGAAATTGTTGGCTTTCTTTAAAACCTTGGGGGCAGAGACTTATATGGTGAATGCAAATCTTCCACTTAGTCCAAAAGAGAAGAAACAAATATAAATTTAAATTTGACAACCCCTTGAGTTCAGAAAAAAGTTACAAAACAACTAAAATGAGAATCAAAACCTCAAATTTGTTGATTCACCTAAGGGTTTAGTTAGCTAAAACTTGTACTTCCCACAAATTTAAAATTCTCATAGTCATGTCATCCCAAAAGTAGACAAACAATCAAAATTTCATGTAAAATAAAGCACAAAATGCTAAATGCTTGCAGAATTACAGCTTACATGAAACTTACTGTTACACTTCCGTGTACTTTAAATAAAACTTGGCAGAAATATCATGTTTAAATTGCTAGGATCAGAAATAGCACTCACAGACAATATCTTGTTTCGTGTTCCATCCAGCTGCATAAAATATGCCTCAAGCAACATCTCCAGATCTTATATAAGTTGATCTTGGCTTTACCTAAACGTAAACCTGGAATCTTCGTCAACCCCTGTAATAATAATGTTGTAAGATAAGATAATTAGTCAAGATCATATGAACTATTAATGTATATCATTATAAAAAATGACACAATGTGGTACACAACTTTTAAAGAGAAAAAATGACTGATACATTAAAAAAATCAGTACTCCATTAAGGATAAATAAATTGGCAGACTAAACTGCTAGCTAGAGTTTTCAAAATGAAATAATAAAACTAAAAGTATAAACAAATTATCCATTAAGTCAATAAAATTTGTTACAGTTTTTTTCTTCAATATTTTGGCTTAATAGTAATTAAGAGTAAGACCATTTCTATCCAAGTTGATATAACAACTTGATCTCAAGATTATGCTAAAGATGCTTGAGATACTCCCTATAGCTCTAATGTATAGACATTTATATGGTGAGGATGGTTGTGACAGGCATGTGTCGGACAATTCAAATGCCTCAAAGTTGAGTTCAATAAAGAGTAATCCTTTCACGCATCTAATTGATTCATCATTCTTGCCCAATCCATTACAAAATTACCAAAACCAATACAAACAAACCATTCCAAAACATATATATAATAGCAAAAAAGCTATTGGACCAGAGTAACAAGAGATATGTCCAGAAGTAACATAAATAAAATGGAAAGAATTCAAAAAAAAAAAAACAAACACATACATGCTATGCCAGGGAAGTGTTTGTGACCAACTAAGACCAGAAACTTAATATAGGTGTTGCTGTAAACAAGTCAGACAATTCAAATGCCTCAAATGTTTTGAGTTCATGAAAGGAGTTTTTGTTCTCCTTTTCACACATCTAATTGAATCATCATTCTTGCCAATTCCAAACACAGCAAATCGAAATTAATAAATCACTTGAAAAAATCTAAAATATAGGTAGGAAAATGTTAGCATTTCAAAATAAAAGGCATTCCACCAGAGCAACTATAAAGACCTAAAATCCCATTAGCCAAAACTTAGAAAGGACACACTAGAAAATAAGCTAGTGTATTACTGCGACATACAAAAAATAATCATTTAATTATTAGCAACCAAGAAAGCATAAACCACATATAAATATATATATATTATGACACAATCAACAGTAATACACAATCACAAAATACTAAGGAGAAGAAGTCTTCAAACAATATTAAAAAATACTAAGAATGCTAAGTACATACATTATTAGTGGTTGATGCAAAAACAATTAAAACCTGACTTGCAGTAAATATATATATATATAGCTACTTTAATTGACCAAAAAACTTGATACAATCTTTTGATTAGTCTTCAATAATTTTTCACATAGTATATTCATAACAATTGAACGATAGGAAGCATGATTTATGCCTAAAGGTATTTTTTTAATTGGGATATTACTACAAACAATTAAAAAAAATCCAAAGGCATTAAAAAATGACAATAACTTATAGTTCAAATAACCATCTACTCCATAATGTTTCAAGCTATTATATCATTATCTCAAGAACATGTTGGTATTTCAGCAACATCTTTTTTTTCTTCAATTTTTTAACAATACTTGTGCTTGTTGACTTTTCTTTCCAGTCTAATATTTAATAACACATCTCCAAAATTGTAAACAGTGAAACAGTGAACAATCAGAGAGTAAGAGAAATAGTGAAAACATAGAATTGTAAACAGTGAAAACACATAATTATATTAATTTGGTTAGATTTTCATTCTTTTCTAGCAACTAAACAACCGTTAAAACCAAAGTACTCCAAGAAAGTAAAGAAAAGAAGAAAGTACCTGCTGTTTCCGAGACTCTTCGTCCAGTGCCTTATTTCGTTGTTCCTATTCTTCTTCTTCCTTTTCATCTCCTTGGCCTTGAGCTAGGCCTTCTCCCTCTCCTCGAACTCCTTCTTCTCCCTCTTGGACCTCTCGGACCTCTCCGCATCTTCCTTCTCCATCAGGTGTACCTGACTCGTCAAATCAACTACGCCATTCTCCAATACACAATCGCCACTACCACATTTTTTGAGCTCTACACTAATTAGAATCTAGATGTAAGAGAAAATGAACAAACTGGTGTATCAAATTGGTTGAGCTCTTCTATATATGTATAAAAAAAATAATTACATACAAAAATATATATTATTCTCACAATAAGACCAAAAATCTTAAGAAAAGCTTAACAAACTGGTGATGTGTGTGTGTGAATGTGTTTTTTCTTCTTCTTTATTATTACATAAAAATTATATCCAGAATTTAAGTACAATAAATTGGCATCACGTTAACATCCTTTAATTATATATATTGGGTCACTTTTTGTGTTATGGTATACTGTAAAAGCAATTAATTAAGAAAGAACAAATTTTCTCAAGAGGGAACAAAAATAACAAAAGAGACCATATAAAATAGGCAACTTAATTTTTCTGATAATGGTGAAGACCATATAAGCTGTCACTGTTGCACAAGAAAATGTTAGCATGTAGTCTTATTTAAAACAAAGAAAAAATATATGAACGAAAGTAAAAAAAATGATAGTCTTTTTACTATCACTCTATAAATAAAGCCATATGCAGAGTATAATAAGTTAATAATTATTCATTAATATAACAACTTTTAAAAGTAACAAAAAATATAGTCTTTCTACAATCACTCTATAAAACAGAGCATAATTTGATAGTAAGTTGATTGAAAAGAGCAAAAGATATACATCAATTAAACCTGCCCATTTGAACCATATTACACATAACTAATGGTAAAACTTAACAAACTAGAGAAATCAAACTTAAATCCTTATTACACATAACTACATAATGGTAGAATTTAAGTTTATTGCAGTATTTCTTGATACAAGATATGATAATCAATTAGTGAACCTTAATCTATAACATCAGCTGCAAAAATAGCTTAAGAAAAGCTTGTTAAGAGCTTACAAAGAGATTCAGAATGTGGTCTTTCATTGTATCAAATAAGCAGCATTATCCCTTTCCACAAATATTCAAATAAGCAGCTATATTTTAGGCAAAATTTTAGGACATTCATAAACAAAACGAATCAGATTGGCATGGAATACTTGAATGTTTAACCTGTCTTTATAAAGTATAGTATACTTTATAATAATACTTTTTCGGTATTATATAAAGTAGTTTACATAATACAATTTTATACTTATAAGTTAAAAGAAAAACAAAATACAATACCACAAACACTAGTTGATAATTAATACCTTGGCCAAGCTTAAACTTGAAAGGAATCCTCTATAATGGCTGGAATTGAACTTAGTCCCATCAAGCAAAGTTTCAGTGTAATGAGGTGCTACACAAGCAGAAACCTAATAAAATTAGAAATTACAAGCACACATAAACATGAACATATATATGCATATACATATATATATAGTGAATGAAATTTCTTAGAGTCATTTTTTCTACAATCCGTGGATGAGAAATATTGGTGTTGAGAGACACAAGCAGCATATTAGGAAATAGAGCCATAGAATGAGTAAGAATGGAAGTATTAATATCTGTTTTATGGTGGAAATGAGGTATTGATTAATAGTGAGACCTTTTATCAAACATTATCTGATAAATAAAGATATAAAATACAAAGTAACATGAAGAATCATTATAATAAAAAAAATAAAGTGAACAAGTGAAGTTCCTAAGGCAAGAAAAATAAGCTGTAAAAATTTTCTGCTATGAATCATCATTGTCCCTACATGTCAAGATGCCACAACCCAGTTAGGTCTCTTAGCACCACCACATCATGGTTAAAGAGTACTACCTTATTCAGGGCAGGGAAGATCTCGGGAAGATAGAAACGAAGGTGGTTAAGTTGAAAAGTAAATCTGGAATCACTGGACTCTTGCTTCAATATTGGATTATTATACTTGGTGAACAACCACCCAAAATTGTCTATGCTCTGGATTTAGATTGTGGCTTTGCCTGGAGGGTTCAATATGAACCACATTGAGATTTCAGGGAAATTGAGTGAATCAGTCACCACATGGAAAACAATTTTCTTTGGTTCCTGCACAATTTTATGACAAGAAACAACGATCAAGGTCTGATATATCTATTTCATACCAACAATATCATGGAATCCAGAATCAGTAGTTATAAGTGTAGAATGAAATAAAAGCCAAGAAGCCGCCGCAACATTTTTTTACCATTGCTTAAAATATGCATTATTGGGAAAGGAAACATAGAAGAATAGTAGGAATTCAAAATACCGTCGCTGCAGAAACAGTGGAGCTAACAACCACTGCACATGCCAGAATATTATCAGAGAAGACAACATAATGATGAAGGTTCTGATCATGCAAAAAATTTAGCTTTTGTTGCTTGGGAAGCTGCCTCTCTTCTGGCTCCAAAGCAAAGCATTCGGTAGTAAGGTGCATAGCAAGACAATGGAGCCCTTTCGAGGTAGTTCGTGTAGCAATATGGACAAGATATGCTGCTTGCTTCTTTTGTGATCAAACTTGCTCTTCGGTTGTGTGAGCCATAGCACAGAGCTTAGCATCCATGGCAGAGCAATCAGGGTACACCGCACTAGCTTTATACAATGAAGTTTCCATGTGTCTTAGTTTCTGCAAAGCACTGCAATATAACGGGTTTTAGATTGAAAAGAATCTCTGGAACTCACTATTACAGAAAACAATTAAAAAATAAAACAAAATTATATACCTCCTGGACAACTCTGAATCCTTTGTACGCTCACCAAGTGCTCGTTCCACCTCTTTAATTCGTAGTCTCAACTCCTTTACTAAATGAGAATTACTACCTGGCGGTGCAAAATTTAAGTATGTTTTAGCTCTTATTAGTTGATCTTTCATCTCTTTTATCTTCTCATCCGTAACTTTCTTTAACTGGGTGTTCACGTTGTGATCATGGTGAGCTTCCTTATTATGTAGCAAGTCTCTCATCTCTTTCGTCCTTTCTTCAGTTATTTCACGCAACTGAGAGTTAAATTTCCCCTGCAGGCAATGTCATTTTATACCGATAAGCAATACTGTAACCTAGATGCTAAAATGGTGAAATGAATATATTTTTCTTCTCTGGCACCAACCAACGGAGGAGTGATAATCATGGAAAGAGATTGGCACAAAATTATGTCCCGTACATACATACATACATATATAAAAAAAAAAATTGATCATTTTCCACAAGAATAGAAATGAAAAAAAGTGTGTTCATAGGAAATACCTCAAGTGAGAATGTAGATAGTACCGCAATGGCTTCTTCCATAGGAACAACCATAGTAGTAGTAGCAGAGGTCTTAGCTACGATCTGACAAAATTGAATCATCACAATTCGGCAAACATTTTGAGCAGAAATAGAGAATGAATTGCTCAAATTAGTGAACACATTCTCTTCACACACACACACATATATATATATATGTATAATTATCCAAAATTCATGGCTTACCGGATAACTTGGGAAAGAGGAGATCAGAAGAGAGAGAGTGAGTGAGTCACATTAGGAGACGTTGCTCTGAACTCTGGCTCATCTCCTCTGCTTAGTTAGCGCTGTCCGAATGGGAGTGGTTAGAGAAACCACTAGTATTAATGATTCAATCAACTGTTGAAATCCATCAAACCCATTTCAGAAATTTCCCAGAAACCATCATCCAAATTGAATAAAAACCCAATTGTTTTTTCTAAAAACAAAATCATCTCGTACCTCATTGAAGGATGATTTGGGTGGGCTTGGATTCTCAAGAACAGTGGGCAGAGCACTAACCACTGAGCTAGCTCCATCTGTCAATCTTCTTCGGCTTCCATGGAAACCACCGCACATCATCGTTGTGAGCCACCGCACGCCGCCATGAGTGTAGTCGTGGTCTCCCATGGAAGTGAGAGAGGAAGATAGGGGAGACATGGAGCTTGAGAGTAGATGATTTGAGAGAAATAGAGAGAAAGATGAAGGGGGCGGCTGAGAGGAGAGAGGCACGTATAGGAAGAAAAAGAGATTTAGGGATTTTTACTTTATTAATATTTTTAATATAAAAAGTTTAAAATAGATAAGAGAGAAACTGGGAGAGAAACGTGACAAATTAATGTTGGTGCCCAAAATTTTGAGTCACCCGCTTTTATGGTGGTCTTTTTACCAAACATAATACTTTTTTAATTCTGTTAGATTTTAGTGTTATCCTATGCCCTTTTTGGTGTAGTGTAAGTTTTGCCTTAGAGCCTATTAGGGTAAGTTCTAACATGTTCTCGACTATTAGAACTTTTGGTAAAGACGTCGTTTAGAAGATCTGCTCGCAACAACGCTAATGCCTCCAACACCGCTCCTGAGAGCAATGAAACCCCTCTAGTTCGCAGAAGAAAAGCGTGTGCTACCGCTACTGCTACTAATCAAAGTGCGACAATGCCGCCACCACCGATGGACATCACCGCAGAAATTGTCTGGCTACAACAAAAAGTGGAGGAATTACTACCTCAACAATGACAACAGACTCAGCCTCCACCTCAGCAGCAACCACAGCCTCAGCAAATGGCTCAAGTACCCCATCAAGTAGGTCCTTATGGGGGATGGCCAATGGCGAACCATGCGCCATACCCAGCTCAGCACATGGAGCCAATCTACGAGCGATTTCATAAGCAACACGCTCCAAAATTTGAAGGGACAACAGACCCCTTTGAGGCAGAAGAATGGCTCATAAATGTAGAGCCGATCCTAGCACATATGAATCTTGGCAACACGGACCGCATATCCTGCGTTTCGTCTCTACTTAAGAAGGATGCTAGAATATGGTGGGACTTAGTTCAGTAAGCTAACGATGTCGCCACCATGATATGGACAAGATTTGTGCAGTAGTTCCACAAGAAGTATTACAACTCGACAGTCATCACTACAAGGGTCGAGGAGTTCGCTAGTTTGAAGTAGGGAAACTTAACGGTAGTAGAATATGCTCGGCAGTTCAACAGATTAGCCAAGTTTGCACCAGAGTTGGTTCCAACTGACTTTATGAGGCTGACCAAGTTCGTTAGAGGACTTAGACCAAAGATTGAATTAGGGGTTAAGCTAGCAAACCTGGGAAATACTACCTATGCCGATGTTTAAGAAATGGAAATAGAAGTAGAAATGCTTCAGGCGAATGTTAGTAAGGAGAAGGCTAGTAAGCATGAGCCTAAACAGCAGGGTCAACCTCAGAATGGTCGGAACAACCACAACAACAGCCGTCAGCATAGCAATAGTAAGAGTAATGGTCAAAAAAGAAGGCATCCTGATGATAAGCAGGCCAATGGTGATAAAAGAGTACGAATAACCAACGAAGGCAATAAGTCGGGTTATGTACAATACTCGCAATGCTCTAAGTGCCAAAAGAAGCATCTTGGGGAATGTCATACAAACATCAAGGGATGCTTCAACTGTGGTCAGGAAGGTCACCGAAGGAGGCAGTGTCCCCAGCTCAAGCAAGAGGAGAAAATGGACAATGCAATGGTTCCAGACCAAAGTCTTTGCCTTGACCCAGGGAGGAGCCCATGCTAGTAACAAGCAGTTACAGGTCAGATTCCTATCCTCGATAGTATATGTTCTAGTATCGCTTGATTTGGGAGCAACATACTCGTATATCTCGTTAGGAATGATAGAGAAATTAGACAAACCTTGTAGAACTAGGTTTGTGACATAGTTGCCTTCGGGTAAAATAGTCCTATCATCACGGATAGTACGAGGCGTACCGATCAAAATTGAAGACGTAGAACTAGAAGATGACCTAATAGAATGAGAGATCAAAGACTTCAACATGATATTAGGCATGGACGAGCTAGCAAGGCATGGCGCAACCATCGATAGCAGACGTAAGCAAGTGATGTTCGAGACTCCTGACGGTCAGAAACAATGCTATATGGGAAAACATTTAGGACTACATACGCCACTTATTTCATATCTCAAAGCTTAGAGGATGATAAAAAAAGGATGTCACGCATTCTTAGCCAATGTTACGAATGTGGTAAAGGAAACACCACTAAAAGTTGGAGACTTCCACATTGTAAAGGAATTCCCAGAGGTATTTCCTGGCAACTACCAAGATTGCCGCCGACATGGGAGATAGACTTCACCATCGAACCAGTACCGAGCACCAAGCCATTCAATATGGGGAGCACCGGTTCTATTTGTGAAGAAGAAGGATGGAAGTATGCATATGTGTATAGATTATCGCGAGCTGAATAAGGTGACAATTAAGAATAAGTACCTGCTACCCCGGATTGACTACTTGTTTGATCAACTCTGAGGAGCGGTCGTGTTTTCAAAGATTGATCTACGGTCCGGGTATCATCAGCTCAAGGTACGGGAAGAGGATATTCCCAAGACGTCTTTTAGAACTCATTATGGACATTATGAGTTTCTAGTTATGTCTTTTGGTCTTACCAATGCTCCAGCAATGTTTATGAATTTAATGAATAGGGTCTTTAAGGACTACTTGGATAAATTATTCGTAGTATTCATTGATGATATCTTGGTGCACTCAAAGGATAAAGTCGAGCATGAGAAACATTTAAGGTAGATCTTGTTGTGGCTAAAGGGGCATCGACTTTACGCTAAGTTCAAGAAGTACGAATTTTGGCTTTCGCAAGTAACGTTCTTCGGGCCATAGTATCCAAGGAAGGAGTTGCAGTAGACCCATCTAAGGTAGAGGTTGTAAAGGATTGGCCAAGACCAAAGAACGCGTCTGAGGTAAGAATTTTTCTGGGATTAACAGGTTATTATCAGAGGTTTGTAGAGGGTTTTTCTAAGATAGCGACTCCGCTTACCAACCTGACCCGGAAGCAGCAAAGGTTCAACTTGGACGGATAAGTGTGAAGAGAGTTTCCAGTCACTTAAGGATAAGTTATGCTCAGCACCAGTATTTTGTGTATCGACACCCAACGATAAGTTTGTAGTCTATTGTGATGCGTCGAAGCAAGGATTGGGTTGTGTGCTGATGCAGAATGATAAGGTGATAGCCTAAGCCTAACGACAAACGTATTTGTTGATACGCTAACTAGGAAGAATTACGGAAGTCTAGAATCATTAGCTGGAATAGAAAAGTCGCTACACCAGGAGCTGATCAATGCTGGAATAGAAGTAGTCATCGGTAACCTGACGAACTGGTCCATCCAGTCAAGCCTGATAGAAGATATACGGAATGGGCAATTGTGTGATGACATGTTAGTAACACATATGGATGCAGTTAGAAAAGGGAGGGCCACGAATTTCTCAATATCCAGTCAAGGGTTATTAAGATATAAGGATCGGGTATGTGTGCCAAACGATCAAGGGATTAAGATGATGATTTTAGAAGAAGTGCACCATACACCATACTTAGTTCACCCAGGGTCGACCAAGATGACTCACGACCTTAAAGTGTTATATTGGTGGCTAGGAATGAAGAAAGATATAACGGAGTATTTGTCTAAATGCTTGGTATGCCAGCAAGTGAAAACAAAACATTAGTGGCCTACAAGCTTATTGCAACCACTTAGCATTCCAAAATGGAAATGGGATGATATAGCCATAGATTTCGTGCAGGTTTTCCATGAACAAGTAAGCAGCATGATTCAGCTTGGATAGTAATAGATAGATTAACCAAGTCAGTTCATTTCTTGTCTGTTAAGACTTCGTACACAGCAGATCAATACGTAGACGTTTAAGTCCAAGAAATAGTAAGACTGCATAGAATCTCTAAGACAATAGTATTCGATAGAGGATCGGTGTTTACATCGAGATCTTGGAGTAAGTATTTGTCGCTGATAGAATTCTCCAACAACAATAGCTACCAGTCAGCAATCAGGATGGCACCCTACAAGCTACTTTATGGAAGAAGAGTCGATCGTCGTTGCATTAGGACGAGGTAGGAGAAAGGAAACTACTTGGACCTAAAGCTGTTAGAGGAGCTCAGGATGTAGTAGCGTTGATTAGAAAGCGTATGCTCGCTGCTCAAAGCCGTTAGAAAAGTTATGCGGATGCCAAGTGGCGTGATGTGGAATTCAAAGTCGGAGATCAAGTTTTCTTATGAATATCTCCTATGAAAGGTGTGAAGCGGTTCGGAAAGAAAGGCAAGCTTAGTCCCAGGTTTATAGGTCTTTTTGAGATATTGGACAAAGTGGGAGCAATTGCATATAGATTAGCCCTACCACCAGCTTTAGCAGATAGTCAAAATGTATTTCACATCTCGAATATAATTAATTATTTGAATAAATATCAATATTTTAAATTCAAATCTAATTTGAACTTATCAGATTATTATCTCCCACTCAAATAAAGATATTAAATTAATTAAAACTAATTTAAATTAAATAATAATATTGAAATTAAATATTTAATTTATTATAATTTTGAAAATTATAATGAATTAATTATTTAATATAATTTCGTAAATAAATTTAATTATTTACATAATAATTAAATATTAATTGATTTTGTTAATTACAACCAATTTTTAATTAATTAATTAATCACTACTATCACATAATTGCATATTTGGCCCGAAGAACAAATTTCTTCTTAAATATGTCTTTCAACCATTTTTCCCTTTATATCAACTCTTGCCTTGAATAGTGTTGATAGAGCCGCTGTGGAGACCTATGGACCTATAATTCCAAGCTTCAATAAATTTGAGATAATTAATTAAACTCTTTAAATAATATTAATTTATTAATCTCATGATTACTCCACTATAAATATGAGACTGCACTTGTAATTATAGACATTTCATTTACTGAGTAATTTATAATAATAAAGCGTCCATTGATATAATCATACATACAAATTAACCCTCTAATAGTGGTTCATAATTAATCGGGAATAAAATTACCATTTTACCCTTTTAATTATATCTTGTTTCCTTAAGTACCATTGGCTTTACTGAAGGTTAATACATAACTAAATTATGACTTTGAGCTCAATAACCTTTCAGTCCCAACAGTCAACCCTTAAGAGAACCATTATTCAATCTTTTACGAGAAGGTATAGATTCCATATATGTATACTATATCCCCAACCATTTACATTAATGAGTTCCCAAAACAAAAGTTTCTAGCCTGATCAATCTGACAGACCCTAACGAGTGTATCAAAGAAATCATATAACATAAACAGGAGTTCACAGTAACTTCAGGATTAAGATCTATTTGTATATGATCATCAGATGATATATTTAATTAATACTTCGAAACAATATTTAACTAAGTATTATTAAACATATCTAGTCCAGTTCTATATATTCTCTAATATATAAAGTACCTCCACTAAAGTGTCCTACTACACTAGAATTCCAGATCTAGATCACATGTATTCATAATACTAGTGGACCATACTTGCAGTAATTAATCTAAAGATTCTATAACTTTATTTTACTGCGAACTATTCAAGTTCATTTATCTCAAGCATAATCTTCCCGTACCAATACGTGGTTGAGATCACATATATGAACTTACAAATTTTTCTAATATTTACTTAATATTATCACAAAATAATATAGTCCATAAAATATATGCATAAAAAATTCAATTTATTTATTTATTTCTCAAAACAATGTCTACTACATATGCTTTCAGGGCACAATTCCCATCACATACATCTATGTTCAAGAAATTGTACGACTGCATGGAATCCCTAAGACCATAGTATCCGACAGAGGTTTGGTGTTCACATCGAGATTATGGGGAAGCTTGCAGCAAGCAATGTGTACCAAGCTAAGTCTCAGTACGAAATTTCATCCTTAGATCGACGGACAGTCCGAACGTACCCTACAAATTTTAGAAGATATGTTGCATGCTTGTGTACTAGACTTCAGAGGATAATGGAGTAAGTATTTACCACTTATAAAATTCTCCTACAGTAGTAGATAATATGTTAGATCAGTATGGCATCTGTTTGAAAAACATTCAGAGCATGCAGCAAAATTGGCGTGGTGGGCCCATTGTTTAAGGAACAACAACAATAAAAAAATTTCATCACTCATATAAACAGTTTATATGAACAAGAAAACAATCCAGAAACATTAACATACAATATTATTAATCATGCAACAAATATATAAATATACAATATATTTTTATATATATATATCATATAAACACAAAAAATTCAAGAACATAAACAATTACCTTTTGAAGCCTTTCAAGTGTCCTTCAGTCTTTCCGTATATTTTTCAATCTTCCTATCCAAAGCATTGCGCACCCAAACCACGAATTTCCGGAGTGTTCTCTATACCTCAAGATGTGTGTGGGCACATAGAGAACATGAGTTTGCAATATTAAGAAACACAAGTATTTCTCAACACATGAGAACTTGGATTATGGTCTGAGAATAGCTAGAATAGAGAAGAAGAGGAAAGTTTGTCTGACAAAAACTCTAAGAACTATTCTGAATTGTGTATTGTGTGGTATTGTTGTGTGTTGTGTTGTTGTGTGTTTTCTCTTCTTCTTCTATATCATATATATAGAGAGATTTATATTCCCTTATTATTTATAATAACAATAGTAATAATATCATAATGACGATAGGATTTGATTTAGTAAATATCTAACTTATCAAATTTGAAAAAATAATTTTCAAATCATTAAATAATTAAATAAATAAAATAAAAACAATACTAATACAATATCAGTGTAGTCATACACGCATAGCACAATCACTGGACTGTGTCATGCGTGGACTGCAATATCCTTTTCAGGGATATTGCATTTTTCTTTTATTTAATTATTTATTCAAAATTAATCTTCCACACAATAAATAAATATCTTTTTAAGGAAAAGAAGACAACAAAATTTCAAGATTTAAATTTTAAATTCAAAATTCAAAATTCAAATTGATGATCATCATTACCATCATTTTTTGAAATTCAATAAGTAAAAAACTATTTTTTGATTTACCAATTTTATTTTCTCCTACTCAAATAAAATAATTAATTTGAAAATATTATTTATATAGCTGTGTATATATATATATCAATTTCGAAATTTTACATATTTAAATTAATAACTATATTTTAGAAAATTAAAAATTAATTCCAAATTAATTATTCAACCTCAATTATCATATAATTATATACTTGACCCAAAGAATAATATTATTCTAAAATTCTAAAATTACAGTTATATCCTTGTATCAATTCTTACCTAGATATGGTGTTGATAGAGCCACCCTGGAGACCTATGGACCTATAATATCAAGCTCTAATAAATATTTCATTATTAATCAAAACTCTTTGATTAAATAATTATATTTATTAATCTCATGATTACTCTACTATAAATATGAGATTGAAATCTTGATAATTACAGACATATATATACTTAGTACTTTATTAAAAAATAAAGTGTCCATTGATATAATCATTACATATTTAGCTATTAATGGTTCATAATTAAAAGGGAATAAAATTATTGTTTTACCATTTTAGCTATATCTTGTTCCTAGAGTACCATTGACTTTACTAGTGAATGTTATGTCACAAGAAGTTTGCGACGTGAGCGCTCATAACCTTTTCAGTTCCAGAAGCCAACCCAATAGGGAACCATTATTCAAACTATAAGAAGGTGTAGATTCTATATCTGTTAAACTACGTCCCCAGACAAATACGTCATTGAGTCCCCAAAATAATTGTTCTTAGCCTGATCATTCTGACAAACTATAATGCATGAATCAAAAGATCGGATGACATATATAGGAGTTCATAGCAACCTCAGGATTAAGATCTTCATGTATATGATCATCATTTGATGTATTTGATTAATACTATGAAACAAAGTTTAAACAAGTATTAACAAATCACATCTGGTCCAATTCTACATACTCTCAGCATGCATAGTACCTCCACTAAAGTGTCCTACTACACTATTAACCCAGATCTAGGTCACATGTATTCATAATACTAGTAGACCATAGTAGCAGTAATTAATCTCAAGATTCCATAACTTTATTTTATTGAGAACTATTTTAAGTTTATTATCTTAATCTCGATCCTCTCATACCAATATGAGATTAAGACCACATAGATAAACTTTGGAATTTTTTTTACACTTACTTAATATTATCAATATATTATCGGACATAGTCTATATATATGTAATAATTCAAATTTAATTATTTATTTCATTTAAAACATTTGTCAACTACAATTGCTACTATTCCCAAAATTCTCCCACTTGCCCTAAAGAAAATTGAGGCATCTCTATCAATATGTCAATCACATTCTCATGACTGGTTTTGTCTAACAAAGTCTTTGTCATAAAATGTTTTGAAGTTATCTTTAAGATCATTACATCAATTATGTAAAATTGTCTTGTATTAAATGATACTTCATTTCATGTGCTTTACCCTCTCATGATCTCTAGATCTTCTAGAATAGTTGTATCTCCATTTCTTTCGCAATGGGATACTTGCTGTTTATTCTAGTCTGAAACTCTTTCTAGAATGACAAAGAACTCAACTAAATCAAATAGCATATTCAACTGCTTGTAGCTGTTATATTTCGGCTATTGTGGTGAAACAATTAAAATCTGAAATGTCTAACACATTTCTAGATTAATTTGTTGCTCCACAATTATGGAAGCTAATTTTGATATCAATCTTTGAAGATTTAAAATCAGTTCATCCTTTGGGATTTTAGGTCTCTACCTAAATGCACATACATATAATCTCTATTATATTGAAGATACTCAAAATTAAGTCTTCATAATTATTCAATGACTCAATATTTAATGGATTGAAAACTGATGACTATTCCCATCGTTTAACAAATGTCAAAACATAAGATTCGATACATTAAACAGTTTATCACTGAGTTGTAGGAATACCTGTCTCATGTCCTATTTTCTAGTAAAAGAATAAATGGACATTCATTATTTAGATAATGCATTCTCCTTATTGGGAAGGTAAAAAATCTTCCTTGGATTTTGTAAACTAAAGCATTTAAGCTTCTTATCTATATAGGTCGCTTGAGACATTGCCTAAGAATTGTTCTTTCAATCTCTATAGAATTGAATGTATAGAACATTCTTGGCCTTTCTAAATCTAATATTTAGAAACGTTCAGCTAACCATATCTTTTCTATTGACGATTTCTCTACATCATTCCCTTTGATTAGAACGTTGTCAATATTAAGAATAAGAAACACAATAGAAACTTTCTGGTCGAGATCTTCAAATGATTTTGTCATGTCATTCATTTAGTAAAGACTACATAGACATTCATTTAAATTAATCTCATAATCCATGCATAAAGTAGTGGATAAGAGTATGTAAACATATTTAAGTTTGGTTACAATAGAAAAATATTTATTTAAGTAATAAATTCCGCTTTCTTTTCATAGCCTTAGGCTATTAACCTATGTTTACCCGAAAAACGGTTGTTGATGACATGGCAAGGATTTCTCACACGTGGTTGACACGTGGCAGAAGTGTTGTTCGACTATCGACCAGAGGCACATCGCTTCGTTAGGGCTCAACTTTTAGATACGACCAGGCTGGTCGTATAATTTGATTTGTTTCCTTCTAAGATTGTAATCCTGTAATAATTGCATTGAATATTTCTTCTTTATTACCTTAATATGCGGTTATTAAGGAAAGTTAAGGCCCATTGGCCCGTGTAACCCTCCTTGAGCCTATAAATATGCATGGAATAGCTCAAGGAAGGGACTTTTTGATCTCTGAATGATTTTTTCGAAGTATTAAGAGAAAAAGAGTTATAGTCTATTATCCATCATTTGATTGTAATTCTTTCAAGGTTTGTGAAAGTCAAGAACCCTAGTTCTTTGATTACGACTTTGAGATTCAATATTAATAATAGCACTAAGTGGACGTAGGTCATTACCATTCTTTGGGGCCGAACCACTATAAATCCTTTATGTTTTCTTCTTTTCCATTAGATTGAATTCTTAATTGTTGTTTTATTTTTGTCGTATATTTAACTCCGTGTCGTTGGCCAAATCGCGGGTCAACATTCTGGTCCTTTTGTTGAGAGCTTGACGAAAAACTGTAAGAAAATCTATTGGCGAAATCATCCAAGAAGACTAGACAGGCTACTGGCGCCGCACCATCCCAACCTCCTCCCCCAAATGTGGCTCAGAATGAACCACATTTAGAGTTTGAAGAGGAGGAGTTAGATTCTGAAACGTTGAGGGCAACGCTAGGGGTGTTGTAGGATGAGTTGGCTAATCTGAGGACCAATCAGGAGAATGTTGCTGAGAAAATGGCGCTGCAGCAAAGAGAAATATAGCACCAGCGCTAGGAGTTGAATGAATGGCAGGCAAAATTGGATCGTCGGCAGAGGGATGCCATGGCCGCTCTTGAGGCAGCCATCCAATTGGCTCGGAGTCAGGCTGTGCCAGCCTCCCAGCCAGATCAGCCGCCGAATGTGACACCTCAAAGAGGTCCTAATCCAAGCCCTCCACTCCAGCCAGCAAGCCCTTAAAGGCCGGAGCAGCCGCTTATGGCTCAGGATGATGTCCCACCTAGGGATCCTGAGCAACAGCCTCCATCCCAGGCTGGTTGAGGCAATCCCCAGCGCCCGAGGTAGAATACAGACGGGCAACCGCCCCGCACCCCTAGACGCCCAAGGGACGAAGAGCTGAATCTACCGAGCAGGGGGCAGCATCGCAGGCCTCCCCCTGACGCTCGGGAGATGCCAGCCCGAAGATGAAATAGCGTGAACAGCAAGTCACACTATAGTTAGCCACAATTTAGAGATGGCCATGACTATAATGAAGCCGATTCCGGTAGAAGAAATGCTGGTCGGTGAAACGAGGAAAGAGGTGGAGGCAGAAGCCCCCCACCTAGAGAAAACAGGCCAGCTAGCCACAATGCTGGGGGGTAACCCAGGCAGCAAAATGTCTTTGATCGGCTAGGAGTTAGCGAGCAGAGACGTAAAGACGATGATTTAAGGGACGTACTTAACGACCACCGTGAGAGGCATGACAAGTACGCTCCCCCGACACCGGTGGCCCCAGTAGTCCCATAAGTTGTTCAGGCTCAGATTGATGCTCTGAACCAGGTAGTACAACAACTGGTTGGGGGACGAACGTCCCATATTGAGTACGATAGGAGGAGGGGCACCCCCTTTGTACAGAGGATTACTGCGGATGAAACCCCCTAGCAAGTTCAAGATGCCAACATTGCCGAACTTTGACGGGTATGGAGACCCAGTATCTCAAGTTAATAAGTTTGAGATACAAATGGATATACAGAAAGTGTCGGAAGATGCCCGCTGCTGGATCTTTCCAGCGACACTGTCTGACACCACCCAGGAGTGGTTCTTTAAGTTCCCTCCTTCTAGTATAGTATCTTGGGAGATGTTCGTAAAAGAATTTTACGGACAATTCTACGCGAGTCACGTACACCCCACAGAGGCCAACCAGCTGGTCGAGATACGCCAGAAGGTGGGAGAGCCCTTAAAGGAATATGTCCAATGCTTTATGCGAGCAGCAGCTGGAGCCAAGACAGTGAGCGATGAAGGTAAGATGATGGCTCTAACTGCTGGGGTTAGGCGCCATTCACCCCTCTGGAGTAGCCTCAGAAAGAATGGGGTAAGAAGTACCCAAGAGTTTTTGGATCAGGCTGATCGATTTATCAAGCTAGAAGGCGCGATTGCCAATGAGGGAAAATTGCCAACAAAAGACAAGGGGCCGAAGGAAGAACCCACCAAAGCCGCCAACGGGTCGGAAAAACCCAATGGCACCAACAAAGGCAACGGGAATGACAATGGTAGGAACGGTGGAAAATGGGCAAACAATGAACCCTCAACTTTTGAGAGTAAACGCCCCAAAGGCAATCGATACGGGACGAGATTCACTAACTACACGGCCTTTGTCGAAAGCCGAGCTGAAGTCTACCAGGCGACCAGCTCAAGCGTGCCTTACAAACGACCTGCAGCTATAAGGAAAGATATCTCCAAGAGAGATACGATGAAGTTCTATCATTTTGTTGCGATATTTTTACTGCGCAAGTATACGCAATCGAATAAACAAGTAATAGTAGTGGAAATACAGTATCGGTCCGTCAGGGAATTGATCTAATAATTACCAATAGAAAACTTTTATTTCTATTTGACTAATGAAAATTTAATGACTAGGAAAGCAAAATTTAACTACGAAATTTAATATAAGTGAAATATTAGAGCATTCTAATTTCATCAACCTTCAATTCTATTCAATCAATAATACAACTAATATGTTTCTTTGATCTATGATTATAGCAAGTTTACTATTGACAATTCTATTCTTTCTCAAGATATAAAATATTCATTTTACCTGTGAATTTTCTACATGTCTGTGATAAATTCTACACATAAACCGCATTAATAACAAAAACCTAATTGCTACACAAACCAATTTGATACTTTCGTTCTAAATTGAAATCTATGTCTATTGCCAAAAGCTATTCCAATTCGCACTTTTCAAATATTGAATTAAAACCAATAATCATGCAAAAGATGGCCAATCAATTACAAGCATTAAACATAAGAACAATAGATAACCATAAATTCAAAGAGTCATAGAAATTGCATTAGAGACGAATAGAATATCCAGTGAATACATTAAAATACTCTAAATAAGAATTTAGTTCATAATATTAATCTTCATCACACAATCTAAAATTCAAAAGCATAAAGAAAAACAAACAAAATAAACGTGGATTCTTCTCTGTTTCTTTTCCTCTGCCGTCAGAATGCCTCCCCCTTTCTGTCTCTTTCCATCTTCTTTTTATTATTTTTACAAAAATCCAAAAACCTACCAATTTCCATAATAATTTCCAAAAATGCCCTTGTGCCGATATATCGCCTATGATGCTGCGATACATCGCCTGTTGAATGTGCTCGATAAAAACGCAAGTTTCTGATGTCGTTTCTGCTAAGCCAAAAATTGAAACTGCTCCTTCTGCGATATATCGCCCAAGGCAGGCGATATATCGCCTGTACCGAATTTCCAAAATGTTCACCAATTTTGACTACTCAAACAAATATTTATCAACATTCTCGAACAAATCAGAATTATAACAACACACTGCACAAGTTCACCAAACAGATTAAATAGAAACTTTCTCATGAGAAAAACAACCAAATCAATCTGAAAAGGTTATAAATAAGCGTATATTTTGTACACTTATCACATTTTCACAATGACTACGGGCATGACACCAATGAATGTAACAAGTTGAAAGACGAGATTGAGTTCCTGATCAGGCAGGGACATTTAAGAAGATATGTGCGAGCCGTAGGAGGGCCTCAGCGAGAGGCTCAAGGTGGCAACGAGCAGGCGCCTGCACGCCAATGCTCGCCACCTCTACAGCCAGCTCCTGTGGTAGGCAATTTACTTACCATCTGTGGAGGCCCACATCTTGCAGGAGACAGTGGGAAGGCAAGGGAACGATATGTTCGAACCCTACGCCATGACCAGGACATCGAGATGATGAGTATGGAGGATCGAGCACCAAAAAAGGCTCGAATAGAGGAGGAATTGATAACCTTCTTTGAAGACGATGCCCAGCACCTGCAATTCCCACACTCTGATCCGCTGGTTGTAGACGTGCAAATTTCCAACATGATGGTGAAGAGGGTGTTGGTCGACACATGAAGTTCGGTCAACATCCTGTACAAGTCTTCACTGGAAAGAATGAAGCTGTCCGTCAAGGACCTGGAGCCATGCAACCAAACCATCTATGGTTTTTCCAGTGAAGGGCTCGCCCCAACAGGGTCGATTAGGCTTCCAGTTATAGTAGGTACTGCACCTGCTAATAGGACATTACTCACTACTTTCATAGTAGTTGATTTTCCTTCAAGATACAATGCTATAATTAGGTCTAGTCGACCTACGGGCCGTCACTTCAATATGGCACCTTGCCATGAAATTCCCAACAGACGCAGGGGTAGGATGGGTATTGGGAAACCAACGGGAAGCAAGGGAGTGCTACAACGCCTCGATCACCAAGGCAAAGAAGGGTGTATTGAGAGATGTTCCCGGAAAAGAGTTGCAAATGGCAATTGATGCTCAGGCCCACTCA
This sequence comes from Humulus lupulus, assembly GCF_963169125.1. Lineage (NCBI taxonomy): Eukaryota > Viridiplantae > Streptophyta > Magnoliopsida > Rosales > Cannabaceae > Humulus > Humulus lupulus. The sequence goes on along the minus strand of NC_084798.1, from coordinate 76,580,146 downwards.
GGTGATAATGTCACCAAATAGGGCGTTGCCCAAAGTGAGGATAGAGACTTTGATCCTCGCTTTGGGGATTTTGAGGAGGAAATAGGACCCATCGAGGACCTTGAAGAGGTCCAACTCGATGAAGAAAATCCGACCAGGGTTGTGAAAATCGGTAAAAACTTAGCGACAACAAAAAAACAAGCACTGATGAAGTTTTTAAGGAGGAACCAAGAAGTCTTCGCCTGGTCACACAAGGACATGGTCGGAATAGACCCTGCAGTCATCAGCCATGTCCTGAACATTGACAAGAGTTATCCGCCGGTGCAACAGAAAAGAAGGCTGCTCGACAAAGATAGATCAAAGGCCTTAAAAGAAGAAGTCGAAAAATTAAAGGAGAATGGGTTCATCAGGGTGGCGTTTTATCCATCATGGGTCTCTAATCCCGTGCTATTTTCCAAGTTGAATGGAAAGTGGCGCACGTGCGTAGATTTCACAGACCTTAATAAAGCCTGCCCCAAAGATTGTTTCCCACTCCCAAGAATCGACCAGCTGGTTGATGCCACTGAAGGGCATGAGATTCTCTCATTCATGGATGCATACTCTGGGTATAATCAAATTAGTATGCATCCTCCTGATGAGACTCACACTAGCTTTCGGACTGATACAGGGCTTTACTATTACAAAGAAATGCCCTTCATTTTGAAAAACACTGGTGCGACTTACCAGCGACTAGTCAACCACATGTTCAAAGAGCTGATCGGGACAAACATGGAGGTCTATGTCGACGATATGCTTGTAAAGTCAAAGAAGGCAGAAGGTCATATAAAGGATTTGCAGGAGTGCTTCAATGTCTTGAACAAATATCACATGAAGCTGAATCCCCTAAAATGCTCCTTCGGAGTAGGATTAGGGAAGTTCTTGGGATTTATAGTTAACTTGGGAGGAATTGAAGCCAATCCCGAGAAAATCAGAGCCCTGATCGATATGAAATCGCCAACGAAGATTAAGGATGTTCAAAGTTTAACAGGAAGAATCACCGCTCTTAGTATATTTATTTCAAAATCAACAGACAAGTGCGTCCCATTTTTTAATCTACTTAGAGGCAACAAAAAAATTGAATGGACGGAGGAGTGCGAGAAGGCTTTTCAAGCATTGAAGACTCACATGGCGCAACCACCCATCCTGTCAAAGCTGGTCGATAAGGAAACTTTATTCATCTACCTGGTGATCACGAAATATGCTGCTAGTGCCGTTTTAGTAAAGGAGGAAGAAGGCGTGCAGAAGGCTGTTTACTATGTAAGCAAGAGGCTAATTGGAGAAGAACTGTGGTACCCACCTATTGAAAAGTTAGCCTATTGCTTAATTTTGGCCTCTAGGAAGCTGCGACCTTACTTTCCAGCTCACCCAATCACGATTTTGACCGACCTGCCCCTACGACAAGTTCTGCAAAAACCAAAGGCTGCGAGTAGATTGTTAAAATGGGCAGTCAAACTTGGACAATTCGATATCTCTTACATGCCGTGAGCAGCGATAAAAGGGCAAGCCTTGGCTGACTTCATTTCAGGGTTCACCGAACTTACAGATAGCGAGCAGAACAAAGAGCCGAAAGAGCCTGGATCGCAAAACCAACCTCCCTCATGGAAGTTATTTACAGATGGCTCTTCTAATGAGCATCATGCAGGGGCAAGGGTGATCCTGATCACACCTGAAGGGCATCATTTTCACTGTGCAATCAGGTTTGACTTCACTGCTTCTAACAATAAGGCTGCGTATGAAGCGTTACTCGTTGGGTTACGATTAGCCAGGGATATGAATATAAAGGTGCTCGACATCTACAATGATTCTCAGCTGGTGGTGAATCAAGTCATGGAAGAGTACCAGGCACGAGGCTTAAAGATGGTTGCCTATTTAAATGAAAAAAAAGATCTATTAGCTCAGTTCAACAAGTACACCCTTCAGCAAGTACCTCGCGACCAGAATTCCAATGTAGATGCTTTAGCCAAGTTAGCAAGCGCGAAGGATGCTGATACTCTGAACACAGTACCAGTTGAACGACTATCTACGCCAAGCATCCAAGCAGAGGAGACCACTTTGGTGATCCAGATGGAGGATACATGGATGGCACCATATGTAGAGTATCTGACGCAAGGCTTGTTGCGGACGGACAGAAACAGAGCTAGGACCCTTCAGCGACAGGTTGCTAGGTATGTCCTGGTAGATGGAATCTTGTATCGGAGGGGATACTCAATGCCATTCCTCAGATGTGTTTCGAAAGAGAAAGCCAAAGAATTTATGAAAGAGGTACATGAAGGCTTCTGTGGGGACCACGCTGGAGGGCAAAGCTTGTCAAAAAAGATCCGGAGGCAAGGATACTTCTGGTCCACGATGAATGAAGACTCGATGGAGTTTGTACGAAGATGCGACAAGTGCCAGAGGTTCTCCAAAATGCCACGAGCAGCCCCAAATGAGCTTAAACAGATGCAAAGTCTGTGGCCGTTTGCAGTTTGGGGAATAGACTTGATCGACTCTTTGCCCACCGGGAAGGGCGGCATCAAGTACGCCATAGCTGCCGTCGATTATTTCACTAAATGGGTCAATGCTGAGCCACTCGCAACCATAATGACCATAAAGGTGTTGGATTTCATGATCAAAAACATCGTTTGTCGCTATGGATTGCCAAGGAAAATCGTCTCGGACAACGATATGCAGTTTGATAGTGATTTATTCACGGACTTTTGCAAACAACATGGTATTATCAAGAGCTTTTCTTTAGTCGCTCATCCCCAAGAAAATGGACAAGTCGAAGCAGTCAACAAAACGCTAAAGGATACTCTGATGAAAAGACTAGAAGAAGCTAAGGGTGCTTGGCCAGAGCAATTGCCTGAAGTCCTTTGGTCGTACAGAACTTCCCACCGAATAGCAATAGGCCATACTCCATTCTCTTTGGCTTATGGGTATGAGGCTATGTTTCCCGTGGAGTTAGATCCGCCCTCACATCGCAGAAGAACATACGATCAAGGCTCGAACAGCCAGCTATTGATGGAATCCCTGGACTTGATCGATGAGAAATGTGAACAAGGCCAACTCCGAGTAGCTGCGTACTAGCAAAAAGTTTCCCGGTATTTCAATTCTAAAGTGCGAGAAAGGAAATTCAATATCGGAGATCTAGTACTTCGAAGAGTTTTCCTAAACACCTAAGACCAAGATGCTGAAGTACTCGGACCTAATTGGGAAGGGCCTTACCAGATTGAAGAAGTCCTCTATCCAGGCACCTACAAACTTGCTCGCTTAAATGGAGATCTGATTCATCGCTATTGGAATGGAGAACACCTATTCAAGTACTATCAATGAACAATCCTTCTTAAAGGATTGGCTTATATTAATTTAACTTTTTACAAGTTATGAAAAAGGGTTGGTCATTTTATGTGACTAATCGTTTATAAGTGTAAGATCTTATTGATCACTCGTACAGACACGTTTTCTCCATTTATTACGAGAAATATAAGGGACTGTGCACAGCCAGTCATTCTTGCCATTTATTTTATTTTATACAAGTATTTGCTCATTACGTGTGTTGTTTTGCTGTATTATAATTTTAATTGTTTTGCTCCGAGCAGTAATGTTCTAACAGGTTTTTGTCAAGGCAAGTGACCAAGGACCTAAAGCTCCTCGATCACATGGGGAGCATATAAGGTATCTAGTGAGCAAAGCATATCGAGAGGTATGTAAACACATGAGCAAAATAAGTGAAAGCATGCTAGGGTACTTAGAGTATTTTTCAAAAATTTTGTTAAATCAAACCAAATTACTATGCTAAGTTCGGTCACGCGAACATATGTTATAATAAAAAGAAAATATTATAATGTCAAAAGGAATCCCTTTACACCGTGAGCAGTAACTGCTCGGATGTAATTGCTTGTTAAAAGAAAAAAGTAGCTGCCCGCGCAGCAATAAAAATTATAGTCTTTACATCACGACCCGTAGGCCGTGTACTTAAAAGATTAAAGAGAAAGAAAAATAGCAGACTACGAGGCTGGAGGATCCTGAGAGGTGCCCTGGTCGGTGACAGTTGTAACGTCATTGTTCGCCTCTTCTACGCCGGCCGCCAATGAGATTTCGGGCGAGGTAGGTTTGCTTGCTCTTTCTTCTTCCGCCAATCGAGCAACGCAGTGGGCTATCTCAGCATGCCTTGTGCGCTCAGGAAGATAGCTAAAATTAGCCTCCTGGTTGTGTTTCCAGAAGTCATAGAAACACTTAACCGTGGCGTTCTTGTACCTTTCCAAATTTTTGGCGTTGGCTTTTTCAAGCTTCTCGATCCGGCCCTCCAATTTTGTGGTCTCTTGTTTGCTCACAATCAAGTCCTCCTCGAGATTTTTAGCCTCGCGGTTAGACTCCTTGAACTGGTCTCTTTGCTCGATGGCCTTGTCTAGAGCGGTCTGCTGTTCCCTTAACTCCTCAGCCAGCTTATTCTTATCCTCGAGTAGCGCTGCATTTGTCTTCTGGGCTGCCTCAAGTTGTTCAGCTTATTTCGCTTCAGCAGCTTTGAGTTCTTCAGCGTGTCGTTGCTCGAAAGTCCTAGACTGCTCGGTGATAGCACCCGAGCGGATTCGGCCGGCAGTAACAGTCAGCATTGCCTGCGATCAGAGCGAAAGTTAAACTGATTGTAATGTATAAAAGGGCTATCTACACAGAAAAAAATGACTTACACTGGCAAGCTCGTTTAGTCCATGGGTTAAGATTTGGTCGACATCCATCCTCTCTGTCCCTGCCATCACCTCTTGGCAACGTTCGTGCTTCAAAATCCTGGCCATCCTGTCTTTGGCTGATCTTAAGGCACGACTCGATATGTCGCCCCCTGTGGAAGCAGGAGCAGCTTCCTGAGTCTTGTCGGTTGGAGCCAGTGGAGAAGGTGTTGACCCGAATGGAGCAGGAGGAGTTTGCTGCTCGAGAGGAGAATGAGGTGGTGTTGCATTTGTTGATGGATCGTCTGCCGGAGGGTCTGCAGTACGGGATTTCTTGGCCGGAGGCGCTTTACTGCTTTCCCCCTTATACCACCTGCTTGATTTCTTCTTGCTCGCAGGAGCTTCAGGAGCCTCGGGAGCACATTACATGTCGAACACATTCTTGGAGTCTATGTCTGTAACAAAAGCAAATACACGAACAATGAGATAGTACAAATGATTGAGTATGTTATGTCAGGAAAAGAAACAAAGAAAATGAAAGTATAATACCCGAGTTATATTTATTGGTCGCTACATTATATACTTTACTAGTGTTACACTCACTCTCTGGCATGAAGAAGTCTGAACCTAAAATGGGAGCGTACTTAAAATTGTCGTCCCCGTCAAACGTGTGATAGGGAATTGGAAAACTATCTAAGAGTGAAAGATCAGCATCGTTCTCATCTGAAGACTCGTCAAGGGGCTCGATAGGTTCGGTGGCTTTCTTTTTTCCCTTTCCAATTGGGGCAGGGGAGCAACAGGTCGAGGGGCACCAGTTGGCTCATTGATGGTCACCCCAGTTGCTCCTTGGAGGAGGTTGTGACACATCTGGCTATTGTTTGGGGACTTCAATGTCGGTGGCACTCCCCGCAGTGGATTCCCTCATATCCTGGTGAGGAGCGAAAAGGCCGACCAGTCGCAGATTAGCCTCTGTGACCAGCTGTTTGACACTTTTCTCTATGTCGGTCATGCTGGCCAGGAGGGCTGATCGGATCACCATGTCCGGAGTAGGGCTGGTCGCAACCATGGACCTGAAACGCGCTAAATTTCTAAGGGAAATGCAGCAAAAAATTAAAGAAAAGTAAACGACCAGTGGTGCAAAGACTTTACCTCCTTGTGTGAAGGCCAAGTTGTTCGCGACCATGTCAGTCGTCAAGAAGTACTCCAGGCGGTACCTCCCCACGTTCGAGATAAAGGTGGTGTCAGTTAGGAAAGTGCGGCCTGTTTCCTGGTGACAGAAGTGGAAGAACCCCATGTTTTCCTGATTGGGGTTGGATTTAAGGTCAAACAAGTAGTTGACCTCGTGTGGCGTGGGGACGGGCCATTTCTTATGGCTATAGAGGATATAGAGTGCAGAGAGCATTCTATATCCGTTGGGAGTTATTTGAAAAGGAGCGATCCTGAAATAATTGGCCACTCCTTGGAAGAAAGGATGAAGAGGCAGGATCGCCCCTGCCTCGATATGATATCTCGACCAGGCGCTGAAAGCGCCTCCAGGCAAGTTTCCCCGTTGGTCTTGGGTGGGTTGGACTAGAGTCACCCCAGGAAGTTCATATTTTTTGATATAATTAGTCATCATCCTAATCGTTACTCGACTAGGAGGGGCGACATACCATTCAACATCCGATTGAACGAAGTTTCAAGGTTGAGCGTGAGTTTGGATGTTAGGGTCAGGGATATTTCTTTCTCGACCACTGGTCGAGGGAATTCTAGCCTGAGGAGCAGGCTGATTTTAAGTGTTGGAAGATTTCTTTTTCTGGGCAGTGAATTTTACTCTACCCCATGGCTAGAAGGTTAGACTGAGGTCTTGTGGGTGGGGTTCGAGAAAAAGGAATTTCGGGTATCAACAACGACGGTTGCTCCTCGTCTTCAAGCAATTGGGCAAGAAAGTCATCATTGATAGGCCTTTCACCTCCCCACGGATATTGCATGAAAAGCTGCGAACAGAGAAAGGGGGAGATGAGAAGGTAAAGCCTAAAAATTTGTGTTGAGAGTTGGGATAACGTTGCTCGCGTATAAAAGTTAAGCTTTTATACGGCCAGCAACATTCTCACAAAAACACTAAATTTTATTCGAGTAGTTTGAGAAACAGATTAAAAAGCAGAAGTAAAAAGTTTTTCAGAGAAAGGCTTTTTCGACTCCGAAGGGGCGGGGAAAACCCAGCTTCTCAACTAGCTTAAAAATTGAATTTTTACTTCGATTTTACGCCCTTAAGTCTACAATATCGACTACCAAACTTGCTCCTAACTCTACGAAATGTTACTTCACTACCCTATCAAGCATTTATTGATATATACACACAATCCCCATAACAACTTCAGCCAAGAACATGCAAAGGTTCAGAGATAAAAATAAGTATGAAATAGTTTTTCATGGCAACTCAAACGTCTAAGGAGTTCGTGAAACTTACTTAGATAAAAAACAAAGTCTGAACACGAAAGCTTTTGAACGTCTGGATGTGAGTTCCTGGGATTTCTGGGATCTGAAGATGGAAGTTCTTCGCAGTTCTTGGAGAGGAGATGGAAAGTGAAAAGTAAAAAGTAAAAATGTGGATTTGAGATATTATTTATAATGACTGCCACACGATAAAAGAGGTAATCATGAATTACTTTTTCTGAGTATGGGGAAGTGTGATAGCCATCAGACATGTTTTTGGGAAACCAAAAAGGCTTGATTAGACATGATTGATTGCTTTTTCCGAGAGGGCATGGGCGGTTCTGACAGGTTTGGTGGAGTAATAAGCGAAGGGTCAGTTTCCTAAGTTTACTTATTGCTGGTCGCAATAAATAAACTTGGGGGGAAAATGTTTACCCAAAAAATGGCTGCTGATGACGTGGCAAGGATTTCTCACACGTGGTTGAAACGTGGCGGAAGTGTTGTTCGATTATCGACCAGAGGTACATCGCTTCGTCAGGGCTCAACTTTTAGATACAACCAGGTTGGTCGTATAATTTGATTTGTTTCCTTCTAAGATTGTAATCCTGTAATAATTGCATTGAATATTTTCTTTTTATTACTTTGATACGCGGTTATTAAGCAAAGTTAAGGCCCATTGGCCCGTGTAACCCTCCTTGAGCTTATAAATATGCATGGAATAACTCAAGGAAGGGACTTTTTGATCTCTGAATGATTTTTGCGAAGTATTGAGAGAAAAAGAGTTATAGTCTATTATCCATCATTTTATTGTAATTCTTTCAAAGTTTGTGAAACTCAAGAACCCTAGTTCTTTGATCATGACTTCGAGATTCAATATTAATAATAGCACTAAGTGGACGTAGGTCATTACCATTCTTTGGGGCCAAACCACTATAAATCCTTGGTGTTTTCTTCTTTTCCATTAGATTGAATTCTTAATTGTCGTTTTATCTTTTGTCGTATATTTGACTCCGTGTCGTTGGCAAAATCGTGAGTCAACAACCTAACTTTGAAAAGTTTGTACTTTCCTCTGTTCTCCACTTTATCTTGTTTCAAACTAAAGTTCAATGAACTTTAGTTGGATGTTCAAGAATCCAGATGACATAGAATTCCAGACTCTATTTTAGATTCATGGTGTTTCAACCATTATTTTCCATAAAAATATTTTTCATTTCATATACTAGTATGTAAATGAAATATAGTTAGATTGTGTTTACACAATTTAACTATCTTTACATTTGTAATGGAGTAGTTACTAACTGACGCTCCCACTACAACAAGGCTTTACAGAATTTGTGATATTCTTTAGTTTTATCATTGTTAAGTATCAGTAACTTGATTACTTGACTTGTAGTCATTATTTCTAGTACAACTTAACTAGAAAATATAGTGATTATAATAATCACGCTTCACTAAAGTAGCATTTAAAGAGATAAAAACTCTTTTGTCGTCTTTTATGATTATTAAACTGTTTCACTAAATGACTCCATGGAAAATTTTCAATTTATTCACATAACCACTTGTACAATCAAACATGTACAACGTATAACAAGTGTTAAAATTATAGAAATAATAAAGACGATAATGATTACTCATTATCTGTATAATCTTATCTAATATGACTAAATTCCATTTAAAAAATACTAATTATGCTTAGCATTCTAGTTGTATGTGATAGTTGGGTTTGAATTCCAAGTTCACATGCAAATTACTTGAATTCCAAATTCGAGTTTAGACTTCCTTCTGATCAGATCAAGCAAGTCTCTAAGTGACTTTACTGTGAATGTTGTATGGAAATTTCTGGAAAATTTCCATGCATTCAATCAAAGTTAAACATATCTAAAATAAATGTCAATCAATAATGACTTACTATTTATTATTTCTTTTAGCTTTGAAAATTAAAATGTTCAACATATATCTCTATGTATTAGCTAAACTATTACGTTATTTTTTAGCCTTTATTAGAGAAATATCTTTTGGTTAACTTTAATTAACAGACTATATAAACAGGGAGAGAACCATTGAGTGGTTGCAATAAAAGACTGTCTTTTATTTGTTTTATGTGTCTAATTAATTACAAGCCAATAAAAAATAATTCACATATATGATTCACATAATTGTGGTTGGAATAAGATGTCTTATTAAATATATGATTTGCAAAATAGTAAATAATTCATAATTATCATTTATACTCATTGATGAAATAGGTGGAACAAGTATATTTCAAAAATAACAACTGAATTTATTATTCAAAAGAAATACTAAACTTATTTATTAATCAATTAATGGAATCTCAAACATACTTTCTAGAACTACTTTATAGAAAAAGAACATATTAATTTCTTTCATAATGAAAATCAACTATTGCAAAATGACAAAATTTTAAATTGTTTTAAACCAAACAAAATAAATGTCTAAACTAATCTTTTATTTATTCCATTGTCTTCATCATTTCTTCTTTGCTTTGGTTTCAATGCAATTACTCTTTTTCTCAAAATATTTTTGCATCCTTGAAAACAAGAACATATGAAAAATATTATTAGTGGCATAAATTTGAATCAAGCATTCAAAAATATTAAAGAAGAGCTTTTGAGTAAATCGAACATACCTTGTATTTAAAAAATTGAGCATGTGCAATAGCATCATCCTTTGTCATGGACCACATCTCGTATGCAGTTTGTTAAACCATATATCTTTCTTTAATGTCGCCACACATGGTCGATCTCATCCATTCACCATATTTTTTATGTTCATCAAAGCTAGATAAAAAACTTGGTTCCTTTGGTGGTAGATCATAGATCGCACCATATAAGTTTTGTGTTCCGAAGACAATGTGAATCCCATCGTACCATCTTCTCATTTGGTTAAGATTAAATTGAATCCTTTCCAAGAGTTTGTCAATGAGGTAGGTTTGATTTCTCAAGTTTTCAAGTACATGATCAGGATTAAGAGAATTAAACATTGTTGCTTGAAATAAATAAATAAAATATAATGAATTAGAACATTTAATAAATATCATATTTTATTAGGAAAAGTAAATATGATGCATGAATGCAACATATAAAAATACATAAAAATATATACAAATCTATGATAAATTAATTGACCTTCTTAGGGTAGGTAAGACTAAAAAAAATTAATTTTGAGACAAATATCAATTTCATAAGTGAAAACTTAAAAATGCATTTTTCACTTTTCACTTATGAACTACCGCTAGTTTGGTCAAGATGCAATAGTCGTACTCGAAAGCCTAGATACACCTTTGGAGTGTAACCCATTATTTTCAATCAATGACTTAACTCAAGAGTGTGTCGTAGGGTCAGTCAAACTTGAAATACATCACTAATTATATTCTCATAAGAGAAGTCAACCTTGAGATAAAATAAACATATTCAGAAGTCTTTCCTTAGGGAGGCCACAAACGGAGGCGACATGAGGCACTTCCTATGCCTCTCGGCATTCAACCAATAATGGAGACCATGCGACTTATTGTCATAACTCCCTCTCCCACTCACTATTTAAAAAAAATGTGTGTTTTTCACAAAATCAATATTTAATAATTTAGTTGTAAAAATAAATTTAATTATTTTTACCAAATGATATTCTATTAATTACTAATCCAACTAAACAAAACAAAACAAAATTGTGCCCTTAATTCTAATTTTGCTTTAACTAAGATAATATTATTTTTATTTTAATAAAATATTTTTCATTAAAACAACAAATTAAGCAACTTTAATTTTGATTTACCATCTTAACTAATTAAGATTAAATTTATTATTATATGAATTATCAAATATAGACATATAACAAAAAATATAGGACGTTCATAATAGCAAGTTTCTACATGAATGTAATGCATGCTAATTGAATAATGTGTGGGTTTGTGAATGACATGTTAAAATGCATGACAAATTATTAAACATTTTAATCACATTCAAACATTTATATTAAGTAAATAAAAGCGGGTATGGTAACTTTTGGGTATTTCTAGAAAAATGACAACACTTGTAACCTAGACTAACTAAAGCTTGATTAACAATACTTTGATCTTGAACCTCGAGATGTAGCTTGTTGAGCCAATGCCACCATTTTCCATATCCATTTTGAATTATACAACTTTTTAATTATTTTAAACAAACTTTTAAAATAATTAAACTTTGGGATTTTAACACCCAAAAGTTTCTAAGGCCCAATTTGAATTTGGGTAATTTAATTCAAAAATAAAATTAAACAATTTAATTTTAATAAATTAAAATTCAAGATAATTTACTTTTGGATATTTTAATTAAAATAATTTTAATTATGGAAGATAACAATTAAAATATTTTTAATTAAAAAAAATAATCAACATTATTTCAATTAACAAAATTTTTAAATTAAAACAATTTTAATTTAATTTATGAATTTTTTAATTAAATGAATAATTAAAAAATTATTATGGTAACAACACTAAGCTTTGTAAAAAAAAAACATAGGTGTGTACCATGGTGCGGTGGCAGAGGGTGGTCTGACGAGGGGCTCGGCTTGGTGTGGGGTAGGGTGCGGCTGGGGTGCGGTGGCTGGGAGCAGGAGTGCAACTGGCTAGGTGCGCAGGTGCGTGGTGCTAGGCACGAAGGTGCGTTGGGGTGCATGGTAGGGGTGCAGCAGGGGCTGGGGCGCACGTTGGGTGGGCAACACGGCTGGGCGTGTGGCTGGAGCGCAGGCAGTAGCTGTAACGACCCGTATTTTCAAGGCTCGATAATGTGGAAATATAAATGTTTTCATTTAACAAAATATCTCAAAAAACTGTATAATTTTGTTTTTAAAAAAAATTCGTATGGCCATACTTAACATTTAATACAAACATATTTTATGAATTGTAAAATGAGCCTAGTTTATCAAAATTACACAACATTTCCAAAACAAAATGGCTTCCCAAAAAGGTCGATCCACATGTACATTCACAAGGTAAACTCCAGCTCTCACTGCTCTGCGTTGCCCTTGTTCTTACCTACAACATGAAACCACTAGGTAAGCTAAAACACTTAGTAAGTTCAACTTAAAAAAAAAAGCATGCAAAGAAGACAGGTGGTCACTGACCAAGTTACTGTCCACAAATAACAATAGCTCACAAAAATTAGGGTTCCGGACCTTACGCAATCAATTTTAAGAGCGTAAAAGTGTCCTGGCAAACTTATGGTCATGCCTGATAACAAATGGAAAACTATTTCCTATAAACAGATAAATCCCTACACTCAGAAAAAATCCCAGAGCAAGCAAATATAATATATCCCAACTATTTCAGATAAACCTATAAATCCCTGCACTCAGAAAATCCCAGAGCAAGCATATATAATATATAACAATATAATTCGAGAACAACGCTCGACAATTTCCAACAACTTGGGCATAACACGCCCTCCAGCATAAATGCTAATCTGTAAGAGAGAACCGAGTCTCAACACTAAGATCTAGCCAATAAATATCCCCATCAAGGTTAACTATCGCGTTACCTAGGGCATCGTTACTTAACCAAGAGTAAATCCCTCACAAGGGTAACCATCAAGTTACCTAGAGCATCACTACTTATCCAAGAATTTAATCGAAGTTACACAGGTTTACAAAGACTTCTATGTTAATCAGTGGTGCTGGTGAGCAATTGCCCCTAGGGTGTTTAGCCTCACTCAAACTTGGCAACCCCTAGTATCTCTAGGCACTCTCATTGAATGGTCAATATTCATGTTTACTATCTGGGAATAACTTATTAGTGCACTTGCTCGGTTCTAACCATTCACTGATTAAGTATGCATGAGGGACCCTAGGTTTAAACCAACAATCCACACCTCTTGACCACTCGTCGCGGTAATGAACCGGACATAAACAAAATCAAGCAGTGTGATGGGGATCAACCGTCTAGAATATGACGGATATCTACCAGTCATATTTTCTGAATCAGCACCAACTAGACTAACGTCTCTAAGCAAAGTTTCTACGACTGTGTATATATGTGCATGTGTCTGTATACTAACATACAATACAATAGAAGTTTCATGTTGCTGGCATACAATAGAAGTTGACTTACTTGGAGTCCTTTGCTCTCAACAAGATTTCACCCTCCAATGTATAATTCAGTTATGCTTAGACAATACTGTAATTATCCATACAGTATACTCGGATTAATTATGGCAATTCATACTTCATTATTGTTATTTTGGGCAGTTTGGTAATTTAAAAAAAATCATTTGTAAGGATTAATAATCCTTATTTGATTTTAAACCCATTCAAGAAATTCATACTCAAAAATTTGAGACTAAACCCTATGTCTCGGGGAGACCAATCCTATGGTCTCGACACCTAGGCTCGGGTATCACAATATTATTTTCCCACAATTCGCTAAAAATATTATTCTATAAAAGTATCGGTATTAACACGTACTTTCAACAGTCGGTTAATTATATAGAATTTTTTAGCCGGTATTATATCCAGAAAATACTAATTAAATTCCTTAATTATTTTTCAATAAAATAATCTCTTAATTTTCCTTGTATTTTTCTTCAGGTTTTAATCTCTAAAAACTGGTTTAAGGAAATAACCTAATTTTAACTTAATTTGAAAACCGTTAAAAATTTCTTATCTTAACTAGTTAATTTTCCGAAGTCAATTAATGAAGTTTACTTACTAGAAAAATATAGGGTTTTAAACTCTCTTTTAATTTATTAACTTATTAATAATTAAATCTTTTATTTTTAGAAAGAATAAAAATTCTTTAATAAAAATAATTCTCACAAATCTTAAAGTGGTATTTTAGGTCAAAATATGTTTTCAAGACTTACCAAGTTTTTATCTTTCAATAAGAAAAATGTTATTTTTTACCTTAAGTTCCAAAATCTCATTTTTGCACTAAGTGTGAAAACCTCATTTTTCACATTTTTAACTACATACTTTGTTAGGTCATAACTTGAAATTTACTTACCCAATTGTTACCAAAATTTCCCAATTCCATTTTTGTTATACCATTTAGGTCGTTGTAAAATATTAGGTCAAAATGAGCATTTTTTATTGGTGAAAATAGTTTCCAACAATGAGGTAAAAATGGCATTATTTTCAAGTCCTTATTTTTTCCAAACATTGGCTCTTAATAACTTTCAAACCGTTCAGTATTTTGTTACCAAATTTTACAGTGGAATACAAGGTTATGCCAAGAATATGTCCACAAACTTTGAGAAAAAAACTAGGTTCATTTGACCTATACAATTGCTGTCCAAACTTGGTCCCAAAATTAAGAATATGAAAAAACAGTTTTTTACCTAAACTTTGAAATAGCATAACTCACTCATTTCTAAACATTTTTGAGTGTTTCAAAAGCTAAATTTTATGTACTCGATCTCAAAAACATCAGAGTACAATTTAATTTTACAAATTCAATGTACAGTGGATGTTTGACCCCTTGGAAGTCATAGCTCAAAACTTGTATTTCTATTTTAGGGTTTTCAACAAAACCATTAGGGATTTTGGTTCCTATTTTAAAAAATCAACGCACAAGTATCATAAAAATTATAAAGAAACTACCATAGCCTTATTACATCACCAATAAGAAATTTTAAGAATTAAATATACACAATAATGCTTAAAAAAACAAAAACCATACAATAACAATCATAAAAAGTAAACTTTTTACCTCTTGTTGTTCTTGCTTAAGGTTTGGATCTTTCTACTAGCTTTGGCTCCTTCAAAACCATTTCAAAACCTTAACCAACTCCCCCAACAACATACATAATTATCTATTGAAAAATTTATGGTTAAAACTTTACAAGAGTCTAGTTTTTTGAAACTTTACCTTAGGGAAGCCCTTTCTAGACCAAAGCTTAGCTTCCAAGCCTTCTTAGTGTTCTTGAGGTTGAAAACTTGAGAGAGTTTTTTTTTTTAAAAAAGATGAGAGTGATTGTGAGAGAGAGGGGGTCGATTTTGGGGAGGTTTAGAATGAGCATATCAACTAAAAAATAGCTAAACACTTGAGTGTTTTACCTTTATCACTTTATGTCGTTATCCCTAATTTAAATATGATCGAAACTTAATTAATTTGGCCCACACACTTAATATCCTCACATGGCTGGTCACCACTTTCTCTATATATGTAATTATATATATATTTTTTATATGTATAAAGGTTAATAAATATTTGCTAAGAAGAAAAATTCAAATTGACTTTCTATAACCTTTTTCACTCTTATTAAGTTTTAAAAACAAAACTTAACACATAATAATTAAATTAAATGTCTCACACATTTAATTTAATTAACCACACAATAAAATTTAACCTAAGGTCCATTCATGGAATAAAATTCCCCAATTTGGTAAAATGTCCTAAAATTTCCATTTTCTCATAGGTTATTATTTTTTACCAAACTTTAATTTTTATGAATTTATTTTATGCCCAAAATATATTTGCCATAGTTTTTCATTTTATTTTCTGAGATTTTTATTCGATTAGGGTTTTTGTGTTGGTCCAAGACCGGAAGTCTTATCTTGACTTTTAAACACAAAATTCATAATTTGGCTAGCAATAACTCATGGAAATAAATTCTAAACAAATCTAATATTATTTAAAATAATTTTCTTAACTCGGGGAAAACAATGCCAACCCGATTCGTTTCAAGGTACCCGAAACGCAGAACGTTACAGCAGCTTGGGGATCGGGCTCGGGCTCGACTCCAACATAATTTTTTTTACCCAGAATTTAAAAAAAAAAATTACAAAATTCCTATGCCCCAAAATTACTTATATATTTCATCTAGAAATTTTAAGAACAATTCCTAAACCCAAAAGCATCAGTATAAAAGACCTTGAAGAATCTATCATTATGAAAATAAACATCCATCCATTCAAACATATATCACATATAATATAAAAATATATATATAATAACACACAACAATTAATAATATGTATAGATTAATAACCTGGCTCTAATACCGATTGTTGAAAAAACATTCAGAGCACGTAGCGAAATTGGGGTAGTGGGCCCATTGTTTTAGGAAAAACAACAATAAAAAATTTTCATCACTTATATAAGCAGTTTATTTGAACAAGAAAACAATCCAGAAACATTAACATACAATATTATTAATAATGAAACAAATATATAAATATACAATAAATTTATATATATCACATAAACACAAAAAATTCTAGAACATAAACAATGACTTCTTGAAGCGTATCAAGTGTCCTTGAGTCTTTTTGTATATTTTTCAATCTTCCTATCAAATGCTGTGAGCACTCAAACCACGATCTTCTGAAGTGTTCTCTACACCTTAAGATGTGTGTGGGCACATAGAGAACATGGGTTTACAATTTTAAGGATCACAAGTATTTCTCAACACATGAGAACTTGGATTATGGTCTGAGAATGGCTAGAATAAAGAAGAAGAAGAACGAGTTTTGTCTGACAAAAACTCAAAACTATTATGAATTGTGTATTGTGTTGTATTGTTGTGTGTTATGTTGTTGTATGTTTTCTCTTCTTCTTCTACATCATATATATAGAGATTTATATTTCCTTATTATTCCTAATAATAATAGTAATATAATAATAATATCATAATGATGATATGATTTGATTTAGGTAAATATCTAACTTACCAAATTTGAAAAAACTATTTTCAAATTATTAGATAATTAAATAAATAAAATAAAAACAACACTAATACAATATCAGTGTAGTCATATACGCATGGCACAATCCTTGGATAGTGTAATGCGTGGACTGCAATATCCTTTTCGGGGATATTGCGTTTTTCTTTTATTTAATTATTTAGTTAAAATTAATCTTCCACAAAATAAGGCATTTATCTTTTTAAGGAAAAGATGACAACCATATTTCAAAATTTAAAATTTAAATTCACAATTCAAAATTCAAATTGATGATCATCATTATCAATATCTTTTAAAATTCAATAAATCAAAAACTATTTTTTGACTTACCAGTTTTATTTTCTCCCACTCAAATAAAATAATTAATTTAAAAAATTTATTTATATGTATGAATTTCAAAATTTTACATATTTAAATTAATAAATATAATTCAGAAAATTAATAATTAATTCCAAATTAATTACTCAACCTCGATTATCATATAATTGTATACTTGACCCAAAGAATAAAATTCTTCTCAAATTCCCAAATTACAATTATACCCTTGTATCAATTCTTACCTTGATATGGTGTTGATAGAGCCGCTCTGGGGACCTATGGACCTATAATATCATGCATTAATAAATATTTCATTAGTAATCAAAGCTCTTTGATTAAATAATTATATTTATTAATCATGATTACTCCACTATAAATATGATATTGAACTCTTGATAATTACAGACATATATATATACTGAGTACTTTATTAAAAAATAAAGTGTCCATTGATATAATCATTATGTATAGTGTTAATCCTCTATTAATGGCTCATAATTAAAAGGGAATAAAATTGTCGTTTTACCCTTTTAGCTATATCTTGTTCCTAGAGTACCATTGACTTTACTAGTGAAGGTTGTGTGACAAGTTTGCGACGTGAGCGCTCATAACCTTTTCAGTTCCAAAAGCCAACCTAATAGGGAACCATTATTCAATTAATAAGAAGGTACAAATTCTATATCTGTAAACTACGTCACCAGCCAAATACATCATAGTGTCCCCAAAACAATTGTTCTTAGCCTGATCATTCTGACTGACCTTAACTCATGAATCAAATGATCAGATGACATATAAAGGAGTTCATAACAACTTCAGGATTAAGATCTTCATGTATATGATCATCGTTTGATGTGTTTGATTAATACATTGAAATGGTGTTTAAACAAGTATTAACAAATCACATCTGGTCTAGTTCTACATACTCTCAGCATGCAAAGTACCTCCACTAAAGTGTCCTAATACACTAGTAACCCAGATCTAGGTCACATGTATTCATAATACTAGTAGATCGTACTAACAGTAATTAATCTAAAGATTCCATAGCTTTATTTTACTGCAAACTATTTTAACTTAATTATCTTAATCTAGGTCCTCTAATACCAATATGATATTAAGACCACATAGATAAACTTTGGATTTTTTTCTAGATATTTACATAAAATTATCAATATAATAGCAGACATAGTCTATATATATGTAATAATTCAATTCAATTACAATTGCTTTATAGGCACTATGAGCTACTTTACGGAAGGAAATGTCGGTTGCTGTTACATTGGGACGAGGTAGGAGAAAGACAACTACTTGGACCCGATGTTGTTACAGAGGCTCAAGACGTAGTGGAACTAATTAGAAAGCATATGCTCAATGCTCAGAGTCAAAAAAAAGAGTTATGCGGATGCCAAGCGACGAGATGTGGAATTCATGGTTGGACATCAAGTCTTCTTAAGGATATCTCCAATGAAAGGAGTGAAGAAATTTGGGAAGAAAGGAAAACTTAGTCCCTGGTACATAGGTCCTTTAGAGATATTGGACAAGGTGGGACAAGGCGTATAGATTAACCCTACCGCCAGCTCTAGCAGACATCCACAAATTCACATCTCGATGCTGCGTAGATATGTGTCAGAGCCGCCCCACGTTCTCAGGTACAATACGTTAGCACTCTAGAAAGACTCAAGTTATGAGTAACAACTGGTTAACATCCTGGAGAAGGGGGTGAAGGAATTACGGTCGAAGAGTATTTCGATAGTCAAGGTCTTATGGAGTAATAGCATAGAATGGGAGGCAACATGGGAATTTGAGGAAGACATCCTAGCACGGTATCCGGAATTGTATGGTAAGTTAATTGTGAGGACGAAATTCATTTAAGTAGGGGAGAATTTTAGTGCCTCAGAATATGACATAGTTAGATAATATTATCTTATGTCGTAGTATTTTAGTTTTCATGATTTTGTTCAAGCCGGGAATTGTTTGGAAACTCGTAGAGCTAGTTATGAATCTTATAAATTTAGACTATACTTTAGAAATATTAATTTTATGATAAGGTTTAATTAATGTAGTTGGTCATAGAGATATTATTTCTTATAACCTAAAGTTTAGATAGAATAATTAAGAATGTGACATATGTCACAAGTATGTTTATTAAGGATTATAGATGAATAAAATAATCAAAGATAAGCCTAGGAAGTCTAGAATCTTCCATTAGATGCTATGATCTCGTATTACTTAGTCAAAGTAGTTTAAATAACTTTAGGTGTGCTTAAAATGTGCAAAAACGTGGTTTAGTACATCAGCATAAGCCAATATATCGCAGCTATAGAAGCCGATATATCGCCTATGCTAATACGGAAAACATGTCGACTTTGAATGAACGAAACCACAGAGCCTCAGAAAATTAGGTGAGGCGATATATCACATATAGGGGGCGATATATCAGCTCCACTAGCCATTTTTGAAACTCCACGGAATTCAAAGCTAGAAAAATCCCTCAACAACTTGGACTTTTTCTTGAAGGATTTTGACTGAGTTCTGGACATTTGTTGAGCACAAAATGTCATTTCTATTAATTTCTTTATTCATTTTAATGGGAGCCAGTTTCACTCCTTGAACTCTATAAATAGGTCCCTTCACTCAACCATTTTCATCATCTTTCAAACATTTTTCAAAGCCTCCAAGCTGCTAATTTCGTTCCAGAGAGAAACACTGGGGTTTGGGGTTAAAGCTTTCAAATCTAAGCTTTTCTAAACACTTGGGAAGTAAGCTATCATGTGATTTCAGTTTTTGAGCTATTTAAGGTACTCTTAATCCTCATATCCAATCAACTTTTATTCTTGTTATTCTTTTATTTCAGTTCAAATCCTAATTCGTTATGATGGCTTTTGGTTAGGTGCTACATTTCTCTTAAACATAACAATTTCGGTAAGTCTTTATTCTAATGGTTTAGATCTTCTTTTCATTTTCTTTTCTATAGGAAACTTATGGTTTTAATATTTGGTTTTAGGAGTTTTCATTCCCGCACTTGTCTCCAATATCCCACTATTGGTGAGGAAAATAAGTTAGATTTTATGTCCTATATGTTTGTATGTATGTTTTTTTTTTATGTTTATAGTCACTTGGGAAATATGGTTGCTTAGAGAGGAAATCCCAAGATTTTTATCGTTATCATAGACTATAGTTGTCTCTAGACCTACCTCTAAAATAGTAGTTAAGAGGATTATAGCTACTATGGTAATAGTTAATGACCATTCATATTGTAGTCCATTTTATGTTTTATGTCTTATGTTTTATGTTTTAGTAGTTTTTCCTTACAGGGCATTAGGCTCATTCCTTATTATTTAGATTGTGCAGGTAAATAAATATGGAAGGAGGGTATGGAAGGAGGGACAGATCTGAGGTGGCTTTGGCATGTGTATTGGGCGAGGAACTAAAGAAATGGACTGATGGGATCAATCGAGGATGACGTTATTAATCTTTGAGTCTTTTGAATTATGTTGTTAAAATTTTCGCACTTAGTACTTAACATTTAAATAAATGTTTTGTTCTCTTTATTATTTTTATATATAAAAAATGGGATTCCGTACTTTTTGAGTTTTCTATAATAAAGTTGTTTTATTTTATGTTTGTATCCAATAGATAGTAGTTATGCCTTAGTAGTTTTAACGGTTCGAGGTCTTTAAATTAGTCGGGTCTTTACGGGTTGTACTAGTGATAAGTATCGAATTCGTCTATTTTGAATTCAGTATTCTTCTATGATTATGCACTTGATTATTTATTTATATATGTTTAATAAGTTTATTTTGTACTTTTAGGACTCCCAAGACATTTGGGTGAAAAATAAGGAATTTGGGATGTTTTACAAGCAATGGTTAAGCTCGGAATTACAAGTCTGAAACTTCACACGTAATTTTAATAATTTTACAATAGTATTTTGGAAATCTTTCTAGAATTAAAAGTTTTAGATCTGTTTCTTAAATTTCCATATCTTTTTGAATTGTCCAATTCCACGCTATATCGAGGAAGTTATAGTTAAAATACTCTCAGTGGCTGCAGTTGAAGAAACACGAAAAAATGAAGAAAAATGCATGAGTGCTCAAAATGGTGACTAGCCGCGGCCTATGGGATAGAACACAGTGGCCACGACCGTTATAAATTCCTTGTCGATGCTAGAGCCTGATAAATGCACCAAAATCGACTCCAATGGCTGCGACCTCAAAGAAACACTGGCCGTGACCGGTGATAGAAATTTTATTTAAGTTTTGATTTTTAAATGTATTTTTCTAGGGACTACAAAAGAAATTAGGGTTAACTCTTAATACAACTTCAGGATTGCAAATGTTAGAGTCTAAAGTGGCAGAGGAGAAGAAAATACATCACCATCTACATTCTTCAATATAGTTTTTCTTTCTTCTCTAACACTTTTGTATTTTCACTTCATTTTTATGTTTATGATCATGTTTGACATTATGGGGTAGTTTCTTTTTTTTTAGGTTAAAGGTTATTTCAAAACCCTAGATATGAGATCTTGAATGCATTGATGAATTTTATTCCTTCAATTCTCGTATATTAATTTGCTTCTATTTTTCTATTTGAATGTTATGAATCTTGTAAGATCTTATTGTAGGTAACTTGTTTACTATGTGCGCAAGGGAAAGCACGAGGTGTAGGGCCCAGGAATTAAAAAAAATTATTTAAACAAACTTTAAATAATCGATCCATTAACATGCAATAAATTAATCATAGAGAAATGAAAAGATGAGGATTTACCAGTTGAAGAACCATCAAGAATCTTTGCTATCTTTTTGTATCTCCAACAAACATCCACTCAAAACCAGCTCTTCAAAATACTCAGACCGGGATCTCTCAAGATGTATCTCTACACCTCAAGACGTGCGGGGGCATGTAGAGTAATATGATCTTTGAATATTCTCAACACATGAGATCTTTGAATATTAGGTCTGAGACAGATTTCAGGGATAGAAAATTATCCGATCAATTTTTCTCTCAGTCAAAAGTCTTATGAAACTATTTCCATGTGAAAAATTTATAAAAGAATTATTTAGATTTTAAAATTCAAAATTCAAAATTCAAATTATAAACCAATTATTAAATAATTAAATAAATAAAAGAAATATCCAAAACTCATTCTTGGACCTTGTTACATGACAACTACATTGTATGCACTGTAGTTGGCGTGTGACAGATCCCTGATTTCAGGAATGTGTTCCAACCATTTTCTTTTTATTATTATTTAATAATTGTTTATTAATAAATATCTAAACCGGATAACTTATTCATCAAATCAATTAAAGAATAAATATCATTTCAAATTCAAATCCAATTTGAATTATTAGAAAAATCTTTTTGACATTCTTTAAATAAATAAAGCTAATTAATTAAAAATTAATTAAAAATTAATCATCTTAATTATTTAAATTTTATTTTTGAAAGTACCAGAATAATTTTTTAAAAATAGAATTAATTTGTCTCAATTACATATTTGACCGCGAAGATCAAATTTATTCCAAATATGTCATTTTCCTGATTTTTTCCAATTTAACTCTTTTCTTGAATAGTGTTGATAGACCATCTCCAATAATTTTAGATTATTAATTAAAACTCTTTAATATAATAACCTTAATTGATTAATCTCAATACTATTCCACTAAACATATGAGATTGTAATCTTGTAATTATAGACATTTATTTATTGAGTATTTTTAAACATATAAAAAGTTTCCATCAATTTAATCACTACATACAATTCAATTCTCTATGAATGATTCATATTAAAGCAGGAATTAATCACCGTTTATCCTCTTTAATTATATCTTCTTTCCTTAACTACCAATAACTTTACTAGTGAAGGTTAATTCATAAACTTATTTATGAACTTGAGCTCAATAACTTTTTAGTTCCAAAAGTAAACCTGTTGACACAGTTTTTCACCAACAATGAATTATTTGAATAACTAGGATGGATTAGTGCTTAATGATAAACCGTACTAAGAAAGTTATAATACTCAAGGATGTTGGAAATTAGCTGCAAAGAAAATGATCACTCATTTTTACGTGGTTCGGAGGTTAAAATCCCCCTAGTCCATGAGTCAATATTATTGCTATAAATTTCTCTCTATTTGTACAGAGTATTTGCATTACAGAAAGAATCCAACCCCTTGCACTACCCAGGATCTTGGTATTTATAGGAGAATGATCTCTGGGTAGGTATTGGGGTCATCCCGTGATCTCTTGATCCTTCACATCATCTCTGTGACATTGATGAACAATATCTAAATTTTACATTGAAGTGTGGCCTAATCAACAGATAAAAAAGATAATGGGCCACATGGCCTAAATCAGGCATGTGGTGTCTAATCACATAAGTTTATATTGCATATCCGGGAATTCGAGAATAAAACAGACACATGACGTCTGTTTTATGCACGTTTATATTGTGTGGTCAACTTTATAAAGACCCTGAGGTACGTCAGACCTTTGGCGTACCACGAGCTTAACGTAATGTTAGCTCGTGCCTTTTGATGCCATATTACACAAAATGGTTCCAGGTGATAGGTTGCTAAATGTCTCATAAGCTCGGGCTATTTTTATAGGGGATGGCACTGAATGTCCTCGTGGTGCATCGATTATGGCTTTTTATTAGCTCGTTGTACCCGAGCTGTCTCAACAAGGTACGTGCTGATTTTTAGGGCATACAAAATCCTTAAGGGAACCATTATTAAATTCATGTTGGAAAGGTATAGATTCCATATATATATTATGTTCCCAAAACAAAAGTTTTTAGCCTGATCGTTTTGACAAACCATAACAAGTGAATCAAAGAACTCATATGACATAAACAGGAGTTCATAATAACATCAGGATTAAGATCAATTTGTATATGATCATCTTATTGATATATTTAATTAATACTTATAAATTAAACGATATTAATAAGTATTGATAACAAATCGAGTCCCGTTCTTGTATAACCACTTTATACAAAGTACCTCCACTAAGATGTCCTTCTACATTAGTAATCTGGATCTAGATTACATGTATTCATAATACTAGTGAACCGTGCTTACAATATTTAATCCAAAGATTCCATATAACTTGGGTTTACTTCGAATTGCTTAAATTTGTTCCCTACAATCTTTATTTATAGCGACCCAACTATCTATGAGACTTAGGTCATTAAACCTACTAGACCTAACAACAACTTTAGAGAAAACATACATAAGAAAATTCATAACTTTATTGAAAACTTTAAAAATAATATTTGTAATACATAAATGAGCTCATTGTTTTAAAATAAAACATAACTTTAAATAAAATTGTTTACAAAGCTAAATGCGGAAAAAT
This sequence comes from Humulus lupulus, assembly GCF_963169125.1. Classification (NCBI taxonomy): domain Eukaryota; kingdom Viridiplantae; phylum Streptophyta; class Magnoliopsida; order Rosales; family Cannabaceae; genus Humulus; species Humulus lupulus. The sequence goes on along the minus strand of NC_084798.1, from coordinate 76,555,719 downwards.
ACATAAAAATGTAATTTAAAGCAACTAAAAAAAAACGTTGTCCTCGAATCGACACGCAACCCATCCACTCCATCCACCTCCATACAAGCACCAAGCTTCCAAGAATCCTTCCGTCTTTGCATCTATTTTCCTGCATCACACAAAAAGAAAAGGAGTGAGCCTAATGCCCAGCAAGGAAAAACTACTAACAACATAAAACATATACATAAAATTATAACATAACATATACTATAAACATATGACTATAAAAACGTACACCATATAAGACTATACTAATAATGGCCATTATGACATGTGATAAACCATCTACGTCCCCTGTCTAATATTTGATATATCAGCATACGTGATTATTTTAAACACGTAGTTGCACTTTTTCAGCATAATTACGGTTGGATGACTACTTTGATTGAGTCAAACTACGACCCTAACAGTTTCTGGTGAAGACTAAGTCTTATATTCCCTTATTTTATCATTAAAAAAATAATTCTTTAATAATCATGCTTATGACAAGTGTCATAATCCTATTGGCTCTATCTAAACCTTAGGTTATAATAATTATCATATTTATAACCAGCAATATTAATCAAACCTTATGTTATAATTAATATTCTTAAACTATAGGTTAAACTTATAAAATCCATAACTATTGCTAGGAGTTTCCAACTAAGTCCCAGTTTGAACCAAAATCCACGAAATTTAAAATACTACAACTACTACTAGCTAGCTAACTAAGTAAACATTCTGGGACTCTACAATTCTCCCCTGCTACAAAGAATTTTGTCCCCAAAATTTACTTACCAAACAATTTCGGATACCGAGCTTGCATGTCCTCTTCCAACTCCCACGTTGCCTCCCGTTCAGAACTATTTCTCCATAAGATTTTGACTATCGGAATACTCTTAGACCGTAATTCTTTCATCCCTCTCTCTAGGATGCTAACCGACTGTTCCTCGTAACTCAAGTCTTTCTGTAGTGTTATTGTATCATACTTGAGAACGTGAGATGAGTCTGACACATATCTATGCAACATCAAGATGTGGAACACATTGTGACTATCTGTTAATGCTGGTGGTAGGGCTAATCTATATGCAACTGCTCCAACTTTGTCCAATATCACAAAAGGACCTATAAACCTGGGACTATGCTTGTCATTCTTCTTGAACCGCTTCACACCTTTCATAGGAGATATTCTTAAGAAAACTTGATCTCTGACTTTGAATTCCACATCATGCCGCTTGGCATCCGCATAATTTTTCTGACGACACTGAGCAGTGAGCATATGCTTTCTAATCAGCGCTACTGCATCTTGAGCTTCTCTAACAACTTCGGGTCAAAGTAGTTACCTTTCTCCTACCTCATCCTAATTTAGCGGCGATCGACACCTCCTTCCATAAAGTAGCTCGTAAGGTGCCATCCCGATCGTTGACTGGTAGCTATTTTTGTAGGAGAACTCTATCAGTGGCAAATACTTACTCCATGATCCTCCGAAATCAAGTACACAAGCGCGCAACATATCTTCTAAAATTTGTATGGTACGCTCGGACTGACCGTCTGTCTGAGGATGAAAAGCTGTAGACTTAACTTGGTACCCATAGCTTGCTGCAAGCTTCTCCAAAATCTCGATGTAAACACCAATCCTCTATCGGAAACTATTGTCTTGGGAATTCTATGCAGTCTTACTATCTCTTGAACATAAATATCTGCGTATTGCTCAACCATGTATGATGTCTTGACAAGTAGAAAATGAGCTGACTTGGTTAATCTATCTATTACTACCCAAGCCAAGTCGTGTTGCTTATTCGTTCGAGGCAAACCCGTCACGAAATCCATTGCTATGTCGTCCCATTTCCATTATGGAATGCTGAGCGGTTGCAATAAGCCTACAGGCCGCTGATGTTCTACTTTCACTTGCTGGCATACTAGACATTTAGACACGTACTTCGCTATATCTTTCTTCATTCCTGTCCACCAATACATTGCCTTGATGTCATGAGTCATCTTGGTCGACCCTGGGTGAACTGAGTATGGGGTATTGTGCGCTTCTTCTAAAATCTTTACCTTAATCCCTTGATCGTTTGGCACACATACCCGATCCTTATATCTTAATAACCCCTGACTTGATATTGAGAAAGCCATGGCCTTCCCTTCTCTAACTGCATCCATATGTATTTATAACGTGTCATCATGCACTTGCCCATTCCATATATCTTTTAACAAACTTGACTGAATGGACAAGTTAGCCAGTTTACCAATGACTACTTCTATTCCAGCATTGATCAGCTCCTGCTGTAGTGACTTTTCTATTCCATCTAACGCTGCTAGACTTCCATAATTCTTTCTACTTAGTGCATCAGCAACTACGTTTTCCTTTCCTAGGTGGTATAAAATTTCGAAGTCATAATCCTTTACTAGTTCTAACGACCTGCATTGCCTCATGTTGAGCTCCTTCTAAGTGAAGAAATACATTAAGCTTTTGTGGTCCGTATAAATCTCACACTGTTCTCCATAAAGATGGTGGGGCCATATTTTCAATGCAAGGACCACCGCTGCCAACTCCATATCGTGTGTTGGATAGCGTTGCTCGTACTCCTTCAATTGTCTTGAGGCATAGGCTATCACCTTATCATTTTGCATCAGCACACAACCCAACCCTTGCTTCGACAGATCACAATAGACTACAAACTTGTCATTGGGTGTCGGTACACAAAGTACTGGTGCTGAGCATAACTTATCCTTTAGCAACTGGAAACTCTCTTCACACTTACCATTCCAGTTGAACCTCTGCTGCTTCTGAGTCAGGTTGGTGAGCGAAGTGGCTATCTTAGAAAAGCCTTCTAAGAACCTCTGATAATATCCTGCTAGTCCCAGAAAACTTCTTACTTCAGACGCATTCTTTGGTGTTGGCCAATCCTTCACAGCCTCTACTTTAGATGGATCTACTGCAATTTCGTCCTTGGATACTATGTGGCAGAGAAATGCTACTTGTGAAAGCCAAAATTCACACTTCTTGAACTTGGCGTAATGTTGATGCTCCTTTAGTCACAACAAGATCAACCTTTAATGTTTCTCATGCTCGACTTTATCCTTTGAATACACCAAGATATCATCAATGAACACTACAACAAATTTATCCAAGTAGTCCTTAAAGACCCTATTCATTAAATCCATAAACGCGGTTGGAGCGTTGGTAAGACCAAAAGACATAACTAGAAACTCGTAATGCCCATAACGAGTTCTAAAAGCTGTCTTAGGAATGTCTTCTTCCCGTACCTTGAGCTGATGATACCTTAAGTCAATCTTTGAGAACACGGACGCTCCTTGGAATTGATCAAACAAATCATCAATCTGAGATAGTGGGTACTTGTTCTTAATCGTTACCTTATTCAGCTCCCGGTAATCTATGCACATCCGCATACTCTCATCCTTCTTCTTCACAAATAGAACCGGTGCTCCCCACGATGAATGGTTCAGTCTAATGAAACCCAAGTCTAATTGTTCTTGCAGCTGCATCTTTAACTCCTTGAGTTCAGTAGGTGCCATCCGGTATGGTGCCTTGGAGATAGGCTCGGTGCCCGGTACTAGCTCGATTGTGAAGTCAATTTCCCGAGTCGGTGGCAATCCTGTCAAGTTGCCGAGAAATACCTCTGGAAATTCGCTTACAATATGCACATCTCCGATCTTTAGTGGTATTTCATTTACCACATCCGTAACGCTAGTTAAGAATGCTTGACATCCTTTTTCTATCATCTTTTGAGCTTTAAGTGATGAAATAAGCGGTGTGCGTAGACTTGAAACCTTTCCCATAAAACATAGCCTCTGGCCGTCAGGAGTCTCGATCATCACTTGCTTACATTTGCAGTCGATTGTTGCACAATGCCTTGCTAGCCAGTCCATTCCAAATATTACGTCGAAGTCTTTAATCTCTAGTTCTATCAGGTCTCCTTCTAGTTCCACGTACTCTATCTTGATCGACATGCCTCGTACTACCCGTGATGATAGGACTACTTCACCCGAAGGTAATTCTGTTACAAACCTAGTTCTAAATTTTTCACAAGGTTTGTCTAATTTCTCTATCATTCCTAACGAGATATACGAATGAGTGGCTTCTGAATCAAATAATACATAACATATATTATGGAGAATAGAAACCTGACCTGTAACTACTTTATTGCTAGCGTCAGCTTCTCCTTGGGTGAGAGCAAAAATCCTGGCAAGAACCATCTTATCATCCTTTTTCCCTTCTGACTTGAGCTGGGGACAGTCTTTCTTCCGGTGCCCTACCTAACCACAGTTGTAGCATCCCTTGGTGTTTCCGCGGCACTCACTAGGATATTTCTTTTGGCACTTAGCACATTGGGGGTACTCTACATAACCCGGCATATTTCCTCCATTGTTCATCTGTGCCCTTTTATCATTGTCGGATTGCTTGTTGTTAGGATGCCTTCTTTTCTAACCGTTATTGTTGTTCGACTGCTGGTTGTTGTTTTTGTGGTTGTTCCGACCATTCTGAGGTTGATTTGACGTTTTAGGCTCAGGCTTACTGGCCTCCTCTTTACTAACAGTTGCTTGGAGCCTTTCCACTTCTATTTTCGTTTCTATAACATCGACATAAGTAGTATTCCCCGGGTTTGCTAGCTTAACCCCTAGCTCAATCTTTGGTCGAAGTCCTCTAATGAACTTGGTCACCCTCAGAAAATCAGTTGGAACCATCTCAGATGCAAACTTAGCTAATCGGTCAAAGTGTTGAGCATATTCTGCTACCGTCAAGTTGCCTTGCTTTAGACTAGCGCATTCCTCGACCCTTGAAGCAATGACAGCTGAATTGTAGTACTTTTTGTGGAACAGCTCCACAAATCTGGTCCAAGTCATGGTGGCGACATCGTGAGTCTACTATACTAGGTCCCACCATATTCTTGCATCCTTCTTGAGTAGAGACGAAATGCAGGATACGCGGTCCGCGTTGCCGAGATTCATGTGTGATAGGATTGGCTCCATATTTCTGAGCCACTCTTCCGTCAGGAAGGGGTAGGTTGTCCCTTCAAAATTTGGAGCGTGTTGCTTACGAAACCACTCATAGATAGGCTCCATATGTTGAGCTGGGGATGGCACAGGTATGGCGCATAGTTCGCCATTGGCCATCCCCAATATGGACCAACTTGATGGGGTGCTGGGGCCATTTGTTGAGGTCGTGGTTACGGAGGAGACGGAGGCTGAGCCTGAGCCTGCTGCCATTGTTGCTGTAATAATTCCTCAACTTGTCATCGTAGTCTGGCAAATTCCGTAGTGTTGTCAACCGGTGGCGGCGGTAGTGGTGCATTTCGGTTGGCATTTGCACGCCTTCCCCTTCTTCAAACTGGAGGGGCTTCATTCATCTTAGGGGCGATATTGGGGACATTGCCATTGGTGCGAGCAGATCTTCGAAGCGACGTCTTCAGAAGAGTTCTAATAGTTGAGAAAAACATGTTAGAACTTACCTTAATAGGCTCTAAGGCAAAAACTTAATCTAAGCAAACATAACTCGGACCTATTAATTATGACTTCTTATGAAAAGAATTATATAAGCCTTCTTTATAATTAGGGTGTGTTTCTAAACTTAGAAAAATAAGCCATCTTTATTATTTTCTAAGTGTGTTTCTAATTATCCAATATGACTTAATTCTCAGGCTCGAAACTCACCGTTGTTCCAAAGTTAACCATACTGAGGGAGGGCTGGGATCAGTAAAATCATTCCTACTACTATGGCCCCCTATCTCTCAATATAGAGAACCTGGTTCATTGATTTGTATCCACCCTCACCGAACTTAGTCATTATTTATTAAATTTATTATTTATTATGATTGTAAAAATAAAATCAAACTCATACATGTCATCAAAATAACAATGATATTAATTTGGAAAAACAGTTTTCACTAAGTACAATCATAAAGACAAAATAATAAATAAATAAACTAATCTATGCTAAAAATCAGGATCCTCGACATTAGATCCTTCATCTAACATATCATCATCTATCTCTTCATAATAATCATTTTCATGAGCCTCAAAAATTCATCTTGGAAGATTTGTAAAGATTCTATTCTTTTGTTCTTGTGTGAATTGGAATTTCATCTTAGATGTAAACCTAATTATGATAAAATAATATCTCATAGCCGGTGGTACTTCATCCTCAACATCTATTGTCTCCCATATTTCTTCCAAAGCATCAATTACAACAGGAAAATCTCTAAAAAGCCTAATTACTAAAATATATTGCTCAATAACTCCCATCATTATTTGCTTAGTTGTTTGGAGATGAACTATTTGATTATGGAATAAGAGAAATCTCCAAGTGATTCTCTCCAATATTCCTATGGTATTTATTGGTTCTATATCTTAACTGAAAACATAAGACTGAAATGTTAGCTATAACACATAAACATAATAACTAAAACATAAATACTTACATTGGCGGTTAGATTCGAAGCTTGAGCATGTGTATCAAGGAGAATATCATGAAAAATGGATCGTTGCTCTGATACCAACATTAGCGACCCAACTATCTATGAGACTTAGGTCATTAAACCTACTAGACCTAACTACAACTTTAGAGAAAACATACATAAGAAAATTCATAACTTTATTAAAAACTTTAAAAATAATATTTGTAATACATAAATGAGCTCATTGTTTTAAAATAAAACATAACTTTAAATAAATTGTTTACAAAGCTAAATGCAGAAAAATACATAAAAATGTAATTTAAAGTGACTAAAAAAAACGTTGTCCTCGAATCGACAAGCAGCCCATCTACTCCATTCACCTCCATACACACACCAAGCTTCCAAGAATCCTTCTGTCTTTGCATCTATTTTCCTACATCACACTAAAAGAAAAGGAGTGAGCCTAATGCCCAGCAAGGAAAAACTACTAACAACATAAAACATATACATAAAATTATAACATAACATATACTATAAACATATCATACATATACTATAAACAAATTACTATAAAAACGTACACCATATAAGACTATACTAATAATGGAAATTATGACATGTGATAAAAAATCTACGTCCCGTGTCTAATATTTGAGGTAGGTTAGATCACATATAGTGTATGATAACTCATCTAGGCCCCCTGTCTAATATTTGAGGTAGGGTAAATCATAACATAACATATTAAAACATAAACTTATCATAACATATTATACATATCATAACATAAAAGCATAACATATCATAAAAACATACAAGATGTAGCCTATTTTCTTTACCAAAACAGGGATATGAGAACAAATGCGGGACGTGGAATACTCTTAAAACCAGCAATAGAACATTGAGTATTTCTAAAGGAAAGAGTTGAAAAGAAAAGAACTAAACCACCAAGAGAAAACTTACCGAAAAGACACCTTAAGTTCAAAGAACTTAAAAACCTAACCACAAACCATAACAAACGTTAGAACCTGAATGAAAACAAAAGAAACTAAGGAATCAAACAGAATTGAACTTAAGAATAAGGGTACCTTTGTTGACCTTATGGATTGGCCTAACTCTAATACCGAAATAGGGCGATATATTGCCCCTATGTGGCGATATATCGCCTGGGCCCTAATCCCGAGCCTCCATTCGTACGATCGTGCAATGTCAATGTGTTTTCCATATTCACCGTCAAGCGATATATCGGCTCTAATGTTGCGATAAATCAGCATACGTGATTATTTTAAACACGTAATTGCACTTTTTTAGCATAATTACGTTCGGATAACTACTTTGACTGAGTCAAACTACGACCCTAATAGTTTCTGGTGAAGACTAAGTCTTATATTCCCTTATTTTATCATTAAACTAATAATTCCTTATTAATCATGCTTATGACAAGTTTTATAATCCTATTGGGTCTATCTAAACCTTAGGTTATAATAATTATCATATTTATAACCAGAAAAATTAATCAAACCTTATGTTATAATTAATATTCTTAAACTATAGGTTAAACTTATAAAATCCATTACTATTGCTAGGAGTTTCCAACTAAGTCCCGGTTTGAACCAAAATCCACGAAAATTAAAAATACTACAACTACTACTAGCTAGCTAACTAAGTAAACATTCTGGGACTCTACATTATCCTCTCATACCAATACAAGATTGCAGTCATAGTAACGAATATGAGAATTTTCTAATATCATATAATATTATTCTAATAATAAGAATAAACAAACAATATATGCAAAAATCCATTTCAATTATTTATTTCATAAAACATTGTTCAAAACATATGCTTTAAAGGGCACTAATCCCAAAAATATCCCACTTGCCCTAAAGTAAATGAGGCATCTTCCTCAAACCCATATTGTTAACATGATCTTTAAAATACTTGATAGACAAAGTCTTAGTAAAAGGATCAGCAAGGTTATGTTACGAAGGTACCTTGATAATTGCTACATCTCCTCTGTGAACAATATCCCTGATCAAGTGGTATTTCCTTTTAATATCTGGAAAAATTTCTAAATTAGAATGGAACTTCTTTAGCCACACAGACTCCTTAACTACTTCACAAGTCGCTATGTACTTAGGTTACATTGTAGAATATGCGATACTGGTTTGTTTAATAATACCCCTATAATGTCCCAAATTATCTACTAAGGCTTAGGGCCTTGATTAGGAAAATTATTTGCATATATGTGATATAATTATGGAATATGTGTTTATGTGATATATACGTGTATCGTTATATGATTACGTGAGTTATATTATAATATGACTAGATATGCATGTTTAGGTATATTAAATATGCATGTGGGCCCGTTTCTTATTAGAAAGGAAATTTTGCTCGTTACGGGTATATTTGGAATACATGTGCATATATGTGATATATGTGTGAGAGAACTTTATTATGTGGATATATTTGGGTTACTTAGCACGAGGCGATCCTAGGGACCAAGTTAGCGGGAAAGTCACAACAGGCGAGTCAAGGGGTATTTTGGGTATTTATTACATTTTCAGGATATCGAATAATGGGACTAAATATTTGAGGATATATTTGGAGTTAGTGAGATTAGGAGGGAATTTTGGAGATTTTGACCATTTTACCCTTTGATCATTTCACAAAACAGAAAACACAGAAAGTACAAACAAATTAGAACTCTCATCAACTCTCTCTCTCTCCCAACCTTTCCCTCACTCTCTCTCACATATTTTGGTGAGGATTTCTTGAGGAAAAATCAGGGAATTCAAGAAAATTGAAGGCTTGAGTTTAGGGTTGGATTGGTTTCAGTTAGGAGGTCATTAAACACGGCTAAGGTAATCATCAATCCCTGTTTTGACTGAGTTCTATTGTGGTTTTTCTAGTGCTTTTGAGCATATGGCTCAAGGTAGTGATTTTGAGCCTTGGACGAATTTTGTGTGAGTTTAGCGGTGGGTTTTGTTTGTGTTAAAGTGCTAATGATGTCTGGGGATCGAATTCTGAGTTTGGGTTGGATTTTGGTAAGATTTGGCTGAGGAAAAGATGGGCAAAACTGGGTTCGTAGGGTTGCGCCGCGACCTTGTTCTTGGGGCAATGCTAACCGAGTGCACCCAGGGCCTAGGGGATTCTTTTTCGTAGAGGCGCGCTGCGACTGTAAAATGCCCTATTCTAGTACTTTATAAAGCATTCACATATTCATAGGGTCATAAGAGAAAAGCCACTTATTATAAAAATCCCAGTGGGGTCTTGCTAAAAACATGCAAGTTGTGCCCAATAGTTTAAAAAAGAAAAATAGAAGTTTTCATGCAAAGTTCTTAAAACAACCAAATTTCAAGTCCCACTGATAAGTTTAGAAATTCCAAATTAACATAACATTATTAAAAGAAAATGGTGTTTAAATTGATCATTTCTCGTCCATAGGATGCCCCCACGCCATACACACCACGACGATAGAACTCCCCACATCACCACGCGTGCCATAGAGAAACATATTTGCTACCTGGAAGGGAAAGTAAGGGGGTGAGCTAAAAGCCCAGTAAGGAAGTACAAACAACACACAAGTTAATCAAACAAAATCATAATCGCATCATACATCGTCACACATCATAGCATCATCATCGTAATAGCATCAACATCATAATCATAAACATAATCATAACAACATTGGCATCATATGCAAAATCATCATCATCATAACATCATCACATAAACATCATATCCCTGTGAACATGGCTCGCTAACTTTTCCATGTCACCCTTTGAGGTAAACAGGATCTCTGGTCCTTGAATAACCTCGGTGCATCCGCCTTTTAAACTACATCTTCATATACTTAGTAACTCGAGTTACGTCTCCATATCCTTAGCAACCCCTTTTTGATGTGTCACGCTCACCACGCTAACATCCATTCATATCATACAGCATTCAAAATGACATACAATCCAGTCACATCATCATAATAAAGCATTTCATAATTCATAACGCAAAAGTATTATCAATCATAACATTCTCATTCATACAAATGATCTTACTATTCACTGCATAAATAAACAAAATTCTATCCAACTTCCTTACCTCAGGTCCAAGCAAGGTAAAATGACAACTTCACAGCGAGCCTATACCATAATCAAAATAACCTTCCTTAGCATCACATTAAACTCTATTTTTTCCACTCATATAATCCATGTGTGCATGGGTCATGCACACATGGTGAAAGTTATTCACAACATCCAAACAAGGCATATTTCCACATAAGGTCATAAAAGAAAAATCCATATTCTACCTATATTGCATGCATGGTCTTGCTATAAAAAATATATGGTTGCATAATAGACATATTTTTTAACGTAAAAGTGAATTTGCATGCGACATGCTTACGTGGGAACGTTGTTTAAAAACGGCATTAAAAACGATAATTCCTACACGCTTATTTCTATCGTTTTTTAAAATAATGAAATTGTAACACACTTGATTACCATTGTTTGTCCTCTTAAAATTACTAGGGTGATTAAATCTCTCAAGACATTATTTTATTTCATAAAATAATTTATTTAATCATTTAAAATATAATTGCTCCATTACTTACTTTTAAATTCCATAAAATCACCAAGACTAAAAATTATGAAAAATACTCATAATTTAACATGTTTATTTAGAAAAATAACATTGTAATCCAATTAACAAATTTATAAATTTAATTTGAGAAAAATCTAATTTAGATGTGGAAAAATATATTTTTACTCGTGTTATTTTTAAGATCAAATTTTTAAAATAAAATAAATTCATATGTAAAAATCAAATGATTATTTTTATAAATATTTAGCTAAACTATCTTCAACCATGATTTAATTTATTTAAAAATCACAAGTAAAATAAATTCACAATTTTTCTTAATTAAAAATAAAGAAAATCATAAATTTTAATATAAACTCTCATAGTCCTAATAGAAATACCATCTTTAATATTTTTATGGGTTAGGGTGTTGATTTATTTGACCATATACACAAAACTCCATTTATTTAAAACACAACTTCATGTTTTTATTAAAATTCCACCAACTAACTATGTACTCAAAATAACCATTTTTGTGTTTAAAACTCCCATTTTTTCAAAAATAAAGAAAAAATCTGTAAGTAATTAATTATGCAAAATATTATTTCAAGGCATCTTAAAATCCTCTATTTAATTTCTTGAAACATCAAAACACTTGCAAAAATTTATTTAAACATTCAAAAACATTTTCCATCACATACAACATTATTTCTACACAAAATCAGCAAGTACAACAATTCATAAAATTCTCCCTTTTCAAATATTTCACAAAATTCATACATGTTTATTTAACAATATACCAACACAAACCCTAGTATGTTTCTACACCTCTTTACTCGTTTTAATGTTACCATTAGCATATAATAATTCATCAAACACCTTGAAACATTCTCACAAGTCATAAAAAAATAATCATTTTTGATGTTATCTTAAATATACACTTGACATATTATTATCATGCAAGTATTCCAAAAGAAACAAAACCAACATATATCCATTTAAGAGCTTACAATAACCTATCATGTTTCTAAGATTTAAATTGACATAAAATATAAAAAAATATAACCATTATGTTTTGTTTATCACCATTAGGTCGAAATCCACTTAGCCCAAAATACTCAAATCTTTTCATGTTATAAAAAAAAATATTCATCAACACTTGTATAGATCTTAAAACCTTTGCATAATTTCACATAGAGTCTTTAAGCCAAACATACCCATCATCAAATCATAGAAAATTATAAACATCATATTATCAACACCACATAATAATAAGCTTCATGGACATACTATGAATATACCTATAAGAATTTCAATCATAAGATTCAAACCAAAAAAATATGAACACCCATGCCCATGCCTAGGTTAACTCCCTCATGCATCAACATAAAAAAAATAACCATCAATCCATAACCAAAGAAACACAACAAACACTAGGGTTAGAGATCCATTACCTCTCTTCATTGTAAAATCAAGAACACACAAGATGACCAATACCCACAACTATAATCACCCCTTGCTCAAGCTTAGGGTTTTCGAAACCCCATGAAGAGAGGAAAAACAACAACCATCCAAGAGAAGAAAACAAGGTTTTAGTCATCAAGAAAAGAAAACAAGAAGGGGTAGAGAATCAAATTACAAATAGGATCAAGAACACCAACCTAGAGTTTTCTCAAGACCTTCTTCTTTCTCTTCTTCGCCCTTCTATCTCCCTAGCTCAAACCACTTCCTCTCTCTCTCTCTAGAATTCAGCAGCCCAAGAGCGTATTGCTCTCTTCTCCAATTTTCGTCCCCCTTTATCCTAATTCTCTCATAATGGTCTAATAAAATAAAAGGGTAAGTTTCCTATTTTCTATTTATTTTCTCTTAATTTTTATTTATTTTGATTTTTCTTAATTGGAGGAAATAAAGATGATAGCATCCTTGCCTATTTTATCTAAAATCTCGCAATAAAGAAAATGGTAAATTCTCTCCTCCTTTCCCACTATGCTACATGTCCAAGACTCTCTTTCCCATTTCTTTTTTTTTTTTAAATAATTAAATCTAATAAAAAGGAAACCACAACTGTGTTGAAAATTCTACACGTGTGCACTATGCTACCATGCACTTGCACACACTCAATAACTAGGGTGCATCACTACCTATCATGCACCTTAGTGCATTCAACCAAAACTCACATAATCACATTTTAAAAATAAATTAATAAATAACATTTAACAAATAAATTCACAATATTCTACCAAACAATTCTAACAATTAATTTCAACAAACAAACAATTAAATAAAATAATTCACAACACTTAACAATAAAATAAAATAAAACACAAAAATTTTAATAACTAAATTTTTTTTTTGGTCCACTACAATATACCCTCCTTAAAAGGAATTTTGTCCCGAAATTCTTTCTTACGAAATAATTCAGGGTATCTTTCTTTCATGTCTTCCTCCAACTCTCATGTTGCTTCTTGTTCCATACTATTCTTCCACAGGATCTTAACTAGTGGAATCCTTTTGGATCTCAGTGCCTTGATTCCCTTTTCAATAACGCGCTCAGGCTATTCATCATAACTCAGGTCCTGCTTCAGCTATAACGATTCATAACTCAAAACATGAGAGGGGTCTGACACATACTTACGCAACATCGAGATGTGAAAAACGTTATGCGTTTCAGCTAATGCTGCGGGCAGTGCCAAACGGTAAGCAAATTTCCTAACTCTGTCCAAAATCTCAAATGGACCTATATATCTAGGGCTTAACTTCCCTTTTCTTTCCGCAGCGCATAACACCTTTCATCGGTGAGACTTTCAAGAAAACAAACTCGCCCACTGAAAACTCGATGTCCCTTCTCTTAAGGTCAGCGTAGCTCTTTTCCCAACTCTGCGCTGTAAGCATCCTTTGGCGAATCTTCTCGATCATCTCACTGGCTTCCCTAACTGCTTCAAGGCCTAAAATCTGTTTCTCCCCAACTTAATCCCAGTGGAAAGGAGATCTACAGTTACGCCCATATAGCATCTCATATGGAGCCATCCCAATAGTAAATTGGTAACTTTTATTATAAGAGAACTCCATTAGGGGTAAATATCGGTTCCAAGACTCTGAAAAGTCCAAAGCATAACACCTCAACATGTCCTCTAAAATATGTACAGTCCTCTCAAACTAGCCATCGGTCTGAGGATGAAACGCAATGCTAAACTTTAGTCTTAATCCCATAGCACTCTGTAACCCTTTCCAAAAGTTCGATGTGAAAACTGACCCTCAATAAGAAATTAATGACTTTGGCACCCATGAAGTCTCACTATCTCACTAACATACAAATCAGTATATTGATCTGCCGAGAATATGGTCTTGACTGGCAGAAAATGGGTAGACATAGTTAGTCCATCTAATATTACCCATATAGAGTTATGCTGCGTAGTGGTTCTGGGTAACCATACAACAAAATCCATTGCTTTATCCTCCCATTTCCATTCAGGAATGTAGAGCGGTTGAAGCAACCCCGCTGGCCTTTAGTGTTCGACTTTGACTTGCTGGCATGTCCAACATCTAGCAACAAACTCAGCAATATCTCTCTTCATTCCATGCCACCAATATAGCGCCATAAGGTCTTGGTACATTTTCATGGACCTTGGGTGTAAGGAATAAAGTGTTGTGTGCGCTTCTTTCATAATACTTTCCTTAATCTCAGCATTGACGGGCACACAAATCCTATCCTTATTTCTCTATAATCCACCATTAGATATTGCGAAATCACTGCTGCCACCTTCTTGTACCAAAGCCTCTTGTTTCACTAAGGCTTTATCCACTTTCTGTCCTTCTCGAATTTGTTCTAGTAGGGAGGATTGCAATGCGAGGCTCACTAAACTTCCCATCACAATTTCGATGCCGACATTTATGATCTCTTTCTACAGAGGCATCTCTATTGTACGTAGTGTTGAGACATTCCCATGTCCCCACCTACTCAAAGCATCTGCAACCACATTGACCTTGCCTGTGTGGTATAAAATCTCACAATCGTAGTCTTTCACTACACTACACCAAATACCCCTTATCATAACACAAGAATATAATACTAATGAAAAAGTATTATTATACACATATATGTGGTAAAAGAAAAAAAAAATGGCGATAATATTGTAAAAGTTATATTTTTTCCCAAGCAAATTCCTTTTTTCCTAGCCCGCCTATAACTCCCCTATTTTCTTCTTCGCACCCATCTGTGCCTCTCCCTGCATCGAATCTTCCATTTACGCAATACACACCATTAGAATCAACCAGTCCCTTCTGAGGCTAGGAGGCACGATCTTCCCTGGAGGCTTTGGTTTGAAATCAGGTAATGTTCTCGTCACCATCACCAAATGCTTTCCCTTGCTCTCTCTCTCTAGCTCCCTTTCTTCTCTCTCTTCTTCTTTCTTGTTTCTCCATTTATTCAGAGGCTTGAAAGAACCCAAAGAGTAATCGATTTTGAGAGGGTTTTTCTCTTTCATGATTGAGCTACTATTATTGGTATGTAGTTTTGTTTTCTTTTTTGAGTTCTGAAAGCCCCAAAATTGACTCTCGAATTGGTTTATGTTTCCCCTAGATATTAAAAATCTCATGCATTTTATTTTTTAGATTTCTCTTTGCAGTTTGGGTAATGCATTGCTCTGTTTCTCATTTTTGTGAAATGAGATTGACTGGTTCAGGCATTCGCATGGAGTCGAAAGTTGCCGGGTTGGAGGTAGATTACTTGGATAAATTTTCTGCCTAGTGATACACTGTTTGGTTTTACTGGAATTGGAGAGGGTATTTTGCTCATCAGTCTTAGGCTTTGTGGTTAATTAGACGATGTGTTAAATTTATTTTGAATAAGATTAGTTATGTCATAGTTCTATGTGTGAAATAGAATGAATGATGTAATGTAGTGATAAAGTCAACATCCAGATGAAACTCGGTCTTGTGTATTTGGTTTTTTAGTTTTGATAAATAAAGAAAAAAAATGTTACTTCATAATAACATAAAGATTATTAATTGACATAGCAAAAAACTTTCCAAACTTATGATTTGTTGTTTGATGGGAATGATATTTCTTAGAAGTAATATTATAGAAAATGAAAATGCAGTACCCTAAGGTTTCATGAGAAATAGTTCTGCATGCTGGAATTTTCCCACACAATCTTTGGCCTTGGATTTCTAGCAAGGTGATGTCCCTATGGTTTGAACTCGCCTCCTTTTACTTAAGAGGATTTTTTTTGTAGATCCCGGTACCAGAATTTCGAATAAGACCTTCTTATGTTAGTGAAGATGAGTTCAAAATCTTACAGACCGCACATTGATGAAAACTCGAGACCAAATACTTGTTAGAGAATGTACCACAGGGACAAATTGATGAAATCGTAGACTAACTAAGTTGACTGCCTAACATTATCCCTATAATGTAAGAGCTAAGGATGTTGAGGTTGTCTGCTCTAACATAATTTTAGGCATGGTTAAACTTTTAGGAACAGGAAGAAGAGTTTGTCACGACATCTTAGAAAACTTCAATAGAGAGATATAACAAATATTGTCCTAGTTTCATTTGACCTTGTTCGAAACTTGGATTTTGGATTTTTGAGGGACAACAATTTTAGGGAAGAGGCATATCATTAGACAGAGCATGTCCATAAGACAGTGACAGCTTCAGGAACAGGATACCTAAAATGTAGTCAATTTTTTTATTAAGCCATACTCTCATGTGCTAATTTCTTTCTTCTGAAGTACAACCCCAAAATTATTGAAAATAATGGTAATTATGATCATAATTAGAATAGGTACTTTTTTTTTGTTCAATATCATGACTCTTGGTTCAATGGAACAAATAATACACCTGTAAAGGAAAACAAAAATATTTTTTTATTTTCAAATATATTCATGTGCTCTGCATCAACTAGAGAAGAGGGGGGGAACTACTCTAAACTAAACAGAGATACTTTGTTAAGAATCAAGTTATTGGTGCAAATAGAAATTAGCAAGAAAAATAAAAAAAGAATAAAAGAGAGAAAAGATAATAGATATTGGAAAGAGAATAAAAACATAAGAAATAAAGAGAGAGATATAAATTCAAAAGAGAATTGGTTCAATAAATTTTCATCCATACAATGAAAGTATGTGTGTGTGCTGTGTATGCATTTCTGTCTCTACTACTTTGAGAAAGTTGACTAAAACTAAACCTCATTGTCAGATCCCAATAGCTAATAAATTTCCTTTTCTTAGAAAATTTCTTGGTTTATCTCTTCAATTCAAGATTTATTTTTCTTTATCTAGTGGTGGGGTTACATAGGATAATTATCTCAACTGTTCATTATGAGTGAATTTTTTTGCAGGACTTGGCCAAAGTAATGAATAGGAAAGACACAAAGCAACAATAATTTTCACTTTCTTGATTTGGAAAGAAAGTTTATTAGGTTGCTTGGTGAATCACTCAACTCATCTCAATGAGTCCTTAGGTTTTCTCATTTTATTATAGTATATATGTATAGATTTATGTTTAGAACACCTAAAGATATTAAGTAAGATGAACGTGTCTTATAAAAATCAAACATATAATAAGAAATGTCATTAAACTTAAACATACCATAAAATGTATGATTAAACTCAAACATAAATATCTCATAAATTATCGAAATTTGTAAAATTCAAACATAAATATCTCATAAATTATCTAAATTTGTAAAATAAAGTTAACTTTTGTTTCTAGTACTAGAATCCTAGATTCTACTATCCTAAAACAAACTTCTTATTAGTTTTTTGGGCCTATTTAGATCAGCTGTGTTTAAATTTGATTTTGGGCATTTTTGGGCATAAAAAAACCTATTACAAAAATACACCTCTGAGGCTTACACCTCTCTCAATTTCTGCCTCAGCAGCCCCAACTCAGTGCCTCACTACAGTGAGGTGTACGCCTCACCTTTGCTAAGCAAGGTGCACGCCTCACCTTTTCTTTTTAATGAATATGCATCCATATTGGTACTCATAGGAACCTCAACTTTTTCAAATCCTTCATGTAATACATTAGAACTTTCGAATGATCATAATTTATAGCAATTTAGGGAGTCTTGTGGTCACTTGATAAGTTGATGTAACTGAAGTTTGAAACAAAAGGTAATTTTAAGTGAACATTGTTGTATTTTGAAGTTCTTCATAAATGGATACAATGGAATAAGTTGAAGGGTTGGTTTTCTCTTGCCGAAATATGGAGAATTTTTGTTTAGTTTTCATTGTCTTGGAGGATAACTGAATGTTCTGTGAAGCTAATGTTAAGTGCATTGGTTTTATGAAGGGGAGTTACAAAATAGAGTTGCTGAACTAGAAGAGAGTAATTGCAAACTAGCGATTCTCAAAGCTCGGACAGATGCTGCAAAAGTGGCAGGCTTTCTTGTCTTAAATTTAGGGAGCAAGCATGTTAGTAGTGACAAAGTCAGAGATAAAGTAAAAGATATACAAGATATGGAGACTGCTCTTAAAGAATTAATGGTAGTGTAATTACCTTTCTTTCGAACACTTACCTTTGTAACTGATTTGAGCTCTGCAGGATCAAGCTTCTTGCTGGCTTAAAGAAATAAAAGGCCTTCATGAAGAGAGAGTACATATATTGCATCAGTTATCTAACTTGCAGGTCACTTTAATGTATAACTAGTCTTTTGTGTGTGCTGGTTTTATTACTTTAAAATATCATTTCACTAATGCTAACTCTTCTCGCAAATGGACAGAGAAAAATGAAGAATGTAGCATGTATTTCCTCTTCCCAAGCCTACCTCTTAGTGAGAGATCAAATTGAAAAATCAAAATCTGAAGTTATTGAGTATCAGGCTTTGTATGAGAAACTTCAGGTTGCAACTGGTCGGTAGTTTATTTATGCCTTTTATCTGCCATTTTTTGCTAAGATGTCATTCTGATGCTAAAAATAATGTTGTCATTGGAGATTGTAGGCTGAGAAGGATATTCTTGTCTTAAAGGAAAGGGAACTCAGTGTTAAAAGTGATGTCATTGATTTCCTTCGAAGATCTGTCTTCATAACATAACATTATTAAATAGGCCTTAATAACACTTTCTTTTTTCCTTGTTCTGTATGCAGCTTGCAAGGGTTATTTAATGAATGCAACTATTAATGGAAAGCTATTCTCCGGCTATATGATGCATTGTTGTGCATGTTTAACACAACATAGAACTAGATCTGATCCATAATTTGTATGAGAAGCTAATAAAAAATCTGTTTTTATTTTTCAATTTCCATTTGCAGGAGAGAGATTTAATGATGTGGTTGGTAGCCCATATTACGTTGCACCAGAAGTCTTACGCAAGCGGTATGGTCCAGAAGCAAATGTTTGGAGTGCTGGAGTGATTCTTTACATTTTGTTAAGTGGAGTGCCTCCATTTTGGGCTGGTAGGATTTTTAAAGATGCTTATTGTTAGTCATTGTTGTATTTAGTATCTATGTTTCTATTTGTGTCTCTGTATGTGTATTTTGTGACCTTTTTTCCTTCCCCTTGGTTTTAATAGAGAGCGAGTGAGGGATATTTGAAGAAGTATTACATGGTGACCTAGACTTTTCAACAGACCCATGGCCTAGTATTTCTGAAGGTGCCAAATATTTTGTAAGGAAAATGCTTATTTGAGATCCCAAAAGGCAGATATCTGCACATGATGTTTTGTGTGAGTTTCTGTCACTGGTTTTCTTTCATAATTACAATTTTTGTGTTTGACCTGTGTTGCTACTGAAATTAAAGGGTTGCAATTATTGTTGAGCAAAGCTTTTTGGAAAAGCATCTGTTATTCATTTTAGCTGCTTTATAAATAATTATTCTCATCATTTTTGTTCAACAATTGTCATAATTTTTTGCTTATGTATAATTCTATGTCAAGGTGTTCTTAGGCACAGCATTCTGTTTGCACTGATGACCTTTTGTTTATATGTCTCGCAGGCCATCCCTGGGTTCAAGCTGGTGGTGTGGCTCCTGCAAGCCTCCCGATTCTGCAATATTAAGTCGATTGAAGCAATTCTCTGCAATGAACAAGCTCAAGAAAATGGGTATTAGAGTAAGTCACTTTATGTATTAAATAAGTGAATGGTTTGAAGCCAAATAATTGATAGTCATATACATAAATTAAATTAATAGATGACTTGTAGTTATTCAACTCATTTCTTTCCCCTTTTTTTGGCAGGTAATTGCAGAGAGCTTATCTGAAGAAGAAATTGCTGGCCTAAAAGAAATGTTCAAAATGATAGACACTGACAGTAGTGGTCAAATCACTTTTGAAGAACTTAAGGCTAGTTTGAAAAGATTTGGAGCTAATCTTAAGGAATATGAAATTTATGATTTAATGCAAGCAGTAAGTTCATATATGTTTAAAGATGATTCTATGCACCTAAACTATTATAAATGGGATATTCTTGTTCTTTTTATTAAGATTCCAAATGAAGAGGCTGAAAAAACTGTGCTTCTCCCAGAGCTAAGTATATATTAAAAGATGATTCTAAACACCTAAACTATTGAGAAGCTCTCCTTTTGGTACCCTAAACGTCAGAATATATTGTTTTTGTCTTTAAAACTTTTCCACTTTAGCCCCTGAACACACATGTTGTTAGATTTAATTTATGGGC
Organism: Humulus lupulus; assembly: GCF_963169125.1. Classification (NCBI taxonomy): domain Eukaryota; kingdom Viridiplantae; phylum Streptophyta; class Magnoliopsida; order Rosales; family Cannabaceae; genus Humulus; species Humulus lupulus. The sequence continues at coordinate 76,535,109 of NC_084798.1, read as the reverse complement.
ATAGCTGTAATTTCATACAGAACTTAATATTTAGTATTGATCTCTAAGCCTTTTAAAAGCGTCATTTTATTCTTTCATCATAAGCAATGAGATTACTCACCTTTTAATATGTTATTCTCTTCTTCAGTTATGGTGATCACTCAAGGATATGATAGAGAACTAATTCATAAATTGTTTGGAGAATAATACATTAGATATTCTTAGTTTAACTTATTTACTGATTTGCAGGCAGATGTAGATAACAGTGGAACAATTGATTATGGAGAGTTTGTAGCAGCCACTTTGCATTTAAACAAAATTGAGAGAGAAGATCATTTGTTCGCGGCATTGCATTTAAACAAAATTCCTTCAGCATTGCTTTTAGAGAGGGTCGTAAACTTTAGTGTCGTAATTGGCAACAAGGTTCTTATTTCTTTCATCCTTCGAAAAAAAATTTATATTTTTTTACAAGATTTTCTTGAGAGATCAAGATTGTCAAGTAAGAAGAAGCTTAAATGCTGGCCTAAGGTATAGCCAGGGCTCAATTATATATGCTTTTCTTTGAAATCATGGAGATCTCTGTTAGTGTTTGCAATGACCTTTGCATCCATACCATAGTTTGTACACCATGAGAGAAAAAAAAAAAATTCTTTACCCTTTAGTTTAATTTATGAAACTCGTTGAAAATACATTATGTACTTCTCTTGACAGAAACTGCATTTTATCGACGATCCAATTTTCTACACGAAATGTTTTTCGAGCTTCTCTTGCTTGATTTTGTATCATTTTTCTCTTCATTATGTACTATGCTTCTCACAATTGTTTCCTGGAATCAGAGTGGATGAAAGTATTTTTCACATAATTTTGTTGTGTTTTAATGACAACTAAGAATGTGCCTCCTAAAAGGAAGTTTTGATAATATGAAGAAAAAAGTGATAATTATTGTTGAAATCAAGATGTGAGACTTATTTGTCTTTTATATTGTTTGTCATTCCTGTAGTAGATAAAGCAACCATCTTTTGCAAACTGGCTTTCCAGCTAACAGCTGTATCGAAAACTGCCAAAACATAACCTGTAAGTCATTTTCTAATTTCTAGACAGCCTGCAAAATATGAGTCAACAAAAAATTTTATAGCAGCTGTCCTATATTCGTTTCCAGCTCCACCATAAACCAGAAATCTATACCCAAAATTAGTTTTGCAACACCAAAATCTTTCATCTCAAATTCTTTTTCCAGTTCAGCCTTTACCCTTTCAATTTCTCTTTACACTCATCTATCCATTTTGTCCAAATTTACTAAGTCATACTTAAAATGCCTTTAAAGTAAATGTGTGTATATATTTTATCCCCAAATTTTAAGATCGAATTAGATAAATTTTGGATTTCAAAGGCTGTTTTAATATATATTGACAAATTTTAATTTTGTATTAATCTTTTAGGTATTGATTATATTCTTTAGGTTGTGGATTGAATTGGCAAGGAGCATTGCAAAGTTAATTTGCAAGAGGTACGGAATTTGTTCTTCTAACTCTTATTATTAATATCTTAAAAATGTTAGAAGAGTTTGAATATCTTAAATATTCATCCATAGAGAAGTAGGTTTTGAGATTAAAATTGTGTACTACGGTGATAACAGAAGGTTGAGAACTTGTGTGTATTAGAGAAGTAGGTTCTGGAAAATTTGTTTGTGTGATGCGGTGATATAAGGAAGAAAACTTATTGTGTGTTGTTTGAATTTTTTGACTTGGTATTGATAGATGATTAGGTAAGCTTTTATATGTATAGATTAGATTTTTCATTTAGTCATATTGTTTTCATTATTTCCATATGTATAAATTAGATTTAATTGCCATAACAAAATTTCCATAACCCAAGCTAAAATCTTGTCTTTGATCCAAACCCAATTAGTTAGTGGCTACCATTTTAGAATCTGATTTTTAAATTAAAAACAACACTAGAATCTCTTGAACTAGTGACTATTAAATGGATAGAAAATAAACCAGCAGAATTAACAAAAAATTGTGGTCAAGGCACAACATAGACCAGTGCCAAGTTACTTGTAGAGCTGGAAAACTAAGATCTAATAATTTAGGAAGAGAAATCAGAGATCATAGATGGAATATTATACAAAGACAAAAATCTAAGTCTGACCATTGATGATACTGAAAGGTTAAATATTTTTGTTTATAAAAGAAAAGATGGTGATGAGGCTGACATTCTCATCCTTCATGTGATCTATTCTATCATACAAAAATAATCCACACTCCACAGTACACACTCCACACTCCACAAGCTGCTAACATGGCAATGGGATTTTGGAGGGGACCACTCTAAATACTAAGAAATATAATAATAATAATAATCTTGAGAAAAAAAATAATAAAAAAAAAAACAAAAGAGATCAATGTCTTTTCCTTTTCTTTCCTTTTGGTTGGTTACCACCATTTGGATCATATAACCAATTGTTTTTACAGATTTAAAAGACTGAATTAATCATATTCTACTCTCAAGGAACAAGTTCTTAAGAGCACATGATGTAGAGTCTGCTGCTAAACCATCAAATTAGACATAATATCCCTTTTTTTCTTAATCAAATTAAAAGGGCCAGTGCCCACTAGGCCTTTTCATTGATATATTTACAACCCACAAAACAATTGAGGTCGAAAATAACAATATGGTCAACTTCTCTATTAAACAACATTGACTTAATGACCTTTCTTTTCTTCATCTTCTTCTGCAACTAACCCCAAAACAATACAGATGATCTAAAACATAAGCTGCTTGCTATTTTCAAAAGATACTAAGAAGACCCCCTTAAACTCTGATGATCCTACTACCTATTGCAATGTCTATCAGAGGAAATGAAATGAAAAAATATTAAAAATTTCTTAAACTCAGCAAAAATAAAGGAATTCTTCCATTTTTAATCATTCATAGGATAAATAGCAAAAATAGGATATTTAACTGAAGAAAAGGATCTTTTTAACTGGTATGACTTGAAATTCTCTTTTAAGATGACCTGATATTCAACCAAGGCATGTTTTCTTTTAAAAGCATGTGTGTTAATGACCTTGTCATGACCCTGAAATTACAACTGCAAATAATGTGATTGTCTTGTCTAACAGTTGTTAAACCCAGACGAAAAACAAGATTTTATTAAGAGAACAACATCAAATTCAAATTCATTGGAGATGGATAAAAGTTGGATCCATCTTAACAGGTTAGTAACCAAAATTGTTATCCAGATTTCCGGATAGCGTTTAGATTGATGACCTCGGGGAAGCAGAATTATCGATGCCTTTCACGGTAGGTGACCAGAGCTCGCGGATGAACAGAAAGGCTTGGCCTCTCCCATTTAGTGTCCGGATTACTCTTCCAAGCAAACACAATACGGAAACTCGTCAACTCTCCCGGACTCCCGAAGGGGTATCCTTCGGGGAAGCTCCTTCCAGGAGAAGCTCTTCGAGTGGTCTCTGCGGAAGCAGTTCCGTGCCTCGCACGGAACAAAGCCAAACGGTCGAGTCCTGGAGGAGGCATATTTGGAATGATATCCGCCTGACACGCCCGTCAGGTCAAAGCCGCACACATCCCAGCACGCCTAAGGGTACCTTTTCGCCTACTGTTCCGCTGACAACTTGGAAAAGACGGCTGACTTTGTGTGTTCCCCATACTTTCACGTAAATATACCCACATAGAGTCTTGTAGCCATGCTACTACAGTAATTGTATCCCTATTTATGGTTGGTGTAATTAAGACTCATGTACGTAGAGAAAAATCCTAATCCAAAACCCTAGCTATAAAGACCCCTTCATTTTACAAGAAGAGGGACGAAGAAATCATATAGCAAAAACTCTACTAAAATCTCTCTAGCTTCATCTTCTTCAAGAGAACCCGAGAGAAACACTGTGAGTGTGTGAAGTTCTTGTGCACCAGCCATCTTACTGTAACCTTTCCCAAGTATAATAACATCGACTCGTGGACTAGGGCTTGTTAACGCCTGAACCACGTAAAAACACTGTTTGTTTAGTTACATTTCAGCATTTCTACAGTTCTTATCTTTTTATTATTCTGTTAGTTATTCGTTTCCGAAAAACTCGGTAAACATTTTGGTGCTTTCATTGAGAGCTGTAGGAAGTTGTTAGTCAGCTCTTTTTCTGTGTACGTTTTTTGTATTCACTTCGTGCTAAAGAGATGGTGACTACGAGAAAATCCGCTGTTGACAAAAATGCTACGGTCAACCCCGATACCGTGATGGAAGATGTGGTGCAAAGCGAACCCTTAGACTACCAAGGTGAAGACCCGACATCCCGCCAGGATCGGGTCAGTACCGAAGATACAACATACTTAGAAGACGAAGAAGAGTATGTCCAAGACGGTTATTACAAGGACGGCTGCTACTATGAGAAGGACCCAGAACTGGTCCAAGTAGCCGAAGAACTGGTGGCCACTAAGGCCAAGCTTGCTGAGCAGGAGCGCGTCTCCGAAAGAATGCAACGCATGATGGAACGCCTCCAAAGTAAGTTCGGAGATCTAGGCGACTCGGACGAGGATGCCTCTGTTCTAGGTGGTGCTGATGCCCCCATGCCGGATCCAGCCGCTGCTGGACCATCCAAAGCCGCCCCTAACAAGGGCAAAGAAAAAGTTGGAGAGCCTGTGCGCGCTGACGCCCCTGCACCTCCTAAAGGCGTGAATCACCAGGCCGACTGCCCCCCCCCCCCCCGCGCGCAAAAGGTCTCTGGCGCTCCTAAGCCCAGACGTCCTTCATCCCCAAGGGGGCACTCTGTGCCTAAAGGGCCCGGTGCTAAGGCACCCAGGCCTAGGGGAAGGAACAACCGCCCCAGTGATTCCGTCAATCAGGACGGTCGGGCTGCGAACTCGCACTCCGAAGATAGCTGGTCCACGGTGGACCTAAGAAGAAGGTTGGAGGCCAAGTATGAAAAGGCCAAAGGAGAAAAGGCCCGGCCTCGCGGAGATGACCTCCGAAATCATATTAATGACAAGCTCCGGGGACGTGACCTCCCGGAAAGTGATACGAAGAGGCTCGAGGAACAGATTGCTGCCTTGACCAAGCTGGTCCGGAAGCAAAGTGGGGCCCTGTCAGACTCTGAGGAGGAAGACCCGGAACCATGTATTAGGAGGATCGCGGAAACGTCCCTCCCGGATAACTTCAAAATGCCTCACATAGAATTATATGATGGGAGGACAGACCCGCGTACCCACCTAGCTAAATAAAATAAAATGATGCAAGTGGCGCGTGTCAGTGAGGACGCCAAATGCATGTGCTTCTCACTCACCCTTACCAAGTCCGCGGAGGACTGGTGGAAAAGATTAGCTCCCGGATCAATCCACAGTTGGAAGGAGCTACAGTCCGCGTTTAGGAGGCAGTTTATTGCTGCCCGCGACCACGACATGGAGGTTGGTTCCTTAACCAACATCAAGCAGCAACCCACTGAGAACCTCAAAGCTTTCATTCAGAGAATGATGGAAGCTGCTACAAAAACCAAGGTCAGCGACGACATGAAGCTGATCGCCCTTCAATCGGGCCTTACTGTCGGCTCCCTGCTATGGGGGGAAATGCAAAGGAGACGGGCAGAAACGCTGTCCGAATTCATGTCAAAAGCTCAGGGAATCATCAACCTTGAGGATGCCTACCAGCAGGCCTTTGGAGTTCCCCCGGCTCCAACGCCTTCCGTGACTGCGCCGAGCTTTGCTTCGCAAGCTCCCGCACCAGCCCTCACGCTTCCAGGAGCCCGATTCACTCCAAGTGTGTATGGGCCTTCCGCGTCTGCTCAGACGCCGAGTCAAACCCATTTCTCTGGGTACGGAGCAGTACAAACCGGATGTAGTATCGCTCCTGGCATGCCGCAGCCGCAAGCGGAAGCCCCAGAACAAAATTTGAGCCAATCGCGGAGCAAACGAAGCGGAAGAAACTCCAACCGGGGAGACCATTCAAAGAAACCCCGGAAGGACTATGAGCCCAAGTTCACGGAATATACCAGTTTGATAGACTCGCGAGAGAATGTCTATCGGGCGACCTGTAATATGGTCAACTACAGGAAGCCCCCGAAAGTGTCTCACGGAGGAAGGCGTCCGCGAGACTCCAATAAGAGGTGTGAGTTCCACGGAGACATGGGGCACACCACGAACAAGTGCCTTCAGCTGAAGGATGAGATCGAGTCCCTGGCAAGAGCGGGACACCTCGGTCAGTGGGTAAGGATACCCATTATCTATCCCGGACAGGGGATAGTTCACGGAGCTGCATATTCCCCGGGACAGAGGGGGGCCGCTAGCGCTCCTGGAGCCGGTCACCCCCAAACTCCCGGGTCTCAGTTCCCCGCACTTCCTGCTCCACCCGCTCCGGCGCCCATTGCCTTGTTGGCTCCAGGACCAGGCAACCCATATCCGCCCGGCCTTGCTCCGCCACCCGTTGACGGACACGTCGCCACCATTTCCGGAGGACCACACCTTGCCGGAAGCACCCGCAACTCCCAGAAGAGGTACTTGAGGGAGTTAGAGCACGCCGAGGAGATGTGCGCCTTGGTTCAATCACCTGCTCAACGTCCCCGAATGATGGATCTTCCCATCACCTTCACGGAGGACGATGCTCGACATGTGCACTTCCCCCACAACGATCCCCTCGTGGTGGAAGCCCAGATTGCCAATAAGAAGGTCTCACGGATCTTGGTCGATAACGGAAGCTCCGTGAACATCCTCTTCAAAGCGGCCTTCCACGCGATCGGATTGACCGAGACAGACCTGGCCCCATGCCCCATCCAGCTTCAAGGTTTCAATGGGGACGTACTCATGCCATTAGGGAAAATTCAACTGCCAGTCACCCTCAGAGGAGAAAGCGACGCTTGTGCCTTCAAGCATAGCACATTCGTGGTGGTCGACTGCCCCACAGCGTATAATGCCATCTTAGGCCGACCGGTCCTGATCGATTGTGGGGCCATAACCTCGATACGCCACTTATGTTTGAAGTTTCCATGCGACGATGGGCGTATTGGCACCCTCCGAGGAGACCAAAGAAGTGCACGGAGCTGTTATAACGTCTCCGTCCGATCCGTCTACACGGTCCAAGAGACGTTTGCTGCCATTCCTTTGGCGGAAGAATTGCCAGAAACTGGGGGTGCTCAGGAGGCATACTTTGACGAACTCGACCCCAGAGTGGGAATCGAGAAAGCAATAGAGCCGATGGAGGAAGTCGAAGAGGTGATCCTCAACCCGGGAGAACCCACCAAGGTCATTCAGGTGGGGAAAAACCTGCCGTCGGCCGTTCGAGATAAGATCGTAGCCACTGTGAAGGATAATCAGGATATCCTGGCATGGTGCCACGCTGATATGACGGGGATTAATCCCAATGTTGCGTGCCACGCACTCAACATAGACCCATCTGCAACTCCAATTCGCCAAAAGAGGAGGCCGCTGGACCCAGTGAGATCCGAAGCCGTCAAAGCTGAAGTGGACAAATTGATGTCCATAGGCTTTCTCCAGGAGTCGCACTATCCCGTGTGGTTGGCCAACCCAGTTCTGGTCCCGAAACCCGATGGGTCCTGGAGAATGTGCATTGACTTCACGGACCTAAACAAGGCCTGCCCGAAAGATTGTTTCCCTCTCCCGCGAATCGATCAGATGGTAGACGCTACTTCCGGGTACGAACTCTTATCCTTCATGGATGCGTACTCCGGATACAACCAGATCAAGATGCATGTCGCGGACCAGGAACACACCAGCTTCCTCACGGACAAGGGTGTCTACTGTTACGTGGTCATGCCTTTCAGTTTGAAGAATGCTGGGGCGACGTACCAGCGTCTGGTAAACAGAATGTTCAAGGACCAACTGGGGAGGAACATGGAGGTGTACGTGGACGACATGTTGGTAAAGTCCAAGACCTCCGGGGACCACAGTGACGACCTTGAGGAAGCTTTCTCCGTGATCCGAAAGTACGGGATGAAACTAAATCCAAAGAAATGTACTTTCGGGGTCTCGTCTGGGAAGTTCCTCGGTTTCATTGTCAGCTCCCGCGGAGTGGAAGCCAACCCTGAGAAAATAAAGGCGTTCATAGATATGCCTTCCCCCCGGAAACATAAGGATGTCCAGAGCGTTACCGGAAGGATAGCTGCTCTCAGCCGCTTCGTATCCAAGGCCACTGACAAGTGTATCCCCTTCTTCAATGTGTTGCGAGGAAACAAGAAGTTCGAGTGGACCCCCGAATGCGAAGCAGCCTTCCAACACCTCAAAGAACATATAACCCGAGCTCCCATTCTGTCCAAACCTGTCGAAGGAGAGGCGTTGTTCTTATACTTAGCTGTGACTGAGCACGCAGTAAGTGCCGCTCTCATCCGGGAAGATGGCCGCATCCAGCTCCCTGTGTATTACGTAAGCAAGAGGTTATTGGACGCCGAGTCCAGATATTCGATGATCGAGAAACTCTCCCTCTGCTTGCTGATCGCTTCACGGAAGCTGAGGCCATATTTCCAGGTGCACACCATCAAAGTACTCACCAACCACCCTCTCCGACAAGTCCTGCAGAAGCCCGAGTCTTCTGGCAGATTGCTTAAGTGGGCCATGGAACTGAGCCAGTTCGACGTCCACTACCAACCACGTGTTTCCATAAAAGGTCAAGCTCTCGCGGACTTTATTGTGGAATGCTCGGGAATGAATGACCTCCCGGAAAATCCTGTCCCGGAAATTCCCACCTGGAAGGTCTATGTAGACGGAGCCTCCAATGAAAAAGGAGCTGGAGCGGGGGTCATCCTAATATCTCCCCAAGGGCATCAGCTCCAGAGCGCCATCCGTTTCGCGTTCCCAGCATCCAACAACGAGGCAGAACACGAAGCCATGTTAGCTGGGTTACGACTGGCCAGAGAAGTCGGAGCCCAAAAAATCGAAGTATACAGCGACTCCCTACTTGTGGTAAACCAAATATCCGGGGAATACCAGACGAAAGGCGAAATGATGGCTGCCTACGTGTCTCTCTCCCGCGACCTACTGCAGCATTTCAAAGGCTACCAAATCCGCCAGGTCCCCCAGGACCAGAACTCACTTGCGGACACGCTGGCCAAGCTTGCAACGGACCCGGAGATTGAACAGTATGGCTTAGTCCCCATCGGGCACTTAGAAGGCCCCAGTACTGAGACACGAAGGATAAACGCCATCATCGACCATTCCCACTCCTGGATAGGACCCATCCTCAGATTTCTCACCATCGGAGAGCTCCCCACTGATAAAGCTGACGCAAGGAAGCTCCAATATCAAGCTCCCCGATACGTGGTTATGGATGGAAAGCTTTACCGCAGGGGGTTGTCCATACCCTTCCTTAGGTGTGTTGCCGGAACCGAAGTCAGCACCATCATCCAAGAGATTCACGGAGGCTTCTGTGGCGATCATACCTCCGGGCTGAGCCTCTCCAAAAAGATCCTTCGACAAGGATACTTCTGGCCCACCATGAAGAAGGATTGTGTGGATTATGTCAGGAAGTGTGAGCAGTGCCAGAGGTACGCCAAGGTTCCGCGAGCGCCGCCTACAGAAATTACCCTAATGACCAGCCCCTGGCCGTTCGCCGTTTGGGGCATTGACCTAGTAGGTTCCCTCCCAACTGGAAAGGGTGGAGTGAAGTACGCCATAGTCGCGGTAGACTACTTCACCAAATGGGCTGAAGCTGAACCTATGAACACGGTCACATCTAAAAAAGCACTGGATTTTGTCATCAGGAATATAGTGTGTCGTTTTGGGCTTCCACGGAAAATTGTGTCCGACAACGGAAAGCAGTTCGACAGTGAACACTTCACGAACTTCTGTGCTTCGCATGGAATTATCAAAAGTTTTTCCGCAGTCGCCAGACCCCAGGCTAATGGGCAAGTGGAAGCTGTAAACAAAATATTAAAGACCACGTTGAAGAAAAAACTCCAAGCCTGCAAGGCTCACTGGCCGGAAGAACTTCCGCGAGTACTTTGGGCCTATCGCACAACAGAGAGAACTTCGACGGGGCACAAGCCTTATTCCATGACCTTCGGTTGCGAGGCCGTCATCCCAGTAGAAGCTATGATCCCCTCTCTCAGGCAAGACACCTACGATCCTACCCGGAACCATGCCCTCCTCCAGGAGTCCTTGGACATGATCGAAGAGCTCCGGGAGCAGTCACAGGTCCAACTAAAAATGTACCAAGGCAAGATAGCCCGACACTTTAACATGAGAGTCCAGAGCCGTACATTCGAAGTTGGGGATCTTGTCCTACGGAGAGTATTTCCTGCTACGCAGGATCCGGGAGTAGGAGTCCTCGGACCCAACTGGGAAGGCCCCTACAAAGTCCAAGAAAAAGTGGGCCATGGGACGTATCACTTAAAGAGACTCGACGGATCTAAAGTCCCGCGCGCCTGGAACGCGGAGCACCTCCGCCGTTACTACCAGTAGGCCCCGGACCATCCAGTCGGAAGTCCTTGGTGAAAATAGCAAAAGTGAAAAATGTGGAAATAATCCTCCCTGTTGTAAAACTCACGCCTAGCAGGCTAATTTAATGAAACACGGAGAGATTCACTCCGCTTTTACTGCACTTTTTATCCCTGTGTTCAAAGCTGCGTTTTAACAAGTGACCACGCGGTCCGGAGACGTCCGGACCCCACGCTCACTTGGGGGGTATACATGGCTAAGGCATAGCCGTACGCCCCTTGAACAAAACGTACACAGAACACCACTTATGTGCTAGCATTGTGTTTGAAATTTTTAAATTGTTTGAAATGTTTAAATTGTTAAGCTTAGGTTTATTTGTTGCCATGAACATGCTTGCATTACGTGTCATATGTGCATTATGTGCTTATGTGAAAATTGCCATGGAAATGCCTGCCATTATGTATCATGAGAATTATCTCCTGTGTAGCCCAGCGATGGACGGGACTGGGGGTTGAGGCACGTTCATAGAGCTACGCCACAACACCCCCAACTCCCTGACAAGTCCTTTGCAGAATTCTCCGCGATCGCTGTAGATCTTTGCTTCGCAAACTCCAGCTCCGGGTCTCGGAAGGCAAAAGATGGCAAGATCCGCGAGCGCTGTAGAGCTTTGCTTCGCAAGCTCCAGCTCCGGATCCCGCAAGGCGAAAGATGGCAAGATCCGCGAGCGCTGTAGAGCTTTGCTTCGCAAGCTCCAGCTCCGGGTCCCGCAAGGCGAAAGATGGCAAGATCCGCGAGCACTGTAAAGCTCTGCATCGCAAGCTCCAGCTCCGGGTCCAGCGAGGCGAAAGATGGCAAGATCCGCGACCGTTGTAAGCCTTGCTTCGCAGGCTCCAACTCCGGATCTCACAAAATAATGCATGGCAAGCTCCATGGCCATTGCAAGTTTCAGCTCCAGAAGCAGACATGCTCGATCCCCCCACTCACAGCCGGCTTTGCTTCGCAAAGACCCTGCTCCAGGATCACACCTGGTGGGCGTGGCGATTTCCCCGACAGCAATAAGCCTTGCCTCGCAGGGCTCCATGCCAGGTCCCTGAAGTCAGCCACCATGAGGTTCGCAACAACAGTTAGTTTTGCTTCGCAAAGATCTAACCTTAAGTCTAGCGACGCTCACCAAAAGAACTCCCGTTCCAAACAATGAAACGACTCACCTTAGCAATCCCAGCGAACAGTATAACTACAAGTCCCGGGATTGGCTATTTGCCTCAGGAAAGCTAAAGTACGGTGAAAGGAGCCTGGCCGTTGGAACCAGGAAACCTTCGTAACCTAGATACTACAGGGGAAAAGACATCATCCGTTAAAGCTTCAAGTGGGAAGTGCATAAGTTTTGGCCGTTGGAACCAAAACCCCATATGCCCCTACAACAGTTTCTACCGTATAAATGTCTACCCTAAGCGCAAAGATAAATAAAGAACTCGGCAGAAAAAAAAAAGGAGAATGCTATGATTATGGCAAAAATGTCCGCAATGAAAAACTCAAAATGAAAAATAATTAAAGATAAAACTCTTCAAGCATTGGGGGTAACTACAGCTTCCACGACCGCAGCTTCGGGGGCATCGGTTTCAACTGAGGCTAGCGGAGTCGGCTCATTGGAAGGAGGAACTTGGTCATGAGAAGGTTCAGAGGTCCCCGCCTCTCCGGGATCTCCCGCCTCAGGATCTTCAGCACGTTCGTCAATGTTGTAAGTTTGGACGTACGCCTCTGGGCCCTGATCCCACACGAGTAGCTTCTCCCTCATGGCTTCGGCATCATCTCCCAGATAGCCTAATACCTCCGGGTTCACTTTCCAGAGTTGATGCATGAGGACCACATGCGATATATTAATCGTCCTGTTCAGTATCACCTCAGCATCCTCCTTCTCCTTCAAGCGCTCCGCCTCGGAGGTTGCCAGCTGTGCTTCCGCAACAGTTAGTTGGGCCCTCAATTTTTCCATTTCGGCCTTGGAGGCATCCCGCTCCCCCTTAAGAGAATCAATCTCCTTGCGCTGCTCCCTATTTTGGTTCAGCACGGATTGCTTCTCGGTCACATGCCCCCTGGCAGTGAATTGCAAGGCCCCGATCTCTTTATCCTTCTCGGCGAGCCCCAACTGCAGCATAGACACGAGATCCCTGCTCCTCTTATGGAGTTGCTCCTCCTCGTGCAGCTTACTCTGAAGAGTGGAATATTCCTCTTGCCGCTTAAGGAGGAGATCGTTTTTCGATTGCAAGCGGGCTTCCAGGGTATCCTTCTCCACCTTGGCTTGGGACAGCTCTTCCCGGAGCTTGGAGTTTTCGGCCTTCATCCCATCCGACCGCTGTCTAAACTCATTCTCTGCCTTGGCCCGGTACTCTTGATATTTGGCAAGATATTTCTTCTCCGCCTCTTCCTCAGCCGTGCGCCGGGCCTGATCAATCTTCTCCGAGGCCCCCAAGGCCTGTTGGGCCAGTTTCTGCTTCTCCGCCTCCAAGGCCTGGCGAGCCAGCTGGCTCTCCTCCAGCTGAACCAGAACTGCACCAACCTCCCGGAACGAGCGTTCCACGATCATAGAGGCCTGCAAGGAAAGACAACAGAATGAGTTAAGCCGGACCAAAAGACAGATGATCCCAAAACACAACAACTGACGGCTTACCCCGAACAGTTGCTGCTTCACAGCGTGTGTCAGCAACAGCGGATCCTTACTGCTACTGATGGCCCATTTTTCAGAATTGAGCTCGCACAAGCTCAGGGCCATGTCCTCCATCATCTCAGCTCCGAACGGTGCCAATGCACGTCCGAGCCTAGGCACCAGCCTCTTGTCCAAGGCTGGGCCATCCAAAACCGCTCCGGCCGGGTGAAGGGATCTCACCCCCTCGGCCAGCTCAGCTCTCTTCACGGCAGACAAGTTATCTGCCCTTCCCTGAGTAACAGCCTTCTCCGCCTCTAACCGCCTCTTCAAAAAACTATCGGCCCGTCTTACACCCTCCAGGAGGGCAGCGGGGAAACTGGTTGGCTTCCGAGGGAAGTGGAATTTCAGGCCAGGCAAAGGAAGGCTTGTTGGCTGAGAAGAAGGAGACCCCGAAAGGGTGGACTCCCTTTGGGCTGGAGGAGGAGGCAGACGGGGTATTAAAGCCCCGGTCTGTTTCTTTTGCTGCTGCGGCAGTGGAAGTAATTGCCCTTGTTGCTGCTGCTGGTTTGGATGTTGTGGTTGCTGCAGCTGCGACGTTGGTGATTGTCTCTGTTGTTCTTGTTGCTGCTGTTGTTGTAGTTGTGCTTGCTGTCGTTGCTGTTGTTGTTGCCTTCGACCAGGAGAAGAGTGTCTAAGGCGTTTCTTCTTAGCGCCCTCAGCATCTTCTCCGGGACGCTTGCTCACCCCAGTTGTCTTCACAGGGAACACAAGCCCTTCCCCGTCGCTGCTGCTACTCGAGACCATCATAGTCTCGGAAGGCCCGTCGGCAGGAGACTTCTCTACCCTCGGAGACACTTGCGCCTCGCCACTCGTCTTCTTGGGGGAGGCAGTTTTACCTCCCCTACCAGCCTTGGTCTTCCGTCCTTTCCCCGTGGACGGGTCTTGGCTAGTGGCAGCCTTCTTAATGAGCAAAGTCACTCTCCCCAACATCTTGGCTTCCGGGTACTCTGCAAGAAACGTACAAAGCAAGGTTAACGAACCAACGAGCAATGAGAAAGAAAATAAGTAAGAAGCGGCAATCAACAAAAAAGCACAAGCAAGCGCGCCAGCAGGGAACGAGAAACGAGAAAAAGAAAAGTTTGAAAGGGACGACCATGCACGAGAAACGTGGATGGCCTTCCCCGAGCAAAACAAAACATCGCTTCCTGCTCCAGGAAACTCCCGTACTCCTTGAAGTCCGGGAATGACATGCTGAGAGAAGAAGGGTCAACCATGATGACACCTTCTGGCAGACTACCGTCACTCAGACACCAGAGGAGCTCATCTACCCTATCGCAATACCTGTCGAAAGGTATCCTACGCGGATCTAGCCTAAGGAAACGGGGATCAAACCCCATCTGAGAGGTCCGGGAAACCTCAGACAGGCTGGGGGTGTGAATCAACCGAAAACTAGTCTTACCTCTCCCGGAGGTACTAGCCCCCGGAGCCCCTATGTTAGGGTAAGCCGCGGCATGGCGAGCCTCGATCTCCTCTTCCTCCGGCTGGGGGTCGGGGAACCTCTCCGCCCAACTAGGAGATAAAGTATTTTCGTCCCGGGCTGCTTGGGTGATCACCTTAGACAGCTCCAGGGCAATCTACTCCCGGATGTCAGCCAACACCTGAGTCTGCCCCCTGCCACTCACTGGCTCGATATTTTGGAAGGAGGCGAGTAACCCATACTCCCTCAACGATTCGGAGGTCACAAGTCCCTCCACTTTCAACTCTTCCTCAGAAAGCCCTTCGTAGAACTTGGACCTCCTTATCATCTCCGCGCAGCGAGGTGTCCGCGGAACGACTTCTGCAAAAATCAAATACAAGCGTTAGAGATCCTCCCAAAAGGCAAATCAAACGCAAAGAAACAAAGTTGAAAAGGAGAGGAAGGAGCACTTACCAGGGATTTTGAAGTCCAAAGATAGGGCTGGCACCCTCTTCAGCGGGAAGCCAGTCGTCAGGAACCAATATTCCCGGAGGTCTGGAACCCTCGCGGTATGACAAGTGGGGCACATCACGTCCGGGTGCCTTTCTAGCCTGTAAAACCCCACCTTGTCTGAATGACCCCTCATAGGCTGAGACTTCAACCCGTAAAAGTACAGCACCTCCTCCGGGGTAGGAGCTTCCAGTCTCCGGGACTTGCAAAAGATGAACCACCCTGCTAAGAGCTTGTAGCTGGGAGGAATTAACTGGAAGGGGGCAATCCCCGCCTTCACACAAAAATTGGCGAAGTAACTCCTTAGGGGCAAGTGTGCCCCACACACTATGTGTGCCCAGCTCCAGGCACCGAAGCCCTCGTGACTCTGGCTAGCTGACTCGCCCAGCACCGACAGACGGTGCCACATCAGACCTGGGATGTTCTTCAGGCCTGCCTCAGAGGAATACAGCTCCAGCATGCCATAATTCCTGAAAAAGTTCGGCTTTTGGTCCATCTCCCAGATGGAACTATTGGAGGTTGGTGGGCTAGCCGCGACCACTTTCGCCTTTCCTTTCCCCTTTCCACCAGCGACAGGAGAGCCCTTTTCTTGGGCAGAATCAGCCTCCCCCACAGCAAGGAGTTATTCCTTTGAGATGTTCGTCACTGGACAAAAGAAAAGAAAGAAGAAAACACTCTAAGCAGTCAGCACCCTTGTCATACCCTAGTGGTATCAAAGGCGTCGGGGAGACCCTCCCCGAAAACTGCTTGGAGAGGCTCCCACCGAGCTTACCGAGGGATTGGCACCATGCCACCCGAAGGGCAGCAAGGAACCAGACTCAGACCCCGAGCCTAAGCCCACCAAAAGAAGTGTTTTTCCAGAGAAAGACACCCTAAAGGCGTTCATGCTTATGCCCTAAAACAGCAAAACAAGGGACGACTTTCCAAACGCAAATCGCCAAAGCATGCAGAAAAGGCTACTTATCGACTCACAATCGATCACATGCCTACCAAAGCCCTATTCACGCATGCACATAAGCAATAATGGCAGAAACCTCTACTCTAACAACTACCAACAACCTAAGGTCTGGGAGGAAAGAGCAAAGTAGAAATACTTACTGATATTCGGGTAGTTGGAGGTTGAAGGAGTAACTGGATCACTGCACAGCACGATCGCGAGAAGTAAAAGCTGCAAAGACGAACGGCGATTCAAACCAGGAACTTCGGGGAATAAACCCACTGCCAAATCAAAAAGAAAAGTTCTCAGATACTTACCAAAAGAAATGGCAAGTTCGGGGGAACGTAAGCTGGGAAGCCTGAGAGTTCGAAGGTTTGGAAATCTAAAAATCCTAAAGATGGAGAATCTGAAAGCGTAAAGAGGAAGAAAGGTCCTTTCCCTCGTTTTTATAGCAGGGAAGAAGCCGTTTCGAATTCCTCAAGTGGACGGTCCCGATCTTCCCATTCCGCGTGCATCAGATCCAACGGCTGGAGAGGAAGCGACGATCCTATTTATGACTCCTCGGATGGGAATAAAGTATTTATTTCCCATCATTACACCACCTCGGGCCCTGAGTACCATTAAAAACCGTCAAATCATTAGTCAGATGACTGACGCACGCATCCTCAACCAGTCGCCTCACGCACACGTCTTGGTCGCAGAACCATTCCCAGAATGACACGTGGTCCTTGCCGCACTTGAGTACTTGATCTCAAACAGAAGAAATTCCCTTTCTTTTTCATACTAACACTCAGGCGGGAAAAAGGAACCCTTCCGGGAACACAGAAGGTGCCCCCTCGCCTAGTCTAAGAAACCGATTGTACAAGCTCCCGGATCTCTCAAAGCTCCGTGACCTTGGGGGGTAAATGTTATCCAGATTTCCGGATAGCGTTTAGATTGATGACCTCGGGGAAGCAGAATTATCGATGCCTTTCACGGTAGGTGACCAGAGCTCGCGGATGAACAGAAAGGCTTCGCCTCTCCCATTTAGTGTCCGGATTACTCTTCCAAGCAAACACAATACGGAAACTCGTCAACTCTCCCGGACTCCTGAAGGGGTATCCTTCGGGGAAGCTCCTTCCAGGAGAAGCTCTTCGAGTGGTCTCCGCGGAAGCAGTTCCGTGCCTCGCACGGAACAAAGCCAAACGGTCGAGTCCTGGAGGAGGCATATTTGGAATGATATCCGCCTGACACAGGATCCCGCCTGACACGCCCGTCAGGTCAAAGCCGCACACATCCCAGCACGCCTAAGGGTACCTTTTCGCCTACTGTTCCGCTGACAACTTGGAAAAGACGGCTGACTTTGTGTGTTCCCCATACTTTCACGTAAATATACCCACATAGAGTCTTGTAGCCATGCTACTACAGTAATTGTATCCCTATTTATGGTTGGTGTAATTAAGACTCATGTACGTAGAGAAAAACCCTAATCCAAAACCCTAGCTATAAAGACCCCTTCATTTTACAAGAAGAGGGACGAAGAAATCATATAGCAAAAACTCTACTAAAATCTCTCTAGCTTCATCTTCTTCAAGAGAACCCGAGAGAAACACTGTGAGTGTGTGAAGTTCTTGTGCACCAGCCATCTTACTGTAACCTTTCCCAAGTATAATAACATCGACTCGTGGACTAGGGCTTGTTAATGCCTGAACCACGTAAAAACACTGTTTGTTTAGTTACATTTCAGCATTTCTACAGTTCTTATCTTTTTATTATTCTGTTAGTTATTCGTTTCCGAAAAACTCGGTAAACAAAAATCATATAATTTATTTTGGGTATAAGTTTAAATGTTAGTGCTTGATTATTGACGTATGCTCTAAAATTGTAGAGCAACGGTGGAATATGAGCAAAAAGCTAGGGAGTTTGTTAAGACAGCCATGACGAATCTTTGATTTCCAGCCAAGATTCTTTGTCCATGCAACAAATGTCACATTCTAAGACATCAACTTTCAGATGAAGTTGTCAAACACTTAGTTTTGTGGGGCATGGACCAATCTTACAAAACATGGTTTCATCATGGGGAAGATCCAGTCCAAAGCAGCACGACAAACACAAGTTTTGAATATTGTATGTGGACCAAGTTTCTTTGTTTGCTTTGGTGTAGTTGTGAATTCATCATTTTGTATGTGGTGTCCTTTCTTGGATATAATTTCCATAGAATTTTTCTTGAAGTAATTTGTGATGCTAGATAATAACAATAAAATATTTCTTTGTTTATTTTGCAGATGTGACAAGCGAAGTAGAAAATGATACTTAATTCTGAAGGCTTTGTGTTGGGCAGCTGTAGAATATTTTGTGTTGAAAGTAGTAACTTTTCACTCTGTTGAATATTTAAGACTCCTTGAATACTTAAAGAACATTTTGTTGTTGATGACAGTGTTGAATGTTTTAAACTAATTTGTGTATTGTTAATACAATGTTGAATGTTTTTACTTTTTGTTATTTGAAAATCAAGTTCATTTGATGATGCTAGTATATATTAGAAAGTTAATTTTAATTATATAAAAAAAATTAAAATATAATGGAATAAATTAGTGTTATAATAAGAAAATTGTGTTATAATATCTATTACAATAACATTTTTGGTACAAAGAATTATGTTATGCAAACTTCATTATATAACACAAATAATGTGTTATACTAAAGTGTAGTATAACACATAAAATGTGTTATACTAAAGTGTAGTATAACACAAAAAAAGTGTAATACTAAAGTGTAGTATAACACAAATTTATAAGTATTGAAATGTGTTATATAATCGACTATAAATAACATAATTAAACACTTATCTATTTATTAAAATAACATAGAAATTATGTTATCGTTGACAGTATAATAACACATCTGTATAACAATGATAAAGTGTTATGTAAAGTACCCTGACCTACGATAACATAGTCGGTCTTAACACATCAAAAAGTGTTATGGTTGTTTTGATAACACATTTTCGGTGTTATTAAAAGCATTTTTTCTTGTAGTGCTAATTCCAACCACCTTTGCTGCCTCATATTTAGTTCCTTTTGTGTGAAAAAGTATTTCAGGCTGTTGTCGTCAGTGTATATCTCGCACTTGTCCCCATATAGGTGATGTCTCCATATCTTTAGTGCGAACACTACTGCTGTCAATTCAAGGTCATGAGTGGGATACCGTTGCTCATAATCCTTGAGTTGTCGGGAAGCATAAGCCACCACCTTCCCCTCTTGCATCAACACACATCCCAAGCCGTTCTTTGATGCATCACAATACACCACAAATTTCCCGCCCTTAGTGGGAACACAAAGGATAGGCGCAAAAATCAACTTATCCTTCATGGTCTGGAAGCTCTCTTCACATTTCTCAGTTCATGCAAACTTCTGATGTTTGTGGATTAAGTTGGTCAATGGGGTGGCGATCTTCGATAAACCCTCTACAAACTTCCTATAGTAACTTGGCAACCCTAAGAAGCTTCAAACTTCTGAGGCATTCTTTGCTTGGGGCCAATCTCTAATGGCCTCGATCTTTGATGGGTCTACTGCTATCCCATTCTTGGACACTATATGCTCTAGGAAAGTTACCTGTTCTAGCCAAATCTCGGATTTAGAGAACTTGGTGTACAACTGATGTCCTCGCAATCAGAGTCAACCTAAAATGCTCCTCGTGCTCCTCCTTGGTCTTCGAGTAAATGAGGATATCATCTATGACCACTACCACAAACTTGTCCAAGAAATCCTTAAATACCCTGTTCATCATGTCCATAAATGTTGCTAGGGCATTAGTGAGTCCAAAAGATATCACTAAGAATTCATAGTGCCCATAGCGAGTTCTGAAAGTCATTTTCGGAATGTCTCCCTCTTTCACTTTTCAACTGATAGAACCCGAATCGCAGATCAATCTTCGAGAATACTGCTGCCCCTTGCAGTTGATCAAAAAGGTCATCTATCCTAGGAAAAGGATATTTATTCTTAATGGTGACCTTATTGAGTTCTCGATAATCAATGCACATCCTCATACTCCCGTCCTTCTTTTTCACAAATAGGACTGGTGCTCCCCATGGCGAATGGCTAGGTCTTATGAACCCTTTGTCCAACAACTCTTGTAGCTATTTCTTAAGTTCCTTTAACTTTACCAGCAACATTCGATAGGGTGCTTTAGAGATCGGTGCTGTTTCTGGTGCAAGTTCGATTACAAACTTGATTTCTCTGTCCAGGTGTAATCCTGGTAATTCCTTGGGAAACACCTCCGGGAACTCACAAACAATACGTACATTTTCTGGCTTTAGTTCTGACTTCTTGGACTTATCCACCACACTGGCCAGGAACACTGAACATCCATGTTGCATCATATTCCGTGCTTCTAGTGCAGATATTATGGGTGTCCGAAAACCCGTTACTTCGCCTCTAAAGGAAAAGACCTCTCCTTCTTTTGGCCTGAACTCTACGATCTTCTTCCGACAGTTTATCGTAGCCCCATGTTTGGATAACCAATCCATGCCAACTATGACGTCATAATCTGGTATACTTAGTTCTATAAAATCTGCTGGGCACTCCTTGCCCTCTACCATTACTAGTGTTGATGGTAACCACTTATTTGACAACATCATTTCTCCCGATGGAAACATTGTACTAAATTTATGTTCAAATAGCTTATAAGGCTTATTCAGTCTATTAATCACATTCATGGAAACATAAGAATGAGTCGCTCGAGAATTAATTAGGACTCTACACATCGTACTAGATATATGGTCTAATAAAATAAAAGGGTAAGTTTCCTATTTTCTCTTAATTTTTATTTATTTTCATTTTTAATAATTGGAGGAAAATAAAGATGATAGAATCTTTGCCTATTTTTTCTAAAATCTCCCTGTTGACTGTGAATTTAGCCAACAACGTGAGAACGTCAACTACGACAACCTTCAAGAGAATTATAAACGACAACAGACAGTTTTTTATGAACGAAAGTAAATAACACGAGGTTTTTATAGTGGTTCAGCCCCGATGATCGGTAATAGCCTAATCCACTTAGAGATTTTATTACTGTATTCGCACTCAAGATCAGATGAACCGTGTCAACTGAGTTTCTTCAGTGTGAGATATTCCAGAACGCAAAAATGGGTTTTTCTCAAGAACAACACACTTTCTCTCTCTAGAATACAGATTCACTCTTGATTTTGCCAAAAGTCCTTTTACGATCCTCCCAAGTCCCTAT
Source organism: Humulus lupulus (assembly GCF_963169125.1). NCBI lineage: Eukaryota > Viridiplantae > Streptophyta > Magnoliopsida > Rosales > Cannabaceae > Humulus > Humulus lupulus. Next base: position 76,513,974 of record NC_084798.1, on the reverse strand, counting down.
TTATAGACCTGGGTTCTCAACTGATATCCCCTTTTGATAGGGATATTCTATTATTTACCTAATATTTATATTACAAAATAAACATTCAAAATATAACTGATCCCTAATTTCGAGTGAGGATTGAGTGATTCCCGGATGCTTGGACCAATTCTCACTGAAGTAGTTTCGGGCAGTTTGACGTAGCTTCTCATGCATGTTGACTATTCTTCAAGCTTTACGTAGGTCAAAGGTGGCATACGCATGGCTATCCTTGGACCAAAGGCCAACTATACTCGAGGTATACTTCTCCATTGTGCCCGATCGGACACAATGGTTGTCTTCTTTGGCTTAAGGTGGTTCAAACCATCTTATTTGACTCCTTCAATCAAGGTCCAATATGACCTTACACTTTGCTCCTCGGACCAAGATGGTCCGAGCCATCTTCTTCCTAGCATATCCTCGGACCAACATGGTCCAAGCGCTCCTGCAGGCGTCTTGCGCGATCGGGGGAGGTCATGTGCGATCGGGGGAGGTCTTGTGCGATCGGATATAATGCCCCTTGGACCTAAATGGTCCAAGCTTCCTTTGCTTAACCAAGGTCCGATCGGACCTTGGTTCTCTCTCTTCGGACCTAGGTGGTCTGAGCCACCACCTCTCCTTGGATCAAAATGGTCCAAGGTACTCATAAGTACCACGTCCGATCGGGCACACATCCTTCTCCTTGGGCCAACAAGGTTCGAACCTCTTCGCTTAACCAAACGCTCGATCGGGCATTAGGCTTTTCTCCTCGGACCAAGGTGGTCCGAGCCACCATCTACTTCTCCTTGACCTGAATGGTCCAAGGTACCTCCTATGTGTATGTTCGATCGGTCATAGTCATCCCTTTGGACCAAAATGGTCCAAAGTATCCACACGCATCATGTCCGATCGGACACCACCATTTCTACTCCTCACTTCATTCAAGCCCAAGTTCACTTCTTCCATATCATACCCGATCGGCCACTATGTGGCTTTCCCCTTGAGTAAAACTTGAGCCTTATTCTTTTTGAACTTATTCGAACCAAGCTTAACAAGAGGTCTCCTAAGCTTAGGTCCGATCGGACCTACTGTTTTTATATCTTGAACTAAAATTCATACCTCCCCTTCACTTTCTTGGTCTTGGCACCAATTTAATTATATGGGTCTTTAAACTGAGGTCTGAGCCAAGCAATCCCCAGTCTAAATACTCTCTTCGATTGGGCGTATTTGGCTTGACCCTCTGTCCCATTCCTTAACTAATGTATTAGGCCATTACTAAGCCAGATCACCCTACTAACTCATGCCACGTGTCCATTTCACCGCCACGTCATTCTTTTCAAATTTTTGGGATAACATTTGCCCCCCAAGTTTATTATATGATTTATTCACGTAATAAACTTTTTCTCCGGCTGACGTCATTATAAAAAATAATAACTGTTCATCTTCATGCAGCAGACCCACGATCACTGCAAAAATCCACCATGATCGTGGAGGAAAGATAATCCCAGAATACCAAAGGTCCAAAAGTAAATGAAAAATCCACTTTTTTCCCTTTAAATATCCCTACTCTACACTCTCTTCTTCACATATACAAAATCACTCTAAAAACCCTCCATATTCTCTCTTGGCCGAAATTCCCCACCTTGCCGACTTCACAAGCTTCAAAGGGAGTCCTTCATCTTCAAGCACCCTCCAAGCAAACTCAAAGTTCTCCAACCTTGGGTAAGCCTCCTTTCTCCATGCCTCTTAGATTGTTACATTTTTTTTTTTTAGAAATTCTAAAAAAAATCATGGCCGAAATGCTTGAGTGCCTTGAATGTTCTTGAAGTTCTTGAATATGTTTTGCCCAATGTGTTTGCTTATTGTTTTGATGAGGTTTGTGGCATGGGTAACCCGAATTTTCCCTTAATTTCATAGGAATTTCAAGACATTTTTGCTATTTTGACATGAACATGAACATGGGTTTTAAGGGTTTTGATATTGTAATGGGTTTTTAAGAACATGAAGAAAACCTTTCATTTTCATGTTTTGATCTTGTTTTTTGTTTGTGTAAATGATGGAATGTGTTTGAGGCTAGGGATTTTTAGGGCTGTCTATTTGGTTAGGATTCGGGGTAGGCAAAGTATGCCATTTAGGGACCATTTTTTACCTAGTTTTGCCCAGAAATTCTGGGCATAAGCGTGTGGTCCGATCGGACCACACTTTGTCTTCATCGTGAGCCCATGCTCGATCGGGGACGCTGGAGTGTGGTCGAGCTCGAGGTGTGCGTCCCTTCTGAACGAGGCGAGACAACCACCTCCGATCGGGCTCTGAAATACTTCAGATAAGTGTGTGGTCCGATCGGACCACACGCTCTTCCCCTTGCTTTTTAGTGCCCAGATTTTTAATAGTTAAATCCGAACCTCCCTAGACACCAATGCCCGATCGAACCTAACTTGTTGCTGCTGGCTAGAAGCTTTGGAGGCACGAGGCACACCAGGCGAACTCTCGGGACCTGGGTGCACACCTCTCCTCGGGCACGCTACGCCCGATCGAACGTTCTGGAGGCTTGCGCGAGGCTCGTGCGGTGGCGAGGCAGGACGTCTCCTGGCTGGAATGTGTCCGATCGGACCAATTGTATTTTTTTTTTTTTTCTGGGCTCGCGTGGATGCACGACTCTTTGACCCATAGGCTCTGAACATCTCTTTGGTCATGCCTCGTCCGATCGGGCGTGTTACAGGCGCTTTGGGGTTAGGCTCGCATGGAGGTAAGGTCGAATGCCCTCCCAGCCAAGCTATGTACGATCGGATGCATAGAACCTCCCTCCTGAGCTCAAATGTGGTCCGATCGGACCATACATACTTTTCTTAGGCTTTGGCCTTTTTTCCTTCCAAACATGTAACCAACCTCTGTATGTTAACTGCGTACATAAGGAACCTAGCCTTATAGGAAAATCCCAAAAATGCCTCCTTCTACAAAGTTTAATAAGTTCAATACTTTAAGTGCCTTTTAGGCACTTTTGAGCATTAAAATTATTTTTTCCACATGCGCTATATTTTTATAACTTAGACAAAATTTTCCAAGTATAAAAATAAATCTTATTTTTGATGAATTTTTTCTGTTTGGTTACTCACCTCCCCATTTTTTATTCATTTTTGTAGATGAATCGCTCTGACTACAGGGGAGGTGACAATCATACGGACTCTGAATCATCTGCCCCGCAGACAATCGAAACTCCCTTGAATAGCGATTCCTCACCAGGCTCGTCTACCGGTTACACTCCAGAGGATCGTCTTCGCCGCTTCAAACAGATCCTCCCCCGCTCAGCCTTATATCTTCTCCACGAGGAACAGTTCCTTCGACAAACTTCTGAGTCGACGATGAGGGTGAAGCAATCTAACAGGCTCCCTCAGGAACACGATCCGCAGGTCGCCCGCAGAGCAGTACAGAAGGTGGTACAGCGCAATCAAACCCGCACTACCACAGCTTCAAGAAAGCCGTCCCTGAAACTTGCTACCGCGATTCAGGATTTGGCTGTCCAGAAGCCACGTGATGAGGGAGAAGAAGAACCCTCCTGGTTCGTTGCCGAAGCTTCCAAACTTACTCCCGCGCTATTCCAGAAACATCTTGAAGCTTTAGGCTTGAGCGGGGCAAACGTGACATGTCCGGGCTCACATCAAAGAGCCAATAGGCCCGGTGGAAGGTACTGCGCCTGGTCCAGGCACCATGTACAAGCTGGAGCAACACTCCCGCTGCACATCTATTTCCGGTCCGTAGCAGACTACTTCAACATCTCCCCATTTCAGATCACGCCGAATGGGATACAGGCACTCTCTGCGCTGTATATTCTTTATTTTCTGAATGGTTGGGACGAGCCCACCCCTCATGAGGTGCATTACCTGTTTGATCTTCGGACCAACCCTTCTCACAACAACTCAGGTTTTTTCCATTTCTATCACAGGCATAGGGGGGTTACATATCTCAATGGCATCTCCCATAAGTCAAACGCCGGGAAGTATCATAAGGAATACTTCCTCACATTGGATATTGAGGCCAACAACTTGGCTTTTACGCGCTCGGGTCCGTTTGAGCGACCATTGCCTACTGAAGGGATGTTTAGGCGGGCCAAGAAATTGGCTAACATGAGTCTTAAAGAGAAGGATGTAAAAAAGTTGGTCACGCTGGACCTTCTTCAGATGGTGAGTCTGGTGCCATGTGAGCAGGATCTGGTGGTGGAAAGTACCACCGGGGAGAACGACACGCCTGGTCAGTCTAACGAGGGCACAGAGCAAATGACTGATCGGCATTCTCCTGGGCCTTCTCCGCTTTCCCGTAGACCTGGCGACTTAGTCATTAGAGAGCCTGATCCTCAGCGTAGATCTACTATTCCCGCTCAACCTGGGAAAGGAAAAGCTATCCAGGTTGAAGGGGAACTTAGCTCATCCTCGGACGACGAGGATGAGTTCCTTGATCAGATCTTCAACGCAGGTAACACATGCCTAGTGAAAATAGGAATATTTTTGATAATTGGTAATTAGAGAGTATCACAATTGTAGTATACACTTGCATATGTTTCATTATGTTTATTTCTCTAACAATCTTGTTTTTTCATCCTTGGCAGATTCAGACATGTTCAGAGATTGCGTTGCTTCAAAGAGGAAAACTGGTGATGGAAGTGGCTCTATGCCTCCACAGAAGATTCAGAAGGTAGTACCGCCAAGTCAAGGGAGGCAACCTGGGGGACCGACTACACTTCCGCCATTGACCCCCTCTTCCCTTCCTCCTTCTGCGAGCCTAACTCCTACTCACCAGGGTAGTTCGAGTGAGCTTTTTCGTGCTGTTAGCGACCTGGGCAAGGGGCTTCTTGAGGATATTGGCCGTGATGCATCGACGCTTCAAAGCCTAGACTCCTACCCTCGACTTAGTGTCGAAGTTGTTTTGAAGAGAGGACTCGCTCAATTGATGAAGGTAAGCATTTTTCCTCGAGATACTTTGTTATTAGTATTTTTACTTGTATTAACTTTTTGTCTTCCATGCAGTCACTTGTCACCATTGGTCATGCTCAGCTTCGAGCCGTAGATTACAAGGAGCTGATCAAGGTGCAGGACGATCAACTGGTGGAGGCCAGGTCCAAGCTGGAGCAAGCAGAGAGAACTATAGCTGAACGGGACGAGTCTCTCAAAAAGCAGGCTCAAAACAATGCTTCCTTGACAACTCAATTGGAGAAGCAATCCCTTGATATTAAAGAGTTAGTTCGAGACAATGAGAGGTTGATTAGCGAGAACGAAGAGCTGAAGCAAGAAAAAGAGCTTGACTTGATTCGCTTTGAGGAGGCCAGTTTTGACTGCTTCTATAAGGTCTGGAAGCTGAACAAGCCTCTTAATCTTGATTGTTTCCCCAAGGAGGCCCAAGCAGAGGATCTTGCCAGATGTGAAGCAAGAGCCGCTGAAGAAGCTGCCAACCCTCCTGCACTCGCCCCAACCTGCTCTACTATATCATTTCGAGCGAGAGGAGCAGCTGATGCAGAGGAGGGAGTCGATCAACCCTCTAGAGGAGCTCGCCTGTGACTCCCTCTCATAGTTCATCACAGTCTACTTTACTTTGTATTTTGTTGCTCGAACTAGTGAGCTATTTTGACATTTAGCACTTTACTCTTTCCTTGCTGACAATTTCAAACTTTTAAGTTTTTATTGTGCATAGCAAAGTTTTTAGATGCCTTTAATTTCACATGAGAATTTAGTTTTTTAACTTAGAAATTTTTACCATTCCATAAGTTCACACCAAATATACTTCCTCATGCTCTTATTGCTCTAACTTTTTATGAGCGTAAATGTCTTGTTACACGAATATCAGTTTTTAACTTAGAATTTGAAAAATTCTAAGTTACTTAAGCTTTGTAAAACAAGTTAGCTTAACGGCTATTTTAGACTCCTAAACTTACAAGTCAGCCCAAAAACAAACATATTTGCTCGTGCTCTTATTGCCTGTGTTGAAATACATACCAGTATACCCTATGTGCCCCCCAAGTGATTGAGGGTGGATAAATCCTTGATCACTTACTACTTGATCGGATTTGTTCGAGTAGTTACTACTCGTGAAACACATGAAATATACGAAAATATATCAGTAGTTGACCACTACATAAATATTATCTAAACGTTGGTCCTCCATATTATGATACCGACCAGTTGAACACTGTCCAGTATATATTTACACTTAGTTTTTAAAAGACCTGTTTTGTTTAAATTATTATGACAGTTGAACACTGCCCAACAAAAATAATCAACACATATGCAAAGTTTTTAGCAAGGTACGACCACAATGCGTGTGGTCTCTTTTATTACTCGTAATAATAAATGACAAAACGTGTCTAACAACGAGTTCCAAACAAAATAACATTGTTCAAAATAATGCGACTGGGTAGCAAATAACCAGTTCACAAACAATAAACTTAAATAACAAGTTAAGCACTTGATACAAAGCTACTACTCTGCAAGTAGTATTTATTGATAATATTTTCTCAAGTGCTCGCCATTCCAGTAGTTTCTGATCAGCTCCCCATTCAATCGAGCAAGCTTGTAAGTGCCGGGCGGTAAGACCTGTTCAATTTGATATGGTCCTTCCCAGTTCGGTCCTAGCACACCAGCTGCTGGGTCTCTAACAAACACCTTCCTTAGGACTAAATCTCCGACCTGGAACTTTCGATCTCGCACTCTGGAATTGAAGTAGCGTGCCACTTTTTGCTGATGAGCTGCTACTCTGAGGCTTGCCTCCTCTCTTCTCTCTTCGAGGAAGTCCAATGATTCTGCCAACAACTGATGGTTCTCCTCTTGGTTGTAAACGGTCCTTCTATGAGAGGGTGGATCTATCTCCACAGGTAACATGGCTTCATACCCATATGCTAAAGAGAATGGGGTATGGCCAGTTGCCGTCCGAGCGGTAGTCCTATACGACCAAAGGACCTCTGGTAACTCATCTGCCCAAGCACCCTTAGCTTGTTCCAGGCGCTTCTTCAAAGTGTCCTTCAATGTTTTGTTCACTGCTTCAACCTGCCCATTGGCCTGAGGATGGGCCACCGAGGAGAAACTTTTGGTGATGCCATGCCGAGTGCAAAAATCGGTAAATATGTCGCTGTCAAACTGGGTGCCATTGTCAGACACTATCTTTTTAGGTAGACCATAGCGACATATTATATTTTTAACAACAAAGTCCAACACTTTCTTCGATGTAATCGTGGCTAATGGTTCGGCCTCAGTCCATTTAGTAAAATAATCTACCGCGACCACAGCGAATTGCACTCCTCCCTTTCCTTTGGGTAACTTCCCGATCAAATCAATGCCCCATACTGCAAAAGGCCACGGACTTTGCATTTGCTTCAAAAGATTTGGTGGTGCTCTGGGTACCTTAGAAAATCTTTGGCATTTGTCACACCTTTTCACATATTGCATAGAGTCTTCGTTCATAGTAGGCCAGAAAAATCCTTGCCTCAAGATCTTTTTAGATAGACTCTGCCCCCCAGCATGATCTCCACAAAACCCCTCATGCACTTCAGCTAATAAGCTCTTTGACTGGTCGGGGGTTATGCACCTGAGGAGAGGTAAGGAGTATCCTCTCCTATATAACACTCCATCCACCATGGTGTACCTAGCAGCTTGCCTCATAACTTTCCTTGCTTCATTACGACCATCTGGGAGTGTCCCATGTTCAAGGTAAGCAATGATGGGAGTCATCCAGGTGTCGACTATCGTAATCGGCATGGCCTCTTCTCTATCAATACTTGGCTCTGCCAAGTACTCTACTGGAACTATATTCAGTGTTTCGGCATCTTTCGCACTTGCAAGCTTTGCCAGAGCATCAGCATTGGAATTCTGCTCCCTTGGTACTAGCTTGATGGTATACTCCTCGAACTGGGCTAGTAAATCTTTAGTTTTGTTTAAGTATGCCACCATGCGTAGGCCCCTCACCTGGTACTCCCCTAATACTTGATAAACCACCAATTGGGAATCACTGTTTATCTCCACCGACCGGGCATGTACATCTCTAGCCAGTCGCAAGCCTGCTAAGAGGGCCTCATACTCTGCTTCGTTATTAGAAGCATTGAATCCGAACCTCAGTGCACAATGAATTCGGTGCTTCTCTGGTGTGACTAGTATAATCCCAGCTCCTGAATGGTGCTCGTTCGACGATCCATCAACGAAAAGTTGCCAAGCAGGAACTTCTTCTTTTAACCCAGTAACACTCTCCTGTTGGTTAGGGACCTCAACGATTCCGGTACACTCAGCGATGAAATCCGCCAAGGCTTGACCCTTAATAGCAGTCCTTGGTTGGTACTTGATTTCAAACTGGCCTAGCTCGACCTCCCATTTAAGTAGCCGACCAGACGACTCCGGTTTTTGCAAAACTTGGCGAAGAGGCTGGTCAGTGAGGACCTTGATGGGGTGTGCTTGGAAATACGGCCTCAACTTTCGTGATGCAAGTACCAAGCAGTAAGCCAACTTCTCAATCATGGGGTATCGGGACTCCGCTCCTATCAAACGCTTGCTAACGTAATACACTGGGTGCTGCACCTTATCCTCCTCACGTACTAAAGCAGCACTAACAGCGTGTTCCGTGACTGCTAGATATACAAGTAGGTCCTCTCCATCAACTGGTTTAGAAAGAAAAGGAGGTTGAGCCAAATGTTCCTTTATCGCCTGGAAAGCTTGTTCACACTCTGCGGTCCACTCGAATTTCTTGCCTCCTTTAAGCAGGTTAAAAAACGGGACGCACTTGTCCGTTGATTTTGAGACGAACCTGCTTAGAGCCGCAATCCGCCCAGTCAAGCTTTGCACATCCTTTATTCTTGTGGGAGACTTCATCTCTATGAGAGCCTTGATCTTTTCAGGGTTTGCTTCTATTCCTTGGGAGTTGACAATAAACCCAAGGAATTTCCCAGAACCCACTCCAAACGAACATTTGAGGGGGTTTAATTTCATGTTATACTTCCTCAAGATTGCAAAGCAATCCTCTAAGTCTCCCACGTGCCCCCCAGCTTCCTTCGACTTCACCAGCATATCATCTACGTATACCTCCATGCTTTTGCCGATTAAGTCACGAAACATGCCATTCACCAAGCGCTGGTAGGTAGCTCCTGCATTCTTTAACCCGAAGGGCATCACTCTATAGCAATAGAGCCCTATATCCGTTCGGAAGCTGGTATGTTCTTCATCAGGAGGATGCATGCTGATTTGGTTGTATCCCGAATATGCGTCCATGAAGGACAAGGTCTCGTGACCAGAGGTTGCATCCACCAACTGGTCTATTCTCGGTAAAGGGAAACAATCCTTCGGGCATGCTTTGTTTAGATCAGTAAAATCTACACAAGTCCTCCACTTTCCATTGGGTTTAGGCACCAAGACTGGGTTTGAAACCCAAGCTGGGTAGTATGCCTCTCTAATAAACCCGTTCTCCTTCAACCGCTCTACTTCCTCCTTAAGAGCCTTTGCTCGATCCTTGTCAAGTAACCTCCTCTTCTGCTGTACCGCTGGATACCTTTCATCTACATTGAGCACGTGGCTGATCACAGTTGGTGAGATACCCACCATATCCTTGTGAGACCAGGCGAAGACATCCTGATTCCTTCGCAAGAACTCTATCAGCTGTGCTCTCACCTCAGCTTTCAATTTCTTCCCAATCTTGACCCCTCTTGTCGGGTCATTCTCATCTATAGGGACCTCCTCTAACTCCTCGGACGGTCCCACATCACTCTCATAATCCCCAAAGCGAGGATCAATATCTCTTTCCTCGCTTTGGGCAACGCCCTATTTGGTGACTTCATCACCTGATGGGGTCTTCTGCTCTTTCAAACTGGGAGTGCTCTCCTGGTCACACTCCTTCAACACCTCTTCATCGTTTACTACGACAAGACTCTGGTCTACGTCCATCTCATCCACTTCCCCTCCTTCAACACACACAATCATGTTGTTTTCCTTGGCACCTTTCTTTGCCTTAGCTATGGAGGCATTATAACACTCTCTAGCTTCCCTTTGGTCTCCTTGGATGCAGCCTACGCCAACGCTGGTCGGGAACTTCATAGAGAGGTGCCAAATTGAAACTACCGCATGCAAGTTGGTGAGTAGTGGTCGACCAATAACCACATTGTAGGCAGACGGGCAGTCAACAATCAAAAATTCAGTCATCACGGTTTCATGCTTGGGAGCTTCCCCCGTGGTGACTGGTAACTTTATTGTTCCAGCTGGTGATAGTCCCTCTCCAGTAAACCCGTAAATGACGTGAGAGCATGGCTTCAAGTCATTGATGGATAGCTTCATTTTTTCAAAAGAGGACTTATAAATAATGTTTACGGAACTTCCCGTATCAACCAGACATCTTTTCACCTTCATGTTAGCTATTTGAACTGTCACTACAAGAGGGTCATTGTGAGGATACCTCACGTGTTTGGCATCCTCCTCAGTGAAGGTGAGGGACTCACTTTCATACCTTGGGTTCTTTGATGGTCTCTCCTCCACCGTCATAACCTCGGATGTGGACGCTGCCTTCAACTCATGACGAAGGGTGCGAGCATATCTTTCCCTCGCCTTGCTGCTATCACCCGCAAGATGTGGTCCTCCACATATTGTATCTAGTGTGAAGTCCACAGGTTCAAGTTGCAAAGGTGGGGACCGTTGTCGCTTGAACCCAGGATTATTGTTGCTTCCCTCTCCCTGGGTCTTCTCTGCCTTATATTTTTTTAGTTTCCCCGAACGGAGGAGAAACTCTATCTCATCCTTAAGGTGGTTACACTCGTTCGTGTCATGACCATAGTCTCCATGGAAACGACAGAACTTGTTCTTATCCCTCTTACTCATTTCCTTCTTGATTGGAGGGGGCCTTCGGTAAGGGACCTCCTGATGGCTGGCTAGATAGATCTCCGCTCGGGTTGCCGAAAGAGTAGTGTAGTTGGTGAATCGAGGTTCATACTTCGTAGGTTTGTCATTCGACCCAGACTTAGCTTTCTTCTCACTGCGGTGGTCAGACCCGTTATTCCCACGTTTCTTACTACCGCCTTGATCATTTCCGCTATCCTTTGGAGTATCCCCCGATCCACTTGGGTTGTTCAACCCGTTCTCTCCTTTCTCAATGGCATCGTCCAACTTCATGTACTTATCTGCACGGTCCAAGAACTGTTGTAAAGTTGAAATTGGATGGCGGTGAATGCTGTCCCACAAAGGACTTCGATAAATAATACCCGAGGAGATCGCAACCATCTTCCCTTCATCTCCAACAGCGGTAGCCCGATTGGCTTCTCTCATAAACCTCTGTATGTAGTTCTTGAGAGATTCATCTTTGCCTTGCCTAATATCCACCAAGTGGTTGGCATAAACTGGAGGGGTTCGGGCAGTGCTGAACTGCCTGCAGAACTCCTTCCTAAAGCTCTCCCAAGAGGTGATGGAGTCGGGTTTGAACTTCCAGTACCACTCTTGGGCAGTGTCTGACAAGGTGGTGGGGAAGACTCTACAGCGGTAATCGTCACTCACCCCAAGCAGCTCCATCTGATCTTCGAACTTTCCAACGTGTCTCACCGGGTCTGCCTTTTCTGTATAAACTGGCAATACCGGCGCCTTGTATTTCCTTGGTGGTTGGGCTGCTCTTATTCTAGCACAAAAAGGGCTACCACTTCTGTGGTCTACTGGATCAATAACTGGTTGTTTGGATAAACCTTGTACTGCCGCCGTCAAAGCATCAAGCTGGGCTTGGATGGCTGGGGCCACTGCTGGGGATGCACTTTCGAGACCGCTTGGTCGGGCACTCCTATCCAGCGTATCCACGTCAAGTATTTCTACTCGACTAGTAGGACGGATTGGCTCCTGCCCTTCGACCGAAGCGGTCCTCCTTCTGTCATCAATGATGTCCCTTAGGTCCTTCTGAGCAGTGTTCTTTCCCAACCGGTCGAACACCGTACTCCGAGTCTTTTCGGAGGGTCTACTAGGTGGAGCGTGCTCCTTGCCATTACGCTGGTTGGGATGTCGTGGTGGCTTCCCCGTTTGAGCTGGTTGATTATCTCCCCCTCGTCGGTTATTATTCTTCTCTTTCGACTGGTTGGTGTGGTAACTGTCACCTTCATCACGCCCATGTCCATCTTTGAAGTGTGAAGTTTCCTTGCCACGAGGGGCTTTGTTGTGCCCCTGCTCAGAAGGTGTTTTCTTACTGCCAGACTTATGACTTCCTGACCTGGAAGTCTCTGATCTATGGCTCCTTGAGGGGGTCTTAGAATTCCCCCTTTGGGTAGAGGCAGTGCGTGATCGTACTCCCTCCTCCTCATGACCAGGCGGGTTACCACCACCTCTTGCTGGTCTATCAGCTTTCTTTTGACCAGCCTCTGTGGTCCTTGCTTCTTGAGTGGGTATCACCCCAGGCACAGCTTGAGCATTGGCTCGGGTCAACTGCGCAGTTGCCTCCAGAGCAAGTGCAGCTTCGCGGTGTCGCCTGTCGGCCTCCTCCTGCTGTCGACGGATCTCCTCGCTCCTAGCGTCCATCTCTTGTCTCTGCTTGGCCATTTCCTCAGCAAAGGCCTCCTGCCTAGCATTGAACTGGGCCAACTCATCCTGGAACGCACTCATGGTCTCCTGGAGCTCCTCAACTTCAGGAGCTACATCCTTAAGCACGACCCTAGGCTCATTCTCACGATCTTGAACGTTAGGATTTTCCGATCTAGCATGCTCCCTGGAGGTGCTTGCCCTCTTGGAGGCCGCGGTGGTGTTCTTAGGCGCCATATCGCTTTAGGGACTGTCTGTTTTCTCTTCAGGCTCTCAATGAAAGCACCAAAATGTTGACTGTGAATTTAGCCAACGACGTGAGAACGTCAACTACGACAACCTTCAAGAGAATTATAAACGACAACAGACAGTTTTTTATGAACGAAAGTAAATAACACGAGGTTTTTATAGTGGTTCAGCCCCGATGATCGGTAATAGCCTAATCCACTTAGAGATTTTATTACTGTATTCGCACTCAAGATCAGATGAACCGTGTCAACTGAGTTTCTTCAGTGTGAGATATTCCAGAACGCAAAAATGGGTTTTTCTCAAGAACAACACACTTTCTCTCTCTAGAATACAGATTCACTCTTGATTTTGCCAAAAGTCCTTTTACGATCCTCCCAAGTCCCTATTTATAGACCTGGGTTCTCAACTGATATCCCCTTTTGATAGGGATATTCTATTATTTACCTAATATTTATATTACAAAATAAACATTCAAAATATAACTGATCCCTAATTTCGAGTGAGGATTGAGTGATTCCCGGATGCTTGGACCAATTCTCACTGAAGTAGTTTCGGGCAGTTTGACGTAGCTTCTCATGCATGTTGACTATTCTTCAAGCTTTACGTAGGTCAAAGGTGGCATACGCATGGCTATCCTTGGACCAAAGGCCAACTATACTCGAGGTATACTTCTCCATTGTGCCCGATCGGACACAATGGTTGTCTTCTTTGGTTTAAGGTGGTTCAAACCATCTTATTTGACTCCTTCAATCAAGGTCCAATATGACCTTACACTTTGCTCCTCGGACCAAGATGGTCCGAGCCATCTTCTTCCTAGCATATCCTCGGACCAACATGGTCCAAGCGCTCCTGCAGGCGTCTTGCGCGATCGGGGGAGGTCATGTGCGATCGGGGGAGGTCTTGTGCGAACGGATATAATGCCCCTTGGACCTAAATGGTCCAAGCTTCCTTTGCTTAACCAAGGTCCGATCGGACCTTGGTTCTCTCTCTTCGGACCTAGGTGGTCTGAGCCACCACCTCTCCTTGGATCAAAATGGTCCAAGGTACTCATAAGTACCACGTCCGATCGGGCACACATCCTTCTCCTTGGGCCAACAAGGTTCGAACCTCTTCGCTCAACCAAACGCTCGATCGGGCATTAGGCTTTTCTCCTCGGACCAAGGTGGTCCGAGCCACCATCTACTTCTCCTTGACCTGAATGGTCCAAGGTACCTCCTATGTGTATGTTCGATCGGTCATAGTCATCCCTTTGGACCAAAATGGTCCAAAGTATCCACACGCATCATGTCCGATCGGACACCACCATTTCTACTCCTCACTTCATTCAAGCCCAAGTTCACTTCTTCCATATCATACCCGATCGGCCACTATGTGGCTTTCCCCTTGAGTAAAACTTGAGCCTTATTCTTTTTGAACTTATTCGAACCAAGCTTAACAAGAGGTCTCCTAAGCTTAGGTCCGATCGGACCTACTGTTTTTATATCTTGAACTAAAATTCATACCTCCCCTTCACTTTCTTGGTCTTGGCACCAATTTAATTATATGGGTCTTTAAACTGAGGTCTGAGCCAAGCAACCCCCAGTCTAAATACTCTCTTCGATTGGGCGTATTTGGCTTGACCCTCTGTCCCATTCCTTAACTAATGTATTAGGCCATTACTAAGCCAGATCACCCTACTAACTCATGCCACGTGTCCATTTCACCGCCACGTCATTCTTTTCAAATTTTTGGGATAACACTCCCTATAAAGAAAATGGTAAATTCTCTCCTCCTTTCCCACTATGCTACACGTCCAAGACTATCTTTCCCTTTTATTTTTAATTTTTTTAAATAATTAATTCTAATAAAAAGGAAACCACAAGTGTGTAGAAAATTCTACACATGTGCACAATGCTACCATGCACTTGCACACACTCAATAACTAGGATGCATCACTACCTATCATGCACCTTAGTGCATTTAACCAAAACTCGCATAATTACATTTTTTTTAAAAATTAATAAATAACATTTAACAAATAAATTCACAAAATTTTACCAAACAATTCTAACAATTAATTTAAACAAACAAACAATTATATAAAATAATTGACAACACTTAACAATTAAATAAAATAAAACACAAAAATTTTAATAACTAAAACACTTTTTGGTGCACTACAGCGACCTAGCAGGTCTGAGTCGTGGCATGTGTCCCACGAAATGCAGGGACTGTGAGCCTCTAGCTTGAGGCGATTTGTGACCCATTAGGGGGCACCGTGGTGCGCATAGGCCGGAATGGCCAAGGCAGCTTTTGATTGACTTTAACTCAAACCTACGGGTTCGGGATGGATCCTACCACCTAGTTTAGTAGAATTTGACATCCCGGAGGCTAGGACTCGGTCCGGAAGTCTTTATTCGCTTGTTATTGATGGGATTATATATTATGGTTGTAACTAGGTTACCGCTAGGGGCTCAAAACTGGGATCGTGCTCTAGTGACGTTCTTATTATACATTGCACTCAAACTTGAGGTAAGAGAACTACACCCAATACGTGATATAAGTGATTAAGTATTGGCCCGGTTGTTAAATATAATAATGAATAGGGCTCGAGCCATTGAGAATGAACATGATTAAGTTTATGGTTGTGATCATGATTATGCATGCTTGAATGCTCTGTATCCAAATAGTAGTTAGATGATATATGCTTTTTTGCATTATCTGCGTAATTAGGGCTGGGCCCCGTTAAGAAACATAGCTAATATTGTGTTTGTATTTAATTGGCTAAGATATATGATTGATATGTATGCATAATTGTATTATGTGAAGTATGCTTGTTTGTATTTGGTTATCTGTCTATCTGACTGTCGGAATATCTGGTTAAGGTATTTACTTATTAGTCACGGGCAGCAATAACGCTCTGTGCACTGGTCGAGAGGCTTAGGCCTAATTAGGGACGTACTATTATGTTGACTGACCCTATGGTCGCTTGGAAAAGAACAAAGTGCTTGGCTAGCTTTATGGCTAGTTACTTAGAGCTAGGGCAAAAGGCCCCGGGTGACTCTATGGTCACATAGCTAGGGCATAGGGCCACGGATTGACTCTATGGTCATCTATTCAGGGTAGAAGGGTCCAGAATGATCCTATTATCATTTAACTATAATTGTATGCATGGATGAGTACGTTATTATTGTTGTGTATGCTAGTAATGCATCTAGAATATGTATTTACTGTTTATGCACATGTTTAAGGTTTCTTGCTGAGCCTCGGCTCACCGGTGCTATGTGGTGTGGGTAAGGGGAAATGGAAGTTGGACCAACAATGAGTTGGAGAACTTCAGTGGTGGAGTGTACATATGCGGCTGCACGATCACCACAGTCATGGTTATTTAGGAGGAACTAGGGTTGTATCCCTTATTTTGCCGCCTAGATCGGCTTGTCTTGTAACTTTTGAACTATATTACCTTTTTAACGTTATTTTGGGATCCCATGTTTGAACATAAATATTTTAAATGAAAAGTCAACATTTCCTTTGACCAAAGTATGTAACTCTAACCCTTGTCATTAACCTTAATTACACGTTTATAACCAAGGGACTTGATTATCATGTCTGGCACTATTTAAAGTATACAGTGTAACGGTCCTGGATTAGGAGGATGTTACATCTTGGTATCAGAGGCAGGTTTAAGGGTTCTTGAAGACTTGCCAGGCATGTACACTCACCACTAAAGCCAAGATCGATTCAGGGTTCAGTTACCACTTATGTGATTAAGTGTTTGATTGTTTAAATGAATATATACGCCTTATCTGCATGCCTTATTAGGGAGCATGAGATATTCTGATAGAGCCTGGCCCTTGACTATTGTATGAATGATAAAGATATGCTTATTAGCATTGTTATTGCTTGTGAATGCAAAGGAACCGCTTAATAGCGTAGTTATATGGACATGTAGGTCAGAATTAGTGTTGTTAATTGCATATAGGCCAGAACATGCTTATTTGCATCGTTAATTGCTTATGTATGCCAAGAACACTTATTAGCATCGCTATTTCCTGATGAATATTAGTTTGTGCTTATTAGCACCGTGGTTGAATATATTACGTGTTGGCATGCTTATTAGTGTTGCATCTGTTTGTTTGTCGGTCTTGGACCGCCATGCGGTAAGAGGTATAGTTATTACTTACCTAACGGGCGAATTGATCACTGCATAGTGGGTTAGTTATTTGTATTCTTCCTCGATGTAGCGCTTCATATTTTTTTACTTTGTTAGATAGTATTATCTTACGGTGCAGTATTTTAGTTTTCATGGATATTTGTTCAAAGCCGTGAATTAGTTAGAAACTTGTAGAGCTAGTTATGGATTTTATAAGTTTAACCTATAGTTTAGAAATAATAATTTTATCATAGGGTTTGATTAATGAAGATAGTCCCACGGATATTTTTTTTTTTATATAACCTACGGTTTAGATAGAATAATTAAGAATGCACTACTGCAAAATTGGGCTTTCCCCACACCCAACCACGACAATCAACTTTGTTGGCTGTCGTAATTTCTTAGCGGAACTCTACGCCGACAGTTAAAAACTATAGGCATAGAAACCAACGCCGACAGTTAATTCGAGACCAATGCTGGTAGTTAAAAATTTTCGCTATTGACTCCAATGCCGACAGTTAATTCAAGACCAATGCCGACAGTTAAAATTTGTCGCTATTGACCTCAACCCCAATAGTTAATAAAAGCCCAAAGTCGACAGTTATAAAATGTCGCCAAAATTCAAATAAATTTTATTAAAATATAATTAATGACTAATAAAAGTTTAAAAATAAACTAAATTATATAAATATGTATTTATTAAAAACTTTTAAAACTAGATTTTTTTTGTTTCAAAATTTTTCATGTTATTAAATTTTGTATTTATAATAATTTTTATATCAAACTTTAAATTAATTATGATATTAAGAGTGACAATACTTTAATTTAATTTAACTATATTATTGTTTAACATATTTATAATATTAGTATTAGTTAAAAATAAGTTGTTTTATTGATTGGAAAAATATTGTAAAATAATTTTAATATATAAATTTATTAGTTATAATTCTTTTAATATATGTTTACATATTTTTTTATAAATCGACATATTGGAGCAATATCGACAGCTATAAGTTGTCGCTATTAGAGCCAATAGTGACAGCATATAGGTGTCGGCATTGCTCCATTTAAAAAAAATAGTTTTTAAATTTTTTCCCCCACACGCACAAGCCTTTTATTTCTTTCCCTCTTTCTATCGTGCGACTACTCACTCCCTCTCTATCTCCTGCGACTACTCCATCTTCCATTCACCATGACTGTCATCGAAGTGAAGAGCCCCTCCAGCCATCGTGTGCGATGCAGGCGATCCTCCAGCCACTGTGTGATGCCGGCGACTCCTCCATCTTTCAGCCGATCGAAGTCCAAGTTACTGTAATCGATTGAATATCTCCATCTTGGCCCAAGGTTATATCATCCCGCTTATTTTTTTATATTGGTATGGAAAGCTATATTTTATACGTTTTTAATTTTATTTTTGATATATTATTTGATTTATTTGTATAGATTTAAAGATTTCAAAGTGTAAAACCCTATAATCTCAAATTTTAGGGTCTTAATTTGTTCTTATAAATTCAAGGTTAGTATACATTTTTCATGCAAAATAACATTTATTTATATGCATATTACCTTTGATTTTTTCATTTATGGATGTATTTTGGTAAATAACTATGCATTTCAATTTAGATTTTGAGTTGCACACAAAGTGTTTCATAAAATGCACTTAGTGTATTGCCTTGATACTTTGTATTTTCTTTGTCTTGTTCTAGTCTAAAAATTTTAATTTATTGATTTTGTTTTGATATAAAGTATTAGAGAGATAAAATTAGTTCATTGAAACTATTGATTATGGAAAGATTTAAAAAAAAATTATTTAGTTTTTAATGTATTTGTTGAATATTGAATAAGCATTAACTTATGAGATAGTGATTGAGACTATGGAAATTTTTAATGTATTTGTTCAATATTGACTTGCTTGTATGTATGATCTTGTTATAATGGTGATTGTTGACACTGCTTAGCTTACTTCTTGTGTGTTTCATATATTGGATATTGTTTAACAATTGCCCCTTGATGACTTCACTAGTAGTAATGTGTTGAATAGATTAGTAACTTTGGTTTGGGTTCTTCTATTGAAACATGTATTATTGCTTTTTGGTTACTTTGACAAAGGT
Organism: Humulus lupulus; assembly: GCF_963169125.1. Taxonomy (NCBI): domain Eukaryota; kingdom Viridiplantae; phylum Streptophyta; class Magnoliopsida; order Rosales; family Cannabaceae; genus Humulus; species Humulus lupulus. The sequence continues at coordinate 76,494,991 of NC_084798.1, read as the reverse complement.
ATGAATTGGTGAGCAAACATGTTAAATAAACTAGAGTACCCTATTAATATTTATTAGTTTGTTGAGAAATGCATTTATGCTTAGAATAATCATACAAACATGATTAATTGATTCATTATATTTTTTGAAGTTTCTTAATGCAAATGTTTATATTACTTGTTTGAAATCAGATTTCTCATTCATTTTCTACTTCTTTCGTAGTCTCATCTTTGCTACTTCTTTTGGATTATTTGACTTTTTTTTGAAAATTTTCTACATAAAGAAGCCCTTCGGGGATTTTTTTTTACCAATATATTTTATGGAAGAGATTTTTACCTTTGAGCTCATTACTTCAAATGAAAATAATTTTTTGAAAAATTAGTCTATGCAGAATTTTAATTGGTGATGATTCTGACTATATATAGCTTTGTTGAGAGTGACATGGTATTAAGGTCCTTTACTTACATTGTTTTCAAATAACATTGTTTTGGCTACAAAATTAACATTATTTATGTGTAGTAGTATGACTTTTTTAGTATTGTTGCTAATGGTTTCATATCATATTAATATTGTTCATTAATTTTTTCTCTACATATACCTTTTAGCTAGATGATTTAGGCATAAAAATTGCTAATTTTTGACCACCTTGGTATATATGTTCATGTAGCCACCTCATATACTCATGTGGGTCTCAAAATCATACATAATATTTTTTGAAAAAAAAAGTCTCTGATCGGACTTGCTCTGCCATTTTAGGCTAGTTTTAGATGTTGCAATATATTACACTTGCTATATTTGTGTGGCCATTTGTATGACTTTAGAATAACATTTTTAAACCATAATATATATATATATATATTTTAACTTGGATAGGACATAATTATAATCACCTTGATCTTGCTTAAGTGAGTAATTTGACTTTCCACATTAAATGTCTATTTTTGGAACTCATTTTTGTATGTTGCTGAATGAGAATAGAGTTATTTTATTATCTTGTCATCTCTCTGTTGTATTCTCTCTCCAATCACTTGAGCTAACTAAGGCACTATTTATTAATATAATTTGTCATTTTCTATTTAAACTATGCCATGCTTTTTGTGATGCTTGTTTATTGTCCTACTAAATGTGTCAAGAATAAAATGCTTCAAGTAAGGTATCATATATTTGGATCTTGTGTTGTATCATTATAACTCAAGTCAATTGCTTAAGTAAAGTATTTAGTTTGTTTAGGAGGTGTGGTGAGAACGTTGCATAAATATTCATCCATAGTGAAGTAGGTTCTGAGATTATAATTGTGTGTTGTCGTGATAACGGAAGGTTGACAACTTGCATGTATTAGTGAAGTAGGTTCTGAGAATTTTGTGTGATGCCATGATATATGGATGAAAACTTATGTGTTGTTTGATTTGTTTGTGTTGATTGTGATAGATGGCTAGGCTAGTAAATTAGGGGATATTCTGTCCGATTTTTTGTTTGATTTACTTTTATACTTCAATGTTTTCTCTTCAAAATTTTAACGACAATACTCCTATAAATGATATCGCAATGAATATGTTGTCACACTTGGACTGAGAAATAGACAACAAGACAGTTGTGTAACAATTGTGAGTAAACTTATTTATTTACACTATAATAAAAATTTAGTTATAATTTTTCATGTTTGGTGTATTATAATGCGATTTTTCATGTTTCATGGGATGATTTTAGAAAGAAATTCATGTCAGTCAAATATTACTTTGGAAAGACTAGTGGTGATGAGGGTGAGTACAAGGACAAGAAGAAGAAAGATATGTTGTTTGACAATGAATTTATTGTTTTATTTTATTTATAATTTTTATTAGAGTAAAGGATTCTTTTTTGAGTGGTTAATTATTTACTTTGTAAATCTAGTTATATATTTTTTAAGGTCAAGACGATTATGTTTATAGACAAGGCTATATGATTTTTGAGTCAAGTGGTTGTGTTATATTTGTTCCAAAATTTGTTTTATTAGATTTGTAAATACTTTGTATAAGTTTTGTTATTTTAATCTATAATTTTTTAGATTTGTATATGAATGTTTCATTTAAATCATAATTTTTATTTTAAAATAAAAATAAATATTTTTTTTTTGCAAGAAACGACGACACCTAATAACTGTAGGCGTTGCCCCACAATAGCTACAATTTTTAACTGTCGGCGTTGTCAGCAACAGCGACAATGACTGTCGGGAAAGCCCAATTCTGCAGTAATGATGTGACCTTTGTCACATGTATGTTTATTAAAGATTTAAGGTTTTAGAAGAATAAAAATAATCATGGATAAGTCTAGGAAGTCTAGAACCTTCCCTCGGATGCTAGGATCTCATATTACTCAGTCAAAGTCGTTTAAACAACTTTAAGTGTGCTTAAAATGTGCAAAAATATGCTTTAGTATATCAGTGTAATCCGATATATCGCAACTATAGGGGCCGATATATCGCCTATGCTTTTACAGAAAAACACGTCGACCTTGCATAAATGAAACCACAGACCCTCACGATTATGGTGCGAGCGATATATCGCCTATAGGGGGCTATATATCAGCTCCAGGAGCCATTTTTGAAATTTCATGGATTCCAAAGTTGGAAACAACCCTAAAAAACTTGGCCTTGTTCCTGAACGTTTTTTTACCGAGTTCTGGGCATCTGTTGAGCGAAAAATGTTATTTTTAATCATTTATTTATTCATTAAAATGGGAGTTAGTTTCACTCCTTGAACTCAATAAATAGGACCTTGCACTCAGCCATTTTCATCATCTTTCAAACACTTTTCAAAGCCTTCAAATTGTTATTTTCATTCTATAAACATTCATATCTAAATCTTTTCTAAACACTTGGGAAGTAAGCTTTTGTGTGATTTCAGTGTTTGAGGTATAGATCAAAGCTCTATGCTATCTAAGGTACATTTAATCTTCAAGTTTAGTCCATTTCCATTTTTCTTATTCTTTCCTTTTATTTCTAAACCTAACTAGTTTTAATGACTTTTGGTTAGGTGTTCGATTTTTTGAAACTTAAGGTTTTTTTTGTAAGTCTTTACTCTGATACTTAGATCTTCTCTTCATCTTATTTTCTCTTGAAGACTTATGGTTTCCTTATGTTTTGTTTTAGGAGTTTCCGATCCTGCACTTGTCTTCAATATCCCAGATTTGGTAATGAAAATTAGATAGTTTATTTTATGACCAAGTTTATGTTTTGTTTGACCTAACATTTCAGGTACAATAAAAGGGAGGTGTCTAATGATGTATGACAGACTTATGTCTGGGGCTTAATTTCCACCCCTGTATAAGCACTTATCTTTTTATTATATGTGACTTGTTATTATGACCTATGACCTATAGTTATGATTATGATTTATGACTATGAACTATGATTTAAATTATGATATATGATTATGACTTAGGCTATGATATGATCTAGGGTTTTATGATGTTGGATGATTAGTATAAATAAGTTTTGTTATGAATCTTGTGAAATTTATGATGTGTTTGATTATATGATTATATGACTAACTCTTGTTTGTATTTTTCTTACTGGCTTAGAAGTTCATCGCTTATGATGTTGTTGTTTCAAGCAATTAAAGATAGAAAGGTTGGTGGCGAGTAGGACCTAGGAGGTTCGTGGTGTACTCATGGGGACCATATACTCGAGGAAGATCAAGCAGGCCTATTTATTTTTATTAAAGAATGTTTTCTTTTAAAGTATTATTTAATATTGCTCATTTTAGTATGTTGAAGAAAACTATTATATTTGTTTTGTAAACCATGGATCCATTTATTTATCTTATGTTTTCTTTCAATAAAAGAGCAACATTTATGTTTATGATCCAACGTTGTATTCTCTATAATTTATGAGAAATTAGGGCGTTACAAGTGGCATTAGAGCCACGACTATATTGGTCCTGAACGTTCCCATGAAATACACACGACAACTACAAAGGACCAACTCTCTACCAAGTAAGTATACACATTGTTTTCAAAATATGTTTGTAATGTTTTTTTTTTTGTGTGTTATTTTTAGAATTTAGCTCAATGGACTAAAGTGTGGTTTGAAAAGTTAAAGCAATAAGAAGAATACTAGACCCTGAGTATGAGAATGAGTTTGAGAGGGTGTTTCTTAGAATCAGCCGAATTCACAAGGAAATAGAAAATATTATCGATAGTCATAAAACCCTTTTAAAATCACATGAGAAGTTCAATGTTCTCATGCATTCAGTCAAATTACCGTTAGCAGAACCAAGTTTAAGGATAGCATGGAATGAAGTTTTATTTGATAATGATGTACCTATTTAAGATAAATATGACATATTTATGGATAGGTTTGCACGAAATTTTAAAATATTCGAGGATATAATATTACCAAATGGAGAAATAGGAGAAAGGGTTCATCAGTTATCAGAGAACCTTAGGGAAAGGTTTCTTAATCAAGTTCCTTTTACTTTAACTTTTATCTAGACTCTAGAGGATTATGAGGACTTCACTCAAGAAATGCTAGAAGAAGGATCCAATGTGGAAGATTAGATGATATAGGAACACATCGTTAAGTTTTATTTTATGTTTTGTCTTAGAAATTTTTCATTCGTTTGTAATAAATTCTTATTTTAATAAAACATATTATTTCTTTTCTTTTATTTATATTATTAGTAAATGTTAAGAATTTTGGATTCAATTGAAAGTGTAAGGTTTAAATTCCTCTCTTATGAGTTAGCCCATTTATGAAGGCCCATTTGCTTTGAATTATTAGATTGGATCCAATTAAAATGAATAACAATTATTAAGGCAAGGGTTGAAGTTCCTGTCTTTTGGGTCCAAGTGGAAGTTAGGGGGCCTTAGTAGCAGGTACGATATACTAAACCCAATCCTCCTGCATGGAAGATTCAATTGTTAAGGCCCATTTACCTGAGTTCGACTTAATTGTAATAGGGTAGCTTTAATAGATAGATGGACCTAATAGACAGTAGTACAACAGGCTAAGTTATAGCCTCTAATTGTTTTGTTTGTTTTAAATTTTACAAATTCTTCTCTTTTGGGGATACAAAAAAGACACATGGAGCAGGAACCAAGAAAATTTGAAAGACTAAATGGCCAGGTAAGAGGCCAAGGCAGAAGCCGAGGAAGGGGAAGGGGGTGAGGAAGAGGAGAAGCCGCCACCCCCATATATGAAGAATTTCCAGCAGCCTAGGGAGTGCTAGAAGAACCCAATGTAGTGGAAGAACTGGTAGCTGCTACTAATCGAGAAAAATTGGAAAGAGAAAATGGTCATCTTAGGGCAGAGCTATGGAGAAGGGAAGAAGAGTTAAAAATAAACCCAGGACAACAACAATAAGTTGCCCAACAATTCATTCCTCTAGCAGAATTACTACAGTTGGCATAACCTCGCTATGCGGCAGTGTATGAACGCTTTAGAAACGGCAACCGCCAAAAATTGACGGTGGATCTGACCCAATTAAAGCAGAAGAATAGCTTCGATCGGTGGAGTCCATTTAGAACATACACGACTTGGAAATGAAGATCGATTGTCTTGCACTTCAAGCTTGCAAAGGAAAGACGCCCACATCTAGTGGGATATAGTGAAGCAGACTAAAGATGTGAACGTTATGACATGGGATGAGTTTATCCAAGTTTTCAACAAGAAGTATTACAGTCCAGGTATTCTAGCCACTAGCAGCGTTCATGGACCTTATGAACTAAGTATTTAAGGATTACTTGGATAAGTTCATTGTGGTGTTTATAGACGACATATTGATCTACTCAAAGATGAAAGCCAAGCATGAAGAACACCTTTGACTTACGTTGGAATGACTCAAAAGTCATAAATTGTACGCTAAATTTAAGAAATGTGAAATCTAGGTAGAGAAGGTGGAATTTCTAGGACACATTGTGTCTAAAATTGGTGTTGAAGTAGACCTAGCCAAGATCGAAGCAGTAAAGGACTGACCCAATCCCAAGAGTGCCACGGAGGTGAGAAGTTATCTGGGGTTGGCAGGATACTATAGACGATTTGTTGAAGGGTTCTCCAAAATAGCTACACCCTTAACAAATTTGACACGGAAGCAACAAAAATTTGTATGGACGAAGAAGTACGAAAAAAGCTACCAAAAATTAAAGGACAAGCTCATATCAACCCCAGTTCTATGCGTCCCAAACAATAAGGGCAAGTTTGTAGTATATTGCGATGCGTCGAAGCAAGGACTTGGATGTGTTATGACGCAAGACGAAAAACTGGTCTCATATGCCTCAAGACAGCTAAAGGAGTACGAACAGCGGTACACGACCCATGACCTAGAGTTAGCAGCGACGGTTTTTGCTCTAAAGATTTTAAGGCACTATCTATATGCAGAAAAGTACGAAATCTATACAGACCACAAAAGTCTAAAGTACTTCTTTACGCAAAAGGAGCTCAATATGAGGCAACGGAGGTGGCTGGAGTTAGTAAAGGACTATGATTGTGAGATCTTATATCATCCGGGAAAGCCCACAAAAATCCCCAAAATATGCATCAGAGAAAACAAGGTAGTGCTACAGCGCTACCCACCTAGCACCCCAGCGCTACAACCAGGGGAAATTTGCCCTGGCTAGCGCTATAGCACCACCCTTTAGGCACTGTAGTGCTAGGTCCAGGCAGAATTGCCCTAGTTCTTCCCTCCTTCCTCTCCTCATTTCCCAACCTGAAAACAAGCTTCCAAACTCCATTGAACCCCCCCAATTGAACCCAAAAACCATCTACACATGACCTAGGCATCATAACCCAAGTAACCTTTGCCAAAAGCCCCATTGAATTCTAAACTATCCAACTCAAGAACAAAACTGAAAAATCAAATGGAAACAGGGCAAGAACAAGGGATTCTATGGTTAAAAACTTTTCCCAAGCTTAGAATTACACCCTCTTCAATGGTGGAACACAACCCTAGCTTATCAAGACTTGACTCCCTAGCTTGGTTCCTCAAAAGGAGCTTCAAAATTCAAAGGAAAATGAAAGATAAATGGTGGTCAGTTGAGGAGAAGAAGATGCTCTATTTTGGTTAACTTCCACAGCCTTCTAATGGCTAAATATAACCTTAGGGTGAAAAGACCTAAATGCCCTCATGCCTAATTAAAACCCTTAACAGCCACCAAGGGCAAAATCGTCCTTTCGCGCCCATCTCGTTAATCATAATTAACGCCCTCCAATTCCCATTATTTTTCAATATTCTCAAATGCTAATAAATCACATCCCATTACCCTTTAATTTCCGGTAATGTTCTAATCCTCAAATTATCCAGAGACTCACCTCGAGCTCGGAAGTTAACCTTGTTATGACTAAACCAATAACTTGCATTTACAGATCGTCTCATACCAAATTGCTCAAACAAATCCACATTATAATGTGTTGTTATTCAAAATTCACCAACATGCATGAAAATACACAATTACGCCCTCAACAGGCAAAATTACAAAAGTGCCATTATAATGAAATGTGGACCCATATGCATGATTTTATCATCATATAATAATATAACTCACATAAACATGCATATAATAAATTAATGGCAAAATAAATCAATTATGACCCTCCCGTCCTCCTAATCAGCACTACACCAAATACCCATTTCCATAACACATGAATATAATACTAATAAAAAAGTGTTATACTAGAGCACTATAATGGGCCACTTTGTGAAAAAAAGGGCGGTAATAATACACCATCCCGCGCCACTTAGATTTATTTTCATTTGTGACCTAAAAATTTGTGAGACCCGAGAGAGACCCAATTCTCATACCCTTTTTTCCCCTTCTCCTTCTCGTCTTTCTCTTCCCTTCGCCCTAGCCGCACTCCCGTAACCACCATCATCCTCAGCTCCGACCACCTAACCACCATCCTCACAGCCGTTTTTCTCCGAGCCAAGCTCCAAATCTCAGGCACCTGTGAACCCAACCCCCGAACCAAGTGACCCCAGGTGCGAGCCCACCTCTGCGTGCCTTCGACCCAATGTGACTTCCATTCGCGGGCCACCACCAAGCTTACGCCGTTGAGGAGAAGATGAAAGGTTCTTTTCATTTTCCTTACGACATTTTGTTTGTGATTCATCGCTATCCCTCGTTTCCTTGAACTGTGTTATATGATCATAGTGAAGTAATTTAAAATTTCTTAATAATAATAATAATTTAGGGATCTGTCCAAAATTTTGCAAGTTTTTTAAGCTAATGACCTTTGTCCATAGCCGAGAAAAAGAAGAAGAAAAGATGCAGCAGAGAAAATACACATATGGAAGGCCTACTAGAACGAACAGTTTCGATTTCTCCTACCGCATGGTCGTTGAATCTAGTGAGTTTCATCTCCTATTTCGATTCAATTCAATTTTCATTTCAGTTTTTAGTCTGATTTAATCTCTTTTGTTCTACCTCATTAGACCCGACTTTGGTTCTAATGTAAGTTTCTTTTTATTTGAATTTGAATTTTAGGGTATCAAAGAGTAGCTGAAGGAAAGTCCCACCTCTCTAAGCTAATTTTTGTTCAGGTATATTTGAATTGCTTGCTTGTAATTTCTGCAAATCATTACAGAAATTTCATCAAGTAGCTGCTTCATTTTACTTAGTGTAATTTGTTGTCTTCAATTTGTTGTCCTTGTGTTCTTTTCCATTTCTTCAAAGTTGAACCACTCTTCTTGTCAGTTCATGTGGTGCTGTGTATGCAGGTATTGGGAATCTTGTAGCTCTGATTTTGTTTCCCATACTTATGTATTCTTTCCAAATGGGTGCAACTGGTGCAGCAATTTCCACAGTTGTGTCTCAGTACGTGTTCTTTGACTAGCATTGCAAATTTTCTTTAGTTTTTGCTGTGATAATCCCTTGACATAAGATCTTGCTCGAATGTTTATATTTCAGATATGGTGTCACCTTCTTAATGCTATGGTTTCTAAATAAGAGAGCAATACTACTGCCTCCAAAGATGGGATCATTACAATTTGGAGGATACATAAAATCAGGTAAATTTGGTTTTGTTTTTCATTTTTTTCTTAAAATATTAAAAAATAAAAATAATCCTTATGTTATTGAACTTCCCTCTTTTGTATGAAGATGCTTTCTTATCTTACAATTTGACTGAAGCATAACCAGTCAGTTGATATATAGTATGTTCTATTTTTTAGTTTACTTTTCTTTAGCAAAAATATTACCTGTTTCTCTATTTTAGACATGTTGACCTTTTTCTTTGCCTATTATAACTAAGGTGTTATATTTTTATTTGATTCTTTCATATATTTTGGGATGTTATAGGTGGTTTTCTTCTTGGAATAACTCTTGCTGTTCTAACAACCATGACTTTGGGGACATCAATGGCTGCTCATCAAGGCCCGGTTGCAATGGCTGCTCATCAGATATGCATACAAGTATGGTTGGCTGTTTCGCTTCTGGTTGATGCCCTGGGTGTCTGCACAGGTATTATCTCTTTCTTTGACTTATATTTCTTGCTATAATGTTTTGATCCTACTAAAGTTGCCCTTGTTTTGGACCACTAGTTTTGGCAAAGTTCTGCTTATTATTATTGTTTTTTTTTGCTCATACTGGTCAATAATAGAGGGATACTTTAGTTTTAAATCTGTTGAAATTTCTCTCTGCATAGTCAGCGTCATCACATGATTTGTCTCTGTTGATTTATGAGTTGTTTACTTGTAGGCTTTGACTGCAAGTTATATGTCTAAAGGTGACTATAAGACAGTGAAGGAAATTGCTCACTATGTGCTGAAGGTAAGGTCTTTTTTTCTGTGTTAATTATTTATCGAGTTTTCTTGTACCTAAAGATTTTTGAATGTCCTACCCATTGAGTTTTTATACATTTTAATTTAATTGTCTATCAGGTAGGATTGCTCACAGGTCTTGCCTTGTCTGCAATTTTGGTTCATTAGCTACTCTGTTCACCAAGGATGTTGAAGTACTAGCAATTGTTGGTACTGGAGTATTAGTATGTGTATATTTGTTGTTCATAAGTCTAATTGCTATTCATTTGCCTTTGGGTAACTGGCCATGTATAGACTTCATAATGACGCTCTCTAAAACTGTTACAGTTTGTCAATGCTAGTCAACCTCTGAACGCACTAGCTTATGTTTTTTATGGTCTCCATTATGGTGCATCAGATTTTGCATATGCTGCCCGTGCCATGGTATGCTGAACTTTTGAAAATCTCATAAATTTTATTTTTTGGTTCTGATCCGAAGATTGCATATTTTGCTCATTTTGACTACTATTTTTTTTTCATAGATGGTGGTGGGAGGAATGTCTTCTGCATTTTTGCTATATACTCCAGCAGTCATTGGTCTTCCAGGGATTTGGTTAGGGCTGACCCTATTTATGGGTTTGCGGGTGGTGGTTGGATTTTACAGGTATGCATACAATATTTGAGTTCCTTTTTCTTAATTAAAACAATAAAAAGACATAAAATTTATGATGAAGCATGAACTATGGGATTTTCAAACTCTTATATATAGCATTCTATATTGCTTGCTATAATGTTTTGATCCTACTATGTGCTGAAGGTAAGGTCTTTTTTCTGTGTTAATTATTTATCGAGTTTTCTTGTACCTAAAGATTTTTGAATGTCCTACCCATTGAGTTTTTATACATTTTAATTTAAATGCTTATGGTGATTTCATGAAATGCAGAGAATGAAATTCTTGAATATATTATATGGACTACTGAAAATTTGTTGCTGGTTCACTTCATCTGTCTCTGTGTTGCCTTCTAGTTTCTTTTAAGGATCTTGATATTATATTATTTGCTTGTAGAACTTATTTTAAAGCATACTAGAGCTTTTCTGGTAAACATATTAATGGTTTCATATGCGTACTTACTATACATAATGACTACTGTAATGCATGTTGGTGAATTGGATTGCTTACTTATTTCTAATGGTTATATTTGATAATGGTTGAAGCGTGTCTATGAGTTTAATTTTCCATTTTGTATTGGAATGAAAGATAATTAAAAAGTGGGATCTATTTTTGAACCTTGTTTGCTTCAATCTACTAATTGCTTACAAAAATAGAAGAAGCTCTATTCTATTTTTGATTTTTTTTTCCTATAAGCTAATTTTTAGTTTTGTACCTCTGTTGTTAGTGGTCTTGGAATTTAGCGATAGCGGATACTCTGTTTGGCAGTGGAATTTTCTCTTCGTTCATCTCTTATCTTAATGTTTCTCTTTTGTGTTTTTTGATGGTTTAACACAATGCTATCTTTTGGGCTATTAGCTTTTTGATCTGAATAGCACAAAAGAACAATTTCTATCAAATATTACTTGATGTAAATACTATGCTTTAATTTATCTTTGACTTCTATCACTTTGCTTAGTTTATGATTGGTCTATTTTTCAAAATAAAATAATTTACCAAGTAAACAATAGACTTTATAGCATGTAATTCTTGAGACTAGTATGAATAGAACTGATTTTTTATTAGAGAGCAAGCCTTATTTTTTTAATTTGTAAATATGATTTTGTTTTTCAGCATTTGGGTTAGCATTTATAACTTGAATTTCAAATTGGAAGGTCACTTTTGTTTTAATACTATGAAAATTTCAGGGTCATGTATAGTTTCTCCTTGAAATTAACATGATTTTACTTTTCATTATATAGTTTCTCCTTTAATTTTCTTGATTTTACCTAACTGGAGAGTTTCTACTTCTATTTTTGTTGTTATTGAATTTTTGGAGCTTGTTTTCCTTGGTCAAAAATAAAATTTTATTTTAGCAAGAATGAAAAAGATAAAATATACTGTAGTTGTTGCATCACTTTATGTCTTAATCAATTGTTAGTAACTTGATCTTGGGAATTGGTAGTTTAGTTTGTTGGCAGGAATTTCATTGCATTAGAAATCTTTAAGACTGCATCGAGCATAATATTTGGTTGACATGTCTTTGCTTACAACCTGGTTAGATGTTTGCTTCATAATGTATAATGATATGACTTAAGTCAAGTTTTTGTGCCATGCTTGCTTGATTTCTTGTTTTGTTAATAGTATGTTGTTGAATGTGGTAATTTGTTTTGTCTAAAGTGGCTAAAATGATTCTGCTCTACTTTAATATGGTCTGCTCTACTTTAATATGGTCAAGGAAAACTATGTTATAAAGTATGTGGAAGAACGTTTAAATTGCATTTTATTTCAGTAGCTATTAATTTTGATAAACACCTCATAGGAATGGAGGTGCTCATTGTGTGTTCTCTTAAGAAATCATCTAGTCTCCTGGACTTGTAATTCACTTTTACGCTATCTTCTCTTCATATTTTTGACTAAATAATTTCTATTCTCACTGCTATTAAATGTGAGAGATGTCTTAAATCCGGATCATTAATTGCTTTGAAATTATTTTTATCACCTTAAACCCTCTATAAATGTTACCAAGTATTTAGTTGCATATAATTATCTCAATTATCTATTGATCAAAAAATGATTCTATTCTTTCAGATCTAACTTGAATCATGCTTATGCTTGTTGTGTGCAATGCTTGCAGTTTGGATTTTATTGTGATTTTTTGTGAGCTTATTTTTATGTCAAGTTGAGAGCATGGCAGCTTGTTAACTTGGCACTTTAAAATTTCTCACATTAATAGGCTTATGATGCTACCTTGTTCTGTATTACTATGTTTTGTACCTTTAGAGGATTTCGAGGATGAAGTCTCTCTTTTAATTGCTGGAGACTCATGGTTCTTGGTTTTGACAATAGATAATGATGTAGGATTTTTGAAATCTGATCACAACATAAAACTAAGAACCCACTTCTGAATTATCTTAAGTTGTTTGATCTCACCAAGGAATTATCTTTTGCTGCTGGTTTTAATGAAGTTTGAAGTGGTTTGGTGCTATTATCAGTAATCCTTCCATAACTTTAAATTTCAACCAAATGTACTAAACTATTGTTGTGGCTGGAAAGCATCAATTATATTTTTTTTTTGTTTTTAGACAGGGCAAAGGGAATTACTGGCTTTTATTTTCTTGTTCTTTTTTCACTTATTGTTTATGTTCTTGATTTTATAATTATCATTTTTCTTGCTCTCATTGGTTGTCCTGAGAATGAGGATAATGAAAAGTTGGGTTTCATTTCTTTGTTGTTTGTATTTTTGTAAGAAATCAACATTCAGAGGCTGGGGTGATGTCTTTTATTTTATTTTTTGAGATGCAAAGGTGATGCTTTAAAAGTATTAATTATTATCAAATGAGTTGAGGTATTTTTTGAGCCAATTATTGGTTTGGTTTTGTGATTGGAGAATAGTGGAGTGTATGTATGTTGATGATCATATATTGCTATATCGTATAGAGAGAAAATGAACTCTAGTCTTGGTGTCTGGAGTGTAGAGAGATTTATTCTTCTTCTTTGTTTATGATAGACATACAAAAATTCAAATAAAGAAGACTATAACTTAACTATCCCAAAATTGAGAATAGTTTCTGGTAACATACTGTCCTTACTCAGATAAGGTAACAAATAATAGGTTAGTATGGTATCCTTGATTTTTGATTGAAAACGAATGAGAGAAACAAAATAGTAAGCAAAGTATTATGGAAACTGGAAAGGCTTCTCAGATTAGCTGGGGGCTGATGCCATTGTCTTACATATGAATGGTTTAGAATCTGTGAAACTGAGTCACTAAAACACAGCTAACAAAGAATAGCACAACATTAACTGAACCATTTATTACTCATGCAGAATAAAATCACTCTGTAGACACTAAAACACAACTAAAACTAGAATATTTGATTTTTGCATACGTGATCTTGCAACAAGTTTATATGTTTTATCCTCGTGCTTAGTTAAAATCACTCTGATTGTTGCAGCAATCACAAGTGCATGTGCAAAGTGCATAGTTTGAGGTTTTCAAACAAGTTGCTGCATTTTGTTTATGCAATATTTTTTCATGGAAACTTTTCATTTGGCTAGAAAATAATTGCTGGAAAACTTGTTATATGTAGAAGTTGAACCTTGCATATAATTTTGATATTCCACTGCTCTGAAAATATTTGAAAAATGTTATACTCCAAATCCAAAACTAATACTAATCCAAAAGAAAAAAAAAGAACAGAATAAGTAAAGAATAAATGAAGTACCTAACGTATAATAACAAGAGTGGGCAGTAACCAAACAAATTAAGAATTGAAACAATTGGAGAAATGGAGCACCTGATTTTTTTTTTAGGTACCATTTGATCTATATAATATACATGGATATATACATGTAACATCAGCCATACATTATATATCAATGAAAAATTGAAAATAAATCTCTTGTTTCATATCAGGCAATGAGTCTATATTCCTCAGTATTACTATCTGCTATTGATATCTGATTTCCATGTCCAGGAGAGGATATTTTTGTATGCATCTGTTTGGCAATCTTGATATTATTATTTGATGATGAGGGTGAAAATAACTTAATAGCTTGATGCTAAATTCTTATTTTCTTTCCCAATTTCCATGAGCCTAGTTCATAGCTCCTACCAGTTTTTCTTATGGGTTTATTCTGGCTATATAGTGGCTGTAGTTAAGGTGTTTGGTCAAAGGCAGATCTCTTTAATGCTTTAAATTTTGTTATCTATGTTTCTGTAAATCCACTTGTATTCAGACCAATTGCAGCAGCGCAGGAAGGGACTCCTCCAACAGGTTCTATCAGCTCTCTTCTTTCTTTGTATTCAACTTTTTCTTTGTTATTATCGAATTGATTGAAAGCTGAAATAGTTATTATTGAGAAGATTGAATGCTGAAATAGATAATATAGAATTGAGCAGTGGGTTTATACTTTATATTTTTGTGAGTAATTGATGTGGTTACTGGTTTATATATTGCTTAATATCTTGTTTCCACTTGAGAAGATTCATTTGGACATTTGGTTTCAAATATTTTATTTTGCTCAGCTTTTCATTTTTAAAGCACACAAGTGTTTGGCAAAATGTGTCAAAGAATATTAAGAATATTTGATGTTTTGAACTTATTGTTTGTTTCACAAAATGTCTCAGAGAATTATAAGCATATTTTAAATGATTGTTTGTTTGAATAGTAAGAATGTCTCAGAGAATATATATATGTCATGATCTTTGTAATCAATCTCATTTTTACACACTAGAAAAAACTAAGATTAGTTGGGCAGTTTACAATTGGATTTTTGCCACCCGAAATATACATTGGTTTGGTTGAACACTATAATATACATGTGTACCTATAAGATACAAAATAAACATATAAGAATCTGATCTCACTTGGCTAGTGGTTGCTCATTTTTTTGTTCTATTACCAGAAAAAATATTTGGACATGGAAGTAGTGTGTTCGAAAGTTTCAAACTTAGGATTATTTTGGCTTTTATTGATTGTTGCTTTTACTAGTAGGCAGAAGTTAGGCCTTGTTTTAAGTTGCATGTTTTGTTGCTTCAGTCGTTGTTTTGCATGGTAGTACATCTTGCTATACCCTGCTGTTTCGTCAAGTTTTGGAGTTATTACATTTAATTTAAACTTTATATGCTTACAGGTGGAAACTAGCTTAAGTCTTATGTTCTTAATAATAAAATGACTTTTTTTTTACAATGTGCAGGTATATTGAGATGATTTCTTTGGAGCAATTTTTGACAACATTTGTAGTTGAGGCCTTTAGAATGGAAGAATGTATTTTACTAATTTTTGTATACATTTCTTGTTTTGTATTTAGTGATAAAGGAATCTGAATTGGGCATAAATTATGTTGTAATATGATTTCTTAAGCCTAGACTAGTAGACTAAATATTGTAATTACATTTGAGTAATTAATAAAAATCTATTTATGTTACCTTATTTGGCTTCAACTTTCATATTTGTTTTCCTAGTTTTGTGTAAGTAAAAAAAGATTATGTTTCTCTAAGCTAATATAACACATGTGTTATACTAAAGTGTAGTATAACACAAAAAATGTGTTATACTAAAGTGTAGTATAACACAAAAAATGTGTTATCGTTGACAATACAATAACACATCTGTATAACACTGATAAAGTGTTATGTAAAGTACCCTTACCTACGATAACATAGTCGGTCTTAACACATCAGAAAGTGTTATCGTATGTTTTGATAACACATTTTCGGTGTTATTAAAATCATTTTTTCTTGTAGTTCAGGGTCCTAAACCTTATTAGGGATTTTGGGGCATTATAGTGGTCCTCTCATTCGTCCTTTCCTGTTGAGTTCTTCCCTCAAGTCTGGGGGTGTTTTCCTTGAATTGGCGTCAACTTCGTTTTGAGCTTTAGAGTTGTTCCTCCGCTCTAGCTTCTTAGGCTGCTTCGCCTGCCCGAGATGTTCATTTTGCTTTGCCCGTGGGGTATTGCTAGTGGAGAGTCGAGTCCTCCCGTCATCTACAGGTACTGTGGTGTCTCCTCCCTCTTGGCCTTTTTCCTTTCGCCAAGGAAGAGGAATGCTTGACTTTCCTTATAGTAGGCCATTCAACATCTCTTGCATATTTTCTAAGGTGGTTTATATCCTTTGGTTCTTTCAGTGTAACTCGCGTATCTCCTCTTTGTAGAATCGAGCCCTAGAGCTCGAGGTTATGGAATGTACTCGGGAACTCTTGTCGGGCTTGCACGTTGACGAACCTGGATCTTGCCAACTGGAGTTTGGAACCTACGGTGGCCTTCGGGGAGGAAACATTCTTGTGCCTCTCGTAGGGGCAGCCACTAATTCTGGACGGTTTTCATCGGGCTGTACAGCTGGTGATGAAGCCTCCCTTTCATCTTTAGGAGCCTTGGGCTCCTTTGGTGCATCCACATTTTCAAGTGGTGGAGGATTCCTAGAACCTAGGTTAAATAAATTGCATGCTTATTGAATTTGTTGCCTAGATTATTCTGTTTCCATAGAGTGTAATACTTTTATTAGGTTAAATAGATCGCATGCTTAATGAGTTTATTGCTGGATAAAAATGATTAATTAAGAGCGCTTAGCTATAATTTAGTATAATAGGACAACTGAGATAATTGATTGCTTAAGTGTTATCTGCTGGGTTAATATTTTAATTGAGAATAGGGAATATTATTCGTCATTGTTGATAGATTGATTGTCGAAGGTGAGGAGTAATTATTGACTATTTCTTTAATATCTTTTTATCCTTAGTTATTTAATCTTTGATCATCATTTCATGTTATGTTTTCAGTTCTTATTTTGAATAATAATTTGATCATAGTCTTTATGGGTTCGAACCATTATTTACCGCTATACTGAAGTAGCTGGTATAAGTGAAAAGAAAATATATTTAAATTTGATACGATATACGACACTCATCTCCATGATTTAAAGTAATAATAATAGAAGAAAATAAAAATATAAAAAAAGACAAAAAATGGTGGAAATGACATTTACTGTCGTTGGGGAAGAAGGCTTCACACATAAATGAGTGGGAAATGAGGAGTCGGGGACGAAGGGGTCTGTATATGGACATTTTCTCAGTAGAGAAAAAGAGCATCCTGAAACGTTGCATACCTAGAGACCAATTTCTCCATGCTTTTTATTTAAGGTTAAATAAAAGGTGTAGTGAAAACTTATATTTGTAGTAGTGGTTGCTTGATCAGCTTAGGAATGTCAGTTGTTGTTTTACTCTATACTTGTGTAATTCAAGAGCACATTACTTAGCCAAACTCGCCTTTATTTTTAAAACTGTTCATTCTTAAATTCCTTCTATCTCTAATTGTATCCGTAGTATTGTACAAAAGTAGCGTGTTATTGAATAACGTGCAATAAGTTTGAATACTAAAAAAAACATTTGAAATTTAAGAGACCAATATAATTGTATCAATTATGAGCATCAAACACATTATTACTAATTATGAACACATATTTATGCATATATATTAGATACAAGTAACTGCAAGATACATGTTTATTAATTATTTTTATTAAATTTATATTAATGTCATATAAATTTTAAATAAATATTTTATTTTAATTAAATAATTTATTTAAGTTTATGTTTGTTCTAGTTTTTGAATTTAAGAGTAACAACAAGAGATTATATGTTATATGTTTAATGTACTATTAAATATTATACGTGCATTTTAAATTTAAGTTTCTTGCTAGTTTTTTTTTTAAAATATTTTGTTGCCAATTGACAGTAAATTATATTAAATGTTTAATATGATATTATTCTAATAAGTGAGTTTAATTAAAATAATCATCCATAGATTGTAACCATTAAAAATGTACTTATATCTTATACCTATTATATAAATGGCTATTAAATAGTATTTTGTATTTAACAGATTTTGGTATGATTTAAGAGATTTTGGTACTATTTAACAGTTGGTTATTAACACTTTAATAGAATCTGTAATTTAGTTAAACAATGCAACTGTTGAGAAATATACAACCATTACCATAGGACACAACCAATGTCATTTACAGCCATGATTAAAATCATTATCTCATCAAACCTCCTCTCTCATCATTATAAACTCTCAAATAATTAAAAATACCATATCAATTACACCTACAAAAAGTGTTGAATTAATACACTGTAATTTCAACTCTGGAATGATTTATTTCACTTGCAGAAATTGTTGAAGTAATGCAGTTTGATTTCATCCATAAAAGGTTAGTGAGATTTCTTTTCATATAGTAATAGCATAGTAAAATTAGATCAGTACATATGCAAGTTTCAAATTAGTAATCTTCCAAAAACTGAAAAAAAACAAAAAAAAGTACATTAGTTTGAAAAAACATAGAAGAAAACTAATTCTTATTTACATAAACATAGACAACTAAATTCAAAGATAAAAGTTATATCTCATATTGTTTTTTTACAAAAGTACAATCATCAATTCAGAAAACATAATACTCATGCATTGAACTATTTTTCTCTTTTCAATGGTGTTAAAGAAATGCATTGATTTCTTTTCTAAAAGTTTGAGGGAACCATCAAAAGGTTAGTGATTTTTTTTAATATACTAAAAAGATATTAATTTTAGTTCGATAGATAAAATAATTTAAAAAGTATAAAAAATTGTTCCAAGTTACTCATGCCACCTACTAGATAAAAGTGTTTGACATAATCCAACAAATATCTACTTCAAATAAGAAAAAGATAAAATAAGAAAAAGATAAGGGAATCAATATGAAAAGAGAAAATAAAAATAGAAACTTATCTTCTATGCACACCAATGCGGTATGAGTACACCTTCTTTAAGATCAATATAAATATAGAATACCATGCGACCCCATTACATGCCTCCATTAGAAGACTCACCCACCAAAACCATCGACCAAAATAATACAGCACATTACCCTCCAAGAATTGGCCCTAAAAAAAAACCCAGATATAAATAATTAGGCTTGCAAGAATTGTTTTCCTCTAGCAAGTGACGGAAATAGTGGAAGAGAGAAGGAAACAATGAGAGAGAGAGCGAGAGAGAGAGAGAGTTGGGGAGATAGAGGGAGTGGCAGAGTTGGAGAGATGACATGGTAGAAAGAAAGGTGGGCGAAGTGGCAATACTCTTATGATAGATCAGACCAAAGATTTCACGCAAAACTGAAACATAATATCAACAACCCATAAAAGATAAGTCAATAACAAAGCTCTAATTCATTTTCTACCCCGAGCAAGTCAAAATAATTACAGACTCAATTTCAAACATTACATAGAAATATTAAAAACCCTGATCTTTTCTCACCAGGTCAAACTCCTTAGCACATTTTTTTCTAAAAAAAAAATAAATTTAACGTGATATTTTTAGAAACAAAATCCAAAATTTGTATCTAACGTGATTTTTGGATCAGATAAGAACATGTCATTTAATAGTTACTTATTTATAGCATTTTATCAACCAAAGCTATTTTGATGGAAAAAGAAAAATTTAATCCAACCAAAATGCAACTCCCCAATTAAACATATATTATCACCGAGTATACATCTCCTTTTTTATAAGCAAAGTACAATTAAGAAAGGTTAGAATTGTTAACTAAAGTTTCCAATAATTTGACATTATATACTCAGTTTGGTACAGTTTAAAGTTTTGATGAATTTTTAGGAAGAGCAAACCTGATGGATATCCCCAATAAAATGAGATAAGAACATAAGTGCCTCTGTTAAATTGTCTGCCATCAAGAAAAGACATGATTAGGATATTATTTATTTATTTTTCTTTATAATTTATATGGGTGTAACAAAGGTGCTCACAATTTGATTCTACGGAGAAGTCATGATAATCCAGTAGCTGCATGGTATAGTTATAAATTGCTCCAGTAACACATCTATCTTTACGTCTAGCATAGTAATGGCAGTCTCCTTATTATCATTTAAGAAGGATTCATAAACAAAGTAGTTGAAAAATTCTCCATGACAGGAGCAAAGCCTACCAAACAGCCTATAACTTTGCAATATCAGCTCTCAAATAAGCAGTGTCCTACTACAACAACAGAGATGGAAGATTTTCCCATTTAAACACAGAAACTATTAACAATGAAGATTCTGAATATTAGAAAAGGCATTTAGTTCTCATATATCTCACTCAACAACACCCATTATCAATCTCAAACAATTTCAGTGACTTCAAAATAAAAAATAAATATACATACGCAAACATTTTAAAGCTAGAAATCATACCTTAATAGCTAAAATAAAACTTGAAGACACATGCTATCATTTCACAGACCTAATAGCAAGAAAAGAAAGAAAAGTTTGCGAAAGAGAGAAGGTCAGTCATGGAGGCAAAATCTATCACCAAAATCTAAAATTAAAAGTTTAACAATGAAAACTCATCAAAACAATGTGAACATACCTCTCATTGCATAAACGAACACGAAAAGAAAATACAGAAGCCACTGCCTTGTTCTTCGATTCTCTATTTTGCTCAAGCTCCCTTCTTCGATTCTCTGTTTTGCTGAAGCTCAAATGATATACCAATTTAGCATTTGATTTTTTCTACTAAAAAAAAATCATGACACGAACACTGAACAAAAATACCAGAAAATATTTTGTATGAAATGAATTAAGAAATTGGAAAGATTACTAGACGATTCAAAGGAATGGATCTTACCAGGGCTTAGAAGCAAAAGCAAAACAGAATTCACCCAAAAAGAAAACGAACACCATCGGAGGAGATCGGAGACGCCGGAGGAGGCAAGGGCGAGATGCAGAGAGAGACAAAAATGAGATGTTATCTCTACAGTAAAAGCTCGAGCCAACCCAAGATCTGCAATTTTAAGCATCAGCGTCTTTTGCTCCATAAGAAGATTGTGTGGCTTAAGATCCCTGCATCGATATGTAGAACAGCAATGCAAGTTCTCACATTTGCAAAGTGAAAAGAGAAGAATGAAAAATATGAAGAAAGAGTTGAATTTTAACCTGTGTAAGATCCCGTGGCCATGGCAAAAGGCTACACCCTTGAAAAGTTGGAACATCAGAGTCTGCAAAGCACAAAGTTCATTTCTACTTAATCACTTTCTAAAACGAAAAATAAGTAAGTAAAAGAAAAAGGATTATAAAATACCTTGACGATATCGAGAGGGACTTTCCTTGTAGTTTGACGAAAGGAACGGATGAATTTCTTGAGATCAGTCTCCATATACTCGAACACCAAATACAGAACTGTCTTCTCTTCCTTATTCAACCCATGTTTGACATCAATTAACCTAATTCAATTTATTTTATTTTAATCAGAATACGATCAATATTTGATTTTTAATAGAAACCCATAATATCCAAACCCCTAACTCTAAAATAAAGACAAAAAAGAGACTAAAAACCTGACGACATGGGGATCCCTGGAGAGCATTCACAAGATGGAGACCTCACGGAGAGTGGTGGGAGGAACGCCTTCCTCGTTCACTTGTTGAACCATGCCTAAGCCAATGCATTTGAAAGGAGAACCAGATCCCCTCAGCTTTGCAGCAAACCTCTCAACCTTTTTTTGTGAAGAAGTCAGATCATGAAGAAAGCTTCCTGCGTGTGAAAGGGGATTAGAGTGTCGATATATATAGAAGTATATACATACAAAAACATTTTAAAGCTAGATCACCACACCTCTTAAACAGATCACCACAAAAAATACAGCAAATTAATATCCATAATAAATTTTAAATTAATATACATACATAATTTCTTTAAAAAAAAAACAAAGTGTATTATTACTGAAAAGAACAATACAAATAGAAGAAGGTGTATAAAGATTGTACAACCATCTTACCAAGAAGAAATAGAAGAAGTGAGGGAAATGATTTTGGTGAAGTAGAAGAAGCGGCTATGGAGAGATGAGTCGGTTTGGTCTACAGAAGGAATTAGGTTTCCTAAGAGTTTTCTCTTGGGCTCTTGGGCTCTTGGGCTTGTGCTGTGTACTATATTTAAAAAAATAAAATTTAAAGCAATGTGGCCTCTTGTTAGCTAATTAAAAAGATGGAAAAATAATAAGAAAGATAGACAGAATACTTTTAGGAATTTAAGAAAAGTTTAAAAAAATTTACATAACATAAATTAAAATCTCCATTGGTTGATCAAATTTTTTAATATTATTAAAATTTACTTTATTTTTTTAATAATTAAAATTGTATTACTTAATTAAATTATATTTAGTCAAAATTAGATATTCATAAAATTTAATTAAGCTCAGTTAAAAAGTACACACGGTCTCAATTCTACAGTGACTTTTTGGTCTGAGTAGTGAATTAGGAGTAAGAATTTTAAACCAGTTAAGAAAAAATTTCAATGCCAGTAAAGAATATGAAGTGGCTAGACACATATAGTATTAGAGGGGACCACTCTTTATTTTTACCAAAATCGAAAATAAAATCAGCAATGAATAACCCACAAGTTCAGCATCATCCAAACAACCAGTTTAAATTAAATAATTGTTAGTTCTGCTTTTTAGAGTTTGTTACTTAAAATATTTTTAAAAAATAATTTTTATAAATTACTAATATCATTATTATCGAACACAATCTAACTTTTATGTTTTGGCTATTAACCAGAGTCTCGTGACTATTTAAAAAATAATGTTTAAAGATAGATAGAACTTTGAAACTGTGAGACATACATGGCAATTGAGGATTGGTTTCCATATTGGAGTAATATGGAGATTGTGGATTTGGTTCTTATTACTTTCATAGTTAAAGAAGGTGATGAACAGAGAGGGCAGACTTGTCCTGTGTGTTTGGAGGAATTTGAAGTGGGAACGAGCTATGCACATATGCCACAATGCTTACATTTGTTTCATGTCGACTGTATTGTTAATTGGCTTCGTCGAAATCCTTCTTGCCCAATTTGTCGAGCTCAATTATTTCATTTAAGTTGGTTTTAACCAGTTATAGGTTTAATATATTATATGTTATTGAAGCAATTATTGTTTGAAAATGTGTCTCAAAATAATTCTTCATGTAGACAATAACTTTCTACTTAAATAATAGTATTGTACATTTTAATAATCATGTTATTTATTATCCAATTAATTTTTTGAATATTATATCTTTATTTATGTATTCGTTTTATAAATATTAATTTTTATCCACCTTTCTTATACCAGTTTAATTCCTACCAAATCGAAAGTGAAACCAAAGTAACAGTGGGCAAATTTCTAATCTTCTATAAAAGGTTAGGTTATTACTTTCATAGACTTTATTTTACTATATAGAGTGAGTGGAATTTCCCAACAACTATTGCATATCATGTTATCATTTGATTATTTTTGTAAATAAATTTAAGCTATATCTGTTATTTATTCATTTTTACTTCCTTATGTACAGATTTCCACATCAAATAAGACAAATATCACCATAATGAGAATTGGTAAGCTAATGTCAATAATTATTTACAAAAAATAATAATAATAATAACATATCCATAAAATTTTAAAATTTGAAGTTATTTTATGTAGACAACGATGAACAAACTCAAAAAAGAAAGCTTTATAGAGATTTATCAGAAGAAAAGAAGGAGTCAATTTGCAAAAGACGAAGAGAAAAATATGCGAAACAAAAAGCATCAAGAAACAATGTAATTTGTATAAATGAATCCACATCAATTAGCGATGATGATTCTCAAAGATTAGCAGGTGCTTCAAAACAAAAAGCTTCAAGAAACAATCTGATTCGTAATGAAAGAAGAAAACTTTATAGAGATTTATGTCAAGAAAAGAATGAGGATCTCTGCAAAAGACGGAGAGAAATATATGCCAAAAAAAAAGCTTCAAGAAATAATCTAATTCATATAAATAAATCTACATCAATTGACGATGATGATTGTCAACGATTTGTGGGTAGTACTAAACAAAAATCTTCATTAAATAATCCAAATCGTAAAGGAAAAAGAAAAGTTCATAATGATTTATCATAAGAGAAGGAGGAAGCCCGTAGAAAACGAAGAGAAATATATGCTAGCCAAAAAAATTCAAGAAACAATATGATTCATATCAATGAATCCACATCAATTGCCCATCATGATTCTGATAGATTTGTGAGTAACCCAATGGCTATATGGAATGCCCGTGAAGTCTCTATCACTAATGATTATAATGTTAGTGTTAATATCTTAGAGACCAACGCATCTATCAACAATGATTCTGAATCTTCAAATCAACTATCAACAATGCTTAGAGGTAACAAATCAATACAGAAATTGTGTAAAATTTATACCATTAACTCAATATGAGATCTTCTTGTTTGTAACTACCTTTTAACTTTCCAATGAATTAGGTGGGATGCAACAAAATGCTATTGTACAGTCTAGAAAACTATTGAAGGTCGTACCATCAAAACCTTATTTGTTAAAATTAATGCCTAGATGTACACATTGCAAAGCAAAGTGATTCCCACATGAGACAACTGGCTTTTGCTGTGGTAATGGAAAGATTTCTTTAACCACAAATGATGTACCTAAACAACTTCTTGATTTGTTTGCCGGGAACACAAATCAATCCATACATTTTAGGACCTTACAACAACAAGTTCACATTTACCTCATTCAGAGTAAATTTTGATAAAGATCTCTGTCGAAGGAATAAAGGGATTTATACTTTTAGAACTCAGGGACAGATATATCATTACATCAATGATTTTCTACCCTCGAATGGTCGTCCTTCTTATTTACAGTTGTACTTCTAGGATACAGATAATGAACTACAAAATCGAATTTTAGATTCAGATAGAATGGTTCCATCAATTGTCGCTCAACTAATCGATTGTACGCCCTGATTTTCCAACGGGCTATTAGCGAGCTGAGATACGACCTAAATTATATCAGCCACGTGGATCCCCCATGACCAGAGCTGTTGTCGTCAGGTCCTACCTCGCTAGCTCGGGGTATCCAAAGGTTCGCCAAGATTACTTAAGGACCAAGTCAAGACTTTGAAGGCCACAGGTCGAGGAGGCATCCAGCTCGTGGTATGAGCTGGAGTTGGAGGCTATGACCTTTTATGAAGTCAACCACACAAGGTAAACGTGCATATATCAGACATCACGTGTCTGATATATCCCTGACTTCTCGGACACGCAGCATGAACGTGCGTATTCAGGCACCCACGATTGGGTTGGGCCGTGCGGCCCATTATCCCCCTTACCTATTGATTAGACCACACTTCATGTGTCAGGTTTTAGGAATTAATCATGAATGTCACAGAAGTGACATGATAGGTAAGAAGGTCACAGGATGACCCCCCTTACCAACTCTCAGGTGCCCTCTCCTATAAATATGGAGACCCTGGGAGTTGTAAAGGGTTGGATTCTATTGTGTAAGGAAATACCCTATAAAAGAATACCAAGCATATAGCAATAATATTGGCTGGTGGAGTAGAAGGATTTTAACCTTTGAACCACCTAAAAAATGTGATTGTGTCACCATTTCATTAAAAGATCATTCATCTATTTCGGTTCATAGTTAAGCACTAATCCCTTCCTCTCATTTTCTTAATTACATGTTGGCGAAGAACCGCGTCAACATCGATATTCTTCAAATTAATCAATATTCAATTTTTTTTCATTCGCTGGGTGATTTAGACGATTTGGAAAACCAAACAATTCTTATAAGGACAGATCCATGACTCGATAACGGGTTTTCAATGCACCGACATCATCACAAGTTGCAGCAATATTGGTCGAAAATAATGAAGGAGAACAACTAAAACCTCGTGACATTTTTGTCCATAACCATTTAGGTGGAAACCATAAAGTTCAATACTATTTTGGTTGTTATGATCCACTACAATATCCGCTATTATTCCCTTTCGGAGATATTGGACGGCATCAAGGAATTAAAAGGGTTAATGGAGGAGACAAATCTATATATAACGAAACAAATCATTCAATACTACCTCAACAATCGATAAATGCTAACGAATTGATAGCAAGGGAAGAACGATGTTAGATTAAAACTTTAATGTTTACAAAATGCTAATAAAATTAATGTTATAAAAATTACTTAAGTATGCACATCCAACTTATAATTACTTAACTTACATTTGAAAATTTCAGGATTAAACAATGTACACAAGGGTCCGATAGTTTCATGCCGTGAATACTATTGCTACAAATTACAAATTTGAGAAAATGCCAACTCAATCTTATTAATTTCTGGAAGACTGTTACAACAATTTGTGGTTGATATGTATGTAAAGATTGAGACGTCAAGATTGGATTATTTTAGAAGCAACCAAAATCATTTTCGCTCAGAGATATATGAAGGTATTGTTGATACCATTTCTCTTGGCGAAAGGAATGCATCTAATGTTGGGAAGCGAATGATCTTGCCCTGTTCATTTATTGGTGGTCCAAGAGACATGTGAAAAAGATATATGGAAGCAATGACTTTAGTACAACGTTATGGAAAACCAGATATTTTCTTAACAATGACTTGCAATCCAAATTGGCCGGAAATTTCAAACGAACTACTCCAACATGAAGAACCTCAAAATAGACCTGATTTGGTTGCCCGAGTTTTCCATTTGAAATTAGAACAACTGAAAGACGAATTGTTTAAGAAGAAAATATTTCGTCAAGTCTCAACAGATGTCTATGTCATAGAGCACCAAAAAAGAGGTCTTCCACATGCACACTTTTTAATTATCTTGCAAAGGGATTGGAAATTATATACACCAGAATCTTTCGATGAAATTGTTTTAGCAGAAATACCAAATCAAAATACAAACATACATTTACATAATGCGGTAGTGAAGCATATGATGCATGGACCCTGTGGAGTCTTCAACCCATCCAATGTTTGCATGAAAAGAAATAGTTGTTGCAAAAGTAATTATCCAAAGAAATATGCACCAAATACAAACGTAGGAAGAGATTGTTTCCCCATTTATAAGCGTTCAAATAATGGGGTAAACGTGAAAGTAAGAGGAAAGAATTTAGACAATCGGTGGGTCGTTCCATATAATCCATATCTACTTGCAACATTTGATTGTCATATTAATGTTGAGATTTTCTCAACAATAAAAGCAGTCAAATATCTTTACAAGTACATTTACAAAGGTCATGATCGTGTTGCTTTCAACTTGATTTCTGAATAAAATAATCATCAAGTTGATGAAATCCAAGAATTTCAATCTGCTCGATGGATCAGTCCCCCAGAAGCTAAGTGGAGAATATATGGGTTTGTTATTAATGAAATGTACCCAGCAGTGTATAACTTACATTTACATCTTGCAGATCAACAGTCAATCACTTTCCAGGCAAAAGACGATCTAACCAACATTGTAAATTCAGATCAATCTCGAAAAACTATGTTAACATAATTCTTTGCCATGAATCAAATAGATGCCAATGCAAGAAGACTACTATACAAAGAATTTCCAAAACATTTTGTATGGAACCATCAACACAAACAATGGACCCCTCGAAAAAAGAAAACAGTTATAGGTCGTATTGTTACAGCAAATCCACTTGAAGGTGAGAGATATTATCCACGACTACTATTAACTCATGTAAAAGGACTGTTATCCTTCCAAAATATTAGGTCTATTGATGGAATTGTAGTCCCAACATTTCGCAATGCAGGAACACTCCATGGTTTACTACAAAGAGACAGCAACTTAGAAGAATGTTTACAAGAAGCATCGTTATTCCAAATGCCAACCAGTTTGAGACGGTTATTTGCAACCATATTGGTTTATTGTAATCCAACCAATCCAAGATACCTTTGGGAGCGTTTTGAAAGTGAAATGTCAGTTGATTTCAAATCAGCAGACTATCCTACTTCAAATGTAAGAATCCAGGTATTGAGATAAATTTCTTTAGCAATTGACTCATTGGGGAAAGACATCAACTCCTACAATCTCACAGACAATGACATCGCATGTGATGACAAAGAAATTCAATCCAGAGAAATTAATGATGAAATGGGTGTTGAAGTTCCAGAGGAAGATATTATGGCCTCAGAATGTCTAAACAGTGAACAACAACATGTATATGATGCAGTCCTAGAAAAAGTACTCGAGAATAAAAGCGGTTCATTTTTTATAGACGGTCCAGGCGGGACGGGAAAAACATTCTTATACAAGGTAATTTTGGCAACATTACGATCAAGAAATTTAGTAGCACTTGCAACTGCTTCATCAGGGGTTGCTGCATCTATTCTTCCTCGAGGGCGAACAGCACACTCACGTTTTAAACTCCCACTTGGTACTAGCGAAATGAACACATGTTCTGTCAGCAAACAAAGTGGTCTTGCAAGCCTACTTCGCACAACCCGATTAATAATATGGGATGAAGCTCCAATGACACGAAAACAACATATAGAAGCATTGGACATAATGTTACGTGACATCACTGATGTAGATGTAACATTCGGTGGAAAAGTAGTCATTTTGGGTGGAGATTTTAGACAGGTTTTACCTGTGGTTCGTAAAGGAACGAGAGAAGAACAAGTTCGTTCCAGTTTGGTTTATTCATATTTGTGGCCTTCCTTGACCAAGTTCCAATTAATTGAAAACATGCGAACACGATTGGATCCTGCATTCTCAGATTATGTTTTAAAAGTTGGCAATGGAATGCCACCAAACACAGTCAATGAAATGATAAAAATACCAACTTGCATGCTTATTCCTTATGTGGATGATAAGTTTTCTTTAGATCGTTTGATTGACGATGTTTTCCACAACATTCACGATTTTTCACAAAATATTTCCAGTATGATGAAACGAGCCATACTAACACCAAAAAATGATTTTGTTGATGAAATAAACACTTTGTTAATTCATAGATTTCTTGGTGAAGAACAACGATATTATAGTTTTGATGAAACAACAGATTCATCCGAACAATCAGTGATGGAAGATTTCTTAAATAATCTAACCCCAAATGGACTCCCTCCACATGAATTGTTACTTAAGAAAAACTGCCCAATCATGCTTCTCAGAAACATTAATCCTTCAGAAGGCCTATGCAATGGAACACGCTTAATTTGTCGAGCTTTTGATAAAAATATCAGAGATGTAGAAATTGCAGTGGGACATTACAAAGGGAAATGAGTGTTCATTCCTAGGATCCCATTTTTACCAAATCTCGATGAAAACAGTGGCTTTCCATTCAAACGAACTCAATTCCCTATAAGATTAAATTTTGCAATGACTATAAATAAGTCACAAGGACAAACATTGGATTATGTTGGAATTTATTTGCCTCAACCAGTTTTTTCACATGGTCAATTATATGTGACTTTATCAAGGGCAAAAACATCATCTACAGTAAGAATTTTAATACGACTAGTGTCCACTGAACAACGAAGAAAAAACTACACAAAAAACATTGTATTTACAGAATTACTAACACTACCAAGATTAAATTAATTTAATACATGTATCTATATTCTATTACAATTATTTAATTAAATTTAATTCTTCAATGTCCTGAAATTTCTTCAATTTAAATTAATTCTTCAATATCCAATTATCTTAAAAAGTTAAAAAAAAATACTATATGAAAATATTCTCAAATTATTTTTCAATATATTATATCCTCCATACAAAAGAAAAATACAAAATAAAAAAAAATAACGTGCAAATTAGTTTCCAAAATATTATATATTTCAGTGTGTTTAACATCCAAGTACCTAAAAAAGTTAAAAAAAATAATACTATATGAAAATATTATCAAATTAGTTTCCAAATATTATGTCGTTCATACAAAAAAAATTACAAAATAAACACAAAATATAACGTGCAAAATAGTTTTCAAAATATTATATATTCCAATTGGTTTATTCATATTTGTAGTATTTATATTTAAAAATTACATAATTTTCATAAAATATATTAAATGATGTGAAATAACTAAAATATATAACATGGTTTTAAAAGAAATTACTATGAAACAATATTTGGTATGCTTTAATAAAATTTGGTATGCTTTAACAATAAATACAACAAGATGCTTTCGTAACATTTTTGTCTTTGTTCAAACTTCAAAGTCAAGCTATAGCTTAATACAACCAAACATTTTCACTTGTATGCCGCTATATATGTATATATTGGTAGTTTAGGTTTTGTATTATTATAAAGTAGTCTTCAATTAATTAACAATTATTTAATGCCTCATAGTGACATATATATTCTACATATTCTAAAGGCCTATTTTATCACCAACTTTATGTCTTAGCCTCCTAAACATTATATTCTAATTAGTAGGGGGTTGCTTTTTTATATCGATAATATAATTGCTTTCTTGTCCATTAAAAGCAACATCTTTTTATGAGGCTAATCTACTTAACACAACTTTTTATAACTTTGTTTCACAGATTGATCACTCTATAGTGGAGAGCTTTGGTGGAGAAGGCATTCAAGGATTGCAACTAGAGGAAAGGAAGTAGTTGAATCTTCGTCTTAGTTTATAAATTACCTAACTAAATCTTTAAATATTAATACATCATTTTTCTTTTAATACCATGTAATATATTTTCATTATTTCACATATTTAACATTTATTATAGAAATCATATAATTTTTAAATATTTCTGTTTTAAATTGATTTAAATTCAAATATATGTAGTGCAAAATATAGGGTGCATTGCGTACATTCTAACTAGTATATATATATATTTACATAAGTTTTCCACAAACAGATACCGTAAAGAGTAATATTATGCTATCAATCTTATAGATTGTTGTATGCCCCCTTTTCATTTTTTAAATCAAAGTTTTGTCCCGACCATTGTATCTCTTCCATGTGATAATGTAACGCAATTAACTTATTTTTGTGGAGCATTCTATTATTATTACTCACACTTGGATTTAAACAAAACATATTCATGAAATTGTCACCTTCAAAAAACTCAACTTGGATTCAAAACTAAAAATAATAAAATTAAATTAAAATTATGTGTGAAAGCCCTCTATTACTCATTTTTTCTACAATAATATTCACCACTTCCAAATTTTTATTTATTTTTAAATAAAAAAACGAAGGTATTTTTAAAGAATAATAATGGTGGTGCCAAAATTTGAAAATAATAATAATTATAAATAATGATAAGATAATCTTTTGAACAAGGTGGGATGAAACGATATGATAGTATAATGGGGACAAAGTATTGGATCTAGAGAAGATAAGCTTTGGCTAAAGAGCAGAGAGATTCCTTAGGTGCTTTTTCAACTAAAACCCAATCCTTTTTTGTTTTTTTTTTCTTCTAAACAATTAATATCTTTTAGTTTCTATATTTTATTGGTTCGAAGTCATACTCCGAATCTGATACAATGAATGTGGAACTGAAACTGCTCGAATTGGATTTTTAATTTTCTTGAATTATGCTTAAAAATTAATGTAGAATCTTCCTTTCAGTTTCAAGTGCTTCATTATTGTATTTGTTTCTCTTCCCTTCATTATTGTACTGCATACAAAAAGTTTATTTTGCTTAAAATTGGAGAGATAATGAGTAGTGATGTACATGTATGTCTCTTATTAATGTCTGACTAGCTAAACAGTTTGATTACAGACAGTTACTTATATACCCTTGAACTTGAAGATAGTGCATTAATCTTCAAAACAATACTTATATGCTTCTTACGATTTTTTTTCTCCTTGATCCTAATCTAGGACCTCTGTTTGAACGTAATTATTTTTTGCCCTCAATTTCTGAATTTAATGTCATGACTGAACTAATCTCATGGGGTGCTATCCACTTGTAATATTAAGGAAAATTGCGCCAAATGTCATTTATTGGTGTCAATGGTTATACTTAGTTACTATTTATTTTTATATGACAACAGCACTCCCATCACTATTTTAGTGTGGTTGTAGGTCATCTTTCGTGGAGAATAAAGAAATTTGTAACAAAATCACTAAATAGTATTACAAAAAATTTCTTTGATTAAGTCACCGTGTAATTATTTTTTTACCTCTTTTGACACTACTAAATAATTTTTTTAGTCTCTTTGATAAGTACATGTTGACATGGTTTTTCGCCAACAATGTATTACGAAAATTAGTTGAAATGAATTAGTGCTTAAGGGTAAACCGTAATGAGAACTAGTGCTTAAGGGTAAACCATAATGAAAATAATCACTATTTAAGGTACACAGAATGATATAATAAGAATACTCATTCCTTTTTACGTGGTTCGGATGTTAAAATCCTCCTAGTCCACGAGTCAATATTATTGTTGTATATCTCTTTCTATTTTTACAGAGTATTGGCATTACAGAAAGAATCCAACCCCTTGCACTACATAGGGTCTTGGTATTTATAGGAGAATGATCTCTGGGTAAGTACTGGGGTCATCCCGTGATCTCTTGATCCTCCACATCATCTCGGTGACATTAATGATTAATATCTAAATTTTATATTGAAGTGTGGTCTAATCAATAGGTAAAATGGATAATGGGTCGCATGGCCTAAATCAGGCGTGTGATGTCTGATCACACACGTTTATATTGCGAATCCGAGAATTCGGGAATAAAACTGACACGTGATGTCTGTTTTATGCACATTTATATTGCGTGGTCAACTTTATAAAGATCCTGGGGCATGTCAGATTTCTGGCTTACCACGAGCTAGCGTAGTGCCAGCTCGTGCCTTCCGATGTTATATTCCACAAGTGGTTCCAGGTGATATGCTGCTTTGAACTCACCAGTTTGAGCTATTTGTCTAGGGGATCGTATCGAATTTCCTCAGATGAAAGGTGAACACGTGGTGCATCGATTATGGCTTTTTGTTAGCTCGCTGTACCCGAGCTGCCTCAACAAGGTACGTGCTGATTTTTAGGGCGTACATTTTCCCCCCAAGTCCCTGTTCGTGTTCTATGACGTCACTTCTGATTTTCACGGTAGGGAATTTTAAACTTCTTTTGCGATTATCCAGACCCTGCCCACCATTTGAGTACTGGACACGTGGAACACCGTGATTGGCATCTGTTCGGGTTTCGAGGATTGTATTAAATGGCCTGGCCACCTTTTTGCCGCCGTTTCATCTTTCGAATCATGACCATCGTATCTCGCATTAAATTGATCATACGGTCCTTGTTTCCTTATGCCTTTTACGTATAAATAGGGCTGGCAATTTTCAGTACTCATCACATTTCATTCCAAATTTTTCTTCATTTTCTCTCTTCCGAGTTTTAAAAACTCTTCTTCTTCTTTTGATTAAAATCCCAGAAATCCCCATATTCTCACCACAAATAGTAGGTTGTTCCTGAAAAGATTTGGTGCATAGGTTTCGATTTTAGACGTATTGAGTAGATCCTAAAACATGTCTAGGATTGTGATGTTCATAACTAGGTAATTTTTGGGTGATCTCTGGGTAAATTTAGGAAATACCCATTGGAGATATGGAAGACGAGAGGTTTTTAGGGTATAAAACAGGTAGCTTAGGGGTCACGTTTCTTGGGCTGTTTTTCTTTAAAACCCTTTTCCCAAGGCAAGTAGTGGCCTGACTCGCTTGACACATGGATCCCTGAATATCAGGGGTCTGTTGGAAAACCGAGGAGCATGGCACAGGCAATGCGTGGCATCACACGGACTGATATTGCATCAGCTCGCGTGTTAGGACCTCTCGCCTTTGTTATTTCTCCTATTAAAAAAGATTCTACGTCACCCACTAAAAATTCCGTCGTTTTTATTCAATAGGCGAGCTGATGGCACCAAAGAAAGGCGCATCAAAGAAGAACGTAGCTGGCTCGTCGTTCTAGCAATCTCACAAGGTAAAGAGGTTGTCCCTGATTCCCACCTACCTAAGTTTGGGCCTGTGGTGGAGAAGGAGGTTGCGATAGCTCCTGATGCCTTTTTCGAGGCCAAAAGGATTGTCTCGAAGATATCGACCCAAGGAAGGGTCAACAAGATCTTGCTGTCCCATAACATTGAGGCTAGGATAGGGGGTCTCATCGCCCGAACTCCCTACGAGGGGGAGTGGAGCTGCGCACCACTCCAGGACTATTTCGTAGCCTGGAGTGATGAACACCTAAAAGCTGGGGCCTTCCTCCCTCTTGACCAATACTTCGCGGACTTCCTCAACTATGTGAGGTTGGCGCCGTTTCAACTTCCACCGAACTCCTATCCTCTACTGGCCGGGCTGAGATATCTCTTCCTGAAGCAGATGTGGGAGGTCCCCACTACGACAGATGTCCTTTACTTCTTCTACCTCAAAGCCAGCCCGGACCAAAGGGGGCAAGGTGACGGGTTCTACTACTTGACCTAGTTTCCGAACTCGCCTTCGGTCATCAAGCTGCCTAGTCATCCCAACGACTTCAAAGACCAATTTTTCATGTCAAATGGGTTTCGCAATTGCAAATACCATTACTTCAACCGTCCTTGTAAGTTTCCTTCCTATTCTCAGCTCGCGAAATTATTATTATTTTTTGTTCTTAGATTTTTCGCGTGTATACTGATTGGAGCATTATCGTGCAGCCATCTTTACGAGGACGGCCAAATCAGTGACCCTTGGTGGTCAATATGATACCCTGGCGGGGCTTCCGCCTAGTGAGAAGGACTACCGCTAGCTCGTGTCTGATGACAAGATGTTGGCGTGTAAATTAATTTCCGAAGGCCAGACTTTGGCCCTGAGGAGGACGCAGGCTACTTACACAGTAGCACACGAGCTAGCACCCATCCCCGAGGGAGGCGCCGCGGTCATCGACGGCGTCGAGCAGGAAGAGGAGCCCGAGGTGCCACTTGTGTGAAACAGGCGAGCTCCTGAGATCGCTCGGGAACCTGATGTGGATCGAGCTCTATCGGGGCCAGCAGCCGGCCCCTCCGGCCAAGGTAACCCATACCCTTTTCGGGACCTAGATAGGGCAGTCGCAGACCTTAGGCTAGTTAGGTTTAACCCAAACCAGCTAGTGCATCATCATCAAAAGGACCCTGACCGTAATATAACCTTACTCCAGTGCGTCGATCAATTAGTACTACGTCATGACAGGGGCCGCCCTAGGGGCACCATAGTAGTAGATAACACCTTGTCTTTTAGGTCGGCCTTCTTTGAGGAGTATGGAACCAATCTTAGGTCGTGGCCATCCCTTCTCCAAGGTGTTGTAGCCCCTGGACTTAGGCCATACATACAGGAGTCCAGTCCTGAGGTAGAGCCTGATTCGAAACCTCCTTAATCCTAGAAGTGGTTGACCTAAACTCTCCTCCCCCTACAACAGTTTTGAGGCCGGAGATCGTGGAAATAGACTCCTCTAGCTCGGAGGGTAGGATTTTTGTTACATTGTACACATTTTCATTGTAAACTGATGAATGTATATGCATTCTTAAAACATTTCCATTTATTTTTTCAGGTGAAGAGATGGCACAACGAAGGGAACCTGACATCCGATCGATGTTCCAGGAGGGGAGATCCAGCAAGGGTCCCCTATTCAAGAAACTTCAACCCACGTCAAAGAAAACGCCCCCCTCGGTCGTGACTGCTTCCAAGTCCCCCGCTAATGGGAAAGGCTCAGGCTCGGGAGCTCAGCCCGCCGCAGCCCAGGAGAAGAGAGGTCCGGCTGCACCCCGTCCTCGCTTTCCCTCGGCTCCTGCTCAGGACCTGGTAGCACCGGTTGGTCCCCCAGCTCTAGTGGTCCCTGCCGCCACTGTTCGCATCCCCGTCATTCCCCTTGATCTGGAGCTGATTCCAGACACTTTTCGAGGGACTATCTTCGAGACGGTGAGCTACTCAGTGGAGCATTTTATAAGGCCAAGCCCAACGACCTGAGGGCGATCGAGGAGAGGAGCCCAGAGGATGTCATGGAATCCGCCCAAGTATGTGTCTAACTGTCTCTTTATTTTTTGCAGGTTGCCTTGGCTCAACATCGCAGCATATCTCGGGCCACGGCCAAGAACGATGAACTCAAGGCCGAGTTCCAGACTGCCCAAGCTGCTCTCGCCGCCTCTCAACAAAGCAAGCAAAGTGCCAAGGCTGCTTTGGCGGCGGCCCAAGTGGGAGAATAGGTGGCAAAGCCTGCCTTAACCATGGCTCAAGAAGGCGAGCAGGCGGCAAAGGCTGCTACGGTAGCCCTTCAGGCCGAGCTCGAGGGGGCCAAGGCCTAGCAGTTGGAGGTCGAGGCGACTATTCTAGAGGAGAAGAAAGCATCGACATCCTCCATGGAGAGTGTGTTGTACCACTGCTGGCCCTTCAATCAGGACGGCAACTTCTCCTTCATGGCTTCCAACGTGTGGGGGCATTACCTTGAGAAGTACAAGGCTCGGCTACAACAGGAGCTCCAGTATGAGACTGGGGCGAGCAAGAGACCGAGGAGGTGACATCCTCAGAGCGGCCTGGGGGGTCTTAGATTTTTTTGTTTTTACTTATGTATTTTTCCTTTGTAAATGCTAAGCACAAGGTTACTCACCTCGAGACAATTTATATATGTTAATTTTAGTTATCTAAGCTTTACTTATTCTTTGATCTCTTTCTCATGCTTTATGATGTGCTCGGTAGAAATTTAGTTCGCGTTAGTTTTATTAACACCTCGCGTTTTTTAGAAAAAAAACTGGTTAATCAATTTAGCCAACTTCTATGTTTCGGAACTTGGTCGTGTCCAGGATATTTAATTAACAACTTAGTTCGTGTTAGTTTTATTGAATACTTTGCTTTTTCTTTAGCAAAAAAATTGTTGATCAATTTAACCAACTTCTAAGTTTCGGTACCTGGTCGTGTCCAGGATATTTAATTTAAAAACTTAGTTCGTGTTAGTTTTATTGAATACTTCGCTTTTTCTTTAGAAAAAACATTTTTCATCAATTTAACCAACTTTAAGTTTCGGAACCTGGTCGTGTCCAGGATATTTAATTTAAAAAGCTTAGTTCGCATTAGTTTTATTGACACCTCGCATTTTTTAGAAAAACAATGGTTAATCAATTTAACCAACTTCTAAGTTTCGGAACCTCGTCGTGTCCAGGATATTTAATTTAAAAAGCTTAGTTCGCGTTAGTTTTATTGACACCTCACATTTTTTAGAAAAACACTCGTTAATCAATTTACCCAACTTCTAAGCTTTGGAACCTGGTCGTGTTCAGGATATTTAATTAAAAACTTAGCTCGTGTTACTTTTATTGACACCTCGCGTTTTTTTAGAAAAAACACTAGTTAATCAATTTAACCAACTTCTAAGTTTTGGAACCTGGTCCTCGGGTTGTCTGCCCCCCAAGTAATCAGGAAGTGGACTTTCTTGGTTACTTTGAACTAACATGCTTATGAAATTGTACAAAGATACAAATATACCATAACCTTTTTTTTATATATATTTCCAAAATTAACTAGCTTTTATACTCAAGCCTTACATAGACAGGTGGTTTGATAATTGATAAACTTTTTCAAATGCAAAGCATTCCAGGTCCGTGGTACCTTTTCTCCACTAAGTCGGGCCAATTTAAAAGTAGCTTCCTGTACAATTTTGACTATTTGATAAGGCCCTTCCCAGCTCGGGCCTAAGGCACCGTCTTTGGGGTCTATGCCTGCTAAAAACAACATTCAGAGTACCAGGTCTCCTAATCCAAAGACACACTTCTTGAAATTTGAATTAAAGTTTATTTTTTGTTGATAATGCGCCAGCCATAGCTCTGAATCTTCTCGCTTTTCATCAATCAGGTTGAGGGACACGCTGAGTAGTTCGTTGTTCCGCTCCAGACTAAAGGTCTGGAGCCTATGTGTGGCTACCTTTGCTTCGACAAGGAGGACTACCTCACTTCCGAAAGTTAAGGAGAAAGGAGTATGCCCCGTGGAAGTTCGGTGGGAGGTTCGGTAAGCCCACAGCACCTGGGGGAGCTACTCGGGCCATACTCCCTTAGCCTCGTCCAACCTCTTTTTAAGGCTCGCTTTAAGGGTTTTGTTTACAACCTCGACCTGTCCGTTGGCATGCGGGTAGGCCACCGAGGAGAAGCTTTTGATTACGCCGTGCCTCTCACAAACATCAGTGAAGAGGTCGCTATCAAACTTCATTCCATTTTCTAACACAATCTTTCTTAGCAGTCTGAATCGGCAAACAATATTCTTGTCCATGAAGTCAAGGACTCTCTTTGCCGTGATTGTAGCCAGGAGCTCCGCCTCCGCCCATTTTGTAAAATAATCGATAGCCACTACTGCATAGCGAACTCCTCCCTTCCCCATGGGCAGGGCTCCAATTAAACCGATTCCCCATACTGCGAATGGCTAGGGGGATGATATCATATTTAGCTCGACCGGAGGAGCTTGGGCAATGGTGGCAAACTGCTGGCACTTATCACACTTTTGACATAGGAGATGGAGTCCTTCGATAGCGTGGGCCAAAAATACCCCTGCCGTAATATTGTCAAGGCCAGGCTTTGCCCCCCAGCGTGATCCCCACAGAAGACTTCATGCACCTCCTGCAAAATAGTTTTGGCTTCCTATGGCAGAACACATCGTAGTAGAGGCAAGGAGTGGCCACGCCAGTACATCGTCCCGTCTATGATTGTGTACCTTGGAGCTTGATAGAGTACTCTCCTCGCGTCTTTTTGCTCCCCAGGCAATTTTCCTATCATAAGATACTCTATTATGGGAGTCATCCAGGTCGGTCTGATATCGATCATCTCAACCTCCACAGAGCTTTCTGCCACATTCAGACTTTCTAAGAATTCCACTGGTAGTACGCTCAGAGTCTGAGCTTCTCTGGAAGTAACGAGTCTAGCCAGAGCATCGACATTGGTGTTCTGCTGGCGAGGAATCTGCTTGACTAAGCTATACTAAAACTCAGATACCTCCGTCTTGACCTTGGCCAGGTAAGCTGCCATTTGGGGCCCCGAGCTTAATATTCCCCAGATACTTGGTTTACCACGAGCTGGGAATCATTATCGCAGTTGATGACCTTGGCCTTCAATTCCTTCGCAACTCTAAGCCCGGCCAAAAGGGCTTCGTATTCGGCTTCATTGTTGGATGCCACGAACCTGAACCGCAGCGCAGAGTGGAAACGGTGCCCTTCCGAGGATATTAGGATGATCCCAGCTCTGGACCCGTTTTCA
The DNA here is from genome assembly GCF_963169125.1 of Humulus lupulus. Taxonomy (NCBI): domain Eukaryota; kingdom Viridiplantae; phylum Streptophyta; class Magnoliopsida; order Rosales; family Cannabaceae; genus Humulus; species Humulus lupulus. The sequence continues at coordinate 76,455,664 of NC_084798.1, read as the reverse complement.
TTAGATGACCCGTCTATGAAGATTCTCAATAATTTCCGCACTGGTTCTCTTAAGGGCTCTTCCTGGAATCCATAGCATATCGCCATGAAATGAGCCAAAGCGTGGATTTTTATCATAGTTCGAGGTACATACAGTATCTCAAACTGGCTCAGCTTGACCGCCCATTTCAAAAAATGCCCCGATGTCTCAAGTTACTGCAGCACTTGCCTTAAAGGCTGATCGGTCATGTCGTGGATTAAATGGGATCGGAAATATGGCCTAAGTTTATGGGAAGCCGTAATAAGGCAAAATGCCAGCTTTTCCATTAGAGGATATCGAGATTCTGTTTCGAGAAGTCTCTTGCTTATATAATATACTGGCTTTTGAACTCTGTCCACCTCCCAGACCAACACGGCGCTGGCTGCATTTTTGGTCACGGCTAAATAGAGGAAAAGGCGCTCTCCTGCCTTTGTTTTAGATAACATCGGTGGCTCGCACACCTCAGTCCACTCAAACTTTTTGTTCCCCCGAAGCAGGTTGTAGAATGGCAAACACTTATCTGTGGATTTAGAAATAAACCGATTGAGGGCCGCCACTCATCCTGTCAGACTCTGGACATTTTTATGCGACCTGGGCGAAGGCATCTTTAGTAGCGATCTGATTTTGTCCAGGTTCGCCTCTATCCCCCTGGTGTTGACTTTAAATCCCAGGAAATTCCCTGACGCCACCCCGAAAGTACATTTTTGGGGGTTTAGCCTCATATTATACTTCCTTAGAATTCCAAAACATTCCTTCAGATTGGAGACATGGTTATTGGCAGTCTTTGAATTGACTAGCATATCATCAACATACATTTCCATGTTTTTTCTGATCTGATCTGCGAACATTCTGTTAACCAACCTCTAGTAGGTCACCCCAGCATTTTTCAGCCTGAAGAGCATGACTTTATAGCAGTTCACATTGGCTGGAGTCATGAAGCTAGTATGTTCCTGGTCTGCAGAGTTCATGGTGATCTAATTATAACTAGAGTACGCATCCATGAAGGACAGGAGCTTGTTCCCTGCGGTAGCATCCACCAACTGGTCAATCCTTGGCAAGGGGAAGCAATTCTTGGGATAGGCTTTATTTAGATCAGAGAATTGATGCATGTCTGCCATTTTCCATTTGGTTTTGGGACCAGGACAGGATTGGTGACCTATATCGAATACTTAGCCTCGCAGATGAAGCCGCACTTCAAAAGCCTAGCCACTTCTTCCTCCAGTGCCTCAGCTCGAGTCGTACCCAGACGCCTCTGTTTCTGGGATTTCGCAGGCATGCTTTTGTCCACATTTAGCATATGCATGATGACATTCAGGCTGATTCCTATCATGTCTTCATGGGACCAAGCGAAAATGTCTAGATTTTCTTGTAAAAAAGTAATCAGTTCTGCCTTTCTGTCGAAGTCAAGATTTTTCCCGAGCTTAACAACCCTCGAAACATCTTTGGGATCAATGTTTACTTCTTTGAGGTCTTTGATAACCTGGAGCTTGGATCTATCTTCACCCATTCGGGGATCAATATCCTCACTCGGGCTTACTTCCCTACAACTGACCTGCTGAGGTTCTTCCATCCCAGGATTATCTCTGACTTCCTGGGATTCCTCTCCTTGATCTTGCACAACCATAGTTTGCTGCCCGGGTTGTGATTTTCCCTTCATGGAAATGCTATAGCATTCCCTAGTAGTGAGGTGATCGCCTCGGATAGTACATATTCTCGTTGATGAAGGGAATTTGATCACGAGGTGGCGGACGGAAGTTATAGCTTCGAATGCCATCAGTGTGGGCCTACCCAAGATTACGTTGTACGCAGTCGGACAGTCCACGACCACAAACTTGAGCAGCTTAGAAACAATTCGTGGTCCTTCGCCCAAGGTTATCACCAACTCGATCGTTCCGATAGCTGTCGAACCTTCTCCAGAAAACCCGTACAACATCATGGAGGTTGCCTTTAGCTCGGCCACGGACAATCCCATTTTCTCCAATGTGGACCTAAGTAGTAGGTTCACAAAGCTCCCGTTGTCGACCAAGGTCTGCCTAACTCTCTGATTGGCGAGCTAGACGGTTATGACTAGAGGGTCGTTATGCAGGAACTGGACATGACTAGCGTCTTCATCAGTAAAACTAATCGGTTGTTTCTCCAATCGTTGCTGCTTAGACAAACGCTGCTCCGGGACGAACTCTAATCCATTGGGAGACCTCAGCTCATTGACATACCTCTTCCGGGCATTTCTGCTCGTGCTTGCCAGATGAGGGCCTCCAGAGATAGTGGTTATTTCCCCTCCTATTATCGAAGGACGGGTGTCCTGACTCACCTGGGCCCATGTCTGATTTGCGGGGGCTTCCAGAGCTGACTGAACGTTTTGCCCAGTGGGCTGATTAGGGATGACACGATTCCGGGCATACTGAGCTAAGGGCTTGGCCCTGATGAGCATATCAATCTCATCTTTCAAATTCCTGCAATCATCGGTGTTGTGACCGATTTCATTGTGGAATCGACAAAATTTTGACGGGTCTCTCTTCACCCTTTGATTTTTTAGTGGCTCGGGCTTCTTCCACGGGAGGTGGGTAGAGTTTGCTAAGAAGATACGCTCCCTGGTATCTGTGAGATCTGTGTAAGTCACATAGATCGGATTGAACCATTCTGGCTGCCTTTGCCATTTCCCTTCCTCTTGCTTCCTCCCCCGTGGCTATTGTAGCGTCCGTTACCTTTCCAGCGGGCTGGGCAGGGACTTGGCTAGTTCCTGCGATTGAAGCTCATGCCTCTTCCAGGTTGATCCATCTCTGAGCCTTGTTCAGGAACTCGTCCACTGTGCTGATGCCTTTTCTCTTGATCTCTTTCCACAGGTCGCCTACAATAAGGATTCCTGTTCTCATTACCATAAGCCTGGAGCTTTCATCTGCTTCTCTAGCTCGTGCAGCGATGTTTGAAAACCTACTCAAGTAAGCTTTCAGAGGCTCTCCAGGTTGCTGCTTTACGTTTGCCAGGGAGTCTGCCTTTATTCGAGCTTCTTGAGAAGCTCGGAATGCCCTCTTGAAGTCGGCAGAGAAACTCTTCCACGAGCTGATTAAGTGCTTCTTGTATTGCTTGAACCATTGCCTGGCTGGTCCAACCAGAGTCGAAGGGAATACTAAGCATCTTAATTCGGGCCTGATATTATGGGCCATCATTAGGGTATTGAACATCCCCAAGTGGTCGGACAGATCTCCATCTCTGTCGAACTTTGACAAATAGGGCATCCTGAAACCTGGTGGGTATGGTGTTGCTGCGATGTTGGGGGCGAAGAGCTCGAGCTCGTCCCTTGAGTCATACTCATCTTTTTGCTTTTCGTATAAGAGTCTTTTCATCAGTTCTTCCATCTGGGCCAGCCTCTCGAGGGTCGGGTCCTTGGTTCCCAAGGGTTGTTCAACAACTCCCATTTGACCGTACGCATTTGACGGGATAATGTCCCTCCATGCTCGAGCTTGGTTTGGTGGGGCATTCCCGTTGTCACGTACCTCGGAAGAACTTCCCTCGTGGTGAATGTCGCTGACTCCATTGCAAGTTGGATTGGTCCTTTGTGATTTTACGCGATCTCGCAGATCGGTATGTGGATAAACCCGAGGGTTTTGAGCTGAGCTCAGCTAATTCCTCAAATATGTGCTGGTTCTACCACTTCAACGATCCTCCATCCAATAACTTCCATTAGAGAAGCTCAGAGCTTGCGGTTGAGGATGAGGATCTGGAGCATTCCTGCGTGCTCTTGTGGCAAGAGTAGGGGCAGCAGGAGGAGGATTGCTCCTGCTGTTTCTGGAGGCAAGGACATCTCGAGCAGAACGAGGTGGGGACGGATGCCTGATCAGCGACGCAGGGTATCTAATTGGTGAAGCAATTCTCCTCCCATCAAGTCGGATCAAACTACCTCAAGGTTGATCTACGCCATCATTTCTGGTTCCCTGTGATCGTGGTACAGGGAAGTCAGTCGGGACACGTCGTCTTTACGAGTTTGTCCCTGACCGTCTGCGTGGGTTGCCATGAGCATTTGACGGCGGTGTTGAACTCGAAGTCAAGGTTTTGACTGACCAGCTGACTTGTTGGTGATCCCTAGGAAAGCCACTAAACGGGGTTTCTTGGTGATGGGGCAACACGGGAGTAGAGCTTGGAGTTGAGGTTCTAACCTATTGACTTGGCCTGGGTCGACTATCCCGCCGAGACTTACGAGTCTCGCCTTACCTCTTTCTGACATTAATGTTGGTTGCAAGAGGGGGTAGCCGAGCCAAGAATTCCTCGATTTGCTTATTGGCCTTGGCTAGATGGCTCCTCAACTGCATGTTCTCCATCTCTACCGCAGTCAGGTAATCTGGGTTCGGATTCGGCGGTAGAGGTGTTGAACTTCTGGTGTCGTCATGGCCCATTGGTTGTTTCCGGGCCTTGTTCGTCAGAAACAGTGGTATGGTGATCCTCCTGCCCACCAACCTGGTCTGTTTCGTTACCGTGCCTTGAAAGAGTGACTACCATTTTGGATGTTTTACAAGGAATGGTTAAGCTCGAAATTACAAGTCTAAAACTTCACACTTAGTTTTCACAATTTTTCAATTCTCTTTTGGAAATCTTTCTACACATATAAGTTTTATATATTTTTCTTATCTCTCCATAGAGTTCTGAATCGTCCAATTATGAGCTATATCAAGGAAGTTACGGTTAAAATACTGTCAGTGGTTGTCGCTGAAGAAAAAAAAACGAAAAAAATGCGATGTTTGCAGCCAACCACATCCCAGGCCGCGGCCACACCTAAAGAGCACAGCGGCGATAGCTAGAGCCTGATTTTTTGGAAAAATTTGGCTTTAAATTTTAAATTTCAAATGTATCTTCAAGTGGCTATAAATGGGGTTAGGGTTAACTTTTAGAATAACTTTGGATTGTGAATTTGAGAGTCTAGAGCGGCAGAGTGGAAGAAAAGACACCATCATCTACATTCTTTAATCTAGGTTTTCTTTCTTCTCTAAAAATTCTTTATTTTCAGTTCATGTTTATGTTTATGATCAGGTTTGAGATTATGGAGTAGTTTCAAAACTTTATATATGAGATCTTGAATGCATTGATGAATTTTATTCCTTATATTCCATAATATTAAATTGCTTCTATTTTTCTATTTGAATGCTCTGAATGTTGTAAAATCTTCTTTAGATGGCAACTAATTAGGGTTTTGCATTATTATACTATCATCTTAGGATTTCTATTCACATAATAGTCTAGAATTCTAAGTAGAGTGATAAATTGCAATTAGGTATTGTGACAGGTATTTTAATTTTGATGAAGAATAGAACTTAGGTTAAATAAATTGCATGCTTAATGAATTTGTTTCCTAGATTAAATTATTTCCATTGAATGTAATGTTTTTCCTGGGTTAAATAGATCAAATGTTTGATGAGTTTATTGCTTGGTAAAAATGATTAATTAAGAGCGCTTGACATTAATTAATTACAATAGGAAAACTGAGATAATTGACTTCTTAAGTGTTATATGCGGCGTTAATAGTTTAATTGGGAATAATGAATATTATTTGTCATTGTTGAGAGATTGATTGTCGAAGGTGGATAATACTTCTTAACTGTTTTCTAAAATCATATTATCCATTGTTCTTTGTTTATTACATTGTTTTATGTTATTAAATATTGAAACAAAATCTCCTATTTAATTCTTGTTTTTATTTTGAATGATAAATTAAATAATAGTACTCGTGGGTTTGACCCTTACTACTACTTTAGCTCGAGTCATTTACTCAGTTCGGGTACAAATGGCAAATAAATACGAAGAAATGATCAAGAGAATGATATCTGCTTATTATCCACGTAAGTAACTCCAATTTGACACGGGCACGTGTGGTGTTAGGTGTCCTGGGTTTAACACGAGCTACAAACATGAAAGGTTATAAAGTGTGAGCTCATAATATTAAAATAGTTGTCGAAGTACGAGCTCGAAGAGATATCCAGCTCGTGATAACTCAAATATATTGCGTACCAACGGATCCCCAAAGACTCGGGTACTTTTATATGATTATTTATGACCAACCTATCATATTTAATGTCCCAGATATTAGGAGAACATTTACTTTATGATCAAATCATATCCCATTATAAATGGGAAATATATGTATTAAATGTAATAAATATGTAAATCCATGATTGACTCATGCTGTTACCCAAACCTGTCCATGGAATTTCTCTATAAATATTGTGAATACTGGACAAGAAAAGGGACCGATTATTCTATAATATGGAAACTCTGGCAAAATAGAGAGAGAAAAAGCAATAATATAGACCTGTGGACTAGGTGGATTTTAACCACCGAACCACATAAACGATTTGTGTTCTTGTGAATTCATTTCATCTTTCGTTACGGTTTATTACTAAGCACTAATCAACCTTATTATTTCTTAATACACTGTTGGCGAAGAGTCGTGTCAACGGTTTGGTGCTTTCATTGAGAGAGAAATTAGTGCTTTCATCAAAATCCCAGTCAAATCTCATCATGGTGCTCACTCGCTCAATGCACGACAATGAGATAGAACAACCTGATGTGCAGGAGGCCCATCATATTGTTGTTTCAAACGAGCATGGCCCTGAAGTCTAGCAACCTCCAAGAAAGCAACGGGCGGGTCACGGCGATACTGGCGTTCAGCGTCATTGCCACCGAATCCAAACCCAGACTACTTAACTGAAGTTGAGTTGGAAAATATTCTGTTAAGAAGCCATCTTGCTAAGGCAAACATGAAAATTGAGGAGGTTTTGGCTCAGTTACCCCCTCTTGCAACTAACGCTAACGTCGGAAAGAGGCAAAGTGGGTCTCATAAGTCCCATAGGAATAACCGAGCCAAACCAAGTTGTTCAGTCAGAACTGCCACCCCAAGTTCAGTGCCTCCTTCACAAGCACCTATGAATGCCTGTGGCAACCAACGAGGAGGGGCTGGGATAGGCTCACAGAGACTAAATGTACCAGCAAACCCTCCTATGTCACGATCAGATCGTCAGGCGCAGAGAGCTAGGAATAGTGGGCCACACTTGTCAAAGTTTGACAGAGATGGGGATCCGTCTAATCACCTTGGGATGTTTAACACCATGATGATGGCCCACAACATCGGACTCGTTCTAAGGTGCATTTTATTCCCCTCAACTCTGAACGGGCCAACTAGGCATTGATTTTAATAGTATAAGAGGCATTCAATTAGCTCGTGGAAGAAGTCTTCTGTCATTTCAAGAGATCATTTAGGGCTTCCCAAATAGCTCGGAATAAGGATGATTCATTAGATAATGTAAAGCAGCAACCTGACGAATCATTGAAGCCATATCTAAGTAGGTTTGCCAATGTCACTACACGAGCTAGAGATGCCGATGATAGCTTCAAGCTCATGGCAATGAGGACAGGAATCCTTGCTGGAGGCGACCTATGACAAGAATTACAAAGAAAATGAGTTAATATTGTGGACGAGTTCTTAGCACGAGCTCAAAGATGGATTAACCTGGAAGAGGCGCGAGCTTTTGTCGTAGGAACCAGCCAAATCTTTGTCCAGCCCAGTGCTTCGCCATAGTTGCTCGAGCTGCTCCAGTCGAGCTAACAATGATCTCATCCCCATGGCCATTTGCGGTGTGGGGAATCAACGTAATAGGGTCCCTACCTATGGGCAAGGGAGGAGTTCGTTACACAGTGGTGGCAATCAACTATTTCACGAAGTGGGTAGAAGCTGAGCCTTTGGCAACCATCACTTCAAAGAAAGTTCTGGACTTTGTGGTGAAGAATATTGTTTTTCAGTTTGGGCTTCCTAAAAAGATCGTGCCAGACAATGGGACATAATTCGACAGTGATCTCTTCACTATCTTCTGTGAAAAATATGGCGTTATTAAGAGCTTCTCCTCAGTAGTGTATCCACAGGCCAATGGACAGGTCGAGGCTGTGAACAAAACCCTAAAGGTGAGCCTTAAGAAGAGGTTAGACGAGGCCAAAGGAGTATGGCCCGAATAGCTCCCACAAGTACTTTGGGCATACCAAATTTCTCACAAAACCTCCACGGGACACACTCCTTTCTCCTTAACTTTTGGAAGCGAGGTCGTCCTTCCAGTCGAAGCCATGGTAACCACTCACAGGCAAAGGACATTTAGCCAAAAATGGAATGATGAATTACTTAACACATCTCTCGACCTAATTGATGAGAAACAAGAGGATTCGCAGTTACAACTCGCCCATTATCAACAAAAAATCACTCATTACTTTAATTCTAAAGTCTAGAGGCGTAGGTTCGGATTGGGCGACCTGGTTCTTTGAAGGGTCTTTCTGGTGAATAAGGATCCTAAGGACAGTGTCTTGGGCCTGAACTGTGAGGGTCTGTATCAAATCATGGAGATTCTGCATGAAGGGACCTTCAAGATTGCTCGGCTGAATGGGGAGATAGTCCCATGGACCTGGAATGCCATGCATTTAAGAAAGTATTATCAGTAGTACCATCATCCATATATGGCTTAAGTATAAAAGCCATTTAATTAATTAATAGACGGATTTTTAAATAATTTTTCTTGTTAAGGTTGCATCCGCTCATGTATTTAATGTTGTAAAAGCAACAAAGAAAGTTTCTACATTCTAGTTACTTGGGGGGCATATAACTCGAAGTGGGTGAGAATCACTGGATAAGTTTAAATTACTTAAAACCCTGGATACAACCAGGTCCGAAACTTAGAAGCATGGAAAATTGATTATTCGATGATTTGTTAAGAGCTCGAGATGTTAATGAACTTAGAACAAACTAAGTTTAAATTACTTAAAACCCTGAATACAACCAGGTCTAAAACTTAGAAGCTTGGAAAATTTAGTATTCGATGGCTTTTTAAGAGCTCGAGATGTCAATAAATCTAGCATGGACTTAGTTTTAATCATTTAAGAACCTAGATACAACAAGGCCCAAAACATGGAAAGTTTGGAAAAAAAAATTAAAATCAAGGGCTTTTTAAAGCTCGAATTATGAATAAACCTAACACAAACTAAGTTTATATTATTTAAAATCTCGAATATAACCAGATTCAAGGACTGATTCTTAACAGGTATGATATAAATCAATACAAAAAGTGTGGATATAACCGAGCTTAAAATATCTATCTCAATCTAAAAATCGATTCCTAAAATCCCGAATGTACAAGTCTAGGGAGTCATAAACATGAGAGATAATAAATGAAAGATATATAGATAAAAAATTTGATATATAAATTGAAAATAAAACTATCCCGAGGAGAAAAACCTTGAACTAAGCCCAAAGGAAATTGTTTACAAAAAAAAAAAAAAAAACAAAAACAAAAGGAAAAAGGGTGTCATTGAGCCCCTCCAGGTTTCTCTGAGGATGTAACCTCCTCGCCAGGCGAAAGCATCCCCCGTTTCTGACGGTTCTTGCAAAACCCAAGCCTTGAATTTTTCAAGGTACGGATCCTACAGCTAGGAAGCCATGAAATAAAAGTTCCCATCCTTGTTAAAGGCCCAGCAATGGTACAACATATCCTCCATGGATGACAGTGACGTTGCCTTCTCTTCTTTGACAGCGGCCTTGCCCTTGCGGCCTAAGCCTGGAGTTGTTCATTTTGAGCCTGGAGGGCAGTCAAGGTAGTCTTTCCAGCCAGCTCACTTTCATGGGACGAGGCAATGGTAGCCTTGGCCTCGTGTTCATTTTTATGAGCAGCTGCCAAGGCAATTTTGGCGACCTGCTCGACTTCTTGAGCGGTTGTCAAGGCAATATTGGCAGCGTTTACTTCAGCCCGAAGCTCTTCATTTCTATCCCTAGCACGGGCTATACTATGATATTGAGCCAAGACAGACTGCACAATAACAAGGCAATTCAGATATATCCTTAGATGCAATAAAAAGAAAGATGTCACCAAGGAAGGAAAACTTACAGTAAGGTTCATCCCCATGGCTGACTCCAGGACGTTCTGCGGGCTCCGCTCCTCAATAGTCCTCAAGTCCCTCGAGCTGGCCTTATAGGCATGCCCCACCATATGTCTCGCCGTCTCGTAAATGATCCCCCAAAAGGCTTCAGGGATTTTCTCTAGATCCTGACGATCTACTGGTATTTGGACGGTCACAGTTGGGGAAAGGGGAGCTGGAGGATCAACTTGTATTACTTGGTCCCGAGGAGGCGCGAATCGAGGTGGAGGAGATGGAGGAGGAACCCTAGTGGTAAGTGTAGACACTGGAGTTGTCGAGCTCATTCCTTTCCCCTTAGCAGGGGATTTTGAAGCATTCTCTGCTGTCGGATGGGCCTTCTTCATAAATCTGCGCCTCTTCATAATGTGGCCCGAGCCGGTTTACCCAGCCTGGAAGGCAATACGGAGATCAGGATCTCCGGTTTGTTCCATCTCATCACCTGAAAAGAGAAAAAAAGGGGATTAGTTCACAATTAAAGTAAAAAATACATACAAGGAAAGAAAATAAATGAAGATCCTACCCTCCGGGCTGGGGGAGGAGTCTATAATCATGACCTCCGGCCTTGGGATTACTGGAGGAGAGGGAGAGTCTACGACTAGTATTTCTGGGATCCTAGGAGGCTCAGGCTCAGGTTCCTCCTCGTGACTATATTCCTCTACATATTGTCTAAATCCAAGGGCAAAGGGACCTTGGAGCAAAGAAGACCAGGAGCTATGGTTGGTCCCATACTCCTAAAAAATGGCGGACCTAAAATTTAAGGTATTGTCGACAACATCTGTGCCCTTTGGGTAACTATTGTCATGACGCACCACTAGGTGGTCTACACATTGGAGTAGGGTTATGTTACCATCTGGGTTATGAGGATGACGATGGACGAGCTGATTTGGATTAAACCTAACTAACCTTGTTGACCACGATTTTGGCCAACTGCGAGTAGACGCAAAAACGACAATAAACCTTTAATAGAAAATAAATAAGACGAGTAATTTTATAGTGGTTCAGCCCCAATTTGTTGGTAATAGCCTAATCCACTCAGAGTTGTGATATATGTAGCCTACACTTAAGATCAGATGAACCTGAGCCAACTGAGTTTCTTAAGTGTAAGTAGAAAAATACAGAGTTTCTCTCTCGAGAATAAAAGTTTGCTCTCTCAAAAAAGTACCCCAAGAATGCCCATTAGAGAGTCTCCAAGACTCAAAAAGATCAGATCCCCCCAAATGATGCCACGAGCCATTTATTTATAGGCTAATGGATCGTACATGAGAAATATCTCGTTTTGACGGGGTCCTTGGTTGGTTCAACCAACTTTAATTAATAAATAATAAAAAAATTTAAATTACAACAATATAGCTACTACTTCGGGATATTTGAGAGATTCTCGCGGTAGTTACAAGAGATTCGAGTTGAAGTTGTTACTGAGGTTTTACTGAAGAGTCACTAGATGATTAACTCTTGAGATTCTGATCCGTCAATCGATCAAATCCATTCCCCGAAGTGACTGGTTGACCAAGAAAGCTCACTGGTTGGCCAAAACACTACTGGTCGGGCATGGCACACCACTGATCAGGCATGAAACACCACTGGTCAGGAATGGCAAATCACACCACCGGTCGAGCATGGAAAATCACACCACTTGTCGGGCATGGCACACCACCAGTCGGCTAAACTTATTCCTGACCAGTTATATCACAACTCCTCAGGTCAATTCTTAACCTTTTCATCTGTTTAAATAACACATTTATTGACTATTAATGTGTCATTTATTGACCATGCCCTGCCACTTTCCATCCGATTGCCACGTCATTGAACAAAATTTTGGGGATAACATTTTCCCCCGAAGTTTGTTATATGATTTTCTCATATGATAAACTTTTCTTCTAACTCTTTGCAAGGATCCGCATTAAATTTAATAATTATTGTGTCTTTAAGTTCCAAAAATGACCTTCTATATTCTCCAGGATTTTCAAGTAAACCCACGATTGAACTTTTCAGTCCATTAAAATGGTAGTCGTCAATTTCCCATCTTCTATCGCACTTTTGGGTTCATGGGTTTATATGAACTTTGAATTTTTCTTGATACTCCACGAATAGGAAAACGTGTTTGTGCTCCACGTTTTTGAATAAACTTGTCCTTGCTTAGCCGATTGGAAATGAATATTTGGTCCTCGGGACCCAAATAGTTTCTTTTCTGTTGGCCCTTGGGTGCTTTGTTTCCTGTTGTTTGGATGCATGACTTGCTCCTCGGACACCACTCCTCAAATATGCCCAGTCTCTCGAACGTGCAGCCTCGAACGTGCCTAGCTCCTCGGGAATGCTCCCATCCACTCGAGGCATGCAAGCTCTTCGGACAACTGCCCCTCAGCATGCTCAGATCCTCGGCATGCTCGGATCCTCGGCATGCAACTCCTTGGACAGCAACCTCGCGATGTCCTCCTCCAGCTGCTCAGACACGGAGCTCCTTGGATGGCTAGCTATTCGGACAACAGCCCTCGGCATGCCTGGATCCTCAGATGCGCACCCCCCTCAGCATGACTAGATCCTCGGATGCATACCCCCCTCAGCGTGCCCCATGAGCCACTTGGGCACACGGGTCTCTCTAGCCCCTTGGATATGCAGCATAGCCACTTGGGAACGTGGCACATCCGCTCGGACATGCGGCGCAGCCGCTCGGGCACACGGCAAAGTCCCTTGGGCACACGACATAGCCATTTAAGCACACGGCATAGCCTAAACCTTATCCCTTCGAACACCACTCGGTACTTAAAACACTTTGTTTAAATCTCTCAATAGTATTATTACTTCCCTAAATTCCTTTCTTTGGGGAAAATTGATTTCTCTTCTGAAAGAAATTATTTTCACAGAGTAGTGTCTTGCTCGTTATGAGGAGATCTGTTTCAATTTCTTCTAGCAGATATGGAAGTTGAACAAGCCCCTTAACCTCGATTTTCTCTTAGAAGAGGCAAGGGCGGAAGAGCTTGCCAAATGCGAGGCAAAGGCTGCCAAGGAGGCAGCTAATTCAGCTGACACTGTACCTGCCTCTCCTGCTCTATCATTCCGACTAGAGTAGGTCCTGGATGTTGATGATGGTGTTAACCAGTTAGGGACTAGTTTACCCGACCAGTAGAAAGGCCAACCTGAGAGCTTCCTATCCATCAACAGAGTTTCCTACTCAACCAATGAAACATGCTCAGTCAACTAGGGAAGTTGTATCCGCTCTTCTGACTAGGAAAACTTTGCACTTGACCAGCTGAACTCTTTTTTCTTATACTTTTGTGAAGACAACTACTGCTTAGCAATTTGATATTTTTCTCGTAAGGCCGAGCTATTGGCATTTATACTTTAATTTTTCTTGCTAACTTGAAACATTCTAAGTCTTTTTCGACTTAAAACATTATAAGTTTTTTGTGAATAGTAAAGTCACTCTGATGTAGGTCTTATACTTTTGCATGATTACTTAGTTTTCTAACTAAGAAATTCTAGACATTTCATAAGTCCCTACTAAGTATACTTTCTCACACTCTTATTGCTCTAACATTTTATGAGCATAATGTTTATTGTCACATGAATATTTGCATCTAACTTGAAATTTTGAAAAATTCCAAGTTACTTAAGCTTTGTGAAACAAGTTAGCTTAATGGTCTTTTTCTACTTCAAAATTTTACAAGTTAGCCTAAAAGCAAATATCTTAACTCGTGCTCTTATTGCATGTGTTAAATTATATGCTAGTATACGCCATGCGCCCCCAAGTGATCGAGGGTTGAAAGAGCCTTGGTCACTTGCTACTTGACCGAATCTGTTGGAGCAGTTAATTACTCGTCAAACACATAGAATATATGGAAAATATTCGAGTAGCTAAACACTACTTGAATGTATCGACCAGTTGAACACTGTCCAATTTTACTGACCAGTTGAACACTATTCAGATAATTAACACACATGCACATTTGTAGCAAGAATCGACCACGATGCACGTAGTCTCTTTTATTACTCGTAAATTAAAAAAAAAGGACAAAACGTGTCTAATAACGAGTCTTAAACAACAAAAATTGTTCAAAAATAGATGACTGGTCAGCAAATAACCAGCTCATAAACCAAACATAAATAATAAGTTAAACAACTTGAAATTAAGCTACCACTCTGAAAGCGGTATTTAGTGATAATATAATCAGATGCTCGCCATTCCAGTGGTTTCTGATCACGCTCCGCTCACCTAATCTGATCCTAGCACTCCAGCTCTCCCTTTCTTTGTTACTATCCCCAGCCAAGCGTGGACCTCCACATATAGTGTCTAAGGTAAAGTCCATAGGCCCAGGCTGCCAGGGTGGAGATCTCTGTCGTGTGAACCCAGGATTGTTGCTGCCTCCTTCTTCTTTTGGTTTCTCTACCCGGTACTTTTTCAACTTTCCCAACCAGAGAAGAAATTCTATCACGTCCTTGAGGTGATTGCATTATTTCGTATCGTGACCATAATCTCCATGGAAACGATAAAACTTATTCATGTCTCTCTTCTTCATCTCTTTCCTGATGGGTGGAGGTTTCTTGTAGGGAACCTATTCATGACTAGCAAGATATATTTCCGCCCGGCTGGCCGAGAGAGTGGTGTAATTAGTGAATTAAGGTTCATACTTGGTTGGATTTTCGTTTGAACTCGACTTAGTCTTCTTTTAACATATTTAAACTACCTTTAAATATGGGGATCCATTAATATACATACATTAATCATAAGCAAGTTAAGAATTAAATTCATACCTCTTGAAGCCTATCAAGTGTCCTTGTTATCTTTTAGTATTTAGAACGATCTTCCTATCCAAGCCGCTCCCACGTACTCACACCAAGATCTTCCAAAGCGTTCTCTACACCTCAAGAAGTGTGTGGGAACTTAGAGAATGAATGATAGTTTATTTGTGATTGTACTTGATGTACTTAACACATGAGATCAAGAGAATATGCCTGAGAATTGGTTCTTTATTTTTCAAGGAGAGAAAAACTATCGTTCTATTTTTCACAGAGCGAATCTTAGACTAAGTTTTCTGAGATTGGTTATTTTTATATTTTTTGATTAGTCATACTTAAAAGAAAATATTCAAAAATAAATATGTAACCAACTTACAATTTACCTTTTAATTAATTATTTTATTAATGAAAAAATCTAAAAACTAATTTTTGAATTATCCATTAATTAATTAAACAAAAATGAAAATCCTATCCCTGAAAATAGCAGTACATGCCACACAGAGTCCATGGACTATGTGTGCACGTGTAACATCCCTATTTTTATGGATGTTGGTTTTTTCAATTTTTATTTAATTATTTATTCAAACTTTTTTGTCAGATAAGATCTAACAACCTGATAACTAATTCAAGTTTGAATTCAAATTTAAATTAAATATATTTTTAACTAATTATCAAATATAATTAATTATTTGAATAAATATTAATCTTTTAAATTCAAATCCGATTTGAACTTATCAAATTATTATCTCCCACTCAAATAAAGATATTTAATTAATTCTACCAAGTAAATCCAATATTTTCGAAAATAAATATTTCATTTATTATAATTTCAAAAATTATAATTAATTAATTATTTAATTAAATTTCAAAATTAATATAATTTAAAAAATTATACAGTAATTAAATATTAATTAATTTTGTTAACTACAACTAATTTGTAATTAATTAATTAATCACTATTGTCATATAATTGCATATTTGGCCTGAAGAACAAATTTCTTCTTAAATATGTCTTTAAACTATTTTTCCCTTCATATCAACTCTTACCTCGAATAGTGTTGATAGAGCCGCTCTGGGGACCTTTGGACCTACAATTCCAAGCTCCAATAAATTTGAGATTATTAATTGAACTCTTTAATTAAATAATCTTAATTTATTAATCTCATGATTATTCCACTATAAATATGAGACTGCACTCTTGTAATTATAGACATTTAATTTACTAAGTGCTTTATAATTAGAAAGCGTCCATTAATATAATCATTGCATACAAATTGACCCTCTAATAATGGTTCATAATTAATCGGGAATAAAATTAATGTTTTACCCTTTTAATTATCTCTATTTTCCTTAAGTACCATTGACTTTACTAGTGAAGGTTAATTCATAACTAAATTATGAATTTGAGCTCAATAACCTTTCAGTCCCAAAAGTCAACCCTTAAGAGAACCATCATTCAATCTCTTGCGAGAAGGCATAGATTCGATATCTGTATACTATGTCCCCAACCATCTACATTAATGAGTTCCCAAAACAAAAGTTTATAGCCTGATCATTCTGACAGACCCTAATGAGTGAATCAAAGAACTCATATAACATAAACATGAGTTCATAATAACTTCATAATTAAGATCTATTTGTATATGATTATCAGTTGATATATTTAATTAATACTTCGAAACGGTATTTAACTAAGTATTAATAAACATATCTGGTCCAGTTCTATATATTCTCTAATATATAAAGCACCTCCACTAAAGTGCCCTACCACACTAGTGATCCGGATCTACATCACATGTATTCATAATACTAGTGGACCGTACTTGCAGTAATTAATCTAAAAATTCCATAACTTTATTTTACTGCGAACTATTCAAGTTCATTTATCTCAAACACAATCCTCTCGTACCAATATGTGTTTGAGATCACATATATGAACTTAGGATTTTTTTTTATATTTATATAATATTATCACAGAATAATATAGTCCATAAAATATATGCATAACAAATTCAATTCATTTGTTTATTTCATAAAACAATGTCTATTACATATGTTTTCCGGGCACAATTCCCAACAATTAGATGGTTAACTCCTGAGATTATGATCCGTCGATCGACCAAATCCATTTCCCGAAATGACTGGTTGACCAAGATAACTTACCAGTTGGCCAAAGCACACTACTGGTCGGGCATGGCACACCATCGGTCGGACATGGCACACCACTGGTCGGGCATGGAAAATCACACCAGTGGTCGGGCATGGCACACCACCAGTCGGGCATGGAAAACCATACCACCGGTCGGCTAAACTTATTCCTGACCAATAATATCACAACTCCTCAGGTCAATTCTTAACCTTTTCACCTCATTACATAAACACATTTATTGACTATTAATGTGTCATTTATTGACCATTCCTTGCCACTTATCCATCTGATTGCCAAGTCATTGAACAAAATTTTGGGGATAACAAACCTAAAATCAGCAACAACCCTATCTATTTCCCTATAGGGGTATTGGTTACCTTGGCTGGAGGGGCCAGCTGCTGCCCCTGACGTAGCACGATCTAAATTAGGTTCTTGAATAGCCTCGGGAACCCGCCTTTTCTGTATAAGAGGCACCTCGTCCTCTTCCTTATCCTCGCCTTTGATGGCTGGCAAGGCCTCCTCTTGAGAGGATGGGAGCTCGTGGATTACCGGGAGGGTAGCCCGGGTCCTTAAGGCCAACATCTTGCCTTCGCCAATCAACTGACATGCCAACATCTTGCCTTCGCCAATCAACTGACATGCCAACATCATGACGTCATTCACGATCTGGCAGTAGTCCTTCTCACTGAGTGGCAGCCCAGGCAATTTCTTGTACTGACTCCCAAGGGTCTCGACCTTCGACGTCCTCGCAAATATGGCAGCACAAGAAATAAACTCAGTTAATACATGTACAAGGGAAATATCTTGGAAAGAATAAAGTTTCACGAGCTGAGGTCATAGTATAAAGAACTTACGAGGACAGTTGAAGTATCTGTGTTCGCAATTTCGAAACCAGTTCGACATAAAGAACAAGTCTTTATAGTCATTAGGGTGGTTGGGAAGCTCGATGATGAGAGTAGAGTTGGGGAATCTGGTTAGATAGTAGAACCCTTCACCTCGACCTCTCTTCTCTGGGCTAGCCTTAATGCAAAAAAATAGAGGATGTCTGCCAGAGTAGGGATCTCCCACTCATGCTTCAGCCCCGCTGAAAGCCTATAAGTATTTGCGCAGAGCTTAAATGGAGCCAACTTCACGTAGTTCAAAAAGTCCGCGAAGTATTGGTCCAAGGGGAGAAAGGTTCCTGCCTTTGGATGTTTGTAACTCCAGGCCGTGAAGTCGTCCTAGAGAGGGGAATGAGAACTCCGGTCCCGACCTCAATATTGTGGCTCAGCATGATCTTGCTCACCATCCCCTAGGTTGTGATCTTGGATACAATGTGTTCAGCCTCAAAGAGGGTGTTGGGATCAACCACCCCCTCCTATTCCACCACCGGGCCGAAGTGGGGAATGGGGGATTCTAGGGCGATCTATTTCCCCTTGTTCTTTTGCTGAGCGGGTGAGCTGGTTGTGTTCTTCTTGGGTGCATTCTTCTTGGGAGCCATCACATCGCCTAACGAACAGAACGACCTAATTAGTAGGTGACCTAAGAGGATTTAAAGGTTACGATGCGGAAGTACGAAGGGGGAATGGTTTACTTTTGATATACGAGCTGAGTTAGCCTCAGCCCGATCACGTGATGACACGCGTTACCCTAAGTTACGCGCCTCAGTTTCCTAAAAGACCCCTGATATTTAGGGATATGTGTGTTAGAAAATCAGACCACTACTTTCCTTGGGAGGCGGTTTAGTGCAAAACCATCCAAGAAGCATGACCCCTAAGCAACCTGGTTTGAACACTAAAAACTTTTCATCTCCTATATCCTGAATGGGTATTTTCTAAATTCACCATGGAGATTACCCAAGTTTACCCAGAAATTACCCAGTTTTATGAATGTCGAATGAGTATTCGCTAAAATACCTTATATCCCGAATGGGTATTCGCTAAAAACATTCAGGAAATAACCTAATATTGACAACAGTGAAGAGTGCAGATAAACATGGTGAAGAACAAAAAAAAAAAAGACCAATAGAAAAAAAATTCAAACGAGATATTAGAGGTACTTACTGTATGTTCTTCGACGATAAGACGTAAGATTTTGCAGAGGAAAGTTCCTGGAAAACTCCTGAGTAATGGGATACAGTGAATGATCTTTTGGAGATTTCTGAGCAAAAAGAGGGATTCGAAAATGCAGAAGAGGAAAAATTTCAAATGAAAGGTGGTTAAATCTGAAAATTTCCTATCCTATTTATACTTAAACTACGTAAATTAATTTGGGACATCCAATTTGGTTAATACGAGATCCAAGGGCCATGCTTAAAAAGACAAAATGGCGACAAAAAGGTGACAAGACAATTAATGCAGTCCTCAAAACCCGAACAAATGCCAATTGTAGTACACCACGTATCCAGTACTCAAGTAGTGGAGAAGCATGGTTTTGTGTAACAGAAGACTAAAAGCACCTACTGTGTAGGTCAGAAAATGATGATGTCATACACGAGCAGGAGCTTGGGGGGAAAATGTTGTACCCTAATTTTAGCTTGGGTCATTCACTAAGTTCGGGTACAGCTGGCAAATAAATATACAGAGAAATGACCAAGAGAATGATAGTAGCTTATTTTCCACGTAACTAACTCTAGTTTCACATGGGCACGTGTTGTGTTAGGTGTCCTGGGTTTAACCCGAGCTACAAACACGAAAGGTGATGAAGTGTGAGCTCATAATATTCAAACAGTTGTCGAAGTATGAGCTCTGAGAGATATCCAGCTCATGATAACTCAAATATATTGCGCACCCACGGATCCCCAAAGACTTAGGTACTTTTATATGATTATATATGGCTAGCCTGTCATATTTAATGTCCTAGATATTAGGAGAACATTTACTTTATGATCAAATCATATCCCATTATAAATCCGTGATTGACTCACACGATTACCCAAACCTGGCCATGGAATTTCTCTATAATTACTGAGAATATCGGATAGGAAAAGGGACCAATTATTCTATAATACGGAAACTCTGCCAAAATAGAGAGAGAAAAATAAATAATATAGACTCGTGGACTAGGTGGATTTTAACCACTGAACCACGTAAAAGATTTGTGTTCTTGTGAATTCATTTCATCTTTTGTTATATTGTATTACTAAGCGCTAATCAACCTTATTATTTATTAATACACTGTTGGTGAAAAATCACGTCAACAGTTTTCTAAAATTGTATTATCCATTGTTCTTTGTTTATTACTTTATTTTATGTTCTTAAATATTGAAACAAAATCCTCTATTTAATTTTTGTTTTTATTTTGAATAATAAATTAAATAATAGTCCTCGTTGGTTCGACCCTTACTACCACTTGACTGATACTTTAGTGAGTAATACGGAATAAATATAATTAATTTTTTTATGACATACGACACGCATCAAGTTTTTGGCGCCGTACCGGGGACTATTTTATTAAATATGTTGTTCATTTTTTTCTTTTTACTAACTGTTAGGAAAATATAAATTTGCCTCAATGGAAAGAGTAAGAAATTACAACTCTATGCAATATATTACAAATAATGATGATTGATTAAAAGGCGTTACAACTCTATAACTGAAAATTAAAAAAAAACAAAGAAAATGAAGAAGATGATGAAGAAGAAGAGAATAGTAAAATACAACTCTAAGCAAAAGGTTACAAATAAAGTAAAGTGTTTGAAACAAAAGAAAAGAAAGATTACAACTCTTGAACAAGAAATACAAATAAAAGGAACAAGAGAATAAGAAGAAAACAATACAATAGAATGGAAAACAGAAATACAAGAAAACTCTCACTTACACAACCTAAGTGAAGAGAATTGGGGATCACTAACTTGAACAAGGTTTAAAACCTTTCTCCAAAAGCTTATTTCCCACTAACTCAAGCACTAAGGGATCTCTCTCAGATATTGGAAAAGCTTTCTGGAATTATCAAGCCTCAAGGTATTTCTAGCCAAGTACTCTAATGGATAGAAATGTTGTGTCTAACAAGTGAGTTATAGGCTCCTATTTATAGAGTTTAGAGACACCCTTTGAATTTCCAATTCCACCAACCCCCATGGCTGTTACCAATGTTTAATTGGATTAATATGGAATTAAAAAAGAGATTTTGGAGTTATTTGGGTTTTTTGAGCCGTTCAACAAAGATTGAAAAAACTGAAAAATTGGTCAGTTTTTGGCCTGTGGCCGCAGCCACTGAATGTTGGTGGCCGCAGCCACCGACCAATTTCAGCACATTTTTCCAAACGGTTCCAAACCCTTCAAAATGATTTTGTAACTCCCAAAACACATTATTGGGGTTAAAATCATATCTCTAACAACCATATCACATATGGCATTATGAAATTCGTCTCAATATTGTGTAACAACAATTTTACACAATAAATGGTAATATTTGGAAGTTACAAATTCGTAACACCAAATATGTTACATTATTTGGATATATCTCATATATCTAAATATTGTAACTCTCTATTATATGTTACAATATGTGACACACTTTGTCACATTTATTTAATCTAAAACATTATATTATAATATAATATAATATTACATTATATTATAAAATAATATAACATTCCCCCACTAGATTAAATAGTTATCTATTGTAACACTTATTTAATCAATCATTATATTTTGAAATATAACATATCCCCCACTTGATTAAATAAGAACTCTCTCTTATAGGAGTCATTGCATTAGTGCATAAAGCAAAGTGTTTTTCAACTTGAACTTTACTATAGTGTAATTATCACAAAATTTGTGGAAAATTAGGTTGCACTAGGCATTGAACCATCTTTTCATGATGACAAATCGGTGATAACACACACACCTTTGCGATGTTCACTTGAGACCTCTATGTCTCGCTTTGCACCGTTAATGGCCATGTGCACTTTCCATTCAGGTACGTTCTTGAGAATACTCCCAATTCTCATGAGAGGCGTCACCACCCCTAGGTCCATATAGGTAGAATTCTTACAGTATTTCGTTACCAAAAATACTTGTCTTTACAAGACTGAATTCTATTAAAAAAACCTTTTGGTTTTAACCCTCCACTTGGTAACACACAAGTACTCAATATCTCAGATGGGACTTGTTTTGAGTACAACTAATATTCACTTGATTGACTAGTTGTTACCTATTGAACCTAACGCTAGTTGAATAACTAGTGTTAAGATAGGTTACCATCAATCGTGAATCTCTTTAGGGAGTTTAAGTCCCATCCCTCGAGATGATGCAGCCACTAAATCCCTCGTTAGTGGCTTAGTGAAAGGATCTGCCAGATTTTCACTTGTTCTCACATAGGATATTAAGATGACTCCTCTTTGAATCAATTCTCTTACATATCCATGGCTTAGACTAATATGTCTAGACTTCCCATTATACACTCCGTTGTATGCTCTAGCCAATGTCGCTTGGCTATCACAATGTATCGATATAGTAGATACATTCTCTTTGATTAGGGGAATCTATATCAACAGATCCCTTAACCATTCGGCCTCTTTGCCGGTAGCAGCTAGAGCTATGAACTCTGCTTATATAGTGGAATGAGATATATAGGTTTGTTTCTTGGAACCCCAAGAAATTGCACCTCCACCAAGTGTAAATACCCAACTAGTTGCGGACAAGTTGTCCCCAAGATCGGATTTCCAAGTTGCATCTGTATATCCTTCTAATATCATAGGAAATTTAGAGTAGTGAAGGCTTAGTCCTTTGGTTTTCTTGAGATAACCTAGGACTCTTCCAATTTCCTTCCAGTGATCCACACTTGGATTACTTGTAAACCTACTAAGTTTACTTACCGCAAATGCTATATCAGGTCTAGTACACTGGGCAACGTACATAAGACTCCCTATAGCACTAGCGTACTCCAATTGAGCCACCGATCTTCCTTTATTCTTCTCTAGTTTTACACTGTGATCGAATGGAGTATTGGAATCTTTAACCTTGAGATGGTTAAATTTGTTCAATACTTTCTCAACATAGTGGGCTTGCCCTAACGCAAAACCCCCCACTATGTTTCTTTACTTTGATACCGAGTATGGTATCAACTTCTCATAGATCTTTCAGCTTGAAGGTTGATGATAGAAACCTCTTCGTTTCTTCTATCCCTTTCATGCTATTACTTAGAATAAGCATGTCATCCATGTATAAGCAAACAATGATCACATATTTCTTACAAGTTTTGGAATACAAACACTTGTCTCCATTGTTATGTCTAAACCCATTAGACATGATGACTTGATCAAATTTCTCATGCCATTGCTTAGGAGCTTGTTTCAATCCATATAAGGATTTTACAAGTCTACAAACTTTATGTTCATATTTTGGTAGGACAAACCCTTCGGGTTGTTCCATATAGACCTCCTCATTGAGGTCACCATTAAGGAATGCCGTTTTGACATCCATTTGATGAACATACAAGTTATGTATAGAAGCTAAAGCAAACAAAATTCTTATAGAAGTTGTTCTTGCAACAGGCGCATAAGTATCGAAATAATCGATACCCTCTTTTTTCCTAAACCCTTTTGCTACTAATCTAGCTTTAAAGGTTTGGATTGTGCCGTTAGTGTGGTATTTTCTCCTAAATACCCACTTACACCCAATTGGCTTAGACCCCGGTGGGAGGTCTACCAATTCCCAAGTGTTATTGGAAAGAATGGAATCCATCTCATCATTGATGGCTTCTCCCCAAAATGCACTATCTCATGATTGCATAGCTTCTCTATAAGTCTTAGGATCATCCTCAACGTGAAGTACAATGGGAATTTTCCTAATGACTTCCTCTCTATTTCCTTCTACCATGTAGAATGAAATTCGTTGAGAATCTATCTCATCCACTACTAGACTTTTATGATTTTTAAGCCTTTGACTTCTTCTAGGTTCAAAGGGTTGCTTTACATCCTTTTGAGAATTCTCCTCTTGAGAATCAACTTTGGATGTAGAAGCTTGAGAATTGTTCTCATATATAAAATTCTCCTTTAGAGATGTTGAGGCTTGAGAATTGTTGTCACATAACATATTCTCAAAAAATTTGACTTCTCTGGATTCAATCACAATATTAGACTCTAAGTCTAATAGCCTATATGGTTTACTATTGTTGGCATAACCAACAAAAGCATACTTTATGGCTCTTGAACCTAACTTTATTCTATTAGGTTCGTTTTTCTTGCAATATGCAAGACACCCCCACACTTTGAAGTACCCTATGTTGGGTTTTCTTCCTTTCCATAACTCATATGGAGATATCTCATTTTTCTTCATAAGTATTCGGGTAAGAATGTGACAAGCGGTTAAAAGCGATTCACCCCATAAGTTGAAGTTCAACTTAGAAAACACCAACATAGAGTTTATCATCTCTAGATAAGTCCTATTTTTCCTTTCTGCAACACCATTGTGTTGTGGTGTATAAGGTGCAGTGCACTCATGATTTATACCATTTTCTTCACAAAATGTATTGAATTCATTAGAGAAGTACTCTCCTCCTCTATCACTTCTTAGCACCTTAATCTTTTTATTTAGTTGATTTTCAAATTCTAACTTATACAATTTAAAAGCATCAAAAGTTTCATCTTTATGCTTTAAAAGAAACACATAGGTATATCTACTAAAATCATCTATAAAAGTAAGAAAATACCTTTTACCACCTCTAGTTAAAACACCATTTAATTCACAAAGATCACTATGGATTAAATCTAGTAAATTATATGATCTTTCTACACTAGAAAATAGTTTCTTAATCATTTTCGTATTAACACATGTTTCACATTTACCATAGTTTTTAATATTGCATGCAATCATACCACATTTTACTACTCTTTTCATGGTAGAAAAACCTATATGCAATAGTCTAAAATGCCACAAAAATAAAGAATCATACTTAACAATATAGGCGAAATTAACATTTTTATTGATAACATTGAAAGTTACATCATTGGTGCACAATTTAACCATTCCCTCACAAGAGTACCATTTTCCCAAGAATACATTTGATTTGGTAAGTATAAGTTTACCGGACTCAAAAACGGCTTTAATGCCGGGCTTGCCAAGCAAATCACCACTTACCAAGTTTCTACTCATTTTGGGAACATAAAGTACATTCACTAATGTAACTTTCTTGCCGGAGGTGAAGTAGAATTCAATAGTACCTTTGCCAAGTACTTTGGATTTGCCCTCATTGCCCATTTGTATCTCATGGTTGCCCTTTGACTCTTCAAAGGTCTTGAACAATGAATTGTCATAGGTGACATGGACGGTGGCACATGTATCATACCACCACTCTTTCACCTTGCCTTGGACCGCATTCACCTCACTAAGGGTAGCAACTATGTTTTCCTCTTGAGTTGCGTTCACTTTA
This sequence comes from Humulus lupulus, assembly GCF_963169125.1. Lineage (NCBI taxonomy): Eukaryota > Viridiplantae > Streptophyta > Magnoliopsida > Rosales > Cannabaceae > Humulus > Humulus lupulus. The sequence continues at coordinate 76,430,472 of NC_084798.1, read as the reverse complement.
GGTCCTTGTTGGTATTTTATATGTCTACATTCTCTAGCATAGTGACCCTTTTTCCCACACACAAAACAAGGACCTTTCTTGCCCTTAAACTTGTTTGGGTTGGTTTTTGGACTAAAAGGTTTCTCATTGCCCTTTTTCTCTTTGTTTTTGGGATGTTTTGGTTGTGACACCGCATTTGCTTTGGAAGTCTCTCCATTAGACCCCTCCGCAAGTTTATCTCTACATATCGATTCCTCTTCGATTCTAATATGCTTTTCGATCTCCTCCAAAGAATAATTCTCATTTTTATGAAGGATTCTTTTCCTATAGCTCTTCCAAGTTGGTGGTAATTTAGCCACTATAGCATCAACTTGAAAGGCCTCAGGAAGCTCAATCTTTAACACTTTCAATTTATTAACAATAATTTGAAATTCATGAATTTGAGGAAGAATAGGTTTATCACCAAAAAATTTGAAATCGAAGTACTGAGATATCAAAAACTTTTTGGCACCTTCCTCTTCCGCCTTAAAAATTTTCTCAAGTGCATCCCATATCTCCTTGGCCGATTTGGTTTCGGTGTAGAGGTCATAGAGCCTATCGGATAGGGCATTAAGAATATGACCCCTACAAAGAAGGTTGCCCTCTTCTCTCTTCCTTCTTTTCTCCACCTCCTCGGGAGTGTCTTTGTCGGATGGCTCGGCTAGAGGTGCCAAGGATGACTCAAGGATGTAGGCGATTTTGAGAGTGGTTAAAAGAAACCTCACCTTGTCTTTCCACCTAGTAAAATTGGATCCATCAAACCTATCCAACCTCACTAGGTCTTGGTTCATGATCTTGATGGTCTCCCTTTCCATTGAAACAAAGAGGGATAAGCTTTTGAATGTTAGGAAAATATAAATTTTCCTCAATGGAAATAGTAAGAAATTACAACTCTATGCAATATATTACAAATAATGATGATTGATTAAAAGGAGTTACAACTCTATAACTGAAAATTACAAATAAACAAAGAAAATGAAGAAGATGATGAAGAAGAAGAGAATAGTAAAATACAACTCTAAGAAAAAGGTTACGAATAAAGTAAAGTGTTTGAAACAAAAGAAAAGAAAGATTACAACTCTTGAACAAGAAATACAAATAAAAGGAACAAGAGAATAAGAAGAAAACAATACAATAGAATGGAGAACAGAAATACAAGAAAACTCTCACTTACACAACCTAAGTGAAGAGGGTTGGTGATCACCAACTTGAACAAGGTTTAAAACCTTTCTCCAAAAGCTTATTTCCCCCTAACTCAAGCACTAAGGGATCTCTCTTAGATATTGGAAAAGCTTTATGGAATTATCAAGCCTCAAGGTATTTCTAGCCAAGTACTCTAATGGATAGAAATGTTGTGTCTAACAAGTGAGCTATAGGCTCATATTTATAGAGTTTAGAGACACCCTTTGAATTTCCAATTCCACCAACCCCCATGGCTGTTACCAATATTTAATTGGATTAATATGGAATTAAAAAAGAGATTTGGGGGTTATTTGGGTTTTTTGAGCCGTTCAACAAAGATTGAAAAAAACTTAAAAATTGGTCAGTTTTTGGCCTGTGGCCGCGGCCAGAGACATTAGTGGCCGCGGCCACTGGTCTTTGTCCCACAGGCCATGGCCACTAAATGTTGGTGGCCGCGGCCACCGACCAATTTCAGCACAAAAAATGTGTTGTTTTTCCAAACGGTTCCAAACCCTCCAAAATGATTTTGTAACTCCCAAAACACATTATTGGGGTTAAAATCATATCTCTAACAGCCATATCATATATGGCTTTATGAAATTCATCTCAATATTGTGTAACAACAATTTTACACAATAAAGGGTAATATTTGGAAGTTACAACTTTGTAACACCAAATATGTTACATTATTTGGATATATCTCATATATCTAAATATTGTAACTCTCTATTATATGTTATAATATGTGACACACTTTGTCACATTTATTTAATCTAAAATATTATATTATAAAATAATATAACACTAACTTGATTTATTAGTCTCAGGGCTTGCATAAAACTTGATTTGAGAGATGTTAATGTACTATCAACACTGTTATGATCTACAAATGAATAGATATGACCCATATTCTAAAAATTATAATTCACAATGGGAGAAACATTATAATACATGGGCAATCTTGAGGTTCAGAATTTTGGAGAATTACCCATAGAACTCGAGTGTAATCCAATAGAAAATGATTGTACCTTAACTCTCCAAAGTGGTACACAACTTGACTGGCCACCTCACGCAAACACAACATTTGATCCAATTCCAACTCAATAAATCAACAACTCAACCCCAGAAGCATTTTCTCCACCAGAGATCGAAACTTTTACTTCAGTTGGTCCATCATCACAGAACATGCTACACAAACCAACTAACAGATAGTATGTCCCTCTTCCTCCTTTTCCAAGCACATTAAAAAAAATATATAAGAATGAGGAGGAAAATAAGGTGATCCTTGAAATCAAGTACAAAAGTATGCTAAGCTTCTTAAGGAGTTATGCTCAAATTAAAGGAAACTTAAGGGTGATAAAAAAGATAAGTGTGGGGGAAAATGTCTCTGTTGTTCTTCCAAGGAAGTTGCCACCCAAGTGTTAGGATCCTGAGACATTTACAATTCCTTGCATCATCGATAATAATAGGTGTCGTCATTGTATGATATTTTTAGGAGCACTTATTAATGTTAGGTCTTATTCTATTTTTGCTTCTTTAAATCAAGGGTTATTAAAATAAACTAGTGTCGTTATTCGATTGGCTAATCACACTAATGCCTTTCCCCTAAGGGTAGTTAAAGATGTTTTGGTGCAGGTTCTATTCGGGAGGCCATTCCTACTGATTACAAGTAGAAAGCTGGATGTCAAAGTATGCATTCTTACAATAGAATTTATGAAGTTGTAAAATTAAATGTGTTAAATTCTATTGATAAGTACAAGAGGAAGAAGGTTCTGTTAAGTGTCCCACCATAACAATTATGAGCACATAATTCAGTTGAGCTAACGATGTTAAACAATGAACCTACGTGAGTTTTTCTTACCCTTTACTTTTATGTTGCGATGATTTTTATTTATTTATGCCTTGAGGACAATGCTTATTTTTATCCCATGGGAAAGAGAAAATTGTCTGCTTTATTTTTCTTTGTCATTTATTCAGTTGTAATTTGTGTTTTTTTTTTATAGTGTCGTTTTTTTATTTTATCTTGTTTTTAGGCTGTCATAAGCTTGGTTGTGCTGAAAGTCGCTTGTCAAGGAAAAACTTCTGATTGAGATGAGAATAATTCTTGAAAATTGATGAATTCTGCGTGAATTGTGTGCTTAAATCATGTGTTTGTTGTCACTTAAGCTTGATCTTCGATGTTTAAACATAATGTGTACAATTAGATTTACTTTTTCAGTATTGGTTGGAGAGATTTACACATGCTATTATTTATATACATAGTCTCGACCACTCTACAAATAATTGATTAATTGTTTGAGGCAAAATCATAAGTACACATGACTAGGAAGGTGATTAAGCATGTTCTTTGGATCATTTGAGCCTTTCAAGCTTACCTATGATATCTAATACCCTAGTCTCAAATTTTATTATCTAAACCTACGCAACTTGAAAATATTATCTCTTCTTGTGACCCATTACACCATGGTTTTATATGAATGTTTGATTTTGTGGGATGGGTCTTATAAGAAGGGAAATATATGTATTGGTTTTTTGGGTTGTAATTTAAATGTTTATGATATACTATTGCTCCAAAGGAAATTAAATTAAATAAAATTGCAATAACAAATATTGAGAAAAAAAATAGAAATTGCAAAAATATAAGTTGGGGGAAATAGTAAGACCGATGTGGAAAGATGATAAGAGAAAGATTTTGTATTTTTCAATTGTATGGGAAACATGTAGGAAGATCTAGAGAATAGAATTAATATAGGCTATGGGGTGATTTAAGCTTAAATATTCATTTTTCATCTACGTTTAACCTTAGCCTTACATTACAAGCATTTAAAGGCCTTTTTATTCTTACATTACAAGATACTTTGAAACATACTTTTGCATGTATAAATTGATTCGAGTGCATGTGATTTGGTAAATATGATTGTGCATAATCATAAGAGATCAAGTTTATGTGGTGACTGGGCATTGAGTTGAAATTATGAGGAATGTGAAATTTGGATTTTTCTTATGACGTATTTGTTTGAGCAATTTTTGAGACAACTAACGCTTTCGACAAAACTATTGTTTATGTTTTGTATGCTCGAGGGCGAGCAAATTTCAAGTGTGGGGGAACTCGATAAGTATCGAATTGGTCTATTTTTATTTCCTTATTCTTATATGATTATGCACTTTATTATTTATTTATATATGTTTAATGAATTTATTTTGTGTTTGTATGATTTTCAAGACATTTGGATGAAAAATAATGAATTTTGGATATTTTACAAGCAATGGTTAAGCTCGGAATTACAAGTCTGAAAATTCACACTTGATTTTAACAATTTTCTATTACTCTTTTGGAAATCCTTCTAGAAATATAAGTTTGAGATATTTTCCTTATCTCTCTATATCTTTTTGAATCGTCCAATTCCAAGGTATGACGAGGAAGTTATGATTAAAATATCATCAGTGGCTGTAGTTGAAGAAAAATGAAAAAAAATGGAAAAAATGTTATGGCCGCGGCCAGCCAATTCCCAGGTCGCAGCCACACCTACAGAGCCCAGCGGCTGCAGTCAGCAAAGCCCTAGGCCATAGCTGGCGCCTGATTTTCTGGAAAATTGAGCATTAAATTTTAAATTTCAAATGTATTTTCAAGGGTCTATAAAAGGGCTTAGGGTTAACTTTTAAAATAACTTTGGATTGCGAATTTGAGAGTCTACATCAACAGAGGAGAAGAAAAGACACCATCATCTAGATTTTCTTTCTTCTCTAAAACTTCTTTATTTTCAATTCATGTTTATATTTATGATCATGTTTGAGATTATATAGTAGTTTCAAAACCCTAGACATGAGATCTTGGATGCATTGATGAAATTTATTCCTTTTATTCCATTACATTAAATTGCTTCTATTTTTCTATTTGAATAAATCTTGTAAAATTTTGTTTACATGGCCACTAATTAGTGTAACGTCTCAAATTACCTAATAAGGCTTAGGGCCTTGATTACGGGGCCAGGATGGCAAATTATGGAAATTAAATATTTATGTGTTATATATGCGTGTAATTATGTGATTATGTGAGTTGTATCATAACATGTTTAGGTGTATTAATTAAACATGTGTGCCTGCTTCTCATTAGAAGGGAAATTTTTTTAATTTGGCGCATTATGGGTATATTTGGCATATATGTGATATATGTGTGGGACCACATTATTTTGGGTTACTCGGCACAAGGCGATCCTAGGGAGCAAGTTAGCGGGAAAGTCACAACGAGATCAATACTTGAGTCGGGGTGAGTCAAGGGTATTTTGGTATTTAATACATTACTGGGTTATTGGGTAATGGGAATGAATATTTGGTGATTTATTGGGAGTTAGTGAAATCAAGAAAAATTATGGGAGTTTTGACTATTTGACCCCCCGGGACATTTTTGGGACCCCAAGCCTTAGGTCTTACTTAAGGTTACTTAAGCTCGAAGTAACTTGATAGAAATGATATACGTTCAAAACACTGTTTCTCTCTCTCCCGTTATCGCTTTTTACCGTTCATCGCATTGTCAAAGGAAATTCGAGTTTTAGGACTCGGATTCAAGCAATGATCGAGTCATAACGATTCTAGGAAAGACTAGAAGCTTATTACCAAGAGGATTTAGCGAGAAACAACATAATCAGAGGTAATTTAAGCTGTCAATTTCTGAGATTTCGTTTCCTAAAATTTCTTAAGTTTTGAATTTGGATGTTTTGTTTTGAGGAGTTTTTGAATGATTTGAAGCTTGGGTTTTGAGGATTTTTTGTCATTGAGATGATTGGGAACTTGGTTGTGGAGATTTGGGTATGTTTGCATAGGTTTTTGGACGGATTGAAAATGGGAAAAATAGAGTCTTTGGGCTGTGTTCGTGGTTGGGCAGCAGCCCTTTTCTTGTGTGTTGCGGGCTACACTTGAAAAAAAGAGAATTTGGCTATTGGGGGTAGCTTGGGCTACAACACCTTTTAGGTGGATCGTGGCCCGTGACACAAATAGATAGAGAAAGGGTTAGCCCCTGTTCTTGAATAGGCCATAATTCGGGTTGTTAGGGTCGCAGCCCGATAAGAGAAAGATGGCCAAAATTTGTTTTTAGAGATGAGATCAATCCTACTTCCTGGTTTGGTAGGATCCGACGTTACAGAGGCTAGGCCTCAGTCCAGAAGCCTTTATTTACTCATTATTGATGGGATTCTATAATTGGTTGTGACTAGGTTGTCACCAGGGGCTAAGGATCAGGATTGTGCTCGAGGGTCATTCTTATTTTTCATTACACTAGGTCTTGAGGTAAGAAAACTGCACCCATTACATGATTAAGGCTTGGACCAAATGTTGAATAAAGTTTTGATTAGTATTGGTCCCAATAAATGCGCAAGATTATTATTATGCTTGTGGTTATTGATGAAGTGTGTTAAGTGCTCTATATATGGATATTTGTTATATGATGAATGCTTGTTTGCATTATATTCTTGAGTAAAGCATTGACTTATTAGTCAAGGATGGAAATAGTGCTGAGCGTTGTTCGATATGATTAGATCTAATCAAGAGAGCATTACACTCTTGTTCAACCCAATGGTCGTAGAAAACTAAAGCGCTTAACTAACTCTATGGATAGTTACTCAAAGCTAGGGCAAAGGACCCAGGTTGACCCTATGGTTACATAACTAGGGAAAAGGGCCCCAGGTTGACTCTATGGTCTTCTATTCAGGGCAAAGGGCCCCAAGTTGACTCTACGGTCATCTATTCAGGGCAAAGGACCCCAGGTTGACTCTATGGTCATCTGATTAGGGCTGAGAGCTCCAGAATTATTCCATAATCATTTATTTTTTCCTGTATGCATGCATGAGTAGGTTATCACTGCTAGGTATGCTAGATATACATTTGAATCTTTATATATAGTTCATTCTCTTGTATTACATTTTCTTGATGGGCCTTAACTCACGGGTGCTACGTGGTGCATGTAAAGGGAAAGGAAAGATGGACCAGCAATGAGTTTGAGAGCTTAGGTGGTGATGTGTACATATGCAACTGCTTGACCCCCATGATCAAGGTTTCTCAGAGGAACTAGGGTGTAACCCTATCTTTGCCACTTAGGTCGACGTGTTGTAACTTTTGAGTTGTAATGACCTTTTTGGAACTGTAAACAACTTTGTAAGTGTTATTATGGGATCCCATGTATAGTTTAATGTTTTTAATGAAACTTCCATTCCTTTTAATCGAAATTTTTAACGCTGGACCAGTACTCACACTTAGATGCACATTAATGGCATGATGACTCGTTTAGCGAGTTTAGCACTATTTAAAACACACAATGTAACCATCTTGGCTAACTAGGGCATTACAACTTGGTATCAGAGCATGCCAAGGTTAAGGGTTCCTGAAGAGAAGCTGGGCATGTACACTCTCCAGTAAAGACAAGCTCGACTCAGGGGTCGATAACTATTTATGTGGTTATGTGCTTAACTGCTTAAATAGATATAAATGCTTTATTTGCATGTCTTATTAGGTAGCATGAGATATACTGATAGCGCCTGGCCCTTTACTACTGCATGATTTAAATCGAATGTGCTTATTAGAATTGATATTGCTTGTGAATGCCAAAGAACTGCTTATTAGCGTTGATATATGGATATGTAAGTCAGGGCAAACTCATAAGCGTTGTCATTGATACATGTATGCCAAAAAAATTCTTATTAGCACTTTTTATTGTTATGAATACCAGGATGTGCTTATTTGCACTAGACTTGAATATTTATATGAATCGACATGCTTATTAGCATGACTGTTGAATGTGAATGGTTATATGCATGATCTTGGACCGTGAGTCAGCAAGAGGTTTAGTTATCACTACCTAACTGGTCGAATTGATTATTACAGCAAGATATAAGCTTGGAAGTATGCTTCCAAGGCAGATTGAATGTTTAATTTTCCAAGAAGATCCGAGCTAGAATGATAGACAAAGTCATGATAATGACTAGGGTCAAATCCCCCAGCTAGCTCTTGAGAATTGGCAGCAGTTGCTTGCTGATTTGCAAGCCAGGGTATTGAGGCAGGAAGAAGAAATCTACCTCTTGGGACAGTAACAGGTTCCTGTAGGGAACATCCTACCAGAGGCACCACCTGTGACGATGCCAACAGTTGAGCGGCCACCAGAGGCTAGGAATAAATGGGAACCTCTTTATGAAAGGTTCAGGAAATAGCACCCTACGGTCTTTCAGGGTAGTGCAGATCCAACCAAGGCCGAGCAGTGGATGTGTATGGTTACCACCATCCTAGGCTTTATGAGGATGGTTGGTAACGATAGGGTGGTCTGTGCCACATATATGTTTCAGAAGGATGCCCAAATCTAGTGCGAAGTGATATCCCAGACCAAAAATGTTAATGCCCTGGATTGGGAAGAGTTTCAGACTCTGTTTAATGAGAAGTATTATAATGATTCCATTGAGGAGGAAAAGGCTAAAGAGTTTAGCAGATTGCTTCAGGGCAACTCATCAGTGACTGAATATGCCCTGAAATTTGATAGATTGGCAAATTTTTCTGGGGAACTGGTGCCCACTGATAGGACCAGAAGGGAGAGGTTTCTCCAGGGGCTACAACCCATGATAGCCCCGAATGTTCGTATTACCACTGTGTCAGGAGTTATTACATATTCACAGGTTGTTAAGAAGGCGCTCACAGCTGAGAGCACAGAGAACAAAATCTGGCATGATAATGTGGGCAGGAGAGACACTAGGAGGGTGGGACCTCCATTTATGTGTTCGGGTAGGGGCGGGGGCCCAAGTGATCAGAAAAGGAAGGCTCCTGATGCCTTTCTAGCTTTAGGCCCTGACAGGAGAACTCATGGTATTTCAACGGGCCACCAGAGCGGCAGTGAGGGTTGGAGGACTTTTCCTGAGTGCGCTAGATGAAAGAGGCACCATATAGGGGAGTGTCGGGCAATGGCCTACTTTTTATGTGGTGTAGTGGGACACTTAAAGAAAGATTGTCCGAAGGCAAGAAAGGAAGAACCACGAAAGGAGGACTGCTTGAGCCCAGTTCGAGTGTTCTCGTTGACACAGGCAGAAGCTGAGGCTGGTCCCTCTATAGTCACAGGTTAACTTTTTAATGCTGGAACCCCTTATATTGTTTTAATTGATTCTAATGGTACACATTCTTTTTTTGCTAGTAGAGTTATTGATAGATTCTGTAGGCCAAGTGATTATTATGTTGTGGGGTTCGGGACCTTCTTACCCACTGGGGAGTTAGTAGTATCCAGGAGATGGGTTAGGTCATTGCCAGTGACAATGTAGGGTAGAGAGTTGTTAGTTGATTTGATATAGTAGGTTATGACCGACTTTGACATGATTCTGGGTATGCACTAGTTAGTGAATTTGGGGCAACCATAGATTGCAGAAGGAATATGGTAACCTTTGAGCCTGAAGGTGAGGATCCTTTTGTATTTTTTGGCACTGTGCATGGACCCTGTGTACCTGTGATATCTGTATTGAGGGCTAGAAATCTATTGTAAGATGGTTTCGTAGGATTCTTAGCCAGTGTGGTAGATACCACTTAGGTTGTGCCAGTGGGATCAGAGGAGACAAGCTTTGTTTGTGAGTTTCAGGATGTGTTTCCAAAGGATTTATCAGGGTTGCCAACACACAAAGAAATTGAATTTGTGATTGAACTGGCACTAGGGACGGAGCCAGTGTCAAAAGCACCTTACAGAATGGCCCCAAAAAAGTTGAAAGAGCTAAGGGTTTTATTAGACCCAGGATCTCACCATGGGGTGCACCAGTCCTGTTTGTAAAGAAACAAGATGGTTCTCTAAGAATGTGCATTGACTACAGGGAACTGAACAAGTTAACAATCAAGAACAAGCATAATCTTCCAAGGATAAATCGCATGTTTGATAAGTTGCAGGGTAAGATGGTATTCTCAATGATAGATCCTCGATCTGGTTATTACCATCTGCGGATCGAGGGAGATTTACCGAAGACTGCCTTTCATACTAGATATGGGCATTATGAGTTCTTAGTCATGTCCTTTGGGTTGACTAATGCCCCAGTTGCTTTTATGGATCTGATGAACAGAGTGTTCAAGAATTACCTGGACAAGTTTGTGAAATTCTTCATCGATGATATTTTGGGTTATTCTCAGTCAAAGTAAGAACATGAGCAATATCTAAGGTTGGTTCTACAAAGGCTGAGGGAACATAGACTGTTCGCAACGTTCAAGAAATGTGAGTTATGGTTACCTCATGTAACTTTCCTTGGTCATATTGTCAATAAGCAGGGGATCAAGGTGGACCCAGCCAAGATTGAGGCAGGTAGAGATTGGCCAAGGCCAAGGAATGCCTCGTATATTAGGAGCTTCATTGGATTGGCAGGTTACTAGAGGCATCTTGTGGAAGGTTTCTCAAGGATTGCAACTTCATTGACTAAACTGACGTGCAAGAATCAGAAGTTTGTATGGTCAGACTAGTGCGGGAACAACTTCCAGGAATTGAATCAAAGATTGATCATAGCTCCAGTTCTAAGTCTCCTGAGAGATCAAGAGAAGTTTGTGATTTACTTTGATGCCTCACATCAGAGTTTGGGTTATGTTCTTATGCAGTCAAGGAAGGTGATTGCCTATGCATCACGCCAGTTGAAAAAGTATGAGCAGAGATACCCCACAGATGATTTAGAGTTGGCAGCAGTGGTCTTTGATTAAAGGTATGGAGGCATTATCTTTATGTGGAAAAGTGTGAGATATACACTGACCACAAGAGCCTGAAGTACGTTTTCACACAGAAAGACATGCACATCAAATAGAGGCATTGGTTGGAGTTGGTGAAGGACTATGATTGTGAAATCCTGTATCACCCAGGGAAGGACAACGTAGTTGTAGATGCCTTAAGCCGGAAAGGTCCGAGACAGATTTTCAGTGCAAGAATGATATCTAGAGAGTTGACAGAGGATATGACCAGAGCTGGCATAGAGTTGCTGGTGATCCACTTGGCCAACATTACGCTACAGTCTACACTGTTGGAAAGAAGAAAGGAAGGTCAGTTGGGAGATCCTCAACTAACAAAGATCAGAGAGGACGTTCTTGATGGAGTGTCTCGGAACTATACAGTGTTAGATATGGGCTTGTTGAAGTATAAGGGTCGGATCTATGTTCCGATGGACGCTGTTATCAGGTGGGAGATTCATGATGAATCTCATACTACTCCTTACTCTTTTCATCCAGGCACCATGAAGATGTATCAGGATGTGAGATCATTGTATTGATGGCATGGGATGAAGAGGGATGTGACAGAATATGTGGCTAAGTGCTTGACATGTAAATAGGGCATCAGAGACCAGCAGAGCTATTACAGCCTCTGGATATCCTAGAGTGGAAATGGGAGGACATCACGATGGATTTCATGGTGGGGTTACCCAGGACATTGGGTCAACATGATTCGGTGTGGGTTATCATGGATCGTTACATGAAATCAGCTCACTTCTTACCAGTGAGAACAACGTACTCAGATCTCTATGTGAAAGAGATAGTGCACCTTCATGGGGCTCCACGGTTGATCATGTCAGATTAGGACCCCAAATCTACTTCCAAGTTTTAGGGAAGTTTACAGCTGGCCATGGGTACACAATTGAAGTTCTATACTACTTATCACCCTCAGATAGATCGACAGTCTGAGAGGACGATCTAGATATTAGAGGACATGCTGCGAGCATGTGTGCTGGACTTTGGTGGGTCCTGGAGTAAGTCTTTGCCTTTGATAGGATTTTCCTACAATAACATCTATCAGTCGACCGTTGGGGTGGCTCCTTATGAGATGTTGTATGGTAGGAAATGTAGGTCTCCCACTCATTGGGATGAGATAGGAGAACCAATTAGGACCAATGAGGCCATTGAGAAGATCAAGGGTCGAATGCTCGCTTCTCAAATCAGACAGAAAAGTTATGTTGATCCCAAATGTAGGAACGTGTTGTTCCAAGTGGGAGACTATGTATTCCTTCGAGTCTCACCATGGAGAAGGGTGAGGAGATTCGGGAAGAAGGGCAAGTTGAGCCCTAGATTTGTGGGACCATTTGAGATCCTGGAAAGGATTGGTCAGGTGGCCTATAGGTTGGCCTTACCTCCGGTACTGTCGACCGTACATAATGTATTTCATATTTTGGCTCTTCGAAAATATGTGTCAGACGTGACTCATGTGTTAAGTTACGAGGATCTAGAGCTTGAGGCAGATCTCTCCTATGAGGAGCAACCAGTCCAAATACTTGACAGGAAGGACAAGGTCCTGTGGAACAAAAATCTAACTTTGGTTAAGGTATTAAGGAGGAATAGCAAGGTCGAGGAGGCGACCTGGGAGATGGAATCAGATATGCAGAGTTAGTATCCCGAGCGGTTCATGTAAAATTTCAAGGACAAAATTTTTGTAAGGAGAGGATAGTTGTAATGTAACGACCCAAAATTACTAATATGGCTTAAGGGCCTTGATTAGTGTGTTGAGAAGGCATAATTGGAAGTTATGTGAATTAATGGTGAGAATGAATGTTTACACGTATTGGATAGGCATGCGGGCCCTGTTTGGTTTGTAAGGGCATAATTGTAATTTTTTCCCGTTAGGGCATAAACGTGATTAAATGTGATAAACAGTTGAGACCACATTATTATGTGGATATATATATTTGCAGTGTTCGGCACGAGGTGATCCTAGGGAGCAAGAAGCGAGAACATCACAACGGGACTCGGTACTTAACTCGGGGCGAGTCAAGGGGTATTTTGGGTAAAGGACATTTATTTGGTTTATTGGGTTTTGAAAATAAATAATTGGAGATATAATTGATGTTAGGAAGCCTAGGTGGGAATACCGGGGAATTTTACCATTTTGCCCTCGGGGACGTTTTTGGTACCCCGAGCCTTTGAGATAACCTTAGAAACTTAAGTTAAATAAAACAAAACCAAGAAATTTTCAGAACATTGTGAACCGACCCAAGGCACCCTCTATTCTCTCTCTTCTTTCTCTAAGTTATTCCAAGGGGAGTTTTGAAGAACAAAGTTAGGATTTTGGGCTCTAACACTTGGAGATTGTTCTGTGTTAATTGGTGGACTCAAGCAGAGCTAAGGTAAGCATTAAACTGTGATTTTAGCTAGTTAATTCAGTAGTTATTGGCTGCTTTTCTTACTTCTTTTAAGGTGTTGAAGTTGAAGATTGAATCTTGAGTTTGATGAGTTTTAAAGCTAGAGTTTGTTAGGTTTTACTATTGGAATCATAGTGGAACTTTTGGGATGATTAAATTAAGCTGTTAGATTGATTTAAGGGGTAATTGGCTGGATTTTGGAAGAGAAAATGGTGGTTTTTATGGGTTCGAAGGGGTTGGGCCGTATCTCAGTTTTTGGTTGCCGTGGCCCTTCGAAGCAGATGGAGGCTGGGGAAGAAGGGCGGGGCGCGACATGGGGTATGCTGAGACGTAGCCCGTGTTTGTTTTAGGGCGAGGTTGGGCCTCTGGTTGTGGGCATGCCACGACATGGGAAGTTTGAGCCGCGACCCTTAACGGCATTTTTAGCGTTTTGGAGATTTTAAGCATAGGAACCTAACCTAGAGTGCTCGGGATCGATCCCACTACCATGTTTGGTGGAATTCGATGTCCCGGAGGCTAAAACTCTATTCGGAAACTCTTATACAATTATTTATGGAATCCTTTATCATGGTTGTGACTAGGTATACGCTTGGGCTCGGGGCAGGATCGTGCTTGGGGGTCATTTTTCTTCATCAAAGCACTTGGCATTAAAGGTAAGAGAACTTCACCCGTTTATGTGGATAGGATGGCACTAAGTGTTCCCTAAGTTTGTATGCACTGTTATATGATTGTGATAAACCATGTGAGCATGTTGGGACTAAGTGTTCCCTATACTTGTATGAATGTCATGAGGTGGTATTATGCCATGGGGACATGTAATAAAACGGCCTAAGAGTGCCAGTATCAATACTTGCGCACAAGGCACGGCTCGGCCACTGGTAGCTGAGGACAGCTTAATAATCACTGAGCTCGGTTTAAGCGGGCCGGATTCAGTGGGGTGAACACTGGGCTTGGCCTAAGCGAGCCAAAGACAGTGGGTTAAAAAGAGGGTGCGGCCTACGGGCGTTAACCCTAGTTGTTGCTTGACATGTATTCTATTGTTAATTGTTGTGTAAGATGTGCTGAATATTTAGAACTTGATCATTGGTTATTGACTGATGTGCTTCATTGAACAAATGTTAGGGCTTGTTGGGTAATTGATTAATGTCTTGTAAATCATTCGATTATGCTGTGTGAGTTACTTAGTTGTTAACACTGATTATGCTATGATATTATGTTTTCTTGCTGGGCCTTGGCTCACGGGTGCTACGTGGTGCAGGTTAAGGCAAGTGTAAGATGGTTCAACCATGGATTGGAGAGCTCTGGGGGCGAGGTGTATATTGTCAGCTGCTCGGCCGCCACGGTCGAGGGATTGTACAGGGACAGAAACCTAAAACGTGTATTTTTCCATTAGAGTGGCTTGATTATTTATTTGATTTGGAAATTCAATAATTACGTTATTTAAACCCCGATTTGGGATCCCATTTACCAAACATTTATTTTAATGAAAATTATTCCTTTATAACCAAAATCTTTTAAACCTAACCTATTTGTGTCATTAGGTTCACATTTTTATTTAAATGACTTGATTAGCAAGTCTCGCACTATTTCAAACACACAGTGTAACGGTCTTGGTTGTCCAGGGCGTTACATGTAACGTCCCAAATTACCTAATACGGCTTAGGGCCTTGGTTAGGGGGCCAGAACGAAAAATTATGGAAATTACATGTTTATGTGTTATATATGCGTGTAATTTTTTGATAATGTGAGTTATCTTATCATATGACTTGATATGTATGTTTAGGTTTATTAACGAAGTATGTGGGCCCGTCTCTTATTAGAAGGGCAATTTTTGTAATTTTGCCTGTTATGGTATATTTGGCATATATGTGTGGGACCACATTATTATGTTGATATATTTGGGTTACTCGGCAAGAGTCAATCCTAGAGTGCAAGTTAGCGGGAAAGTCACAACGCGAACAATACTTGACTTGGGGTGACTCAAGGGGTATTTTAGGTATTTAATACATTACCAGGTTATTGGGTAATGGGAATGAATATTGGGTGATTTATTGAGAGTTAGTGAGATCATGAGGAAATTCTGGGAGTTTTCACTATTTTACCCCAGGGACGTTTTTGGGACCCCAAGCCTTGCATCTTACTTAATGTTACTTACACTCGAAGTAACCTCATAGAAATAGATATACGTTGAAAACACTGTTTCTCTCTCTCCCGTTATCACTTTTTACTGGTCGTCACATTTTTTATGGAAATTTGAGTTTTAGGATTCTAATTCAAGCGAGGATCGAGTCATAACAATTCTAGGAAAGATTAGAAGCTTATAAGCCAAAGGATTTAGCAAGAAATGACATAATCAGAGGTAATTTAACCTTTGAATTTTCGAGTTTCCATTTCATAAAATTTCATATGTTTTGAATTTGGATTTTTTCGTTTTGAGGAGTTTCTGAATGATTTGAAGCTTGGGTTTTGAAGATTTTGGTTTCATTGGAAGGATTGGGAACTTGGTTTTTGAGATTTGGGTATGTTTGGATAGGTTTTTGAAAGGATTTAAAATGGGGAAAACAGTGTTTTTGGGCTGTGTTCGTGTTTGGGCCACGACCCTTTTCTTGTGTGCCGCAGCCCAGGCTTGAAAAATAGGAGGATTTGGTTGTTGGGGGCACCTTGGGCCGCGACACCATTTGTCGAGTCGTGGCCCGCGACATAGATAGAGAAGGAGTTAGCCCCTGTTCTTGAGCAGGCCGCGGCTCGGGTTTTTAGGACTGCAACCTAAAAGGGGAAAATGGCCAAAATGGGTTTTTAGTGATGGGAACTTAAACCTAAGGGCTCGATATCGATCCTACTACTCGGTTTGGTAGGATTCGATGTCCCAAAGGTTAGGACTTGCTCCAGAAGCCTTTATTTACTCATTATTGATGAGATTCTATAATTGGTTGTTACTAGGTTATCGCTAGGGGCTCAGTAGCAGGATCGTGATCTAGGGTCGTTCTTATTTTTCATTACACTCGGACATGAGGTAAGAAAACTGCACTCGTTATGTGATGTACATGATTAGGGCTTGGCCCGAATGTTCAATAAAGTTTTGATTGGGCATTGGTCCTTATCAATGCGCATGATTATGATTATGCCTTTGATTATTGATGAAGCATGTTGAGTGCTCTATATATGGATATTTTTTATATGATGAATGCTTGTTGGCATTATATACATGAGTAAAGCATTGACTTATCAGTCAAGGACGACAATAGCGATGTGCACTGGTCCATATGATTAGAGCCAGTCAGGAGAGCATTACACGCTCGTTCGACCCAATGGTAGTTGAAAAATAAAGCGCTTGACTAGCTCTGTGGCTAGTTACACAGAGCTAGGGCAAAGGACCCAGGTTGACCTTATGTTCACATAGCTAGGGAAAAGGGCCCCAGGTTAACTCTATGGTCATCTATTCAGGGGAAATTGCCCCAGGTTAACTCTACGGTCATCTATTCAAGGCAAAAGTCCCCAAATTGACTCTATGGTCATCTGATTAGGGCTGCGAGCCCCATAATAATTCTGTAATCCTTTATTTGTACATGTACGCATGCATGAGTAGGTTATCACTGCTAGGTGTGCTAGATATACCTCTGAATCTATATATATTTTTCATGCACTTGTATTAAGTTTTCTTGCTAGGCCTTGGCTCACGGGTGCTATGTGGTGCAGGTAAAGGGAAAGGAAAGATGGACTAGCCATGAGTTGGAGAGCTTAGGTGGTGATGTGTACATATGCGGCTACTTGACCACCACGACAAAGGTTTCTCAGAGTAACTAGGGTGTAACACTATTTTTGTCGCTTAGGTCGGCGCGTTGTAACTTTTAAGTTGTAATGACCTTTTAGAAACTTTAAACAACTTGGTAAACGTTATTATTCGATCCCATGTACAGTTTAATATTTTTAACCCTGGCCCAATAGTCGCACTTAGATGAACGTTTATGGCCTAATGACTCATTTAGCGAGTTAAGCACTATTTAAAATACACAGTGTAACGGTCTTGGCTAACGAGGGCGTTACAATTAGGGTTTTGCATTCTTTTACAATCATCTTACGATTTCTATGCACCTAATATTCTAGGATTCTAAGTAGAGTGATAAATTGCAGTATGGTATTATGATAGGTATTTTAAGTGTGATGAAGAGTAGAACCTAGGTTAAATGAAATGCATGATTAATGCATTTGTTGCCTAGATTAACTTATTTCTATTGAATTTAATGCTTTTCATGGGTTAAATAGATCACATGCTTAATGATTTTATTACTTGGTAAAAAGAATTAATTAAGAGCGCTTATCTTTAATTAATTATAATAGGGAAACTGAGATAATTGACTACTTAAGTGTTATCAGTGGGATTAATAAATTAATTGGGAATAGGGAATATTATTTTTCATTGTTGATAGATTAATTGTCTAAGGTAGGAGAATAATTCTTAATTGTTTTCTAAAATCGTATTATCCATTGTTCTCGGTTTATTACTTTAGTTTATGTGATTAAATACTGAAACAAAATCTCATATTTAATTCTTGTTTTTATTTTGAATGATAAATTAAATAATATTCCTCATTGGTTCGGCCATTACTAGCACTTTATTGATAATTTAGTGAGTAGTAAAGAATAAATATAATTAAATTTGGTATGGCATACGACACGCATCAAGTTTTTTTCGCCGTTGCTGGAACTATTTTATTTAATCTGTTATTCATTTTTTGTTTGTTTACTAACGGTTTAATATTTGTGGTTGATGGTCTCAGGACTTGCATACAACTTGATTTGAGAGATATCAATGTACTATCAACACTATTATGTTCCACAAATCAATAGATATGACTCATATTCTAACAATTATAATTCACAATGGGAGAAATATTCTAATACTTTCTATGGTGGAAATCAATATGTTGAGCCAAATTACTACTCTTAATCAGAATATAATGAATTCGTGCCACAATATTCAGATCCACGAATTGAAGATCTCATCAATGCATTAAATGCCAACAATCTCTAACTTCAACAAATGTCACAACAGGCTTATGGGCATTTTCCTCAACAACCTCTTATAGGAATTGTCAAAAGATCAGGACCCATCAATTATAAATATGCTGAAAACCTTGCTGGCTTCAAATATACAGACCCAAGTTATTCTTCAAAGTGGTGAAGCATCCCTCAAGAATTTGGCGAGTACTATGAGACAAATTGCTACTTCATTGAGCAATCTCGAGGTTTGAAATTTTGGAGAATTACCCAAAGAACTCGAGAGTAATCCAATGGAGAATGATTGTACCCTAACTCTCCAAAGTGGCACACAGATTGACACGCCACCTCACCCAAACACAATATTTGATCCAATTCCAAATCAAGAAGTCAACAATTCAACCCCAGAAGCATTTCCTCCACCGAAGATTGAAACTTTTACTTAAGTTGGTCCATCATTACAGAACATGCTAACCAAACCAATTATGAGATTGTATGTCCCTCTTCCTTCTTTTTCGAGAACAATGTCAAAATCTAAGAATGCGGATGAAAATAAGGTGATCCTTAAAATCAATATTCAGACCATTAAGCTAGTACCACAATATGTTGAGCTTCTTAAGGACTTGTGCACAAATAAAAGGAATCTTAAGGGTAATAAAAAGATAAGGGTGGGGGAGAATGTCTCTGTTGTTCTTCAAAGGAAATTGCCACACGTGTCAGGATCTTGAGATGTTTACAATTCTATGCATCCTCGGTAAAATCATGTTTCATTAGTGTAGGAGCACTTATTAATGTTATGTTTTATTCTATTTTTGCTTCTTTAAATCAAGGGTTATTAAAAGAAATTAGTGTTATTATTCGATTGATTAATCACACTAATGCCTATCCCTTAAGGATAGTTGAAGATGTTTTGGTGCAGGTACAATTTTGGAGGCCATTCCTACTGATTACAAGTAGAAAGTTGGATGTCAAAGTAAGGTTTCTTACAATAGAATTGGACAAAGTTATAAAATTCAATGTGTTAAATTCTATTGATAAGTAGAAGAGGAAGAAGTTTTTGTTAAATGACCCACAATAACAATTATGACTACGTCATTCAGTTGAGCTAATGACGTTAAACAAAGCACTTGCGAGAGTTTTTCTTACATTTTACATTTATTTTGCATTGATTTTTATTTATTTATGCCTTGTGGACAATGATTTTTTTTATCCCTTAGGGGAAGAGAAAACTGCCTGTTTTATTTCTCTTTGTCATTTCTTTAGTTGTTATTTGTGTTTTCTTTTGGTTATTGTGTCGTTTTTTAATTTTAACTTGTTTTTAGGTTGTCATAAGCATGGTTGTGTTGAAAGTCGTTTGTCAATGATAAAACTTCTGATTGAGATGAGAATAATTATAGGAAATTGACAAATTCTGCATGAATTGTGTGCTTAAATCATGTGTTGGTTGTCACTTAAGCTTGATCATCGATGTTTAAACATAATGTGTACAATTAGATTTAATTTTTCACTATTTTTTGAGACATTTATGCATGCCATTATTTATATATATAGTCTCAATCACTCTCGAAATCATTGATTAACTGATAAAGGTAAAATCATAACTTGTTTCTGTTTAATGTACTGCTTTTCATGGGTTAACTAGATATCATTCTTAATGAGTCTATTGCGTGGAAAAAATGATTAATTAAGAGCGCTTAGCTTTAATTAATTATAATAGGAAAACTGATATAATTGATTCCTTAAATGTTATCTGTGGGGTTAATAGTTTAATTGGGAATAAGGAATATTATTTTTCATTGTAGATAAATTGATTGTCGAAGGTGGAGAATAATTCTTAACTGTTTTCTAAAATTGCATTATCTATTGTTCTTTGTTTATTACTTTATTTTCTGTTATGAAATCTTGAAACAAAATCCCCTATTTAATTCTTGTTTTTATTTTTAATGATAAATTAAATAAGGAATATTAGTGAATAATAATGAATAAATATAATTAAGCTCGAGTGAATATAATTATATAATGAATAAATATAATGGATGGAACTGATCATGCCCATCCATTGTTCAGCTCTAAATGGATCAAGGCCTCCCTCAAAGACTGGAGGGTAATATTCCTGGAATCTTTCACAAAGAAATTCCCATCTATTCTCAACCCTAGGCTGAGCCAAAACTGATGCCACTCCTGGCATAGCAAAGGAAAAGGTGCTTCCCAACAGATTCCGATGTTGCTTCAAACACCTAATCTCTTCCTCATGCCTCTGCAATATTGATTGCATATCTATAAGCATCTACTGAAAATTCATAGGAGCAGATGGAGAACTAAAACCCTGGCTGTAACTCCTAGCCTCATTATAACCACCACCAGGCCTCATTATCTGCCTTGACTATATGCCTGCTAATTGAATCTGCAGTCAATAACTTGACCCATTAAATATGATAAGCATATCGAGAGCTTTCCCTCATGGAATAAATCTTAACACACCACAATCACAAACCACTTGCAGTGCTAAAACATGCCCACAACATTCATACATCAATCATAATCCCTGCTCTTCCAACACTCATACCATGCCTCCACTCCAGCATGCAAATATCACAACTATATATTCATGGAGCAGATAATCATATGATCACAATCATATATATATTCACAGAGCATATAATCATATAGTCAAGAGCCAGGCTCTATCAGAATCTCATGCTCCCTAATACAATGTGCAGGTAAATCATTTATATTCTATTTAAGCAGTTAAGCACATAATTACAGAAATAGTTACCATTCCCTGAGTGAAGCTATCTTTAGTGACGAGTGTACATGCCCAGCTTGTCTTCAGGAACCATAAACCTTGGCTCGCTCTGATTCCAAGTTGTAACGCCCCAACTCCAGGGACCGTTACAGTGTGCCTTGTAAACAGTGCTAAACTCGCTAATCGAGTCATTTGGCCAAAATCGTGTAACTAAGTATGATTAGCGGTTTAGGTATTAAAATTTTTGGTTAAGAT
Source organism: Humulus lupulus (assembly GCF_963169125.1). NCBI lineage: Eukaryota > Viridiplantae > Streptophyta > Magnoliopsida > Rosales > Cannabaceae > Humulus > Humulus lupulus. The sequence goes on along the minus strand of NC_084798.1, from coordinate 76,409,169 downwards.
ATAACATTTCATTAGAACGTTTATTATATACATTGGGATCCCAAAAATATAATTTAAAGGTCTATTACAAGAAAATATTTACAACAGGCCGATCTAAGCGGCAAAACAGGGTTTAACCCTAGTTCCTCTTCAAACCTCGACCGTGGTGGTCGAGAAGCTGCATATGTACACCTCGTCACCTAAGCTCTCCAACTAAAGGATGGTCCAGCTTTCTTTTGCCTTTACCTGCACCACATAGCACCCGTGAGCCGAAGCCCAACAAGAAAACTCAATATGCTCATGAATAGTAATAACATGTCATCAAATCATAAGGTACACGCCTAGCAGATATAGCCCTAGCCAAGCAGGCAAGAAAAACCACGTAGAAATGGGTATCTAGGATAAAGAATCCGGCCCTCCTGAATGGATGACTATCAAGTCAGTCTCAATCAGATAAGTGATTTAACACTGGTGGTTTCGGTAACCATATCGGGCTGATAGCCCTGGATAAAAGATAGATGACTTATAAGTCCATCTCGGTCAGATGACTGATAAGTCAATCTCGATCAGATGACTGATAAGTCCATCTCAATTAGATGACTAATAAGTCCATCTCGGAGGTCCCATACCTTCTTAGCCACGTGACAAGTAGTCACCTAGGCCTTAGGCCCTGGCTCTAGTAAATAGTCTTAGACTAGGCAAGCGCTTATAATTTTCATCGACCTTCAGGTCAGTCCAGCATTAATACCCCATATGAGTCATTCAACGATGATATCGATTAGATCTAATCTTCATTTGGCTCGGCGTTCATGACGCTATGCCATTTCTGACTCTTAGGTCAGTAAAACATGACCAGTGTTCAACCCATTGTGAACTTGACTAGTAAATCACAGCTTCACAGATGGATCTGACACCATTTCCGATTCTGACTAATAAGTCAGTGCCATACATAAGTAATCCATGCCACCAAACATATATCATATGTCAAATAACCGAATACAAGGCATTCAACATGCTTACTCACTAAATACTAGCACAACTAGGATCATGCATAAACATAGAGACTCAAGCTCTGAACAGTATCATACTCAGTATACAAAGCATGTCCTAATCACATGTTTCTCGTGCATTACATTTAAGCATCCAACAGGCCTCACAAATAGCCATGCATGTCACATATACACAGGGTAAGTTTTCTTACCTCCGGTTCGAGCGAGAATTAGGACAAGAACGACCTTTGAGAGCGATCGACCCTTAATCCTTTAGAGGTCACCTAGTCATAACCAAACATAACCTCCGATTAATGAAAATCATCAAAGATAGGGTCTTGACCTAAACCCCACTCTCGAGACCTCGAAACATGCCCACATAGTGAGTAGATTCGATCCCGGGCCTTAAGGATTGAAACCCCGAGCCAAAAACCCTTAAAAACACACAAAATAGGGTTCTGAAGAAATAGAGTAGCGCTACAACGCTACTCAATAGGACCCCAGAGCTATACTCAGAGCCAAACTGACCTAACTGAAGCCCTGTGTAACGCTATAGCGCCCTCTGATGGGCGCTGTAGCGCTACCCCCAGACTGAGCCACCCCTGAAACTTTCTTCCTCGACTCCTTCGCTTCGAACTCGATTCCAATGCTTCCAAACATCAATTTCAGTCCCAAATGAACCCAAAAACAATCCTCACATACCCCAAGCATCACAACCCCATGAACCCTAGCCAAAACTCCAATCAATTCCCAACTTTTCAACTCAAAAACCAGCTGAAACTTAACTAAGAAAACAGAGCAAAACCAAAAGTTATAATGGGTAAAAACTCACCTCAATCTCAGCAACACACCCTTTTCAATGGTGGAGAATAACCCTAGCTTATCCCAGCTTAGTTCCTTGGCTTGATTCCTCAAACAAAGCTTGAAAATTCAGAGAGAAATGAGGGAGAAAACCTATCGTGAGAGAAGGAGAAAAGAGACTCTATTTTTGTTACTCTTCTACAGCCTTAATGGATGATATAAATCTCTTAGGGTGAAAAGACCTAAATGCCCTTAGGTCTAAAATAAAACATTAACAGCCACCAAGGGCAAAACCGTCCTTTCGCACCTATTTCATTAATCACAATTAACACCCTCCAATTCCCGCTATTCTCAATATTCCCAAACACCAATAATCCATATCCCAGTACCCTTTAATTCCCGGTAATGCTCTAATCATTAAAATCACCCCGAGACTCACCCTGAGCCCCGAACTTAAACCCGTTATGACTAGACCGAACATTTGCATTTCATGATCGTCTCATGCCGAAAGGCTCGAACAAATCCGCATATAATGTGGTACCATTCAAAACTCACCCACATGCACGAAAATACACAATTATGCCCTCAACGGGCCAAATTACCAAAATGCCCTTATAATTATAAATACACCCATATGCATGCATTTATCATCATATTATAATATAATTCACATAAACATGCATATGATCATTAAATAACGTCATAATTCAATTATGGCCCTCCCGGCCTCCTAATCAAGGTCCTAACCCTTATTAGGAAATTCGGGGCATTACAAAAACTACTATACATAGACACTATTTTCGAGAAAACATGCATAAGAAACATTCACAAACTTGATTAAAAACACTAAATTAAATGTTGAAATACATAAATTCGGGGTATTGGATCCCATTGTTTAAAAATAAAACATAAGTTTAAACTTAAATAAAATTGTTTACAAAGCTAAATGCAGAAAATACATAAAGAAAACATAATAAAATGACTGAAAATAACGTCGTCCTCAAATCGTTTACGCAGTCCATCGAATCCATTCTTCCTCAATACACATGCCAAGCTACCACGAATCATTCCACCGCCATATCTATTTTCCCGCGTACATAAAATAAAGGAATGAACGTAATGCCCAGCAAGGAAAATCTACTAATAACATAAAACATATACATAAACTTTATCAGAAACATATGTCATATACTACAATGGCCATTATACTACTTGGGGCTTGTTAACTAAACAAGTAATATGCCTAATAGATTTATGGGGCTTGCTAGCCAAGCAAGTCATATGCCCATAATTTACTGGGGCTTGTTAGCTATACAAGTCATATGCCCAAGGTCTATAAACATACTATACATAATGTAAACATAACATAACATAACACAAGATGACATAACATATCATATAAACATATATAATTCTATCCTATTTTCCTTACCAAAACTGGGATATGAGAGAAAGGATGGGATTTGGAACAATCCAAAAACCAACAATAAGACTGAGTATTTCTAAAGAAATAGATGATCAAGAAATGAACTAAACCACCAAGATGAAACTTACCGAAAAGAAACCTTAAGTTCAAAGAACTTAAATACCTAACCAGGAATTGAAAACAATGAGTTAGGATCTGAATGAAAACTAAAGAATTAAACTGAAATGAACTTAAGATTAGGAATACCTTTGAATGTACTAGAACCGAACTACATCTTGATATTGGAAACACACTATTTATCTTACTTCCCAAGTGTTTATAAAGCTTAAGATGATAAAGCTTATACCCCAACCCAAGTGTTTATCACTCTATAGTAACCCTAGCAGCTTGAAGGCTCTGAACACAGCTTGAAGAATGAGAGAAATGGATGGGTACTAGGTCCTTTTTATGGAGTTCAAGGAGTCAACTACCTCCTTTTAGTTACCATCATATTTTCTATAATTTCTCTCTACCATTTTTTTCTCCATTTTAGTTTTTTTCAACAGCATTTTTCTAGTATGTATTCTCTTTGTTTTGTAATTTATATTATAGTTATGAGTTTCTAATCTTTTTAAGATTATTAATGTGTGATGAAACAATATGTAACTAGATAGTATTTATTTTTCATGTTGATTTCTCATTTGTGCAACAAAGTTTATGGATTTTTCTTCTTCAAGTATTTTCTTTCATCTTAAATATCATGTATTTTCTATTGTTAGCACATATTTACACTTTGTTCTTCATTAGTGCAAAAACATAATATTCTTTTATTAAGGTGTGCCATTAAATTGTGCACATCAAATGCTTAGAACAAAAATATTATGTTTTTTCTTATAAATAATATTCATTGATTTATTTGTTGTTTCTTTAGATTGGTTCACACTAAATACTTTGAAATTATATCTTAAAAAGTGAAGATAAATCCTATATTTCTATAATAACTTGTGCATAAATAGAATATCTAATTTGAATAAATGATGGTTTCACTAATTTCTACTATTACTAAAACTTGGGAATCAATGTACTTATAAATATTATTGAACTTATATTTTGTGGATTCAATTATCTTAATAATCTTTCTTCTACCATCTTGTTTACAATTATTAATTTAGTTATATATATTGTCTTTTTCTTTATTATTCTCTTTATTTGATTTTCTTGTCACAATATCCCATCATCAATCTTTGCAGCTAGGTTAGAGTTTATTAATGTTTGTTTAAAATAGTTTTCTTTTTTATTTTAGACAACCCCTTTGGGTTTGACATCCTTGCTTACACGAACTCGATACTATATATACGATTCATGCGCTTGTGATTTTCATATTTAAAACATACCCATTTTGGGTCCATCAAACCATTATAGCCTTTATATTACTCGGAAATTATTTTTCTTATATTTTCTCTATAAATCCTAAAACACTATAGCCATTATAAACCCTATAGCCATTAGAGCTCTTGGTGTCGCTGTTGGAGATAGGCATTAGAGTGACGGCTCAGGATTTCATCTTTTGGTTCTAGGGTGAATGCATTACTTTATGAGGTTTAGAAAATTTTGGAAGTATAGTTATTATCACAAGTCTCTAATATTATATATTTTATGTCATATATAAGGTTTTGGGCGATTCTCCATAGGAAAAGCAATCTCTCCTTTTTCCTCTCATTTCCACACTCAAGGTAATGATAATTAGGTAGCTTAGTTTATGACCTAGTTGTGATATGTATGACCCTAACATTTCAGGTACTATAAGAAGATAAGTGTGGCTTGACTTAAGGTGTTCAGAAATGTGTGACAGATCTAAGTTGATGTCTAGTAGGATCGGTTGCTAAAATTGTATGACAGACTTATGTTTGGGGAATAATTTCCACCCCTGTATAAGCACTTATCTTTTTCTATACCTGTCTTGATATTGTGACCTATGATTATGACCTTTTATGACCTATGATTATGATCTATGTTTTGACCTAGAATATATTATAATCTTGTATGATTAGTAGAAATTACTGTTGTTAAAACTTTTGTATGATTTATGAATGTCTGTTATGATTACTTGTTATATGACTTTTAATTGTATTTTCCTTATTGGGCTTAGAAGCTCACTCCTTATGATGTTGTTATGCAGAAAATTGAGGATAAAAAGTTCGGTGGCGAGTGGGACCTAAGACCTTAGTGTTGTGTTCGTGGGGATCATATAGTCGAGGAAGGATCAATGGGCCTATGATTTTAGTTTCAAAGAATTTTTTTTTAAGTATCTTTATTTTTAATATTCAAATGTTGCTCTTTATTTTTGTTACAAACTTTATTTTATTTTTGTAATGGTATGGGACCCCTTTGCTTATTATGATTTTCTTAAATAAAGGAACAATATTTGTGTTTATGATCCAACGTTGTATTCTCGATAATACTATGAGAAATTAGGGCATTACACATAGGTTTGGTAGCAACATTAGAGCAACACAATAGCAACAATATTGAGTGGTAGATATAATTGAAAAAAAAAACTAAAAAATTGAGCAATCTTATTGTTAATCTCAAAGAGTATATGAAGTTGTTGGATAATGCTTGTTCTACTACTTGTGTCAATCTTTTCATTGATTTTTGACCTAGTTTCCTATTAGTGTATGTCCAATCTTGGAGTAATCTACGCAAACACTCTAAAAGTGTTGTTACAGGCACCTCTCTAGCTGCCACGGTGGCTGAGTTAAGTGACTCAGCAATATTGGAAGTCATTACTGAGTAACTTTTAATTTTGGAGTAGAATTTTTACCATTTATGATATCCAATTTTCTACAAATAAGGCCTTATTCACTTATCCAAGTTGTCAAGCTCCTTTTATGATATTCAAATTTCTTTTCTGTGTGTGTTGTTGCTGCACCAAAGAAAGGTACACTGTATTCCTTTGCATGTTTCTTGTAGGACGTTTTCATGTTGCTTAACAATGGGAAAAAATATGATAATTTGTTTGTAAAAATAAAGAAAAAAAATTATTGAGGATCTTAAATGAAACACTTTAAAAAATCTTGAGCTTTTTCTCCAAACACTTGCAAAAAAATTGATAACGCAAGTATACGTATCGTTTCATGTAATTGAGTGCACAAGCACAAGTATGGTCCCGCGAAGACTGAATTACCTAATCTCTATTTGGCTAGTGAAAAGTTTTCGAGAAGAGAAAACTAAAACATAAACATAAGAACTAAGTAACAAAAATAATTAAAAACTACAAACTCAAAACAAATAATGCTGAGACAATTAATTAATGGATGGCAATTAGGGAATTCAATCTCGTCGTCTTTTCGCTTTGTATTTCCTTAATGCAATATTCCCAAAAATATTTTCTTCTAATTGAGATAGCAAGTTACAAAAGCATTATATATTCGTGTTAAGATATATAAAACTGACCTGTGTGAATTTACTACATTTCTATGATAAACTCAACATATAGGAAGCTTTAATCATGCGAACTTATAAGCTACATAAACCATATTGATGCTTTTGTTCAATATCGAAATCTACGTCTAATCAATTATAGCATGTTTGAATCTCACCTTTCAGATTTTGAATCAAACTCATATAGATCATGTAATAAATGACCAGTAAATCACAAGCAATAAACATAAATTGAAAAGATCTCAATAATGAAGAACAAAACATAAAAAATTGCATTAATTCATAGAAGAGTTTCAAGAGACTCAATTAAAAACCATAACACTAGATTTAGTTCATATTTTAATCCATAAAACTAATAATCATCATGAATTAAAGATGAAAGATAATAAAGAAAAGAAAAGAAATCTCTAAAGCGATAATGAGCTTCTAGCCGTCTTCTTCCAATTCCCACTCTAACAAACATATATTTTAAGATGAAAATCACATTAAAATACGAAACCCTACGTTTTTTCAATATGAAATGACTAAAATGCTCTTCATTAAAAATATGTAGAATTTCCTCATTTCCAATGACCTCGCGGTCATGTCATACAGTAGCGCGGTCGTGCTACTTGCTCCAAAACATTAGTTTTTCTAGAATTTCATCGTTTTGTCGAGTTTTCACCTCTTTTTAGTGCAAAGCATCCTAGGTCATTCAAATCCTAAAAACAAATAAAAACAAGCATAAAATAGAACAAAAGAACCCTAATTAACTAAAATATTTTCTAAAAAGGCACACTAAAACTCGTTTATCAAACTCCCCCAAACATACCCTTTACTCGCCCTCCAGTAAGAACACAACAGTGGACAGACAAAACTAAAAACTTAAACAAACAACACAAAATGAATCAAGACAACAACAATAATAATTCAAGCCTCAAGATATGATGACTAACACACTTATATAATGTTTAGGAAATTCAACCAATAATCCAAAATTTCAGTCAAAACATTCTTCCAATTCACTTAAATGCAAACAAAAATAAAAGCTCTCCTAAACATGATTAATAAATAATATGTAATTGAATCAATTCATGCTCACTATTATCTCATAAGCTTGTTATACTTACTAATCTCCACTAGTGTAAATAACACATGCTCAAAAATCAATATGACTTTCATGGCTTATAATTGAATGACATGGGTAAGGGTAAACAAAAATGTCATTTAGGCTTACTATACAATAAGCATACAAACCAAACAAACCAATCTTATGCAAACTTACAAATCCAAAACAATCCCAAATTTCCCAATCATTCTTGTTTTGAGAGAGAATTCATAAACATGATTTTTTAATTTTCATTTTTTTTCAAATTTTTTTTCCAATGATACTACAATCCCTCAAACTTATTTCTTTGTGTTTTTAACTAGAGTATAGTTTATTTTCAATATATTTTTTTCTTCTCTCTCAATCTTTTTATTTTTTCTATTGAAAAACCTTTCAAATGCACACCCCATACAAAACAATCCCCCAATCATTTTTCATATGCTTATGGTATAATCAAAGCAAATGAAAATTTTTAAGGGTTCAAATAGACTTAACATTGGTGTCAAACAATAAAACAAATCATATTAGACTCAGAAGTGGGTAACTAGGGATTAAATAATACAGGTTGTCTTGAAGCCTCAAACGTTTAAAAAAATTTCCTAAATCTCTTTCCTAAGCGTGCATCATCTAGGATTTCGTCTCAAATAGCAAGCAAACAAGTTCTAGGATAAAACCAATTTCAATTTTTATTTTTATTTTAAAAATTCAGAAAGCATAAATAATATTCAATCACACAAAATTTATTAGAAATCATGATTAAGCTCTCAATTATTTAAGTGGACAAAGTAAAAATGGAAAGAAATATTCAACCAAGCACACTGATTTTTATAGTTTCATTCCCTTCAATTTATAGAGCATATCTTTCAACATATTGTCATTGGATAATTATTGTAAACTTTATTCAAATAACACTCTAAACATCCTAGACAAAACATAACTAAAACAACACAAAAGCAGCACAAATTACCACAAAACTCACAACATAATACATACAAACAATAAGTCCCTTCCCCAAAACTTAACCTAGACATTGTCCCCAATATTTAAATAAAAGATAATGAAAAGAAACTAACCTGACAACTTGAATGACTCACGATGAAGGACCCTCATCACCATCCCCCTCAAGTGGAGGATAGCCAAATGCAGTGGATGTGGAAACTGAGGCAATTCACTGGTGTCAATTCCAAAATGGGACGCAATTGCTTGCTGATACTCGACCATATTAACACTTCACAAGTGATTCTCCTAGAAATTTAGCTCTCTACTCATCTGCTCCTCCAAAAAAGAAGGAGGAGAATGTATAGGCCAAGCTTGAGACGAAGTATCTCCTCAATGTGCTAAGACAAAACTGATAGAAGAGAAAACATTGAAGGAAAAAAATTTGTTTTCACAAAAATGGCCCAAAAATTACGTTTTAGAGAGTTTAAAATTCTCACCTCGTGCGAGGGGGACGCACTCTAGAGTAGCGCGATCACGCTACTCTCTCCTCAAAGTCGTTTTGAACTGCGTCTGGCGTGATTACGCTACTCTCTCCTCAAAGTCGTTTTGAACGGCGTCTGGCGTGATTATGCTACTCTTCATATTTGGCCTGGGGCTTTGTGGCAGTGACCATGCGCTAAGGTAGTGTGGTCGCGGTAATGGCCCAAAAATGGTCACAATTTTCACAATTCAAAAACTTCAAAATCAATCCCGAAACTAGAAAACTAAATCTTAAGAAAAAAAATGAAAAACAATTTTTCAATGAAATTCAAAATTACAAACTAAAACAAAATTAAATAAATGAATGGGATGCCTCCCAATGGCGCTGTTGTTAACGTCATTTAGTTGAACGTCGAACCTCCTTCTTAGAATGACTTGAAAAGGAAGACTGATTCAGCTTGATCAATGGGACCACCCAGGTATGGTTTAACTCATTGACTATTCACTATGAACATTTTATTGTACTTATCTTTCAATTCCACTGCACCGTAAGGAAAGACGTTCACCACTATATATGGCCCTAACCATCTTGACTTCAATTTTTCAGGAAACAACTTCAACCATGAATTAAACAATAATACTTGCTACCCTGGTTGAAATTCTTTTCGAATAAGGTTTTTATCATGCCAAGCTTCAGTGCGTTCCTTGTAAATCTCTGCATTCTTATAAGCTTCATCCCGCCACTCGTCAAGTTCATTTATTTCCATCAACCTATTTTGACCAGATAATTTCATATCCATCTCCTGTTGTCTCATTGCCCAATAAGTTTTATGTTCCAACTCAAGCAGCAAGTGACATGCTTTACCAAAAATCATCCTATAAGGTGACATGCCAATAAGAGTTTTAAATGACGTCCTATAAGCCCACAGAGCATCATCAAGCATCTTATACCAATCCTTCCTTGAACTATTGACGGTCTTTTCTAAAATGATTTTTACCTCTCTATTGGACACTTCCGCTTACCCATTTGATTGGGGATGATAAGCTAACATTGTTCTATGCCTTACATCATACCAAGCAAGCAAACCATACCATCGAATTGTTTATTTAAAAAAATGAGTCCCTTCATCGCTTAGAATTTCTCTAAGAGTTCCAAACCTAGTGAAAATATTCTTTTGTAAGAAATTTAAAACCACATTTCCATCATTAGTAAGAGCTGACGATGCTTCCATCAAATTTGAAATATAATCTACAGCAAGTAAAATATACTTATTATTATCATAGGATGACGGGAAGGGTCCCATAATTCTTATCACACAGACATCAAATATTTCCACTTCCAATATGGCACGTAGAGGCATCGCATTCCATCTTGATATACTTCTTGTACGTTGATAGGTGTCACAAGCTTTAACAAAAACATTAGAATCTTTAAATAATGTTTGCCAATAGAAAACACACTGTAAAACCTTGGTTGTTATTCTTGTAGGCCACCACAATGAAGAGTGTGACAATGAGTGGGAATGGATATCATCTCATCCTCTGCTACACAGTGGCGGATTACTTGATCCACACATTGTTTATATAAGACAGACTCTTCCAAATATTAGTGCTTTACCTCCAAATAAAACTTTTTAAGTTGTTATCTAGACATCTCTAGAGGCACTATATTTGTAGCCAAAAAGTTAACAGAATCAGCGAACCATGGCACCTCATTATTCTCCTCTACTTCAAATAATTGTTCATCTTGGAAAATATCATTAATCTGCATCTCTTTCATGCTTGTGTTTGCTCTCTTCCACTTCTAATCTAGACAAATGGTCAGCCATTATTTTTTAGTACGTTTATAATCCCCAATCTCCATGTCAAACTCTTGCAGCAATAAGACCCAATGAATGATGTGAGGCTTAGCATCTTTCTTAGTAAGAAGGTATTTAATGGCAGAATGATCAGTGAATACAACTACCTTATTCCCAATGAGGTATAGCCTAAACTTATCAAAAGCAAACACAATGGCAAAGAGCTCCTTTTCTGTAGTAGCATACTTAACCTGACCATCATTCAAGGTGTGACTCGCATAATAAATCATTCTAAACACCTTGTCACCTCGTTGCCCCAACACTGCTCCTACTGCAAAGTCACTTGCATCACACATTAATTCAAAGGGTAATTCCCAATTAGATGCTACGAATATCAGCACTGAGGCTAATTTCTCCATAAGTGCCTTGAAAACATGGCGACACTCCTTATCAAACTCAAATGGTTCTACATTCATCAAAAATGTATATAGGGGTTTCAAAATCTTGGAAAAACCTCTAATCAATCTTCTATAAAACCCTGCATGGCCAAGAAAGCTTCTAAAACCTTGCACTGAGACAATAAGAGGTAAATTCTCAATAATTAAAATCTTAGCCTGGTCCACTTTCCCTTGCTCGAAATCTTGTGCGCAAGAACAATCCCCTCATTCACAATAAAGTGGCACTTTTCCCAGTTCAGTACTAGGTTAGATTATGAGCTTCAAGTTGGCCAAGAAATTATCAAAGGAAGAACCATAGACCAAAAATTCATGCATAATGATTTCTATACCCTTCTCTACCATGTTAGAAAATATTTCCATCATACACCTTTGGAAAGTTGCAGGTGCATTACAAAGTCCAAATGGCATTCTCCTAAAGGCGAGAATGCCATAAGGACAAAACGTCGTCTTCTCTTGATCCTTAGGTGTGATAGCTATCTGTGTTGGGAATTGTGCCCTGAAAGCATATGTAGTAGACATTGTTTTAAGAAATAAATTTGTTATGCATATATTTTATGGACTATATTATTCTGTTATATTATGTAAATATCAGAAAAATTCCTAAGTTCATTTATGTAATCTCAAACAGGTATTGGTATGGGAGGATTGTGTTTGAGATAAATGAACTTGAAAGTTTGCGGTAAAATAAAGTTAAGAAATCTTTAGATTAATTGCAGCAAGTACGGTCCACTAGTATTATGAATACATGTGATCTAGATCCGGATCACTAGTGTAGTAGGACAATTTAGTGGAGGTACTTTATATATTAGAGAATATATAGAACTGGACCAGATATGTTTATTAATACTTAGTTAAATATCGTTTCAAAGTATTAATTAAATATATCAACTGATGATCATATACAAATAGATCTTAATCTGAAGTTACTATGAACTCTTGTTTATGTTATATGAGTTCTTTGATTCACTTGATAGGGTCTGTCAGAATGATCAGGCTAGAAACTTTTATTTTGGAAACTCATTAATATAAATGGATGGGAACGTAGTATACAGATATGGAATCTATACCTTCTCATAAGAGATTGAATAATGGTTCTCTTAAGGGTTGACTTTTGGGACTGAAAGGTTATTGAGCACAAATTCATAATTTAGTTATGAATTATCCTTCACTAGTAAAGTCAATGGTACTTAAGGAAACAAGATATAATTAAAAGGGTAAAAAGGTAATTTTATTCCTGATTAATTATGAACCATTATTAGAGGGCTAATTTGTATGTAATGATTATATCAATGGACGCTTTATTTTATAAAGTACTCAGTAAATGAAATGTCTATAATTACAAGAGTGCAGTCTCATATTTATAGTGGAGTAATCATGAGATTAATAAATTAAGATTATTTAATTAAATAGTTAATTAATAATCTCAAATTTATTGGAGCTTGGAATTATAGGTCCATAGGTCCCCACAGCGGCTCTATCAACACAATTCAAGGCAAGAGTTGATATAAAGAAAAAAATGGTTGAAAGACATATTTAAGAAGAAATTTGTTCTTCGGGCCAAATATGCAATTATGTGATAATAGTGATTAATTAAATAATTACAAATTAGTTGTAATTAACAAAATTAATTAATATTTAATTATTATGTAATTTTAAAAATTATATTAAATAATTAAATTTGCTTTCGAAATTATATGAAATAATTAATTAATTATAATTTTAGAAATTATAATAAATTAAATATTTAATTTCTGAATTAGTATTTAATTTAAATTGGTTTTAATTAATTGATAGAATTAATTAAATATCTTTATTTGAGTGGGAGATAATAATCTGATAAGTTCAAATTAGATTTGAATTTAAAAGATTGATATTTATTCAAATAATTAATTATATTTGATAACTAGTTAAAAAGAAAATTAATTCAAATTTGAATTAATTATGAGGTTGTTAGATTTTTATCTCACAAGATAGTTTGAATAAATAATTATGGAAAAATCAAATATCCCTAAAATATAGGGTGGTACACAACCACACACAGTCCATGGACTGTGTGTGGCGTGTACTGCACAGATTTTCAGGGATAGATTTTTCAATTTTAATTATTTAATTAATTAATTAATGGAAATTTCAAAAGTTAGTTTTTGGATATTTTCATTAATGAGATAATTAATTAATTGAAAGATAAATTGTAAATTGGTTATAGATTTATTTTTTGAATTTAAATATTTTTTATTTAAGTTAGACTTATCTGAAAATAAGATATACTCTGTCATTCGCTCTAAAAGAAAAAAACGATACTTTTTTATCTCTCATTGAAAAAGATATAGAACCAATCTCAGCCCAATTCTCTTGATCTAATTTGTTGAGTACATTAAGTAGAATCAGAAATTAACCATCCTTTATTCTCTAAGTGCCCACACACTTCTTGAGGTGTAGAGAACGCTGTGGAAGATCTTAGTGTGAGTACCTGGGAGCGGCTTGGATAGGAAGTCCGTTCAAATTACGAAATGATAGCAAGGACACTTAATAAGCATCAAGAGGTATGTTTTCTATTTTTTTCTTTCTTATGATTCATATATGTATATTAATGGATCTGCATATTTTAAGGTAGTTTAAATATGTTACAAAATTTTTGTTGTACGCTGGGCCAACCCACCACCATTCCGTTGCGTATTAGGAAACTCGTTCCTAACAATCTGATGTTCCCCAGAATAACCATCCAAGAAACAAGAATAGTTGTGCTTGCCAACCTATCAAACATTTGATCAATGAATGACAAAGGAAAGTGATCCTTTCTAGTTGCTTTATTCAACTTGCGGTCGTCAATACAAATTCTCTAACATGTCATAATATGTGTAGGAATAAGTTCATTGTTCTCATTCTTGACCATCGTGATACCACCCTTCTTTGGAACCACTTGCACTGTGCTCACCCATGCACTATTAGACATTGGGTAGATCACTCCCGCATCTAACCACTTAAAGACTTTTTATATTACCACTTCCTTCATTGTTGAGTTTAACTTTCTTTGAGCATCAATTGTCTATTTGGCCTCATCTTTCATCAAAATGCAATGAACACAGTGGACAGGCTAATTCCCCTAATATTTGCTATCGTCCATCCAATATCCATCTTATGAACTTGAAGCATCCTTGGAAATTTTTCCACTTCCACCTTAGAAAGAGACGAAGACTCTATAAGAGGAAGGGTATCCTTTTCTCCAAGACACGCATATCAAAGATGTTCTAGTAAAGCTTTCAATTCTAAAATAGGAGGTTTCTCAATGGAAGGTAGCGGTCTCTCTGGCTCTTGACCAAGCTCTTCAAACCTTTTCCCACTCAATGGCCCATAACAATTAATACAATACAAATAACCCATAGCCTCCTCACCATCTTCTTCATCTAATTCAGCTACTGTAAGGTTCAATTCAAGAAGATCTTCAACCCTCTTTTGCCTTGCTATAGCTCTATCTATCACATCAATTGAACAATTATCACTAGCTCTTGGATAAGTCATGGTCCTGAATACTACCTCGTCACCTTGTACTCTTAACTGTAACTCCCCATTTTGAACGTCTATTAGAGCTTGCCCTGTGGCTAAGAAAGGTGTCCCAAGAATAATTGGGACATTAACATCCTCCTCCATGTCAAGAACAATAAAATCAGCTGGAAAGATAAACTTGCCGACTTTTACTGACAGATCTTCAATAATCCCTCTAGGTTGCTTAACTGAACGACCTACCATCTGTAATGTCACGGTAAGGGCCTTGCATCACCTAGCCCGAAACTGCAGAATACTGGCAGTGGCATCAAATTTATACTTGCACCCAGATCTCAAATATCATGCTTACATTCAAAGTCGCCAATGGTGCAAGGTATGGTAAAGCTTCCTGGTTCTCTTAACTTTTGTGGGAGTTTCCTTTGTAGAATGGCACCACACTCTTCTGTCAATGCTACAATTTCACAGTCTCCCATCTTCCTTTTATTAGGCAGGATCTCTTTCATAAACTTGATGTAGCTAGGCATTTGTTCAAGTGCTTATGCGGAGGGAATATTGTTATGCAACTTCTTGAACACCTCCAAAAACTTTACAAACTGTTCATCCAGATTTTTCTTACGTAGTCTCTCTAGGTATGGGATCTTGAAATGGTGCTCAATGCTCACTGGAGGTAGCACTTCTTTTTCTGGGAGACCATCAATGCATTTTCTTCACTAGGCTTCTTTTCTGCTATGCTCTCTATCGTTTGATCGTGACTCATCTCATCTAACTAATTCCTTCTTTGCTAGTGAGTTATTTCAGTAGTGCTTGGAAAACTTCCTTGTGCCCTGTTTGTCATTAAAGTAGCTAACTGAGCAATCAGAGTCTCCAAACTTCTAATAGATGCGTTTTTTCGGTCAAAAACTAATTTAATACATCAGGTTGTGCTTCAGGTTGCTACATGGGAAGTTGCTGCTTTGGCAGTCTATTATGTGGTTGATAGAACCCATGAGGTGGATGTTGGAAAGACTACTAGGGTTGTGGGAAAGGTTGATGGTTTTGTGGAAAAGGCTGTTGTGCTTCTTGATTATTATTCCATGAGAAGTTAGGATGGTTCCTCCACCCTTGGTTATAGGTCATGGAATATGAGTTATTGGCTGGTCTTTGGAAATTTCTTATGGCTGGAACTTGTTACATAGGCAAATTGTTTAAATCCACTACAGGGCACTGATTACGTGGATGACTTATTCCACACATTTTATACACACTTTGCAATTGCATGGCTTGAGCTGCGAGGTTATTTTGTTGTAACTGTTTCATCAAATATTCCACTTGAGCTGTAAGCATTGAGATCAATCATCCTAGCGACCTTTTTGTATTTTGCCTCTAAGTAGGCCACTGGTAGTTTTTCATGGTCATCTCCTCCAGTAACTCATATGCTTCATTAGCACTCTGCATATGAAAGGACTCCATGTTGCTGCAACAATTATTGTACGAGTAGTACCACCCAACCCATTATAATTGTTATGGACCAGCATCCACTTCTCAATTACATGATGGGGACACTTCCTTAACAACTCCTTGAAGCACTCCCATGCATCATACAACAACTCCCCGTCATTCTAGTGTAAGTTATTAATTTCCCATCTCAACAATGCAGCTTTTGCTAGAGGAAAAAACTTGGCAAAACACATTGGGGCTAGTTCCTCCCATGCATGATGGAATTGGCTTGCAGCAAAATTAACCAACTCTTCACTCGGTCCCTTAAGGAAAACATGAGTAGTCTCAGTCAAATTGAATCATCACTCATCCAGTTCATCTTAAATGTTGCAAACAACTCTAAGAAGTTGGCTATGGCAAGTTTGGATCCTCAGTCGGTAATCCACTAAATTGTATGGTGGACTGCACCATTTGTAAAATTGTTAGCTTGATTTCAAAGTTGTTAGCGACAGTTGTAGTGTGTCTGATACAGGAATGCACTCCCATCACAATGGGAAGTACATAATCTCTTAGGGTCCTTGGTCCTTGTTCAATAGCAACCGCTGCATCACTTGTGTTGATGCTCATAATCTCATCAACAGAAAATATAAGGCCGTCTAAGGCGTCCCATGCGCGAGGCCAAGAGGGGCCGCGAGGCCGTCTACGGCGCCCCATGCGCGAGGCCAAGAAGGGTCGCGAGGCCGTCTACGGCATCCCATGCGCGAGGCCAAGGAAGGAATCGCGAGGCCGTCTAAGGCGTCCCATGCGCGAGGCCATGAGGGGTCGCGAGGCCGTCTACGGCGCCCCATGCGCGAGGCCAAGAGGGGGTCGCGAGGCCGTCTAAGGCGCCCCACGCGCGAGGCCATGAGGGGATCGCGAGGCCGTCTAAGGCGTCCCATGCGCGAGGCCATAGGGGGGTCGCGAGGCCGTCTAAGGCGTCCCATGCGCGAGGCCATGAGGGGCCGCGAGGCCGTCTACGGCGCCCCATGCGCGAGGCCAAGAGGGGCCGCGAGGCCGTCTACGGCGCCCCATGCGCGAGGCCAAGAAGGGTCGCGAGGCCGTCTACGGCATCCCATGCGCGAGGCCAAGGAAGGAACCGCGAGGCCGTCTAAGGCGTCCCATGCGCGAGGCCATGAGGGGTCGCGAGGCCGTCTACGGCGCCCCACGCGCGAGGCCAAGAGGGGGTCGCGAGGCCGTCTAAGGCGCCCCATGCGCGAGGCCATGAGGGGATCGCGAGGCCGTCTAAGGCGTCCCATGCGCGAGGCCATAGGGGGGTCGCGAGGCCGTCTAAGGCGTCCCATGCGCGAGGCCATGAGGGGCCGCGAGGCCGTCTAAGGCGCCCCATGCGCAAGGCCATGAGGGGGTCGCGAGGCTGTCTAAGGTGTCCCATGCGCGAGGCCATGAGGGGCCGCGAGACCGTCTACGGCGCCCCATGCGCGAGGCCAAGAGGGGGTCGCGAGGCCGTCTAAGGCGCCCCATGCGCGAGGCCGTGCAAGGTCCCGCGCGCGCACGCCCCGGGAGGTCCATCAGCCCATAATCTTCTCAGGAGGCCGACGCCCCATGACTTAACGTGTATGGGCCCAAGACCCCTATTCAACGCCACGGCCAATACGGACACCGAAGATCCCCTTTTTCACACTTCAAAGTCCCTATGCTTAGTGTGAGTCAAAGGAGACATGTTTGTACGACCAGGTACCAGGTACGGATGCCAGTACCAGTGAGGATCGTGGTCCGTACGTCTACGGCCATAGGTCAGAGCCGACACCACTACCTCCTGCGCCAACACGCCTGCTACCACGCCTCAGGAAGGGGTACAGACAAGTAGTGGAGACATCCTCCTGACACCTGCTCCTGTACGGGATGTACAGCCACAACCTCTGAAGCCACTTCCCTGGTACAGTACGTTTGTACCTCTTGGTCCCCTGGACCACTATGTACCTAAGGCCGTTAGAGCCTACTATAAATGGAATTCCAAGGCCACCTGAGAGGGGGTTGGAAATTTTACTGCAACAGAGACATTAGTGTGAATGAGATACTGAATTCTCCATTGTTGTTACTCCATTATTCTTGAGTCATCGTTCAAGTTTTCATAGCTTTCGAATTAGCAATTTCAATTCGATAATTTTTCCAACTTAACTTCGTTGACGAGTTCTCACCGTCAACAACTTGCTACTCTTTGAACATTATTTGTTGCATTCTCTTGATTCTCAACCATGGTATTCTCCAACCTCTTCTTCTTTCTATTATGTCTGCAAGTTCTCTCTATCTCAGGATTAACAAGAATAACAAAAACAACAAAAGTAGAGTAAAAATTAATTGAATTGATATTAATAATTTTTAAACCCCAGAAACGGCCCCAAGAACTTGTTGTGAAAATTTGATAACGCAAGTATTTGTATCGTTTCAAGTAATAAAGTGCACAAGCACAAGTATTAACCCAAGAAGACTGAATTACCAATTAAAAATACTTAACTCATAATCATTATTTTTCAAGTGAAAAGTTTTCAATAAGAGAAAACTAAAACATAATCATAAAAACTACGAATCAAAAACAATTAAAAACTGTGAACTCAAAACAAATAATGCTAAGACAATTAATTAATGGATGAAAAATAGGGAATTTAATCTCATCGTCTTACCACTCTCTATTTCCTTTATGCAATATTCTCACAAATATTTCTTCTAATTGAGATAGCAAGTTACAAAAACATTTTATATTTGTGGTAAGATATATAAAACCCGACCTATGTGTGAATTTACTATATTTCTATGATAAAATCAACATATAGGAAGCATTAATCATGAGAACTTATAAGCAACATAAACCATATTGATAATTTCATTCAATTTTGAAATCTACATCTAATCAGTTATAGCATGTTTGAATCTCACCTTTCAGATTTTGAATCAAATTCACATAGATCATGTAATCAATGGGAGTCAATGACAAGCAATAAGCATAAATTGAAAAGATCTCAATAATGAAGAACAAAACATAAAAATTGCATTAATTCATAGAAGAGTTTCAAGAGACTCAAATAAAAACCCTAGCACTAGATTTAATTTATATTAAAATCCATAAAACTATCAATCAACATAAATTAAAGATGAAACAAAGTAAAGAAAAGAAGAAAAAAAAACTCTAAAGCGATAATGAGCTTCCAGCCGTATTCTTCTAGTTCTTACTTTGAAAAACATATGTTTTATGATGAAATTCGCCTTAAAATAAGAACCCCTTTGTTTTTCCCATGTGAAATTACTAAAATGACATTCATTAAAACTCTGCAGAATTTCCTCATTTCCAGCCACCTAGCGTGGTCACGCTACTTGCTCCGAAACATTAGTTTTTCCAGAATTTTGTCCTTTTGTCGATTTTTCACCTCTTTTAATATCAAAGTATCCTGAGTCCTTCAAAACCTAAAAACACACCAAAACAAGGGTAAAATAGAACAACATAACCATAATTAACTAAAACACTACCTAAAAAGACACACTAAATCAGTCTAAAACTCGTTTATCAAATACATTAAAAAAATCTAGAGCTTTTTCACCAAACATTTGCAAAAAAAATGTTTTTGTGGGTTTTTACTAAACAAGTTTTTCAAGATAAATAAGATTTACTCATCTTTTTTAATTTAAAATCCAACATAACAAATAAAAATAAGTTGGATGCTTTTTGAAAAAAAAAAATCTCAACTAGTGAATTTCGAAATTTGAAATTGGAGAAATAGATGATAATTTGCTTGTAAAAATAAATAAAACACAAAAATGATTGAAAATCTTACCTGAAACACTATGAAAAATGAAGTGTTTTTTAAACAAACACTTTTTTTTAAAAAAATTGTTGTTGTGGGTTTTTACTAAACAAGTTTTTTTTTAAGAGAAATAATATTTACTCATCTTTTTGAATTTCAAATCCTACCAAACAAATAAAAATAAGTTTCATTTTTTTTTAAAAGACAAACTCTACTAGTGAATTTTGAAATTTAATTTTGGAGAAATAGATAATAAGTAGTTTGTAAAAATAATATAAAAAAAGCACATAAATGATTGAAAAATCTTACATGAAACGCTTTAAAAAATATAGAGCTTTTTCATAAAACATTTTCAAAAAAATTATTCTTGTTGGTTTTTACTAAACAATTTTTTCAAGATAAATAAGATTTACGCATTTATGTGAATTTTAAACCATACATAACAAATAAAAATAAATTTGAATTGATTTGAAAAAAAAAAAAAAGCTCTACTAGTGAATTTCGAAATGGTGTAAACTTGGAAATCTTACTTGAAAATACTTTACAAAATTAACTTCTTCAGTAAACAAGTTTTTAAAGATGTTTTTTTTTTTAAAAGAATGTATATAATATATACAATCTTCCAAAAAATGCATATTAATTAGATAACTAGTAGTAGTTGGGAAATAGGAGTCATTAATGCATATGGACTGAATATAGAAAGAACATGGAATGAACAAGAAACAAAAGGAATGGAGAAGGAATGAGATATGAAATCTTGGAATAAATCTTAAATAATAATTTTTTAATTATTTAATTAAATTAAAAGATGACAACCATGTCAACATGTAGCATATTACCAAGTTTGAAAAAGTCAAAGATAACATTAAATAACATATTTAAATATTGACCATAGGAACTTAATCCAGGGGCTATTATTTGACAACCCATCTACAGGAAAAAAACAATCACTATCAAAAGTGAAATAATATATATATATATAAATTTATCAAAACAAGGCTACTATGCAAAATAACTATAAAAGGAAAACTATTTGTCTAAACACCTTTATTTTAAAACATTTTATGTATGTAGGACAAATTGTTTATACAAAGGAGCTATTACCTAAATTTATATTTTATATAAGATGATATAATAATAAGGGAAATATATATTTTGCTCATATGTTTTCTCTGATTGCGTGATTAGACCCTGTATTTTGTTAAATAATAATTGAGGTTTTCTATTTTGCAAAATTAGTTAATGAAAAAATAAAAAATAAAAATAAGAGAATATATTTTTTATAATAAAAAGAATTATTAAAATGTATTTAAATTAATTAAAACTTTAAACTAATTTTAATAACAAAAAAATTAAACCTAAACTCTAAACTTACAACCTAGATTTAAACTTATATCTAATAAAAATTAATCCTAAATCCTTCTAAAAAGCTAAAATTAAAGAAGAAAACTAAAACTATCCTAAACCCAAAAGATAAAAAAATCAAACTTTTTTTCTCTTCTTCTTCTAACCTATAAGATCTAACAAAAAAAATAATGCTTTTCTCTTCTTTTTTTCCCTTATTTTCTCTTCTTCTTCTTCTTCTTCACTCTCTCTCTCTCTCTCTCTCTCTCTATTTCTTCTTCTCTTGTCCTCTTTCTGGCGACCTCACGCGTGCCCAGGTTCGGCCAATCCATCATCTGGTGAGCTCCTCCCATGCTGGCGCTGGATTCAGCTAGCCTTACCTCTGCCACCAATAGATCTAGCTCCCCAACACCCATCTAGCAACCCTTGTTCCTACTCCAGCAGCTCTCGCACCCACTGCCCAGTGCCTTAACCAGACCCCGCACCACCCTATCTCTAACCCAAATCCTGACCCAATCCCATGTCCCTCGATCTCTCCGTCTCCCTTGTCCCCAACCCCACGAACTAATGCAACCATCCCCAACCTCTGTTGACGAAGAAGAAACCATTCTCTAGGGTTGGCTGGGTAGTGTGAGAAGATAGAGCAAAGGATAGAGAAAAAGAAAATAAATTTATGTGGTGTTTGATATTAAATCTAATTGAAAATAAATTAAAAAATTTTATTTAGTTTATATTTGAAAATTTATCAATGCATATTTTAATTGTCAATCATTTTAATTTGAGTGTATTTTTGTCATGCTAAAAAAAAATTTGACCAAAATTTTGTGTAAAGTATTATTTTTATCTATTTTGTAAAACACAAGAATCGTCATTTAAGAGAATGCTAGAATTGTTATTTAACAAAGTACAAGGTCCAATCGAGTAATAAAAAAAATATAAGAGTCAAATTAGTATTTTTCATAATAATATTAAAAATCATGAGGGGTTCCATGTAGAGTGTTATTATGTAATAACCATATATCATGTCATACTCTAACAAAACTAATGTGATAAGTCCTATGTACCTAGGAAACATTGGGTATTCCACATAATCGACAGGATAGTCTTTATTCTTTTGTATTTATGGGAAAGACCACCGTTTTTACTATCATAAGTATTTTTCTTAATATGATTTAACTTTTTTCATGATTTCTACCGAATGAAATGCCTCCCATGTGCCACGGGTCATGTGAGATCTCTACGACACTAGTTCCTATATCTTATTATGTTGGTTGTCATACACCTATTACATCACTGTAGAATTTATCATCAAGAAAGTACATTGTGACATGCAACATTATTCTACACCACTTAGTGAATTTTGTCCTAAATTCTTCTAGAACCCAAAGCAATAGGTAATTTGTCTTGAAACAATATTCTTACTACAAAAAATGGGGGTTTAATGCCATAAAAAGGCGTTGTATCCAGTGGCATAGAAAGTGAGGCTACCACGTCTTCCCATGGGAGATAGTCATTCCACGTCTTCCACTAGAAGACATTATTTGTAGTATCCAACAGAAACACATACCACATCTCTACGTCTCCCATTGGTAGACATGATAGACTTTCCACGTCTCCTTACAGGAGACGTAAAAGGTGGCCCAATAGCAATATAATTATGTAAAAATATTTTGATTGCTTTTTTGATTAGATTATAATAATATAAAAATAATAATTTAGCTTTTACTATGAGCAAAAACCGACAAAAAAGTTAGTTGTTAATTTAAAAAAAATTAAAGAACTAATTTCATTTCTAAGTTATATTTATAATAAAATAAGAAATTCGAACTAAAAATAATAAACTAATCACCATTCATTATTCTCATCTTTTCATTTTTGTTCGAAAGTTAAAGGGTAAATGTTATATATATATATATATTTATATATATAGGACAATTTTTCTATAGGGGTTTCACTTTAAGCCCTACCGGTGTGACTCTTAGTGTTTTCGACCCGTGAACAGTTTTCAGCGCGATTTTTTTTATGACCGTGTATATTGTAGTTATTTAGAGCATCCTGCAAATTTTCAGAAAATTCCGAATAGTTTATAGTACCGAAAACTAAGTTCAAACATGTTGTTGCACGAGTGACTAATTTTTTTTATGTGTGTGGAAAACAACATGTTTTAACCTAGTTTTCGGTATTGTAAACTATTTGGAATTTTCTGAAAATTTACAGGATGCCCTAAACAATTACAATATACACGGTTGTAAAAAAATCGCGCTGAAAACAAATCACAGGTCAATAACACTGAAGAGTCCTACCGATAGGGCTTAAAGTGAACCCCCTAATATGGAATTGGAATACAAATTGATGGAAGAAGTGTAAAAATTTATATTTTCAAATAAGAAAGTGAATTACATGTATTAGCTAGGGATGTAAACCACAAGATGGTGATGGTGAATTTTGGTCAAGCTTGGAGAAAAGTTAAAAGCCGCTTATTGATTTTTTATTTTTCTTTTTCTTTTGTAAATTTTAAGTTGCTTTTAGCTTTTAAGATTAAACAAATATTTCTTTAGAATGTTTGGATAAAAATAAAATGTCTTTTTTTTTAATTACATTATTATTCGTAACAAATCTTTTTTATGATATCTAAACATATTTAACAAAAATTTCTTAAAAAAATATTTTTATAATAGCTATGCTAACATAAAACATAAGTAAATTTTTTTATTAATATATTTTTTTTGTGGGTAATTTTTATTAATATTTTAGTTATAAGCAAACACAGAAACTTTGCCAAACGTCAGCAGAAAGATAGAAAACAACTTATTAAAAAAATTATGTAAAAATTAAAGCTAGAATATAAAATTGGTACCACCCTTCTTCAGATTTTCGCTTAGTGTAGCATCTATAATTATCTTATGTATTTATTTATTTACTCTATATTTTATTAAAAAAATACTTGAAATAAATTTATTTAATAATAAAAATAATTAAAAATTAAATCACAAAAAAAAAAAAAAATCTTAAAAAAATTGTTCTAAAATATATTTTTAATAATTTGATATTGATTAGATATTTTTTTATTTTCTTTAATTATATGGTTTATTAAACATAATAATATTATTTATACATTTAACAATATTTTTAAATTTCAATTTTCCAAACCCACAAAGCTCTTTTTTCCCACACCAGTGACACCACAACTAATGCTGGTTGTTGAGTAAGCGGTAGCTCTTCCAAACTAACCCTTTAGCCCATTGAACAACCTCCAATCCACTATGTAAAGATCGGAAACCTACAATTCTATGAATCATGAGAATTACAAATAAAATTATACAGAGTAATATACACTTAATTAACAAAAGAATACAAACTATTAGAGTGAGATACATGGATTAAAGAATACAAACTACAATTCCTTACATATCACATCATTTTCTTCATAACAAACAAATCTTACCATTTCATAGCATAAACATAGAAATTCTATCTAACTTCCTTACCTTAGGTTCGAGCAAAACAAAAATATGAAAAACTTCACAACGAGCATATAATCATAATCAAACGTTGTCTCATAGAATCGCATAACTATACTAATGCCCAACTCATGACCCATGCACACGTGGTACAAGTTGCCCAATAATTCTAAATATATACACATTTTCACATAAAATCATAAAATAATAATGTTAATTCTACCTATTAACCTTCCAGGTTACAAAGTAAAAACCATATGTTTGAACAATAAGCACATATTTGAAAGTAAAAATACATTTGCATGCGACATGCATAAGTGGGAGCGTTCTTAAAATATAACATTTAAAACGATAATTCCTACATGTTTATTTCTTGCCTCTTCAAACAAAATTCAGCAAAACATTTATTTATCATGAATGGTTTCTCCAAGTCCCGAATTTTTTTTAATATAATATATCCATTAAGCCCTTTCTAATTTCTCATAAATAATAATTCCATTTATTATTTAAATAGCATAAAAAAATATGACAAAATTTGAGCTATTTAAAATAACTAAATAAGTTTCTTGTTTCTTTTAGATGTGAAAATTCATAATTAAAGTGTGGAAAATTACATTGTCATATATATATTATTTAAGACATAAATTATTGAGGTATAAGACTTATTCCTCTTAAATAAAATAATTGTTTTATCTTAATAACCCAAAGTTTCAGAAACTATTATTTTGTTTAAAATCACAAATAAATTTAAATCATAATCTTTTCACATTTTAAATAAAAAAAAATGTACATAAATAATAACATGAAAAATACATATTTAAAATTTTAAAATACAAAATTTATCATATACATAGTGTTGTCAGTATTTTCACCTCCCAACATGTGGCAACTCACAGTGGTTGGCTCGGACGCTCATAGACATCTTCGGGGTATGTTACCCCCCGAGGCCTTTCTAAGGGCAAGGATCCTTCCAGGTGAGGTCATCTGTCTTTACCAGTTGGTAAGCCATGGGTGCCCTAAAAGTAGATTACCCTCCGAGGTTTGCCCTCAGAGCAGGAGGTTCTTTAGGTGAAGCACCTACAGCAGTAGCTCTCCCCCCTCAGTCGTCCCCCAGATTTGAGGTTTTGGTTCTCGAACCTAAGATAGGCGCCAGGTGTTAACCAATGTGGATTACCAGCGCCAGAGGATCGTCTGACAATCTTTTTGGCAATCCATCCACAGTGTTGTCGAGTATATGACTCGACAATTCGCACTTCCACTAAGCTGTCTGACATGGAGATACGTACAACATGTCACAACAGTACCTGGACATGTTCTCCATAAAATACGTACCTTTCTGCAGTGGGCCCCGCGGATCTCACCTAGGCCATCGTCTCTATTAAATGCAGCCCAGTGCATTAAATTGGTATTAACCCCCCATCAATGGGAAGAATGTGTATTAATTATAGATGATTACTATTAATGACCCCAACCTCCATAAATAGGGTTGGGAGTCTCATTGTAAATGGTTCAGTTTTTTAGAGAGAAAAGCACCTTGTACTTAGAGCAATCAAAATGTTGCCTGAGAATACACCATTGGAGCTTGCCTTAACAAGCTTCCAATACTCTTAATACTAGAGACTCATGGACTAGGACTCTTTCATAGCCTGAACTACGCAAAAATCTTTGTGTTCTTGTTATTTATTTATTTGATCTCTCGTTTTAAGGTTTATAACGATAAAGGCAGTCAACATTTTGGTTCTTTAATTGAGAGCTTGAAGAAAGTATTCGGAACACTTACAGCCATGGTAACTACTCGAAGAAATGTTACAGATGACGTACTCCCTCTTACAGGAGTTAAAGGAGGGGAACCCAGTCGGCAGCCACCTCAGGACATGCCTGAGATGGGGGAGGATTACGACGAAGATGGCGAGTACAATAGCAAAGATGACACTATCGACTAGGGGTATTATGAGGACGAATACCCTCAGCCCATGGACACGAAGGAGACACCAGAGGTTGTGGTGCTTTGTGAGTAGGTGGCCACCCAACAATAAAAGATCGATGCTCAAGATAGTAACATCGCCACCCTACAGGAGATGGTACTTGCCATGAATGCCACTCTTACAGCCCAAGGGCTACGAGTGGAACCCAATGGCAATGTACCAGCTGGACACCCAACTGGTGTGCCACCTGCACACCATATTCGAGTGCCACCTATCAATACACACGGAGTGCCTCTCGAGCTCCCGACTGCAGAGGCGCGCGATCCACCAACTGGAGTTCCCACCAAGCACCCAGCGGGAGTTGGAACCCCGATGCCACCACAAGATCACGACAAAGGGAAAGTCGACGAGAATCCTGCTCCAAGGAAGAAGAAGGCTTGTCAAGATCCCAAGGACGACCATAGTCCAAAGCAGGCAGGTAAGGATAATGGCCCAGGGGCCCGAGGACACTGCTAGGCTGTTCGTGTAACGTCCTACGTTTTTGGGTACCTTTAAACGACTCGGGTCGGGATTTTTCCCCCGGGTTAAGAATATTATTTTAAATAATATTATATTTTGTTTGTAAGTATTCCATGAGTTATTGCTAGCCAAAATATGAATTTTGTGATTTTAAAAGTCAAGATAAGACTTTCGGTCCTGGACCGACACAAAAACCCTGATCGGGTAAAAAATCTCGGAAAATAAAATGAAAAATCATGGCAATTATATTTTGGGCATAAAATACATTCATAAAAGTTAAAGTTTGGTCAAAAATAATAAACCTAAAAGAAAATGGAAATTTTAGGGCATTTTGTGTTAAATGCCTAATTTTACCGAAATGGGGAATTTTATTCCATGAATGGACCTTAAGTTAAATTTTATTATGTGATTAATTAAATTAAATGTGAGAGACATTTAATTTAATTAATTAATGTTAAGTTTGGTGATTAAAACTTAATAAGAGTGAAAAAAAAGGTGTCAAAAGCCAATTTGGACTTTTCTTCTTATGAAACCTTTATTAATTAAAAAAAAATAAAATGAAATGATCATATATGGCAAAGGGTTGGCCGGCCATGTGGTGTTTAGGTGGTGTGAACCCAACTTAATAAAGATAAAATCTCATTTTAACTAAGTCAAGTCAAGTGGGCAAGTGGGAGGGAAAACACTTGAGTGTTTTTGAGATAAATTAGATAGTATATAACTCTTCCATCCCTCCCCAACCGACCACACCACCCTCTCTCATTCACTCATCTGAATTTTTAAGACCTTTCAAAGTGTTCTCTCCATTTTTCAAGCCCAAGAACACCAAGGAAACTTTGAGGCTAAGTCTTGGTCTAGGAAGTATTTTCCCTAAGGTAAACTTTCACTAATCTAGGCTTTTGTAAAGTTTTAAGCATAGAGTTTCAAATAGCTAATTGACTATGTTGTTGGGGGAAGTTTGTTAGGGTTTTTGAAAGGTTTTGAAGGAGTCAAAGCTTATAGGAAGGTCCAAACCTTAAGCAAGAACACCAAAGAGGTAAAAAGTTTACTTTTGATGAGTTTGTTGTAGGGTTTTTAGTTTTAAGCATTATTTTGTATATCTAATGCTTAGAGTTTCTTGTTGATGATGTAATAAGGTTATGGTAGTTGTTTAATAATTTTTATGATGCATGTGTATTGATTTTTGAAAATGGGAACCAAAACCCCCAAGGGTTTTGTAGGATACCCTAAAACAAAACATGTTTTAAGCTGTGACTTCCAAGGGGTCAAGCAGCCACTGTATATTGTTTTTGTAAAATTAAACTGTACTGTGATGTTGTTGAGATTGAGTACATAAAATTGAGCTTTTGAAACACTAAAAAATGTTTAGAAATGAGTAAGTTATGATATTTCAAAGTTTAGGTAAAAAACTGTTTTTTCGTATTCTTATTTTCGGAACCAAATTTGGACAGCCACTGTATAGGGCAAATGAACCCAGTTTTTTCTAAAATTTTTTGGACATATTTCTGGCATAACCTATTAGTCCACTGTAAAATTTGGTAAGAAAATATTAAACTGTTTGAAAGTTATTAACTGTCAAAGTTTGGAAAAAAATAAGAACTTGAAAATAAGGTCATTTTTACCTCATTGTTGGAAAATGATTTCACCAATCAAAAATGCTCATTTTGACCTAAGATTTTACGAAGACCTAAATGGCATAACAAAAATGGAATTGGAAAATTTTGGTAACAATTGGGTAAGTAAATTTCAAGTTATGAACTAACGAAGTATGTAGTTAAAAATGTGAAAAATAGGTTTTTCACACTTAGTGTAAAAATGAGATTTTGGAACATAAGGTAAAAAGTAA
This sequence comes from Humulus lupulus, assembly GCF_963169125.1. Taxonomy (NCBI): domain Eukaryota; kingdom Viridiplantae; phylum Streptophyta; class Magnoliopsida; order Rosales; family Cannabaceae; genus Humulus; species Humulus lupulus. The sequence goes on along the minus strand of NC_084798.1, from coordinate 76,379,979 downwards.
AATTTTGCTTATTTCAAGATATAAAATGGTAAGTCTTGAAATCATATTTTCACTAAAATTTACCCTTTGAGTTTAAATGAATTATTTTTATTAAAGAGTTTTTATTCTTTCTAAAAATAAGAGATTTAATTTATTAATAGTTAATAAATTAAAAGAGGGTTTAAAACCCTATATTTTGAGAAAATAATTAAATAAATTATTTTCCTAGTAAGTAAAATTGATTAATTGCTTTTGGAAAATTAATTAGTCAAGATGAGAAATTTATAACGGTTTTCCTAATTAAGACAAATTAGGCAATTTTCTTAAAACGGATTTTAGATATTAAAACCTTAAGAAAAATAAAAGGAAAATTTAAAGAGTTTATTTTCTTTAAAAATAATTAAGGAATTTATTTGTATTTTCTGGATATAATACCGGCTAAAATCTTACATATTTTAACCGACTAGTCGAAAGTGCGGGTTAATGGCGATACCTTGAAAGAATAAGATTTTTAGCGGATTGTGGGAAATACCATTGTGATACCCGAGCCTAGGTATCGAGACCTTAGGATAGGTCTCCCCGAGACTTACGGTTTAGTCTCGAATATTTTGTATAACTTTCCTTAATAGGTTTAAAACCAAATAAGGATTATAAATCCTTACAAATGACTTTTATTAAAATGACCAAACTGCCCAAAATAATAATAATGAATTATTAGTGCCATAATTAATCCGAGTATACTGTATGGATAACTACAGTATTGGCTAAGCGTAACTGGACTGAACGTTGGAGGGTGAAAACTTGCTGAGCGCTAAGGACTCCAAGTAAGTCAACTTATATTGTATGGCTGCAACATGAAATGATTATTGTCTTGTATGTTAGTATAGGGATACATGCATATACATAGGCTGTCATAGAAAGTTGCTTAGAGACGTTAGTCTAGTGAGTGCTGATTTAGAAAATATGAACGGTAGAAGTCCGTCATATCCTAGACGGTTGATCCCCGTCACACTGCTTGATTTTATTTATGTCCGGTTCATTACCGAGACGAGTGGCCATGAGATGAGGATAAGCTGGTTAAACCTAGGGGCACCAAGATAAATGGGACCTAGGGGCCCTCATGCTTACTTAATCATTGGACGGTTAGAATCCGAGTAAGTGCTCTGATAAGTTATTCCCGGATAGCAGCCGTGAATATTGGCCATTCCGTGAGAGTGCCTAGAGATACTAGGGGTTGCCAAGATAGAGTGAGGTTGAACACCCTAGGGGCAGCTGCTCACCAGCACCACTGATTAACATAGAAGTCTCCGTAAAACCGTGTAAATTGGATTACGCTCTTGGATAAGTAGCGATGCCCTAGGTAACACGATAGTTACCCTTGATGAGAATATTTATTGGCTAGATCTTAGTGTGGAGACTCGGTTCTCTTTTATAGATTAGCAATTATGTCGGAGGGCGCGTTACGTCTGAATTGTTGGAAATTGTCGAGCGTTGGTCTCGAATTATATGGTGATATAATATATCTGCTTGCTCTGGGATTTTCTGAGTGCAGGGATATATTTGTTGATAAGATATAGTTGTGATATAATATATCTGCTTGTTCTGGGATTTTCTGAGTGCAGGATTTTTATCTAGATATGAATTAATTTATCCTTGGTTATCAGGCATGACCATAAGTTTGCCAGGACGCTTTAGCGTTCTTAAAATTGATTGTGTAGGGTCCGGATGGGTTCGGAACCCTAATTCTCTGCATGCTTTGTTTGAAAGTTGATCTTACTAAGCGTTTTCGCTTACCTAGTTGTTTCATGTTGTAGGTAAGTGCAAGGGCAAGGCAGAGCAGTGAGCGCTGGAGTCTTCCTTGCAAATGTACATGTGGACCGACCTTTTGGGAAGCCTTTTTATTTTTGGAAATGTTGTGTAATTTTCCTAAACTAGGCTCACTCTAATCTTTATAAAACATGTTTGTAACTAAATGTTAAGTATGGCCATACGACTTTTTAAAAAGTTTTTTTTTTTCTATGGGTTTTTGAGACATTTTGTTAAATGAAAACATTTATATTTCCGCATTATTGAGTCTTGAAAATCCGGGTCGTTACAGTTCGCGCCCATGGAGCTCGAGGCGCTCTGCCCCAACACGCCCATACGAATCGCACGAGGCCTAGAGCTGGTGTCCCCTTGGGACCTCGCCAACCCCATAGGAATAACGGTTTAGGGGCTCGCCCCAGGAACGCCTCACTGAACTGATAACGTGGCATTAGTTTCTCAGTAAATAATGAGAACATCGAGTTCAACGGTGAAACCAAGTTGGCTCGTCATGAGGATAATGATGCGTTTTGAGGTCAAATTGACCTACGAGATAACCTTAATGCCTGAAGGTTTAATAAGGAAGGTGGGCACGAGCTCGCCGTGAGAGGTCTATCAGACCTCCAGGAGAATCTCAATGCCCGGAGAAGAGATAACCTAGCTTAGAGCATCAACCAAGATCGTGACCCACTCCACGCAGAGTTAGAAAGCCTAAAGTGGATCATGCCAAGAATGGTCAGGCGACAGGGCCATGAATCTGACTCAGAAGATGAAGAAGTGGAGCCATTCGCTCCTCACATTGTTGAAGCCCCACTACCACAAGGCTTCAAAATATCGACCATGTCACCCTATGATGGAGGCTGGGACCCCACATACCACTTGTCTAAGTTCATCAGATTAATGTCTGTGCATTGCATCTCCGATGACGCTAAATGTCATGTGTTCCCAATCACAATGACGGGACTAGCTGATGAATAGTTGAAGAAGCTCTTACCAGGATCACTTCAATCATGGCATTATTTGTTGTCTGCCTTCCGAAGATAATTCATAGGAGTTTGGAAGGTGAGATTAGAGGTCAATGCCTTGGCTAACCTAAAACAAGGGCCCTTCGAGACTCTCAAGGAAATCATCAAACACTCCAAGGAGGAAGCAGCGAAAACCAAGAGAGTTGATAATGGCTAGCAATTGATGGCCTTAGAGGCTGGCATCCGCGTGGGGTCCCCACTTTGGGATGACCTCCAGTGGAGGGCATGCCGATGACTCGATGAATTCGTTCGTCGAGCACAAGAATACATCAGCTAGGAGGATGCCCAGATTGGGGCGTTTGGAGTACCCGCTGCTTTCCCAACTTCGACCACGCTTGTCCCCGTGGCTTTGGGAATCCAATATTCCCTTTTCGCTCCAGCCCAACCTGGCTTGGGGGGAGCTCAACCCAGCCAAAGTGTTCCGCCTTCCAATTTTAGCCAAATGCCCACTCCTGGATTCAATATGGCTCCAGCAAGATACGGGGCAGCGCCCACTGTATACAGTGCTTTTCAACCTGCATTCAGTGCTGGAGTTGCTGCTCCATCCCAGCCTGTTAAATCTAGTCTAGCTCTTGGGAGTAGTAGACGCGGGGGGAAGGGCAATGACCGGAGGCCTAAGGGAAATGGAACCACACAGGTTGAACATGGAGCTACCTCTGGCGAGAAGTATCTCTCGCAATACTCCGAGTATACTGAATTGGTAGGCTCTTGAGAAAATGTCTTCGTGGCAACGACACAACACGTTCACTATATTAAGCGGCAGCCCATCCAGAGAGACAGGGAATGGCGGGACCCTGGAAAATTTTATCATTTCCATAACGACATAGGGCACCACACCAATGAGTGTCGCCAGCTCAAGAATGAGATCGAGAACCTCATCAAGCTAGGACATCTCCATCAATGTGCAAAGGGTGGAGTGCGTTAGGCACAACCCTTCGTGGCAGAACCGCTTGTGCCACATGTTGCTTTGCAAGTTCAAGGAGTTGCTCATGTGGTACCACAACATCCAGTGGCCCAAGGATCTCCTCCGGTGAACGGGTGAGTAGGAACCATCTCGAGACAGCGCCACTTGGGTGGTACCTCCCGAAGCTCGTAGAACAGGTATGTGCGAGCTTTGAATCAAGATGATGAGGTGATGGCTTTTACTCAGTTGCGTGCCTAAATGAATGACTCACAAAGTCATAACATTCTCTGAAGACGATGCTCAGAGAATGCATTTTCTGTACCACGACCTACTGGTAATCGAGAGCCAAATCTCCAACAAAATGGTGGCACAAATTCTTGTAGATAATGGGAGATTAGTGAACATCCTATTTAAATTAGCCTTCAAGAAAATAGGGCTGATCTTAGCAGACTTGTCGCCGTGGGCCTCGACTCTCTACAGATTCCCAGGAGAGGCCCTCATCCCGATGGGACAAATAAAGCTCCCTGTGATGCTTGGATAAGTGCCTCGCTAGGCCTTCAAATACTGCACCTTCGTGGTGGTAGAATGTTCCTCGACGTATAACGCCATCTTGGGATGACTTGCACTGGTGGAGTTCGGAGCCATCACTTCCATCCGCCACCTGTGCATGAAGTATCCCACGGAGGCATGAATTGGTACTGTTTGTGAAGACTAGAAAGAAGCAAGAGAGTGTTACAATGTCTCTCTCAAAACTCCCATAATGGTGGTGGAGGAAGAAGGCCCCGAGAAGTCTGAGGCGTCAGAAGTACTAGCTGTCCAGGAAAACGGGCCCGACGAATTGGACCCGAGGGTTCAAGAGGAGAGGTCCATTGAACCAATAGTGGAGGGGGAGGAAGTAGTTCTTGATACCTCAACCCCCCATAGAAAAATAATAGTTGGGGTAAGCTTGAAAAAGGAGGTCCGAGAAGCATTTGTGGGCTTCCTCCGAGAAAACTAGGACTCGCTTGCATGGTCGCATTCCGACATGGTTGTTATTGATCTAAACATCATATTCCATGCCTTGAATGACAATCCTAACTTTGCTCCCATCCAGCAGATAGCAAAGAACATTTGATCAAACTCAGAAACAGGCTCTCAAGGTCGAGGTAGACAAGCTCCTCTCCAACGGATTTATCCGAGAAACTCGGTACCCTAGGTGGCTATCCAATCCTGTTCTCGTGTTGAAGCCAAATGGCACCTAGAGAACATGCATCGATTTCTCAGACCTTAACAAGGCATGCTCGAAAGACTACTTTCTGTTGCGTAAAATAGATTGGATGGTCGACGCCACCTTTGGCTACGAGTTGCTATTGTTCATGGACGCATACTTGGGATATAACTAGATATCCATGGATTTCGTGGACCAGGAGCATACTAGTTTTAAGACTAATAAGGGTGTCTATAGTTACATCGTGATGCCTTCCAGACTAAAAAATGTCGGTGCCACCTACCAGAGGCTAGTTAACAAGATGTTCAAGAACCAGTTCGGTCGAAACATGGAGGTTTATGTGGACGACATGCTATTCAAGTCGAAGACAGCTCCCAACCATGTGGGAGACTTGGCAGAGGTTTTCACAATGCTCCACTGGTTCAAAATGAAATAAAACCCCCGAAAGTGCACATTTGGGGTTGCCTCCGGTAAGTTCCTAGGCTTCATTGTCAGTGCTCAGGGAATTGATACAAACCCTAAGAAGATCAAGGCCTTAATGGAGACGTCATCTCATTGAAAGCATAAAGACGTGCAGAGCCTGACAGGGAGGATCGCAGCTTTGAGTCGTTTTGTCTCTAAGGTGACGGACAAGTGCATCCCTTTCTATGTCCTCCATGGAAGTCAGAGATTTGAATGGTAAGAAGAGTGCAAACAAGCATTCCAGCAGCTCAAGGCGCACATGGAAATCCTCCGATTCTATCGAAGCCAATAGACAGAAAACCTCTCCTGCTCTATATGGCTATCTCAGACCATGCTATCAGTGTTGCATTGGTGCGAGAGGAAGGTCCTGTTTAGCACCTTGTCTACTATGTTAGCAAAAGACTCCTCGGTGCAAAATCTAAGTACCCGCTGATGGAGAAGTTAAATTTTTGCTTAATGGTGGCTTCTCAAAAGATAAGACCCTATTTCCAGGCGCATCCAATTAAGGTCCTCACAAATCATCCCCTTAGGAAAGTCCTTCAAAAGCCAGAGTCGTCGGGAAGACTCACGAAGTGGTCGGTGGAGTTGAGTCAATTCGACATCACCTACAATCCAAGGACTGCTATAAAAGGTCAGGCACTCACCGATTTTATCACTGAATGCACATGGAACTAGGAGAAGACTGATGGTACCCCAGTGGTCAGACCGGCCTAGAAACTGTTTGTGGACGGGTCTTCAAATGAAAATTGTGATGGGGCTGGACTTATTTTGGTTTCCCCTGATGGGCAAAGAATGCATAGTGCCCTTCACTTTGAGTTCAACACCTTTAACAATGAAGAGGAGTACGAAGCCTTAATCGCTAGACTCTGCGTGGCACTGGAGCTCAAAGCTGAGGGCCTCGAGATTTTTTGTGATTCCCAACTCGTGGTGAAACAAGTACTGGAAGAGTAGCAGGTTCAGATGACAAAAATAGCAGCGTACCTGGCCAAGGCTCGAGAAATGGATTCACTATTCAACAGGTGCCGCGAGAACATAATTCAAATGTTGACGCCCTGGCTAAGTTGGCCACAACCAAAGATGCTGAGTTAATCAATGTGGTCCCCATTGATTACTTGGAGTCTCCGAGCATCTCAGCTCCCAACGAGGTGGAAGCTAAACCCCAAGATGGGTGGATGGCGCCAATAGTAATATATCTTGTCTCCTAGGAGCTGCCCCAAGACAAAATAGTAGCTCGGAAGTTGCTCTATTAAGTACCCATGTACGTAATCATGGACAATAGGCTTTATCGGTGAGGTTACTCTTTGCCTTTGTTTCGATGTGTGTCCAACCAAGAAGCTAGTTTGATACTCCGAGAAGTACACGAGGGTTTTGCGGAGATGACGTTGGGGTGTAGAACATATCCAAAAGGATCTTGAGGCAAGGGTACATTTGGCCCACCATGAATCGAAATGCGATGGATTCTGTCAGGAAGTACGACAAGTGCCAGTGCTTCGCGAAAACCTCCAAATTAGCTTACATAGATGACCAGCCCATGGCCTTTCGCTGTCTGGGGCATCGACCTTATCGGGTCCCTGCCCACAGGAAAGGGAGGAGTGAAATATGCCATAGTAGCTGTTAACTACTTCACGAAGTGGGTCGTGGCCGAGCCACTCACTACGATGACCTCCAAAAAGGCCTTGGACTTCATCATTGAGAACATGGTTTTCCTGTAATGCCCTGGGTAACCAAGAATGTTACACTATTTATTTTAAATAGTGCAAGACTTGATAATCAAGTCATTTGGACGTAAACGTGTTTCTAAAGTCAACTTACGGGCTGGGGTTAAAAAAGTTTGACCGTAAAATAGTTGACTTCCATTAAAATAAGAGTTTGGTACACGGGATCCGAAAAGTAATGTTTACAAACCTCAAAAGTTGATACAACTGAAGCCAGCCTAAATGGCACAATACAATTTTGGAGAAGTTTTGGTTAAGTTTGGCTCCGGGAAATCACAGGAAGGGAAAATGTGGTGTTGGCAGTCTGTGACTAGCACTACAGCGCTAGCCTTTGGGTGCTATAGCGCTAGGCCAAGCTTGCTGAGGGCATTTTGGTTCTGTTTGTAGCACTGTAGCGCCCTCCAATGAGTGCTGTAGCACTACCCTGTGTTCAGAAAGGGATTTTAGGGTTATTTTCAAGGGTTTTTGACCAAGGGTTCGGGGTTCGATTCCACCACCTTGTTTGGTGGAACTAGGACTTCCTGAGGGCTCGGGATAGGCTCCGAGGCTAGGTTATGGACTTGAGGGTTGGTAATGACTTTGTTCTATGATTGTGACTAGGTTCGTGCTAGTGCTAGGGAAGGGTCGTGCTTGAGGATCACAGTGAACAAGGCTAGCAAACCCAAAGGTAAGGAAACTGCACCCGGTTATATGTTTGTGATGGGACTAAGAGCTCCCGATATCTGTATAATTTCAATGATGGTATTATGCCATGGGACATGTGATAGCGGCCTAAGGGTGCCGTACACAATATTTGCGCACAGGGCGCGACTTGGCCACTGGTAGCCGAGGACAGCTTAATATTCACTAAGCTCGATGTAAGTGGGCCGGAGTCAGTGGGATAACGAAGGGTGCGGCCTGAGGGCGCTAACCCTAGTTATCATTTGTAAATTGATACATGATATGAGTTGATATGTTAAGTATGCTGAATACTTGGTTATTCTGAATGTTTATGTGGTTGAGGACATGTTTATGCAATATGAGATATTGAATTGTCTGTTGATTGCTTATGCTCTGTTGTTGTGTTTTCTTGATGGGCCTTGGCTCACGGGTGCTACATGATGCAGGTAAAGGAAAGGGTAGGTTAGACCAATCTTGAGATGGAGAGCTGCGGGGTTGAATGTACATAGCCAGCTGTTCGGTCGCCATGGCCGAGGAGTGGATCAGGACAGAGATTGCCTAATTGTCTGTTTTGCCTTAATATGGCTAATACTGTATTTAATTCTTGAATCTTTTGTAAATGGTTTTAATCTTAATATTTATGGGATCCCGTGTAAACAGGAAATGTTTCCTTATAAGGAATGTGAATTTTAAGACCAAAACATTTTAACCCTAGTTCCATCATAGTTTCAGTAACACATTCTTAATTAAATGACTTGATTAGAAAGTGTAGCACTTTTATAAACACACAGTGTAACGGTCTTGGATATCCAGGGCGTTACAAGTCATCCAATCAGGAGGGTAGGATTTCTTATCCTAGATTCCCCAGCGTTATCTGAATTTATTTGCATGCTTGAATAGAGCTATGTTTGCTAGGCATGCCAGATATGATTTGATATCATGATATGATTGTTCATGAGCATATTGAGTTTTCTTGCTGGGCTTCAGCTCATGGGTGCTATGTGGTGCAGGTAAAGGCAAAAGAAAGATGGATCATCCTTGAGTTTCAAAGCTTAGGTGACGATGTGTACATATGCAGCTACTCGACCACCATGACCGAGGTTTGTAGGAGAGGAACTAGGGTTAAACCTGTTTTGCTGGTTGTAAATATTTTCTTGTAATAGACATTTAAATTATATTTTTGGGATCCCAATGTATCCAGAAAACGTTCTAATGAAACGTTATATCTTAACAAAAAAATTTAATCCCTAAACTGTTAATCATACTTAGTTACACGTTTATGGCCAAATGATTCGATTAGCGAGTTTAGCACTGTTTATAATGCGCATCGTAACGGTCCCTGGAGTTTAGGGCGTTACATTTATTATCTGCTTATATTATTTGGTTTCCTTTATTCTATTAATGCTATGTAAGAGCACCCGCTCGCCTAGACAAGTGATCGCAGACTAGTCTCCGATCACTTGGGGGGCATGGAGTTAGGGGGGCACCACACCTTGTAGGGAACGACCTAGGAAACTAAGCTTGACAAGAGGAGTAAGCCTGGCATCACCACCCCGAGAATAGAAAATCCTAGGAAACTAGTAGAGTCTAGCCTAGAACACTAAGCTTGTTCTAGGAAGAATAAGGCTTAGCACCTAGGAGCTAGATAATCTTAGTAGCGCGAGAATAGACTTTTGTCACCTCCCTTGGACACCTAGCTTGAGGAGCTCTAACCAAGTCTCTTGATATCAAGATGCGAACGGAAGGCAGAGGACCCCGTACTGGGTCCTGGGAAATCCATGACATGGGGAGCTTGGCTAGCCGACGAGTGAAGCACCCCTAGTGTCACTTGTTCCCATAGCTAGAAAACTTGGAGAAAACCCAGTGTAAGAACTCCAGTGATGCGCTTAGGATTCAAGTTACCTCCCGATGACAACGCGCGCTCCATGAGTAATAACCAAATCCTAATCTTCAAGAAATGAAAGGATGCCCGAGTCATTTGTACCTGGACACCTCATTAACATCACCTCCCGAGGACATCTAGCCCGAGAAGTTGTGAGGCAATCTTGAAAGGCAAACAGAAGCGCCGAGATACACACTCCGAGAGCATGGTCAAAGCCCTTGTCTGACTTCCCAAGTATGGCATACTCGGGGGCAGGCGATTTGATGTGCATATAAAACAATTTGAGTTCTTGTTCTCATGGCAGCCATACTTCGTTGAATTTATAGAACAATGTGTTTAAAAGGGTTTGAGTTCTTGTTCTCATGGCAAACATGCTACGTTGAATTTATAGAACCAAATCAAGTATTTAAAACGGTTTGAGTTCTTGTTCTTGTGGCAGTTGTGTTACATTGAATTTACAGAACCAAGTGTTTAAAATGGTTTGATTTCTTATTGCGTGACAATCATGCTACGTTGAATTTATAGAACCAAATAAAGTATTTAAAATAGTTTGAGTTCTTGTTCTCGTGGTAGTCATGCTACGTTGAATTTATAGAACCAAGTTTTTAAAGTGGTTTCAGTGCTTCTTCTTGTGGCCATTTATTTGTGTTGAATTTATAGAACCAAACCAAACAAAACAGGACCTAAGGTTCTGGTTCTCGTTAATGTGATATGATGATGAACTAAAAGAATCAAAGGAGTGTAAAAGTAATGCAAGCTACATAGTTTTTAAACGAGAAAATAATTACAAATATGCTCGATGGCTTGAGCGTTGTTTGTCTATGTTAGAAAAAAATAGATTGCCTCAATGGAAATGGTAAGAAAATACAACTCTATGCAATAATATTACAAATAAATAATGATTGATTAAAAGGAGTGTTACAACTCTATAACTGAAAAAATAAAAATAAATATAGAGAAAGAAGAATAAGAGGATTGAAATAGAAAATACAACTTTTTACAAAAAGATACAAATAAACTTCAGGAAGTAAAAAAGAAAGATGTAGATGAGATTACAACTCTTGACCAAAGATACAAGTAAATATAACAAGAATGATAATAAGAAAAACAATAGAACATAATAAGAACAATAACAAAATAATAAGATACTCTCACTCACACAACCAAAGTGAAGAGTGTTGGGGATCACCAACTTTAACAAGGTTTGAAACCTTTGTCCAAAAGCTTATTTCCCCCTAACTCAAGCACTAAGGGATCTCTCATAGATTATAGGAAATGCTTTATGGAATAATCAAGCCTCAAGGTGTTTCTAGCCAAGTGCTCTAGTGGATAGAATTGTTGTGTCTTTCAAGTAATCTATAGGCTCCTATTTATATAGTTTAGAGACACCCTTTGAATTTCAAATTCCACCAACCCCCATGGCTGTTACCAATGTTTAATTGGATTAATATGGAATTAAAAAAGAGATTTGGGAGTTATTTGGGTTTTTTGAGCCATTCACCAAAGATTGAAAAAACTGAAAAATTGGTCAGTTTTTGGCCTGTGGCCGCGGCCACTGGTCTCTGTCCCACACGCCGCGGCCACCAACATTCAGTGGCTGCGGCCACCGACCAATTTCAGCACTTAAAAATGTGTTGTTTTTCCAAACGGTTCCAAACCCTCCCAAATGATTTTGTAACTCCCAAAACACATTATTGGGGTTAAAATCATATCTCTAACAACCATTTCACATATGGATTTATGAAATTCATCTCAATATTGTGTAACAACAAATTTACACAATAAAGGGTAATATTTGGAAGTTACAAATTTGTAACACCAAATATGTTACATTATTTGGATATATCTCATATATCTAAATAATGTAACTCTCTATTATATGTTACAATATGTGACACTCTTTGTCACATTTATTTAATCTAAAACATTATATTATAATATAATATAATATTACATTATATTATAAAATAATATAACATTCCCCCACTAGATTAAATAGTTATCTATTGTAACACTTATTTAATCAATCATTATATTTTGAAATATAACATATCCCCCACTTGATTAAATAAGAACTCTCTCTTCTAGGAGTCATTGCATTAGTGCATAAAGTAAAGTGTTTTTCAACTTAAACTTTACTATAGTGTAATTATCACAAAATTTGTCAAAAATTTGGTTGCAGTAGGCATTGAACCATCTTTTCATGATAACAAATCGGTGATAACACACACACCTTTGCGATGTTCACTTGAGACCTTTATGTCTCGCTTTGTACTATTAATGGCCATGTGCACTTTCCATTCATGGATGTTCTTGAGAATACTCCCAATTCTCATGAGAGGCGGCACCACCCCCAGGTCCATATAGGTAGAATTCAGACAGTATTTTGTTACCAGAAATACTTGTCTTTACAAGACTGAATTCTATTAAAAACCTTTCGGTTTTAACCCTCCACTTGGTAACACACAAGTACTCAATATCTCAGATGGGACTTGTTTTGAGTACAACTAATATTCACTTGATTGACTTGTTGTTACCTATTGAACCTAACACTAGTTGAATAACTAGTGTTAAGATAGGTTACCATCAATCGTGAATCTCTTTAGGGAGTTTAAGTCCCATCCCTCGAGATGATGTAGTCACTAAATCCCTCGTTAGTGGCTTAGTGAAAGGATCCGCCTAATTTTCACTTGTTCTCACATAGGATATTGAGATGACTCCTCTTTGAATCAGTTCTCTTACATATCCCTGTCTTAGACTAATATGTCTAGACGTCCCATTATACACTCCGTTGTATGCTATAGCCAATGTCGCTTGGCTATCACAATGTATCGATATAGTAGATACATTCTCTTTGATTAGAGGAATCTCTATCAACAGATCCCTTAACCATTCGGCCTCTTTGCTGGTAACAGCTAGAGCTATGAACTTTGCTTCCATAGTGGAATGAGATATACAGTTTTGTTTCTTGGAACCCCAAGAAATTGCACCTCCACCAAGTGCAAATACCCAACCAGTTGTGGACAAGTTGTCCCCAAGATTTGATATCCAACTTGCATCTGTATATCCTTCTAAAATTGAAGGAAATTTGGAGTAGTGAAGGCTTAGTCCTTTGGTTTTCTTGAGATAACCTAGGACTCTTCCAATTGCCTTCCAGTGATCCACACTTGGATTACTTGTAAACCTACTAAGTTTACTTACCGCAAATGCTATATCAGGTCTAGTACATTGGGCAGCGTACATTAGACTCCCTATAGCACTAGCGTACTCCAATTGAGCCACCGCTCTTCCTTCATTCTTCTCTAGTTTTACACTATGATCGAATGGAGTATTGACATCTTTAACCTTGAGATGGTTAAATTTGTTCAATACTTTCTCAACATAGTGGGCTTGCCCTAACGCAAAACCCCCCACTATGTTTCTTTACTTTGATACCGAGTATGGTACAACTTCTCCAAGATCTTTCATCTTGAAGGTTGATGATAGAAACCTCTTCGTTTCTTCTATCCCTTTCATGGTATTACTTAGAATAAGCATGCCATCCACATATAAGTAAACAATGATCACATATCCCTTACAGATTTTGGAATACAAACACTTGTCTCCATTGTTATGTTTAAACCCATTAGATATTATGGCTTGATCAAATTTCTCATGCCATTGCTTAGGAACTTGTTTCAATCCATATAAGGATTTTACTGTTGGGGTTTTATGCCCTAATTAAAACCCAAATTATTTGTAATCTCATTTTATTATCAATAAAAGAATAGAAATCATTTTTTGACTTGGTTAATCACTTTGCTCACATGTTTTATTTTCATGAGTATTTGTTTAATATAAACTTCTATTAAATCCCGAGCATATAACTAATCTTATTGATAGTGACGTAATCACAGTGGAATATAAATATGATTATATGTTCAAAATAAGTTAGTCCTAAGATTAGTCAGTGCATAGGATTTACACTGACTTGCCAATCTACGATATGATCTACTTACACATTACAGTGTTATGTTCTTTCGAGAACATTAGCAAAGTAGATAAGATCGGATGTATTTGTTACATCGAACTGGACAAATATTGACAGTTGATAAGATAAGTAAACATACCGTTATTATCTATTCTAGTCATATCATATAGTTGACCATAGGTCAATTCAATCTCAATTCTAAGTGGTTAGTATTCTAACTGATTGTATTATTTGAGTTCTTTGACTTGTTCGTTACCAGCTTACCCTACGGACTAGCCCATACTTACATCTTGGGAACTCGGTAGTATAATTGAGTGGGAGTGTTAATCATAGATATGAACATCTATAGCTTCTGATGAAGAAGTGAAACGATGGTTTCCTTTTAGTTTGGTTCAAGGTGTTAAATGACAGAGATCTCATTTCAGTAATTAAATTAGTTTACTGAAATATCATTTACAAGGAACTAAGTGTTTTAAGGATAAAATACAATGAGGGGTAAAACAGTATTTTAGTCCTATCTCATTGTAGACTGTCTATAGAGGATTGAGTGACAATTATGGTTGTAACAATGGATAATTAATAGTGTATCTATATTTGTTATAGAGCATTCTATGAATTCAAGAGTGCAATTCCGAGTCTATAGTGGAGTCGCGAGGAATTAATAAGTTAGTAAATTTATTTGTTAGATTTATGATAACTTATTGGAGCTTGATTTCATAGGCCCATGGTCCCCATTGTACCTTGGATAAAATCATCTAGATAGGCTCAATTAATTTATTTAATCATCAATTAGAATTATCAAAGTTGACTAGGTCTATTTTGGATAATTTCACAGAGTTGTGTAATTTTGAGAAGAAAAGAGAAATTATGGCAGATTTATTAATTAAGATAAATTGGTATCTAAATTAATAAATAAATTTAAATCAAGGTTAAAATTATAAATAATTATTTTGATAAAGGATTTAAATAATTATTTAATTAATTAAATCAATAGAAAATAATACAGGCCTTGATTTTAAGTCCAATGGACTTATAATCAAATGGGAAATTTCACGGGCCTATAGCCCATGATAATTTCGACCTAGGGCTTCAAAATGGCTATTATTTTATTGATTTTTTAATTAAATTAAATGGCATAATTGAGTCTATAAAATGAGTGCTTAGAGAGAAGTCAAAACATAAGTTTTGATAAGTCACAAGTCAGATTTTCTAATAGTTTTAGATTCTCTCTAAACACAAGTCCTTTTCTAAGCCACTTTGTTATTTTCTCTTCTTCTCTCTATATCTATCTCATGTGCTGAGAATTGCCCACACTAGTCTAGGTGGTTCTAAGGATACATTGGAAGATTGTGAAGAAAATAGAAGATCGGTTCAGTTTCTTGATTATACTCTGCGACAGAGAGGATACAAGAGTTAGAGAAACTGAAGGAAGGACTCTTTAATTCCGTTGCGTATACTGTAAGTATTCTATTCTTTGTTTCTCTTTGAATTCAATTTTAGAAACATGTTTTAGGCTATCTCGTATTCATTTGTTTAATATTAGATATACATGAAAATGCACTATCTCTTAATTGCATAGCTTCTCTATAAGTCTTAGGATTATCCTCAACGAGAAGTATAATCGGAATTTTCCTAATAACTTTCTCTCTATTTCCTTCTACCATGTAGAATGAAATTCGTTGAGAATCTATCTCATCCACTACTAAACTTTTATGATTTTTAAGCCTTTGACTTCTTCTAGGTTTAAAGGGTTGCTTTACATCTTTTTGAGAATTCTCCTCTTGAGAATCAACTTTGGATGTAGAAGCTTGAGAATTTTTCTTACATAACAAATTCCCCTTTAGAGATGTTGAAGCTTGAGAATTGTTGTCACATAACATATTCTCAAAAAATTCAACTTCTCTAGATTCAATCACAATATTAGACTCTAAGTCTAATAGCCTATAAGCTTTACTATTGTTGGCATAACCAACAAAAGCACACTTTATGGCTCTTGAACCTAACTTTGTTATATTAGGTTCATTTTTCTTGCAATATGCAAGACACCCCCACACTTTTAAGTACCCTATGTTGGGTTTTCTTCCTTTCCATAACTCATATGGAGATATCTCATTTTTCTTCATCGGTATTCGATTAAGAATGTGACAAGCGGTTAAAAGTGCTTCACCCCATAAGTTGAAGTTTAACTTGGGAAACACAAACATAGAATTTATCATCTCTAGATAAGTCCTATTTTTCCTTTCGGCAACACCATTGTGTTGTGGTGTATAAGGTGCAGTGCACTCATGAATTATACCATTTTCTTCACAAAATGTATTGAATTCATTAGAGAAGTACTCTCCTCCTCTATCACTTCTTAGCACCTTAATCTTTTTATTTAGTTGATTTTCAACTTCTAATTTATATAATTTAAAAGCATCAAAAGTTTCATCTTTATGCTTTAAAAGAAACACATAGGTATATCTACTAAAATCATCTATAAAAATAAGAAAATACATTTTACCACCTCTAGTTAAAACACCATTTAATTCACAAAGATCACTATGGATTAAATCTAGTAAATTAGATGATCTTTCTACACTAGGAAATGGTTTCTTAATCATTTTCTCCTTAACACATGTTTCACATTTACCATAGTTTTTAATATTGCATGCAATCATACCACATTTTACTACTCTTTTCATGGTTGAAAAACCTATATGCGATAGTCTAAAATGCCACAAAAATAAAGAATCATACTCAACAATATAGGCGGAATTAGCATTTTTATTGATAACATTGAAAGTTACATCATTGGTGCACAATTTAACTATTCCTTCACAAGAGTACCATTTTCCCACGAATACATTTGATTTGGTAAGTATAAGTTTACCGGACTCAAAAATAGCTTTAATACCGGGCTTGCCAAGCAAATCACCACTTACCAAGTTTCTACTCATTTCGGGAACATAAACTACATTCACTAATGTAACTTTCTTGCTGGAGGTGAAGTAGACTTCAATAGTACCTTTGCCAAGTACCTTGGATTTGCCCTCATTGCCCATTTGTATCTCATGGTTTCCCTTTGACTCTTCAAAGGTCTTGAATAATAATTTGTCATAGGTGACATGGACGGTGGCACATGTATCATACCACCACCCTTTCACCTTGCCTTGGACCGCATTAACCTCACTAAGGGTAACAACTATGTTTTCCTCTTGAGTTGCGTTCACCTTAGGTCCTTGTTGGTCTTTTCTATGCCTACACTCTCTGGCATAGTGACCCTTTTTCCCACACTCAAAGCAAGGACCTTTCTTGCCCTTAAACTTGTTTGGGTTGGTTTTTGGACCCAAAGGTTTCTCATTACGCTTTTTCCCTTTGTTTTTGGGATATTTTTGTTGTGACACCGCATTTTCTTTGGAAGTCTCTCCATTAGACCCCTCCACAAGTTTATCTCTACATATCAATTCCTCTTCAATTTGAATATGCTTTTGGATTTCCTCCAAAGAATAATCCTCATTTTTATGAAGGATTCTTTTCCTATAGCTCTTCCAAGTTGGTGGTAATTTAGCCACTATAGCACCAACTTGAAAGGCCTCAGGAAGCTCAATCTTTAAAACTTTCAGTTTGTTAACAATTTTTTGCAATTCATGAATTTGAGGAAGAATAGGTTTATCACCAAAAAATTTGAAATCGAAGTATTGAGATATCAAAAACTTTTTGGTCCCTTCCTCTTCCGCCTTAAACTTTTTCTCAAGTGCATCCCATATCTCCTTGGCCGATTTGGTTTCGGTGTAGAGGTCATAGAGCCTATTGGAAAGGGCATTGAGGATATGACCCCTACAAAGGAGATTGTCCTCCTCCCTCTTCCTTCTTTTCTCCACCTCCTCGGGAGTGTCCTTGTCGGATGGTGTTGGGAGAGGTTCTAGAGTGGATTCTAGAATGTAGGCGATGTTGAGAGTGGTCAAAAGGAATCTCACCTTGTCTTGTCACCTAGTGAAATTGGATCCATCAAAACTATCCAACCTCACTAGGTCTTGGTTCATTATCTTGATGGTCTCACCTTCCATTGAAACAAACAAGGGATAAGCTTTTGAATGTTAGGAAAAAATAGATTGCCTCAATGGAAATGGTAAGAAAATACAACTCTATGCAATAATATTACAAATAAATAATGATTGATTAAAAGGAGTGTTACAACTCTATAAAGAAAAATACAAATAAATATAGAGAAAGAAGAAGAAGAGGATTGAAATAGAAAATACAACTTTTGACAAAAAGATAAAAATAAACTTCAGGAAGTAAAAAGAAAGATGTAGATGAGATTACAACTCTTCACCAAAGATACAAGTAAATATAATGAGAATGATAATAAGAAAAACAATAGAACAAAATAAGAACAATAACAAAATAATAAGATACTCTCACTCACACAACCAAAGTGAAGAGTGTTGGGGATCACCAACTTTAACAAGGTTTGAAACCTTTGTCCAAAAGCTTATTTCCCCCTAACTCAAGCACTAATGGATCTCTCACAGATTATAGGAAATGCTTTATGGAATAATCAAGCCTCAAGGTGTTTCTAGCCAAGTGCTCTAGTGGATAGAAATGTTGTGTCTTTCAAGTGAGCTATAGGCTCCTATTTATATAGTTTAGAGACACCCTTTGAATTTCAAATTCCACCAACCCCAATGGCTGTTACCAATGTTTAATTGGATTAATATGGAATTAAAAAAGAGATTTGGGAGTTATTTGGGTTTTTTGAGCCATTCACCAAAGATTGAAAAAACTGAAAAATTGGTCAGTTTTTGGCCTGTGGCCGCGGCCACTGGTCTCTGTCCCACACGCCGCGGCCACCAACATTCAGTGGCTGCGGCCACCGACCAATTTCAGCACTTAAAAATGTGCTGTTTTTCCAAACGGTTCCAAACCCTCCCTAATGATTTTGTAACTCCCAAAACACATTATTGGGGTTAAAATCATATCTCTAACAGCCATTTCACATATGGATTTATGAAATTCATCTCAATATTGTGTAACAACAAATTTACACAATAAAGGGTAATATTTGGAAGTTACAAATTTGTAACACCAAATATGTTACATTATTTGGATATATCTCATATATCTAAATAATGTAATTCTCTATTATATGTTACAATATGTGACACTCTTTGTCACATTTATTTAATCTAAAACATTATATTATAATATAAAATAATATTACATTATATTATAAAATAAAATAATTGTCTATACCCCAATAAGCTATGGCACGTAGGCCTACTTAGTTTAAAAAGAAAAAATTATGAACAGTCCTAGGGGACCTCCTCCACTAGGTCGATGACCGCGTCTGTTCTTGGGGCACTCCCTGCCTGGTGGACCACAGCTTGGGCCATTTCGATGGTTGGAGTTTCCTCGGCAGGTTAAGCCACCACAGCAGTGGTGGTCGCCTTAGTAGACTGGATGGCCTTGGTAGGCTGGGTCGCCTCGGCCTTTTGAACAACTTGGTCACCTCAGCAACTAAATGAGATTCTGTAGCCTGGGTTGCTCGAAGACCCTCTTCGAAGAGGAGTCTATACTTCTAGGGCTCTCCAGTGAAATCCAAGCTCATGTCTTGGTTATGGTACCAGGCCTCCTTGGCGATTGTCTCAACTTCCTTCTTCATCTTATCCACCTGACACTGAGATGATTTTTTCATCTCCAGGGCTTGGATGGCTTTTCTCTCCTCAGGTTCAGCTCAATCGGTAGTCTCCTTAATCTGCTTCTGAAGCTGAGATTTTTCAATGACCCTTCGAGTGACCTTGGTTGTGGCCTTCTTTGCCTCTTCTTAGGCCTATTCCATACCCTCTATGGCTATCTTAGCTTCCTCTTGGGCCCGTTGCATGTCCTCGGTGGCCTTTTGGATAACTCCAAGTTCTCGGGAGTGTTTTTGCTCAGCTTCTAGGGCAGCTTGAACTCGAGCAAACTCTTATTGAGGGCCTTGGAGCTTTTCCTTGAGGGAGGTTACCTTATCTTGGGATCGCTGGAGTAGATATAACTTCTCCATGATGATGTCTCCGAAGCATTGGCAAGCAAAGGCGGACTATAGAAAAGGAAAAGGTTAGCCCAAGGCGACAGGGGTGAAAATCTCCCCTAGCTTGGCGGAGAATAAGGTCTCTAGTTCAGTCTGACCTATTAGAGGGATGACTGGTCTCTCTCGAGGTGGTTTCACCTAGCGAAGAGCCTCTGCAGTCTCGTGGAGAGAATTGTTGCCTTCCTCCAACCTTGCTTTGAAATGCTGAAGCATCCTCTCATATTGCTCCAGCAGGGCCCCCTCATACTTCTTGGGATAGACCAGAAGACGGACCTGCGATGGCGCCATCTCTTGGTCCAAGCCTTGCACCACCTCTTCTGGCCTGGATGAGGAAGGGATCTCCAAGATAAGGGGCAAGTCGACCGCAAGAATCGCCATAGGGGTAGTAGGACCTCTCTGCCTCCTTGCTGGTGGAGAGGGTTCTAGATGCTCCCGAGGATGTGACGACCCCTCTACCGCTGAAGAGCTTAGGGGTTCTCCTAGCCTCAAGGCAGACCGGGAAATATCAGCTACTCCCATATGAGCTGCAAGAACAAATCAACAATTAGTGTTTATTCCATAATAAGATAATGCAATAACATAGGCTCCTCGGAGGCCCACTGTGAGTTGAGCCTCAGTGCAGGCATTGAGGATATCTTATCCTATCTCCGATCTCACACCTCATGTTGGTGCCATATTGGCAAAACTAGTAAGAGTTAAAAGATGTCACTCAATCAAAGGGTACGAAGCCCCAATGAGGTGACTGTCTCCTCGGGCGGTGGAGGTACACGTATATCAAATCTAAATAATCCTAAAATTCTTCCTTAGTCCATCACCGATGTGAAATTTGACCATAATGAAGGAGAGCAGGGGAAGCCCAAACGTGCCCAGGACTTATCCTATCCCCTACTCGGGGAGCATAGTTTAGGATGAGAGGTAGTTTGCCTGGAGCAAGGTGAGATGCCTCCATCCCCTCTTGAAGCTCTTCTTCAAGCTCCCAATCCTCCTGGGCTTCTCGAGCTTCTTCCGCGGCATGCATATTCTCCAGCCGTTCCTCCACAAGCTGCTTCTATAAAGTCCTCCGAGCTAGCTCATCAATGTAGTTAATGTGACAGGAGCCAACTTCAGAGACTTCTTGGACTAGCAATACTTAGTAAGCTATAGGTTACAAATTTGTTGTTTCATGCTAAGGAGCCCCGACCTAATGAGATGTGCTTCTGTCACTAGGAGGCTAAGGTCCAAATCTCTGTCGGGGAGAGACTTCATCGCTTGAAGATGATCCTCGAAGAGCTGGACATAATGGGTTCAGCAGAAGGGGCCTTCTTCTTCAAGAATGACTAAGTACATAACACAAAAGAGCCCTGAAAACATGAAAAATAAAATTGTTGGGAAGGTACTCACCAACCCTGGTGAAGTGGAGGATCAAGGTTTGATTGCTACAAGTAGGAAAGTCATTCTTGAAGAAGAAGGCGTCTTTGCAGTCCCGAATATGATTCTCATTGTGGTGAGGAGCCTTGATGTCAAGATACGAGGTTGCATACTTTGCCAGAGCATAGTACACATCTCGGTTGGTTTTCTTCTTCATTGGAGTGGTGTGGAAGCTATAGA
Source organism: Humulus lupulus (assembly GCF_963169125.1). Classification (NCBI taxonomy): domain Eukaryota; kingdom Viridiplantae; phylum Streptophyta; class Magnoliopsida; order Rosales; family Cannabaceae; genus Humulus; species Humulus lupulus. The sequence continues at coordinate 76,358,730 of NC_084798.1, read as the reverse complement.
AATACAGGATCTCCACCATTGAAGGCTTGGACCATTTCTACTTCCAATATAAAATGTACATCCCCGCGAGCACCCTGTAGGCATTGGGGGAAAGTAGGAAAGGGGCTATCCCCACAAACATAAAAAAGTTCACGAAGTACTGCTTAAGGGGTAATGTAGCCCTAGCCATCAAGTGGGCTTGGCTCCAGGCTCCAGGCGCCTAGGCCATTAACGCTACGATGCTCTCTTCGGACTTCTGACACAGACAGAAGAGACACTTGTCCTTGACTAAATAGTGGCTCGTGATGGTCTCTATGGTGTTGGGGTGTTAGAGTAGGGGATGATAATCCTTTGCTTCAAACCCATCACCCTCGTACGTCTGGGTAGGGCATGGAATCAAAGCTATATTGACTTCTTCCATGGTCAACCCCTGCCTTCGAAAGTTTCGAGCCTCTCCACCACTTGGCTGTCGGGACAGACAACCAACTCCCTGGTTAGTTCTCGGGCTCTCGCCCTCGCACTGTCCCCAGATGCACCTTATTCATGGGCCATGTTAGAAAGCTCCTGCTCTAAGAGGTAGAATCTGTGTCCGTATAATTGTCGAAGTTCCTCGGACATCTGAGACAAAAACCAAGAAGATAGTATTCTGACCGAAGGAAAGATGGCCAAAACATGGATGACTCTAAGGATACTGCTCACGGAGAAGAGGAAGGCTTTGGAAATGTGAGGTACCCTCAGTGCCTAAGGAGATGCGAGACTTGATGAACCTACCGGAATATGGAGATTCCCAGATTCCGGTCGTAGTCCCAGAAACACAAAAGTGGCATAAAAATTTTTAGGGCCAATGTGAACGTCCCTAATATCAAAATATGCCTAAAATGGCTCGCTACCATTGGCATTCCTATGCATATATCAAAAATCCTCAAGCAAACAAAAATAGAAAAAACATGTAAAAGGCACTTACTCGAGATGAAACGCAAGTAGGTGCGTAGGTGAGTCCTAACTTTGAAGTAACACTTGTCGTCTTTCTAGAAGTATGTCGATTCATGCCAATCGTCCAGAGTTGCTGGAAAAAATTGTTGAAGATAAGGGAAGGGAGAGAGAGAAGAAAGGTTTATGTGTGAGGGTTTTTGATTTTCTTATGGCTAAAATGTGAGAGTGATGATGGTCTTTCTAGGTTTTATACCTAGTAAAGCATAGGGGGGAAGCCATTTCCCCACGACCATCTGATTGCTTACCTTGATTGGACCATGAGGGCAATCCAGCAGTTAGGGTTCAAAAGGTGTGGATCATAATGATTGTTTCGTTGGGAAAGTCTCCTCTGGTATAGAGTGGACATTTGGGATCGCAGAGTTGACCCCTAATTAAATTTGCAGATTGACGAGCCCAATAATGGGGTGTTGACACATTGGTTTACTTTTCAGAGTGATGTCAGAGGAAAGCCCAAACATTTCTCCTTCCACTTTTTCAAACCACTTTTCCTAATTTAAGTCTCCACTGCCCGAGGGTGAGTAGAGACTTGGGGGGCAAATGTTGTCCGTATTTTCACCTCCCGACACATGGAAACTCACAATGACTGGCTCGGATGCTCGTAGACATCTTCAGGGCATCTTACACCCCGAGGCCTCTCTTCGGGGCAAGGATCCTTCCAGGTGAGGTCATATGTCTTTCCTAGTTAGTAAGCCATGGGTACCCTAAATGTAGATTACCCTCTGAGGTTTGCCCTCAGAGCTGGAGGTTCTCCAGGTGAAGGAACTATGACAGTAGCTCTCCTCCCTCAGTCACCCCCTAAGTCCAAGGTTCTTGTTCTTGGACCTAAGATTGGCGCCAGGTGCCAGCCAATGCGGGTTTATATGCCAGAGGATCGTCTGACAACCTTTTTGGCGATCCATCCATAGTGTTTTTGAGTGTACCACTCGACAATTTGCACTCCCACTACACTGTCTATCACGGAGATACGTACAACATCCCCTAACAGTACCTGGGCATGTTACCCATAAAGTAGGTACCTTTCTGCAATGGGCCCCGCAGATCTTGCCTAGGTCGTGGTCTCTATTCAATGCAGCCCAATGCATTGAATTGATATTAACCCCCCAATATGGGGAAGAATGTGTATTAATTACAGATGATTAGTATTAATTACCTCAGCCTCTATAAATAAGGTTGGGAGTCTCATTGTAAAGCGTTCGATCTTTTAGAGAGAAAAGCACCTTGTACTTAGAGCAATCTAAACACTGCCTGATGATACACCATTGGAGATTGCCTTAATATGCTTCCAATCCTCTCAATACCAGAGACTCGTGGACTAGGGTGATAACTCTAGGAATTAGAGTTATTTTTATGATTTTAAACTTATATTTTTATCAAGGAAGGGTGATTTGTGATGTTTTGTAGTATCTTTATTTTAGTTTTGTCAAATATTAGATATAATAAAACAATATTAAATATTAGTATAATGTTGAAAATTATACCATAACTTGTGAAATTCTGCCTTGGCAGATGGTTGGTAGAATTTTGGACATTTGGAAAGAAATTGAATTTTTAAATGGTCTCAGCAGGAGGGAATGCTACAGTATTGCAGCAACATTGCGTTTTGCCAGCCAATCTACTTGGATGACCCACGTGGAAGCTACTATTTATTTCTCCAGCTCACTTTCAGAATTATTTAAATGGGGCTGCATGATAAATAAATAGTAGATGATTGGCCTTCATTTTTCCTTGGACCCATTTATGGTAAAGAGGACAACAATCAATTAAAAAGAGAAGAGGCCCACGTGACTTAAAAAAAAAGGGGGCTGACCTAGATGAAGGAGGGGTCTTCTTTCTGAATGAGGGATATAGGACTGGCGGAGAAATATACCCAGCCGCCTAGTGCATTTGGAAGATACCAATTTTTGTCAGCCATTAATGTGTAGGAAAAAGGAGAGAGGAAGGAGAAAAAGAAGGAAAAACAAGAAGACAGTCACTTGAGACATCAATTTGTCTTGCATTTCTTACCTTTAATTCTATTTTCTTTCAATTTATTCTCTAAAATTCAGATTATGGATTGTTATTATTTGGGTGTTTTTGAGATTATGAGTATGAGCTAAACTCTATATAGCTAGGATAATTAGAACTCTAATATGTGATTGTCTTGACATTTTTATATTGATGCTTATGCAATTTGATGTTTATTCATTCAAATATTTATCATGATTAATGCTTGATATTGATTGATCACCTTTAGTAGGTAATTGAGTTAATTTTTAATTCTGAAAAGATTGAAATTAATTGACACACAAATTGAATGGTGCATGCTTGAACTCTTTAAATTCAAGATTGTAGTGATATAGATATATATTATTACCATGCATGGTCTTATGGAATTGATGCTTGAATTAAATCTTTGAAATTGAATTAGCATAGAAATATGTGATTTAATTAAAAGATTAGAATCATAGTTCTTTGATGAAATCCTATAAAAATTAACTAAAATTCTGGGCTAATAGACAACCAGTTTCTGCAGCATCAGTCCAGCATCAATGTCAAAGTTGCATATTAGGGGGATAATTATCCTAGTTGTCGTTATACCATTTGTCACTCCTTGAATCAATTTTCCTGGGTTGTTTCTTTTATTTGTCTGCATTTAATTAATATTTAATTACTTAGTTCTTAGACCACAACCTTTTTAAATAATCTTAGTGCTTTTAAATCATTTTGTTAAAACATAGTTTCACAATTAAAACTTAAGAAAACAGTCCTTGTAGATACGATATCTGGTACTTGTTACTATATTACTTGTTGTTGACAGTGTACGCTTGCACTTAGACAGTGTACACTTGCACTTAGCTTTATTTTACACAACATAGGGCTCTTTTATAGCCTGAAACATGTAAAAATCTTTGTGTTCTTGTTATTTATTTCTTTTTTCTCTCGTTTTAAGGTTGACAGCGAAAAAGGCAGTCAACACATAGTTTAGGATTTAATTTATTTGATGCACTAGTTTTACTTATCTCATTTAAAATACTTTTCTTATTATTAACCAAAAATTCCAGGAACTATTTATTCGATCAAAATCACAAACTTGGATTAAAACTATATTTTTCTTTCATAAAATATACAAAAATCTGCTTGTATCAATTTGATAAAAACACCATTAACATGTTAAAAAAATATGTCATTTTTATTTACTTAGTCAAATACCATTTTTAAGACTCATAAGTGCCTTTCAAAACATTATCCTCACAAATTATAAAAAAAATAGCAAGCATAAATAAAAGAAAAACCATCTTTAATCATGTCTTAATGTAACCCCTAACATGTTTCTATCATTCATGTATTAAAAAAAAACTAACATATACTCATTTAAAATCTTACAAACAACCTACCATGTTTAAAAAAATATATGAAAACACCCATCATCATATTTACTAGATCAAAAACCAAAACCATTGTCAACACTTAATCATACATAATCTTTATTTAACAAATAATAATAATCATAATAATCACACAAACATACAACATTCAACCTCAAATTATCCTACATGCTTCCCAAGAACAAGATCAACAAAGATACAACAACATCATCAATAACCATCTCCTAATCAAAACAACAACCTTCCATCATCAACCTATATTGACAAAACTATTAAACACCACAAAACCATAACCAAGAATAGACTCATCCAATCAACATAGGTAAAGAAATCCATTACCTTCCTTGGTAGAAATCAAGGATTCAAAATTCAGCCACTACTTGATTACCCCTAGGGTTTCAAAATCCACACTAAGAAGAGAAACAATCATGAATCTTGGATTCATGAGTTAGTAGAAACTAACAAAACACCATAAACTAAATACTTACCCTAGGGATTTCGAATCCTTGCCACAACCTTCTAAGTTTTAGGAACACAATCAAACCAATCATCACCATCATTGTTCCTTGCATAGAATCAAGAAGAAGAGAGAAAAACAAAGAAAAATAAAACTATGAACCTCAACCCATACCTTAAGATCACTAGCCTTGGCCTTCTCCTCTTTTCTCTTCTCCATCACGTTTTTCTTCTCTCCCCCTCTCTCTAGAACTCATGAGCACTCCCTCTCCCTTCTCTCTAAGTACAAGACAACCACCAAGCCAAATGAGCTTTCAAGCTCTTTCTTATATTCTATTTAAATGCCCTAATCACCAAAACCTAGCTAAGGAAAATGTAATTATCATTTCCCTTTATTTTCCCCTAAATCAACAAAATAAAATCAAATAATAATTGTTCTCAGCCAATCAATCCTTTGATAATTGATAGCACACTACTTTCTCTTTTTCCTTCCTTGTCTGTCCATGGCTAATAAAAGAAATTATGTTATACTCGTAACTCTAGGGTCTTGGAACTTGGGGTTGGGATTTGACCCAAATCCGTTGCGTTTTAAGGAAAACATTATTCTACAAAAGTTGTAGGAAATTTAATTTACTTTCTAACGATACCATTTTTGTCTAAATTGGATATCCTCAGCCCAAGTTATGCCAGTTTTAATGAGGTTGGGTCCAGGGTTACGAGAATTCAAAAATGACAACTCTATCCCTTCTTACCATTTGTTTCTCACTTCTTTCTTGTGTGAACACAAGCCTTCTTGAGCCTTCTCTCTTTATTTCTCCAATTATTTTCCTTTTAATTAAATAAAAACTAAATAAAAAATAAAAGGAAAAATCTAGAATAATGTATGGGAAAACTATTACATACTCACCATGCAATCATGCACATGCACACACACAAGTGCTAAGGTGCATTTATACTAACCATGCACATTGGTGCATACAACCAACACTCATTCACTTACAAATTAAAAAAAATTAAATAAATAATTAACAACAATAAATTTACATAATTCCTACCAAACAATTCAAACAATTAAAAAAAATTCCTAACACTTAACAATTAATAAAAATTAAAGCTCAAAATTAATTACACGAAAAAAAAATATTGATGCACTACAATTACTGATGAAGCATAAAAGTTGTATTGGTCACCATTTTTTTATTATTGGAAAGATCCAATTATGGAAAACAATTTTGTGTGTGTATTTGTCTTTTATTACATATTGGGTTGACTCAACCAACCATTATAAATGTGTTCTTGGATAAAAAAAGAACTAAGAACCCATTGGGGGTACCTGGAAAAGAACCTCCCATGGTTAAGCCAATATGAATTTTTTTGATATTTTGACAAAGTAACAACATATGTAAAAAGTGAAATCCAATTGCTTCTAACAGTTTAAGAGATTAACAGTTTAACAGTTTCTCGATATACGCAGAATAACTAAAGGAAGAAAAAATTTATTTTGATTGGTCCAATTGTTTCATTCCTTAAATGCAAGGAATATTAGATCTCTACGAGTCATCACGTCCTTTCGCATCTTGGCAAAGGGTAAATTCACTTTAATAAATAGGTGAGTCGAAATTCTTTTACTCTAAGATTTGAATCCTTAACTCTAAACTCGAACAGTATTAGTATTAGTATACCAAAATTGACGTTCGTATTACATTGGACACCACTTATTTCTTTATAGGCATATTATAAATGTGAGTTTAACAGAAATTGTTTGATTTCGTTAGATTTAATATTTTTTTATTGTTTTCTAACATCATTAGTTTTAAAGTCATCTAAATAAATTAAATAAATCTAAAAAAAATAATAATAAATTAATCTAAATAAGTTAAGTAAATTGAAAAAAATAAAAATAATAAATGAGTCATAATAATTTTTCATCACATATTATAAAATTTCATATTAAAGTATTTAAATTATTCAATCAACTATATTTTCAAAACTATAACCGAAAAATATTATGTGCTTAAATTTATTTATTTTCTTTCTTTTATTAATTATTTATTTTTTCAATTAATGTATTTTGTTTATCCAATCATATATGTAATAGTGACATAAGAGATAAATATACATGTTTCTCATTTTGTCATTTAGATTTTTTTAATGAGAAATTACTTATTTTAATTGTTCTAGCCATTAATTAAATAATATATATTTATATATAACTTTTTGTTAGATTTAAAATATTTTAAATTAAATTATTAAAATTTGATCAAATAAATTTTTAAATTCATAGTTCTTAATTTATATTTTTTTGAAATATTTTATTACATTGAATATTTTTTCTAAAAGAAAATTAGAAAAAATATTTAATTTTAAAACTAGAATCACCTTACATAGTACACAAATCCAAACATTAAAAATACCAAAATTTAAATTACTATAAACACTAAATTTCAAACTAATAAACAACATCAAAAACTAGAATGCACCATATCTTTATATGTAAAATGTATGTATCTAAATGATTCTGCGTGCAATAAGACGACACTAGGGCGGAAACACTCGAACTAGTTAGGGAGTTGGTTGTTCGTGCAATTGGCCCGGCAGTGGAGGGGCCAATGCAACCAATCCAAATGGGGGTTGACCGTGGAATAGGTCAACTGCGCCCCTATTCCACACCCCACTCGATTGTACAAGGCTGATGGGTTTGAAGTGGTGTACCGCACCTTGCTCCGACACCCCGAGGCCTTGGAGGCCATCATGAGGCATTATGTGATCAGGGATTGATGTCTGGTGCGCCTTTGTAAGGAATCTGAGAGGGAGAACCCCAGCGTGAATGGTCTTGGCGCCTATAGCCAAGCCCACTTGAGAGCTCGGGCCACCCTGCCCTTACATGAATATTTCGTGGACTTTCTGAAGTCATAGGGATAGCTCCCTTCCAACTCTCCCCCATCGCCTATCGTGTGCTCATGGGGATGTAAGTTTTGTATTTGTAGTGGAACTGGCCCGCACGTTCCCCGACGGAGATCCTGTACTTCTACGGAGGAAAAAGACCAACCGAGGTAGGTACTACGCCTTGATAAAGTACGCCACCTCATCCCTCGACTACAAGGCTCCCCACCACAACGAGAACCATTCTTGGGATTACAAGGATGCCTTCTTCTTCATGAAAGGGTTTTCGACCCGTAATAACGCGACCTTGATCCTCGACTTCTCTAGGGTTGGTGAGTATCTTCCCATCCATTCACTTTTTTCTTTGTTTCTTTGATTCTTGTTCATTACTTAGTCATTCTGTTGAATAGGTCCCTTCTACCAGACTCCATATGTCCAAATCTTTGAAGACCACCTCCAAGAGATGAAATCCCTCACTGAGCAAGACTTGTAGCTTAGCTTTTTGGTGACGGAGGAAAACCTCATCGGGTTGGGACTTCTAATCGCGGGGCAGAAGCTGAAAAATTCTGAGCTGACCAAGTACCACCAATATAAGAACTCCAAGGAGCTGGCATCCCGACACATTAATTATATTGATGGGCGCGCCCTGGCAATGCTGAACCAGCAGTTGCAGGAGGAGCGACTGAAGAATATAAATCCCACAGAGTCAGCTCGAGGGGCATTAGAAGACTGGGAGCTCTAGATAGGGATGGAGGTTTCTCATCTTGCCCTGGTAAATCTCCCCTTACTCTAAACCATGCTACACACGTAAGGGATTAGGTAGGTCCTGAACATGTCTAGGCTTCTCCCTCCCTCCTCCATTGTGGCCAGACTGCTTATTGACATTGCACTAGGGAAGAGTTTCAGGATTACTTAGATTTGATAGACGTCTCCCTTCACTGCCCGAGGAGACAGTTACCTCCTTGGGGATTTATACCCATAGACCGTGTGACATCTTTCAACTCCAACTGGTTCTGCCAATATGGCACTAACTTGCGTTGTGAGACTGGAGATAAAGCTATACACCTCCAATGCTTGCACCAAGACATAACTTATGGCGGGCTTCTGAGAAACCTATAATACTGTTTTATGTCTCCATTTTGGAATTTGTGCTAAGAGTTTCTTTGTTCTTGCAGATCACATGGGGATACCTGATATTGCCCGATCATCTCTAAGGCTGGGAGAGCTCCCTAAGCTCCTCGGCTGCCGGAGAACCATTGTGTGCTCGAGAGGATCCCAACTCTCCTACACTAGCTAAGAAGAAAAGGGTTTCCTCTCCTCCTGTGGATGTTCCCACAGTAGGCTTGCCCCAAGAGGCTGTTGAAGTAGTCCAAAACTTGGACAAACAATAGTTGGCTTCTCACCTTCGACTCCTGGTATATCCCGAGAGGTATGAGGGGGACTTGCTGGAGCAATACCAGGTGATGCCCTAGCATTTTGATGCGAAGATGGCAGAGGCTAACATACTCCTTCATGAAACTGCAGAGGCCCTATCCAGTTGAAGCCTCCGAGAGAGCGACCTATCGTGCCTCCGATAGGTCAGGCTGAGCTAGAGATTCTCTTCTCATCCAAGATAGGGGAAGTTATCACCCATTTCATGGCCAAAATCATCCAAGGGTGAGCTCCCCCATGTGCGAGATGATGGCCCGCAGCTTTGCCCAATTGGGTGACAGCAACAAGGCCTCTCCTGTTGCTTCATGCCGGTATGCCACTGTCTAGATAAGTCACCTCTTCTCGAGATCCTACTTTACTTACCATGCACACTTCTTTAACTAATTTTTCTTTTTATGCAGTCTGCCTTGGCTTTTCAACGCCTAGGCGATATCATGATGGAGAAATCATATGAACTCCAGCGGGCCTATGACAAGATAACGGTTCTCAAGGAAAAGAACTGAGTCCTTCCAGAGAGCTCACTTGCCTTGAGGCCGCCTTGGGAACTAAGCAGAAACACTATCAGGAGCTCGACGAGACTGCCCTCAAGACCTTCTAAGAGTCGCAAAAGGCCAAGGAGGAGGCTAAGAAGGCAACGATGGAGTTTTCTCAGGGACTCTTGGATATCTCCCAACTTCAGGAGCAACTCAACGAAGCCAACGACATCGCCAATCTTGGCGGGAGAAAGGACATCCAAGCCATGGAGATGAACAAGTCCTCTTAGCATCAAGTGGACAAGCTCAAGCAGGAAGTTGAGACAATTGTCGAGGATGCCTTTTATGTGTCCTGGTTTCATAATCAAGAGTTGAGCCTGGACTTCACAAGAGAACCCGAGAAGTATAAAATCCTCCTTGAGGAACATCTATGGGCAACTCAAATTACGAAAGCGACTCAGACTATGGCTCACGTGGTTGGGTAGGCTTCAGAAATATACCCAATCATGTACCTGGTGGAGGAGGTCCCGGACGTTCACGTGGCATGATTCTCATTTAGGCCTACATGCTATATTTATTGGGGTATAAACAACTAATGCCAGAACTCCCGAGTTCTATTGTAAATAATTTTCTGTTTAAACATATACAATGTGCACTACTTTATTGTCATGACTATACTATTATTATCGAATTCAAGCTTAGTAAATAAGCAATATGTACTTTGTTAATTCAACTCTACATAACATAATTGACGATAATCCCAAGTCATCGACTTATGTCTTGTGCTCGAGTCTCAAAGACTCGAGTCTTTATCGACTTCTTATAGTATTTAGACAATTTTTAGGCATTTAGTGTTGCTCTGTAGGCTCGTGGTCCTTGAGAGTAACTTTAATGCGAAGTGAAGTGATATAGTTGATGTGGCCTTGCATCCCCCAGTTCCAACGACTCAGGACGGGGATAGCCTATGGTACTTAGAGCTTGAGTATCTTCCTGCCAGTGTCTAGATGCTTGTGCATTTATTAATTCCTCTTAGGCTCGTGGTCCTAAGAGTAAACTTTATGCGAGGTCACATGAGGGAACTTGACTATCAGACACCTTCGAGTTTCAATGACTCGAGCTTGGAGGAGGTCTCTTTACATCGTAGGTTTTTTCCTTAAAGCTTGACACTTAGTGTTGCCTTCCAGGCTTGATTTCCTTTAAAGTAACTTTAGTGCCTCCCTGTGTTCTTGATTCCCAATGACTCAGGACCCTAGGAGGTCAGTCGCACTAAGCTAACTGCCCTGGGTACGTGGTGAACATTGGGTCAGCTTGGGCATTTCGATTCGCCCCTTGAGTAAACAACTCGAAACCTAATCACGTGGAAGTCGTGAACTCATTATCCTAGGTTTAGGTAATTAAGTTCTCCGCCCTTAGACTAGGTTTTTCGTGACACTCAAGTTCTAGCACCTGAGGCCTAGATCCGAGTTCTAATGATCATAGGACTGGGTCATTGCTCCTCGGGCACAATGTCCACGGGAGGTGACCTAAGTCCATTCTTCCGTAACTTGGGTATTTTACTCCTAGGTTGACTCCTGACTTCGGGTGCAAGTGACTCAAACCCCAATTCGTATCTCAAGAATGAGGGACATGGTTAATACTTCTCAGGCAATGAATTCATGAAAGGTAACCCTAAGTCCATTCTCACGCTACTTTGGGGAAACTAGTGCAATGTCTCGCATAGTCTTCTACTTAAGTCTTAGGATCGTGCCCGAGCACAGACGACTCGGGCTTCCATTCATTTCTTGACGATAGGGATGTTGCTATTACTCATCGGGCACACGATGTCCTCAAGAGAATACACTAAATCCAATCTCGCATTACTTGGATATTTTTGGCACTGGATATTTCACCGGCCAGTTAGCTATCGGGTCCCATGACACTAGGAACTCTTCACTAGTCGACTAGCTTAGCTTCCCAGGTCTTCAACTTCCTAATGCTATTTTTTTGTAAGGCCTACTGGGGACATGGCTAGTGCTCCTTGGGCACAACGTCCACAGGAGGTAACCCAAGTCCATCCCACATAACAAAGTACACAGGACTTGGTCTTCCGTTCACATCTTGAGATCAATGGACTTGATCAATGCTCCTTGAGCGCAATGTCTGCGGGAGGTGACTCAAGTTAGTTCTTGCTCTAATAGGATTCCTAGTCCTCAATCTCTAGACGCTACGCATACTCCGCTCTGAACAAGCCTATTTTCGTAGGTCTCGAACTAAAGTCATCTTAGTTTCCTAGGTTTTTCTACTCTCGGGGTATTGACACTAGGCTTACTCAGCTTTTTGACAGCCTTAGTTTCATAGGTCACCCATCTACGAGGCGTGGTACTCTACGAGGCTGCCGAAAATCCTTACCCCTCAAGTGATCGGAGACTACTCTTCGTTCACTTTTCCAGGCCAGCGAGCGGGCGCTCTACATACAAAATAAAGGAAACTAACAAATATAAACAGAATCTAAAAAAAATTACTGTGTTTTTTTTACACAGTTTCCATTCACTTTGCTCAGATGCTTACAAGGAGATTACAAAAATTAATTAATTTATTGCTCATATTACTCGTGATAGCGACAAAGATGCTTGACATTCCACACGCAGGGTATCAATTCCTCATTCATTCGAAATAATTTGAATTTCCCCAGATATACAACGCCCTCACCTTGGTATAGGCCCTCCCAGTTAGGTCTCAGCACTCCCGCATCGGGGTATTGGGTGGCTAGGAAGTGTAACGACCCAAAATTTGCTAATAACTCTTAAGGGCCTTGATTAGTGTGGAAGGAGGGCATGATTGGTATCTATGTGAATGAATAATTAAATGCATGATTATATGGCATGCATGATTCAATGAGTATATGGATATGATTAGATGCATGTTTATGAGTATTGAATATGCATGTGGGCCCTGTTTTGTTCTTAAGGGCATGTTTGTAATTTTGGCCCGTTGAGGGCATAAATGTAATTATTTGCGATAAATTGTTGAGACCACATTATTATGTGGATATACTTGCAGCTTGTGACTCGAGACGATCCTGGTGAGCGGTTTAGCGAAAAAGTCACGGTGGGGATTTATACTTGACTCGGGGGAGATTGAGGGTATTTATGGGAATTTGGGAAATATATTGGAGATTATTAGGCATTGGGGAAAATAATTGGTGATTATTTAGATGATGGGAATTATGTGGTAAATATTAGGGACACTCAAGGAATTAGCGGGAATTGAGAGCAATTACCAAAATGCCCTTAGAATGATTAGAGACTTGGTTATATTTGGGAGAGCAAAAAGGTCTTTTGATGTTTTAAAGGGGATAAGTGACTTTCAGCTCATTTAGACTCTGGTGGAATATTGTGGAAGGGTTAGAAACTTAAGGAAAAGAAAAGGAAAGAAAAACAGAGCATGCAACTCACCATTACCCTCCCATACGATTTCTTTTTCCTCTCTCTCTCTCTTTCTAGTGGATTTTGGAGCTGTGAGCTCAAGGAGGTCTAGGCTTGGTCTTGGAACTTTGGTCCTTGGAGTGGCTAAGGAGCTTATTTGGAGTTAGCTATCAATTTAAGGTAAGGGTTAAAGGTTTTGTTTGAGTTTTCTGGGTTTGTTATGGTAAATCTCTTAATTTGGATTTTTGGAAGGGATTTAAAGACTTGAGCTTCAGGATCTGAGGAACTAAAGTCTAGAAAGGGATTTAAAGCAACCTAAAGTCGAATTTCCTCAGCTAAGGTAACAATTATAACTTTGAAGTTCCAAGGTTCTGGTTTTCTAATGGTGTTCTTAAGCTTTTGAGCTCAAGTTTAGTTTTTGTGATTGATGATGTTTGAATTAGGTTTTGATGTTAATGGGTTAATTTGGTTGAGTTATAGTGGGTTGTAGGCTTGATTTTGATGTTGGAAGAGGTTTGGAGTGGTTTGGTGGGGTTTTGGCTCGGGAAAGTTTGAAGGAAAAACCCAGAAAGTGGGCTTGTGCTGGTTGTAGCTCTGTAGCGCAAGCAGTGGAGCTCTAAAACGCTATACTTCGGTCTTTGGGGGAAATTTTTCTTTGCCTATAGCGCTGTAGCACCCTCTTTGTGGCGCTGTAGTGCTACCCTGCCTCCAGAAGTGGGTTTTGGGTGTTTTACCTAGGGCTTTTGCTTGGGGGCTCAGGGGTCGATTCCACCACCCTGCTGGGTGGAATTGGGCTTCCCGAGGGCTTGGGATTGGTCCCGAAGTTGGGTTACAAAATTGAGTTAATGATGGTTCAATTTTATTGTTGTGACTAGGTGTTCGCTAGGGCTCGAATCGGGATCGTGCTCAAGTGTAACGTCAGTTAGCCAAAGTGCTCAGAATCAAAGGTAAGAAAACTGCACCCGGTTATGTGGTTATGTTGGGACTAATAGTTCCCTATACTTGTATGTGATATCCTAAGATGGTATTATGCCATAGGGACATGAGATAAATGGCCTGAGAGTGCGTGAATCAATATTTGCGCACAGGACGCGGCTCAGCCACTGGTAGCTGAGGATAATCAAATAATCACTGAGCTTGGCCTAAGCGAGCCAGAGCTAGTGGGTTGAACACTGGGCTCGGCCTAAGTGAGACAAAGACACTAACTTATTTATAGGGTGTATCCTAAGGGTGTTGACCCTAGATATTGTGTGTTATGTTAATTGATGTTGATCTGATGATTATGACATGTTTATTACCTGGATGGTTAATTATTGGTTTGTTGAAGGATATCACTGTTTATGTGAACGATGTGATCTATTGGGTGTTTGATTAATGATCTGTGAATTACCTGATTACTATTGTTGATTATGCTATGCATTATAGTTTTCTTGCTGGGCCTCGGCTCACGGGTGGTTCGTGGTGCAGGTCAAGGCAAGGGTTTGGGTGTTCAACATGAGTTGGAGAGCTCTGGGGGAGAGGTGTACATTGTCAGCTGCTCGACCGCCACGGTCGAGGGTTTGTACAGGGATGGAAGCCTAAAATGTATATTTTTGCATTAGAGTGGCCATGGTTATTTATAGCTTTCGGAATTTTTGTAAACATGTCTTTTAAACCCTGTTTTGGGATCCCATGTACTAAACAATCATTTTATATGAAAATTATCTATTTATGACTAAAACGTTTTAATCTTTACCTAATTACAACTTTAGGACCACGTTTTCAACTATATGACTTGATTAGCAAGTCTTGCACCTTTATAACCACACAGTGTAACAGTCTTGGCTACCCAGGGCGTTACAGGAAGACTCTTCGCAACACCAGATCTCTGACCCCAAACTTTCTATCCTTCACCATAGAGTTGAAATATCTGGCTACTTTCTACTGGAAGGACGCTACTCGAAGTTGTGATGCTTCACGGAGCTTCTCCACAAGGTCCAGGGATTCTCAGAGAAAAGTGTGGTTTGTGTTCAAATCACACGTATACCGTTGATGCGTGGAGATTGCTGCCTTAACCGGAAGCATGAACTAATACCCATAGGCCAAAGAGAATGGTGAGTGGCCAATGGAGGACCTGGCAGTGATGTGCTAACTCCACAATGCCCTAGGTAGCTCCTCAGGCCAAGTGCCTTTTGCCTTTTCAAGCCTTTTCCTCATGGTGGCTTGAGCATTTTGATGAATTCTTCCACATGAATGTTTGGCTTGAGGTGGGCCATAGAGGAAAAGCTCTTCACAACCCCATGTCACTGACAGAAGTCTGTGAACACCTCCCTGTCAAACTGTAAGTTGGTTGGAGACTATTTTCCTCGGGAGCCCATAGCGGCAAGCGATATTCTTGATGATGAAGTCCAGTGCCTTCTTAGAAGTGATTGTAATGAGTGACTCAAAAATGACCTATGAAATATCGTGAAGTAGTCGATCGCAACTATTTCATATTTCATTCTTCCTTTTCCCGTCGGCAATGACCTGATAAGGTCAATCCCCCTGACAATAAAAGGCCAAGGACTGTTCATCTGGGTGAGCTCATTTGGAGGAGCTTGAGGTATATTGGCGAAGCGTTGGCACTTTTCATACTTCTGTACATAGTCCATCGCATCTCTGTTAAAGATGGGCCAAAAGTATCCTTGCCTCAAAATCTTCTTGGCGAGGCTCTACCCCAGTGTGGTCCCTGCAAAATCCCTCATGCACTTCTTGGAGTATCAAATTGGCTTCTTTGTTAGACACACATCAGAGCAAGGGCAATGAATATCCTCCCCTGTATATTTTGCTATTTATGACAACATACTGTGGTGCCTGGTAAAATAGCTTCCTAGCTGGTTTCTTTTCGTGCGGTCACTCCCCTGACACATGATATTTCACTATGGGCTCCATCCAATCGTCCTAGGTTTGACTTCTTCCACTTCCTTGGGAGATGAGATTCTCGGAGCAGCTAAGTGATCAGTGAGGACTACATTAATTAGTTCAACATCCTAGGTGGTTGCAAGCTTGACCAAGGCATCAGCGTCAGAGTTCTGTTCCTGTGACACTTATCGAATGGTTAATTTTTTGAAGTTGTGTAGCATTTCTTGGGTCTTCGCCAATTGAGTGGCCATTCTTGTCCCTTGGGCCTGGTACTCTCTAAGTACCTAATTAACTACAAGTTGTGAGTCATTAAAAATCTCGAGGCTCTCAGCCTTGAGCTGAAGTGCTACTCGTAGCCCATCAATGAGCGCCTCATACTCTACTTCATTGTTTGAGACATCGAACCCAAATCTTAGAGCTCTATGAACTCTGTTCCCCTTTGGGTATACCAAAATGATGCCTGCTCCAACACCATTTTCATTCAATGATCCATCTACATATAGCTTCCGTGTGAGCCTAATCACTTGGGCGTCCCCAAGTACCTCGTGGTTTCCCGTGCACTCGGAGATGAAATCTGCTAGCGCCTGCCCCTTTATGGCAGTCCTCGGGTGATAAGTGATATCAAGCTGACTAAATTTGACCAACCACTTAAGGAGTCTCCCAGATGACTCCGAGTTTTGGAGGACCTGCCATAAAGGATGGTTTGATAAGACATTGATGGTATGCATTTGGAAATAATGCTTTAGCTTCGGAGAAGCTACAATTTGGAAAAAGGTCAGCTTCTCCATGAGCGGGTATCTGGACTCCGCTCTGAGAAATCTCTTAATGACAAAATACCCGGGGTGTTGGACTCAGCCTTCCTCGCGTATTAAGGTGTCACTGATGGCATTTTCTTAGAGGACCATATAAAGTAGGAAGGACTCTCTGTCTACGGGATTTGACAAGAAAGATGGGTTTTCCATGTGCGCCTTCAGTTTTTGGAACACCTGTTCGCACTCCTTCGCCCATTCAAACATCTGACCTCCTTGAAGTATGTTAAAGAACGGGATGTACTTATCAGTTGCCTTGGAAATAAAGCGGATCAGGGCAGCTATCCTCCCAGTGAGGCTTTGAACATCCTTATGCTTTTGGGGGGATGGCATATCGACCAGGGCTTTGATATTCTCGGAGTTTGCCTCTATCCCTTGAGCATTGACAATAAAGCCCAGGAACTTCACGAAGGAAACTCCAAAAGTACACTTCTAGCGATTTAGTTTCATCCCAAACATGCGAAGTATTGAAAATACTTCTGTCAGGTCCTTTACGGGTAAGGGTTGTTCTAGACTTGACCAACATGTATTCAACATAAACCTTCATGTTCCATCCCAACTGTTCATTGAACATATGGTTCATGAGCCTTTGGTAGGTGGAACCAACATTTTTCAACCTGAGGGGCATCACTTTATAGCAGTAAACTCTTTTACCAGTTCAGAAGCTGGTATGTTCTTGTTCTGTGACATGCATGGAAATCTGGTTATAGCTCGAGTACGCGTTCATAAAGGACAAGAGTTCATACCCAAGGTGGCGTCGACCATTTGATCAATTTTTAGCAGCAAGAAATAGTCTTTAGGGCAAGCCTTGTTGAGGTCAGATAAGTCTATGTAAGTCATCTAGGTGCCATTTGGGTTGGGCACAAGGACCGGATTGGATACCCACTTGGGGTATTGGGCATCCCACATGAATTAATTTGCGAGTAGCTTGTCTTCCTATGCCTTTAAGGCTTCCACCCTGGTCTGGTAAAATGTTCTCCACCTTTGCTGAATTAGAGTGACGTTCTGATCTACATTCAAGGCATGACAAATGATATTTGGGTCAATGCCTGTAATTTCAGAGTGAGACCAGGAAAAACATCCTAATTTTCTTAGAGAAATCCCACCAATGCTTCTCGTACTTCTGCCTTCAGATTCTTTCTGACCTTGGTCATTTTTTCATGGACGGAGGCATCAAGGACCACTTCCTTGACTTCCTCCATGGGCTAGACAACCCTCTCTTCCTGAACCCGCGAGTCCAATTCATTGGTTTCACCAACCCAAACAGTATCCAGTTCCACCTCCACAGGAAGTGGCTGCTCAAGTGACAACACCTCGACCACCATTACTGGTTGCCTGAGGGACACATTGTAGCATTGCCTTTCCTCTTTTTAGTCTCCTCGTACTGTGCCAATCCCCGAGTCCGTGCAGAACTTCATGCACAGATCCTGAATGGAGGTAACCACCCCGAACTCCACTAAGGTCGGACGCCCCAAGATGGTGTTATACATCGAGGATCAATCAACCACCACGAAGGTGCAATACTTAAAATATCGGTGTGGTACCTCTCCAAGCGTTACGGGCAGCTTGATTTGGCCCATCGGTATGAGATCTTCCCCCAAGAACCCATATAGAGTTGAGGTGCACAGTGACAAGTCGCTTGTGGTCAACCAAATGTTCTCGTAGGCTGACTTGAATAGGATGTTCACTGAACTCCCGTTGTCCACTAGGATCAAAGGCACCATCTTATTGGAAACCTAGCTCTCAATCACCAAAGGATCGTGTTGTGGACTCTCCTTGCATCATCCTAAGAGAATTTGATGACTTGGTCAGTTATACTTGGCATCTAGGCAGACAATTGAGCTAATGCCAACATTTCATTGTCATGGTTCAAGGCCCGTGTATACCTATTCTGTGAGCCTATGGAGGTGCCCCCTAAGTGGGGTCCTCCAGAGATGGTACCCACTCGCCTATTCACTGGGGGAGGTCCTTGGACTTTATGATGTTGTGGAGCTGCGAGCACTGTACTTAGAGCCTGGGGGGCTGTGAGATTTGTGGGTGTTACCGTGACCAGGACCTGAGTCTAGCATGCTCCATCCCAAGCATACTAGCAGAGGTGTCCCAGTTTGATGAGTTTTCAATCTCATCCTTGAGTTGGCAACACTGATTTTTCTTGTGCCCCACATTGTTAGGACAATGAAAAAACTTGTTGGGATCTCGTCTTTCGCTGCCTCTCCAAATGGCTTGTGGCTTTCGATAATTTAACGTGTTGTTATGTGGCCACAAAGATGTTCTCCCAAAAGTCCACCAGGTCAGTATACTTGGAGTACTGCGAGACGTACTTCTCGTCGGGGGTAGTTCCCTATCTTGTCTGCCCTTGCCTTTGCCCTGACGTCTCCTACTGCTTGGGGCGTGGTGGGGTTCAGCGGACTAGGATGGAGCAACAAATCCAGAATTGAATCCAAGTTGATAAGCATTGTATCTAGTGGGGCTGCTCCATATCCCGTCAGAGCCGCACTTAAACCAGCGGGTGGCACAGCACTAAAGTCATCTGGTGGGACAATTGGACTGGGCTCCCACCATAATTGGTTGGATAGGAGCGTAGGGTTAATATTAGTTTCCTGAGGCCACAGGACCTGGCGTCATCGGAGAAGGAAAGGCGACGGGACCCCAAAATTCTTTGATCTAGGTGTCTTCCCAGCTGATATACTTTTGTGCCTAACGAATGAAGTCATCGACCCTTCTGCATCCTCTCCGCAGGAGGTTATCCCACAATGGGGTCCCCACACAGATCTATACTGGCTTCATAGGATATGATGGCAGGCATCTTAAAGCCTCGCGGTAATGGGGATTCTGCAATGTGAGAAGCACATGGCTCCCCGTCCTCGATCTCCGAGTCGGAGATATGGCCCTAATGTCTTGCCATTATGGGCATTATCCTCTTCAAGCTCTATAACTCCGCGCAGAGAGGTTCACGATCTAAGTGGTCCTTCCTCTCGGGTTCGTGCCCAAAAGCCTTGTTACACCTACGAGTATTCAAGCCTTCTTGTGAGTCAGTTTGGCCACGGAATACACCACTGTCCTGGGAGTATGCTACTTTTGTTTCTCCGCTAGACTCAACGTTTTCATTGTTAACTGAGATGCTGATGTCGATTTCTCATTTAATGGAGGTGCTTCGCCTATTGGCTCATTGGTGGTTATTCCTGTGGTGATGGTGAGGTGCTGGGGGGACACCTCCTTTGGGCCTCATGCGATCTGTAATGGTGTGCTTAGGTGGAATACCCTGAGCACTTAGGCCTTCATCCTTACCAGCTAGCCTCGTGGCTTGATTGTCTTCGGGGTTCCAACGAGCCTTATTTTACTTAGGAGCAGGGTTTTTGTCGATCTGACCCTTGCCATGATCTTGTGGCACAGGTGAGGCTCCAACTCCAGGTGGGTGCACGGAGGGCAAGCCAACTGGCAGATACTACACCCCATCCGTTGGGTACCTGGGAGGCACACCGGCTTGGTCGACAGGTGGCACTCCAGCAGGGTCCATAGGTGGCACACCAACTGGCTTCCTAGATGGTACTTTTCAAGGAGAATCCACTCGCATCCCTTAGGCCGCCAGAGTAGCCCTCATGGTGTTAACCATCTCCTGTAGGGCAGCAATATTACCCTCCTAGGTGTCTTGTTTTCACTGTTGAGTGGCCTCCTGGTCGCGGAGCGCCACAATTACTGGCGTCTACTCTGCATCCATGGGCTGAGGGTATTTCTCGTCATAATACTCATCATCACCTCCGTCGTCCATTTCGTCGTATTCGACATTTTTATTGTAGTCTTCCACCATCTCAAGGAAGTCTTGCGGTGGGGACAGATGGTTTCTCCTCCCTCAACTCCGACTGGAAGAGCTGCATCATCTGGTGCGTTTCTCTGAGTGGTCACCATGACTGTGTTCTTCAAGATTTCTTCAGGCTCTCAATGAAAGCAACAAAAATTTTACTGCCTTTCTTGCTATCAACCTAATCGAAAAGTTTAAAGAAAAAAATGTAAAACAACATAAGGCTTTTACGTGGTTCGGGCTATAAAAGAACCCCAGTCCACAAGTCTCTGGTATTTAGTGAGATTAATGCTTGTTTGAGAAAGCTTCAATGGTGGTTCTCATGCAGCGTTTATATTGCACTGAGTTACATTGTTTCTTTCTCTAAAAATTCGAACCCTTTACAAGGAGACATCCCACCCCTATTTATAGAGGTTGAGATCATTAATGTTAATCATCCATCATTAATAAAAATTCCCTGATTCTTGGATTTTAATGATGAACTAATACAAAAATGGCTTAACAAAATAGAGACTACGACCCAAGCGGATTGGATGGGTCCCATTGCAGAAAGTCTCTTACCAACTTTATGGGGAACATACCTCTAATTGTCACAGTGCACAACACATTTGCCCATGTCAGACGACGTTGTGGAAAATGATAATTGCTACGAACTCGACGCCACTAATCGAGGCTCACCAAAAGTTGTCAAATGATCTTCTGGTGGCCCATACCCGTAGTCACTAACAGCTGGCATCTTCCCCAGATTCGAGGAGCAGAATCCCAGAGCTGAGTATGGGCAAGGGAAGATATCCTCTCAGGACGTGGCCTCACCTGGAGACATCCTCGCCCGGAGGACAGGCCTCAGGGTGTGGCCTCACTTGGAGACATCCATGACATGAAGATTGGCTCGGGACATGGCCTCACCTGGTGATATCCTTGCCTCGAGGGCCGAACTCAGGGTGTGGCCTCACTTTGAGAGATCCACGACTTGGCCGTACTGGGCTTCCCTGAAGAGTTCACACTCCGAGAATTTTATGACTTGTCGATAATTACTCAAAATTACCACGTGTCGGGCGGTGAAAACACGGACAACAACAATTATTTATGTTTATTTATTTGTTTTAATATAATTTATCAAACTTGATAATAAGTTGTTATTAATTTTTATATTTTAAAATGATTTTTATTTATTTGTTCTAATTTCAAATTATTTAATTAATGAAGAATAATTTTTTAATATTTTTTAACTACCACATCATCAAATCATTACTTTTTTGGATAGAAATGTCAAAAGCCTACAAGTGCTATAGTTCGAGGAGTATTTTTGCCAAGCAAAAAAAATTCGGAGGAAAAAATCTACAGGTGCTATAGCTAGGGGGAAAAATATTTTGTCCTTTCAAATATTTATATGGTTTATTTCCCAAGCTCCTCTAGTCTTGTATGAATGCCCACAACAATATGAACCTAAAACATAGAAATAACAACCCACATTTGTCAATTTTCAATCACTTTTTTTCAAACTAAAAAATCTTAGAAATTAGGACAAAAAACTAAACGCTTACTTACTAATAGAAATTTCCCAAGCTCCTCTAAATGTTTAATGAAGATTATGATGAAATAGAGTCAAAAACATGAATTTAGATCCCAAAAAAATGGAGTTTTGTAAATCCTAAAATTGCCATATTTTATAGAAACATCTTTTTATTTAATAGATAATTTTTATTTTCCCATTATTGTAATTTTGGGAGTATTATTTTTCAATTATTGTGATATTAAGTTTCATATTATTCCTTATTTAGCTTAATTTTATCACAATATGATTATAAAGGGAAAATGTATCTTGTTTATATAAAGCAAATATTTTGTACTTACTCAAAATCATTTATGGAATATTTATCTTTAATTTTTCGTGCAGCTCAAGATAATAAAATTCAGGAAATTGAATCTTTGATGTAAATAATCATTATTTCTAACTTGAGAAATTTGATCTGACACAGGTATTAGCTGTCCCCACCAAAATCGTATATGTCGTATCTGAATCTTCTAAAAAAGGAAATTCTTCATCAATCAAGAATATCTTCAAATATTCTTGCTTTTATTAGGAGAATCTTTCTCAGCCTTTATGAGCACGAAATGGACTCTATAAATAGGTCTCTAAGGTTTTGAGAAAAAGTGAACTCGTTGGTGCATAATTTGTGAATGTATTGTAATATTTGTAAGAGTTCCTTATTTGTATTCAAGATCATAATATTCACGTGATCTTGTAGAAAAATGAGTGTCTAGTTTTTGTGGTGAGTTTATAACACGTTCATGAGTGAATACACATTGTAATTTGAACAGAACTTTTATAAGTCTTCAGGAGAGGAATTTTACAAGCCTTGCGTCGGGAGGATGCAAGCACTCACTGGCCATTGAAGGGAGTTCAAGTGGTTGAACGTTTCAATCAAGATCAGATTGGTGAAGAGAAGTACAACAAAGTTGCGACAAATCTCCAGAGGGAGTCTTGTTTTGTTTAAGTCAATATTTTGTACTTGTGATTCATTATTAATTAATTTTATTCTTTGGGCGTGGCCCCAAGGAGTAGGTTATTCGAAAGGGTTTCTGAACCTTGTAAAAATTTGTTGTGTTCTTCATTGTTTTTACACTGTCTTTTTATTGTGTTCAATTTCTGTCGTGACAAGTTCAGATTCTGTCATGACAGAACTAAAATATGTTTCAACATTTAATTACCACTCCACGCCTTAATTAGTTCACATGGTTTAATTAATTTGTTAATTACTAAAAACAGAATTTCAATTGGTATCAGAGTGGGTCACTAAACTCTTAGAGAGATTTTGTGGTTTTCTGTTTGTTTTGTTTCTTGTGAAATGTCTTTCTTTATAGAAGGTGGATCTATAACACGCCCTCGATTTCTGAATGATACTAATTATCCATACTTGAATGTAAGGATGAAATCTTTTGTCAAATCCCTTAATGAAACGGCTTTGAGATCAATATTGATCGGTTGGACACCACCTGTTGAGATAGATTCGAAATCCGGTAAGATACAGGTAAAATCTACACTTGAATGGTCTAATGAAGAAGATAAATTGTCAATTTATAATAATAAAGCTTTACATACAATTGTTAATGGTGTTGGTGAGAGTTATATAACATTGATTTCATCTTGTGAGTCTGCCAAAGATGCTTGGGAAATCCTTCAAACTCAATTTGAAGGAACTGATGATGTTAAGACATCTAGGCTTGTAATGTTGACCACAAGATTTGAAAACCTTCTCTTGTCTAAAGAAGAAACCCTCACTGAGTTTTATGAAGAATTGTCTGAAATTGATAATGAATATTTTTCTTTAGGAGAAAATTTGTCTGACTCTATTTTGGTTAGAAAAATTGTTAGATCTCTTCCTGACAGGTTTCAATCCAAGATCACAGCCATTGAGGAGGTAAAGAACCTTGACACCTTTAAAGTTGAGGAATTGATGGGATCTATTCAAATCCAAGATAACTGCCAATTGTTGTGAAGGAGAAATCATTGCCTTGAAATCTTCCAAAGAGAAAATGGAAAGTTCAGATGAGGAAGATGATGATGAAAAGATCTTGACATCAAAAAAATTTAAGAAGATTATGAAAAAAATTGGTAACAAGAAAAACATGTCTAAATCCTCCAAAGGTAATAATTTTTCAAAATCTTTTGATTCTACTAATAAAAAAGGTATTCAATGCAGGGAGTGTGAAAGTTTCGGACATATTCAATCATAATGGGCCAATACCTTAAAGAAAAATAAGAAGGTCATGGCAGTCACTTGGAGTGACCAAGACTCTGAAAGTAGTGATGGGGAAGAAAATTCTAATCTTACCTTAACTTCTGTTTTTTCTTGCTTACATCTTTCTGTGCAGGTGAATGAGAACCTTGTTTGTTTAAATAATACTATTTCAACAAATGAGGGTTCCCATGGTGATTCGGATGAATCCGATTTGGATGAGGATTCCTTGAAAGAATCATACAAAAAGATGTATGATCAATGGTTGAAAGTATGTTCAGATAATCGTTTGATGGCAAACAATAACAAAGTTCTCAAGAAGATAAATGAAGAACTTAACTCTCTTGTTAAAAAATATGAAATTAAGATTGTTGCGAAAGATTATGAAAACAATCGTTTGTCTAATGAAGTTGATAAAATTGTTAAAGGTGTAAAAATGCTTAATCATAGATCTATGGTGTTGGATGATGTTTTGCTTGCAGGTCAAAAAGCTTATGATTTTTCTAGGTTAGGATCAAATGGATCTAAACCTAAAGGAAAAACAATTTATATTTCTGGAAATTTTCCTATTGTTTCGACAACTGACCCTTCTGCAGGAACAACTCAAACTCATGTGGCATCATCTTCTCAATCTGTCACAACACATGAGAAATAGACTAGAAATTTCGAGAATAAAAAAACTGGTCATTTTATTCCAATTTTCCATTTTTGTGGAGTGAAAGGTCATATTCGACCTAAATGTTTTACCTTGATGAATTTTCTTCAAAAAAAATTACTTTAGTCATCATGGTAATTTAAGACAAATGCCCTTGAAGAAAAGGACATGACCTAATAAATTTTGGGTGAATAAAAATTAATTCAAATGTCTTGCTGCCTTTGCTTGTCCTAGAACATGTGGTTTTAACTCTTGGTATTTTGATAGTTGTTGTTCTAGGCATATGACAGGTAACAAAAGCATACTCACTGACTTCAAGACTTTAAAAAATGGGGAAGTCACATTTGGAGATGATAAGTCTTGTAAGGTACTTGGTAGTGGCACTCTAAATTATGAAGAACTACCAAAGTTGCAAAATGTTCTTTTGGTTGATGGACTTAAAACTAATCTAATTAGTATAAGTAAAATTTGTGACCAAAACTTGTTTGTAAATTTTTCTCATGATAATTGTTTTGTGCTTGATCAAAATGGAAATTGTGTTTCAAAGGGTTATAAATTTGTTGACAATTGTTACACATTATCTCAATCACATAGTTGTCATACAAACACAAGGAGTGATACTAATTTGTGTCATGAAAAACATGGTCATGTGGTTTTTGAAAATTTGAGAAAAATTGGAAATGTGAGTCATGTTCATAATTTACTGAATTTAAGTAAATATTTTTTTGGTAAATGTGAACCATGTCTATTGGGAAAACATTTGAAAATTTCCCATGAAAAATGTTTCAATGTTGGAGTGTGTGCTCGCTTCCAAGGGAACCCCATGGAGTCTCGTGTGACTGCTGTAAAAAGAATTATTCGCTACATCAATAATACTCTTGATTTAGGCATTTGGTACTCCAAAGAAACAAATTATACCATTGTGTGTTATAGTGATGCAGATTGGGCAGGAAACACTGATGACCGCAAAAGTACAAGTCACTGTTGTTTTTACTTAGGAAACAATTTGGTCTCCTGGCATAGTAAAAAAACAAAACTCCATCTCCTTGTCAACAGCCGAAGCTGAGTACATAGCTACTGGAAGCTGTTGTACTCAACTTTTGTGGATGAAACAAATGTTGGCATACTATGGGTTTGATATTAAAACATTAACCATTTTTTGTGATAATACAAGTTCTATTAATATCTCCAAAAATCATGTTCAGCACTCTCGCACCAACCATATTGACATTCATCGTCATTTTTTTAGGGAACTTGTTGAAAACAAAACTTTGATTTTAGAATATGTTGAGACTAACAAACAAATTGCGGATATTTTTACTAAAGCTTTAGACACGGTCAGATTTGATTCCCTCGGGAAATTCTTGGGGGTTTGTTTAATTTTAAATTGTCAATAAATTGATTGTCTTGCCTTCCATATGTGATTGTGTAAATCTCTTGTCCTGTTTGGAAGAAATTTGATGAGCATATTTTTTCTTTTGAAAAATAAACATTATAATTCTAATACTTTGTGAGAAATAAAAAAATAAACCATTTTTGAAAAGTTATAGACCATCCAATTTATATTTGATCAAATCATTTTGTCTGTTTTAGTACGAGCCTTCCTTAATCCAGTTTCTTTTTCAAGCTTCATTGTAACGACCCAAATTCGCTAATAAGGCTTAAGGGCCTTGATTAGCGTGCCAGGAGGGCATGATGGGAATTATGTGTGATTTTTATGAATTAAACGCATGATTATGATTTAAAGCATGTTATATGACTATTTGTTTATCTGAGATGCATGACCATGTACATTAGTATGCATGTAGGCCCGGATCGTGTTAGAAGGGCATAACTGTAATTTTGGCCTTGTTGGGCATATCTGCATTGATATGTGATAATTGTATTCCGTGATTTGTACCACGTGAGTGTTGTGTTATTGTTGTGATGCACGTGCCGAGACGGTCCTAGAGAGCTAGTTAACTTAAGAGTCACAACGGGATTCCGTACCCGGCTCGGGAGGAGCCTAGGGGTACCTCGGGAATTTTATGGTCAAGTTGAGATTTAGCGAGTAATGGTTATTGGAGATTTAGTAACCTGGGTAACCATTAGTTACTGCTGAGAGTAACAAGTTTTAGAAAGAAAATGGTAGAAATGAAATAGAAGAGTAATGACTTAAGTGCCCTTGAAGGTTTAGTTTGGAAAGGTTAACAGGAAGGGCAAAATGGTCATTTGGTTGGGAAATAGATAAATGGCAGCTGGGATTTAGGGGTATACGGTTTGGGGCATTTATGCCACTTGAGGCTTGATAGAAATAGAAGAAGAAGAAGAGAAGGAGAAAGAAGGTTAGGGCAAGAAGAAGAAGAGAAGGAGAAGTGGGAGTCTAGGAGGAGATCAAGGACTTTGTGTGGGTTCTCCATTTGAGGTAAGGTTTTTAGACACATCTAAGTTTTGATTTCTGTTTTGATTGGTAAAATCTAGAGCTTGAATTGTTTTGTTGAAGTTTTGAGTTAGTTGTTTGAGTTTTGGTTTGGGTGGCTGAAAATAGGAATCAAGGGGTGGATTCTTGGGTGTGTTGATGTTTTGATCTTGTATATATAGTGCCTATAGGTTGTTAAGTTGTTCATTTGAGGTTTTAAATTGATTTTGGGGTTTGGGTATTGGTTTGGTGTGATTTGGAAGGTTTAAGTTCGGGAAAAACGCAAGAGAAAACCCAGATTTTCTGGGTTCGCGTATGAGCGTCGCGGCCCTGTTCTTGGGCGCCGCGGCGCGAGGTTTCATCAAGAGAGGGGCATCTCGCTGGGCGCCGCGGCCCTTGAGGGGAGTGCCGCGGCGCTAGGCCATTTTCAGGGGTTGGAAATTTGCATTTTTTCAGCTTTTGCTTCGGGGGTTCGGGGGATGTTTCCGATGAATTGTTTTAGGGATTTGGGAGTCCCGAGAGTGCGGGATTGGTCCCGGGAAGTGGTTTTGGGTTGATTAGTAATGAGGGATGTTTCTTGTGTGTTGTGACTAGGTTTTTGGTGAGGCTCGTGCTTGAGGACCGTGCTCGTGGCTTTAGTGCATCAGGAGGCTCGGAATGCAGGTAAGAAAACTATAACACCCGAGAATAGGGCATGGCCCCACTGTGTGATTTTAGGGCATGGCCCCGGATTGTATTATGTGTAAATGTTTAACCTTAAATGAACCGTGATGTGTGTGAATGATTATTTCGAACGTACTATATGTGTGATTATGATGAAATGAGCGGCAAGGGCCGAGTACGGCGTAAGCCGGGGCGGCCGTGGGCCGAGTACGGCGTAGGCCGGGGCGGCCATGGGCCGAAAGTAACACCTAGCACATGGGATGCTATAATCAGGGCGGGGCCCGGTGGATACATGTATTATGCTATATTCAGGGTGGGACCCAAGGGATACATGAGTTATCCTCGCAGTGAGAACCGATACCCCAGGGCTTTGGTAAGGCCTCTGGGGCGGCATGGCCGTGTTTGCTTAGTCTAATGGTTGACTTGTTTATATGTGGATTATCTGTTATGATAAATTGTATAAATGCATATGTTATGTCCTGCATGAGTTTTCTTGCTGGGCTTCGGCTCACGGGTGCTCTGTGTTGCAGGTAAGGGCAATGACTGAGTCAACCAACCATGAGTACGGAGAGCGTGAAGCGACGTGTACATGTTTGGCCTGCCCGACTGCTTTGGTTGGGGGTTTATTCGAAAATGGCTATAATAATCTATAATTTTATAATTTCTCAACTGTAACCTTATTTCAAGATGTAATTAGTTTTCAAACCTTATTTTGGGATCCCAACTGTTTAATAATAGAAGTTTTGATGAAACGATGCATTTTCAAAGATTACAGCCTTAACTTTTAATTAGTCACACTTTTGTTTCAAAAACCTCGGTTAGCGAGTTCATTGCACACTGTTTTGTCTTAAAAACTCACTTAGTAACGGCTCTAAGGAAGTAGGGCGTTACATTCATCCTGGAAAAGAGATACCTATATTATTGTGTGAAAGCCGACACTAAGTAAGTTGGTACCAGGTAATTAGAAATTATATTGGAGGATACTCTACCAATGTAAAGGGCTACCATCAGTATAAGAGTTATAGACTCCATTATGGTTACAATTTGAAAAAGGCTACGATTGCCAAATATGGGCAATGACCCTAGCTTTAAAAGGCCAAAAAGAAACGCCAAATTGATTACACATGCACACACATATGCCTATTGACTAGATTGTGTAAGAATGTTGTAAGACTCATAGATATAATGAATTGATTAAAATATTTTTTGATTGGTATATTCTTTTTCAAATTATGGTCACTTAGTATTTTAATTATAACTCATTTTCCTAATTCGTAAACAAAGTGGTTATCTTGTTTCTCTTGAACAGGACTTGGAATATACAGGACATATGGTATGACAATTTACATTTTATTTTTGACAATTTTTCTCAAATAAAAAAATATATATATATGAACTTTGATCGTGTACTTAAAAAAATCAAGTTTGAAAAACTAATTGATGCAATTTATTTCTTTTATCTCATTATATTCAAAATCATGCAAAAAGTTTCCAATTTTGAGGTGTGAAAGAATTTTTTTAAACAGGAGATATTTTGGCATTTATCACATTAAATTCGGTTACCCATTTTTGGTTACCCATTTTCGAACTTGCCTCATTTGTGCACTGAATACTCTATATATTCGGATTCACTCTGGTTGTTTCATTCTAAGTGTTTTCTTGTTCTTCTCTCTCACATGTAACCAAATTGTTTAGGGTTTTGTTCTTTGTGTGTTTCATTTGTTTCTCTCCTAGCAGCCATGAAGACTAGAGGTCGTGGTTCTACCTCCAAATTTGTGAAGTCTTAGAAGGAGACAGTTCCCTCTGCTACTCCGCCTGTTCCAGCATCAATCTCACCTCCTACAGGTCGTTGACCCAAAACCACAGCAAGAAAGAAGGTTCTTGCTCTTCCGAGTCCTATAGGATTTACCTTGATTGGGGCTACAAGTAAAGGAGTTACCTTTCATAACTTTGATGCTCATAAAAACCAAGCCTCGGCGGTTTTACTCGCCTCATCTAAAGGTCTAGTAAAATCCAAAATTTCCTTGACTACAAGTCGTACACAATCAGTCTCCACTGAAGCCGTGTCTGCTCCGTTTGAACATAACTCTGAATCATCATTATCCCCTGATGTGTTGTCACCCAAAGCAAAGGGAAAATGCACATCCAAAGCCGTTGGATCAAAGAGATTCAAAAAGACCAAAGTGGCTCTAACAAAAGGTACTAGCTCCATCTTTGATTCATCTCCTTTATCCAAATTAAAACTGAAGGAAAAAATCAATCACCTCCTTGCACCTCATCAGAGGATGTTTCTCTTGAAATGGAAGACTCACTGCCTGAGTTGGACCCTACCTTGTCCAAGCCAATTCCTGAAGATCCTCATGAAAATGTGGAGGAGGAGACTGAATCTGAAGAAGACCCATCAGAAACCACTCCTGTTGCATCTGACCCAAATCTACTTTTCCAGGAGGGTCCACTCATAGTCCTTGGGCTGTCAGAGTATCCCTCAAGGTGTTAACCATCTCCTGTAGGGCAGCGATATTACCCTTCTAGGTGTCTTATTTCTACTGTTGAGTGGCCACCTGGTCGCGGAGCGCCACAACTTCTGGCATCTCCCCCGTATCCATGGGCTGAGGGTGTTTCTCTTCATAATAGTCATCGTCACCTCCATCGTCCATGTCGTCGTATTCGACATTTTTTTCGTAGTCTTCCACCATCTTAAGGAAGTCTTGCAGTGGTGGACAAATGGTTTCTCCTCCCTCAACTCCGACTGGAAGAGTTGCATCGTCTGGTGCGTTTCTCCAAGTGGTCACCATGACTATGTTCTTCAAGCTTTCTTCAGGCTCTCAATGAAAGTAACAAAATGTTGACTGTCTTTCTTGCTATCAACCTAATTTGAAAGTTTAAAGAAAATAATGTAAAAGAACACAAGGCTTTTACGTGGTTTGGGCTACAAAAGAGCCCTAGTCCACAAGTCTCTGGTATTTAGGGAGCTTAAAGCTTGTTTGAGCAAGCTTCAATGGTTGTTCTCATGCATCATTTATATTGCACTGAGTTACAGTGTTTCTTTCTCTAAAAATTCAAACCCTTTACAGGGAGACATCCCAGCCCTATTTATAGAGGTTGAGATCATTAATGTTAATCATCCATCATTAATAAAAGTTCCCCGATTCTTGGGTTTTAATGATGAACTAATACAAAAAATGGCTTAACTAAATAGAGACTACGACCTAGGCGGATTGGACGGGACCCATTGTAGAAAGTCTCTTACCAACTTTATGGGAAACATACCTCTGATTGTCACAGTGCACAGCACATTTGCCCATGTCAGACGACATTGTGGAAAATGATAATTGTTGAGGGTACGAACTCGACACCACTAATCGAGGCTCACCAAAAGTTGTCAAATGATCTTCCGGTGGCCCGTACCCGTAGTGACTGACACCTGGCATCTACTCCAGATCTGAGGACCAGAATCTCAGAGCTGAGAGATGGGCAAGGGAAGAGATCCTCTTGGGATGTGGCCTCACATGGAGGCATCTTCGCCTGGAGGACACACCTCGGAGCGTGGCCCCACTTGGAGACATCCATGACTTGAAGATTGGCTCGAGACGTGACCTCACTTGGAGATATACTTGCCTCGAGGGCCGACCTCAAGGCGTGGCCTCACTTTAAGAGATCCACGACTTGACCGTACTGGGCTTCCCCGAGGAGTTGTCAGGTGGTAAAAAACACAAACAACAACAATTATTTATGTTTATTTATTTTTTTATTGATTTGTTTTAATATAATTTAACAAATTTAAAAATAAGTTGTTATTAATTTTTATAAGTTAAAATGATTTTTATTTATTTTTCTAATTTCAAACTATTTAATTAATCAAAAATATTTTTTTAATATTTTTCAACAGCCACGTCATCAAACCATTACTTTTTGGGATGGAATGGGCAAAAGCCTACTAGTGCTATAGTTCAGAGAGTATTTTTGGCCGGCAAAAAAAATTAGGGGGAAATAATCTACAAGTCTATAGCTAGGGGGAAAAATATTTTGTCATTTTAAATATTTATATGGTTTATTTCCCAAGATCCTCTAGTCTTGTATGAATGCCCACAACAATATGAACCTAAATCATAGAAATAACAACCCACATTTGTCAATTTTCAATCACTTTTTTCAAACTAAAATATCTTAGAAATTAGGACAAAAACTAAACACTTACTAATAGCAATTTCCCAAGCTCCTCTAAATGTTTAATGAAAATTGTGATGAAATAGAGTCGAAAACATGAATTTAGACCCCAAAAAATGGAGTTTTGTAAATCCTAAAATTGACATATTTGATAGAATTATCAATTTATTTAAAAGATAATTTTTGTTTTTCCATTATAGAAATTCAAGAAACTGAATCTTTGATGTAAATAATCATTATTTCTAACTTGAGAAATTTGATTTGATACAGGTATTAGCTGTCCCCACCAAAATCGTATCTGTCATATCTTAATCTTCTAAAAGAGGAAATTCTTCATCAATCAATAATATCTTCAAATATTCTTGCTTTTATTAGGAGATTCTTTCTCAGCCTTTATGAGCACGAAATGGACTCTATAAATAGGTCTCTATGGTATTGAGAAAAAGTGAACTCATTGGTGCATAATTTGTGAGTGTATTGTAATATTTGTAAGAGTTCCTTATTTGTATTCAAGATCATAGTATTCACGTGATCTTGTAGAAAAATCAGTGTTTAGTTTTTGTGGTGAGTTTTTACCACGTTCATGAGTGAATACACATTGTAATTTGAACACAACTTTTATAAGTCTTCGGGAGATGAATTTTACAAGCCTTGCGTCGGGAGGATGCAAGCACTCACTGGCCATTGAAAGGAGTTCAAGTGGTTGAGCGTTTCAATCAAGATCAGATTAGTGAAGAGAAGTACAACAATGTTGCGAAAAATCTCAAGAAGGAGTCTTGTTTTGTTTAAGTTAATATTTTGTACTTGTAATTCTTTATTAATTGATTTTATTTTTTGGGTGTTGCCCCAAAGAGTAGGTTATGCGAAAGAGTTTTTGAACCTTGTGAAAATTTGTTGTGTTCTTTATTGTTTTTGCACTGTTTTTTTATTGTGTTCAGTTTCTATCGTAACAAGTTCGGATTCTGTCCTGACAGAACTAAAATTTGTTTCAACATTTAATTAACATTCCGCACTTTAATTAATTCATATGTTTTAATTAATTTGGTAATTACTAAAAATAAAATTTTAAATTTACATGTTGGGATGAGAGGGGGCTGAAATGGGAGAAGAAAATAAAAGAGGAGGGAAATTTGGGTGCGTATTAGGCATTTTAATGCCTAGTTCGCTAGGCGATCTCGGCAGACACCTAAGGGTTGCTGAGATATAGTTTTATTTTTTAATTTTTTTTAATCATTTTTGCATCTATTTCAACGGGCTATCTTGATCCTGCTGAGATAGGTGTGATGAATTTGTCCATTTTTTTTTGTAGTTTGGATATACAAGGACCAAAAATAACATGTAACTTGTTCAACATACAAAAGCAAACTAAGGCCATCATTAATTGATCGAATAAAGTAAGTAAATTAATTAGAAATATCACTAATATTGGATGCAAGTGTCTACATTAAGAAAGTGATAATCGTAGAATGTGCCTGTTTTGTTATTATGTTAGATTTTAGTCTATTAAACATAGTTATGTTACTACTTGACAATTAGTGAAACTAATTGTCTATTACCATAACTAATTGTCTGTTAATGTACTCGGCCCTTATTTAAGGACTTCATTCCCTCCTTTGTACATACTGAGTTTCAATAATACAAAGGCATTTTCTTCTCTCTTGTTTCTCCTCTGTTATTACTAAAATGGTATCAGACAAAAATTGAATTCAAGATTGAAGATAATGGCTCGACCACGCACCCGAAGTACTGCTATGATCCCAAACGCTCTGCTCAATACATCTCTAGTTACTGATGCTTCTTCACCACACAGACCAGTCGGCTCCAGTGAACACCGCAAAGACCAATCGACCCCGGTGAACTACATCCACCACGACCAATTGGAGAGAATCGCGTCTACTGCCAAGAACCAATGCAAAAAGTGAAACTCACCCCCCCCCCCCCCCCCCCCCCGGTCTCCTACGATTGACCTGCCCAAGATGACGCTAATCCTTACTTCTTCGGCACTAGAGATCATCCAGGGCTTGTTCTTGTTTCACCCGTACTCACTGACAAATTTTCAACAATGGAGGCAGATTTCAAGATCTCAATCGGGGCAAAGAACAAACAAGCTTTCATCAATGGATCTCTACCTCAATCCGCCCGAAATGATCCACTTCTCTCTTCTTGGCTTCGATGCAACCAGATGGTGATGTTGTGGATACTACACTCAGTGTCTCCTGACATCGAAACTAGTATAATGTTTTTTGACACCGCCGCTGCCACGTGGTCTGAATTAAACATTCGATTTGATCAAGGAAATGGGCCATGCTTGTTTGAGCTTCGTGAAACATTCATCGCACTGCATCAAGGTGATTATTTTGTTACTGCTTATTTCTAGAAAGTTAAAAGCACCTGGGATGCAATCAATGAAATTCGTCCAAGGACTCCTTGAACATGAGCAACCTCTGTCAGCAATCTTGATTTTCATAATCATGAACATGTAGTGCAATTTCTAACTGGTCATAACGAGTCTTTCCATTCAGTTTGTGCTCAATCATTGTTGATTGACCCCTCTCCCTCCTTGTCAAAAGTTTTTTCCATGATTGTAAAAGAAGAACGTCAAATAAAACTACGTTCTTCCCATAATTCTCACCCTACTCTCATGGGTGTCGCCCCGTATAACAACAATCATCTTTCCCGGAACAAGAAAATGTGCCCAGCTTGTTCTCACTGTCAAAAACCAGGACATTTAAAAGACAAGTGCTATTTTATTCTTGGGTTTCCCCCAGGTTATGGTAATCGCAAGACTCCTAGTGATAATTCCACCACTTTAAATGGGCGAAAATCACGTGACTCTCAACAAGCCACTTCTCCTCTATCTCTACAGGTGTCGAGCGCAACAAGTGATTCTACATACTTCCAAACTCAGTTCCAACAACTCATATCTTTCTTGAGTGAGCAGCTACAAAAAGATGGACCTCCCTCCACTCCGAATACACCAGTTTCTACAAATTTTTCTAGTAATTTTTTCCTTTCTCTATCAATCATTGGATTATAGACAGTGGTACCACCCATCATGTATGTTTCAATCAAAATTGTTTTTTTTTTTCAATTAATCAACATACTAATGATAAAAATGTATCTCTTCCAAATGGCACTACTGTCCAAATTGAACAAATAGGCGTTGTCCACTTAAACTCTAACATTACTCTCCATAATGTTCTCTTTGTGCCAAAATTTCAATTTAACCTTATATATGTTAGTTCTTCCCTAAAAGATTCTGATGTATCCATGACTTTTACATCTGATTCTTGCTTCCTATAGGGAACTTCACTGACTTCAAAACCTGGGATTATTAAAAAACAAGGCAACCTATACTATCTCAAACAAGGAACTTCCTCTCACAGCTATATTAATTCTGTCAATTCTTGTAACACTACATGCATTAAAAACCATTCGCACAATCGCCTTAGTCATCCCTCCTTGTTCATATCCAACAAGATCAATAAACAATGTCATTGTCCTATTGATAGTTCCTCTACTTTTCATTGTCCAGTTTTTCATCTTGCAAAGCGGTGCAAGCATCCTTGTATATCTAACAATAATTATGATCCTCTTGTTTTTAATTTAATTAACATGGATATTTGGGTTCAATTTCACCTTTTAAGCATAGAAGTATGTAAATATTTTTTTACTCTACTAGATGATAAATCTAGGTACACTTGGATTTACATGCTCAAATCCAAATTTGATGCACCTACCATTATCCAAAAAAATTACATTTATCAATACTCAATACAAAAAAAATATTAAATCTGTACGAACTGACAATGCTAAAGAACTTTCTCTTACTCCATTTTATGCTAGAAAAGGAGTGATACATTACCACTCATGTGTTGATAGACCACACCAAAATTCAATAGTTGAAAGAAAACATCGGCACATCTTCAATGTAGCACGTGCTTTAGCTGTTCAATCTTCTTTACCTCTATCCCATTTGTGTTATTTAGTTATGACAAATGTTTATTTACTTAATCGAACTCCTGTCTTTTTGAAAAAAAAAAAACATCTTTTCAAGTTATTCCCAACAAACAACCCTCTTATGATTATCTTTGCAATTTTGGTTGTCTTTCTTATGCTTCAACTTTGGATAACAAAAGACATGAATTCTTACCCCTTTCTAGAGCATGTGTTTTCATAGGGTATCCTGAAAAATATGAAAGCTTACTATTTGTTGGATTTGCAAATAGACCAGGTTTTCTATTCTAGGGATACTATTTTTTATGAATATATCTATCATTTTTAAGGCCAAACAATCCATGAATCATTTGAAATCTTTTACAAATCTTCCGTGTAACCTACTAACAATCTTACTCTTCCTACAGATAATGATTTGAATATTCAGCAATCACAAGGTACTGTCCACAAACAAAATGGCAGAATTCGTCAAAAACCATCATTTCTCAAAGATTATATTTGTGACTTAACTTAAGTTTCTAGTTCTACAGCTCATCCCACTACTAACTATTTGTCTTAGGACAAGTTATCATCACCATTTCGAGCTGTTGTTCTTGTTGCTCACAAAATTACTGAACCTAACAAGTTTTCTCACGGTTACTGCCATCTAGAATGGCAGCAAACCATGCATGATGAGCTCAATGCCTTGGAGGAAGATCAAACGGGAATAGTCACTTCTCTTCCACCTGATCAACATGTTATAGGTAATAAATGGTTCTATAAGATCAAATACAAACCAAATGGTGTCGTAGACTAATATAAAGCTCGTCTTATGGCAAAGGGCTATACCCAACAAGAAGGTATAGATTTTTTTTTATATTTATGCCCTTGTTGCTAAGTTCAGCAATTTAAAAACTCTCTTGGCTTTTTCTGCAATAAAACAATGGAATTTGAATCAATTAAATATCAATAATGCATTTCTCCATGGTGAATTAAATGAGGATGTTTACATGAAATTACCTCAAGGTTAAAAATACAGAGGCGATTTGCCTACTAATATAGTTTGTATGCTTAAAAAGAGTCTATATGGCTTAAAACAAGCCTCTAGACAGTGGTATGCAAAATTGAGCACCACTTTCATACAACAAGTGTAACGCCTTGGATAACTAAGACCGTTACATTATGTATTTAAAATAGTGCAAGACTTGCTAATCAAGTCATTTAAGTAAAACGTGATCCTAAAGTCATAATCAGGTTAAGGTTAAAATATTTTGATTATAAACGGTTAATTTTCATTAAAATAAATGTTTGGAACATGGGATCCCAAAAATAAGGTTTAAAAGATAAATTCACAACTCTCAAAAGTTATATACAATCCAAAGGCTACTATAATTGCAAAATACATGTTTTAGGCTTTTGTCCCTGTACTTTCCCTCAATCGTGGTGAACGACTAGCTGACAATGTAAACCTCACCCCAAGAGCTCTCTAACTCATGGTTGGACCAGCTTACCCTTGCCTTTACCTACACCACGTAGCACCCGTGAGCCAAGGCCCAGTAAGAAAACCATAGCAATAATACATAATCAATGATGATAATCAATTAATTCACCAGACTCCGGCTAACAAGCCATAGCATTAAGCTAACAAAAGTTTACATTTATATTCAACAATTCATTCCAATCAACATACAATACTCAGGGTAAATGCCCTTAGGCCGCACCCTCTATTTAATCCATGGACTTTAGCTTGCTTAGGTCGAGTCCAGTGTTTATCTAGCTGACCCCGACTCACAGTGGTCGAGCCGCGACCTGAGCGCAAATCATTAGCCCTGACTCTCTTAGGCCATTCATTTCATGTTCACATAGCATTATCATAATTATACAACATGTGTATTCAAATACAAGGAATCTCAGTCCCAACATAGCCACACAAGGGTGTAGTTTTCTTACTTTTAATTCCGAAAGGAGATAATGGAATGGTCCTGAGCACGATCCTCAGCCACGAGCCTTGGCGATAAACCTAGTCACAGTGTCCAATGGTTAATTGTTAACTTCCAATCTAAATAAATACTTAGGAGACAGAAACTAGCCTCTGGGACCTTAATTTCTTCTAAACCGGGTAGTAGAAATTGTCCCGGGCGCCTAAGTTCGAACCCCCGTGCCTTACCAATTCTAGAGACCATTCTAAGGCTAAAATCCCAAGGAGGGTCACGACCTGGCTTAGTGGGTCGCGACTTGCCCCAAAATCAAAGAGCAAGGACCCAAGCCAAAGGGGAGGCGGGCCACGACTTGGCTTACTGGGTCGCGGCGCGGCCCCATCTCACAGGGCCAAATGGATACACGCGCCGCGGTGCCCCAAGGCTGGCTCGCGGTGCGCCCCTTCGAGCCCAGATACTCTGGGTTTTTCAAATGCTTCTCCCAGCCAATATTCCCTAGAATTTCACCTAAACAAGCCTCCCTATCCACAATCAAGTTAACTACATGTTTGGACCATAAATCCATATTTCAACATAACATCACCACATAACAGACTGAAGTTTCTATCCTAAATCATTCGCGATTCATCACTCAATTTACACCCAAGAACCCAGAATTATGCATGTTCTAAGCTTCAAGACTACTCAGCTCAATTCCACCCTATTGAACTAAATTCTTCAACAAATTAAAAGACTAGAGCTTACCTTAACAATGGTTGAATCCTCCCACGTTTGGGCTTTAATTCCTAACTTAATCACCTCCAATTTCCTTCAAAGCATCCAACTTCAAGCCTAAGCTTCCGCCCCTTTTTCCTTACATAGCTTCAAGCTCAATAAGAGAGTGAGAGAGAGTAAAATCGTGAGGGCCGAAGGAGAAGGTTTGAGATATTTCCTAAAGCTTCACCTAACTTCTAATACTTAAGCATATCTCTAATGTCTAGGCAAAAAACCTTTTTGCTCCTTCTAAGTTTACTAACCTTCAAGTTGTCCCTAGAGGTAAAGTGGTCATTTTCCCCTAGTTCCCGCTCATTCCTCGAATGTTCCTAATATTTACCAATTAATCTCATCATCTATTTAATTACCATTTATTTATTCAATATCCAATAATTCCAAAGATATCCACTAAATTCCCAAAAATACTCCCAGGCTTCCCCGAGCCAGGTATTGAACCCCGCATTGATTATTTCGCCAATCCGCTCACTAGGACCGTCTAGAGCTATATGCTGCTAATATATCCACATAATAATGCAGTCTCAACAATTTATCACATATAATCACATTGATGCCCTCAACAGGCCCAAAATTACAAATATACCCATAACCATGCATATAATATATCCATATGATCATATTAATCATGCATACAACATGATCATGCATTTAAAAATTTAATCACACATATACCAATTATGCCCTCCCGGCACGCTAATCAAGGCCCTTAAGCCTTATTAGTGATTTTGGGTCGTTACAACAAGGATTCACACAATCTCCATCAGAGCACTAACTCTTCATTCGGCATACATTTGTTGTATTCCTTGCCCTTCTTATTTATGTCCATGATATAATCCTTGCTAGTAATAATGACCCGACTTTAACTACTTTTATCAAAACTCTTGATAATAAATTTAAATTAAAGGACCTTGGTCTCTTATGTTTTTTTCTTGGACTTGAAGTAGGCAGGTCAGCACTAGGCATTTCAGTCTCTCAATGACTCTTCACACTTTAAATTCTTCAAGATTTTGGATACCTTGGCACAAAAGCATCTTCTACACCAATGGAACCAAATCTCAAACTTAGTTAAGATAAATACTCCCTACATTCAGATCCCACAATATATAGAATTCTTATTGGCAAACTAATATATCTTACCATAACATGGTCGAACATCAGTTTTGTTGTCAATTGCTTAAGCTAATTTCTTCAACAAACACGCCAACCGCATTTGACTGCGGCTTATAGGATCTTACAATATCTCAAACGTACACTAACCACCTTTGACTGCAACTTATAGGATCTTAGAATATCTCAAAGGAACACTTGGTCAGGGCCTATTTTCTATGCTGTTGCTCCTGAACCTCTTCAGCTCAAATTATTTGCTGATGTCGATTGGGGATAGCTGTGTGGACACTCGACAATCAAGCTCAGGCTATTGTGTTTTCCTCAGGAAGTCTCTCATTTCATGGAAATAAAAAAAATTGCAAACCATTCTTGCCATCCTCAAGTATTTTCACATTCAACACACTATTCTTGCCATTCTATATTGTGATAACAATGTTGCAACATATATTTTCGAAAATCTCGTCTTCCATGAATGGACCAAACATGTAGATATCAATTGTCATTTAGTTAGAGAAAAAGTTTCTAATGGCACCCTGAAAATGATTCATGTTTCATCAGAGCACAATCTCCCTGATGTGCTCACCAAAGCATTATTTTCAACTCAATTTACCACCATTATCCCCAAGATGGATGTCAGAAATTTGTACACTCCATATTAAACATAGTTATGTTACTACTTCTCTGTTAGCATAACTAATTGTCTCTTAGTGCACTCAGCCCTTATATAAGGACTTCATTCCCTCCTTCAATAATACAAAGGCGTTTTCTTCTCTCTTGTTTCTGCTCTGTTATTACTAATATAGTCTTGGTTCTTATAATTAGTGATAAATAACTAAAAAAAGTGCCAAAATTGTTGAGAGTTTTGTGCATTTTGGAAACCTGGTATTGCGTCATGATCAAGCAGTCATCCTAATTATTATTATTATTATTATTTATTTTTTCTGGAAGTAAACGGATAGAGATCTCTTACTTTCTGTAGTGAATACTCATCCAAAGTGCAGCATAATTTGGTAGGTGGGTATCACACATCATTCGAAAAGATCCCTTTGACGTGTCTTCTTTTATCAACTGTTCAATGATATAGCATATACGATGAGTATATATAAGGATTAATTTAATTAAGTAAATGCATACCTAATGCCTATAATTTTTTTTACTTTATTTTTTGAAAAAAAGGCTAAGACTCATATTCTTTTGTTTCTTATGTTTAATCGACCCAAGAAAGGAAAAAAAAATGAAAAAGGAATTAATCCCGTCGATGAATCTCAATTAATCAAGAATTAATCCTCCAACAAGTCAAATCACATGTGACCATTAGATCTTGTCCACTTGGATAAATACAACCATGCTTAAAATTAGAAAAAAAGAATTCTGCAAAAACTTGTATGTTTCTTATGCCCATATACATGTCTATATATATATATATATTTATATGATGAACATGTTTACCAATGTGACATTTGATAAATGAGTGGATCATGACAACACTTAATGTGGCAGGTATTTTTTCTGATTCGAGATATATAAGCTCTCAAATTGAACGGAATCATGAAAGACTTTTATTTGGACTTACATTAACATTTTAATTATTTTATTAAAATATAGGTTGTTAGATAGTTCTTTGTTGTATTAGCCTATATAATTAGTGATCTATAGTTAATGGGCTTAGCATTTGTGTGAAGTATAGTTTTGAAGCAGAATTGTGAGTTTTCAAGTTGACTGATGCCTTTGATGAGGAGGTCATCTCTAACTAGGGTTATGTAGCTAAGTTTCTTTCCTAACTCTATAAATACATATTGTCGCATCATAATTGTATGATGGTCTTTTGGTTGATCTATTTGATTTGTTTCTGATTTAGATATCTAGGAAGGAAGACTTAGTTTGTTAGTATTGCACTACCAAATCTCAGTTATTGCTATGGAAGAATCACGTATGTATTCTTAATTTTTTTTTATTTTCTCAATGTGAAGTGTCCCAGAATATTTACTTAGCAAGCTAGGTAATAGTAGTAGTTAGTATTAGTTTGTAGTATGTTAGATTCCGTGGATTTTGGTTCAAGCTGGGACTTAGTTGGAAACTTATAGCAACAGTTATGGATTGTATAAGTTTAACTTATAGTTTAAGAATATTAATTACAATATAAGGTTTGACTAATATTCCTGGTCTTAGATATATATTTATTTTAACCTAAGGTTTAGATAGAACCATTAAGAGCATGACACTTGTCATAATCATGATTATTAAGGAACTAAGTATTTTTTATGGATATTTAAAAAAAAAAAGATCTAGAAGTTCTAAAACATTCCACAAACTGTTAGGATCACGTTTAGACTCAGCCAAAGCTGTTTATCCAATTCAAAATATGCTGAAAAAGTGCAAAGACGTGTTTGATATATCAACGTATGCCGATATATCGCAGCTATAGGGGCTGATATATCGCCTACAGAAGATACAGAAAACACGTCGACTTTGCACGAACGTTCGAACAGGGCTCAGGATCAGGGTGAAGCCGATATATCGCCCAGGGTAGGCGATATATCACCCTTGGTGATGTATTTTTGAATGTTGATGATTTTTAAATTTAAAAATACCCTTAACCACTTGGACCTGCCTTTGAACGATTTTGACCGAGTTCTGGGTGTCTGTTGAACGAAAATTCAAATATTTTTCATTTTATATTCATTTATTTATTCAAATTAAAAGGGGTTAGTTTCACTCCTTAAACTCTATAAATAAGACCTTGTACTCAGTCATTTTCTTCATTTTTCAAGCAATTATTTAGAGCCTCCAAGTTGCTAGTGTTACTATAGAGAGATACACTTGGGTTTTGGATTAAAAACTTTATCATTCTAAGCTTTTCTAAACACTTGGGAAGTGAGATATAGTGAGACTTCGGTATCGAGGTTCAGATCAATTCATAAGATCATTCAAGGTATTCTTATCCCTAAGTTCAGTTCTTTAGTTTTCTTTTATTCAGATCCTAAATTTTGTTTATGATTCTTGATTAGGTATTTAAGTTTCTTGAAACTTAAGGTTCTTGTTGGTAAGTTTCTTCTTGATAGTTTAGTTCTCATTTCATCTTTATTCTTTAGAGATACTCACCATTCTTACTATTGGATTTTACGAGTGTTCTAATCTCGTTCTTGTTCCCAAATATCCCATCTTTTGGTAAGGAAAATAGGACAGATTTTATGTGCTTATATGTTTATGTTATGATACGTTTATGTTATTGTATGTTTTATGTTATGATATGTATATATATGTATAAACATGTCTTGTAGTCATTTGGGGCTTATAGTTGCTTAGATAGCAACACCCAATCTTTTATGTCGCTTGGGGCTTATAGTTGTTTAGATAGCAAACCCCAAGATTATTTATCATTATCATGGTTTAGAGTTATGATATACCCTACCTTGACTAGTAAAGGACCAAGATGGGTTATCATATACTACCATGTGATCTAACATACCTTGATTAGTAGACAGAGGACCTAGATGGTTTATCACATGCAATGTTAATGAGTTAATGACCATTAATATTGTAGTCCTATATGATATATATTTTTATAGTCATATATTTTATAGTATATGTTTATGATTTAGTCTTATGAATTATGATTTATGTGTTAGTAGATTTTCCTTGTTGGGCATTGGGCTCACTCCTTTATTTTTAGCTTGATATAGGAAAATGATTATGGAAGGCGGAAAGATTTTTGGTAGCTTGGCTTGTGTGTTAAGGATGAATGGACTCAATGGACTATGTGTCGATCGAGGATGACATTATTTTTAGTCTTTTGAATTATGTTTCTTTTGTAATTCTGCACTCAGTCTTTAAACAATTGATTTAAGTTATGTTTTATGTTTTTATGTATTAAATAATGGGTACCCATACCGTATTTTATATTTTATTTTGTATTTTGCGCAATATTTATTTTGGGGTTTTTAATAAAGTTATGTTATTTCTTATGTATGTTTCACAAAATAGTAGCTATGTCTAGTAGTTTTAATGGTCGAAGGTCTTAGAAATAGTTGGGTCATTACAGTTAGTATCAGAGAAACGGTTCATTTGCATGAAGTTCTCCTTGATACACACGCTCAAGCTCCGAATCTAACCGCCAATGTAAGTGTTTTTGTTATAGTTATTATGTTTATGTTATTAGCTAACATTTTAGTCCTTATGTTTTCAGTTAAGAATGGATGGAGCCTTGACCTATGAGGATATCCGAGCCATTAAGGCATTAAAAATGATTAGAGAGCCAAGGAATACAGTAGGAGTGTTAGAAAGAATCACTCGGAGATTACTCTTATACCACAAGGAGATAGTTCACTTCCAAACTACTAAGCAAATCATGATGAGAGCTACGGAGCAATATGTTTTAGTAATTAGGCTTTTTAAAGATTATCCTTCTGTAATTTCAACTTTAGAAGAAATATGGGAGACTATAGATGATGAAGATGATTTACCAGTAGCTATGAGATATTATTTTCTCATACTTAGGTTCACCTCTAAGATGGAATTCCAATTCACTAATGAGCAAAAACATAGAATCTTTACGAATCTTCCCCGAGGAAATTTTGAGACTCAAGATAATGATGATTATGAGGAGATAGATGATGATATCTTAGATGAAGGGTCAGATGTAGAAGATCCTGATTTTTAGATTAGTTTATTTATTATCTTTGTATTTATGATTATATTTAGTGAAAATATTTTTCCTAATGAATATTATTGTTATTTTTTTTAATGACATGTATGAGTTTGATTTTCTTTTACAATCATAATAAATAATATATTTAATAAATAATGACCAAGTTCGGTGAGGGTGGATACAAATCAATGGACTAGGTTCTATATTGAGAGTTAGGGGGCCATAGTAGTGGGAACAATTTTACTGATCCTAACCCTCCCTCAATATGGTTAACTTTGGAGCAACGGCGAGTTTCGAGCCTGAGAATTAAGTC
The DNA here is from genome assembly GCF_963169125.1 of Humulus lupulus. Taxonomy (NCBI): domain Eukaryota; kingdom Viridiplantae; phylum Streptophyta; class Magnoliopsida; order Rosales; family Cannabaceae; genus Humulus; species Humulus lupulus. The sequence goes on along the minus strand of NC_084798.1, from coordinate 76,313,923 downwards.
ATATAGAATGATTGGAAACAGAATTAGAAAATAATAAAGATGGCTTATTTTTCTAAGTATAGAAACACACCCTAATTATAAAGAAGGCTTACATAATTTTTCATAAGAAATCATAATTAATAGGTCAGAGTTATGTTTGATTAGATTAAGTTTTGTCTTAGAGCCTAATAGGGTAAGCTCTAACATGTTTTTCTCGACTGTTAGAACTCTTCTGAAAATGTCACTTAGAAGGTTTGCACGCACAAACGCCAATGCCTCTAGCGCCGCCCATAAGACTAATGAAGCCCCTCAAGTTCATAGAAGGGGAGTGCATGATACCAATACTGCTGCTAACAGAAGTGAACCGCCGCCGCCAGTTGACAACACTACAAAAATTATCAAGCTACGACAACAAGTGGAGGAATTGCTACTGCAACAGTGACAGCAGGCCCAACCGCAGCCACAGACTCAGACTCAGCCTCAGCCGCAACCGCAGCCTCATCAAATGGCTCAAGCACCCCAATAAGTAGGCCCTTATGAGGGATGGCCAATAGCGAACTATGCGCCTTACCCAGCTCAGTACATGGAGCCAATCTACAAGCGGTTTCGTAAGCAACATACTCCAAACTTTGAAGGGACAAGGGACCCTTTCGAGGTGGAAGAATGGCTCTGAAATGTAGAGCCGATCCTAGCGCACATGAACCTCAACAATGCGGATCACATATCATACGTTTCGTCTCTTTTAAATAAATATGCTAGAATATGATGGGACCTAGTTCAGCAGACTCATGACGTCGCCACAATGACATGGACAAGATTTGTGGAATTGTTCCACAAGAAGTACTACAACTCGGCAGTCATCGCTACAAGGGTTGAGGAGTTCACCAATCTGAAACAGGGTAACTTATCGGTAGCAAAGTATGCTTGACAGTTTGATCAACTAGCCAAGTTTGCTCCAAATCTGGTCCCAACCAATTTTGTGAGGGTTACCAAGTTTGTAAGAGGACTTAGACCAAAGATTGAGCTAGAGGTTAAGCTAGCAAACCCTGGAACTACTACTTATGCCGATGCTCTAGAAATGGCTATAGACGTAGAAACACTTCAAGCGAATGTAGTAAGGAGGAGGCCAGTAAGTCTGAGCCTAAACAGTAGAGCCAACCTCAGAATGGTTTGAACAACCACCACAACAACCATTAGCCTATCAATAATAATGGTTAGAAGAGAAGGCATCCTGACAATAAACAGTCTGACAACGATAAAAGAGCACAGACAAACAATGGAGGTAGTAGGTCGGGTTATGTAGAATACCCGCAGTGCTCTAAGTGCCAAAAGAAACATCCTGGTGAGTGTCGTGCAAACACCAAGGGATGCTACAATTGTGGTCAGGAAGGTTACTGAAAGAAATGATGTCCCCAACTCAAGAAAGAGGAGAAAAGGGACAACAAGATGGTTCCTGCCAGAGTCTTTGCCTTGACCCAGGGAGAAGCTGAAGCTATTGATAAAGTGGTCACAGGTCAAATTCCTATCGTCAATAATGTATGTTCAGTATTATTTAATTCAGGAGCCACACAGTTTTATATCTCGTTAGGAATGATAGAGAAATTAGTCAAACCTTGTGAAAGATTTTGAACTAGGTTTGTGACAGAATTTCCTTCGGGTGAAGTAGTTCTATCATCACGGATAGTACGAGGCGTACCGATCAAAATTGAGGACGTAGAACTAGAAGGAGACTTGATAGAACTAGAAAACAAAGACTTTGACATAATACTGGGAATGGCTTGGCTAGCAAGGCATGGCGCAACCATCGACTGCAGACGTAAGCAAGTGACGTTCGAGAATCCTAACGGTCAGAGACAATGCTTTATGGGAAAAGTTTCAGGACTACGTACGCCGCTTATTTCATCTCTCAAAGCTTAGAGGATGATAGAAAAAGGATGTCACGCATTCTTAGCCAGCGTCATGGATGTGGTAAAGGAAACACCACTAAAGGTTGGAGACATTCGCATTATAAAGGAACTCCCAAAAGTATTTCCTGATGACTTGCCAGGGTTGCTGCCACCTCGGGAAACTGACTTCACAATCAAACTAGTACCGAGCACCGAGCCTATCTCAAAGGCACCATACTGAATGGAACCTACTGAACTCAAGGACTTAATGACACAACTACAAGAACTCTTACACTTGGGTTTCATTAGACCAAGTCATTCGCCATGAGGAGCACCAGTTCTATTTGTGAAGAAGAACGACAGAAGCATGCGGATGTGTATCGATTAACGCAAGCTGAATAAGGTGATGATTAAGAATAAGTACCCGCTACCCTGAATTGAAGACTTGTTTGATCAACTTCGAGGAGAGACTGTGCTTTCAAAGATTGATCTACGGTCCGGGTATCACCAGCTCAAAGTACGGGAAGAGGATATTCCCAAGACAACTTTTAGAACTCGTTATGGACATTATGAGTTTCTAGTTATGTCTTTTGGTCTTACCAACGCTCCAGCCGCATTTATGGATAATGAATAGGGTCTTCAAGGATTACTTGAACAAATTAGTCGTAGTGTTCATCGACAATATTTTGGTGTACTCTAAGGACGAAGTCGAGGATGAGGAACATTTAAGGATGACCATGTTGCGACTGAAAGAGCGTCAACTTTACGCCAAGTTTAAGAAGTGTGAATTTTGGCTTTCGCAAGTAGCATTCCTCGGCCACATAGTATCCAAGGATGGAGTTGTAGTAGACCCAACTTAGGTAGAGGTTGTGAAGGATTGGCCAAGACCTAAGAATGCATCAGAGGTTAGAAGTTTTTTGGGGCTAGCAAGATATTATCAGAGGTTTGTAGAGGGATTTTCTAAGATAGCCACTCCACTTACCAACCTGACCCAGAAACAACAGAGGTTCAATAGGACATATAAGTGCGAAGAGAGATTCTAGTTGCTTAAGGATAAGATATGCTCAACACCAGTACTTTGTGTACCAACACCCAACGACAAGTTCGTAGTCTACTGTGATGCGTCGAAGCAAGGTTTAGGTTGTGTGTTGATGCAGAATGACAAGGTAATAGCCTACGCCTCAAGGTAGCTGTAGGAGTACGTGCAACGCTATCCTACGCACGATATGGAGTTGGCAGCGGTGGTCTTCACATTGAAAATATGGCATCATTATCTTTATGGAGAATGGTGTGAGATTTATACGGACCACAAAAGCTTAAAGTATTTCTTCACACAAAAGGAGCTCAACATTAGGCAGCGCAGTTGGTTAGAACTAGTGAAGGATTATGACTGCGAAATCCTATACCGCCCGGGAAAGGAAAAGGTAGTTGGTGATGCACTAAGTAGGAAGAGATATGGAAGTCTAGCAGCATTAGCTGGAATAGAAAATCCACTAGAGCAAGAGCTGATCAATGCCGGAATAGAAGTAGTCATTGGTCAACTGGCTAACTTGTTCATCCAGTCAAGTCTGCTAGAAGATATATGATACGGATCATGTAAGGGCGTGATGACACATTAGTATCTCACATAGCTGCAGTTAAAGAAGGCAAGGCCACATATTTCTTGATATCAGGGCAGAGGTTCTTGAGATATAAGGATCGGGTATGCGTGTCGAATAATCAAGGGATTAAGATGAAGATTTTAGAAGAAACACACAATACCCCATACTCAGTTCACCCCGGGTTGACAAGGATGACTCACGACCTTAAGACGTTGTATTGGTGGCCAGGAATGAAGAAATATGTAGCATAGTATGTGTCTAAATGCTTAGTATGCCAGCAAGTAAAAGCTAACATCAGCGGCCTGCAGGCTTATTGCAACCGCTTAGTATTCCAGGATGGAAATGGGAAGACATAGCCATGGATTTTGTGACAGGACTACCACGAACAGATAAGCAGCATGACTCGGCTTGGGTAGTAGTAAAAAGACTAACCAAGTTAGCTCACTTCCTGCCTGTCAAGACTACATACACAGCAGATCAATATGCAGACGTTTATGTCCGAGAAATAGTAAGACTGCATGGAATCCCTAAGACCATAGTATCCAATAGATGATCGGTGTTTACATCGAGATTTTGGAGAAGCTTGAAGCAAGCTATGGGTACCAAGTTAAGTCTTAGTATGAAATTTCATCCTCGGATCGATGGTCAGTCCGAGCGTACCATACAAATTTTAGAGGATATGTTGCGCGCTTGTGTACTTGATTTCGGAAGATCATGGAGTAAGTATTTGCCGCTGATAGAATTCACCTACAACCATAGCTACCAGTCAACAATCGGGATGGCACCCTATGAGTTACTTTATGGAAGAATATGTCGATCATCGTTACATTGGGACGAGGTAGGAGAGAGGCAATTTCTTGGACCCGAAGCTCAGGATGTCGTAGCGTTGATTAGAAAGCATATGATCACTTGCCACATCATCAATGCCAATTTTTTGGATAACATTTGCCCCCCAAGTTTATTTATTATGAGCAATAAATAAACTTTTGAGCGAACGACCCTTCGGTGACCCCGCCATACGTGTCAGAACCCTTCGTGTGTTCTTGGAAAAAACAACCTACTCCTGTCTAATCATGACTTTTCGGTTCCCCAGTAATAATTCGACGACTATCTCGCTTCCCCATACTTAGAAAAAGGGAAATTGATGATTACACCTTTTTAATGCCACCGACAAACTTATATAACATCTCCAAAGTTTTCTTTTTCTTTTTATGCACGCTATAACTCATTCCAGAAACCCTAAAACCAGAGCTTCCATCTTCTCCTGGAGACCATTCTTCTGAGCTTTCAATACTCGGCCAGAGAGTTCCTCGATTTCCGAAGACCCTTTACCAATCTCCACGATCTTCTTTTTGGTAAGTTTTTGAATCCTTGTACTTCAAATTTTCGTAATGCATGCTTCTATATGTTGACTGTTTGAGTTCATCTTCTTCTGGTTTGAGATGTTTGTCAGTAGAATGTCTTGTGGGTGAAAAGAGTTACGAGTTTAGTTTGATAGTTGGGATCGTACTTTTAGGACGTAAAACCGAAGTAAAAATTTGATTTTTAGGCCAGTCGAAAAATAGGTTTTTCCCACCCTAAGGAGAGTTGAAAAAGCTTTTTTGAAAAAACTTTTTGCTTTCACCCTTTGATCCGTTTCTCAAACTATTCGTGTGGAAAAATTTAGCTTTTTGTTAGAATGCTGCTGTATAAAAGCTTGACTTTTATACTCGATCAGCGTTATTCTAAAAAGCCTTTAAAAATTCTCTATCCTCACCTCCCCATTCTTCTGTTTGCAGAATTTGATGCCAGATTTGTGGGGAGGTGAACGGCCCATCGACGACGATCTTCTCGCCCAGCTGCTCCAAGGCGAAGAACAGCCGACCGACCGAATTCACGAGATTCCCTTTTCACAATCTTCCTCCAGACCTCGTCTTTCTCCTCCTCAAATGGCTCGTTCCAAATCCTTAGGCAAGAAAAGACCTGAATCCACCGATAGTCCGAACCCTCCTGCCCAGCCTAATTCACAGGCCAGGGTTCCTTCGACCAGTGGCTGAGAAAATCCTACTCCTGACCCTAACATCCAAACTAGAGCCCGTTCTCGCCATCAGAATCTGCCTGATGTCGAGTGGTATTTCTCCCCGACCAGCCTAGTGACTCCCAGGATGCTTGCTAACTACCTTAGGAAGTATCCCCTCACAGCGGTTACTCTCAAAATTCCTGCTGCAGACCAAAGGGCTAACCTCCCCGGAGGTGTGTACAGTGCTTGGTCTCGGTACCACATAGAGGCGGGGGCTATCCTCCCTCTTCATCCTTTTTATCAGGGGGTAGCTAATTATTTCGATGTCGCCCCCTTCCAGATCACTCCAAATGGATATAGAATGCTAGCCGCACTCTATATCCTGTACAAACTTAAAAAATGGCCAGAACCTACCCCCCATGAGGTCAATTATCTTTTTGACCTCAAGTCCAACCCTCAACAGTATGGGACGGGCTTCTTCCATCTTTGTCACCAGGAGACAAACCAGACATTCCTGAGTGACACCACACACATATCCAACGTGGGGCAGTACAGCAAGGAGTACCTCACTCCGAACATAACCAACAACAACCTGGCCTTCGCTCGAGGAGGTAAGTGCTGCTTTTACTGGTCGATACCTTTCATCAGCGATTTTTCCTTCATTTTTCTTAAAATACTCTTTGTCTTTCAGGCCCATGGTTACGTCCGACCCCAACACCAGATATGGTGTTGAGGTCCAATGCACTGGCCAGGATGACAGACGCGGAAAAAAGCGTCAAGTCCCTGGTTACTGATGAAAATTTGAGGCTGTCTGGCCTCCTGGCTCCTCGCCATGAAACAATAGGACCCATGGTAGCCGATGCCACTGCCGAGGGGGTTCCCGAGCAGCAACCTCCTGCGTCCCCTCCACGAAGGAGGCTGATGGGGGTTACAATCAGGGAACCCACAGGCAATCCTTCTGCAGAAGGGCCTTCTGCTCCCAAAGGCAAGGGGAAACAAAAGGCAAAAGAGCCGATTGTGGACTTGGGGGAATCCTCCGATGAAAACGGTACAGTAATTTTGCTTTTAAATAGCTTGCCAATTCCCTGTCACTTGTTTGACGGGGAGGGCAACTTTACATATACCCCAAATCTAGGGCCAGACTTCTTCATGCCAGATAGTGAGTGTGTGACTAATAGAGTCAATAGTTTAGCGACCAGTAGTCGTAGCTCGGGTATTAACTTTGTGACCCCTTTTCTGTTTTATCGAGAGTTTTTATCTGCCCTTATCTTATCATTTGTATGTGTTTACTTGTATGCAGATATGGCCACTCCCAACGTTTTTGACTTATACCAGGCTGAGGAGGAAGTAGAAGTTCCTCTGGTCCGGCGGAAGTCGTCCAGGAGACACAATGGCGAAACAAGCCAGGGACCTCCTGCCAAGAAGGGTCGAACAGAAGATCCTTCCAAGGACGTGCCAACTGGGCAAACTCCTGCTCAGCCTTCGGCTTCTGCTGAAAAGGAAGCTCCGCCTGCGACGACGACTCCTCAACCTGCAGCTGCCAAGGAACAGACTCAGCTGGACGAAGCCCTCGGGGCCAAACTCTCGAACCGCGCTCTTTGAGCGGCCAAGGACCGCCTTGCACACATCGTGAAGTACGACCGTTTCAAGGAGGCGATGGCTGAGGCAGAGACTATGGGGGTCGATCAAATTCTGAACAGGGCCCTAAATGAAATGGCCAGCGTAAGTGCTTCTTATCTCTTTGGCCTTAGTCTTTTATTCTTTGCGACAGGTTCTAACTTTATCCTTTGTCCACAGGCTTTGCTGACTGCAACTACTGCCCGCACCCGTGCCCAAGCTACCATCGACCAAGCTCGGGCGAAGGCTGTCGAGAGGTACCAGGTGAAAGCAGCCGAGGACCTTTCGGCTGCAGAGGCCAGGCATGTGAAGGAGTTGGAGGCGGTCATTCGGCAGAGGGATGCTGCGGTGACAAAGTTGTCAGAGGCTGAAGCTTCAAAGGCAGTTATGAGGAAGCAGAGGGAGGAGTATCACGAGTCCAGCCGAGTCCAATATCGCGAATGCAAGAGACTGGGCGAGGAGCTCAAGTCCAAGGGCGAGGCCATCGCTACTCTTGAGAGCCAAGTAGAGCAGCTGAAGCTTTCCAATGCCAAAGATTTGGAAAGGTACAAGAACGCGACGCTCCGGTGTTTTTACAACTTCTGGAAAAACAATCAGGGCGCCAACTTCGGTTATCTTTCAGAAGATGTTAGAAATGCTGAGCTGGCCCGCTGCACTGCTTAACTGGTTGAAGAGGAGACAAGAGCAAGGATCCCTGCTTCCCCAAGCATCGCTGGCGCAGAGGAAGAAGGAGTTTTCGAGGATGCGACCAATCAGAATGCTGATAAAGACCCTCCTACTCCTAATGCCTCTTGAGCTTTTATTATTTTTTCTTTCTTTTGATTACACGACCCACGGGTCGTGATGTAAAGACAATATCTTTTTTGAATTTGCTGCATGGGCAGCAAGCTTTTCCTTTTATTTGAACAGTTACATCCAAGCAGTGACGCTTGCGGTGTAAAAGACTGCTTTATAATGTTATAATATTTTCATCTACTATAACATCTGTCCGCATGACCGAACTTAGCATAGTACTTTGGCTTGATTTAACAAAATATAAATTTTGAAAAATACTCTAAGTACCTTAGCATGCTTTCACTCATTTTGTTCATGTGTTTACATACCTCATGGTATGCTTTGCTATCGATGTGCCTTATATGCCCCCCAAGTGATCGAGGAGCTTTAGGTCCTTGGTCACTTGCCTTGACCATGACCTGTTCGAACATTTCTGCTCGGGTGGAAAAGTAATACTTGTAATACAGCAAAACAACACACATAATGAACAAATACTTGTAAATATAAATTTACAAAGGTTGGCAAGAATGACTGGCTGCGCACAGTCCATTATAATCTCGTATTAAAAATGGACTAAACATGTTTTTACGAGTGATTCTAAAATAGAATCTTACATATACGAGCGATTAGCCATACAACGTGGCTAACCCTCTTTGCAAAACTTGTAAAAAGTCAAATTTACTACAAGCCAGTCCTTTAAAAAGGACTGTTCACTGATAATACTTGCGCAGGTGTTCTCCATTCCAATAACGTGGAACAAGATCTCTGTTTAGGCGTGCAAGTTTGTAGGTGCTCGGATGAAGGAATTCTTCAATTTGGTAAGGTCCTTCCCAATTAGGTACGAGTACTCCAGCAGTGGGGTCGCGGGTGTTTAAGAAAACTCGTCGTAGCACCAAGTCACCGACGTTGAATTTTCTTTCTTTAACTTTGGAGTTAAAGTACCGGGCGACTTTTTGCTGGTACGCAGCAACTCGGAGTTGGGCCTTCTCCTGTATCTCGTCAATTGAGTCTAGGGACTCCATCATTAGTTGGCTGTTCTAGTCCTGGTCGTATGTTACGCGTCGATGTGAGGGGGGATCAAGCTCGACGGGTAACATAGCCTCATATCCGTAAGCTAAGGAAAATGGGGTATGACCTGTCGCTGTTCGGTGAGACGTTCTATACGACCAGAGGACTTCAGGCAGCTGCTCCGGCCATGCTCCTTTAGCATCTTCAAGCCTCTTTTTCAGGGTGTCCTTAAGAGTTTTGTTTACGGCCTCGACCTGCCCGTTTGCTTGGGGATGCGTAATTGACAAAAAGCTTTTAATAACTTCGTACCTTTCGCAGAAGTCGGTGAACAAGTCACTGTCAAATTGGGTTCCGTTATTTGACACGATCTTTCGAGGCAAACCATACTGGCAAACAATGTTCTTGATGACAAAGTCAAGAACTTTCTTGGTTGTTATGGTAGCGAGTGGTTCAGCTTCGGCCCATTTGGTGAAGTAATCAACTGCCACGACTGCGTACTTTACTCCGCCTTTTCCCGTAGGCAGGGATCCAATCAAATCTATCCCCCACACCGCAAAAGGCCACGGACTTTGCATCTGTTTCAATTCATTTGGAGCTGCTCATGGAATCTTGGAAAACCTTTGACATTTATCGCATCTTCGTACAAACTCCATGGAATCCTCATTCATGGTTGGCCAGAAGTAGCCTTGCCTTAGAATTTTCTTTGCCAAACTCTGCCCCCCAGCATGATCCCCGAGAAAGCCTTCATGCACCTCCTTCATGAGTTCCTTAGCTTTTTCAGGTGTAACGCATCTGAGTAGCGGCATTGAATACCCTCTTCGGTACATAACACCATCGACCAGTATGTATCTAGCGACCTGTCTTTGTAGATTTCTGGCTTTATTTCTATCCGTTGGTAGCACACCGTTCGTCAAATACTTGAAGTATGGTGCCATCCATGTATCCTCCATTCGAATCTCCATATTGGTCTTAGCTGCTTGTATGCTTGGCTCACTCAGTCTTTCTACTGGCACAATGTTCAAAGTGTCAGCATCCTTCGCGCTCGCGAGTTTGGCTAAGGCATCTGCGTTTGAGTTCTGATCCCGCGGTATTTGCTGGAGGGTGTACTCCGTGAACTGGGCTAGCAGGTCTTTTGTTTTATTCAAGTAGGCCACCATTTTTAAGCCTCGCGCTTGATATTCTCCTAGAACTTGATTCACCACCAGCTGTGAATCACTGTAAATATCAAGCGTCTTTATGCTCATGTCTTTCGCCATTCTCAATCCAGCGAGGAGTGCTTCATATTCGGCTTCATTGTTTAACGCGGTGAAGTCGAACCTAATTGCGTAGTGAAATCGATGCCCTTCCGGCGTTATCAATATCATTCCTGCTCCTGTGTGGGATTCATTGGATGACCCATCCATGAATAATTTCCACGAAGGAGCTTTCTCTTGAGGCTCAGGCGCACTAGGCTGTTTGCACTGCTCGCTGTCTGGGAGTTCGGTGAACTCTACAATAAGATCGGCTAAGACTTATCCTTTTATTGCTGCTCGCGGTGAATAGGTTATATAGAACTGCCCTAGTTCGACTGTCCATTTTAATAATCTTCCAGCCGCCTCTGGTTTTTGGAGGACTTGCCGAAGGGGCTGGTCAGTTAAAACTGTGATAGGATGGGCTTGAAAGTAAGGGCGCAGCTTCCTAGAGGCCAGGATTAAGCAATATGCTAACCTTTCAATGGGCGGATATCTCAGTTCTACCCCGATCAGCCTTTTGCTAACATAGTAGACCGCTTTTTGTACGCCTTCTTCTTCTCGCACTAGTACCGCGCTAGCAGCAACTTCAGTAATCGCCAGGTAAATAAACAAAGTTTCTCCTTCGATTGGTTTTGATAAGATGGGAGGCTGTGCCATATGTGCTTTCAAGGCCTGGAAAGCTTGCTCGCAGTCTCCTGTCCATTCAAATTTCTTATTGCCCCAGAGCAGATTGAAAAAAGGGACACACTTGTCTGTTGACTTTGAAATAAATCTGCTTAGGGCTGCGATTCTCCCAGTTAAACTTTGTACATCTTTGATTCTTTCTGGAGATTTCATGTCGATCAGGGCCTTTATTTTGTCGGGGTTGGCCTCGATTCCTCTTGAATTTATAATGAACCCCAAAAACTTCCCTGATCCAACTCCGAAGGAACATTTGAGGGGATTTAGCTTCATCTGGTATTCGTTCAATACATTAAAGCATTCTTGTAAATCCTTCACATGTCCTTCCGCCTTCTTAGACTTTACCAGCATGTCGTCCACGTATACTTCCATGTTTACTTCGATCAGCTCCTTAAACATGTGGTTGACTAGCCATTGGTAAGTCGCACCTGCGTTTTTCAGTTCGAAGGGCATTACTTTATAACAGTATAAGCCCGTATCGGTCCGAAAGCTGGTGTGATCCTCGTTAGGGGGATGCATGCTAATCTGATTGTAGCCCGAATATGCATCCATGAATGAGAGGATCTCGTGTCCTGCAGTAGCATCGACCAGCTGGTCGATTCTCGGGAGTGGGAAGTAATCCTTTGGGCAGGCTTTATTGAGGTCTGTAAAATCCACACAGGTTCGCCATTTTCCGTTAGGCTTGGGAACCAGCACTGGATTGGAGACCCACAATGGATAAAATGCCACCCTGATGAACCCGTTCTCCTTTAATCTTTAAACTTCTTCCTTTAAGGCTCTCGATCTATCCTTATCGAGCAGCCTTCTCTTTTGCTGCACGGGTGGAAAAGTCTTGTCTATATTCAGGTTATGGCTAATAACTGCAGGGTCTATCCCAGCCACTTCTTTGTGCGACCAGGCAAAAACCTCCTAGTTTTTCCGCAAAAATTCCACCAGCGCATGTTTCGTGGTTGGTTCTAGGTTTTTCCCGACCTTTACAACTCTGGTCGGGTCTGTTTCGTCGAGTTGGACCTCTTCCAGGTCCTCGACGGGTCCAATGGTTTCTTCAAAATCCCCAAAGCGAGGATCTAAGTCTCTATCCTCACTTTGGGCAACACCCTATTTGGTGACTTCATCACCGGATTGGGCTTATGTATCTACTGCCATCTGCAACCTATCCGAGGTAGTTCTCTTCAGTGTTCCATTCTTCGCCTTTGTGATTGAGGCGTTGTAGCACTCTCTCGCTTCCCTCTGGTTCCCCAACATGCGTCCTACCCCTGCGTCTGTTGGGAACTTTATGGCTAAGTGCCACATAGAGATGACGGCCCATAGATCAACTAGTATAGGCCTCCCAATGACAGCATTGTACGCCGAAGGACAATCGACTACCACAAAAGTAGCGAGTAATGTCCTGGTAGCAGGCGCTGTACCTGTCGTCACTGGTAGTTTGATCAACCCGGCGGGGGCGAGTCCCTCTCCAGAGAAACCGTATATCGTTTGGTTGCAAGGCTCCAAGTCCTTAACGGACAACTTCATGCGTTCCAGCGAAGACTTATACAGGATATTTACCGAACTTCCTGTATCGACCAGGACTCTTTTGACTATCATGTGAGCCATCTGGATATCCACGACCAGCGGATCGGAATGTGGGAACCGGACGTGTTGGGCATCGTTATCGGAGAAGGTTATTTCGCCTTCCTCTGATCGAGCCTTTTTTGGCGCGCGGTCCTCCACAGTCATCATCTCGATGTCCTGGTCGTGGCGCAGGGTCCGAGCATATCGTTCCCTGGCCTTTCCGCTATTTCCCACGAGGTGCGGGCCTCCACAAATGGTCAATAATGTGCCAGTCACGAGGGCGGGCTATAAGGATGGCGAGCGTTGGCGCGTGGGCGCCTGCTCGTCGCTACCCGGAGCTTCTCATTGGGAATTTTCCGAGGCCTGTACGTATCTTCTCAAGTGTCCTTGTCTAATAAGGAATTCGATTTCGTCTTTCAGTTGGTTGCATTCGTTGGTGTCATGTCCGTAGTCATTATGATAACGACAGAACTTGGTGGTGTCTCTCTTCGAAATATCCTTTCGAATGGGGCCAGGTTTTTTATAAGGCACACTAGAACTTGTGGCCTGATAAACCTCTCCCCGAGACTCAACAAGGGCAGTGTAGTTAGTGAACCGAGGTTCATAACGGTTACCCTTGGCTCGTTTATTGTCGGAGGTGGAAGGCTCATTGTGCGGTCGTTTTCCACCATTCTTGCCATTGTCGTTGCTGTTCCCATTGCCTTTGCCATTGCCGTTAGGTTTAGACCCATTGGCGGCTTTAGCGGGCTCGGCAGCCTTCTTATCCTTGCCTGAGGGCTTTCCATCGTCGGCAATGGCATCTTCGAGCTTGATGCAACGATCAGCCCGGTCCAAGAATTCCTGGGTAGTTCTAACTCCTTCCTTGCGGAGGCTCTTCTAGAGGGGGAAGCAACGCTTAACTCCTGCGGTTATGGCCATCATTTTTCCTTCATCCCCCACTGTTTTTGCTCCAGCTGCTGCTCACATAAAACGCTGGATGTAATCCTTCAGCGACTCTCCATCCTGCTGGCGAATTTCAACCAGCTGGTTTGCTTCGGTCGGATGCACACAACTTGCATAGAACTGTCCGTAAAACTCCCTTACGAACATCTCCCAAGAAACTATGCTTGGAGGAGGGAACTTAAAAAAACACTCCTGCGCGGCCTCAGAAAGTGTTGCGGGGAAGATCCTGCACCGAGCGTCTTCGGACACTTTCTGAATGTCCATTTGTATCTCAAACTTATTGACATGAGATACTGGTCTTCGTACTCGTCAAAGTTTGGAAGCATAGGCATTTTGAATTTGCTTGGAGTTTTTGCCATAGCTATCCTCTGGACGAAAGGAGTGCCTTTTCTCTTATCGTGGTCGATATAAGATGTCCTTCCCCCGACCAGCTGTTGCACTGCCTGGTTGAGGGCGTCTATCTGGGCCTGTACAGCGACAGGAATCACTGTGGCCTCTGTTGCTGGGGGGACGTTCTCGCCATGCCGCTCGCTGCGATCATTGAGTACGTCTCGCAAATCCTCGTCTCTTCTCCGCTGCTCGCTACCCCCGAGTCGGTTGAAGACATTATTTTGCCTGGGCTGCCCCCCAGCATCCCGTCTATTGGGTTGGTCTTCTTGAGGTATCTGGCTCCCGCCTCTACCTCTTTCTTCATTCCTCCGACCAGCATTTCCCTTGCCTGAGTCGGCCTCATTATACCCATGGCCATCTCTGAACCTCGATTGGCTATGGTGGGATCGACTGTTCCCTCGATTTCCATCCCTGGCTGAAACGTCCCGAGCGTTAGAGGGTGGCCTGCGTTGGTCGTTGTGTCCCCGTGCATTATCATGTCGTGGGGGACCCCGGACCGCAGAGCCTAACTCTGAGTTCCTCCTGTTACCAGGAGGATACTGACCTCTGTTCGGTAGGTTTGGCTCATCACCCTTATGGCGTCTAGGACTGCGAGGCTGATGCTCGGTCCTATTCTGCCTCTGTTGCGGGGGATTGCCGCAACCAGCCTGGGATGGAGGTTGTGCCTCAGGGTCCAGCGGAACATCGTCATGGGGCACCTGAGGCTGCTCGGGCCTTTGTGGACTCGAGGGCTGGATTGGTGAGCTAGGATTAGGACCCCTTTGGGGTGCCCCATTTGTAGGATGTTCAGGCTGCGAGGCAGGTGGAGCCTGATTCCTAGCCAATTGTAAGGCTGCCTCGAGGGCTTCCATGGCTTCGCTCTGGCGGCAGTCCATCTCCGCCTGCCTTTCGCTTAACTCCGCGCACTGCCGTTCAATCTCTTGCTGCTGCCGCGCCATGATTTCAGCAGCACTTTCTTGGCTGGCTCTCAGATTGGCCAGCTCTTCATGCAACGCCCCCAGAGTACTTTTCAGCGTCGCGTCATCCATTTCTTCCTCCTCAAAGTCCAAATGCGGCTCATCCTTAGCTACGCTTGCAGGAGGAGGATGGTTTGACGGTACAGCGGCGGCCGCCTGTCCAGTTTTCCTTGTAGTTTTCGCCATTGATTTTTTCAACGGTGACAAATCAAGCTCTCAATGAAAGCACCAGAATGTTGACCCAGATTTTGGTCAACTGACACGGAGTCAGAATATGCTTGATGTGAATGAATGCGTTGGAAAGAATCGAATGACAAAAATGATAAGAACACAATATTTTATAGTGGTTCGGCCCCAAGATCTGGTAATGACCTACGTCCACTTAGATTGTTATTAATGTGAGAATCAAAGGAGTGATCAAAGAACTAGGGTCCAATGAGTTTCACTAACCTCTGAAGAACAATACAATATTTCAAGTAGAATTACTCTAGTATCAAATAATTCGAAAGCCAAAAGTCCCTTCCTTGAGATATCTTTCTCTATTTATAGGCTCAAGGGGGATTACACGAGATTGTTACAGATATTCTCTCCTGAATAATCGGATACTCAGGAGATTGTGTGAGTTAATTTCGGGATTTACAAAGATCTTTATTGTAACATTATGTTGTATACGGAACCATCGACCAGACTGGTTGCAGGAAAGACTGGGCCTCCTCCTGCCTATAATGTACCTTCTGGTCGATAGACTAGCAACGTTCCTCCAGATGCCAGCCACGTGTCCAGGGATCACTTGCCACGTCATCAATGCCAATTTTTTGGATAACACATATGTTTGCACCATTTGTAACATAATATATGGTTCATATTTTTGCCCGCTATTCAATCTATCATTTGTAATTTCCTAAAGCACATCAATAATGGATGAAAACATGATAGTAAAGCTTACCAAAGTGTGATCCCTAACGTGTATCACATGGACGCTTAATTCAACTTTCTTGATTTTGGCCTCTTCCACTCAAAAGTTCTCCACCTTTTAAGGCTTCGATGACTTTGAGAGCTTGTTTTTCCTGGAGAATGTCACGACGCTTAGATGAGGCTCCAACAACATTCACCACATTAGACACTACGATGAGAAAAGTACCTATTTTTTCATAAAAATATAAATCTTTATATATATATAAATTGTTTATGAAACAAGTATTAATAGAACATGAATAAAAAGTAAAATACCTATTAAATCATGTTTCTTTGCCACACCCAGGAGTGCTAATTTTAGTTGATAAGCAAAACAATGGACAAAAAAAACACATTCATTCTCCTTCATGATAATACTTTTCAAACCATTATACTCTCTACTCATGTTACTAGCTCCATCATACCCTTGACCTCGTAATTTGGATATGCTCAACCCATGCTTTGAAAACAACTTATCAATTGCTCTCTTAAGTGAGATCGTAGTGGATGAATAGACTCAATGTACTGCGTGTCGATCTAGGATGACGTTATTTTTAGTCTTTTGAATTATGCTTCTTTTGTAATTCCACACTTATTCTTTAAACAGTTGATTTAAGTTATGTTTCATGTTTTTATTTATTAAACAATGGGTACCCATACCGTATTTTATATTTTATTTTGTATTTTGCGCAATATTTATTTTGGGGTTTTTAATAAAGTTATGTTATTTCTTATGTATGTTTCCCAAAATAGTAGCTATGTCTAGTAGTTTTAATGGTCCAAGGTCTTAGAAATAGTTGGGTCATTACACAATGTATTATAAATTATATACAATCTTGTATCTTGGTGTTTTATGAATTTCTCACATGTGGTATCAGATTTTCTATTGTATATGATTTAGGATCTATATTTTGTTTAACCATCAATTGATATAGGTTAATTTTCTCTAATTACATATTAATTTCGTTATTATTTATGTTGAATTTTATTAAGTTTGATCCTGTTGACCCTTGTTTTGGTCAACTGACACGGAGTCAAAACGCTTGATGTGGATAGATGTGTTGGAATGGATGTAATGACAAAAACAGTAAAGAACACAATAAATTATAGTGGTTCGGCCCCAAGAACTGGTAATGACCTACGTCCACTTAAGCTATTATTGATATGAGATCTCAAAGGAGTGATCAAAGAACTAGGGTTCTCTTAGTTTCACAAACCTGAGAGGGATAAACAATATAATCGTAATACAAAAGCTCTAATTCTTCCGTAAGTGTATAACTTCAATTAACCAAAAGCCAAAAGTCCCTTCGTTGAGCTATCTTTCTCTATTTATAGGCTCAAGGAGGATTACATAAATTTGTTACAGATATTCTCTCCTAATTAATCAGATAATCAGGAATCATCGGAGATAATCTCAGAATTGATTATGATTTCCCCAAGATCATCTTGAAATATGCGGAGTATACGACCATGCTGGTGTAAGGAAACCTCAAACGCTATGGCATGATGATCTTACTGGTCGATGGTCGAACAAAACTCTGCCAGGTGTTAGCCACGTGTTTAAAAATGCCTGCCACATCACCCGTGCCTTTTTTTTGGATAACATTTGCCCCCCAAGTTTATTTATTACTACCAACAATAAATAAACTTTAAGGAAAATGACTCTTCGATTACCCCACCAGATCTGTCAGAGTAGTTCGTGCATTCTTGGAAAAAGTAACCTACCCCTATCTAATCACGACTTTTCGGTTCCCAAGTAACCTATTGACGGCTATCACCCTTCCCCATGCTTCGAAAAGAGGAAACTGATGATTACTTCTTCTTTCATGCCACAGACAAAATATATATAGCCTTCTTTTTCTTTTTACGCAAGTTATTTCTCTTTCAAGAAACCCTAAATCAGAACCTTCATTCTCTCTGAAGATCATCTTTCAGCGTTTCAAGAACCAGCCGTCTGTTCGTCTACGCTTGAAACTCCTTCAAACCTCCACGATCTTTGCTTTGGTAAGTTTCAGAACCTTTCTACTCTTTATTTTCGCTATGCATACCGCTGTGAGTTAACTGTTAAGTTCTGGCGTTGTCTGTGTTCTTGGGTTGAGATGCATGACAGTAGGGGATTTATCGGGTGATGCTAGATAGGATGATGTTTCTTTGCCATCCAGGAGTTATGAGTTAGTTTGATAGTCGAGATCATAAATTTAGGACGTAAAACCGAAGTAAAAATTCAATTTTTATGCTAGTTGACAAATTGAGTTTTTCCCGCCCTTATAGGAGTTGAAAAAGCTTTTTCAAAAAAACTTTTTCAAAAAAACTTTTTTTTATATCAAAAAAGAAGATTATATTGCACCAAAAAAATTACAACCGTCTGTTCACAGCCAAACAAACTCACAGAAAATTACAACATCTGAACAAACTCAGAGAGATTACAATTACTACTCATCTCTTTTTGACTCAGCCTACCCTGCAATCTAATTTTAAGAGTCCTCTTGATTATCTTAACTAAACAATGGGGCGTGTAGGAGACCTGAGAAAAGAAACACAGATACCTATTACACCAGATGTGATAAACAGTTGCTGCCAAACAAGCTACATATATGCATTGCAACATGGTTTTAGGCTTCCCATCTAGCCATTGCTTCCAGTTGTCCCACTGATTCGGCCATATATCAGGTCCTATCCAGCTCTGAATCAACTCCCAGATCCTATGAGAATAAACACAGTAAAAAAATAAGTGTTTATGAGATTCCTCAACACTTTCACAAACCGGACATGTCACTGAGTTAATCTCAATTTGGCACCGGACCAGATTATCTCTAGTCAGAAGATGCCCAAGAACAGATTGCCAAAGAATAAAACGATGTCTAGGAACTGAAAGACTACTCCACACTACCTTAGCATACCCCACCGGCTCCATCTGAAGCAAGCTATTATATAATAACTTCAGATTCAGCTTACCATGAATAGCCGGACTCTCCAAATCATTGACAGAAAAGATCTCTCGCAAAAAACACACCTTACGCCAATACCAACTTACATCTGATTTCAGTTGGTAAGCCCAGACAGAACTACCTTTTAAGCAAACCCCATCAATCCATTTCACCCATAAAACATCTTGTTTTGAAGACAAAACCCAAAGGTATTTAGCCAAAAGGACTTTATTCCAAATAGACCCTTCCTTAAAACCCAGACCTCCCAAGACTTTTGGAAGGCAGACCTGGGACCAAGAGGAGCAGTGAAATTTGCTGCGATTATTTTTTACTCCCCAAAGAAAGTTATGACAAAGTCTGTCTATTTCTTGAATGGCACTAATGGGAAGCATAAAATATTCATCCAATAGTTGCATATGCCCTGCAAAACTGAGAATATCAATTGAGTTCTCCCCGCAAAAGATAGATGTCTACTAGCCCAAACATGGAGTCTATTATGAATTTTCTTAATTATTTCACCACAATCGGCAATCAACCATCTCGTAGGCCTCAGCGAAACCCCCAGATATTTCAGAGGAATACTTCCCTCTCCAAGCGCAATAGATCTAAGAATTTCAGTTCTAACCTCAGCTGCCACGCCCCCAAAGAAAACTTGAGATTTACTCAGATTAGCTTCTAAACCAGAACAGTGACAAAACTTCAAAAAACCATCAAATAATATCTGAACAGATTTCGAATTCCCCTTAGAAAATAGAATCAAAACATCTGCAAAGCACAAATTCACAAGATGCAAATTCTTACACAAGGGATGATATCTAAACTCTTTGTGATGAGAAGCTTGGTTCAGAAGTTGTTGCGAAATTTTTAAGCTATGCAAGTGTACACAGTCGCAATTTTGCAATAATATGGTAAAAACCAAGTATCGTCCTCAAGGACTGAATTCTCAATTACCAGTCAATTAATTTCTCTTTCTATTTGATCAATTAGAATTCTTGATTCTTTTAGACACCGCAAAAGAAACTATAATATTCAAAAACCATAATTAAAAATTAAACAAAATAACAAATAATAGCAAAACCTTGGATTGAATTCACTGTAAAACAAATAGGAATCCTAATCTTCTCTACTATCCACTCTATTAATCTTTAATGCAATTACTACTGAAGCTCTTCTTCACTGAAATGATAGGTTTGCAAAAGTGTTAACTATTCGAGTTAAGAAATAGAAAAATCGACCTAGTGTGAATTCCCTATATTTCTATGGTAAATTCAAACAATAGGAAGCAGTGAACACAACCCTCAATCACATAAACCAATTTGATATTCTCGTTCTAAATTGAAGTCTATGTCTATTCAATTTTAGCATATTCAAATCTCACTTTTCAGATTTTGATTCAAATTCGTAAATCATATGTAAAAGATGCGCAGTCAAATACATACACAATAAACACAAATTGAATAGATTTCAAAATGAAGAGGAAATAGATAAATGCATTAAATCATAATAGAGTTTCAAGAGAGTCAATTAGAAAACCTAAACAGAAATTTAGTTCATGAACATGACTAAATCAAACATAAACATGAAATCAAAAGATGAAGAAGAAAAAGAACTCTGAGTTTTTCTTGTTGTTTCTTCTCTAGCCTCCTTGCTTAATCTAGGGTTTTGGTAAATCTCCTAAAAAAAACTGCTAAAGTCGCAACATTATGTTTCTTAAATATCCCTACAAAGTTCCAAGTGAAAAGACCAAAATGCCCATAAAAAAGTGATCAGAAATGGGAAAATCGCGTCACCAGCGCTATAGCTGTGTTCTTGGCGCTGTAGCGCTAAAGTCAGAAACACCTCGATAAGAAATTTGGGCACCAACGCTGTAGCGCCCTTATCGTAGCGCTGTAGCGCTACTTCCAGAACCGACCCCCTAAAAAACTGCATCCAAGCGCTGTAGCGCTATTGTTGTGGCACTGTAGCGCTAAAGTCAAGAACATTAATTCTTCAGAAATCCTTCCTAGCGCTACGGCGCTCCCTTAGTAGCGCTACTTACATAACCAAAAATTCCACAAATCCGTCCCGATTTTGTTTCACTTTCACTCCTTTTCACTATTTGTATCACTTTAGCATTAATCACCCTGAAACATGAACAAACGAACATAATTCCGAAATAAAATAATCCTACCTAACGAAAAATACCCTAGAAACTTAGACCATAAACGAGCCTAAAACTCGTTTATCATACTCCCCCAAACTAAACCTTTACTCGCCCTCGAGTAAATACTCTAACTAGACTCAAACTTAACAAACCAAGTTGACAAAACTAACCAATTCCAACACTCAAGACTGTTATGCATATATAATTCTCAGGAAAAACAATCATGCAATTTAAACTTTAATCTAGATTTTCAGTCTTAACCACTTCAAAATTCACTGCAATTTCTCAACATCAAAGATCATTTACTCATAACTTGCAAATAAAATAATTGAACCACTTTATGCACATAAAATTCTCACCAACTAACCACAAACTCAAATAGTCCATATGCTTGCATTACTTACTATTCTCCATTAATATAAACAAATGCACAAATAAGAATCAATCGGACTTTAAAAGGCTTGTAATAGAAGGCTTAGGTATAGGTGGAAAAAAAGAGAGTTTTAAGCTTATCATACCACAAGCTTTCCCAACAATTTCACACCACTCATCCCTTGTAACCCCTTTTTCTGTGCAATGATTGAGAATATATATATATTCAATAAACTCCCCCAAACTTTGATTTTTCAATAAATAATTGTTTGGGAGCATAATCATTTTCACTTTCTTTAATTTTTCTCTCTTTTTTTTTTTCTCAATCAAAAGTAATTTTCTGAATAACACATATTACCAACATCCCCTTACACATTCACTCCCTTCATATAATGATTTTCATGCTCAAGGTATGGGTCAAAAAGAGTAAATGGTATTTCATTTTACAGTTAGGCTCAAAAGAATGTGTTAATCAAGAAAATGGTTATAAGGCTCGAAAGGGTTGACTAATGAGAAAATTTAACAGGGTTAGCTTGAAAGGCATAACCAATCCAAAAATTGCCTATATCATTTTCCTAAATGTGCACTGTTTCAAATTTCATCTCAAATAGTAAGCAAGCAGGTTCTAGAATTTTTCAAACTTTTTCAATCCACAATCCAAATTTGACATGCATAAAATAACTCAAGTATAACATTTGCAATGTATGAACAATAGATCTCTGATGTCAACAAATCACAGTGAAAAACAAAGTAATCTAACCAAGCACACACATTATTTTTAGAAGCACATCAATTTTTCCTTTGGATTATACTACAAAACAATCAATCTGATTGAAATGGCCATTATTGTCAACTTAATTTATACTCTAAAACATGACTCCAAACGAACAACTGATTAAAATTAAAAACAACCAAACAAATAAAAAACGCAACAAAGAAAACCAGAAATAAATCTCTCCCCCAAACTTAAAACCGAACATTGTCCCCAATGTGAAGTAAGAAAGTATGAGAATAGAGACTTACCTGACCCGCCACATCAGTATGGCGGTGGTTGGAACGAAGGTCCTTCAAAAGGCTGAGACTGTGGAGGCAGAGGCTCTGGAAAACCAACAAATCATGGGGGTGGAGGCGGAGAGCAAATTGAGAATACGGTGGATAGGGCGGTGGTGGAGCAAAATAAGTGCGATCCGATTCATCTAACGACCAGCGGCTCACCAAGTTGTTTAACTGAGCCACATGATTCACCTCATAATCATATCGATGGCCCAAATACTGATTCATCATATGCTGCTGTTGAACCACATATTGATTTTGTTGGATTAGATAATCCAACTTAGCATTAACTTGCTGCATACTTGAATTACTACTGCCACCCAACAATATTGGTTCAGCTTCTTCCTCCACATCAGTTTCCACACGGCGCTTACCCTTTTTCCTTGTCTGCAGCACATACAGAGCAGGCTCAGGATAATCATTCATCAGATTGATGGAAAACGGTTGTTGCAATGACTGATAAATATCAGTAACGAATTCCGGAACACCAGCCTTACAGCACAACATTGTGATGACAGACCCATGGTCCAAACCTCCAGTAGTATGGTCCTTTTCAATAAAATAAATATTGGCCTTAATCCATATACCCGGATTAATACTCATTCCCATCATCAAGGCATACATCAATAAGACTCGATCTTTAGTCATATCAGACACATGACTAACCAGCATAAATCGAGCACAAACAAAAAATGTCCAAAATCTCGCCTCAGTGTTTAGCTGGCACGATGCTATACTTTTAGGTAAACTGCCAGATAAATTCCAAGGAGCACCTTCAAAGCATAATTTATCAGCCACAGCAGTAAAGTCTATATATCCATTCAAGAACTGAGCATATTCCTCCTCCTCCTGTTTTATGTGCGGGACTTTGAACACCTTATTAATAGCTTCTGCAGTGAAAGGCACACGCTTACCTCGAACAAAAACTGTATCATTGTGTTTATCTCTTAAATTCGCATAAAACTCATAGACCAGTGATACATTAGCCTGTGCCAATTTAGTCACAAAATTTCCCCACTTCCTATTCATAAGATTAGCCCGAACCAGTTCAAAAATCTGATGAGTAAAAGGATCAGACTGATATTCCACTTCACGCTCAGGAATCAAAGGCTTTCTAACAAATATCTCATAGCGCTCTTGAGCCTTAAAATTGATAAACCTAGTCTCATCGTATTCGTGCTCTGAACTATCCTCCCTTGGTTGAGAAGCAGATGCTTGTCCCTTTCCTTTATCCTTATTTCTACCCGCTCTACTCTTAGGAGCCATTATCCACACTCTCACCAACCCACAGGACAAAAATTTTATAGCACCTCCCCTACAAGTGAACCATTTTCCTCTTCACAAACACTTACAATATTCACTCTTTCAAACAAATAAACTAAGATCCTAAACCCAAACCACAGATGGGATCCACCCTCAACAATCAACCAAAGCAATCCAATCCCTAATACCACAAAAATCTGAGGAGAAAAGGGAAAGGAACCACTTACCAAACCTTGCAATGGACTCCTTTATGCTTGAATTAGAACATCCCCTTGAAAATTTCCATCTTCATCAAGAAATTAAATCTATGAATTTCTAGGGTTTCAAAACTGATTTGGGAAAAATTAAAATGGTTTTTGAGAAGAAAGCAAAGAAAGGAGGGAAATAAAAGAAGAAATGAATGAGAGAGGGAGAGTGTGTGGAGAAATTTCTGGGGAATAGGCTCAAAGGGAAAATCTATGGGGGCTATGAAGGAGATGGAGGAGAGAATCTGGAAATGAGGGAATGAGGGGAAAAATCGCAACCCCTCTATTTTTAAAAAAAATCTGGACAGAGCGCTGTAGCGCTGTGTGTATAGCACTGTAGCGCTCTTGCACGAACTAGGGTTGTTGCCTCTGGAACCAGCGCTGTAGCGCTCTGATGACAGCGCTATAGCGCTGGTAAGCTCCCAATTTTTTCTTTTCTGAGATTAGCGCCATAGCGCTATGAATACAGCGCTGTAGCGCTAGTGCACCTCCAATCACCACATTTCCTACTTTTTTTATTTTATTTTTATTATTTTTATTTTTTTCACGATTTTCACTGTTCAAACAATACATTAAAATAAAATAACAACTAAAACAAATTTCCTTCATTGTTCACAACCAAACAAATATAAAAATATAAAAAAAATAAAATAAAAAGAATTTAAAACTGAGAAATGCCTCCTCAAAGCGCTGTCTTTAACGTCATTTAGCTGGACGCTGAACCCCTCTTAAAAGAGGGTTTAAAAGAAGGATCGACTTTGCCTGATCAACATGACCACCCAAGTAGGGTTTCAATCTCTGGCCATTGACCTTAAAAGAATCACCTGAATTGCCCTGAACTTACACAGAACCATATGGAAAGACCTGAACAACAGTGAATGGTCCTGACCATCTTGACTTCAATTTTCCAGGAAAAAGTCTCAATCTTGAATTAAAAAGAAGTACCTTCTGCCCTGGTTGGAACTCTTTCCTGACTAAGTTCTTGTCATGCCAAGCCTTTGTTCTCTCTTTATAAATCTTGGCGTTTTCATAAGCCTCATTTCTGAACTCATCAAGTTCATTCAGTTGCAACGACCTTCGTTCACTGGCTGCACTCCAATCAAAATTCAACTTTTTCATAGTCCAGAATGCCCTATGCTCCAACTCAACTGGTAAATGACACGATTTACCAAACACCAACCTGTAAGGAGACATGCCTATTGGTGTTTTGAATGCAGTTCTGTAAGTCCAAATTGCATCATCTAACTTCTTCGACCAATTTTTTCTCGAACTATCAACGGTCTTCTCAAGGATACTTTTGATTTCTCTGTTTGAAATTTCAAGTTGCCCATTCGATTTAGGATGGTAAGGCAAAGATTTTCGATGATATACTCCATAACGAGCCAGTAATGCATCAAGTTGTTTATTCACAAAGTGTTTTCCTTCATCACTAATGAGAGCTCGGGGAGTGCCAAATCTAGTAAAAATATGTTTATGAAGAAAATTAAGCACAGTTTTACCGTCATTGGCCCTAGTTGCTGCAGCCTCCACCCATTTAGATACATAATCTACTGCCAATAGAATATATTCATTGTTGTAAGATTGTGGAAAAGGCCCCATGAAATCAATGCCCCATACATCAAAAAGTTCTACTTCAAGAATTCCCTGTAAAGGCATTTCATTTCTCCTCGAGATATTACCAGTTCGCTGACATCTATCACAGGCCTTGACAAAAGCATTAGCATCCTTGAATAATGAAGGCCAATAGAAACCACTTTGTAATACCTTGGCTGCCATTCTGGATGCTCCAAAGTGCCCACCACATTGTTGAGTGTGACAATGGTTGGGAATTGACTGCATCTCTTCTTCAGGAACACATCGTCTGATAATTTGATCAACACAATGCCTATAGAGAATAGGCTCCTCCCAATAGTAATGTTTCACCTCAGAAAAGAATTTCTTTAATTGCTACTTCGACATTTCAGGAGGCACAATCTTGGCAACCAAGAAGTTCACTATGTCAGCAAACCAAGGGACAACTAATTTCTCACTTACCCCAAACAACTGCTCATCAGGAAAGTAATCATTGATTTGCACTGCTTTCTTATTTTCAGTCCCCTCCACTTCAAGTCTAGAGAGGTGATTAGCTACCACATTCTCAAATTATTAAAGTAAAAGAATCCATCTAATCAGGCGAGGCTTGGCATCTTTCTTTGACATCAAGTATTTAATGGCAGAGTGATCAGTGTAGACAATCACTATATTACCAATCAGATACGGTCTAAATTTATCACAAGCAAACACAATAGCTAGCAACTCTTTTTCTGTAGTAGCATAATTCAGTTGAGCATCATTTAGAGTCCGACTAGCATAATAAATAGACCTGAATACCTTGTCAATTCGCTATCCCAAAACTGCCCCCACTGCATAGTCACTAGCATCACACATCAACTCAAAAGGCAATTCCCAATTTGGAGCTATCACAATTGGAGCAGAAATAAGTTTTTCTTTCAAGACATTGAAAGCCTTCACACAGTCATCATTAAAATCAAAGACAACTCCATTCATAAGCAGGTTCGAGAGAGGCTTGGACACTTTAGGGAAATCTCTTATGAATCTTCAATAGAACCCAGCGTGACCAAGAAAACTTTGTACACCTTTGACTGAAACTGGTGGAGGCAGCTTTTCAATGGTAGAAATTTTTGCTCTATCTACCTCAATTCCCTCACTCGAAATTTTATGGTCAAGAACAATCCCCTCTTTTACCATAAAATGGCATTTCTCCCAATTCAACACCAGATTTGCCTTCTCACAACGATTCAACACGTTTTCCAAGTTACCCAAATAGAGGTCAAATGATGAGCCAAAAACAGAGAAATCATCCATGAATATCTCAATACACCTTTCTACCATATCTGAAAATATAGCCATCATGCACCGTTGAAATGTTGCAGGGGCATTACATAGTCCAAATGGCATTCTCCTGAAAGCAAATGTGCCATAGGGACATGTAAATGTTGTTTTCTCTTGATCCTCTGGTGCAATAGCGATCTGATGATACCCTGAATACCCATCCAAGAAACAGTAGTAGGTATGGCCTGCCAATCTGTCAAGCATTTGATCAAGCAAAGGAAAAGGGAAATGATCCTTCCTTGTTGCCTTGTTGAGCTTGTGGTAATCTATACAAATCCGCCACCCGTTACAGTTCTTGTTGGAATGAGTTCATTGTTTTCATTTTTTACCACTGTCATACCACCCTTTTTAGGTACCACTTGCACAGGGCTCACCCATGCGCTATCAGAAATTGGGTAAATCACCCCAATGTCCAACCATTTAAGAATCTGCTCAAGTACGACTTCCTTCATGGCTGGATTGAGTCTTCTCTGGGCCTCTATGGATGGCTTGCTATTCTCCTCCAATAATATTTTATGCATTACTATTGATGGGCTTATTCCTCTAATATCCGCCAAGGTCCACCCAATGGCCAATTTATGATCCCTTAAAACCCTCAACAATTTCTCCAATTCTATCTTTGACAGGTCAGCTGACACAATGACAGTTAAAGTTTCATTCTCTCCTAAATATGCATATCGCAAATGATCTGGAAGAGCCTTCAATTCCAGCTACGGTGGCTGCTGAATGGATGTTAGCGGTTTATCAAGCGCGTCCGCTAATTCTTGAAACTTCTTCCAGTATGGCAGGAAGGAATTGATCCAGTTAACACAATCTCTTATCTCAGCATCATCATCGTCGACCTTATCACCTAATAGTACTGCCTCTAAGGCATCACTATTCATCTTTCTCTTCGAGACTGCCTTCTCTATCACATCCACACTATAGAAAATGTCACTAGCCACTGGATACTTCATGGCCTTGAAGACATTAAAGACCACCTCATCTCCTTGAACTCTAAGCTTAAGCTCTCCCTTTTGAACATCAATAAGAGCTTAACCTATGGCTAGAAATGGTCTGCCGAGAATAATAGGTACATCTGTATCCTCCTCCATGTCCAGAACGATAAAGTCAGCTGGAAATATAAACTTATCCACCTTCACAAGAACATCTTCAATAATACCCCGTGGATGTGTCACCGATCGGTCTGCTAGTTGTAGAGTGACAGTTGTTGGTTTTGCCTCCCCCAAACCAAGTCTTCTAAACACAGATAAGGGCATCAGATTAATACTCGCCCCTAGATCACATAAAGCATGTTTGCATTCAAATTTACCAATGGTGCAAGGTATGGTGAAGCTCCCCGGATCTCTCAGCTTTTGGGGTAACTTTCTCTGTAATATCGCGCTGCACTCTTCAGTTAGTGCTACAGTCTCATAGTCTTCCATCCTCATTTTCTTGGACAGAATCTCCTTCATGAATTTCACATAGCTGGGCATCTGCTCCAAGGCCTCAGCAAAAGGAATATTTATATGCAGCTTTTTAAACACCTCTAAAAACTTAGAAAACTGTTTATCCAGTGTAGTCTTTCTAAGCCTCTGAGGATATGGAACTCGAATTGGCTGCTCATTAACAACTGGCGGACTCTTTTCTGAAAGCGGTGGTCTTCAGTAACCTTTGCTGAATCAGACTGTTCACCCATCTCTCCATTCTGAACCACTGCCTGTGGAGATCTAGACTGCTCAGTTTGCTTCCCACTCCTCAGAGTAATTGCCTGAACTTGCTCCTTAGGGTTGACTTCAGTATTACTAGGCAAATTTCCCTGCATTCTGTTATTAAGCATATTAGCCAACTGCCCTACTTGAGTTTCCAAGTTTCTGATAGAAGATCTAGTCTCTGTCATAAACTGAGTCTGAGTATTGGTGAGGGTCAATAATGCAGCTTGCAGTTCATTAGGCCTTTCAGGTGGAGCTTGATTCATTGATTGTTGAGGTCTAGGCTATTGTGATGAAGAGGCTTGATGCATTGGTGGCTGAGGCATATTATTCTAAAATTAACCCTAAAACTGAGGTTGCTGGCCCTGATTATTCTTCCAAGAAAAATTAGGATGATTTCGCCACCCAGGATTGTAAGTATTGGAGAATGGATTATTGAATGGCCTCTGAAAGTTTCCCACCACTTGAACCTGAGCTTGATCCATCGAAGTGTTATTATTCATACTAATAGGGCACTGATCAATAGAGTGAGAACCACCACAAATTTCACACCTAGCTGCCATTTGAACCGCATTAGCAGATACAGTGCTTTGTTGTAACTGTTTTGTCAAGGAGGCTACTTGTGCTGTTAGAGCAGTGATTGCATCCAGCTCATGCACCCCAGCTACCTTTCTAACCCCCGATGATCTTTCCTCAGACCACTGATGATTATTTGTGGCCATGTCCTCCAGCAGCTCATAAGCACCAGTTGTACTCTTGCTCATAAAAGTACCACCCGCTGCAGCATCAATAATGGTTCTAGTAGTAGGACATAAACCATTATAAAAATTTTGCACTAACATCCACTGTTCAATGCCATGATGAGGACATCTTCTCAAAAGTTCCTTGAACCGTTCCCAAGCTTCTTACAATGATTCTCCATTATTCTGGCAAAAATTATTGATTTCTCCCCTTAATTTAGCAGCTTTGGAAGGAGGGAAGAATTTTGACAAAAACTTCTGAGCCAAATCTTGCCAGGTAATAATAGAGTTCGGTTGCAAAGAGTTCAGCCAACTTTTAGCTCTATCCCTCAGAGAAAATGGGAAAAGCCTAAGTTTAATAGTGTCATCACTCACCCCATTGTATCTGAAAGTTCCACACAGCTCCAGAAAATTAGACAAATGGGTTTGAGGATCTTCAGAAGGCAACCCATTAAATTGAACAGAGGATTGCACCATTTGTAAAATAGCTGGCTTGATCTCAAAGTTGTTAGCCTCTACAGCTGGTGGGCATATACTGTTTTGTACTCCCGTCAGAGTGGGCAGTACATAGTCTCTCAGGCTCCTCTCAGCATTGTTCTAAGCCTGACCCCCTTGTGCAATTCCAGGAATTAAAACATTCCTGCCATCCCCATCATTCTGTTCCATCTTCACAGACTTCTGGGCTTCCCTCTTCTTCTTTTTGTTTTTCTTGCAAGACTTTTCAATCTCAGGATTCAAAGGAACAAGACTGTCTGCTCCTCTTCTGCCACGCATATAACACAATTCACCTGAGATGGACAAATTAAGCAACTAAACAGATTAGAAACAAGAGAAATTAAAATCAAATTAGAATAAAAATTAATCAGACTGATATTGATAATTAGTTTCCGTCCCTGGCAATGGCGCCAAAAACTTGTTGCGAAATTTTTAAGCTATGCAAGTGCACACAGTCGCAATTTTGTAATAATATGGTCAAAACCAAGTATCATTCTCAAGGACTGAATTCTCAATTACCAGTCAATTAATTTCTCTTTCTATTTGATCAATTAGAATTCTTGATTCTTTTAGACACCACAAAAGAAACTATAATATTCAAAAACCATAATTAAAAATTAAACAAAATAACAAATAATAGCAAAACCTTGGATTGAATTCACTGTAAAACAAATAGGAATCCTAATCTTCTCTACTATCCACTCTATTAATCTTTAATGCAATTACTACTGAAACTCTTCTTCACTGAAATGATAGGTTTGCAAAAGTGTTAACTATTCGAGTTAAGAAATAGAAAACTCGACCTAGTGTGAATTCCCTATATTTCTATGGTAAATTCAAACAATAGGAAGCAGTGAACACAACCCTCAATCACATAAACCAATTTGATACTCTCGTTCTAAATTAAAGTCTATGTCTATTCAATTTTATCATATTCAAATCTCACTTTTCAGATTTTGATTCAAATTCGTAAATCATATGTAAAAGATGCGCAGTCAAATACATACACAATAAACACAAATTGAATAGATTTCAAAATGAAGAGGAAATATATAAATGCATTAAATCATAATAGAGTTTGAAGAGAGTCAATTAGAAAACTTAAATAGAAATTTAGTTCATGAACATGACTAAATCAAACATAAACATGAAATCAAAAGATAAAAAAGAAAAAGAACTCTGAGTTTTTCTTGTTGTTTATTCTCTAGCCTTCTTGCTTAATCTAGGGTTTTGGTAAATCTCCTAAAAAAAAACTGCTAAAGTCGCAACATTATGTTTCTTAAATATCCCGCCAAAGTTCCAAGTGAAAAGACCAAATTGCCCATCAAAAAGTGATCAGAAATGGGAAAATCGCGTCACTAGCGCTATAGCGCTGTGTTCTTGGCGTTGTAGCGCTAAAGTCAGAAACACCTCGATAAGAAATCTGGGCACCAGCGCTGTAGCGCCTTTATAGTAGCGCTGTAGCGCTACTTCCAGAACCAACCTCCTAAAAAACTGCATCCAAGCGCTGTAGCGCTAAAGTCAGGAACATCAATTCTTCAGAAATCCTTCCTAGCGCTGCGGTGCTCCCTTAGTAGTGTTGTAGCGCTACTTACAGAACCCAAAATTCCACAAATCCGTCCCAATTTTGTTCCACTTTCACTCCTTTTCACTATTTGTATCACTTTAGCATTAATCACCCTGAACACATGAACAAACGAACATAATTCCGAAATAAAATGATCCTGACTAACGAAAAATACCCTAAAAGCTTAGACAATAAACAAGCCTAAAACTCGTTTATCAGAAGTCTAGTTAGATATTCCGTTGCTAGCACAAACAGCAGCGGAGAGATGGAGCCTCCCTGTCTTAAACCTATTCTCCCTTCAAAGCTTCCTTGTAATCTAGCATTGAACATAAGAGTATAAGATGTTCCCGTCAAGCAAGTCATTATCCATTGAATAAATTTCCGAGGAAAACAGAAAGCATTCAAGATACCCTCCATAAAAGTCCAGTCAACAGAGTCATACGCATTGCTGAGATCAATTTTTATCACACAACGGGGAGAAATATTCTTCCTAGAATAACCATGCAGAATGTCTTGAAGGATTAAGATATTATGAGCAAGCTATCTGTTCTGTATAAAGGCTCCTTGATTTTGATGAATTATCACAGGAAGAACCTTTGCCAATCGGAAACAAATCATCTTAGAAATACATTTATAGAGGGTGTTACAACAGGCTATAGGACGATAATCTGTGGCCTTAGAAGGGGAAACAACCTTAGGAATAAGAGATAGGATTATTCCATTCAATTCAGTAGGAATCACACCACTATCAATGAACATCAGTATCGCTTCAGATATTTCATCTCCTATATCCTTCCAGAGAACTTTATAAAATCCAGAGCCATAACCATCAGGGCCAGGACTCTTGGTAGCTGGAATACTGAATAAAGCTCTCTTAACATCCTTTTTAGTAAAGGGATGAATCAGGTCAAGTTGTTGTTCTAATGACAAAACAGTACCCTGTTGGAAACAGCTCAAATCAACCCGACCAGTTAGAGCACCACTCTTACCCAGAAAACCTTTAAAATGATTATGAAAATGCAAAATTACCTCTGTAGGATTCTTAACAATCTTCCCCTCATCAGTTGTAAAACTAGTGATACGATTCCTCATTCTCCTCTGTTTCAGACTTGCATGAAAATAAGCTGTGTTCTCATCTCCAAATCTAAGCCAGTTAATTTTACCTTTTTTCCTCAAGAAACTTTCATACAACTTAGTCACTCTAGCATACTCAGTCCCTGCCTCATCCTCTTCCTGCTGTAACAAATTCGAAGAAGGAGACTGCTGCAACATTAATTGGGCCAACTCATAATTCTGCTTTGCTGTTGCATATTTTTTAACCACATCACCAATATGCATTTTGTTGAATTGAATTAAAGAAGGTTTCAGTCTCCTTAGTTTCTAAATGATCTTCAGCAATCCAAAACCACCTGCTGGTTTAGACCAGATATTCAAGACAGTACTCCTAAAACCCTTATGTTTATCCCACATATTATAGTATCGGAAAGGCCTAACCCCTGAGGTTTGGAATTGAACAGTTTTGATGATACAAAAACAATGATCAGATATAGCATCCCAATTAACCCGAGCTTCAGAGTCAGGAAAGGTATCAAGCCACATTTCATTAACAAAAACTTTGTCTAGCTTAGAAAAGATTCTTGAACCTTCTTTTTGTTTGTTAGCCTAAGTAAAAAAAGAACCACTGGATCTTAATTCAATCAACAGTGATTTTGCCCTCCATTCACTACTGTCTTCAACTTCCATAGCAGTAACCTGCCTTCCTCCAATTCGGTCATCATATTCAAAAACTGCATTAAAATCCCCTACAACCAGCCAAGGCCTAGAATTAACCTACGGTAATTGTAACTGAGCCCAGAGATTTTTCCTCTCTTCCACTGAGTTTCTGCCATAGACAAAAGAAAGATTAGCTATTTGACTAACACCCTTTATATGCACTTCACAAGTGACCAGTTGGTCCTGCTCCTGAACAATAGCAACATGAACTAAATCCTGATTCCAAACCAACAAGATCTACCTACAATTGCCCTACTGCTGTACCAACTCCAGCCCATGAACACATCATGCATCATCTCCTCAATCTTATTACTGTGAAGTTTAGTTTCCAGAAATGAACCTAATCTAATTTTATTAACAATACAGAACTTTAATAAAGACTGTTGCTTATTCCTATTATTTAAACCCCTAATATTCCAACACAAAACATTACACCCCTCCATTAGAATGTTGATGCTTTTGTGACTCCTTATTTGAAACCATCCCAAGCTTCTCTTGCAAAATATTAAACTTGTTTGCTCTCAATGTCAGATCAGTTGAACCTTTTTTCCTTAAACCACCCACTTTTTTAGGGGTAGACCAAGGTTTCTCCTTCCCTGTCATTGAACAACTAGCCTCATTTGTTCAAAAAAGCTTTTTGCTTTCACTTTTTGATCTGTTTTTCAAACTGTTCGTGTGAAAAAATTAGTTTTTTGTTAGAATGCTGTTGTATAAAAGTTTGACTTTTATACACGACCAGCGTTATTCTAACCAACTTTCTAGATTCTCCATCGTCACCTCCCCATTTTTCTGTTCGCAGATTTTAATGCCAGATTTGTGGGGCGGTGAGCGGCCAATCGAAGACGATCTTCTTGCGCAACTTCTTGAAGGTGAAGAACAGCCGGCTCAGCGTGTTCACAAGATTCCATTCTCAAGACTCTCTTCTTCCAGACCTCAACCATCACAACCTAAAATGGCCCATTCTAAATCTCCTGGCAAAAAGAAACCAAACTCTAAAAACAATCCAAATCCTCCTGCCCAGCCTGATTCGCAGGCTAGGGTTCCCTCGACCAGCGGTCGAGAAAACATTGCCCCGGACCCTCGCATTCAGGTTAGGGCTCGCCCTCGACATTCAAACCTTCCTGATGTCGAGTGGTATCTTTCTCCCCTCAGCCAGGTGACCCCCAGGATGCTTGCTAATTATCTTAGGAAGTATCCTCTCACTGGGGTCAATCTCAAGATCCCCGCTGCTGACCAAAGGGCCAACTTGCCTGGGGGCGTCTACAGTGCATGGTCAAGGTACCACATAGAGGCGGGGGCTACCCTTCCTCTACATCCATTCTATCAGGGGGTGGCAAACTACTTCGGTGTTTCCCCCTTTCAAATTACTCCAAATGGATATAGAATGCTTGCTACACTCTATATCCTTTACAAACTTAAAAAATGGCCAGAGCCTACTCCTCATGAGGTCAACTTACTTTTTGACCTTAAGTCCAACCCTCAACAGTCCGGGACGGGCTTTTTTCATTTTTGTCACCAGGAAACAAACCTAACATTCCTGAGTGACACCACCCACATCTCCAACGTGGGGAAATACAGCCAGGAGTATTTCCTCACGCCCGACATGACTACAAACAACTTGGCCTTCGCTCGAGGAGGTAAATGTCTTTTCCCACTGGTCGCTATTTTTACTTAGAAAATTTCTTTGTACTTCTCTAAAGTATCTTGTGCCTTTCAGGACCATGGCTACGCCCAAATCCAACACCAGATATGGTGTTGAGGTCCAACGCACTGGCCAAGAAGACTGACGCTGAAAAAAGCGTTAAGTCTCTAGTCACTGATGAAAACTTAAGGCTGTCTGGCCTCCTGACCCCTCATTAGGAAATGAGGGAACCCGCGGTGGCAGACGCCACTACCAAGGGGCATCCCGAGCAGCATCCCCCAGCGTCCCCTCCTCGAAGGAGAGCGACTGGGGTTACGATCAGGGAACCGACTGGAGCCCCCTCAGTAGAATGGCCTTCTGCCCCCCAAGGGAAGGGGAAACAAAAGGCAGTAGAGACTGTCGTAGACTTGGATGAGTATTCAGACGAAAACGGTACTGTTATTTCGCTTTTAAATAGCTTGCCAATTCCGTGTCACTTATTTGACAAGGACGCTAATTTTACGTATACTCCAAATCTAGGGCCAGACTTCTTCGTACCAGAGAGTGAGTGCATGACTAGTAGAGTCAGTAGTGTAGCGACAAGTAGTAGTAGCTTGGGTATTTCACTTTGTGATTTTCCTTACTTCTTTTCTGATGTGCCATAATTTGTCATATATTCTTGTCTTACTAACTGCATGTTTATCTTTTTCTGCAGAAATGGCCTACCCCAATGTTTTTGACTTGTATAAGACTCAGGAGGAGGAGGAGGAGGTTCCCCTGGTCCAACGGAGGAAATTGGCCAGGAGACAAGATGGCGAGTCTAGCCAAGCACCCTCGGCCAAGAACTTTCGAGCAGCTGATCCTCCAAAGGATGGGCCCCCTGGCCAACCTTCTGCTCAACCATCCGCTCCTGCTGAGAAGGAGACCCCGCCTGCTGCCACAAATCCTTCACCCACGGCTCCAAAAGAATAAGCCCAGCAAGCCGAACTTCCTGGGGCCAAACTCTCGAGCCGCTCCCTGTGATCAGCTAAGGATTGCCTCGCTCATATCCTGAAGCATGACCATTGCAGGGAGGCAATGGCTGAGGCTGAAAACATGGGGGTCGATCAGATCCTCAGCAGGGCTCTTAATGAAATGGCTAGTGTAAGCACTCTTTCTCTTTTTACGATCTTGGTTTTTTATTTTTCCTTCTTGTAAGATAGCCTAACTCTTATTCTTTGATTGCAGGCCATGCTGACAATGACCGTTGCTCGTACTCGCGCTGGTGCCAGCATCGAGCAGTCTCGGGCGAAGGTCATCGAGGAGCTTCAAGCCACAGAGGCTAGGCATGCTGGGGAGCTGGAGGTGGTCACCCAGCAGAAGGATGCCTTGGTGGCAGAGCTGGCAGAGAAGCAAGCTTCTCCGGAAACTACCAGGAAGCAGAGGGATGACTACCAGGAATCTAGCCGAATCCAATGGCGTGAAGTCAAAAAACTTAGGGAGGAGCATCTTGCTAAGGACACGACCATTGCTATCCTTCAGAGCCAGGTGGAGCAGCTTAAGCTTACCAATGCCAAGGACCTAGAGAGGTACAAGAACACGACACTTCGGTGCTTCTACGATTTTTGGAAACATAACCAAAGTGCTGATTTCAGTTACCTTCCAGAGGATGCTAGGAAGGCCGAGCTAGCCCGCTGCACTGCTCGGTTGGCTGCCAAAGAGAGAGCTAGGGTCCCTGCTTCCCCAAACATTCTGCGGCCGCTGGAGTGGAGGGAGGAGAAGCTGCAGGAGACGTGGTCAATCAGAATGCTTCACAGGATCCTCCTGCTCCTCAAGCTCCATAAAGATTTTTCTTTTGTTTTTCTTTAATTACACGACCTACGGGTCGTGATGTAAAGACTAATTTTTCTTTTTAGTTTTTCTACATGGGAAACATATTTTACTTTTACTTTTGAACAATTACATCCAAGCAGTACTACTTGCGGTGTAAAAGAATTCCCTTTGATATTATTATATTTCTACTTATTATAACATCTGTTCGCATGACCGAACATAGCATAGTACTTTGGCTTGATTTAACAAAATATAAATTTTTAAAATTACTCTAAGTACCGTAGCATGCTTTCACTTATTTTGTTCATGTGTTTACATACCTCTTGGTATGCTTTGCTATCGATGTACCTTATATGCCCCCCAAGTGACTGGGGAGCTTTAGGTCCTTGGTCACTTCCCTTGACCACGACCTGTACGAACATTACTGCTCGGTATAAAATGCAACACTTATAATACAGCAAAACAACACATGTAATGAACAAATACTTGTAAAAAAATTTACAAAGGTTGGTAAGAATGACTGGCTGCGCACAGTCCCTTATAATTCTCGTATTAAAATGGACTAAACATGTCTTTACGAGTGATCTTTTAAAAAGATCTTACACTTATAAGTGATTAGCCATATAACATAACTAACCCTTTTTCAAAACTTGTAAAAAGTAAAAATTAATACAAGCCAGTCCTTTAAGAAGGACTGTTTATTGATAATATTTGCGCAGGTGTTCTCCGTTCCAATAGCGCGGAACGAGATCTCCATTTAAGCGTGCAAGTTTGTATGTGCCTGGATGAAGGACTTCTTCAATCTGGTAAGGTTCTTCCCAGTTTGGTCCGAGTACTCCAGCAGCCGGGTCGCGGGTGTTCAAGAAAACTCGTCGAAGTACTAGGTCTCCGACGTTGAATTTTCTTTCTTTTACTTTTGAGTTAAAATACCGGGCGACTTTTTACTGGTACCCAGCTACTCGGAGTTGGGCTTTTTCTCGTTTCTCCTCAAGCGAGTCTAGGGACTCCATCAACAGTTGACTATTTTGGTCTTGGTCGTATGTGATTCTTCGATGTGAGGGCGGATCTAACTCGACCAGCAACATAGCTTCATACCCGTATGCCAAGGAAAACTGGGTATGGCCTGTTGCGATTCGATGAGAAGTTCTATACAACCAGAGTACTTCAGGCAGCTGTTCTGGCCATGCTCCTTTAGCTTCTTCGAGCCTTTTCTCCAGGGTATCCTTAAGTGTTTTATTCACTGCTTCGACTTGCCCATTTTCTTGTGGATGCGCGACTGAAGAAAAGCTCTTGACGATTCCATGCCTTTCGCAGAAGTCTGTGAATAGGTCACTGTCAAAATGGGTGCCGTTGTCTAAGAAAATCTTCCGAGGCAATCCATATCGGCAAACAATGTTCTTGATGAAAAAGTCAAGAACTTTCTTTGTCGTTGTGGTAGCGAGTGGCTCAGCTTCAGCCCATTTGGTGAAGTAGTCGACTGCTACAACCGCGTATTTTACTCCACCTTTTCCCGTTGGCAAGGACCCAATTAAATCGATACCCCATACTGCGAAGGGCCATGGACTTTGCATCTGCTTTAACTCGTTGGGAGCTGCGCGTGGGATCTTGGAAAACCTGTGACACTTATCACATTTTTGCACAAACTCCATTGAGTCTTCGTTCATAGTCGGCTAGAAATAACCCTGCCTCAGAATCTTCTTCGATAAGCTCTGCCCCCTAGCGTGATCCCCACAAAAGCCTTCATGTACTTCCCTCATCAGCTCTTTGGCCTTTTCTGGTATAATGCATCTGAGCAATGGCACGGAGTACCCTCTTCGGTATAGAATACCATCGACCAATATGTACCTAGCAGTCCATCTCTGAAGAGTCCTGGCTTTGTTTCTATCAGCTAGTAGTACACCATTCGTGAGATACTCCAAGTACGGTGCCATCCATGTATCTTTTATCCGAATCTCCATACTAGTTTCATCTGCTCGTATGCTCGGCTCGCGTAGCCGCTCCACTGGAACTATATTTAAAGTGTCAGCGTCTTTCGCACTCGCGAGTTTGGCTAAGGTATCTGCGTTTGAATTCTGATCTCGAGGTATTTGCTGGAGGGTATACTTCTCGAATTGCGCCAACAGATCTTTGGTTTTGTTCGATAGGCCATCATTTTCAGGCCTCGTGCTTGATATTCCCCTAAGACCTGATTCATTACCAGCTGTGAATCACTGTAAATATCCAGTACTTTTATACTCATGTCTTTGGCCAACCTCAGCCCAGCGAGGAGTGCTTCATACTCGGCCTCATTGTTTGAAGCGGTGAAGTCGAACCTAATAGCGCAGTGAAGTCGATGCCCCTCTGGCGTTATCAATATCACTCCTGCTCCTGCGTGAGATTCGTTGGACGATCCGTCCGTGAATAATTTCCATGAAGGAGCTCCAACTTGGGGCTCAGGCACACTAGGTTTTTCGCATTGCTCGTTGTCTGGGAGTTCAGTAAATTCGGCGATGAGATCAGCCAAGACTTGTCCTTTTACTGCAGCTCATGGTGAATATTCGATATCGAATTGTTCGAGTTTGACTGCCCATTTTAACAAACATCCAGCCGCCTCCGGTTTTTGTAGAACTTGCCTAAGGGGCTGGTCAGTTAAGACTGTGATGGGATGGGCTTGGAAGTAAGGGCGTAACTTCCTTGAGGCCAAAATTAAGGAATAGGCTAATCTTTTGATGGGAGGATACCTCAATTCGGCCCTGATTAACCTCTTGCTAACACAATAAACTGCTTTTTGTATGCCTTCTTCTTCTCGTACTAGCACCGCACTAGTAGCATATTCGGTGATCGCCAGGTAAATGAACAAAGTTTCTCCATCTATAGGCTTTGATTAAATAGGAGGCTGTGCCATGTGGGCTTTTAAGGCTTGGAAAGCCTGTTCACAGTCTCCAGTCCACTCGAACTTCTTGTTGCCTCTAAGTAGATTAAAGAAAGGGACGCATTTATTCGTCAACTTTACAATAAATCTACTGAGTGCGGCAATCCTTCCAGTTAAACTTTGCACATCCTTGATTTTCACCGGCGATCTCATGTCGATCAGGGCCTTGATTTTCATCTGATATTTATTCAAAACATTGAAACACTCCTATAAATCCTTCACATGTCCTTCTACCTCCTTTGACTTTACCAGCATGTCGTCCATGTACACCTCCATGTTTACTCCGATCAACTCCTTAAACATGTGGTTAACCAATTGTTGGTAAGTCACACCAGCGTTTTTCAGTCCGAAGGGCATTACTTTATAACAGTATAACCATGTATCGGTCCAAAAGCTAGTGTGATCCTCGTCAGGGGGATGCATACTGATCTGATTGTATCCTGAGTATGCATCCATGAAAGAGAGGATCTCATGTCCAGCAGTTGCATCAACCAGCTGGTTGATCCTTGGGAGTGGGAAACAATCTTTTGGGCAGGCTTTATTAAGGTCTGTGAAATCCACACGGCTTGGGAACTAGTACTGGATTAGAGACCCATGATGGATAGAATGCCACCCTGATGAACCCATTCTCCTTCAGTCTTTCAACCTCCTCTTTTAAGGCTTTAGATCTATCCTTATCGAGCAACCTTCTTTTCTGTTGCACGGGTGGAAAACTTTTGTCAACGTTCAGGACATGGCTCATGACTACAGGATCTATCCCAGCCATGTATTTATGTGACCAGGCAAAAGCTTCCTGGTTCTTTCTCAAAAATTCCACCAGTGCGTGCTTCGTTGTTGCTTCTAAATTTTTACCGACCTTTACAACTCTGGTCGGATCTTTTTCATCAAGTTGGACCTCTTCAAGGTCCTCGACGGGTCCAACATCTTCCTCAAAATCCCCAAAGCGAGGATCTAAATCTCTATCCTCACTTTGGGCAACACCCTATTTGATGACTCCATCACCGGATTGGGCTTGTGTATCAATGGCCATCTGCAACCTCTCTGGGGGAGTGCTCTTCAACGTTCCCTTCTTTGCCTTCATAATCGAGGCATTGTAGCACTCCCTTGCTTCCCTCTGATATCCCAACACGCGTCCTACCCCTGCGTCTGTCGGGAATTTCATGGCCAGGTGCCATACTGAGGTGACGCCCCGAAGGTCAACCAGTATGGGCCTTCCGATTACAGCATTGTACGCCGAAGGACAATCGACTACTATGAAAGTAGCGAGTAATGTCCTGGTAGCAGGCGCTGTACCTGCTGTTACCGGAAGTTTGATAGACCCCGTTGGGGCGAGTCCCTCACCAGAGGAGCCGGAAATTGTTTGGTTGCAGGGCTCCAAGTCCTTGACGGACAACTTCATGCGTTCCAGCGAAGACTTGTACAGGATGTTTACTGAACTTCCTGTATCGACTAGCACTCTCTTCACCATCACATTGGCAATTAGAACATCCACGACCAGCGGATCAGAATGCGGGAACCATGACCACCATCACGTCGCCATCAGAGAAGGTTATTTCACCGTCCTCTGACAAAGCCTTCTTTGATGCTCGGTCCTCCACAGTCATCATCTCGATGTCCTGGTCATGGCGTAGGGTCTGAGCATATCATTCCCTCGCCTTTCCGCTGCTTCCTGCAAGGTGCGGGCCTCCACAAATGGTGAGTAAAGTGCCAGCTACGGGATCAGGCTGCAAAGGTGGCGAGTGTTGGCGTGCAGGCGCCTGCTTGTTGCCACCTGGAACCTCTCATTGGGAAGTTCTCGAGGCCCGTACGTATCTCCTCAAGTGTCCTTGTCTGATAAGGAACTCGATTTCATCTTTTAGCTGGTTGCACTCGTTTGTATCGTGTCCGTAGTCGTTATGATAACGACAAAACTTGGTAGTATCTCTCTTCGAAATATCCTTTCGAATGGGAGCGGGTCTTTTGTAAGGCACACTAGAACTCGTGGCCTGATACACCTCTCCTCGAGACTCGACAAAGGCACTGTAGTTAGTGAACCGCGGTTCATAACGATTGCCTTTAGCGCGATTTTTTTCAGAGGTGGAAGGTTCACTATGGGACCTCTTCCCCCCATTCTTGCCATTGCCATTACCGTTCCCGTTGCCTTCGCCGTTGCCATTGGGTTTTGACCCATTGGCGGCTTTGGCGGGTTCGGCTGTCCCCTTATCTTTGCCTGGGGGCTTTCCCTCGTTGGCGATGGCATCCTCGGGCTTGATGTACCGATCAGCTTGATCCAAGAATTCTTGAGTAGTCTTAACTCCATGCTTTCTGAGGCTACTCCACAAAGGCGTACGACGCCTAACTCCTGCAGTTAGGGCCATCGTCTTGCCCTCATCTCCCACTGTTTTAGCTCCAGCTGCTGCTCGCATAAAGCGCTGGACGTAATCCTTAAGTGGCTCTCCGTCTTGCTGGCATATCTCCACCAACTGATTTGCCTCAGTTGGGTGCACACGACCCGCATAGAATTGTCCGTAAAATTCCTTTACGAACATCTCCCAAGAAACAATACTTGCAGGAGGGAATTTGAAAAACCACTCCTGTACAGCATCAGAAAGTGTTGCAGGAAAGATCCTGCAATGAGCGTCTTCGGACACTTTCTGAATGTCCATCTGTATCTCAAACTTGTTGACATGAGATATCGAGTCACCATACCCGTCAAAGTTCAGAAGCGTGGGCATCTTAAACTTGCTGGGAGTTTCTGCCACATCTATCCTTTGAACGAAAGGAGTGCCCCTTCTCCTGTCGTACTAGATATGAGAGGTCCTTCCCCCGACCAGCTGTTGTACTGCCTGGTTCAGGGCATCTATTTGGGCTTGCACGGCGTCAGGAATCGTCGGGGCCTCTGCTGCTGGGGGAATGTACTCATCGTGTCGTTCCTGGCGGTCGTTGAGTACATCTCTTAAGTCTTCGTCTCTTCGTCGTTGCTCGCTTACTCCGAGCCGGTTAAAGACGTTATTTTGTCTGGGCTGCCCCCCAGCGTTATGTCTCTCTGGTTGGTCTTCCGTAGGTGGTGGGCTCCTGCCCCCACTTCTTTCTTCATTTCTCCGACCAGCATTTCCTCTGCCTGAGTCGGCCTCATTGTAACCATGGCCATCTCTGAACCTTGATTGGCTATGGTGGGACCGACTGTCCGCTCGGTTGCCTCCTCGGGTTGGAACTTCCCGAGCATTAGAGGGTGGCCTGCGTTGGTCGGTAGGTCCCCATGCATTATCATTTCGTGGGGGGCCCCGGACCACAGAGCTTATCTCTGAGTTCCTTCTGTTTCCAGAAGGACGCTGCCCCCTGCTCGGTGGGTTCGGCTCTTCACCCCTATGGCATCTAGGACTGCGGGGCTACTGCCCGTCCTTATTCTGCCTTGGCTGCGGGGGATTGCCTCGACCAGCCTGGGATGGAGGTTGCGCTTCAGGATCCCTTGGTGGGACATCATCCTGAGGCATTGGCGACTGCTCGAGCCTTTGAGGGCTCGACGGTTGGATCGGAGGGCTAGGATTGGGACCCCTTTGGGGTGGCCCATTTGTAGGTTGATCAGGCTGTGAGGTGGGTGCAGCCTGATTCCTAGCCAACTGTAGGGCTGCTTCGAGGGCTTCCATGCCCTCCCTTTGACGACGGTCCATCTTCGCCTGTCTTTCACTTAGCTCTTGGCGCTGTCGCTCTATCTCTTGTTGCTGCCGCGCCATAATCTCCGCAACACTTTCTTGGCTGGCCCTTAGATTGGCCAGTTCATCTTGTAATACCCCCAGGGTATTTCTCAGCGTCTCGGAATCCAGTTCTTCCTCATCAAATTCCAAATGTGACTCATTTTTAGCCATGTTTGGGGGAGGAGGCAGTTGAGATGGTGCATCGCCAGCCGCCTGCCCAGTCTTCTTTGTTATTTTCGCCATTATTGCTTCAACAATTTCGTATCAAGCTCTCAATGAAAGCACCAAAATGTTGACCCTTGTTTTGGTCAGCTGACAGGGAGTCAAAACGCTTGATGTGGATAGATGTGTTGGAATGGATGTAATGACAAAAACAGTAAAGAACACAATAAATTATAGTGGTTCGGCCCTAAGAACTGGTAATGACCTACGTCCACTAAAGATATTATTGATATGAGATCTCAAAGGAGTGATCAAAGAACTAGGGTTCTCTGAGTTTCACAAACCCGAGAGGGATAAACAATATAATCGTAATACAATAGCTCTAATTCTCACGTAAGTGTATAACTTCAATTAACCAAAAGCCAAAAGTCCCTTCCTTGAGCTATCTTTCTCTATTTATAGGCTCAAGGAGGATTACATAAATTTGTTACAGATATTCTCTCCTCATTAATTGGATAATCAGGAATCATTGGAGATAATCTCGGAATTGATTATGATTTCCCCAAGATCATCTTGAAATATGCGGAGTGTACGACCATGCTGGTCGTAAGGAAACCTCAAACGCTACGTCAGGAGGATCTTACTAGTCGATGGTCGAACAGAACTCTGCCAGGTGTCAGCCACGTGTTTAAAAACGCCTGCCACGTCACTCGTGCCTGTTTCTTGGATAACAGATCCTAACACATTATGGCTTTTATTCCTCATGAAATTATATTTTTGTTGATATATTTTATGCTAAATTTTGTTTAGTAGTTTATCA
Source organism: Humulus lupulus (assembly GCF_963169125.1). Classification (NCBI taxonomy): domain Eukaryota; kingdom Viridiplantae; phylum Streptophyta; class Magnoliopsida; order Rosales; family Cannabaceae; genus Humulus; species Humulus lupulus. The sequence continues at coordinate 76,270,189 of NC_084798.1, read as the reverse complement.
GAATTTGATGTTTAAAGTTTTAGGGTTCTACATAAAATTATTATGAACTTAATTCAATGATTTTTTAACTTAGTGGTTCAAATCTGAAATTGATTAATAATTTGTAGTTATACATTGATTACATAGTTTAAGTTTTGTTTAATTTCATGTATGAATGACTTTTATATGTTCATTTTAAAGCTTTTCCCTTGTTATTTTTGAACAATATAGCATTGGATCTACTTGTTTTTCTTGTTTCCCTTGAATTAAACTCCATAGATCTATTAGAAATTCTATTCCAATAAAAACCCCCACAACTCCCATTGAATTCAAGAATTTTTTGGCCAGAAAACCACCTCCGACCCTGCCGGACAGAACCGGGTCGAGCGACCCACCTCAGGACCCGGATGGAGGTTGAAGACAACCTCCTGTGTGAAGTCCACTCTCGACAACAGAGAGTGGGGTTGAGTGCAGCACTTTCGAGCAATGTTTTTCGATGATTTTTTTTCCAAATTCATTAGAATATAATATTGACTTTTCTGTGATTTTTAATTATTTTTTTGACGTCAACAAATAATTATTAATGAATTAATCCTATTTTTTCAGTTATTAAATCATAATAAATATTTTCGTCATAGCTTTTGAAAATTTTAAATCACAGAAAATTATTTGAGTATTTTCTCCTTCTTTTGTACACACTCACTCTCTTGGTTACCCTCCAATTCATGGTGTACTCTCTACTCAAATGCTATGAATTTATTTTCTTCAATTAAACTATTTTTTGTTGTTCTAAGTGACTACCTTGATTTGTTGATATAAAGTGTTATGGAGGAGACTGTATTTTGATTATCAACATATTATGAGCAAACTTTTTAAAGATTTGGATGAAAATTATTAATCTTATTTCACCAAATTGATTTGATTTCTTAATTTTCAATGATTGTTTTGTCACCGAATTTATTTTGTTTGTAAAAAATATTTCTTTCGGCTAATTAATATGTGTCATTACTTGCCCAAAGGAGGTAGTTATATATATTATTTACGGTCCATGAAGTGTGTTAATAATAATTGTGCATGTTTAAAATTATTTGCCCAAAGGTAAGAATTTTGATGTATATATTTATTGTAGTTTTTTGGATTGAATCAATATATTTGTTAAGAGTTTATTTGCCCACAGGTAATAAAATTTTCATTTATATATATATATCTATATATATATTACACTTCCTGGAGGGAGATCATATGTTTATTGTATTCTCACTTCAAAGGGGAGTTTATGATGACTAGTTTGACTCTATTTATATAATTTTTATTGCTTTGCTCATAATTTAATCAAGGTATTCATTTTTTTGTACGTTTTAGTCTCTTTTTCTGTGAACAACAATAATGCCTCCATTAAAATTCTTACTGCCTCCAACTACAAGAAATGGAAACAAGATGTAGAATTTAGTTTGGGGATAATGGAATTGGACTTCTGCTTGCATGAAGATAAACTTGATGATCCCACTGATTTAAGTACTACTACCCAAAGAACTCTCTATGCAAAATGGGAAAAGTCAAATTGTCTTAGTCTTATTGCTATGAAAAGATTAATACCTGAACATCTGTTGAGTGGTTTTTTTTTTTTTGGTAAATTAGACCTGTGTAAATCATGAACTTCTAATTTACAACCTAAGCAACACCACATTTAAAAGGCCTGTCATGAATCTATTACAATTGCTCAAACCAATCTCTATCTATCATTTGTATCTTATTAGGCAAAATACTTCTAACTCTATAATTTATATTATAGTGAATTCTTTGTGTAATTATGGCTACTGTATAAAATTTTTGACTCCACAATGCCTCATTTCTGCACCACCAAATCTGATAAACCAAAGCTGCCAGAGCAACTTTAATCACTTCCTTCAGAAAATGATTTAGTCTTACCTTAGCTATCCATCTCAGCAACTTGTGTATTGTATTGGCTGTCATTTTCCAACCCAACCAACTCTTGATTTGCCTCGGACATTTAGAGCTCAAGTAACACTCAAAATAGACATGTTCTCGATTTTCCTTGTTTCTTCCACACAAAAGACATTGATCATCAGTAGTTATGTTAAATATGAACAATCTATCTTTCATTTGGAACCTATCCAGTACCGTAGGCAATAGTATAAATTTATGATTTGGAATTGTGGTTCTGTTCCAGACCTCCCTATGCCATTGAACCTTTTTCTGAGAAGAAACAATAGCCTTGTGCCCCTCATCTATCGTATAAACCCCATTTCAGAAATGATGAATCAAATTAATGTCCTTGAACTTTTCCTTTACTTTGTCAATCTACTTCCAGTACCAACTATTAGCACTTGGGGCCTTGCAGGCCCACCAATCTTCATCACCAATATACACAGCATGTATCCATCGAACCCATAGAGAATCTTTCTTCATTACCACTACCCATATATACATGCCAATTGCTGCTTCATTCCACTCCTTGATCCTTCTAAATCCCAAACCTCCTTCAGCCTTTGCTCTACGCATATCATCCCAAGATACATGTCCTGAACTACTAGACTCAGCCAAACCTTTACATAAAATACTCCTACAAATTGAATTGACTTTTTTGTCGATCCTTTTTAGGAATTATCATTATCTGAGCCCAGTAAGAATGTATTTCCAGAAGAACCGAGTTCACCAATGTTGCTCTGCCCGCATAAGACAGATTCCTGGTACTCCAAACTTTAATTCTTTGAACCATCTTCTCCACTAGAACTTCACACTTAGCTGCTGATATTCTCTTTGGACAAATAGGAATCCCCAGGTATCTAAATGGTAAATGACTTTGCTTTGATCGGTTGCAAACCAGATGTTTGAGAGAACAATTTAAGGCCACGAAGCATGAATTATATTGACTTAAAGTTCCCATGACAGAAAATCAAAACATCATCTGCAAAACAGAGATGACTTAGCTTGAGTGGTTTGCCAGACACTGAAGATGACAAAATGTTTTTCAATTCTGTGGAAAAAATGTATGACACTGGTGAGCATGTAGAAGCTTGACATCTTATGGATGAAATAACAACCGTCAAGTATGTTTAATCTAAGGGAATGAGAGATTTTATTCTGAAAATCGTGAATGTTGAGTTCAAGTTGGAAGATCATAAAATTCTTCTACCTGATACTTACATTATTCATCATGCTCTTCACGCACTTCCTGCCTCTTTTAGTCTCATTAAGACAGTTTACAACACTTATAATTAAACATGGAGCATCAATGAATTAATTTCTATGTGTGTTGCCGAGGAAAGCAAGTTGAAAAAGGAAAAGAATGAGTCTGCTCATTATGTTTCTCAACTCAAGCCCAACAAAGGACAAGGAAAATCTAAGAATCATAAGAACCATGCTTCTAAGAAAATTTTTAATGGTAAGGATCATGGGAATGTACCGAAGCATGAGGATGGCAAGTCAAAATACACTAATGTGAAGTGTTTGTTTTGTGAGAAACTGGGCCATAGGAGGATGGACTATAACAAATGTATGACCTGGTTAGAAAACAAGAAAGCAAAACAAGGTGCTAAGGGATCTCAGGAAGCCAAATGCGAGGGAGTCAAAGCTTAAAGTGGGAAACAACGTTGGAGTTGAAGTTTGCTATGTTGGCACATTTATTCTTGAATTACAGTCTATTTTTAAGATTGTTTTAAACAATACCTATTATGTTCCTAGTTTTAAGAGAAATTTAGTTTCGCTTCCGCTATTGGATAAACAAGGATATTCTTTTCTTTTTGCGAATAATGAGGTTGACATTATGTTTGACTACCGAGTTATATGAAATTGTTTTTATTCTGACGGTCTTTAAAAGTTATCATTGGCTTCTTTAGCTTCCTCTTTCAATATTGAGAATAATGTGGCTAAGTGATCTTACATTAAGGAAAACTCTTTATTGTTATGGCACAAAAGGTTAGGTTATATTTCCAAAGAAAGAGTTGACCGATTAAGTAATGCTGATATTCTTCCTCCTCTTGATGTTTCTGATTGGGATACATGTGTTGATTGTGCTCGAGGAAAGTTAACCAAAACAAGGAAAAAGACTGCCAACCATGGCCAATCTCTATTAGATATTATACATACTAACATTAGTGGGCCTTATTCTACTTTGTTATGGAGAAAGAAGTATTTTCTCACCTTCATTGATGATTTTTCTTGATATGGGTTCACTTACTTGATTAAAGAAAAATCAAATGCTCTTGATAAGTTCAACATTTTTCGAAGTGAGGTTGAGAAACAATTAGGGAAAGTCATTAAGATTGTGCGTTCTGATCGTGGAGGGGAATACTATGGTAGGTATACCGAATCTGGACAAAACATGGGGCCTTTTGCTAAGTATTTACAAGATAATGGTATAGTTGGTCAATACACCATGCTTGGTACCCCTAAACAAAATAGAGTTGCAGAGAGAAGAAATTGCACTTTAATAGATATGGCTAGAATCATGATGGGTAGATATAATATGCCAGAATTCTTATGGGGTGAAGCAATCATGACTGCTACTTATATCTTGAATCATGTTCCAAGTCAATTTGTACCCAAAACTCATTTCGAGTAGTGGACTGGTAGAAAGCCTAGTTTGAATCATCTTCGTGTATGGGGTTGTCCAGCTAAAGTAAGAATTTATGATCCTAATTTGAAAAAGATAGATCCCAGAATAGTCCAGTGTTTTTTCATTGGTTACCCAAATCACTCCAAAGGCTATTGCTTTTACCGTCCTACTCGAGGTACTAAAAATGTTGAATCTCAGACTGCAGAAATTTTTGCAATTTGATGTTGCTGAAAACATTCCTACTCCATCACTTGAAACAGGGCAGTCGTCTGATGGAATTTTTATTCCTGTGTCTTTTTCAAGAGATGATAATCATTGTGATCCTATCCCTACCCCCGATGATAATGCTCCTATTGTTGACAAGCATATTGCTCCTGTTATGGATGAGGGTCCTGTTATTGAAGAAATTCTAATTGTGGAAGGTGTCATTCAAAATGATGAACAACAAATAGAAGCTATTCCAGAAATATTCCTCCAAGAAGATCTCAAAGGGAAAACAGGTCTGCGATATCTAATGATTATTTAGTTAACCTTGCAGAATGAGAATATGATATTGGTCATTTTGTGGATCCTGTAACTTATAGTGAAGCTCTTAATAGTCCACAATCTTTGAGTTGGATAGAAGCTATGAATGATTAAATTGACTCCATGAAGAATAATGATGTATAGGAGTTAGTTGAATTACTAGTTGGTTTTAAACCAATAGGTTATAAGTGTATTTTCAAAACCAAAAAAGACAATAAGGTAAGATTGAAAGGTATATTGCACATTTAGTGGCAAAAGGATTTACTCAAAGAGAAGGTATTGATTATACTGAAACATTCTCACACGTTTCCACTAAAGAATCATCCAAAATTATTATGGCTTTAGTATCACATTTTGATTTAGCCTTGCATCAAATGGATGTAAAAAAATGCTTTTTTGAATGGAGAATTAAGTGAGAATGTCTATATGTCTCAACCTAAAGGTTTCAAGAAATATGGAAATGAAAATTTTATTTGCAAATTGAAATAGTTTATTTATGGTCTCAAACAGGCATCTCATGAATGGTACTTGAAGTTTGATAAGGTTGTGACATCGTTTGGTTTTATAGAGATCAAGTTTGATTAGTGTATTTATATGGACGACATTTTACTTGCGAGTAGTGATTTGACATTATTAAATGAGACAAACTATTCTTGTCTACAAACTTTGATATGAAGGATCTTGGAGAAGCATCTTTTGTTTTGGGGATTGAGATTCATCGTGACAGGAATCAAAAAGTTCTTGGCATATTTAAAAAATCATACATTAATCGTGTCCTCGAAAGGTTCAACACAAATCTATGTAAGCCTAGTTCTGTCCCTATTATTAAAGGGGACAAGTTTAGTAAGCAACAATGTCCTAAGAATTACTTGGAGAGAGAAGCAATGAAAAACATCCCATATGCAAGTGTAGTAGGGAGTTTGATGTATGCTCAAGTTTGCACTAGACCTGATATTGTTTTTGTAGTCAGTGTTCTTGGGAGATATTTATCTGATCCTGGACATGATCATTGGGTTACAACCCAGAAAGTTTTGAGATATTTGCAAAGAACCAAGAATTTTATGCTTGTGTATAAGCATGTTGAGAGTCTTCGAGTTGTTGGTTATTCTGATTCAAATTTTGGTGGTTCTTTGGATGATTTGAAGTCAACTTGTAGATATATTTTCACTTTGGCTAGTGCAGCTATTTCTTGGAAAAGTGTTACACATACTTTGATTACATCATCTGTTATGTGTGCTGAGTTTGTAGCATGTTATGGGGAATCTTTACAAGCTTTGTGGTTAAAGAATCTGATTTCAGAGATATGAGTAGTGTATTCTATTTCCTTACCTATGATGATCTATTATGATAATAGCTCTGCCATTTTCTTTTCAAAGAATAACAAGATCAAAAGTGCTTCAAAGCATATGGAGATAAAGTATCTTACTATCAGAGATTTAGTCAAGAAAGGAGACATTCTTATAGAAAATTGCAAGACCGATTTGATGTTAGCAGATCCTCTCATTAAAGGATTAAGTGTGCCATTGTTTAATAAACATGTTGTTGATATGGGCATTTTAGAATCTTTTGATCTTTTAGGTTACTGGGAGTTTTTCTTTTCTGTTTCTTTTGGTTGTTAGACATTAATATTTTTTGTAATTTTCTAATTGAAGTCATGAATTACATTTTGTGTTTCAAAATTTGGTTATTGAATGGTTATGTTTTCAATTATGTTTTATTATATTCTCGAGAATGATTAAATTGAAAGCATTTGGCTCATATTGTTGTGATTATTAGCTTAATGGCAATTATATCATATTGGCTTATTAGCTTTTGAGTTTATTAGTTTAATGGCAATGATATCATATTGGCTTAATTTTTTAAGCATATTTAATGATGTTACACTATCTTATTTATTAATTAGTGGTAATGGTTAATTTCATTGGCTTCTTTATTAAGCGTCACGACTTCAGTGAAATAGAGGACTGATAAGGAGATTATGTTATTTTGTTGATCACATGCCAAACATAATTCCTTACCACATTACTAGACTTGCCGACCATGTCGGTTTGGTTATTGGTATTTGTGATATGAATATCTTTTGTTGATTATGAAACAAAGTGATTATCATAGTTCAATATCAATGATTAAACTGGACCGATTGTTTGAGATGCTATCAAATAACTATTGTTTTAAAAGTGGCCACAAATATTTTCTTGTTATTCAACCCATGAATCTTTTTCAAATAAAATTATTTTAATATATGTATATATGTATTAAAAAAAATAATGTAGCCCCAGTGGGAGAATGTAAGACTTTTATTTAGGCTTACATTAACATTTTAATTGTTTTATTAAAATATGGGTTGTTAGATAGTTTTTTGCTGTATTCGCCCATATAATTAGTGATCTATAGTTAATGAGCTTAGTATTTGTGTGAAGTATAGTTGAAGGAGAAGTGTGAGCTTTTTAGTTGACTGAAGCCTTTGATGAGGAGGTTTGGCCCAACTAGGATTATGTGGTTAAGTCCCCTCTCTTACTCTATAAATACATATTGTCTCATCACAATTGTATGATGATTTTTTGGTTGATCTATTTGATATGCTTCCGATTTAGAGATCTAGGGAGGAAGACATAGATTTGTAGTATTGAACTACCAAATCTTAGTTATTGCTATGGAAGAATCAGGTATGTATTCTTATTTTTTTTTAATTTCTCAATATTTTCTAAATTATATACAATCTTGCATCATGGTATTTTATGAATTTCTAACAAGTGAATGATATTGGTAGTATTTATTTATTTTTAGCTGGGTTCCTTCACATGGGTACCAATGAAGTGCAATGAAGTCCTAACCGAGAAAGAGATTTAAATATATATTACCAAATGTTATTTGTCTATGCAAACTTTGGGAGTATCTATATAAGGATGAAGTTTATATTAAATATGGTTTGCTTTAAGCTAGGTTTTATATAAATAAACAAAGAAAATGACATAAACTTATATATATTCCAATCATATGATTAAGAAATACATTATAATTTTATTAGATTCATATACTGCCAAGGATTCGTTGATACATAATAGGGCTTTGTTTGGTATTTTTCTATAATAATTGTTATATTGTAAATATTCTAGATTTTATTTGGTCTATCTGTGGCTTGAACCCTTCCCACGTTGTTGATATTTTTTTCATTGTCATTCTTGAATTCTTTGATCACCCAGCTGTGTATGTTATTAGGTTCATCTTAATACGTCGCTAAAACATAAAATAAAATAAAATAAAGATTGGATTTAGAGAAGCTCCAAAAGGGCTCTCTATTCCTATATATATTTTTTAGTTAAAATGGGAAAATTGGATTTACAACCATAATTAATCACACTTTTTAGCTCAAGAAAGTAGAGAGTATCATGCTCGTAAAATGCGTAGGATTTTTTTGTAAGTTTTTTTTAAAGTTCTGTCTTATTCTAATCATTATTTAATAATAGACTAATTAAATGTTTTTTTTTGGACAACTAATAATTTAATGAGGAAAGAGAATTTTAGTGCTTGAACTTGGAGAAAATATCTAAGTGTAATAAATGTATTAAATGAAGGCAAGATTTATAGTGGTTTAGTCAACCTACGTTGACACTTAGTCAATTTCATTGCTTGAGCTTCTTAGACCACAAAGATCAAATATACTTCAAATAAATGAGTTTTGAGGATTTTAGAAGATGAGTACAAGGAGTAAATGCTCTTGATTGCAATATTCTTAAATCATGCTGAAGATGAATGATTTAATCAACCTGCTTTTTGTGCCACATCATTGTGCCAAAAATAGGAAAAACATTAATATTTTTTAAAAAATTATTTTATTCTTGCATAAATATAACAACGCTTTTATTGTTTTTTTTATATAGTATAAAATATTTTCAAGAAGATATTTATAACCTTTTTTTTACCCATTTTATTTTATAATATATTATACTATTGTGAACATTTTTTTGTTTATGTAATTTGTTATAGCTTATTTATGTGGTTTTTTTCAAAAGTTATTGTTGACCACAAATTTGGTTAATGACGCTAAGTCAAATAAATGACGTTAGAGTAAGAACTCAACTAGAATAATAAAAGACACGAAAATTTTATAGTAGTTCGGCCTCGAATATCGGTAATAACCTATGTTGACGATGATAACTCGTCAACGATATAAGGTCAGAAAACTTAAAGTGTATTATAAAAACCAAGTAGACAGTATTTATGAAAAGCTTCAAAAATAAGAGTGTAGAATAGAACAATGGAAAAAAAACACATATATTGCTTAACTGCCTGTGTATACCATGAATTTTTTAACTCCCTCCTTAGGTGAAGGAATGCCCTATTTATAGGGGAGCACTATCGGCTCATAATACATATTAGTCCCAAAGTGATAGAATGACTCATCTGCAAGCCACAGACTATCGTGGAGAAGGTGGTAGTGGTGTTGGAGGAGTGGCGATCGGGTCTAGTACATATCAAGTGTTAGCAGGTAATACCCAGTCTTTGTACTACTTCGTACCACCACTACCTGTATGGTACAGATGTCTAGAATGTGGTAGTAGAGGCTTCACCACGTACTATCTTTGTATTGTCACTACTTGTTTGGTGTGGGCACTCAGTTCCTACTATGTGCTCTTCCAAGCATGTACGTACCTGGCCTGACATACTCCATACTCAAGCTTTCTCCTCCTCTGTTACTTTGGGCTAGCTTGGCCTTGTCTTTGTATTTCCCAATGCTTGACAAGGATGATGTGTGACTTCGAGGTGATATGGACTCGCAAGATGCCATAGGGCATGAGGCGCCATGGCTTTGCGAGGCTCTGGCGAGTGTACGAAATGACATGGCTCCATGAGGCACCAAGAGGTGTTGGGCTTCGCGAGGAATCCGGAGGTGCGCGAGGCATTGAGGCTCCACGAGGCACCTGGAGGTGTGCGGGGCGTTGGGGCTCCGCGAGGCACCTGGAGTAGTGCGAGGCCCTCATCCCTTGATGCTTCTCACTTTTGGCGCAAGGGGCTTGAGACACGGTTTCTTGCGCAAGTCACTTAGGCAGACTAGCCCTCGCATAGCAAGGCCTTCTTCTTTAGGCTCTATGCGACTAGCACGTTTGGCATATTGAAGGTTAGGCCTGGATAGGCAAGGCCCTCCTCCCAGGTGCCTTGCGCCTTTCTTGACCTTGGCTCGCGACATGTCGGGCCTAAATATGTGGGCCCTCTTCCTTAGGGGCATTCCGTTGTCAGCGACTTTAGCCTTCTACGTGCCAGGCCTCGCGTAGCGAGGCCCTTTTCCCAGGTGCCTTGCACCTTTATCGACCTCAACCTACTACATGTCTTACACCTTTAGCGATTTTTCTATATTCACACTTTCCCACGAGTCTATGAGCACACTTTCAAGTATTCTTGTAGACTCCTTGACGTGTTCCTTTAATGACATGTATAAAAATGGTGTTTTGTTGTGTATGGATATGAACAAAATGTCTTTGGGTGGTGTGTTTCTTTACAGTGCACCAAGAAGCAGAAAAATCAACTCACTAAGGTGGTGATCCAAGTGTATCCTTGTGCTTGAATGTGAGCCAATCATTTTTAGGTGGGGATCCCAAAGTTGCCAAGGCCCTTGATCTCCATCATTCATCCTAGATTTGATCCAAAGGCTAGGAAGTCTTGACTCTTCTTATAAATACCTCAATGATTGAATTCATTTTTTCACACCAAAAGTTACTTAGCCTAGTGGTATCTCATTGAATCTATTTCCAAGGGCTCCATGGTTCTATCGTCCATAAAAGCACTCTTGAGGTAATTTTCACCCCTTTTAGTTAAATCCGTCTGTCTTTATTTTTTTAACTTATTCTTCCTTGTCCCATATTTGCATTGTTGGGGTACAAGGTGTTCTCACATTTCTAAAGGCCCGCTCTTGCCTATCGCTTCACCTTTCTTTACAAGCCTAAATCTCTGTCCTCGCACATGTGTGGACTCGCTTACACGCACCCAGGTATACCTTCCTCTCCAAGTGATATGCATGTCTCTTTTATCTTATACACAAGGGTAGGGCCATAGGTTAGTATGTACATGTTCCTTAAGAGTTCTTTGTTCCCATGGCGTGTTAGGCGCGTATACATGGGTCCCTATCTTAGACCATTTACACTCATGTTGTAGATATGGGGTTGTCTTCACGCACACACATCGTTGATTCTTAGCTTGCCTATGGCGTCTGGATGGTCTTTTAAAGTCCTACCTGACGTTGAGCTTATCGAGTTGTCATTTTTTACTCTGAGCCTGAAGTTTGAAAACCCTCTACAAATGCGGGTGTGTGAATGCTCTACCAGCAGAGGTTATCCTCCCTCAAGCAGAAGGCACGGGGCCTTGATTGTAAAATCGAATCTATTGCCAGTGGTGGGGGTTTATGTTTCTTCCCATGGCATGGAACATATGTCACCCAACTAAAATCAACCCTTCAAGATTGCATAGCCGAAATCACTTTCCTAGAGGAAAACCTTCCACCTGAACCTCCATCTTGCTATGGTGATGGAGCCCCAGGCTCTGGGGGTCCTGCCCATGGGGGTGTTGATTGTGATCCATCTGAACATGAGTTTCTCTCCATTATCTTTCCCTCGTTTCTTTGTCTGTCCATGGTCGAACGTCATAGGGTCAAGCATTATGCAAGTAGATGTAGAACATGTAGAGGGAATTCTACAAGGTTGATGAAGTTCGTCGCAAACAAATCCGCCTGTTGTTTATGTCCAGGTATCAAAGATGACGAGGGAGATCCTTGATGATTCTGAGAACGCAGGCATCGAATCTACTCTTTACCCATGTTAAGCTTTCTAACATGCTGAAGGCTCATCAACTGTCACCGGACATCATCTTCGTCATTCCATCTCATAATGGCTATGCGTTTGAGCTGTCTGAGGGGCTTGTAGCTTTCACCGAATTAGTGATCAAGTATGGAGGGGTCTTGCCACTTCACCCCTTCTTTGTTAAGATACTCAACTATTCCGTTCTAGCACCTCTTCAGCTGTCTCTCAACTCTTGGGTTGTGCTTAGTTGTTTGTATGTGTTATACAAGCAAGTGCGTTAATCAAATCATGGGAGAATATCAGGCTAGGGGTCTCAAGATGTTGGCCTATTTGAACAAAGCAAAGGACTTACTAACATAATTTGCAAAGTATACTCTCTAGAAAATACCCCGTGATCAGAATTTGAATGTTGATGCCTTAGCCAAATTGGTAAGTGCTAAAGATGCTGACTCCTTGAGCATAGTACCAGTTGAACACTTGTTGGCTTTGAGAATTCAAGTGGAAGAATCTGTGCTAGTGATAACAGCATCAGATACGTGGATGATTCCCATCATCAAATATATCGAATAGGGATTATTACCAGCAGAAAGGAATAGGGCGAGGACGCTTCAAAGACAATTAACTCGATTTGTCTTGGTCGATGAAATTTTGTACAAACGGGGATACTCAATGCCTTTATTACTGTGTATTTCTAAGGAGAAGGCTAAGGAATTGATGCAGGAGGTCCATGAAGATTTTTGTGGAAATCACGTTGGGGTGGCAGAGTTTGTCGAAAAATATTATAAGGCAAGGATATTTCTGGCCTACCATGATTGAGGACTCTATTCGTTAAAAAATGTGACAAGTGCCAAAGATTCTCCAAGATACCACGAGCAGCCCCAAATGAGCTCATACAGATGCAAATCCCGTGGTCATTCGCAGTTTGGGGAATTAACCTGATCTGGTCTTTGCATGTCAGAAAACAAAATGTCAAGTATGTAGTAGCTATTGTTGACTACTTTACTAAGTGTGCCGAAGCTGAGCGACTCGCAACAATAACAACCAAGAAAGTACTGGACTTTGTCGTCAAGAACATCATATGTTAGTATGGGTTGCCAAGAAAAATTGTCTCAAACAATGGCACACAAATTGAGAGCGATCTTTTCACTAATTTATGCGAAAGGGGTGGAATTATAAAGAGTTTTTCTTCAGTGGCTCATCCACAAGCAAATGGACAAGTTGAAGGCGTTAACAAAACTTTGACAGACACACTGAAGAAAAGGCTCGGAGAAGCAAAAGGGGTATGGCTAGAGCAATTACCAGAAGTACTCTGGTCGTATAGAACATCTCACCGAACAGCAACAGGCCATACGCCATTTCCTTTGGCCTATGGGTATGAGGTCATGTTGCTTGTTGAATTAAACCCACCATCGCATAGAAGGCTAACATACGACCAGAGTGCAAATAGCCAGTTATTAATGAATCTTTGGACTTGGTCAGCGAAAGGCGTGATCAAAGCTCAACTTTGGGTAGCAGCTTACCAACAAAAGGTCGTTCGATATTTTAACTCTAAAGTACGCAAAAGAAAATTTGATGTGGGAGATTCAGTACTTAGGAGAGTTTTTCTCAATAGTTGCGACCAAACAGCCGGAGTACTCAGACCAAACTGGGAAGGCCCATATCTAATTGAAGAAATCCTTCAACCAGGCACATATAAACTTGCTCGCTTAAATAGAGATCTCGTTCCTCGCTATTGGAATGGAGAACACCTACACAAGTATTATCAATGAACAATTATTTTTAAAGAATTGACTTGTATTAATTTTACTTTTTACAAGTTTATGAATAATGGCTAGTCAATTAAATGACTGGTCGCTTACAAGTGTAAGATCAATTCTTGATCACTCATACAGTGCACCCTTTGGGGGCCCTCTACGAGTGAGGTCCATCATTTGTTCACTCTTAGGGTGAACTCAATAGCCCCTCGCTTCTATCATCTCCAAAACGCTGTGGCTCTCACAAGGTACCCCCTCGTGGATGGATCTATTTCCAATTAGGGTTCGTGGAAGAGTGATTTTTTCTTCACCAATACCGTATCCACTCAGCATACGCATTTCAACGCATCCAGTAAGATTTTTCAACATGCATATATACATATATTAATTTTTTTATGTTATTTTTTACTTGTATTACCCCTCTCCTTGGGTTTGCCTAACTATACTTATTTCTTTTCCTTGATCGTAGGTCTTGAAGGGGTTGTCGGCCTTGCTTTGAGTTCGTCAGCCCGCGATCGTGTGGCGAAGGTCTTGGTTGTGCCAGCTTCATGAAAAAAATCCTACAACCTTTTCACTGAGGGCAATCTCTATTCGTCCAAGTTGCTATCTCCATACCAAGTCATTTCCTTGTGCTCCGTCTCATCCAAGTGTACCATCCCAAAGATCATAGACAATGATGACAGTGATGAATACTATCACTACTCCGAGGGTGACCTGATGGATACTGAAGATGAGGTCAAGGTAGAGTCTGAGAACTATTCATGTTTAAGATCCATGGCTAATGAGGCTGGGGATGTTTTCGACGATGGATATACAACCGACGTCATTTCTTGGATTCTATCGCTAGAAGTAGGTGGCCATTTTGCTTTCAACACCCATCCTCCTACTCCTCATATCCCGAAGAGGAATTTCATCCTACCTTCCTTTGACGATGCTCTTCCACCCTTACGGGTGCATTTGGGACAGGCGTATTTGGGTGCCTCGCTTCCTAAAGATGTGACTCTACACCCCTCTGCTCTTCGTGCCTCCATGGATGGATCATGACCTTCCCGGTCACCTTCCTTGTCTAGGCATGCATCGATAGGTATACGTGTCTCCCCCCGCCGAGTCCATGCTTCCGCTTCCCAGGGGCATCTTTTGGCAAGCTAGTACGTATCATACATACATGGGGAATATTTCTGAAGTCGAGTGGGGGTCTATGTATGATATACCAAATGCTGAGTTGGGTGAGGCTAATATGCGAGCCTCTATGCAGGTGCTTGTCAAAACACTTAATGCATGTTTTTCAGTTTTAATATCGCCTGATCACTAATGCTTTGTTCCGTTTCTTTGTTTTTACTTAGGCTTCCATCTTGGGTCACCGTTTTGTCGCCTCGAGCTACTCATCCATGCAATGGTTATAGTTCAAGCTTGAGGGGGCGATGAAGGACCTCTCCTTGGCCAAGGCATTGAAAGATGAGTTGACCGCACGAGTCAGCGAATTGGAAGGCCAGCTTACTGAGGTGGTCTGCCAGATGGATGCTATACTAGCCAAGGCTACGCTGACCTCTCGATCTAACACCAGGCTCGAAGCCAATATTCGTACCCTAAATGAGGAGATTAACGCTCTTGAGGCTGAGCTAGGAAATGCTGAGAATGGCATAGTCGAGCGCACATTGCACGCCATGTGGAGGACTAATCCTGATGTCAATCTGGCTCCCTTTGGAGAGTATTCCACTGAGAAGATTGATGAGTGGAAAGGTTGTGGTGGAAACCTATAGGCCCATCTCGAAGGCTTATTTTTACATATATATATATTGTTGTTGTGTAACCCTCTATATTTATCTTTATATGGAACTCCTTAGAAGTCTTTGATAATATGTGGGAGTCTTTATATCGAAGTCCTTGCTTTTTTTTTTTTGTATTGGCTGGGAGGATTTATTGGCCTTCTGAGCCTTTTTTATCCTTTTTTGGTTATCATGCGTAAGGGATGAATTCCTTATGTCTTCCTTGGGCTGATGATGATAGTCTTTTTGGTGCACCGTGACTATACTTGTAAGGACATGTTAACCCTTTGGGTTCTTGGCATCCTTTTATATTCTTTGCACGTGCTTAATATTTTGTGCGAGAAGCGTCCTTCTCGTCATAATGTATAGTACTATTTTTACAAGGGTCTCTTTTAGGACCCTTTTTGGCTAGACGACTTGGTGGTCATTCTAGACTTATGGGGGATACCTTCCTTGAAGCCTCACCCCCTGTGGGGGTGTCAGCCTTTGGTAGGAGGTTATCTTCGTAAAGATTCTGAATTGTCTTGATATTCATAATGGTAGTTAATCCTTTTGAATCGAAGTGATAACTTGTCGAGTTTTCTCTTCTTTTATATGTATATATATATTTGCTTTCTATCCTGCCCCCCAAGTGCTTGATGAAATTTATTCCATCAGGCACTTTGATAATTTTGCTCCCAAGAAAGACTTTATTTGTTGTATAAATGCTTGCATAGAGAAGAAATATAGCATTTGTGATAGGAAACACTTTCATAAATAGTAGGCAGATTGCAAAGGTATGTATAACAATATTGCATCTGTTGTAAGGTAATATGGGCAACCTCTTTGATTCTTATCTACTGAAGTTAGCATAACATAAACAAACTAAGCACTGGTATTTTTGCATTAGATGTGAAAGTCTTACTGGTAGTATTTCTTGAGATGTTCTGCATTCCATGCTCGGGGTACTACGGTATCATCCAGGTGTGCTAGTTTGTAAGTGTTTGGCGGTATCAACTGGGGGACTTGTTAGGGTCCTTCCCAGTTCGCCCCTAGTACACCTGCCCCTGGATCTCGCATGTTGGGGAGTACTTTTCTCAGTACTAATTCTCGTACTTTGAATGCTTTTTTTCGCACCTTGGTGTTGTAGTACTTCGCGGCTCGTTCTTGGTAAGTTGCCACTCTCAGTTGTGCCCTTTCTATTCTTTCATCCAACAAGTCTAAATTTTCAGCCATTGTCATATTACCGACTTGGTCCTCGTATGCCTGCAACCTAAAAGAATTAATCTTTATCTCAACTGAGAGGACAGCCTCGCATCCATATGCTAAGTTGAGGGGGTCTCCCCGGTAGTCGAGCGCGGCATGGTCATATAGGCCCAAAGCACATAGGGTAGCTCATTGACCTAGGTTCCCTTTAGTTTTTCTTGCTATGTTTTCAGGTTCTTCTTGAGAACCTTGCTAATGGCCTCCACTTTCCCATTTTCTTGCGGATGTACCACAACTGAGAAGTTTCTCCTTATTCCTTTCTCCTTATAGCACTCTTCGAACGTTTCCCCCTCAACCTGAGTGCCGTTGTCAGAAATGATTTTGTACGACACTCCAAACTATATACGATGGACTTGTTGATGAAGGTGGTGATCTGTTTGGTTGTTATTTTGACCAGAGGTTCTGCTTCAACCCACTTGGTGAAGTAATATACCGATACAACTGCATACTTGGCTCCTCTTCTACCTACGGGAAGTGCCAATCAGGTCTATTCCCCAAGCAGCAAAAGACCAAGGGCTGGTCAGGGTAATTAGTTGATTTGGGGGTTGTCAGGAGTAGTTTGCGTGTCTATGGAATTCATCACACTTTCTTGAAAATTTGCTAGCATCCTTCTCCATAGAGGGCCAGTACTACTCTTGTCTCATGGTTTTCTTGGCCGTGGATTTCCCACTCGCATGGTTGCCACACTCGCCTTCGTGTATTTCTTACAGAACTTTATTTGCTTCCTCCTCACCGACACATCGAAAGAGTGGGACAGAAAATCTTCTTTTGTACAAGACTCCATCTACTAGGGTGTACCAGACGAATTTATATGCCAGCCTCCGAGCATCTCTCTTGTCTATCGGTAGTGTTCCATCCTTCAGTTATTTCATAATTGGGTTAACCCATGACTCCCTGGGGTGTTGATCATGTGAACCTCTGCTTCAGTGATACACGGCTTGGATAAGTACTCCACGAGCCGCAACATTAGTATTCTTCTCTCTTAGAATTTGCTCTATGGTATACCCCTCCAATTGATCCAAAGAGACTTTTAACCTCGCCAGGTATGAAGCCATCTTGGGACCCCTCGCCTGATACTGACTTTTTGCCTAAAACACAACCAATTGTGAGTCGCTAAAAATTTGCAAATGTGTTACCTTTAGCTCCTTGGCCAACTGCAAACCAGCTAGAAGTGCTTCGTACTCTGCCTCATTGTTCGAAGCCTCAAATCCAAACCTTATCACACAATACATCTTGTGTCACCCGGGCCCAGTCATCATGATACCTACCCTAGCTCCCCCTTCGTTGGACGGTCCATCCACATGGATGCTCCATTCCTCGATCTTTCTTTCCTCTTCTTAACCAACTAATTCACTTTCTAATATCTCACCTTCTTCATTTGGTCGATAGTCGAACTCGACTATGAAGTCTGCAAGCACATGCGAATTGATGGAGGCCCTTGGGGTATATGTCATGTTGAATTGACTTAACTCAATCGACAATTTCAGTAGTCTTCCCAAGGTTTTAGGTTTTTGAAAGACCTGCCTCAAGGAGTTATTAGTGAGTACCTAAATTGCATGGGCGTGGAAGTAGGGCATTAACTTTCTTGAGGCCATGACCAAGGTGTACGCCAACTTCTCTATTTCTGGGTAATGAGTTTCCGCGTCTACTAAGCATTTACTAATCTAGTATACGGGTTGTTGGTGCTTATTCTCTCCTTTAACCTAGGCAACACTTATGGCATGCTCGTACACTACCAAGTATAGGTATAGCCTCTCGTCCTTTTCGAGTTTAGACAACAAGGGTCGCTTCCCGAGGTGCTCCTTCAACTTGGCAAAGGCCTTCCCATTAGACATTGCACCTCCTTCTTGTTCTTGGGTGGATTCATCTCTAATAGGGCCATAATTTTGTCAGGGTTGGTCTCAATGCCTCTGGAGTTAACCATGAAACCCAAAAAGAATCTCACGAGACTCCGAAAGTGCTCTTTTGTAATGCCCTACTACCTAGGGGCCATTACGTTGTGCAATTTAAATAGTGCTAAACTCACTAACTGATTCATTTGGCCATAATCGTGTAACGAAGTGTGATTAATGATTTAGGGTTAAAAATAGTGGTTAAAGATACAACGTTTCACTAAAACATTACTGTAAACATTGGGATACCAAAAGTATATTTTAAAGGTTAATTACAATAAAACATTTACAACCAACCGACTTAAGTGGCAAAATAGGGTATAACCCTAGTTCCTCTTTAAACCTTCGGTCGTGGTGGTCGAGCAGCCGCATATGTGCACATCGTCATCTAAGCTCTCCAACTCAAGGATGGTCCAACTTTCTTTTGCCTTTACTTGCACCACATAGCACTCGTGAGCAGAGGCTCAACAAGAAAACACAATATGCTTATGAATAGGTAATAACATGTCACTGAATCATAATAAGCATGCCTAGCAATAAAAGCCCTATTCATGAATGCAAGCAAGTCCAAATAAATGATTGTGGACCCTACCCTCCTGTATGGATGACTATCAAGTCAATCCTAAGTGAATATCAATAATGATTCTGGTAATCATGCTGGGACTTGCAGCCAAACAAGATAGGTAACTAATAAGTCACGAACTTGAACCAGTTAAGTAACTAATAAGTCACAAACTTTAACTAGATAAGTATCTAATAAGCCACGAACTTGAATCAGTTAAGTAACTAATAAGCCATGAACTTGAACCAGATAAGTAACTTATAAGTCACGCACTTGGGCTTCGCACCCTAAGCCATGTGACGTTACAGTTACCTGAGCCTTTTGGCCTTGGCTATATGTAACTAGCCTTTAGATTAGACAAGCGCTTTTGTTTTCATCGAGCTTTGGGTCAGTCAAGCATTTCATTCCTATCTGTTCTTGACTCATAAGCCAAAACCATACTACCAGTGCCCAGTATCACTACCGAACTTGACTAATAAGTCACAGATTCATAATCAATATTGACACCATTAACATTTCCTGACTCATAGGTCAGTACCATTCACAAGTAAGCAATGCAACCATTCATATATCATATGTCAAATATTCAAATACAGGCATTTAGCATGCTTACTCAATATCACTAGCATAATTATGATCATGCACATTACAGAGACTCAAGCTCTGATCAATCTCATATTCAACATTCATGCCATGCCCTAATCACATGTATCTTATGCATCACATGCATCACATACTGGGTGCAGTTTTCTTACCTTTGCTCCAAGCACAGGTTACAAATAAACAATCCTTAAGCACGATCCTAAATCCAAGACCCTAGCAATAACCTAGTCACAACCATAATATAAAACCCCATCAAAATGAGTAAATAAATACTTCCAATCCCAAACCTAGCCTCTAGGACGTCGAATCTTACTCAACAGGTTAGTAGGATCGATCTCAGGCCCTTAGAATTAAGTTCCCACAGCTAAAAACCAAATATGGGCAAACCTCCCCATAAGCGCTACGACGCCCAAACCATGAGCCGCGACCTGCCTCCAGACAGTAGCCAGACCACATCTCTGCCTGCACCTTGCGCCGCGGTGCACCAACCTTGCGCCGCGATGCACCAACCTTGCGCTGTGACTTTCCCACTAGCTTTCCTCATAAGATCGTATCGTGCTATGTAACCCAAGCATAACCAAATAATAATGAAGCACCACACACATACGACATATATGCCAAATATACCCAAAATGGGCCAAAATATGAAAAATGCCCAATTAAATAGAAATGGGTCCACATGCATATCTAATACACCTAAATATGCATATCTAGTCATATTATGATATAAGTCACATATTCGCATATTGATGCACAAAAATATCATATAATCCCATAATTTTCCATCCCGACCCCCTAATCAAGACCGTAAGCCTTATTAGGAAATTTGGGTCGTTACAACTATCCCCTCCTTACAGAAATTTCGTCCTCGAATTTTATCTGAGTAGCTCGGGATATCAACCCCGCATATCTGATTCCAGTTTCCAGGTCGCTCCCTCGACCTCACTGTTTCTGTATCATACCTTAACCAAAGGTATAGCTTTGTTCCTCCGAAATCTGTTCTTTTTGTTCATATCTGGGCTGGCTATTCCTCACAGGATAACTCAACCTCTAATTACAGATTCTCATAACTCTACACATGAGTCTTATTAAACACATGTCTCCTTGACATGAACAATATGAAATACACTGTATACGGCCAACAGTGCCAAAACTGAGGTCAACCCTAAGGCAACCTGACTGATCCTATCAAGGATTTCAAACAATATTTACTAATCTAGAGCTCAACTTGCCCTTATTTCCTCACCCCTTTCCATGGTGACATTCTAAGGAAGATACAGTCTTCCACCTGGAACTCCATGTTCCTACATTTCAAATCATTATCACTTTTCCATTTACTCAGAGAAGTGAGCATCCAAGCTCTAACCATTTCAATAACTTCAATGGTCCTTTAAACCACCTCAGGATCCAAATATAACATCTCACACATCTTATCCAAATGAATGGGCGACAAACATTATCTACCATAGAGCATCTCATAAACACTACACCAAATACCTCTTTCTATAATACATAGTTATAAGCTAATTGGAAAAGTATTATAATAGGTAACCTAATAGTTAGAAATCGGTAAAGTTAAAATGGAGGGAAAAAAAAAAAATGGCTGGGTAAAGTTAAAATGGAGGGAAACCACTCGGTTTCTGCCTAGCCTTATTCTCTCAAAACCCAATCCCTAATGAAGCATCTACCTCTTTCTCTCACACTTGGTTTCTTAGTTCCCTCTCCATCGATCTTTCTGTCTCTCTCTCTCTCATAGTCTTTCTATCCTCTCTCCGTCGCGCGAGCTGCTGGAGCACACCACGCCAGAGGAGCACTCTCTCCATTTCGTTCAGTCGCTGGAGTACACTGGGACAAGTCACGCCGGTACAAGTCGCGGTGCTCTATCTCCCTCATGCGAGTCATGGTGGTATCTTCCCAGCTGAAGAAAGAACAACTTTGTGAGGTATTTGTGTTTTTCTTATTTACTATTTTTATCATTTAATTTTCTTGTATCTTTTTTCTTCTTATTTACTAATTTGTTTTAGCAAGGATATATAATGAAATTTGGATTGGAAAATCTGCAGGGATCATGATGAGGCGACCTTTTGTCTTGTAGCTTGACAAGACAAATGAGGGAGCTCAGAAATATGTCGAGTTTCTTCACCTTCGCAAGAGGATTCACAGATTTTGGTATGTGGTGTATAACATAAAAATACCCAAGAAAGTTGCAAATTCTCCATGTACATTACTTCCCCCAGCTATTAATTATCCTTCTCCTAACTTCATCTTTGTTTACTCTCTCTCCCCTCTTTCTCTCTCTCTAGAAACAAGCAAAAGTGAACAAAGGGGTTCTTTTTTTTTCTCCACCATAAAGGGCTACACCACTCTTCATGTGTGGTTACTGAATGGGGTTTCAGTACTTTCATTTTACTGCCATGTTCGACCAGTAGAAAAAGGTATCTGGGTTCTTCGTGGTTCTGCCTCATTGGCATTAGCTCAAAGGGTCTGCAAATAGTGGATGTGGGTTTTTGAGGAGTTGAGCTTAGAAAGCAATTTTAGTACAAATCTTGGAGTTGTGTTTAGTTCCTTACTGGGATTTTGTGGTGTGGTCACGAAATGAGGAGCATTTATGGAGTTTATTTGATTGTAGTATTGTTTTGGGATGTATATTAGTACGTTTTGTCAGGAGGATTCGGATGAAGACATTACAGCTATTTATATTGTTACTCTTCAAGAAGCTCAAGCTACTACTCATTACTATAATGAGATGAGAAGTGTAAATCATAGTTCCAGACACGGTACTTATGGAAAGTTCGACGTTCATAAAAGAAGGTCATTTTCTTCCCATCCTTTAATTTTAATTTTTAATTAATTTCTGAAATCTTATTTAAATTACTTGGAAGTTCAAGAAAGTTTTTTTTTTAAAAGAAGAATTATTTATTTTACTTCCATTTTGTGTTTTCTTCATTTTAGTTCGAGAATTTGCGGATATGGAGGTTTTTATTTTGTTGTCCAAAAACAATTTTCATGAAAAGAAAAATTAGGTTTATTTGGTGTTGTATATATATATATTGAATTTCCGTTTTGCTCCGTAAAATGGTTCCTCAAGTACACCCAACAGAAGTTCGTACACATGAATCATCGTAGGATGTCTCGGGTTTGTGTTACATTTGGATTAAAAAAAAGTATAACTGTGTGAACATTGGTAGTTAGTTACTGTTTTCTACTTGAAAGGGGGTTTGTACATTACTTGAGTATCTTACTTGTGTTCCTTCTGGTGAACTTTCTAAGGAAATTGTCTCGCATGAAACATGTCTAAACTTGTATTCATATATTGTGTATTTTTCCCAACATATAAATCATTGTATGATGTAGTAGTCTTCGAGTATAGTAGTGACTAAAGAACAATGTGGATGATCATTTTTTTTTGTCCTTGTTGGATCTGTCCTTTTATTTGCTTACAATTTTTGAGTCACTATGCATCTCTTTTGATGATGTTTTGAATGTCTTGTTTTAGATTTAGAAATATTTCAAGAACGGATAGACACTATGGTTCTTATATTGCACGAGTTCATGATTCATTATTGAGAAGGACTTTGAAAGGGGAAAAGTATCTGAAGCTGTACAGTTACCATTACTTGATTAATGGATTTGCTGTGTATGTTACACCACTGTAGGTATTATATCATTCAAATACAATTAACACCATTGTACTTATTATTGTTTTGCTGTTAAAGTTAGTGCTGTCTGGTCTTTTCATATTGGTCATATAAGAATGTTTGATTTGTCTGCATCATGTGTTAAAAAAGGCAGATAAGCTTTCAAGGAGAAGAGAAGTGGCTAATGTGGTTATGGATTTCTCGGTTAGAATAGCAACTACCCATACTCCTCAGTGTTTGGGTTTGCCACAAGGGACTTGGGACTATGCTTCACCATTTGATGGCGATGGCCATGGAACGTGAGTTTATGCGGCTTTTCTTAATATATAGTACTTAACTTTTCTACCTTTGACCCTGTTTTGATTGTCTCTGCTTCATAATTGTAGCATTACTGGCTCTTCTTTTTCCTATCATGAGTTTTGAATCTAGGTTGCAGTCAGAATTTGTGAAATTTACGGTGTACATTTATCAATTTTCTAGAGAAAGAAAAAGGAAACATTGCTATTCGGTTGAATTGATATCCGTATTATAGGTATGTATTGTAATAACTTTTTCTACGAGCCAAAGAAGCTGCATAGAGGCTCTCTGAGGGTCGTGAGAAGATCTAGTTGATAAGTATAATGTGTTAATGCTTTAGACTCAGGCAAAAGATAGTCTGTTAAGCAATAGCTAGTTGTGCTGACTGTTAGTTAGTTACAGCTAATTGTCACTGATACTAGCGTTAGTTACAGAGTTTGTTAGAGTTAGTTTTGTCAAGCTTAATTATTTTATATAAACTCTCTTGTATCTGTAATTATTTATTCAATATAGAAACCACTTTTCACACTCCCAAATCTCTCAATTTGTCTATCGTTTACAGAGATGACCTTTGAATTTAGCTCATGGGGGTGCTTTTATATTTTCAAATTTTCATTGGAGCTTTGTCATATTTTTAGATATTAAAAGAAAATTTTAAAAAGGAAAGAAAAAAAAACTGCCAATGAGCTGGCTCTGTGCTTGGCCACTTGTTGTTTTTATTACTTAAACGGAAACTAAATTTTTTCATTATTAGTAGTATAATTGATATTGTTATTGTTGCTATATTATTGTCTTTTGTCTGTTTCCCAAGTTGGGCATGCACCACACCAAGTCTCCATTTAGATAATGCACAAACATTTAGATATTGATACATAGTTGTTTGTTCATTCATATTTCTGTTAGATAAAGCACAAACACTGCCAGTAGATTCATTTGAATGTAAAGTATAATTATATAAATCTTGAAATGACATACTCGATGAGAAAGGTAAATATATGTATATAAAATACACAAATATTTTAGATGATTTGAGGAAAAAATATATAGTAATTTTTCTTTCCCCTATTGCCTCTTTAACTCTTCAAGAGTCAGCTCATTGATCTTGGTATAATGTACAGGCACACGGATTCTGTTGTTGTAGGAAACCATGGGGTTCCAGTTGTGGTATCAGGGCATTGCTTTGGAAATGCAAGTGGGATGGCTCCTCGTTCACAGTAATTATCTAGATCTTTTTAGATATTCTATTGCATTCTGTATTTTTCTTTAAATATTTCGGGCAAGATATTCTGTATTAACTAATGTGTATCTTTCTCAGTGTTGCCGTTTACAAGGCATTGTACAAGAACTTCGGAGGCTTTGCTGCAGATGTTGTTGCTGCAACAGACCAAGTATATAAAATTGCTTTTTTAGTATTTATTTTATCTGCAACATTTACAGAACTAATTGTGCGACATGTGCTAGACAATAGGACAGTTTATATGATATAATTTGTCTTTTTTTTTTTTTTTGGTTTGTTTGTTTTAATTGTGGAACTTCAGCTCAGATGGTTGAAGTTACGCCCATACCTTATTTTTAACTTTATTAAGTTTATTCTTAGGCTGCTCAGGATGGGGTAGACATATTAAGCTTATCAATCACTCCAAACAGGCGTCCTTCTGGTATTGCAACATTTTTTAATCCAATAGACATGGCACTCTTATCAGCTGTGAAGGCTGGCATATTCGTTGTACAAGCAGCGGGAAACACTGGACCATCCCCAAAGAGTGTGTCTTCATTTAGTCCATGGATCTTTACCGTGGGTGCTGCTTCTCATGATAGGATCTATAGTAACTCTATAGTCCTTGGCAACAATGTTACTATTCAAGGAGTTGGTCTTGCACGTAAGTTTTCCTTTGCAAATGCTTATTTTATTTCTTTTTAATATATCATGTAGGATTGTTACTTGACAATTTAGTTTCTTGCTTCGTGTATGTACTTTATGATGTTGGTGAAAATTGGAAGTTAACATGGTTTGAGTTTGAGATATATCCTCTTAGGTTTAGTAATCACTAACTGGCTTCAAAGAAAACTATCTAGATTAGACAAGAAGGAAAGAAACAATCAAATATATACATGGATATTACAATATAATTTTATGTGAGAATTCTAGAGTTCAGATGTATAAATAAAGGTTATGATAATAATAATAAGTTATGCTTCTAAATATATCAGCAAGGGAGAACACAGAAATGTAAAATTTATCAAACCACTCCTCTGTGACAGTAATTTAAAATTTAAGTTTTTGCACCTCACTTAAAATTTAAAGGGTCTCATGAGAGTAGTAGTGTTTAATATTAGACCTTTCATAGATGATTTGATTCTTTTTTTTCCATATAGATTAGACATGCTTATTTATGCATATTATTGTTCAGCAAACACTTTGTCTGTTTTGATTTCACTATCAATGGAGCAGTGATTTACACTATATTGATACACCTGATTATAGGTATAATTATGAATACCACAGTAAATAGCTAGCCTTTTGATTGTTGAACCATGCTAATGTTTGAACAATTCAAATTGCATTTGTGGTTCTCTTAGTATGGTGCACACATGTTTGGTTGCTACTAGTAGAGACTTTAATATATTATTTTGTTATTTATTTTATAATTTTTTTTTACTTTTTGTGTAACTTTTAGAATTAGAAAACAACTTTACAGAAGCAGAAGTGGTAGCATAGAGTACTTATTATATGTTTTTTTTTTTACCCTTGAAGTAGTATCATTTGTCATTTCTGTTGATATTACTAGCAGTATTCTGCCCATATTTCTTTATGTTAATTTTTAAATGCTTGGATTGGAACCATATACAACTTTCTTAATCTCTCTATTTTTCTTTGTTGCCAACCATAAGCAAGAACAAATAAATAAAGTTAACTTTTGTTTCTAGTACTAGATACATACAAATAAATACAAATATCAAATGCAACGAACAGATAGATACAAATAAAAAAAATCCTATCAAATTAAATTTGAATTTCGTCAATAAAGGCCTGTGGTTGAAAAACTAATGAGTGAATAAGTTATCAGAAATTAAAATTTTTACTACAGTATTCTTGTTCCTATAGTATTATTGTTCCTTCAGGTTTACTTATCCATCTTGTATTTGCGAGTACCAGCAAGTTTCAGAATAATACTTAGGGGGGAAGTTGTGGAACATCAAAATATTGCGAATGATCTCAAATTTCTACAATTTATTGTGTATAAACCTCAGAATGCAGGAGCTGTTGAGGTTTGTTATATTGTGCTGTTTCAGTTGTCTTCATCATGTTTCAATGATTTCCAGGATGCTATTAGTTCATAATTTCTGTTGGTACTTGCAGCTCTTTGGTTTAACTTGAACTTCTTTCTCTCATTATTCAGGGTCAAATTATAACAGCTATTGGGTTTCTTAAAGAGGCTCCAAATGTCAATATCCATGGCTTCAACGTCTACCATAAAAATCGTTTAATTCTTGTAAGTATTTTTAATATAGAAGTTAACATTTTGTATGGGAGCACCATGCTCTTGATGCGCATACGAATATGTTCCATTTAATATAAATAATCTATGGTTGTACCACTACCTCCTAAGCATAAGTTATTTCATAGGCTTCATACAATGCCATGATACTGTAGAGGCTGATCATTTCATTTTCTTGATTTTCTTCTCCCAAAAATGATCCTAATGTTTGTCAATCTAAAAATCTATAATATATAAAAGCTATTCAGTAAAAGACAATGGTCATGGGTTTTAGTAGCTTAACTTGACAGAAGAGTTATCATCACCATTATTAAATGATTAATACTTTATGTATATTAATACCATACTGTACACTTCTATTAAATTAACATAATGGTTTGTGATGACTCACTATAGTACAGTATTGATAATAATAATAATCTTAGTACTATTGGCAGCACAATTTTGGTTGTATTACTAAAAGGGGATCTTGTTTCCCAGTCTTTAGGATTCCATAATCTGGTTTGTTGAAAATTTAAATATTTCATTAAGAAATGGTGGGGAGTTTATTTTCATGTTAGATGATGCTGAGATGGCTATTTCATCCTTTGCTTGCTATTTTTTTTCCTTTGATTAAAATTGTCTCAATAAAAATATTTTAGATTTTTGCTGATTTTTGGTACAACATTCAGAAGTAGGGTCTTATGTACTGCTTTTTAAGCTACTTTTTTTTTTTCTTTTTTTTACAAGTATATTGGTAGCTACTTATTATTAATTATCCTTTCAGACTTCTATAGTAATTAGTAGTTTTTTAACCCAACAATTTTTTTTAATACTTGTATTTTTTTTATGTGAAATAGCATGTCTACCTTTTTAAGCTTGTATGTTCTACTATACCTACTTCATTCAGGTTGCTGTATTTGTTGGTGGTGTGGATACCTCTGCAACTGAGACAAAAGGAACAGTTCTAATTCATAGTGCTGACCAGGTAAAATTCTAAAATGGATATTTTTTGCTTGTTGTTATATGAACGTTTCTCTACTTATTCTGGCTTGCTTATTCACGAGGTAGCCAATATACTTAGCAGTTATTTTCTTTATTTCTTGCTTTTTATTTGCATGCACTTGGAGTTGCCTGTCTGTCAATGCCTTGGTTGTTGTGGCTAATTTTGATCCTCCACGTAACTAATGTATTGTGCAAAATTTTCCTTCATCTCATATTAATGTTTAGTGGCATCCATTTTTCTGGGTTCTTTTGGTTGTTTAGTTCATATTTTCTCGTTAATGAATGATGAATTAAAAAAAGAAATGCCTTTCTTGCTGGACAGTTTTGGGCTTGCAATTCTATTCTTTCCCATGATATTGGTGGGTATTCATTACTCAGGAATGCCAAATGACACCATCGTGAGAATACTGTTCTGCTCTATTCTTGCTCCAGTTGATATAAAATTACTTCTTAATATCTTGGCTTGTTATGTTATCCTTGACATTTTTATGTATTATGTGCCTTTAAGTAGTTCTCATAGTTTTTTTAATATCTTGTAGCTAGAAAATTATGTGAAAACTGAAGAAGCTAAAGTTGAGGAGCTTGTAAAGGCAGTTGATGATTCCAGTGCCAGAGTAATTGTTAGTGGAGCAGTAGTTGGGGTGATGGCACTTCATTTTTGTGAGCGCTACAAGTATATCACCTTATATTGTGTTTTTTTATTGATTAACTTACTAATTTTCAAAACATACTTATGATTGTTGTACATATCTAAATGCTTTTGATATTTTATGAAATCTGTCAAAAAATTTCAAGTTTTTATTATTCTATTAAGATTTTTCTTAGCATATCTGATAATTTAAGTATCCGGGTGTGACTCGAACTTCAGACTTTGTGTGAGCAAACCAAAGGCTGATTGTTTGAGCTACCACCCTTGGGTATTTTGTTCATGTTGTTTTTATTATTTATTTTTCCTTTTAATCTCATTAACATTTCCCATAATGTAAATATAGGTCACTGTTGTGAAGAATGAAGAAGGTGGGAACTCCGTAACCACTGATTTATTGCGAGGAAGCACAGATAGCATTTTTGATGACATTGAAAGAGCAGTTGATGATGGAGTAAATACTTACAAGGTAATTTGGACTAGTTTTTCTTTGTGTATCGATCTTTATTTAGAAGCAACATTAGGTATCTTTAATTGTCTATTACAATCTTCTTAGGATGGTATGACCGTATGATCCATACAGAGTAGGTTTTTTGACAGTACTTGTTGCATCAGACTTATGATTTGGAAACTTATCTACCCCACTAACCATTCTTAGCAGGTACTTTTCTTGTTAGGCTATGTGCAGGGATAGCCGAATGGTTCCTGGTGCAGCTTCTACTGAAATTGAATTAGCTAAGAGAGTGAGAGTATTCATTTAATGAAACAGGGTAATTTGTTTGTTTCCACTATTGTTTTTTTTTTCCCAGTTTTTGTTTGTCTTGTTTCCCATAACCTAACTCTAAACACATTTCCCATTTCCAACTTAGAAAGAAAGAGAAACTTTGGGAGAATAAGAGGAATATCATGGGCTTCATAAAGGACCTCTAACAGCCATATTCACATTCTACTTGTTAATTTGGATGCCATACTTGATGCCCTGTTGGTGTCACAAAGAGAATTTTTCCAAAGTTATTTACACATCAATGCTATGTTTGTATTGAACTTTACAGAAAGGAATTAACCTTGCTAGGTCTTTAGAGAAGAAATAAATGGGGATAGAAGTTAGTACAAACTATATGAATTGTTTCTTCATATTGGTTCTTCTTATGGAATATAGGGTGATAAATTAGTTAGTATGAATTGTCCTTTCCCTTTCTTTTTCTCCTGAGTTGCATAGGTATGGTTTCCTTTAATCTCAAATGTGATAAGTTTCAATTCTTGTATTTAATGATCTTTATATTAATACATGCAGGTTCTGAGTTTTTCTCTGTATTTCTTGTTTAATTTTAGAGGGAAGAAGCAGTATGAACCACCTAGGTACATGACAATAAAGACTGCCATTGAGCAGCTCCTAGAAGTTGTGCAAGCAAAAGTAGAATCTGGTAATGATAACTACTACTATTACTCTATAACTCACTCATGTCTTAACTTTGACTTTCAAAGAACTAAATCAGACTTAGTTTATCAATTTAACATTGAATGTTATTGTATTATGTTGCATTGTAGTCTGTAATGAAGACACGGAGTGTGTTGGTTTTGCTAGAATTGGAAGTGAAGATCAAATCATTGTGGCTGGTACAATGAAACAACTTCAATTTCTTGTTTTTTTCCTATCAAATAGTACTATAGGAGTGTGCAACTACTCAAATTTTGACGTGTTATTATGTAAAAAATTAAACTCTTCAATATTTTGTGCTGAAAGTAGTAAATTTTCAATATGTTGAATATTTAAGACTACTTGAATACTTAAAGAACATTTTGTTGTTGATGACAGTGTTGAATGTTTTAAACTAATTTGTGGATTGTTAATACAATGTTGAGTGCTTTTTACTTTTTGTTATTTGAAAATCAAGTTCATTTGATGATGCTAGTATATATTAGAAAGCTAATTTTAATTATATAAATAAAAAATAAAAATAAAATAGAATAAATTAGTGTTATATAAATGAATATATAATGAGAATTTAAACTTATCTAAATATTAAAATAATACGAAAAAATGTGTTATAATATCTATTACAATAACACTTTTTATAAGTAAAGAATTATGTTATGCAAACTTCATTATATAACACAAAAAATGTGTTATACTAAAGTGTAGTATAACACAAATTTATAAGTGTTGAAATGTGTTATATAATCGACTATAAATAATATAATTAAACACTTATCTATTTATTAAAATAACAAAGAAAATGTGTTATCGTTGACAGTAAAATAACACATCTATATAACAATGATAAAGTGTTGTATAAAGTACCCTGACCTACGATAACATAGTCGGTCTTAACACATCAAAAAGTGTTATGGTATGTTTTGATAACACAGTTTTGGTCTTATTAAAAGCATTTTTTCTTGTACTAAGGTGCCCCTCCAATAATTGGGTAACTCTCTCTCTAATTTACCATCGGTCTTAGGATAATAAACTGTACTAAACTCAAACTGTATATTCATCGCCTTCTACAACCTTTTCGAAGACTTGGAAGTAATAGCAGAGCTTAATCTAATTAGATAGATCTCAAATTCCATGAAGGCGTTCTACCTCTCTCACACATAGAGGTATGCATGTTGATCAACTGTATTACTCGTACTTACTAATAAAAGTGAGCTGACTTTGAATACTGTTCCATAATGACCCGAACCAAATCATGTTGGCCCACTATTCTGGGCAATCCTTCCACAAAATCCACCATGACGTTTCCTTACTTCCACTATGGATTACACAAAGGCTGAAATAGCCTTACTGGTTTCTAATACTCTATCTTGACTTGCTAATAGGTTAAGAACTTTGCCACATATTTAGTTACGTCCCTCTCCATCCCAGGTCACCCATAAAAAGCTTTCATATTCTGGTACATCTTCATAATGCCTGGATGAAGAGAATAAGAGGGGGGTATAAGATTCATCCAGAATCTCCCATTTAATCTCAGTGTCCACCGAAATATCAGTCTGATCGTTATACCTTAATAAATTCATACCTGACATTGCATAGTCCTTAGCTATTCCAGCTAAGACATTCCCCTCAATTGTCCCATCTATGGGTCCCTCAACTGTTTTCCCTATCCTCTCCAAAAGAGTAACTCAAACACAATGTTGGCCACCTGGCCCACCAGTAACTCTACTCTAGTTCTGGTCATATCCTTCAAATAACATGATGCATAAACAATCACCTTTTTCTGCCAATAAGGTGTCATAACAACCTACAAACTTGTTCTGATCTATAAGAAGACTTAGAACTTTTTCCCAAAACACATGTAATATCTTGCCCGTCCAAGGAAACTCCTGTCCTCTAAGGTGTACCTTGACCTTAGCAAATCTCCAACTAAGGGTAAACCGCAATATCTTCGATTAAGACGATCATAAATCCAATTCAGATAATCTTTAAATACACTGTTCATCTAATCCATCAAAACAACTCAGCATTAATCAAATCCTCAAAACATAACTGAGCAATTCAGTGTCCGTAACTAATATAGAAGGCAGTCTTCTATCTATCCTTATCCTTGATCTTTAGATGATAATAATCAGATCGAAGATCCACTTTAAAAAAATATTGCCTTACTCAATAACTGAGTCTTTAGTTCTTACAACTCTGCTAAAGTCGTTCAATACAGTGCCCTAGACCTGATTCTGTATCTGGCACCAACCTAATCACAATTTATCTCTTTGTGTAAATGTAATCTTGGAAAATCCCCTGGAAACCCATCCAGAAACTCACAAACTAATCCAGTCTGTCTTGGTCCCACTGGCACGACCTAAGTGGCATACACCATACCAGCTAGGATTTCTATGCATCCTCCTACAATAGATTTCTAGCTCTAAATACAAATGTCATAAACATACAAGATCCATGCACATTGCCAACACATACAAGAGTTTCTCACCCTCAAACCCAAGTATTACTATCCTTTCCTTACAAGCTATCATTGCCCCACACTTGGCTAACCAATCCATATCCAGGATCATATCAAAGTCAGTCATAACCAATATCAAATCAACTGATTAGTCATTTCCACAATAACCAAACTCATCACAACATAACCGTGTAATATGCATATGAAGTCTATGCTTCTCTAGATGAATTAAGCAAAGAACAACATGGCACCAAAACCAGTCATCACAATATAGAAATCAAAACTAGAAAGCTGAACTGCCATCCCTAAGGAACCAGCCTCAGTCTTAATCTCAGTCTCTGACTATGACTGCATCAGAGCGAACACTCGAGCTGGAGTCGAGTTGTCCACCCCCTTTTGTTCATCTGTCCTCCGTCCTGGGCAATCTTTCTTGAAGTGCCTAGCTATCCCACATAAGAACCATACCTTTGATCGGCATCCCTTCAGATAACGCCTCTTACACTGAGCGCATATTGAGAAAAGTCTCAAATTCTTATTCTTGCTCGAACAAATAAACGGTGGTGTCACTACTTGATTTCTACGCTCTCCAGAACCCTCCTTTCTTGTGCTCTCACAGCAAGAGCCTTCAATACCACGTAAGTGTAGGTAGAGATTTCATGCACTAGGGCGATCCTAACGCCTTGAGCTACACTAGGATTCAATCCCTGGATAAACCTTTCCGTCTGAGCCACATCTGTGGGGTACCATATCAAAAGCAAACTTGGCCAACCCATCGAATATGTTAACATACTTTATTACTGTTGCATTTCCCTGAACCAAGTTTAGAAACTCATTCATCTTAGCAGTCTTGACTGCATCACAGTAATATCTTTCGTTAAACAACTACCTAAATTCTTTCCTGTCCATCACAGCTGTATCTCGTGTATAGGATACCACTTTCCACCATGTCCGGGCATCATCCCCCAATATAAATGTAGCACAAGTCACCCTATCGTCACCTACAACCCCCATACTGTTGAGGATGGAACTGATCATGCCCATCCATTGCTCAGCTCTAAATGGATCTAGGCCTCCCTCAAAGACTGTAGGATAATACTTCTGGAATCTTCCACAAAGAAATTCACACCTGCTCTCAACCCTAGGTTGAGAAAATACTGGTGCCACTCCTGGCATAGCAAAGGAAGATGTGTTCCCTGACATATCATGCTACTGTTTCAAACACCTAATCTCTTCCTCTTGCCCCTGCAATCTTAATTGTACATTTGTAAACACCTGCTAGAAATTCTGAGGGGCAGGTGAAGAACTCAAACCCTGGCTGAAATTCCCAGCCTTAGTATAACCACCACCAGTTCTCATTATCTACGTTGGGTACATACCTGCTAATTGAATCTGCGGTCAATAACTTGACCCATAAAACATGATGAGCATATCAAAACCCTTCCCGACGGTAACAATCATACCACACTACATTCACAGACCACTGCAGTAGTAAAAATATACCCATAGCATTTTTTCATCAATTCATAACCCTTACTCTTCCAACATACGCATCATGCTTTCAACTCTAGCATGCAAATATCACATTCATATAATCACAGAGCATGTTATCATATAATCATATCAATAATCAAGAGCCAGGCTCTATCAGAATCTCATGCTCCCTAATACAATATGCAGGTAAAGCATTTACATTCTATTTAAGCAGTTAAATTCAAGCTTGTCTTTAGTGACGAGTGTACATGACCATCTTGTCTACAGGAACTCTTAACCTTGGCTCGCTCTGATACCAAGTTGTAACGCCCTACTACCAAGGGAACGTTACGTTGTGCAATTTAAATAGTGCTAAACTCGCTAACCGAGCCATTTGGCCATAATCACCTAAGCTCTCCAACTAAAGGATGGTCCATCTTTCTTTTGCATTTACCTACACCACATAGCACCTGTGAGCCGAGGCTCAGCAAGAAAGCTCAATATGCTTATGAACAGGTAATAGCATGTCACTGAATTATAATAAGCATGCCTAGCAATAATAGCCCTATTCAAGCATGCATGCAAGTCCAAATAAATGATGGTGGACCTTGTCCTCCTATATGGATGATTATCAAGTCAATCCTAAGTGAATATCAATAATGATTCTGGTAATCATGCTTGGGCTCACAACCCAATCAGATAAGTGAATAAGAAGTCATGAAATTGGGTTCCACACTTTAACCAAATAAGTGACTATGGAGTCACGAATTTGAACCAGATAAGGAACAAATAAGTCACGAACTTGAACTACTTAAGTAACTAATATGTCACGAACTTGAACTAAATAAATAACTAATAAGTCACAAACTTGAACCAGTTAAGTAACTAATAAGTCACAAACTTGAACCAGATAAGTTACTAATATGTCACAAACTTGGGCTTTGCAGCCTAAGCCATGTGACGTTAGAGTTACCAGAGCCTTTTGGCCCTGGCTCTATGTAACTAGCCTTTAAACTAGACAAGCGCTTTTGTTTTCATCGAACATGGGGTCGGTCAAGCATTGCATGCTTATGTTGGTAGTGCTTAAGTTGATTAGATCTAATCTTTTTGGCTTACGTTAAACATGCAATAACATTGTTGACTCATAAGCCAATACCATACTACCAGTGCCTAGTACCACTACTGAAATTAACTAATAAGTCACATCTTCACAATCAATATTTACAAGATTTTTGTTGCCTGACTCATAGGTCATTTGCATTCACAAGTAAGAAATGCAACCAGGCATATATCATATGTCAAATATCCTAGTACAGGGCATTCAACATGCTTACTCAACAATCAATAGCATAATTATGATCGTGCGCATTTATAGAGACTCAATCTCTATTCAATCTTATATTCAACATTCATGCCATGCCCTAATCACATGTATCTTATGCATCACATACCGGATTTAGTTTTCTTACCTTTGGTCCAAGCACAGGTTATAAATAAACAATCCTTAAGCACGATCCTGATTCCAAGCCCCTAGCGATAACCTAGTCACAACCATAATATAAAACCCCATTAAAATGAGTAAATAAATAATTCCAAACCCAAACCTAGCCTCTGGGACATCGAATCCTACTCAACAAGTTAGTAGGATCGATCTTAGGACCTTAGAATTAAGTTCCCACGGTTAAAAACCAAATCTGGGCAGAACTGCCCTTAAGCGCTGCGGCCCCCAAACCCTAAGCCACGACCTACCTCAAGACAGAAACCAAACCACCTCTCTGCCTGCACCTTGCATCGCGACGCACCAACCTTGCACCGCGGCCCTACCTGCCCATCAGCCAACCCATCCTCTTCATTAAGCCTGGGCCGTGGCGCCCTAGAACAAGGTCGCGGACCAACCACGAACAAGCCAAAAAACTTTATTTTCTTCATTTAAAAACCTATCCAAACATCTCCAAATCCCAAAATCAAAGTTCCCAAACATCACAATTAACAAAAACCATTAAAATTCAAGCTTCAAATCATCCAAAAACTCATCAAAACTCAAAACAGAAAACTTGGATTACCTCTGATTTAGTCGTTTCCAAACTAAATCCAACGGCTAAAAAGCTTCTAATCTTCCCTAGAAGCGCTATGCCTCGATCCATGCTTGAGTCCGAGACCTAAAACTCAAGTTTCCTTCAGGTATAACGAAGCACCCTGGCACAGTCTCTGGACCATGGGACTGAGAGGCCGTATCGCGGCTCGTAGGGGCACAAGGGGGGCACCCCCTGGACGACGAAGATAGTCGAGTTGGACGCTTAGATTATGGGAAAACCTCCTTAGGCACCCAATCAATGTCACCCTCGTCCGAGTGAGGTCCTGCCAGAGTCTCCTTTTGCTTTCGCTCGGAAATATGCCATAGAAGGCCGGGCTCTGAAACCCCGGATAAACCATAGTGATTGAGGTTGGCCATAGTGAAGAGATGGGCAGCCATTTTTGTTGCAAGGTCTACATCGAGGAAGATGTCAAGTGGTGCCGCTTTCAACTCAGGAACGTCGGGGATATTGAAGTTCTCTGAACAATCAACTATGTTATCAATATGAGTATAAGTTTCAAAATAACAAACTCAATATAAAAGGAAAATCTTGAAGTACTTACTTGGGGATAAGTGAAAATGTTCGTGGATGGAAAGGGGACCTTTTATAAAGAAAAAGTCATGCTTCCAGGAACTCGGGTTAGACACAGAACCCTCTATCAAGGAGACCTGAGAATTGGCATTTTGCAGGAAGTAGAAGCCATTGGATTTAGGGGTGGGCAAGAGATTGTACATAAAATGCACCTCTTGAGCCGTTGAAGCACGACCGTTAAGCTTCACAAATGCCATATATAGGCAGCTTAAAGTAAACCAGCTATTAGGTGCCAGCTGAAGCAGAGCGAGGTCGAAGTGGCTGAAGACCATGAAAAAGAACGGGTTTCAGGGAATGGTCCCACCCGCATTCAAGATGTGCTCGCTCATGGCCACGTAGCCCTGGGGGGGACTATCAGCTCGACACTTGTTGGAGGGTACGTACAACTTGTACTCTTTGTTGATGTGGTACTTCTCGAATAATTCTAATAGCTGGTTTTCCGACACGTTGGAAATAATGGTGGATGCCAACAGAGGACCAAAGTCTGGCTTCTCGGGAGCCACCTGTCGCCTCATTCTCCTTGACATGTCTGCAAAACCAAAAGAAAACGATGAGTTCAAAAAAGGGCACTTTACCTTCCATTTTTTTTTCTTCTTGCGTGAGTTTTCCACTGAGGCATTGAGTGTGGAAGCATCGAATACAGATGGGCTAAAGACAAGGGTTGAGGGGACCTAGGGGTGACAGGGCAGGAGGTTCAGAAGGAAGTTTCCTTCTATGAACTCCAACTCCATTTGTAGATCAAAAAGGTCCACCCTAAGGCTTGCAATGTGGTCATTAAGGTCAAAGGAGAAAGAGACTCCATCACCCCTCAAAACCGAATCTATCTCACTCTCCACCACCTAGATTTTATGCCTAAGCTCGGCCATGCGCTTAAGGTGACATATACGAGCCCTCCTCAAAGTGTCATAGTCTTGGTAAGGGTTGTTTTCGGGGGACCCCGAGTCTGAAGATAAGTCTACAAACTCGACCCCCGGAGGAACGCTAGACGACCCCCCACATGCCATAAAATTGCGTCTTGTTGGTAGTAGGGGCGCATGTGTAGGTGGAAAGGGTGTTACAAAAAACAAAGGAATAAGCTCAAAATCTCTAGACACAAGTGCTTGAAACGACCAACTACGGGGTACAAGGAAGGGTATATGTGCAAGCAGGGGCATATATGTGGATTAGCTCACGATGAGCTCCGTCCCAGACAACCCATCCCGAGAAATGCTAAATTAAACCCATTGAACATAAGAAAGGAAGAAAGTGTACCTGGAGCAGGTAAAATCGAGCACCATCGCAGTTGAAGAAATGTCAAGGTTCGAAAGTACACGTCTGCCAAAAGAAAGGAGAAAGGTGATTTCGTCTCCTAGCACATATATAGACGTTTACATATATATAAACAAAAATTAAATAATAAAGAGGAAACAAAGCAAAAGTGACCTTGTGAGGAATTGAACCACTTACCTCATGGAAGATGTGAAGACACAAATACCACCAAGCTAAGAAAAGAAAGTGCAGTGATTATGTTTAAGATGAAGATCTATTTATAAGAAGCTCAAACACATCTTAGTCATTGACTCCAATGCTTGACCTATGGTCAAAAATGGAGCCAAACACCTACACTGGGATCCGCAAAGCCAAATGATAGGCTCACATTCAATCTCAAGGGATCATAAGGATCACCACCTCCAAAGTGTGTTTTTATATGCCACCAAAGCAAAGAAACACACTAACACCACCTATGCTTTGAAGACACCCTACCAAAAAGTCTACCGGAGCACCTAAAGGCCCTCCATAGACTGAGGGACAAGTGTGAATACCAAAATTCCACTTGACCGAGGCCCTTGCTTCGTGACCCTCAAAATATATGTTTGGGATGGAGACAGACTCGCCCACACACCCCTGCGTCTCGTGCCAAGGGGCCTCGTAGACACCGTCTCACCCACACACCCCTGCGCCACACGCCATAGCCTCGTCTTGTGCGTAGAGGCCTTACGCTAAAGGTCTCGCAAGGCACACACCTCGTCTTGCACCGAGGGTGCCGCGAGTTCATCCCTCGCAAGTGGCGCTGAGGGTGTTGTGAGCATCTTGCGAGATGCATGCCTCGCCTATAGAGCCACGCTTTGTGCAAGCAATATGCACCTAGGGTCAAGAGGCCCCTCTCTTCTCATTTCCATAAGGCCAACTTGCGAGGTCCTTGATTGCCAGGCATCATGGAATAACATATATGGATTTCAACACTTGAAGCCCTTGGGATAAGGTACATTGCGAGGGTAAAATCCTATGACTCGAGGAGCTCGTACAAATACGGAATGCACCTACAAACCAAGAGGAGTTGGAGTATGGACACGATGTACATGCCAGCCAAGTAGTGGTCATACGAGTAAGGTACCTACTGTGGTCCTCATCAACCAATCTCTGACACTCGTACTAAACAAGTGCTGGAGGTACATCTAGGTACTGAAGTGGAGGTGCTCCCACCAACCCTCAACATGTCCTGGAGCCGACCACCACGCTCCTAGCACCACTATCGCCTGTAAACTGCATATGCGGAGTCGTGTCGCCAAGGACCACCATGTACAATGAGCCAATAGTGTTCTACTATAAATATGACCTCCCTTCATCTGAGAGGGGGGGGGGGGGGGGGATATTTTGGAAGTATTTTGTAACTAGTTATTGTTAATGAATAGTGATATCCAACATTCTCTCCATTCTTCATTTTAGAATTCCAGCATTTACATTGGATGTTCTTGAGATCATAAGGAAGTTTACCTGAAGTTCATTTGATTTAAAGTTCTTTTCTTCTACAACTCCAAAAGTTCTTGATCTAACTTAGTTGACGAGTGTTGACGGTGAAATGTCGTCAACGAAATTAGATCGGAAAACTCAAAGGTAAGTCAGGTGATGTTTATATAAGAACTGAGAATAAACTTTAAGGAAAAGTAAACACAGGTAAATGATGGAGCAAGTCTTGGTATATTTCTCAATAGCCTCTGCTTACAATGAATTTTCCAACCCCCTCCCATGTGGGAGAAGGGTCCTTTTTATAGTAGGCTCTGATGGCCTGGGATACATGGTGGTCCAGGAGACCAAGTGGTACATCAGTACTCTGGCAGGATAGTGGCTTCAGAGGTTGGGGTTGTACATCCAGCACTGGAGCAGGTGTCAGGAGAATGCCTCCACTACTTGTCTGTACCCATGTCTGATGAGTGGTGGCAGGCATAGTGGCGCAGGAGTTAGCAGTGTCGGCTCTGGCCTATGGCCGTAGACGTACGGACCATGACTCTGGTCCTAGCAGTCCCACTGGCACTGGTATCCGTACTTAGTACTTGGTCGTACAAATATGTCTCATTCGACTCGTACGGGATCCCCTGAACATAGGGATCTCGAGGTGTAAGGAATGGGACCCTTGGTGAGTATAATGGTCGTGGCGTGAGGTGGGGGTCTCAGGTCCTTGACATGAGATGCTTGCAACACCCCGAGGTCACCCATGAGCATAGGCCATAGGCATGTGGCCTTGACGGATGTCTAAGGATATGTGGCGAAAGGCCTTCCTTGCGACCCCCTTGGTGGGGCGGCTCTTTTGATGCATGGCTTCACTCGCGTGGCCACCAGGTGGCGTGGCTTCTACTCCCTCGTGAGAGCCCCTTGGAAGGCCTATTGACGACGCAGCTCCCTAGCTGCTGATGAGGCCCTCCCCCTCGTGGCTATGTGATGGTGTGACTCGCTCGGGGCACGGGGCCGAACGTCTGCTGAGGTGCGAGGCTACGAGGCCATGGGCATGACGCCGAGGATGCTCCAGCGAGGCCATGCAGGCACGGCGCCGAGGATGTTCTAGCGAGGCCACTGGTGCGACGCTGAGGACGCTCCAGCGAGGCCATGCGGGCGCGGAGCCGAGGACGCTCCAGCGAGGCCACGGGCGCGACGCTGAGAGCACTTCAGTGAGGCCATGTGGGTGCGACGCCGAGGGCGCTCCAGCGAGGCCATGGGCGCGACTCCAAGGGCGCTTCAGCGAGGCCATGTGGGTGCGACGCCGAGGGCGCTCCAGCGAGGCCATGGCCGCGACGCCGAGGGCTCTTCAGCGAGGCCATGTGGGTGCGACGCCGAGGGCGCTCCAGCGAGGCCATGGGCGCGACGCCGAGGGCGCTTCAGTGAGGCCATGTGGGTGCGATGTCGAGGGCGCTCCAGCGAGGCCATGCGCGCGAAGCCGAGGGCGCTTCAGCGAGGCCATGTGGGTGCGACGTCGAGGGCGCTCCAGCGAGGCCATGTGCGCGACGCCGAGGGCGCTTCAGCGAGGCCATGTGGGTGCGACGCCGAGGGCGCTCCAGTGAGGCCATGGGCGCGACGCCGAGGATGCTCCAGCGAGGCCATGCGGGCGCGACGCCGAGGGCGCTCCAGCGAGGCCACGGGCGCGACGCCGAGGACACTCCAGCGAGGCCATGGGGGCTTGGACGCGAGCCCATGGGCGCTGGGGCGTGCGCCTGTGTGCGCGAGATCACCTTGCATGACATGGTTCTAGGCCTGCGAGGCCGTTGCGAGATGGTGACGGCTCGATTGCCTCGTGGCTTAAGCATGCACTTGGGCCTTCGAGGGACCTCAGCGCATGTCCTAGTTCTTTTATGGGCGTGGAATATCGAATGTCTACAATGGCTCACTAAGTGATGCTTCCCTTGGGACAATCTCTCAGTTTCACAAGGCTTATAGGTCTGAGCCTGATAATGTGACTAAGTGACCTTTAGCCTTGTATTTTCACCATGTACTAGGGATTTTTTTTTCTTGGTGGATTTTTGGCATCCACAACGAGTTCTTACCGTCAACAGTTCTTTTTATAATTCTAACAGGTTACTTCAAGATTAAGTAACCTCAAGCAAATCCTAATGCACGGGTTCCCAAAAATGCCCCCGAGGGTAAAATAGTCAAAATTCCCAGAATTCTCTCATGATCTCACTAACTCCCAATTTATCATCAAATATTTATTACCATTACCCAATATCCCGGTAATGTGGT
Organism: Humulus lupulus; assembly: GCF_963169125.1. Taxonomy (NCBI): domain Eukaryota; kingdom Viridiplantae; phylum Streptophyta; class Magnoliopsida; order Rosales; family Cannabaceae; genus Humulus; species Humulus lupulus. The sequence goes on along the minus strand of NC_084798.1, from coordinate 76,228,407 downwards.
AAATATCCCTTGACTCACTCTGAGTCAAGTATGAATCCCATTGTGACTTTCCCACTGGCTTGCCTCATAGGATCGTCTCGTGTTGTGTAACCCAAGCATAACTAAATAATAATGAAGCACCTTACACATACCACATATATGCCAAATATACCCAAAATGGGCCAAAATATGAAAATTTCCCAATTAAACAGAAATGGGCCCACATGCATATTTAATACACCTAACACATGCATATCTAGTCATATTATGATATAACTCACATATTCACATAATAATGCACAAAAATATGATATATTCACATAATTTTCCATCCTGTCCCCCTAATCAAGGCCCTAAGCCTTATTAGGAATTTGGGGTGCTTACATCTTTAGTGGGTTTCACTTCATCCTGTATTTTCAGAGTGTGTCAAACATCTCACTTAGTTCCCAGTTGAGTTCCTCGACCATCTTGGTCTTCACAAACATATCATCTACGTATACCTTATATTCCTTCCTATCTGATTAGTGAACATATTGTTAACAAATCTCTGGTAGGTGGCGTCAATCTATAGCAATAGGGCAATTTATCCATTATGAATAAAGTATGCTCTCCACCAGCTGGGTTCATGGGTATCTAGTTGCATCAAGAATAAGTGCCCATGAAGCTAAGTAAATCATGGCCGGCTGTTGGTCCACCAATTGATCCATCCTTGGAAGCGAGAAGTTATCCTTAGGGCATGCCTTATTTAGGTTAGTGAAGTCCAGACAAGTCCTCCACTTTCCATTTGGCTTTGGGACTAGCACGGGGTTCAATACCCATAGTGGGTAGAATGCTTCACAGATGAATCCATTTGTCTTCAATTTTTCAACTTCCTCCTTCAAGGCTCCATATCTCTTGGGGTCAAGCGTTCGCCTCTTCTGCCTCAAAGGTCTTGCCTTAGGGTCGATATTTAGGTGATTTCACATGATTGAAGAATCTATCCCTACAATGTCTTTGTGACTCCAAGCAAATACATCAAGATTATCCTTCAGAATTTTACTAACTTCTCTTTTACATCGCCTTGAAGGTTTTTTCCCACCTTCAACTTTCTCAATGGTTCCTCCATTACAACAATTTCTTCCAACTGCTCCATAGATTCGGCCCTAGGCTCCTCTATGAATCGAGGGTCTAGCTCCTTTGGGTTTGAGCCTCCATGTATTACAATCGCCATGGGTTCCCGTGGCTTTATAGCGCTGAGGAGGGAAATGTTATAATACTCCCTTGCTTCTTGTTGATCCCCTTTCATGCTTACTATTCCCCCATGAGTAGGGAATGTGACAGCTAATTGATATATTGAGGTTATTGCTTTCACTTCTCTTAGGGATGGTCTCCCCAATACCGCATTGAAAGCTGAAGCACAATCCATTATGACAAAGTTTTCCATGACAGGGGTTTTTCTGGGTTGTTCTCCCATGGTGATGACCAATTCGATCATTCCTATGGGTTGTATTGAGTCCCCAATGAATCAATATAAGGAGGTATGCCAAGGTTTCATGTTCTTGATGCCCAAGCCCATCTTCACCAAGGCAAGGCGATACAAGATGTCCACGGAGCTTCCATTGTCCATAAGGACTCGATATACCCTCATATTGGCCAGTTGGACGGTCAATACCAAAGGGTCGTTGTGGGGGAAATGCACCCCTCGTGCATCCTCCTCTGTGAAAGTGATAGAATCATTCTCCCCCTTAAAACTCTCCGGGGGTTGCTGCTCCAGGCTCATTATGCACGGGGGTGGACTTCGTCTAGCTTTCCTAGCATACCTATCTCGCCCCTTCCTTGACTCTCCTCCAAATCTTGGACCTCTGATTATCGTTCTTTATTCTCCTTGTATTTATGGGGCTCTTTCTCAGGCTCGTGGTGACGCCATCCCATCCTCTGGTCTTTGGTTTTCTCTTTTTACATATCTACCCAAGTGCCCCCTGCGTATGAGTTTCTCAATTTCCACTTTTAAAAGGGTACACTCCGCTGTGGTATGGCACATATCCTTGTGGTATTGACATTATTTACTGGGGTCCCTTTTGGATCGGTCTTTTTTCGTTGACGGGGGTCTCTTGAAGGAGACCTGGCTTTCATTCTTGAGGAAGATATGTTCCCTGGTGTCCGTCAGGTCCGTATAGAAGGTGTATGTTGTTTGCCTGGGGTCACCTCTGCGTTTATACTTTCTCTTGTGGTCATCATTTGTCCCTTCATACACTCTCTTCTTGTTTGCACCATTTGAGCCTTCATGGGCCGAGGGCTTGGAGAGGGGTTCACTTTTTCCTACCCTAAGGTTCTCATGGCCATCCTTGACACGGATATATTTTTGTGATCTATCGTAGAAGTCGTCGATGTCAGTGACCTATCTTTTGAGTTTATTGTCCCATAGCTTGCTGCCAGGGGATACTCAGGCGGTGATAGCTATTTTTAGTTCCCCTCGAGTCAGGCTTCCCACCTTAGTTGCTCTCATGTTGAATCTATGAATATAATTTTTTAAGCTTTCGCCTTTGCCTTGCTTTATGTTAGAAAGACTGGTGCCCGACATGGTGTAATCGCGTACTGCATGATGTTGTTGGAGAAATTCATCATAAAACTGCTGCCATGACCTGATGGTTCCTGGCCTTATCCTCTTGAAACATTTGTTTGCATTCCTTTCAGCGTGAGAGCGAAGCAATGAAACCTTGATCTGTTATTGATCCCCCTTAACTTCATCAAGCCATTGAAGGCATCAAGATAGTACTTGGGGTCTGTAACACCCTCATATGGGGTTTAGTGAGGCTCTTTAAAGTTGGAAGGGAGTCGTTCATCGTGAATCTCCCTTGTGAAAGGTGACACGTAGTCAAATTCATCATCGATAATATGCCCTCTAGATGCGGAGACTATTTCGCTTCGAAGGCTTCTCATCTCAATGTCTAGTTCTTCTCTCCTTTTATTCAAGAAGTCCCTCAAATTTGAAGGTTTGTCCTTTCCTTTTCCCTTGTCCTTCGAAGGGACCATAGGGAACGTTTTCCATACATTTGACCTTCTATTGATCTTCTCCCTTAGGTCAGGGTGAGTCTCCTTAGAGGTGACTTTAGCTATGCTTCGATGACCACCGCCGTCCCTCCACGGGGAGTGTTGCTGGTGTAAAGTCAAGTCTTCCTGTTGTCTACGGGGATTGTGGTTTCTCCTCTCCCACATTCCTTCTCCTTGTGCTTGGGAAGGGGCATGGTCGACTTCCCTGCAGTAGGCCATTCAGCACTTCCTGCATGTTTTCCAGTGTGATTTCCAACCTCGGCTTCTTTTTGTGTAACTCGCATATCTTTTCCTCATAGAAGCGAGTTCTTCAGTTGGAACTCACAAAGTGTATCTACGAACTCTTCCCCGGCCTGGCATAGAGGGACCTGGATCCGAGCGTCGGAGCACGGTGCAGCCAGAGGTCAAGGATTAGGGTGCCTACCCATGCCACCTACAGGGGGCGGGGGCTAATGGTTCATGATGGCCTCCATTCGGGTTTGAAAGCTAAAGATGATGCATCCTTCTCTCCTCCATGGGCTGGATGATCCTGTGACATGCCTCCATTTTTCGATGATGGAAGATCTTTCCTAGAGGCTCTCAATTTGTCTTTGTCTAGATGGATTTAAACATGTAGTGATTCATGTAGACGTCTTAAATGCCTCAGAATTTTTCCTTGTTGAAATTGAAGGAAGAACAATGGCTTGATATGTGTTCTTCCCATAGACGATGCCAAATTGTTGACAGCAACAACTCGTCAATGATATAATGTAAGAAAACTCAAAATGTATTATAAAAACTAGGTAGATAAGATTTATGAAAAGCTTGAAAAAGAAGAGTGTAAAATACGTATATTGCTTAACTGTTTGTGTATACAATGAATTTTTCAATCCCTCCTCAGGTGAAGGAAGGCCTTATTTAAAGAGCAGCACTATCGGCTCCTAATATATAGTGGCCCCGAAGGGACAGAAGTACTCATCTGCATGCCACAGAAGATCGTTGAGTAGGAGGTAGTTGTCATGGAGAAGTGGTGGTTGGGTCTAGTACATATCAGGTGTCAATAAGTACTACCCAGTCTCTGTACTTCTTCATACCGCTTCTAACTGTATGGTACATATGTCTGGAATTTGGTAGTAGAGGCCTCCCATAAATTGCACAACAAACTGTAATAAAATACTGAATAATTAATACAGTTACATTCTAAATAAGAAATATCTTTACAATAACAGATTCAGAGGACTTCTTCCAAAACAATCGACCAGCCATGGCCTGTAACTTCCTGCGTTTTCGGGTACCTTTAAACGACTCGAGTCAGGATTTTTTTTCCCCGAGTTAAGAATATCATTTTAAATAATATTATATTTGTTTGGAAATTTTTCCATGAGTTATTTCTAGCCAAATTATGAATTTTGTGATTTAAAAGTCAACATAAGACTTTCGGTCTTGGACTGACACAAAAGCCCTGATCGGGTAAAAATCTTAGTAAATAAAATGAAAAACTATGGAAAATATATTTTGAGCATAAAATACATTCATAAAAATTAAAGTTTGGTCAAAAATAATAAACCTAAGGAAAAATGGAAATTTTAGGGCATTATGTGTTAAATGCTTAATTTTACCGAAATGGGGAATTTTTTTCCATGAATGGACCTTAGGTTAAATTTCATTGTGTGATTAATTAAATTAAATGTGAGAGGTTTTTAATTTAATTATTTAGTGTTAAGTTTTGTGTTTAAAACTTAATAAGAGTGAAAAAGTTAAAGAAAGTCAATTTGGACTTTTCTTCTTAGGAAATATTGTTTCACCTTTATAAAAAAAAATATATATAAAAAAAATAAATAGAATTTAAAGGGTGGCCAACCATGTGAAGATTTAAAATGGTGTAGACAAAAATTAATTACTTTTAAATCCCATTTATTTAAATGTTAGGGATAATGTCAAGTGGGCAAGTGGGTAGTAAAACACTTGAGTGTTTTAGGTGATAATTAGAGTTGTATAATCTCTTCTAACCCCCCCCCCCCCCCCCCAAACCGATCACTCACTTTCTCTCTTTCACTATCATCTTTTTGAAAACTCTCTAAATTTTTCTCTCCACCTTCAACCACAAGAACACTAAGGAGGCTGGGAAGCATTTAAGCCTTGGTCTAGGAAGGGTTTTCCCTAAGGCAAAGTTTCCATAAACTAGACTTTTGTAAAGTTTTAACTATAGATTTTTCATTAGCTAATTATCTATGTTGTTGGGGGGAGTTGGTTAGGGTATTTAAAAGGTTTTGAAGGAGCCAAAGCTAGTAGGAAGATCCACACCTTAAGCAAGAACACCAAAGAGGTAAAAAGTTGACTTTTATGGTTGTTATTGTATGATTTTTAGTTTTAAGCATTATTTTGTATATTTAATGCTTAAAGTTTCTTATTGGTGATGTAATAAGGTTATGGTAGTTGTTTTATAATTTTTATGATGCTTGTGTGTTGATTTTTTTGAAATAGGAATCAAAACCCCCAAGGGTTTTGTAGGAAACCTTAAAACAAAATACATGTTTTGAGCTGTGACTTCCAAGGGATCAAGAATCCATTGTATATTGATCTTGTAAAATTTAATTGTACTGTGATGTTGTTGAGATTGAGTACATAAAATTGAGCTTTTGAAACACTCAAAAATATTTAAAAATGAGTGAGTTATGCTATTTCAAAGTTTAGGTAAAAAAACTGTTTTTTTTCGTATTCTTATTTTCGGAACCAAGTTTGGACAGCCACTGTATAGAGCAAATGGACCTAGTTTTTTTCTAAAATTTGGTGGACATAATATTGGTACAGCCTAGTATTCCACTGTAAGATTTAGAAAGAAAATACTGAATGGTTTGAAAGTTATTAACTGTCAAAGTTTGGAAAAAATAAGGACTTGAAAATAATGTCATTTTTACCTCATTGTTAGAAAATAATTTCACCAATAAAAAATGCTCATATTGACCAAAGATTTTGCAAAGACCTAAATGGCATACCAAAAATGGAATTGGGAAATTTTGGTAACAATTGGGTAAGTAAATTTAAAGTTATGAACTAACAAAGTATGTAGTTAAAAATGTGAAAAATAGGCATTTCACACTTAGTGTAAAAATGAGATTTTGGAACTTAAGGTAAAAAGTAAAATTTTGCTTATTGCAAGATAAAAACTTGGTAAGTCTTGAAAACATACTTTGACTAGAATTACCACTTTGAGTATAGTGTGAATTATTTTTATTAAAGAATTTTTATTCTTTTTAAAAATAAAAGATTTAATTTATTAATAGTTAATAAATTAAAAGAGGGTTTAAAACCCTATATTTTGAGAAAATGATTAAGTGAATTATTTTCTAGTAAGCAAACTTGATTAATTGATTTTGGAAAATTAACTACTCAAGATGGGAAATTTTTAATGGTTCTCCTAATTAAGACAATTTTGGCAATTTTCTTAAAACGATTTTTAGAGCTTAAAACCTTAAGAAAAATAAAAGGAAAATTAAGAGTTTATTTTCTTGAAAAATAATTAAGGAATTTAATTAGTATTATCTGGATATAATACTGGCTAAAATCTTCTATATATTTTAACCGACTTGTTGAAAGTACGAATCAATCGCGATGCGTTTAAAGAACAAGATTTTTAATGGATTGTGGGAAAATACTATTGTGATACCCAAGCCTAGGTATCGAGACCATAGGATAGGTCTCCCCGAGACTTAGGGTTTAGTCTCAAATATTTTGTATGGATTTCTTTAATGGGTTTAAAACCAAATAAGGATAAAAAATCCTTACAAATGATTTTTATTAAAATGACCAAACTGCCCAAAATAATAATAATAAATTATAAGTGCCATAATTAATCCGAGTATACTGTATGGATAACAACAGTATTGGCTAAGCGTAACTAGACTGAACGTTGGAGGGTGAAATCCTGCTGAGTACTAAGGACTCCAAGTAAGTCAACTTATATTGTGTGGCTACAACATGAAACGATTATTGTATTGTATGTTAGTATAGGGACACATGTACATATATACACTGTCGTAGAGAGTTGCTTAGAGACGTTAGTCTAGTGAGTGCTGATTTAGAAAATATGAACGGTAGAAATTCGTCATATCCTAGACGGCTAATCCCCGTCACATTGCTTGATTTTATTATGTCCGGCTCATTACCGCGACAAGTGGCCAAGAGGTGAGGATTGCTGGTTAAACCTAGGGGCGCCAAAATGAATGGGACCTAGGGGCCCTCATGCTTACTTAATCAGTGAATGGTTAGAACCCGAGCAAGTTATCTAATAAGTTATTCCCGGATAGCAGCCATGAATATTGGCCATTCACTGAAAGTGCCTAGAGATACTAAGGGTTGCCAAGTTAGAGTGAGGCTGAACACCCTAGGGCAACTGCTCACCAGCACCACTGATTAACATAGAAGTCTCTGTAAAACCGTGTAAATTTGATTTACTCTTGGATAAGTAATGATGCCCTAGGTAACACGATAGTTACCCTTGATGGGGATATTTATTGGCTAGATCTTAGTGTTGAGACTCGGTTCTCTCTTACAGATTAGCATTTATGTTGGAGGGCGTGTTACGCCCAAATTGTTGGAAATTATCAAGCGTTGGTCTCGAATTATATTTTGATATATTATATCTTCTTGCTCTGGGATTTTCTGAGTGCAGGGATATATTTGTTGATAAAATATTGTTGTGATATAATATATGTGCTTGCTCTAGGATTTTCTGAGTGCAGGGATATATTTGTTGATAAGATATAGTTGTGATATAATATATCTGCTTGCTCTGGGATTTTTTGAGTGCAGGGATATATTTGTTGATAAGATATAGTTGTGAAATAATATATCTACTTGTTCTGGGATTTTCTGCGTGCAGGGTTTTATCTGTTTATAGGAAATAATTTATCATTGGTTATCAGGCATGACCATAAGTTTCCCAAGACGCTTTTGCATTCTTGAAATTGATTGTGTAGGGTCCGGATGGATCCGAAACCCTAATTCTTTGCATGCTTTGGTTTAAGGTTGAACTTACTAAGCGTTTTCGCTTTGCTAGTTGTTTCATGTTGTAGGTAAGGGCAAGGGCAAGGCAGAGCAGTGAGACCTAGAGTCTACCTTGCAAATGTACATGTGGACCGACCTTTTGGGGAGCCGTTTTATTTTTGGAAATGTTGTGTAATTTTCCTAAACTAGGCTCACTCTACTCGTTATAAAATATGTTTGTAAATAAATATTAAGTATGGCTATACGGCTTCTTAAAAAGTTTTTTTATACAGGTTTATGAGACATTTTGTTAAATGAAAACATTTATATTTCCGCTTTATCGATTCTTGAAAATCTGGGTCGTTACATGGCCGATTAAGTATCAACAAACCTGGTCGGTGGCTTGTAATCGCTTGTTAAATGTTGCTTTGACTAAGTTTAGTCTAGCTATATGACGATTCTTTCTGCGATTCACTATCAGCTAGTCGAGTGTTGACTAGACCCTTTATTAATTGTATTGTTGTTTAGCTACCACGTGTCCTAGATCCTCGCCACGTTGTCATGCTAGTTTTTATGTAAGATATTTTCTCGCCAAGTTTATTATGATGCAGCCAGCATCAAATAAACTTCCTCGAGCAACCAATATATACGAAAAGCTACCTCTTAAGTTGTCCTTTCAATTGAACTTCTTTTTGTCTTGGAAAGATAAAAAATCACAATGACACATTTTCCAATGAGAAAATTGACAGCTACACACTTCCCCATACTCGAGTATCATCTGACATCACCTTTTCACTAACCTACTCGAGTATGAACATTTTTCATCTTCTTCTTTTCACTTTCACCCTTGCTTTCTCTCTCTTCACGAACACAAGTTTTTTCAGAAAAAATTCTCTTGTTTCGTGATCAATCTCACGCTAGTTCGAGCAATCTTTGACCAATCTCTTATCAATCTTCATTTCAAGTAAGTTTCCATACTCTAATCTTCTATCTTTTGCAAGAAAATTTTAAATAGGGTAAATAGCACTTGGAGTCCCTATACTTCACCAGTTGTATCACTTAGGTCCCCAACTTTTATTTTGTACCCATTAGATCCCCAATCCATGCTTTATGGCTCTCATAGGTCCCCAAAGTTATATTATATTAAATAAATCCTCATTTATAAGGGTAAAATAGAAATTAGGAAAAAAAGAATAACACTTAGTTTTTTCTCTTTAAACCCTTCTTTATCATCAAATATTTTATTTTTTTGTAATTGACCTAAATATTCCCTTTTAAATATTATGAAATAACATAAAAATATTTCTATCATACCTCTAAAATATTTAATATATTACTTATATATTAATTAATTTACTATATACTTTAAATTTTACAGACATGAAATTTATTTAGGGTGTCTATATCTATATCTTAATTTTTTCTCACCACACACATTTCTATTTAAACATTTCATAAATTGTTAAAAACCATTTCCACCTTTATAATTTATTGCTTAATTTTTTTAATATATGATCTTTTGATGAATCTTTTGATAATTTTTTTGTTAGTAGACTAGCAAAGTGGATTTTAGGCATAATTTTTTTTGTGTAGAGATGATAGGCATAATTTTTTGATGTAGAATTGTAGTTTTGGACATAAAATCAATGTAAAATTTTAATTTTTACTTTCTCGGAAAAACTTGGTTTTTCTCGCCTCTAAAGAAAATGAAAAATTTTGTCATTTTCATCTTTTGATCTGAATCTCTGTAGCCTTCATCTTTTCTTCATGTGTTTTACTCTATTAGTCACTAGATTCTCACTTCTCGTTCTTCTTCTCAGATATCCATGCAACACTCTTGGGGAGGTGAGAGACCAATAGACGACGACCATGCTCGCTCTGCTTTACGAAGACACCGAACCACCTACTCTTCCTCCTCTTACTCAAAATCCCACTCCAGAAGCCACTAAAAATTACTCTCCTCCTCATAAATCCCCAACCAGGATGGTTAGAGCTAAAGTAGCTGTTCGCAGGGAGAAGAAAGGTCCTCATGTTGGTCGTAGGGCGACCATTTCCGAGGCATCAAAAGATGAAGAGGAAGATGTTCCCAAGTTTATTCTTTCTCTTGCTAACGTCAAGCTCAGTACAAAGAAAGAACAAATCCCTTTGTATGTTGCCCCACCCAGACAGTTGTCAAACAGGGTGGTTGTGGTTCTCCCCAAGAAGTACGAACTTCACGGGGTTACCTTATACAAGCCCTCACCCAACCAACGCACCAATGTCCCCGAGGGTGCCTGGTCGAAATACAATATCAAAGCTGGTGCCACCTTACCCCTACACGACTACTTTCGAGGGGTGGCCAATTATTTTGAAATTGCATCATTTCAAATAACACCAAACAGGTATAGAACGCTCTTTTCATTGTATATCATGTACCACCTAAGAAAGTGGCCCATTCAACACCTCAAGAGATCACCTATTTGTTCGATCTCAAGTCCAACCCGAAGCAGAATAATACGAGTTTCTTCCACTTCTATTATCAAGATAGTTCAAGGACTTTCTTTTTGGTACCATCTACAAGTCCAACGTAGGGAAGTACCATTGGGAATAATTCCTAACAATGGACCTAGACGCTTATAATTCGGCCTTCACCTGGGGAGGTAATTCTTTACTGCCTTTCTTTTATGTCTAATCGATCCCTTTCTAGTTTCCTATACTTAGTGTTATTCTTTCTTTTTGTTAACCTTAGGTCCATGGCACCGACCTCAGCCCACTAAATCCATGATCGATCTAGCTGGCACCCTTTCCAGCTTGACTGCAGTAGAGAAGATCTGCAAGTATTTAGTTACTTTGGCAAATCTCAAACTAAGCAGTCTTTCCAACCTCACAATTTGTGAAGGATTCAACTGCGGAGAGTGCCACCGAAGAGGGCATAAACGATCAGGCTGCTTCCAAGCAGCCTCAGGTTGTCTCCCATCATCCTTGGCCTTATATGATGAGTATAAATATTAGAGAACCTAGAGAGGGTCAGCGACCAACCTCTATCCCACCTGTCCATGGAAAAGACAAGTAAAAAATGTCACAATGGCTAGATTGCGAGGAATTCTCTTATTCGGAAGATGAGCAAACACGCCTTCGCTGCCTTGCCCGACCTTAGTACTGACCACGTCCTTCACTGAAGCTTTCACAAGTTTATAAGTGTAAATAAATTTCTTCTTTTCAATGCATATTATTTAAATACATTTCAAATGCCTTCACTTATATCTTCTTGGTTTTTTCTGGTTGTAGGCTCTCCTCACTTTGAACCATGGCTAGAGGCGAGTTGAAGGCTTGACTGAAGAAGGAAGGAGGCTATCTGAGGAGAATATCAAGCTGGTTAAGGAGAACAAGAAGTGGGTCAGGGTGAAGGACACATTGGTCACCAAGAAGAATAAGTTTTCTGCTGACCTTAAGCAGCAAAGGGCTCGGTGGAGAAATATAAAAACCTTGACAAAGAGAACAAGGATGAGGCCTTACAGCTCAAAAAATATCTTTCCAAGAGTCATGAAGAGGAGAACATCTTGGAGAAAAAGGTCACCGAGCTAGAGGAGAAGGTGTCTACCCTCGAGTAGGACAACACGAGCAACCTGGAGATGTCTAAAGGAGTTGTCTTCAATTGCTTTTATATTTTTTGGAAGAGCAATCAAGATTCAAATTTTGATTATCTCCTAGAACATGTGAAGCAGACGGAGAAAAACATGTGCCTTGCTCAACTTGCAGAGGAGAACAACCCTCGTTCTCCTATTAAAGAGGTTTCCCTTGCTTATGGTCTTCAAGTTGAGGACAAGGCTAATAATGTCATCGACTAGCCTCCTTTAACCATCTGATATATTCTTATTGCTTGTTTAATTTTTCTTTTAATTTGTAACATATTTTATGCAACATCCAAGCAATTATGTTCGTGATGTTGAGACAATATGCTGCTTTCAAGCAGTGTCCTTTTTATTACAGACAATCATGTTACTATTTTAATATTTGGATATTAATATACCTACTCATATGACCGAACCTAGCATAACACTTTATATTATCCAAAAAAATTTGAAAAATATTATAAGTGTTTTTACATGCTTTCACTTATTTTGCCTTATATCAATATTTTGCCTTCTTTTGCCTAATAGCATAACACTTTATATTATCAATATTTTCATATGCTTTTCTTGTGCCTTATATCATGTATACCCCCTAAGTGATCGAGGAGCAAAATGTGCGCAACCACTTGCCATAGACCAGAACTGTTAGAACATTATTGTTCGTGAAATCTTGTAATAAAATGTTATGATATAGCAAAACAACACACTAAAGAGCAAATACTTATAAAAAAATACAATAATTGGCAAGAATAACTGGTTAGGCATAGTTCCTTTTATTAACTTGTAAAAAATGGACTAAACATGTATGTACGAGTGACCATAATGGGTCTTACACTGGTAAGCAACCAACAATAAAAATTAGTTGGCCTTTGTTCGAAACTTTTAAATGAAAAACAATTAAATGCAAGCGGTGTTCATCGATAGTACTTTCATAGGTGCTCCCCATTCCAATATCGAGGAATCAGATCACCATTCATCCAATCAAGTTTGTAGGTTCCTGGTTGGAAAATTTCTTTAATTTGATAAAGGCCCCCATGTTTGGTCTTAGTACTCCTGCAACCTGGTCGCGAGTGTTTAGAGAAACTCTTCTGAGTACTAAATCCCCACCATAAACTTCATCTCTTGTACTCTAGCATTAAAATATCGAACAACCTTTTGTTGGTGAGCTGTTACTCATAATTGGGCTAGTTCTCATCGTTAGTCGATCAAGTCTAATGATTATACGAATATTTGGAGGTTATTAATCTAGTCGTCTTTGATCATTCAATGTGATGATGGATCTAATTCAATTGATAATATGACTTCATACCCATATGCTAAGGAAAATGGAGTATGGACAGTTGTTGTTCTGTACGACCAGATTATGTCAAGTAGTATTTCAGGCCATGCCCCTTTAGTTTGTTCGAGCCTTTCCTTAAGAGTGTCTTTCAGGGTCTTGTTAATAGCTTCAACTTGTCCATTGGCAATCGGAAGAGCAACGGGAGAGAAGCTTTTAGTAATACCATGCCGCTCGTAAAAATTTGTACACAAATCACTGTCAAATTGTGTTTTTTTGCCTGACACTATGTTCTTTGGCAGGCCAAAATGACAAATTATATTTTTGACCACAAAGACAATGACCTTTTTTGACGTGATGGTAGCGAGTGGCTCAGCTTCTGTCCATTTGGTAAAGTAGTCAATAGCCATGACCGCGTATTTGACCTCTCCATTTCTTGTTGGTAAGGCTCTTATCAGATCTATCCCCCAAACTGTGAATGGCCAAGTACATTTTTAGACAGACCCTACCCCAACATGGTAACCACAAAACCCTTAATGTACTTATCGCAACAATTCTTTAGCTTTTTCTTTGGTGACACACTTAGAAGTGTTAGTGGATACCCTCGTCAATATTGGATTCCATCTAGTAATATATACTAAGCAGATTGCCTCATTAATTTTCTTGACTCGTTCCGACCAATAGGCAATAGACCCTGTTCGAAATATTTAGTTATGGGAGTCATCCATGTATTAACGGTGTTAATGACCATGTTAGAGTCTGTTTCGTGTAAGCTAGGAGCTACTAGATGCTCAACTAAAATGATATTTACAATATTTGTAACTTTCACACATGCCAGTTTTGCCAAAGCATCGACATTTGAGTTTTGGTCACGAGGAACCTGTTGTATAGTATACTTGTCAAACTGTGCCAACATTTCTTTAGCTTTGTTAAAGTAAGAAACCATTTTTAATCCTCAGCTTGATAATCTCCTAGTATTTGATTCACCACCAACTACGAATCATTGTAGATTTTAAGTGACCGTGCACTGACATCTTTTGCCAACCGTAGACAAGTGAGCAACACTTCATATTCTGCTTCGTTGTTTGAGGTGACAAAGCTGAATGTAAGCATGAAATGAAAGCGATGTCTTTTAGGGTGACCAAAATTAATCCTGCCCTAGAGTTGTGTTTGTTAGACGAGCCATATACGAATAACTTCCAAATAGGAGATTCTTTTTTTTGGTTAATCATTTATAGGGGTCTGCATGCTGGTGGGCAATCCTGTGTATCGGCAACAAAATCTACAAGTCTTGTCCTTTTATTAATGCTCATGGTAGATAGGTGATTTCAAATTGACTTAGTTCCACAACACAATTTAGTAGGCTATCAGCTGCTTCAGGCTTTTGCAAAACTTGATTGAGTGATTGGTCAGTAAATTCTATAATAGGATGAGCTTGAAAGTAAGGTCTAAGATTTCTTGATGCCAGTAGTAGCAAATATGCTAGTTTTTCATTTGTTGTATACCTTGATTATGCTCTTATCAACCTCTTGCTAATGTAATACACCGGATGTTGCACCTTATTATCTTCTCTAATTAATACACCACTGGCAGCATACTCGGTGACTGCTAGACAGACATACAGAGTCTTTTCTTCGATAGTTTTGGATAGAATGGGAGGTAGCACCATGTGCTTTTTGATGGCCTGAAATGCCTGCTCGCATTTTTTTTTCCATTCAAACCTCTGTCTACCTGTTAACAGATTAAATATCAAGACTCATTAGTCTATTGATTTTGAAATAAATATGCTGAGAGTAGCAACACTTCCTGTTAGACTTAAATCATCTTTGATTGTAGTTAGTGACTTCATATTGATCAAAGCTTGGATTTTTTTTCTGGATTTGCCTTTATTCCTTGTACATTCACTATGAATCCCAGGAAGTTACTAGAACCTACTCCAAAAAAAACACTTAAGAAGATTTAGCTTCTTCTGGTATTTCTTCAAGCCGTTGAAGCACTCGTCGAGATCTTTGATATGCCCCCCAACCTTCTTTGATTTTAATAACATATCATCGACATATACTTCCATGTTATTGCCGAATTGGTCCTTAAACATCTGGTTGACTGAGCGCTAATAAGTGGCACCAATATTTTTTAAGTCGAATGGCATTACCTTGTAGCAGTATAGTCTAGTGTCTATTCGAAAGTTGGTTTGTTCCTCATCTGTGGGATGCATATTTATCTGGTTGTAACTAGAATAATCATTTATGAATGACAATGTCTCATGTCCAACTGTTTCTTCGACCAACTGGTCGATTCATGGTAATGGGAAATAATCTTTTCAACAAGCTTTATTGAGGTCTGTAAAATCTACACATGTCCTCCATTTTCCATTTAGTTTGGGGACAAGTACTAGATTGGAGACCCATGGTGGATAAAATGCTACCCAAATGAATCCATTCTCTTTCAATGTTTCAACTTCTTCTTTTAAGGCTATCGACCTGTCCATGTCGAGAAGCCTTATTCTTTTATCTATATTAAGGACGTGAATTATCACGGCTAGACTAATTATGATCATGTCCTTATGAAACTAGGCAAAGATGTCCTGGTTTCGCTTTAAGAACTCCACCAGTTCATCTTGTACTATCTTTTCCAAATTATTACCGACTGTAACTATCCTGGTCAAGTCTCCATCCTTCAACTGAATCTCCTCGAGATCCTCAATTGGTCCTACTTCTTCGACAAAATCCCCAGAGAGAGGATATATCCCTCCTTCCTCGCTTTGGGTAACACCCTATTTGGTGACTTGATCACGTGATAGGGCATTTAGCTTGTTGGTATTGCAAAACACTTGCAATCTTCGTTCCTTAGGGCTGCTCGAGTGAATCATACTAGTACTCTGTCCTCATTTCTTTGCCTTGGTAGTGGAGGAGTTATAACATTCCCGAGCTTCCCTTTGATTTCTAAACACATATCCTACTCCTGAATTTATAGGGAATTTCATAACAAGGTGCCATATCGATGTGACTGCTTGGAGATCTACTAGTATGGTTATTCCCATCATTGCATTATAAGCTGAAGAACAATTGACCACAATAAATGTTCCCAAAATTGTCCTAATTTCTTGTACTGGTCCTGCAGTGACTGGAATTCTGATTGACCTTGTTGGTGTAAGCGCTTCTTCAGCAAATCCATAAATCATTTGGTTACATGGCCCCAGGTCTCGTATCAACAACTTCATTCTTACCAAAGATGATTTATATAGAATATTGACTGAGCTTCTTTTATCGACCAACATTCATTTTACCATCATATTTTCATTTGGAACATCCACAACCAGGGGGTCTACATGTGGGAACCTAGCATGTTGTGTGTCTTCCTAGGAGAAGGTTATCAAGTCACCTTCTACTCAAGCTTTTTTGGGAGATCACTCCTCTACTGTTAGCATTTTCATGTCTTGTTCGTGACACAGTGTTCTGTCATATATTTCTCTTGCTTTGCCAATGTCGCTAGCCAAGTGTAGTCCTCCACAAATTGTGTGCAAAGTGCCCACAACTAGGGTAGGTTGTAATGGGGGTGAGTATTAATGTCCTTGTGTCTGCTTGAGCATATCGCCTCAAATGCCCTTATCCAATCAAGAACTCAATCTCATCTTTTAGCTTGTTGCACTCATTTGTATCATGGCCACGGTCATTGTGAAAGTGACAAAATTTGTATGTATCCCTTCTAGATATATACTTCTGGTTGGTACTGGTCACTTATATAGCACTATAGTATGTCTGGCTTGGTAAACATTTGCTCGACTCTCGACCAATGCTGTGTAGTTGGTGAATCGTGGCACATACTTTGTAGATTTTAGGAGTTTGTTGTCGAAGGTAGTAAAGTCATTGTTTGCTCGTTTTCCCCTATTTTTACCACCATTTTCCCCACCATTATTAGGCATGCTCATATTACTACCAGCCTTGGTCTGATCCTCCTTCTTGTCTATTGCCACCCCCTTTGCCTTCCCTTCATTTGCAATGGTATCCTGTAACTTAATGCATTTATCTGCTTGATCAAGGAATTCTTGAGTAGTCTTAACTCCATTATTTCATAGGTTGTTCCATGATGGGGTCCACCTTTTTACTCCTAATGTGATGGACATCATTTTCCTTTCATCATCAACAGATTTGGCATGAGCAGCTTCTCTCTTGAACATCTATTTGTTCTCTTTTAAAGGTTCATCATCCTTTTGTCATATATCTACTAGCTAGTTGGCCTTTATTGGGTGTATGCGAGCAGCATAAAACTGCTCATAGAATTCCTTGATGAACATCTCCCAGGAAGTAATTATAGCAGGTTGAAACTTAAAGTACAATTCTTGAGTAGCATCAGACAAGGTAGCAGGGAATATCATGCATTAGGAATCTTCTAATACGTTTTTAATATTCGTCTATATCTCATACTTATTAATGTGAGATTCATGGTCTTCTTTTCGAGTGTAACTAGTTAGGACTGGCATTTTAAACATGCTCACGACTTTTGCATAAGAAATCCTATTGATAAATGGAGTGCCCTTCCTTCAATCATATTCAATGTCAAAAGTTTTGTTCTATGCTAGTTGCTGAACAACCTAATTCAAAGCATCTATCTGGGCCTGAACTGCTGATTGAATTGTGGTAGTAGGGGTGCTGATGGATTGTGTTCATCGTGTCTTTCTCTTATATCATTCAGGACATTCTACAAATCTTCTTCACTGCTTCTTTGTTCTGACCCTCCTAAGCAGTCAAACATGTTCGAATTTCTTGGTCACCCCCTGCATTTTGAATCTCTAGTCGATTGTTCATAGTCGATGGCACCTACTATCCTCGCCTCTGCTCATCTTGTTGACCAACATCTCTCTTTTTATTCCTATAATATTTGGTATCTCCTTCATTATAGTCATGTCTGTCTCTATACCAACATTGATTTGTTCATGATCAACTATGAATGTTGTCTCTTTCTCTACAACCAAGGTCGTTGCGATAAACAAGTTGTGGCCTTTGTGTCATGCACTGGTCATTAGGTCTCAGGGCATTATTATATCGTGGGGGTCCTCCCACTACAGAGCCTATGTCGAGTTACCGACTGTTTCCTAGGGGGATATTTTCTTGTTCCCTTCCAGGAAGAACCTGTTCATCAGAAACTAGGCATCTTGGGCTTCGGGGATGCTAATCATCCCTACTTTTCCTTTGTAGCTTCTCTCTATGTCAACCAGACTGTTAGGATGGACACTATTCATTCTATCTACCATATTTTTTGTGGCTGGTTTTCCTTTTGAGCAGCTCGAGTGTCTTCTGGGCAATGTGAATTTTGAGGTGGTGGAGGATTTTGGATCTTCTCACGATATTGGGGATTCTACGCAGATCGACATCCATGAGCCACTTGTATAGTAACTTCAAGGGCAGTGGTGGCATCCCTCTGTCGGTGATCCATTTCCGCCTACCTATTTGTTAGCTCTCGTCATTGCTTGTCAATCTCCATCTATTCCATGATCATTGTCTCAGCCACATTCTCCTGGTTAGCTTTCAAAGTGGCTAACTCATCTTACAACATTCCCAACGCTGCTCGCAAGGTTTCAACACCCATTTCCTCATTGTCTTCCTCTAACTCTACTTGAGATTCGTCTTCGGTAACTCTTGATGAGGTGGTGGAGGTGGGTCATGTGGGCCCTTCTTAATAGACATGGATGATGATTAGACGTCTAGCCTGCTTCTTGGCTTTACTCTTCTTAGTAGACATGGATGATGATTAGTAAGTTCCTATTGGTGTCCTTGAATTCAACTCTCAACGAGAGAAACAACATTTTGACCACAGATTTAATCAACGACACTAAGTCAAATAAATGAGAAGTGAACTAGAATATTAAACAACACAAAATGTTTATAGTTGTTCAGCACCGAATATTGGTTATAACTTACGTCTACTTATACTTTTATGACTGTAAAAGTTCCAAACTCACGACCAGATGAGCTAGAATCAACTAAGTTTTATAAGCATGAAAGAATTCAAGAAACAATGAATAAAAGTATGACAATATCTGTCTCGAATATTTAGTGTGTGTTCAATAATGATTCACTAGCTCTCTATTTATAGGCTTAGGAATTTACAAAATAGTTCACGGGCCTCCTATTAATTGCAGAAAAAACTGTAATAAAATCATGAATAATTGATACAGTTACATTAAAAATAAGAAATATCATTATAATAAGAGATTCTGAGAACTTCTTTCGAAACAATCGACCAGCCCTGACTGAATAAGTATTAACCAGAATGGTCAATGGGTTGTAATCACTTGTTAAATGTCACTTTGATTAAGTTTAGTCTAGTTGTATGATGATTCTTTCTGGGATTCTCTGTCAACTAGATGAGTGTCGACTAGACCATTTATAAGTTGCAATGTTATTTAGCTGCCACATGTCCCAGATCCTCGCCATGTCATCTCTCTAGTTTTTAGGTAAAACAATTATGAATTCTAAAATTACCAAAATTTTCTATCTAATCTACATTATAATCTCAAGCTTCTACTCAAGCCAAATCTACAATAAAATTACTTCAAATGACTTACAATTTTTCTATTGATGAAGATAGTCTTCTATATATATATATATGTATATATATATGGATATACATCAATCCTAATGTTGTACAAGGTAACAATAAAAAATATGTAAAATATTGATGATGAGTTTGCAACAGGAAATTTGAGTTTGTATGCATGACGGGGAAACCTAATTGTAAAACGCCCTAATCTACTATCATTGGCATACGATATCTAATAGATTTTTATTTAGAAAAATACGACGAGTGTTTTAAAAGGTTCACTGGGGCCATAAAAAATCATGCAATATGGGCCCATCTATTAAAATCAAAACCTAATGTATTTCTTGCAATTTTAAATAAAATGTTAAAATCCCAGTGAAAACCTAATTAAACAAGATAACTCATAAATATATTTTTAGGCGTTGCTAGATCGTTTTCCGTTCATCAGATCCCCACGACATACATACTTAGACCATGGAACGCCTCCACATTACCATGTGCGCCAATGAGAAAACCTATTGCCTATCTAAAAGGGGAAAGTAAGGGGGTGAACTAAAAGCCCAGTAAGGAAGTACAAACAAGAACAACAATTCACATGAGTACAATACAAAACTATTATCATCGTACATAAGCTTAAAATGACATATCATAGATGTATCATAATCTCATACACTTTATCTGAAATTCATCCTATAAAATAAAGAAAACAGTTCTATGAGGCAATTAGTAAAGCATAGACCAGTAAATCCAACTCTGTGAGGTAATTAGGATCTCAAGTCTCATAATAACCTCGATGCGTCCGCCTTATGAGTTACGTCATACCTTAGTAAATCCTTTGTTGTGTCGCATTCAACACGCTAACAACACTCTGCTTTTCAGACAGTCATACAACTCATACATACATATCTCATACAGTTCAACATAAAAGCATAAGAATTCTAGCTAACTTCCTTACCTCAAGTCCAAGCTATAGAAAGATGAGATAGCTTTCACGACGAGCCTAGAAAAGTCAATCAAACACTTGTCTTTATACCAAATAAAATCAAACACACCTATAGACATACCCCACGTGTGCAAGGGCCATGCACACGTGGCACACGTTACATCTCATATTCATTCATACAATATTCTCACATAAACTCATTAAAGAATAATAATAATTCTACTAAGGGTAACTCAACAATCTCAAAACAAGGATCATATGCTTGATTAAATAGCGTTATTTTGAACGTAAAAATTTACTTGCATGTAACATGCATATGAAAGAGTTCTTAAAGTTTGCCTTGAAGTTGGTAAATTATATTTCATTATTTTATTGTTACTATCTTAAAAATTCAGCAAGTAATGAATAATTTACCAACTTGATTAATATCACTATATTACTTTTAAGATTTACAAAATTTCATTCTCAAACTTTATTTCATAAAACTTATTTTATAAAACTAGTTCTTTATCTATATTTACACAAAAATAATAAAATCTCATTTATTATTTAAATAGAGATAAAACATGACAACATTTTCTATTTCTCACAAAATAATTAATTGTTGACAAAATCAATTAATTTCATAAAACACTCCATTCAAATTAGCAAAGTTAATAAATAAATAAATAAATGTTACATTGACCTTTTAAAAAAATAAAACCTCAAGGTCACAAAATTACACATTAATTTCATAATTATGTAAAAGTTGGAAAATGATAACTATACTCACATTTATTACATAAATTCTTTGGTCATCATTTTTTTAAAAAAAATTACTTAATTATTTTGTAAATAAAGATATGCATAAATATATATATGAGAAAATAGATATCTAAAAGCATACTTATATTAATTTTAAGGCATGAGTTTCTTTAAGACATATATTTGCTATCCTTTTAATTAAAAGCAATTTACCATCACACTTAGCAAACCCATTACAAAACACCTTGTCAAAAATACACACTATGCCGAAAATTATCCTTTCAACAAGCCAATCAAGACCACAATTTTCAAAAGACCATCACACATGACAAACATGTCTCTCTTTAAAATACCAACAACACTGCAAAATCATAATAAAGAACATAACAACACCATGGAAACAAAAGAAAGGAAAGTTAGGATTCTCCATTACCTCATTTTGTAGAGATCAAACCTCAAGAAAAATTATGGTCACCCTCTTGGTACACTTAGGGTTTTCGAACCCCCAACCAAAAAAACAAAAAGAAAAACTTACCAACAATAAGATGAGAAGATGGATAAGAGGATTCAACCACTAGAGAAATCAAGAACACAAAACTAGATTGGAACCATCGTTTTCCTTGTCTCCTTCTCTCTTCTCCATGCGTTCTCTCTCTCGTGCCCTCTCTCTTTCTTTCTCTCTCTACAGTTGGCCAGCCACCAATATGATGCTCTCAAGCTCTTTTTTATCTATATATTAACCCCAGTGACCGACTCCCTTAAGTGATTGGCATAAAGGGGAATTTCTACCTTTATTTCCCTTTATACTAGCGTTGAGATCACATTGAGGTAATGGTGCCAACTCAAAATGATAAGTCAACAAACTAAACCACTCTCTCATCCTCTCCTTGCATGCCCCTCAACCTCGACCTCTCTCTCCTACTCAGCCATGAAAGACCATTCACACTCATTTCCATGTTTTCTAATTTTCCAAAATTGGTACGAAACCTTACCTCTTTATATTTTCTTATTTTCTCTTCTTAAATTTTTTAAAAAATAAATAACTAAAAATGAGAAAATGTATGGTAGTCTATTGCATGCTCACCATGCATACCATGAACATGCACACACCTAAGTGCTCAAGTCTGTCACTACTAAGCATGCACATTCTTGCACACAAGCAAAACTCATAAGCAAATTCACAAAATGAAATAATTAAATTGCAATTCACATAATTAATATAAAACATTCAAATGACTAAAATAAAAAACTAACACTTAACAATTAACAAATAAATAAATAAAAAATTTGTGCACTACACTAAGAGAAAACTATCCCCTTTAGGGTAAAAGTTTGAAAGTTATGCCAATTTTTCACTACCAAGACAAAATTCCACTTGCTAATTATTATTCTTCTCTTTACTCTCTTTCTCTCCCTCTCTCTCTCCGGCCACCCACTCCAAAGAAAACCACCAAAAATTAAAGACCACAACTACCACATCGTAAAAATCTAGGTATTTTAGATCAGCTCATTTAAAAAGCCAGCAAAAATATGTTGGGATTTGTGCCCTTATAGCGTATTTCTGTATGAATGAGTACTATAAATTAAATAAAGTTTATATTTTGCACTCATATTTGTATTTAATTATACATGTCATTTATCATGAAGATCCAATATTATTGATATGGACTTGAATTAAGTATATGTATAATGATATATATATATATATACAAGAGGATTTAATTCAAGATAATAATAAAAAACTTGTCTATAATCGCTAAATAAAGTGGGAGCTTTGTTTAATAAAGATTATGTGTACGATCTATATTCTGTTTAAGACAAAGTAGTTTATCCAGATTATTAAGAGTAGCAATGCAAAGAGATAAAGGTATTGTATACAATATAGATTGTATTGGACTGGGACACGATGAAAGAAAGAACTTATGATAATCTCTGTTAAGATATAGAAGTTTAACATTCATCAATCGATGGTCGTTTGAGACTTGACCTCAATCTTGAAGTGAGTAATGAACTTTTATTTGTTTTTTTTATGGTTTTTGACTTATCGGGTAAGGTTCAATATTCATACGACCAAATTCTTGATGTATTGGAGTCATAGAACTACAAGTGGCTAGGAACATACATCACAAATATGGAATCTGCTTCTCAGTTAAATGAAAGCATATTAGTTGTTCCTTCTAGTGTTGATTCTGAGCTTGAACATAGAATGTTCAATTTTTGTTAGAGAACTGAAGTTTCATTGTATAATTAAATTTATAGAATAATATTCATTAGAGAATCAATGTAAGTAATTGTTAAAGACATAATCAGAGAGGTTAACAGACATTAAGACCTAGCTTTAATTATGAACAACTAGCAGCGGGTCATAACTCATGTAATGGCTAAATCAATGGACGACTTTATAGTTATAGCTTCTAATAATCGAAGATTATAGTTTTGAGAGTTCAACTCTAAATTTCTCGTGCAATAATTCGAAGCTAATAAATTAATTAATGGAACTAAGAGTTAGAACTACAGGTACATACATTATCCCCGTACTAGCTCGATAACACAGTGGTATGATTTTTGTATTAAAAAGAAATAATTAAAAATAATAAAATATTATTTTTAATCTATCAAATTAATATTATTTGTGAAATAATATTTAAAATATTATTTATGAAAAAATATTTAATTGCAAATAAAATTATCTTATTTATTTTATGAAAGTAATTTTTTATTGAAAATTAATTTAATCTTATTTCATTTTGTGGTATCATTGTATACTACATAAAATAATATGATAAAAGTCCAAAAAATAGCATTTTATAGAGATAAAATACCACAGGGCCCAAAGTCCTGTAGTTGACGCCAACCACAGTCCAAATGGACTGTGGCCCATGCATAGGCCCAATGAGATAGGGCTAGGTCTTGTTTCTATAGTTATATTCATAGAATATATTATAAAGAAAGAAACATAAGAAGACATCAGATGCAATTTCACGTTATTTTCGAAGAATGAAAAATAGAGAACTTTGTTCTCACTGTATTGTGAGAAGAATAATCTCTCATGTGTTGAGATTCAAAAGTGTGTTATGGTATATCCTACCAATTACCATAGACATCCAGCTCTCTCCTTGTCTTTGTGAAAGCCATAGTATGGAAGATTGTTGGTTAGGAGGCTAAGACGTTGTTTGATCTACACGTGTCCTACATCTACAAAAAGGTATTTGTAATTTTTTATTTTATTTAGATTCATGTCGCATGAGAAAGATCTCATTCTAGTTATTCTTCTTAGAGTGATTCGTTCTTATGCATTAATAATTGTTATTATCACATGGAAATATTATCCCATGCTTCCACTGCATTGTCAATCACATGATCAAAAACCAACAAAATCCACAAAGGACAAACCAAATTTAACAGTTATTGGTAGAGAAACTTCATGGGTAAGCCTATTGAACAACATCACTATAAACTAAACAAAGCATCAAAGACCCATCGAACTCGTATAAAACCACATCTAGGACCAATCAAACAACCTTCTTTTTATTATATCGAGCAAATATCAAACACCATCAAGGTCGTATCAACCATTAACACCTTATATTCAACAACATGTCATTGTAGTATTGAACCACATCGAGACCTATTGAATTGGTCCCTATGTACCTATTGAACCACATCTAGGAGCATCAAAAAAAAAAAAAAAAAAAAACTCTGATTTTAAACATAAAAGACCTAAAACCTCCATCCAGTCAACATTAAAATTAATTGAAAACCAATGATTTAAACACTAACATTTCAATCCTCATGAAACAAACTAGGTATTATGACGGTGGGTACTATGAAGGTGGTGGTCATGGGTCATAGAAGGTGGTCCATCACGGGCAAAGTTTTCATGGGTTGCACAAGGACAATACGAGTAGTCCGTCATGGAATAATTTGTCATGCATCCTAGGTTTGATGATGGGGGACGACACATGCTAGGGTTGTTGACGGCGATCCTTCAATCATGGTTGTAGGTCTGGGTTCATTGATCGGGGATGATGGCATAGGTTTAGGTGTGAGAGAGAATGGAGAGAAACCTAGTTAGAGAGAGAAAGAGAAGGATGCTTATGAGAGGGGTAGTTTTGTCTTTAAATTAAACATTAGGATAGTTTTAAAATTATTAACATAAGATAAATATATTTCTATTATGGATATAGTTTAAGGATACAATCTCAAATTTCCCTTTTCAATTACTTTCATCAATACAAAAAAATTAACATCAAAATGCAATGTTGATTCATTAATCTAGTGATGGTTGGAAATTCCACTCTCATTGCATATGTTTTATGAGTAGTATAGTCAAATGAATAGAAGATAACAAAGTGGTATCAATGAGCAATTAATATAAGTGTTGTACCTAAAAAACACGAGCTAACGTGTTCTATTCGTGGTACATCTGGTAAGAATTTAATGGAGTTATTCATAGTTCATAGAACACGAGGCAAGTTCCCAAGCAGGTAGCTTGAGTCAAGCCTAGGTTGACAAGCCATATCGTCTAGTTTGATCTTCAAGTAGCATAGCTCGATCATCTCAATTTTCATATCGATCAAATATAGAAACCTCTAGCTCACATATTGTGCATTTAACTCGTTGTCGACAGTAGGAATACACAGTCACTCGGGAACTTTTTACGCTTAATTGATATATTGTAATCCTTTCCATATAAACGTATGATATCAGGCAACCAATGTATTTAATGTATTTATTTGAACGTTTGGAAAGTAACCCAATCTTGTACGTTACACAATGTAAAACGGCTACCCAAATCTGTCCATTGAAGCCCTATAAATAGAGAGGTATTGGATAGAAAAAGAGACTGAAGCTTTGTATGCCGAAACTCTGCAGAAATTGTCATAAACAAATTCCTAAGAGATAAACAAGCAATAATATAGACTCGTTGACTAGGTGGATTTTAACCACTGAACCTTGTAAATTTCTTGGTGTTTACTCATTGATAGGCTAATTAGGCGTACAAATTTTCATCCCTGTAACCATGGTGGTAACTCGAAGGTTAGCACATGAAGGCGAGTCAGAAATGCCTGGAGACGAAAGGGAGTTTCGAGCAATCATCCCTACTAGAGAAGGCACCTCAGTGCCATGCATCCTGGAAAACAACCCCAGGCCCAGACTGAATACAATCAGGATACAAGCAGTTTATCATCACATCCACACCCTGAAAATCCACATTCTACCGATTATATAGGATTGGTCGAGCGGGAGAATGCTGAGCTCATGATTCATCTCATCCATGCCAACAAGCGTATTGACAAGATCCAAATGTCAAAATCAGGGCAAATGGGTCTCAAGGGAATTGATCGCGCGGGGGAAATCATTCCAATGTCAATCGTTCAGTTCGAACTGCCACTCCAAGCATTGTTCATCGGGACAAGTTCCCATAAATGATCGATGTTGGTGCACTCACAAATATGAGCGACCTACTTATGTCCCTAGAAATGAGTGATCTGCTTATTTCCCTTGAAATGAGCAAGCTGCTCATGTATCTAAGAAGAAGCTTAATCAACTTAGAAAAGCTGCTGCTAATTCAAAGAAAATGAACAGATATGGGATTCCCCCGAATCCACAAGTTTAGGTCCCTATTAATAATCAAGGTAAAGGAGATGGGCCACCATCGAAAGGGAGATCGTGGTAGATGATGGGCGACCTCAGGTAGTACGCCCAGATGGACGACATGTGGCATCCCCAATATGGCATCCACCATTGCCAATACGCAATCCATCACCCCCCGAGCTTGAGGGAAAACATCCCTTTGATAAAATGACCAGAGACAGGTCAGAGAGTGTTCACAACACTCATTCTCGAAGGCAAGAGCCCGACCTGAGAGATCATCTAAACTCTTCTCATAGTTTTTGCACTACCATTCAGTCCGACTTGCGTGAATAATTAAACTCACATCGAAGATAGCAAAGTCAGGAGAAAGAGTTGCATTACACTCAGCGAAGGGAAAACCCTCCTGTGAGGAGTGATGATGGGAACTTCCCAATGAACCGAACTCAAGCTTGGAGGGACAATAACCCAAATAACACGCAGCCTAGGGAGCTAATAATCAGTTTCTAAACAATTTAACAGTAAGGGATCTAACCCTAGAATGACTTGTTATGATTTAGGAACAAATGATACTACTTCTGTCAAAAAGAAACAAGGATGATTGTGACTCCAATGAGGATCTCAGACCCTTTGCTCCTCATATTGCCACAACTCCATATTTACAGGACATCAAAATACCACATATAGCAACCTACGAAAAAATTAGCGATCATTCAAATCACATTGGGACTTTAAACACTTTGATGAGGGCCCATAAAATGAACAATGACCTATGATATGTTCTGTTCCCAACAACTTTGGATGGTGCACCCAAGATGTGGTTCGACAAATTCAAGCGTCATACAATCACCTCTTGGAATCAGTTATCATAATATTTCAAGAAGTAGTTTTGAGATACCAAGGATATTCGAGTGGAGGCCAATTAATTGACCAACATAAATAACTATCTGGTGAGTCTCTCACGGCTTACATAAATAGGTTTTTCAATATTGCTACTCAAGCAAGAGATGCTGATGGCAGTGACAAACTCATGGCAATGCGATCTGGGATCACCGTGGGAGGTGCGAAATGGAAAGAACTCCAAAGAAAATGGGTTAAGAACACAGACGAATTCTTGGCTAAATCTCAAGAACTGAAACATGGAAGTGTATGTCGATGACATGTCGGTCAAGTCAAGGACTGTCAATAACCATATGCTGGGCAGTAATTCTTGGGCATCGTTGTAAATTTAAGAGTGATTGAATACAACCCAGAGAATATCAGATCCCTGTTAAACATGCCTTCACCTAGGTCGACAGGAAGAATTACTGCCAATAATCACTTCGTATCAAAATCCACTGATAAATGTATCCTCTTCTATAATTTGTTATGGGAAGAACAAAATTTGAGTGGACTAACGAATGCGAGCAAGCCTTTCAGGATCTAAAGAAACATCTGGCTGAACCCCCCTTTGTATCAAATGTTGTTAATGGAGAATCTTTGTACCTTTATCTGGTTGTGGCAAAAAATGCGGTCAACGTTGTTTTAGTTCGAGAAGAGGATCGAACTCAAAAGTCGGTGTATTACACCTTCAATAGTATTTTGGAAAAGACTCACGTTCTATTTGGTCATAGCCTCAAGGAAGTTACGACCTTACTTCCAATCCCACACAATACATGTCTTATCCAATCAGCCTTTAAGGCAAGTGTTAAAAAAACCAGAAACATCGGGAAAATTGCTAAAATGGGCTATCGAACTCAGCAAGTTTGAGATTTTATATAAACCACGATTAGTCGTCAAGGAGCAGGTTGTGGTGTAAAATAATTAGCAATAAAATTGTGAAAGTGTACACAGTCAACATGTAATAAAGTGATAAGAATAAGTATCATCTCCACATGGATTGAATTAGCAAATAATCGTGCAAAAATCAATATTAAACTACTTGGAACAAAATAAGTAATAAAGATTTGATTAAACTTAAAAACTACACAAGAAATTAAATAA
The DNA here is from genome assembly GCF_963169125.1 of Humulus lupulus. NCBI lineage: Eukaryota > Viridiplantae > Streptophyta > Magnoliopsida > Rosales > Cannabaceae > Humulus > Humulus lupulus. Next base: position 76,199,741 of record NC_084798.1, on the reverse strand, counting down.
AGTAAATAAATGAACGAGAGAGCAAGACAATGATGGTGAGCTAGAATAATTAATTCCTCCTAAAATATAAATCTAATGCTAATGCTGCAGCAATGCTTGGAAAGCTGGGAATTATTAATCTAGAAATCCAATTTAGTTCATAGGCTTCCGTTGAAGTCATTATGGTATATATTCTCTATTTAAACTAACATATGTCTATTCCAATCTAATTACAAGAATACAATCCCAAGCACCAATTCCAAAAGATCATGCAAGGTAGAAATATATGTCTGTATCGTTACAAAAATAAATTCAAAGAATTTAATCTTGCACCATTCAAGTTTTGTGTCCATTACCTCTAACCCTTTTGGTATTAAAAGTTAACTCAATTACTCACAATTGATGGCCAAACAAAAGCAAGTAAATAACATTAAAACCACTTGAATGAATAAGACCCAATTTCACATTAACACCATTAACAAAGTTCCAAAATCACACATTAGGATTTATTAAAAATTCTAGCTATGAAAACATTAGCTCATAATTAAAATACTAATAATAAATGCAAACATTGTCTAGAAAAATAAAATAAAAGAAATTAAATTAAATACTAAGAGAGGGATGATAAAATCAAGCCCCAGTAAGTGTCCCTAAGTGGTTCTCTTCTTCTCCTTCTCCTTGAATCTTCCCCCTTTTCTTCCTTTTTCCTTTTCTTCTTCTTCATTCTCTACTTTCTCTCAATGATGGCTGCCTCTTTTTCTCCCTCTCTGGTCTATACGTGTCTCTCTCAATTGGCATAATGAAGGCTATATAAATGTTAGGTTATATCCCTCCTAAACCCACGTGGGCCTCTTTTCCACTTCTCTTCATTTGCTAGCAAATGGACCCAAAGGTAATTAATGGCCCAATTCCACTTAATAGCACTCAGCCTACATCAAAATTAATTAATAAATACTGAGCAAGATAAGACAAAAATTTTGTAGTTTGCCACGTGGGCCTCTGAAACAGCTGCTGGCGTAACGTGATGTTGCTTCCATGCTACAACATTCCATTATCCTGAGTTCAATTCAAGCTTCAATTTCTTCCCAAAATATCCAACACTCTACAAACCACCTGCCAAGACAAAATTCCACAATTTAAGATATATTTTTCAAGCATTAAATTAAAATTTAATATTATTTTAGTATAATAAATATTTGACAAAACTAAAATAAAGACATTACAAAACACCATAAATCATTATTTTCTTTATAAAAATATAAGTTTAAAAGCATAAAAATAACTCTAATTCCTAGAGTTATCACACCCCTAAATTTATCTCATTGCTCGTCCCAAGTGATGACTCTAAAGATAAAAGAAAATACACAAGGAAATCCAACTCAAGATAAGAAAAACACACAAAACACTAAACACTACAAAAGACACACAAAAAAGAGAGGAAACACTTAATTTAGTATTATGCTTACCAAGGGAAATGCTCTCCGAAATTTATTAAAGACACGATGAATGGTAATGATGATGCCTCTTGCAAATGCTTTCAACAAAATTCTTCAAATGGTAATGATGTTATCAAACCATGAATCAAGTGTTTCTCCATAAAGTGTATACATAGCTCTTCCCAAATTATTCTTAAATCTCCCCAAAGCAAACTAGCTCTTGATCCTAAAGCCTAATAATTGTCTCCATAGGTTACCTTAGTGATACCCTCTCCACTAATGTAGACAAACACTAAACCAAAGATCAAAAGGACTTATTTAAGCTTGTAATGTAAGACTTAGGTGAAAATGGTCAAAAGAGAATATATTTTTAGTTCAAATCACCCTAAAATACCTTAATCTTCCTAGGACCAAAGTAAGAGCTCACAATCATTCCCCAAAGAATACCCCATACAATTTGAATATAACTCTTGCAATTATTCATTATTAATAACAAAGAAAGAAAGAAACACAATCCCAAAACTATACTTTATTTTTTTTTTTAGAATTATTTATTTTTTAGATAAGATGCTAGACCCCTAAACAGAATTGCAAACTTTATTTGTACAATTTTTTTTTCTTTTTTCATTTTAGGGGTGCACTCATTTCTTTACAAATACACCTTTTTCAATATTTTTTATATATAAATACAAATATAACAATAGCAAGAAGACAATAAGATGAGATCCACACTCCCCCTAAACTTAATAATCAACATTGTCCCCAATGTGGAAATCAAGAAAGGAAAACAATGTAGCACTCACCAAAATACCACTCACAAAGGCACACTCCTCTCACCCTCCCTCATGATGCAACACTCAACATATATCCAAGAAAAACCAAGGTGCTCAAAGGATATGGTGAATGGATGTGTATATAGCGAGGCCATCATGTGGGAAAGAAAGAAAGAGATTCAATTAAGCTCAATGGGGTGACTAGGGATAAAATGTACATAATTGTTGGCTCGAAAGGCTCAAACGGTTCAAAGATGGCCAAAATCATGTCCTCAATTTAGTGATGCGTAGGATTTCACCTCAAAGGAGTCACTAAGCAATTCTAGAAACTTAGGCTCTCCCAAAAATCTTTCTAGCCTTAAGGGTTCAAAAAAAATTTGGTCAAGCTAGGCAAACAAAATAGGGATCAACACTACCATTAAGATTTTTCAAACTGCATTAACACTTGAGTATTATTAGCCTAATACACAAAACAAGATGCGATGTGATGGATTTGTGACATGAATGCATTTTTTTTATTTTTTTAGATTGGTCATCACCGAGCCCCAAGAACCAACTTAAGCAAGCAAAATCCTCTCAAGAAAACAAAACCAACAACAAATAAAAAGATAATTACACACTACATAGCCAACACCACAACACAAACTCACAAACACAAAATAAAATTGAAAACTAGGAACAAAATCAAAAGCACCAAAAAGAGCATAAAAAAAATAACAAATGAAGAAAACTAACAAAAGCTTTAAATAAAAACTAACCACAAACACAAAGAATCACAAAAGAGAGCAAAAGTATAGAGTTGAGTTGAGAAATGCGCATTTAAACTTGGCAAAATGTCTCAGTTACATGAACAAGCTGCTCCAATCAAAATTGCACACTAACTGGAGCTAACCAAGTGCAAAATTGCACAATATGGGTGAGGCAACTTTGACTGGTGCTTGGGAGCTCTCAGCACCTAGGTGTGAGTGTTGGGGCTAGTGGGATTTGCTCACTAGGGCTCGGGCTCTTAGAGTTAGGGGCTCGGATCTGCAGGCCCAGGCAACGAGGTCACGCACGCTACTCAGCTCTTTGCCATGACCTAACACACGTAGAGGCGACTGCACCTGGACTCGTGAAGGTGGTGGGGACCACGCCTAGGAGACTCGCGGATGGCTCTCGACAACTCAAGGGGGCACGATGGCTTCAATTTCTGGGCTGGGACAACTTGGATTTAGGGTGCTGGGTTCGTGTTCCCCAGGGGATAGGTGCAGGTTCTGGGTTGTGTGAGGTGAGGCTTGACAAAGAGGCTTAAGGAGATCGGGGTTGTGGTGGTGTAGCCTAGGTGGTTTGCGGATGGGGCGAGGGAAGTGGTGCATGAGGACGGAGACATGAGGGTTGCTGGTCGAAGATGGTAGTGGTGATGGGTGTTGGTGAAAATTTTGTGGGGTGGGACTCAGGTTGAAGAGGTTGCAGACCGAAGGTGTGGTAGATCATGGTGGTGAAGAAAAGATGGGTGGGGGGTAGGGTGAGAAAAAGAGGAGACGATGAAGATAGAGAAAATGGGTATCAGTTTGGGTACTTTTTTTAATTTAATTTTTTTAAGTGGCGATCCCAAGCCTCTGCTCTGCAATGTATCGCAGAGCCTTCTGTATTGTGCCCAAAATTTTGCCTCAAACTTTCTCACTTATTGCCCAGTTTTCCTGAACACAATGTTGCAGCATCACTGAGGGGTCTGTATCATTTCTGAAGCAATGCCCCATAATTTTAGATTTTTATTCTTTAGCTCCCCACCTTTTTGTTCACCTTACATTCCACAACTCAAATTGTTCAGTCCTAATCACCATCTTTTTTAACCTAATTCATGTACCATAAAATGAAACACCAGAAAGAAGATCAAGAAAATAAGGAAAACCATTCTTTTTTACAAACAAAAAAAACAAGAAAAATAAATATATTCAATAAAGGAAATACAATGAAATTAACTAAATTACTTAAACAAAATTAAAAACAAAGTTTAGAAACTTGGGTTGCCTCCTAAGAAGCGCTTGATTTAAAGTCACTGGCTTGACTTTGTTGAAAACTGTCATCAAAGAGCGGCTTTCACCCATAAAGAGTGGCATATCTCCTCACACATGGATCTTCATTATGGACGCCCTCAAGCTTGGCGAGATGTGATATTGATGGGTTCATGTGGTTAACTCGACTTGCTTTTGATGAATGATTGTGGTGGACACCAAGATATGATGCTACTGATGCTAGAGGATGAGGTGGCTACATAGGATCTTCATATGTGTATGCTTCCATGACTATTGGCTCCCTTAGTTAGAATCAAAAACTTGTTGTTCTTGGAAGTGTTGCATATGGGGTGGTGGTTGATTTGCATCTAACTTTTCTGTACTAGTTTGCTCAAAAGATTTATCAACATCTTGGGTAGAGATAGAATTCGACACAATTGAATTTAATATTGCCTCTCCCTTTGTTTCATCACTTTGGATTGAAGAGGGCTCCATTTCATGCTCAACTTCTTCCTTTGGCAACTCCATCTCCTTTCCACTCTCCAATGGCGTGACATTGCAATGATTTTCCTCTCTTGAATTTTATATGTAGCTAGGCAAAGTTTATAGGGGTGTATTATGCAACTCATTGAACAATTCATCAACTTGATTTTCTAAATTCTTTAAAGATGCACCATTTTCCTGAATCAAAATATCACTTTTAGATATAAATTTCGTCATCAACTCCTCCAATGAATTTGATTGATCTACTTGTTGAGGTTCTTCTATGATGAAGTTTTGAAAATTCTCAATGTCTCCCTCCATGGTTCTTGAGTGCTATCTTCAAAAGTAGGCTCCATATGGCTGACTTTATTATCCCAAACTTGGTTGGTTATTGGAGAATTCAAACAATACCATTCATTGTATTTCGCCATGTCTTCAAACATCCAATAGGCTTCATCAATGGATATTTGATATAAATTGGTGGTACCATATCCTCTTTCTACCCATTCTCTTGTGGTGGCATGCAACCAGTTCAGAAAGACTTCAAGTAAACATTCTTTAGACAAACCATGGTAAGGGAACTTTATGAACAAATTTTTGTATCTGCACCATGCTCTATGTAAAGGCTCCGAGTCATGTTGAACATAGTGAATGAGGACTTGCTGATGAGACATCTCATGTACCTCACAAAAGGACCAAACAAACAAATACATAAAATAGAACAAAGGAAAACAAAAATAAACACGTGAAAGATAAGAAACAAAATTGAAAACCTATTGATTTTAACAACAAATTTTCACTAAATCAATCCATGGAAACGATGCCAAAAACTTGAGGTGTAAAATAATTAGCAATACAATTTGCAAGTGTATACAGTCAACAAGTAATAAAGTGATAAGACTATGTGTCGTCTCCATAGGGATTGAATTAACAAATAATCATGCAAAAAGCAGTACAAAACAACTTGGAACAAAACAAGTAATAAGGATTTGATTAAACCTAAAAACTACACAAGAAAGTAAATAAAATAAACAAATGAATTAGAGAGAAAGACAATGACGGTGAGTTAGAAAAATTAATTCCTCCTAAAATGTAAATTTGATGCTAATGCTACAGTAATGATGTGGAAAACTAGGAATTATTAATCTAGAAATCCAATTTAGTTCATAGTCTTCCGTAGAAGTCTCTATGCTATCAATTCTCTATTTAAACTTACAAATGTATATGCCAATCTAATTACAAGAATACATTCACAAGCACCAATTCCAAAATATTATGCAATGTAACAATATATGTCTATATCATTACAAAATTAAATTCAAAGAAATTAATCTTAAACCATTCAAGTTTTGTGTCCATTAACTCTAACCCTTTCGTTATTACAAGTTAACTCAATTACTCACAATTGATGGCCAAACAAAAGCAAGTAAATAACATTAAAACCACTTGAATGAATAAAACCCAATTTCACATTAACACCATTAACAAAGTTCCAAAATCACACATTGTAATTCATTATCAATTCTAGCTATGAAAACATTACCTCATAATTAAAATATCCAAAATACTAATAATAAATGCAAACATTATCGAAAAAAAAGAAATAAAATACTGTTGATGCGGTTTTTTGCCAACACGAGATTAAGAAATCTAATAAGGATATTAGATTTTATTTGTAAACCGTATTGAGATAATAAGAACTCTTTCGCACGCACAGAACTTTTACGTGGTTCAGTGGTAAAAATCCACATAGTCCACGAGATAGTATTATTGCTTTTCTCTAACAATTTCTGCAGAGTTTCAGTAATACAAAAAAGTCTGTCCCATTTCTTGTCCATTATCCCTAATATTTATAGTGGAATTTCCTGGACTGGTTTGGGTAATGTTTGAATAAATATGGTATACATTGAATACAAATTATTCCCATTTACACTGTGATATGATTTTATAGTAGAATAGAATATACTCTTGCTATCTCGGATAATAATAAATGATAGGTATGCAATACAGCCTGGGCATTAATGAGCGTATAAGGAGCCTCCGAGTCTCTTGGGATCCTTCAGAATGAGTTTTGACCAGGTTTCCACGAGCTGAATATCTTCATCTAGCTGATGATCAAAGATTATCTGACCCTTAGCTCGGATCGAGCTCAGAACGCCCAAATATGGATCTGGCGATTATAGGTCTCGAATTGGATTGTTATACTGAGAGGTGTTCTAATAATAACCTGTATGTTGTGTTGTCGAGTCCCAACTTGAGCTGATCACATCGTTGTTAACCAGATGTCCTACTTGACTGCTTTTCCACGTATTCATCTGCCAGTTGTACACCAAGTTGAGTGACTAAAGCCCGTGCTAATTTTTAAGATACAACATTTTCCCCCCAAGCTCCTACTCGTGCTTGATATCATCACTTTCTGACATGCACAGTAGGGGCTTTTAGGCTTTTGCCATGTAAAATCATGCATGCCAACTACTTGAGTACTGGACACATGGCTAACTATAATTGGTATCCGTTCGAGTTTTGAGGACTGTGACAACTGTCTTGTAAACTTTTTGCTGTCATATGGTTTATTTAATCTTGGACCTTGGATCTCGAGCTAACCCAATCAGATGGCCCGAATTAATTCCATGGTTTACAAATAAATAGGGTGATCAGGATTGAACCTTACCACCTTTGCATTCAAAAACTTTCCTTTTAAAAAAAAAGTTTCCCTTTTTCTCTCAAACTCTTCCCAAAAACCTTCATCGCCTTTCCGACTTTCAGAAGCTTTCATGGAGCTTCCTCTGGAAATATCAACATCTTCTTTGAACGAACATATAATATGTAAGTATTTCCTCACCTGGTTTGAATCTTTCAATTTTTTATTTTCCAGTGAGTTATTTACTTCAAAAAATTCTCTTTGCTCAATATTTTTTAGGCTACGTCTGAGTATAAATAGGAAATAGGGTTTTGTTTAGGTTACATGAACGAGATCAGGTTTGTTTAGAAATAAGTTACTCATAAAACTGGGCAAATTTTCTAGGTTTTACAAAGAAAATACTACTGTTAAATCGATTAGAATACTATTTTGGATGTAGAAGCCGAAAGGGTTTAGGTTTGGTTCTAGGTAGCTTAAGGGTTATGATTCCTTAAACGATTTTACATTAAACTGCTTTCAACAAAAAAGTAGTGGGTCTAACGAGTCTGACACCCAAATCCTAAAGTATCAGAGAATTTCATGAATTCAAAGCACGTGGCCTAGGACCACGCATTGAAGCTAGAACACACCTTAGCTTGTGTAAATTTTAAATCCCAAAATTAAACAACTTAAACCCTCGAATCTTCATACCTATAACGTCGAAGCTAGTAACTATATTAGGTTGCCACTAATAGGCCGCTTTGTCGTTAGGCAAGCTAAATCATGGCCCCTCCAAAGAAAAATGTCGCGAGCTCCTCTGCTCAAAGAAAGAATAAAGGCAAGCAAGTCGCTTGTGACTCTCCCATTCCCTAATTTGGCCTTGTGATGGAGAGGGAACTTGTCATCGGCCCCAGCGTGTTCTTCGAGGCTAAGCACATACTGTCCTAGATAATGTCTCAGGGGAAAGTTAACAAGATCCTGCTTTGTCATGGGATTGAGATGGAAGATGATGGCCTCCAGGCTTGACCTCCATTGGAAGGAGAGCGAAGTTGTGCCCCTCTCCAAGATGAATATGGGGCGTGGAGTGATGAGCACCATAAGGCAGGTGCCTTCCTCCCACTAGACCAGTACTTCATAGATTTCCTAAACTACGTTAGATTGGCTCCGTTCCAGCTCCCTCCAAACTCATATCGAATTTTGGCAGAGTTAAAGTATCTGTTTCTTAGGCACGAGTGGGAAGTCCCCACTCTAGCAGACATTATGTACTTTTTTTGCCTCAAGGCCAGTCTCGACCAGAAGGGGCGAGGTGATAGTTTCTACTACCTCACTCATTTTCCCAACTCAGCCTCTGTCATAGACCTCCCCAGCCACCCAAATGACTATAAAGACTTGTTCTTTATGTCAAATGGGTTCACGAACTGTGATAATCGATAGTTCAACCTCCCTCCTAAGTCTTCTATCTTTATGAATTTAGCACGTGAACTTTCTTATCGCTTTCACACTTTTTTTTTGTTTAAGTATTCTAACTGAGTTCATTCTTTGTGCAGCTATATTTGCGAGGACAGAGCGGTCTAAGACCCACGGGGGTCAAATATGAGGATCTATCTAGTCTTCCTCCATGGGAGAAAGACTTCTGTCCGGTTGTGAACGATGCCACCATCGTGGCCTGCAACCTGATCAACAAAGGCTAAATGCTGGCTCTGAGGACCCGAGCTCCTCTTCTTGCCATCCCCGAGCTCCCCCTCCTCGAGAAGCCTCGCTAGCCAATGAAGACATCGAGGAGGAAGAAGATGTGGCACCATTTGTGCGTAAAAGGCGAGCTCCTAAAGACAATTAGGGGCCTGATCCAGTGTGAGCTGCATCTGGGGCAGCAGACGGCCCCTCCGGCCAAGGTAACCCATATAGAGAGTTAGATCAAGTTGCTGCCTGTTTTAGGCTAATTCACTTCAAACCTAACTAGCTCATTAGTTGTCATCCAACCAACCAGACTCCTTCAGTGTGTGGACCATTTGGTGGTACGCTATGACCACAGCTATCAAAAGGTACCATTGTGGTTGACAACACTCTCAATTTAAGGTCCACCATTTTTGAAGAGCTTGGGACAAACCATAGGATTTGTCCCTCCTTGGGTCAGGGTGGATATACCCCTGGTTGTAGGAAGTATGTAGATGAGTCCACCTCTGAAGAAGGACCTGCACCCCCTATGACCCAAGGGGTAATAATTTTCAATTCTCCCCCACCTCCGTCAATCCAAGAGTTAGAGGTTGTGCCTAACCTAGTAAACAACCCCAAGCTAATCATAGTAGATTCCTACCTTACCTCAGAGGGTAGGGTTATTGCTTTTTATCTTATCTTTATATTACTTTGAATAATTATTTTTTAAATATGAACTTTCTGCTCGTTCTTTTTCAGGCGAAGAGATGGAGCTGCCAGATGCCCCGGGTTTGAGGGGTGCTTTTAAGGCCGGTGGGACCGGAGCTGGTCCAGCGGTGAAGAGGGCCAGACTATCAAAGAAACAAACTCCCAAGACTAGGGCTTCCACCGAGTCTCCAGTTAAAGACTAAGGTACCAACTCCATTGGGGAGAAGCCACAAAAGAACCTCCCCCGGCTCCAGTAACAACAGTCATGGTTCACCATGCTCCACCTCCTCTTCCTCGGCATGTACCTCCCTCAACTCCTCAAGTGATCCAAGGTGAGGCTCCCACCATCTAGATCCCAGTCAAGCCACTTGATCTGGCCAAGATCCCCGAGGCGTTTCAAGGTATTGTTTACAAAATGGCAAGCCATATGGTTGGCCATGCCTACAAAGCCAACGCCAAAGTTTTGACCAGTATAGAGGAGTTTAGTCCTCAGGATGTCCTCAAATCTGCTATGGGGATGAACCTCACCGTGAGTCTTACTCACTATTCTAACTTTTCATTTTCTTTTTCACATAGTTTTTTTTTACTAATCTTGACTTGCTTTATCCTTTTGCAGCCTGACCTGACCCAATTCTGGCAATTGCTCAGGTTAAAGCTAGGGACGAGGAGCATCAAGCCACCCTGAGCGTCGCTCAAGAGGGTGAACAGACCACCAAATATGGCCTGGTTTCCTCCCAGGAGAGTAAACAGCCTGTAAAGGCCGCCCTGACTGCCTCCCAAGCAACCACAACGTATAAATGTTCTTGGTTTCTTTTAGAAAGTGAGCTCATGATAACAAAACAAAAAAATTGGTTACTTAATAATCCAACTGTTTTTAAACTGAAATGGATTTTATAAATAAACCTTAAATAAATTGTAATTCCAAAAACATTAATGACAACAAAACTATTGATAATAGTTTTTTAAGTGTAGGGCATTCCAAGTCTGTGGGACTATTTCTCCCCTTAGCTGGGCTAGCTTGAAAGTTCCTTTGTGTAGGATCTCCATGATCTGATATGGTCCTTCCCAATTCGACCCTAACACACCATCCTTGGGATCTTTACTTTCAAAAAGGAACCTTCGGAAAACCAAATCGCCTAATCCAAGTTTGTGTCCCTTAACATTCGAATTGAAATAATGAGTGATCTTTCGTTGATAATGGGAAAGCTATAATTGTGATGCCTCTCGTCTTTCTTTGATTAGATCGAGGAATGCACTAAGCAGCTCGTGGTTATGACCCTGATCGAAGGTCTTTTGTCAGTGGGTTGTCACCATCGCCTTAATGGGGAGCATAAACTCGCTTCCAAATGTCAGGGGAAAAGGGGTATGTCCCGTGGAGTTTCAATGTGAGAGCTGCTCGGTCCATAATCCCTTGTCTTCATCTAATCATTTCTTCAAGCTCGCCTTCAGGGTCTTGTTTACGGCCTCGACCTGCCCATTGGCCTGTGGGTATGCTACCGACAAGAATCTCTTGGTTATGCATATTTTTCACAAAATTCTGTAAAGAGATCGCTATCGAACTAAGTTCCGTTGTCTGACACAATCTTTTCCGGGAGTCCAAATCGACATATGGTATTCTTCACAACAAAGTCCAAGACTCTCTTTGAGGTGATTGTTGCAAATGGTTCAACCTCCACCCACTTAATGAAGTAGTCGATGGCGACAACAGCATAACAAACTCCTCATTTTCCTATCGCCAAAGAACCAATTAAATCAATTCCCCATGATGCAAACGGCCAAGGGGATAAGATCATGGGTAGCTCGACGGGAGCAGCTCAGGCAACAATGGTGAAGCATTGGCATTTATCACACTTTTGTACATACGAGATCGAGTCCTTTGTTAGCATGAGCCAAAAATAGCCTTGTCTCAGTACCTTTAAAGCTAGGTTTTGCCCCCTGGCATGGTCTCCGTAGAAGCCTTTGTGTATTTCTCACAAAATAGTTTGTGCTTCCTTGGGCAAAACACATCGCAGGAGGGGGAGCGAATGCCCTCATCGATATAGGATCCCTTCAACCATAACGTACCGCAGGGCTTGATACAACAGTTTTCTCGCGTTCTTTCAATCATCAAGTTGCTTTTCGGTTGTCAGGTACTCCACTATGGGGGTCATCCAGGTCGGTTTTATGTCAAATCATTCTGACCTCAACCATTTCTGTTATTATACTCATGCTTTCAAGAACTCCACCAGAACTACATTCAGTGTATCTGCCTATTTAATGGTAGCAAGTCGAGCTAGAGCATCAACGTTGGAATTCTGCTCGCGGGGGACTTGCTCAACAGAGCTAAACTCGAACTAGGACAACTCGCCCTTAACCTTATCTAAGTAGGGAGTCATCTTGATACCACGAGCTCGATATTCCCCCAATATCTAATTGACTATGAGCTAAGAATCACTATAACATTGGACGGCTTTTACCTTTAGCTCTTTCGCCACCCTGAGTCCTGCCAATAAGGCCTCATATTTGGCTTCATTGTTGGATGCTTCAAATCTGAACCAGAGAGCTATATGGAATCGATGCCCCTCAGGTGAGATTAATATTATCCCATCTCCCGACTCATTTTTGTTAGATAATCCATCAATGAAGATTTTCCATTATTCTTGCACCATCCCCCTTATCAGCTCGTCTTGAAAACCTGTGCACTCGGAAACAAAAATCAGCAAGGGCTTGGCTCTTGATTGCTATCTGTGGCATACATAATAGCTCAAACTAGTTGAGTTTGATGGCCCATTTTAATAGACATTTTGGGTTTTTGCAAAACCTGCCTTAATGGTTGGTCGATTAAGACTTGGAAGTATGGCCTGAGCTTCCTTGAAGCCAAAATGAGACAGAACGCAAGTTTTTCTATCAATGGGTACCGTGATTTAGCCCCAAGAATTCTCTTACTTGCATTATATACAGGTTTTTGTGCCCGATTTTCTTCTCTTACTGTATTTTCTATCATTGCCAGATATAGAAACAGACATTCTTCGGTTGTCGATTTTGATAGTATGGGGGGTTTTGCTAGGTGCGTTTTCAGGTCGTGAAATGCCTGTTCATGTTCTTCGTTCCATTCAAACTTCTTGTTTCCTCTGAATAAGTTGTAAAATGGTAGACACTTGTCAATGGATTTTAAAACGAAGCGTTTTAAGGCCACCACCTTTCCAGTTAACATTTGTATTTCCTTACATGACCTAGGCAAAGGAATCTCTAACAACGACCTGATTTCTTCTGAATTTGCCTCTATCCCCCTTGTGTTAACTATAAACTCCAGAAACTTTCCCAAAAAAACTCCAAAAGTGCTCATCTGGGGATTCAACTTCATCCCATATTTTCTCAATATATTGAAACATTCTTTCAGGTCGGATACATGGGTACTGGAAGTCTTTGATTTCACGAGCATATCATCGACATACACCTCCATTTTTCTCCCGATCTCGTTAGCAAACATTTTGTTGACTAACCATTTGTAGGTAGCACTGGCATTTTTCTGCCCAAACGACTACATTATGCTCAGTCATGAAACTGGTATCTTGGTCTGCATGGTTCATCGCTATCCGGTTATATCCAGAATAAGCGTCCATGAAAGACATGAGGTTGTGATCGGCTATGGCGTCTACCAACTAATCAATTCTTGGTAGTGGGAAACAGTCATTGGGACAAGTCTTGTTGAGATTGGAGAAATCAATACAAGTTCTCCACCTCCCGTTTGGCTTCGAGACCAGCATGAGGTTAGCAACCTAGATCGGGTATTGTGAGAATTAAATAGTTTAATACATGATTTTGTGATAAGTATGCTTGTATAGTTATGTGAATAAACATGTGATTATATGTTATAATTGTGAGGACCACATCATTATGTGGGTGAATCTGCAGCATGCGACTTGAGACGATCCTAGTGAGCTTGTCATAACGGGACTTAATACTTGACTTAGGGCAAGTCAAGGGGTATTTCAGGTATTGGATGGTTATTTAGGTTATCGGGTTATGGAAATAAATAATTGGAGAAATATTTGAGGTTAGGAAGCTTAGGTGGGAATACTGGGGAATTTTACCATTTTTCCCTCGGGGAGGTTTCCGGCACCTCGAGCCTTGAGATTTATTTAATTGCTTAAAGATAGAATAGTAAACTTTAGAAAATGGTAGAACCAAAATCTAAACCGACCATTCCCTCTCTCTCCCTTTCTCTCTCAAGGGAACTACAGAAAACTAAGGGAATTAAGCTGGAGCACAGAGAATTGGATGGAAGATTTGGAGGATTAACTCAGTGGAAGCTAAAGAATCTAACTAGGAACTGAGGTAAGCACTGAAATGCATTTTTTATCAATTGATTATATAGTCTTGGGGCTGGATTCTAAAAGTTCTTAGGTTCTTAACTTCAAGGTTGAATTAAGGCAGAAAACTTGGGTGTTAGCTCACTAATTGCTTGGAGGATTGAGTCTTCAGTCAAGGTAAGCCCCAATTCATGTTTTAGTGTTTGAATTCTGAGTTTTTATGACTGGTTTTAGTGTTCTTGAGTGTGTGAATTTCAGAAGTTGAAAAGGTGTTTTGATGAGTTTTTAGATTAGCTTTTTGTTGGCTTGTGCTTCTGAAATCATGCAGGGATGTTTGTGATAATTGTGGTATATTATTGGGATGGTTTTGAATGTATTTGAGTGAAGTTTGGGAGTTAAAAATGGTGGTTTTTTTGGGTTCGAAGGGGTCAGGCCGCGGCATAGTTCTTGGTTAGTCGTGGCCCTTTAAAGCTGATGAGTGTTGGAGAGGGAGGGGGGGGGGGGGCGCAGCATGGGCTATGTAGGGCCACGGCCGGTGTCTGGTTCTGGGCGTGGATGAGCCTTTGGTTGGGGCCATGCCGCGGCAGAGGGAGCCTGAGCCGCGACCCTTATGGAAATTAGGGGTTTTTGTGGTTTTAAGTATGGGAATTTAACCTACCGTGCTTGGTGGAACTCGATGTTCTGGAGACTAGAACCTTATCTAGAAGCCCTTTTACAATTATTAATGGTATCCCTTATCTTGGTTGTGAGTAGGTATAAGCTAGGGGCTCGGGAAATGGATCATGCTCAAAAGGCATCTCGCGTAACTAGTACACTTGGAAACTAAAGGTAAGAAAAACTGCACCCGGTTGTGAATTTATAATGGGACTAAGGGTTCCATGTCTTGTATGCTTTATAAAGGGTTGTATTATGCCATGTGAATAGTAGACAAACAGCATAAGTGTGCTAGAGTTTACATTGGCGCACAGGGTGCGGCTCAGCCACTGGTAGCTGAGGACAGCTTATTATTCACTGAGCTCAGTTTAAGCGGACCAGAGTCAGTGGAATTAAACACACGGTGCGACCTAAGGGCGTCGACCCTAATTATCACTTGATTGATTATTATTATTGATTGATGAATTTGTTATGTTGAATAGGTGAGTGTTGGTTTGTTGATTCTTTGGTTATGTCTATGGACTGTGTGATCAATATGGTATGCTAAGTATATGAACAAGCTTTAAGAATTATTCGATTGTTATTATTGTTTGTACTATAATGTTATGTTTTCTTGCTGGGCCGTGGCTCACGGGTGCTATGTGGTGCAGGTAAAGGCAAGGGCAAACTTGATCAGCCCTGAATCGGAGAGCTCTGAAGGCGGAATGTACATGATAAGCTGCTCAACCGCCACAGTTGAGGGGAGACAGGAACACGACAACCATACACGTTAGTTTTTCCCTTAGAGTGGCCAGTGGTTGTTTGTACTCTGAAAATTTTGTAAATAGACTTTCAAACTTTGTTTCTTTTGGGATCCCTTGTATAAAATGTTTAATTATATGGAAAGTATCCTTTGAGACCAAAACCTTTTAACCTTAGCTCATTAACCAAAACCTTGATTAGCAAGTCCTGCACCTTTATAAATACTCAGTGTAGCGGTCTTGGCTATCCAGGGCAATATGTCCTTGAAATTACTTGGATGATTTGGGAGCTCAATGACAGCGGCGGTTTTGGGGAACCAAGTGAGGTAGTAAAACCAATCATTTTCAGTCTTGGTGTTGGGGTTGGCCTTAAGGTAGAAAAAGTAGACGATATCCTCTAGAGTTGGGTCTTCCCATTCATTTTTAAGAAATGAAAAATTTTAACGCCTCGAGGAGACAATACACGTTTCGGGGGAGCTTAAACGGAGCTAGCTTAAAGTAATTCAAAAAATTTGAAGAACAAAAATACGTTCTCCATTGTAAAACATTCCCCCGCCTTTAGGTGCTCGTCGATCCAAGCTCCAAAATTATCCTCTAAAGGAGAATAGCTCCACTTTCCTTCAAATGCTGTGTGAGCATAAAATTTTGAGTCTGTCTGAATGCCATGATCCTTCATTATGGAATTAATCGTGATCATGGAGGTTATTTGGGATACAATTCTCTCTGTTTAATAAAAGCTATTTGCACTTACCTCAACCTACTTAACCACCACTAGGTTAAAGTGGGCAATATGGGTCTCCGTAGTTTTCTGTCCTTGAGAGGACGAACCAACTACTATCTTGGGTTTATTCATTTTGGATAGCCTCTGTATAGAACATTGTTAACTATCAGTGGGCGACCAAAGGATACTGTAATGCCCCGGATTCCCTATTATGGTTAATGGCCGGATTAGTAGGCCGGGAGGGCCATAACTGTTTAATTATGCCATTAAATGTGTTTATGCATGTTTATGAGAATTATATTATCATATGATGTTAAATGCATGTTTGTGAGTCCACATTTGTTTACAGGGGTATTATGGTAATTTGGCCCGTTGAGGGTATAATTGAATATTTGTTGTATGTTAATGATATATTGTGAGACCACATTATAATGTGGATTGGTTCGAGAATTCCGACATGAGACGATCTTTAAATATGATTTATCGGTTTGGTCATAACAGGTTTGAGCTCGGGGCTCGGGGTGAGTCTCGGGGTGAATTTAAAGGTTATAGCGTTACCGGGGATTTTAGGGTAACGGGTTATGAAATATTGGTGTTTGAGGATTTTGAGATTAGCGGGAAATGGGGAGTGTTAGTTATAATTAACGGGTTTACCGGAATGTACCAATTTTTCCCTTAGGGAGGCTTTAGAGGCTTAAGATGACATAAGGGGTATTTTGGTCTTTTTAGGGGAGGATATATATGAGTAAGTGACTTGAAGGCTGTAGAATAAAACAGAGTAAAATAGAGGTGATTTCTTTCCCTTCCTGTACCTTCTTTTCCTTCGTCTTCCTTGTGAGATTTTGTGGGCTTGTTGAGGATTTGAGCTTGGAAGCCAAGCCTTGGTACCTTGGGAGAGTGTTTCATTGTTGAAGAGCACCATAACCTGAGTTTAAGGTAAGCTTTTAGCCACTAGTTTTTACATATACTCTGTTTTCGTTTTAGTTCTTAGATCATGAGTTTTGGTTGTGGAAAGTGTGAATCAAAGAGGGTTTTGATGTTAGTTTGATTGGGGTTTGATGTGAGTGAGCTAAGGGTGTTATTGGGGGTTTAATTACATGTTTGAAGGTGGTTCTATGTTGGTTTGAGGGGCTGGTTTGAGAGGAAGGAGCTCAGGGAGAAAACTGGTTCGAGTTTGGGTGTTCTTGCTTCCTGGGCTGGGTGCCGCGGCACGGCTTTAGCGTGCCGCAGCCCATGAGCGTCTGGTAGAAGGGGGGGGGGGGCTTTTTGTTTGGGGCGTGCCGCGGCACGGCTTTTGGGGGCCGTGGCCCATAGGGCCAAAATTGCTAAAAGGTGGTTTTTAGCTTAGGGATTCAAACCATAGGCCTCGGGGTTGGACCTAGTACCCGGTTGGGTAGTATTTGAGGTCTCGGGGGCTGGGATTTGGTTTGGGAAACCCCGGTTATCATTTTTATTGATGAATCCTATATTTTGGTTATGACCAGGTGACCGTCGAGGAATTTAAAGGTTGATCGTTCTCAGGGGTCGTTCATATAATTATTCTCACTCGAACCAGAGGTAAGAAAACGGTGTTTGAATACAGTTGCACCCTGTATAGGTATATGGCATGTATGGTCTGATATTTGAGGCATGCTGGTTGATATATGTGGACATGGATTGCATATTAAATGCTGTTGAACGTTGTTTACCTGTTGAGACACTGACTAGTCAGGGACCGACTCTAAAGTCGAGAATCATGCATTGAATGACTCTATAGCATTAATGCCAGACCGACCCTAGGGTCGAGGAACTTATAAGCGCTTGCCTGGCTTACAACCAGATGAATATAGCCAAGGTATGAGACCCCGGTGACTGTTTGTCACATGGCTAAGGGACGTTGTTCATAGCTTCGACTCCAGAGTTGTGAGGAAGGTTATGTTGGTGACTAATCACCATGCACCTGTCCTAAACGAACTTATAGATGAATCACTATTCAGTTAAGCCCTGGTGACCCTATCGTCACATGGCAAAAGGGAGCGATGCTCATTACTGTGACTTTTAGCTATTGTCACCTATTTGTTGGACTGATAGTCCTGAGTGGTTATTATGATTGTTGTTGATATTATATCATGTTTTGTTATGTTTTCTTGCTGGGCCACGGCTCATGGGTGCTATGTGGTGCAGGTAAAGGGAAGGAAAAGCTTGGCCAGCCTTGAGTGGAGAGCTTGGGCGATGTGATGTACATACAGGGCCGCTTGACCGCCACGGTCAAGGAGTTCTCAGAGGGACTAGGGGTTTTCCCTATTTTTGCCGCTTAGGCCGGCGGAGATTGTATATGTGGAACTGTAGTAACTCTTTTGTAACATGAACTACTTGTAAACATTTTAAAAAGGCTCATGAGCAGTTTATTTACTTAATGAAAAGTGCCCTTTCTTTTTTACTGGTTTTACACCTTAACCTGTTAATGACACCTAGATCACGTTTTTAACCAAAGGACTCGGGTAGCGGGTCAAAT
This sequence comes from Humulus lupulus, assembly GCF_963169125.1. NCBI lineage: Eukaryota > Viridiplantae > Streptophyta > Magnoliopsida > Rosales > Cannabaceae > Humulus > Humulus lupulus. The sequence continues at coordinate 76,181,194 of NC_084798.1, read as the reverse complement.
TTCCGGTTCACCGATCACCGTAACTGTTCTGGGATAGCCAGGGCGTTACAGATACGACCCTGAGAAAAGGTTCGAAAGTGTCAAGTAAATCAGTCTTGCTTAATAACCAGGAGTAAAAAACTCGATAACTCAACCTAAATATTAGGACGGGAATCAAATTCTATGAGTTGAAAAATCCTACATGATAGGATGAATCTATGAGCTAGAAATCCTACGAGATGGGTGAGTTTTACGAGATAAAACGGATATGGAACCCATACATGTGAATTCAAGAGTGCCCCTAAGGCACGTGCCCTCATCTCGGGACGTACTGTCACCTCGTAAATCGCGCGTCAAAAATATGTTCTTCAAAAATGGTTTTAATGAAAAACAGTTAAGAATTATGCCCTAAAAGTATGTAAAGACGTTTTTATTGATTTAAATAAAAGTACAATTTTTTTATATTTGAATCCTGTGATTATTATTTGAATAATTTATATGAATATATAGAAAATACCATGTTCATTTATAAGGATATGATGTTTTATTAGTATGAGAGAATTAAGATCACATACAATGAATAAGATAGTCAGTAACATATTAAAGTAAGGAATCTTTGATGAATGGTTACTAGTACGGTTTACTAAGCATACGGGATGTAGGCAGTCTAGATTCAAATTACTGATGTGGATAGAGAACTTGGTATATGTATAGTATGTAATAGAGATTATATATGACAGGACATATATGAATTAACTATCTTTATAAACATACCATTTTCCATAACCATTTAATACTTATCATAATAGATGATCATTTGTAGATCAATCTAAATCATGAGTAGTCATGAAATCTTGTTAGTGTTTATTGGATCTTTTGATTCACTCATTAAGGTTTCTTAGTATAATGAGGCTAATAACTTTTGTTTCTGAGATTCAATATCATGAATGGCGGGGAACATGGTTTACAATATTGGAATTCATACTTTCTTAACGGATCAAATATTGGTTCATTTAAGGGTTAATTTTATAACCAAATAGTTATTGAGCTCAAATCTATGATTTGATTATAGATTAATTATTCGCTAGTGAATTAATTGTACTTAAGAAACAATAGTTAATAAGATGGGTAAAATGGTAATTCTGACCAGCTTTAATTAACGAACCAATAATTGGAGGACTACAAAGAAAACTTTGTAAATATAATTTTATAAATAGTTAGAGTGCAATTCAATATTTATAGTGGAGTAATGATAGAATTAATAAATAACATTATTAGATTAAAGAGTTTGATTAATAACTTGGGTTATTTGAGCTTCATATTATAGGTCAATGGTCTCAAGTCACCTCGTTCATACACTGTCAAGGGTTAGGATGTCATAAGGAAGATTTGTAGAGAAAGTGACTTAATTGCAAAGGAATTAATTTTCCAGGGCAAAGAAATAATTATGTGATGATGATGGACAATTAATTAATTGTTTAACTATATTGTTATTATTTTGAAAAACTATATGTTAACATATAAATTAATCATGTTTGAATAAATATATAGAGAGAGATTAATAATTATCTTATTATAAAATAAATATAATAAGATATTTATTTATTTAATTAAAACTAATATTTTAAGATAAACTTAATTTTGAATTAACTCAGATTTATTTGGGGATAAATATATTATCTTAAACTCCAAGATAAGGTATTGGAGGTTACAAACTTGGGACTAACAACAACAAGTTTATTTCATGGAGACTCACAACATTCTTAGCTGGAATGTTAGAGGTATTAATAAAAGAGAGAAACAGAAATCTCTGAGTTCTTTTTGTTTTGTGAAAAAAATTGGTCCAGGTGCCTTGTTGGAGACTAAACTTCGTGGTAATAAAATTGAGAAAATGATGCAATCTTTTTTCATTGGCTGGAACTATTTCACTCGTGCAGCTTCAGAAGGTCGATTGCTTCTTATTTGGCAGCAAAATTTAGTGTCTGTTGAAGTTTTAAAGGAGACTGATCAGTTACTTCATGTCTGTGTTAAAGGCTTAAGGACTAATAAGTTGTTTTGTGTTACATTTGTGTATGGTAGAAATTCGATTGAGGAAAGAGTGCCTCTTTGGAGCGATCTGTCCAGTCTTTGTTTCCCAGCCACCCCTTGGCTGTTGGCTGGGGATTTTAATGCAGTTTTTGAGGGTACAGACAGAATTGGTGGACGCACCATTACTTCCCTTGAGTTAGCTGATTCTCAAAATTGGAGGGCCTTGGGTTTAGTTGATGAGTTGCGCGCTAGAGGGTCTCATTATACTTGGAAAAATAAACAGGCCAATGAAGATAGAATCTATTCGAAATTAGACAGAGTCTTTAAAAATGAAGAATGGTTGGACCTTTTTCCTCAAGCTAAGGCTGTGTTCAACTGGGAATTGCTCTCTGACCACTGTTACTGCATTATCAAACCAGAAGCTACTGTTAACTGTGGTATTAAGCTGTTTAGATTCTTCAATATGTGGACTGAACATGAAAAATTTAAACATACTGTCTTGCAAAGCTGGTGCAAGCCTAGCAAAGGGTTTGGGCTGGATCGAATTTGTAGGAAACTTAGCAGACTTCAGACAGTTCTTCGCAAGTTCAATAAGCATGTTATGAGAGATGTTGCTCAGAATTATGTTTTGGCTAAGGAGAAGTTTCAGGCTGCCCAAATGACTCTTCAGAGTAATCCTCACTCGACAGAACTTCAAAGAGTAGAAGGTGCACCAAGTGATAATTTTTCTTATCATGCTAGAACTTATGAGAGCTTCCTGAGAAAGAAAAGCAAAGTGGACTGGCTTCGTTATGGTGATGACAACACGACATATTTTCACGCATGTTTAAAACAAAGAAAAGCCTCTAATTGTATCACTTCAGTAGTGACAGAATCTGGACAGATAATTGAGAAATTTGATGATGTTGTGGAACACTTTGTGATTCATTTTCATAAAATCATGGGAAGCAAAAGCAATGCCTCGAGTCCAATTCAGAGTTCCTGTTTTAATCTTGGTCATAAACTGACTTTGGACCAGCAGATCAGTTTAGTGAGGCCTTTCACTACTAAGGAAGTTAAAGACGCTTTGTTTAGTATTAACTCCATTAAAAGTCCGGGCCCGGATGGGTATGGCTCAGGTTTTTTCAAAGCAATGTGGAGCGATTTAGAAGCTGAAATCTCATAAGCCATATTTGACTTCTTTGAGCGCGGTATTCTGCCAGAGGAGGTGAATAAGGCTACTATTTCCTTGATTCCTAAGATTGATACACCTACTCGGGCAGCGGATTATAGGCCTATTGCGTGTTCCAATTCTATCTACAAGTGTATATCTAAAATGCTTTGTGGTAGATTGGCGATGGTGCTTCCTAGTCTTGTCCATCAGAATCATGGAGCGTTTGTTAAAAATAGATTATTGGCGCATAATATTCTTATTCTTCAGGATATTATTAAAGGTTATAAGAGGAAAAACATTTCCCCTAGGTGTGTGATGAAAATTGACCTGAGTAAAGCCTGTGATATGCTTGATTGGAATTTTTTGGAGGACATTCTCACTGAATTCTGCTTTCCGATTAAATTCATCAAATGGGTAATGGCCTGCTTGAAGGATCCTACTTATACGATTCTAATGAATGGTAGGGTTCAAGGGGAGTTTAGAGGTCGGAAGGGTCTTAGGCAAGGGGACCCAATTTCTCCTTTGTTGTTTGTTCTAGCAATGGAGTTCTGTACCCGGTTGTTATGTCAAGCTTCCTTGGATAAGGGATTCCGCTATCATCCTAAGTGTAAGCAGCTAAAGATTGTCAATCTTTGTTTTGCAGACGATTTGGTCATATTTTGCAAGGGAGAAACTAGCTCAGTTCAGATAATGAGGGATGGTTTTAATGAGTTCTGCTTGGCTTCAGGTTTGTCTGCTAATATGGACAAATCTCAGGTCTATTTTGGAGGTGTGACTGAAAGAGAAACCCGCCATATGCTAGAGAGGCTCTGATTCTCAGAAGGAAGCTTTCCTCTAAAATATTTGGGAGTTCCTCTTCGAACAACAAGATGGAAGGCTGGAGATTGTGCTATCATTATCAAAAAGATACAACTGAAATTACATCCTTCGGCGAGTCGTCACCTATCTTTTGTTGGGAGGGCGCAATTAATTAACTCTGTGCTTCTGAGTATCAGATCTTTTTGGATGAGAATTTTTATTCTCCCTAAGAGTGTCACTAAGGAAGTGGATCGGTTATGCTGGAACTTCCTTTGGGGAGTTAAGGACAGCAATAAGCAGCGTAGTAAATTGCATCTTACTGCCTGGGATCAGGTGTGCCTGCCAAAATGCATGGGTGGTCTTGGTTTCAAGGAAGGTTGTAACTGGAATAGAGTGCTTCTTACTAAGTTTGTTTGGGCTGTTTCAACTAAGCAAGATATTCTTTGGGTGAAATGGGTGGATTCTATCTATCTGAAGGGCCAGGACTTTTGGAATTATATTGTTCACTAGGATGTGAGTTGGTATTGGAGGAGATTGGTAAAGCTGAGAGCTGTTTTCCCTGCGCAAAGTCTAGATGAGGCAGTCAAGCATAACAAATGATGTTTGAAAGTGTTGTATCACAGGTTACTTAACAAGGATAGAGTTGATTTTGCTAATGTAGTCTGGAACTCTTTGGCTGTGCCTAAGCACAGGTTCATCCTTTGGCAAGCTACACTTGGCCATCTGCTCACGCGTGATAACCTTAGTTTCTGTCATCTGGATCTGCCCACTGTGCTATGCCCGGTATGTGAAGAGGAGCAGGAGTCCCACTCTCATCTTTTTTTTGCTTGTCCTTTCTCTCGGCAAGTTAGATCTCAGTTGGAGAATTGGCTGGGTAGAGGTATTTGGCCGAGTTTGTATGATGAGTGGTGTTCTTGGATGGCTGGTAAGCCGAAGGGCCTGAAGCAGATTGTTGCTGCTGCTGCTTTAGCAGCAGCTGTCTACATGATTTGGAGGAATAGGAACAAATGTATTTTGAGTTGAGTTCGCTTTCTGTTGGCTTTGTAATTCAAATGATCAAGTACTTTGTGAGGGGTAGGCTGACTAGGCTTCCTAAGAAGAATATTAGGAAAAATGACTTAGCTTTTTTTTAGAGTGTTGCTCAGTTATAAGGCTGTGTAATTGGGTTCGGTTTAGTTTGTTTGTTCTCAATATAAGTTCCTTTTCATCAAAAATATATATATATTATCTTAAAATTAATTAAACAAACAAATGAGAAAATCAAGGAGAGGCATGTAGTGGCGCCACCCAGGGATATTTTTTATCCATGAGATTTAAATTTTGAATTTCAAATTAATTTGTTTATTTAATTATATTTCATTATTCTTTTTTAAATATGATTTAAATTAAATAATTAAATAAGTTGTAAATGATCAATTTTATTTTAAATGACATAAAGATTAATTAAATTAATTAATTATCTTTATAAACCTGAAAGAAGCAATACTTTGAGGAGAAGTTTAATAATTTTCTTTTACTATTAGAATCTCTCAAAAAAGAAACGATAGAATTTCCTAAACCTGAAATTCTAGAAATTTCTATACCCTCTCTCTTCTCAATCGTCTCTAGTTCTCATGTGTTGAGTACATCTAGAGAGTCTAAATCAATAATTGAATCCTATGTGTCCACACACGTCCTTGTGAATTGAGGATTGGCTTGGAAGGCTAACGGTGTGAACTTTCAGGAAGTATAGGAAGATTGTTGATTTATACAAAAAGATTCAAGAACACTTGATAGGCTACAAGAGACAATCTCTGTTCCTTTTATGTCTTATTAAATATATCATATATGTATGATCCTATACCTACAAAGTTTAATAAATGTTTCTCATTTAATACCAACAAAAATCGCTCAGGAAATGTAGCTTCTAAGCTTCCCAGTTTTATGGTCATAAACTTAGAAATTACCCTTAAAAATGGCCTAATTTGTTCATTCGAACCCCAAAAACCCAGATAGAGACCCATATGTCGTGTGGTAAGTACATCTAGAGAGTCTAAATCAATATTTGAATCCTATGTGCCCACAAACGTCATTGTGTGTTTGATGATTGGCTTGGAAGGCTGAGGTGTGAGGTTTAAAAAATGATAGGAATATCGTTGATGTATACGAAAAGATTGAAGAACACTTGATAGGCTACGAGAGGTAATCTTTGTTCCTTTTATGTGTTATTTAATATCTCTATATATGTATGATCATATTCCTACCAAGTTTAATCTTTGTTTCTCATTTGATGAAAAGTTGGTAAGGGTCGATTAAGATGGCTTATGTATAGATTATGCCCGAGGTGGATTTGGGACAATTCGATCAAGGGATTTTTAGATCCAATGGCCATATTTAAATAGGCAGAACATCGGCAAAAAGGTGAAACAACAACAATCATTGTACTCGGAAAGCCGAATAAACACCTATCAAAATGAACCACGTGTCCTATACTCAAGAGGATAGGTGGGAACATTTTCGATGACAAAAGTGGAAAAGCCTCTACTATGCTTGCCAAAAGTAGGGTTGACATCATACACGAGCAGAGACTTGGGGGAGAAATATTGTACCTGGAAAACACGAGCTGATGTGTTCTGTTCGAGTTACAGGTGGCAAACATTTAATGGAGTTATTCATAGTTTTGAGAACACAGTGCAAGTTCCCAAACAAGTAGCTTGAGTCAAGGACAGGTCGACAAGTCTCATCTTCACTCACATAAGGCCTAGCTTGATCATCTCAATGTTCAGATCGTTCAAACTTAGAAACCTCTAGCTCACATAGTGTGCATTTAGCTCGCTATCGACAACTGGAATACACGGTGTTGAATTCTTGAAGACTCAGGGACTTTATATGCTTAATTAATATATTGTAACCCCTACCTCATAATCGTATAATATCAGGCAATCAATGTATTTATTAGTACGTTTGAGAAGTTACCCAAGCTCATATATTACACAATGTAAAATGACTACCCAAATATGTCCATGGAACCACCATAAATAGATAGGCAATGGATAGAAAAAGGGAAAAAAGTTTTGTATGTCAAAACTTTGAAGAAGTTGTCATAAACAATTTCCTATGAGATAAACAAGCAAGAATATAGACTCGTAGACTAGATGAATTTTAATCACTGAACCACGTAAGGTACTTAGTGTTTACTTTATACGATTTAACCAAAGCCTAATTTCAACCTCGAATTTCTTAATTTACTATTGGCGAAAAATCATGTCAACAATAAGGTATTAATGTTATGAAAATTCCATAAATTTATATTTCTATTAATTAATATTTTTGTGTGATAATAATTTCATTTTTGTTGTATTATTTTCTAAATTTTTCAAGAAAAAAAAATTATACCAACTGTTGACTGTGTTTTTAGCCAACGAAGTGAGAACGTCAATAACGACAAGCCTTCAAGAGAATGTAACGACAACAGATAGTTTAATCAATAAAAGTAAATAACACGAGATTTTATAGTGGTTCATCCCTGATAGTCGGTAATAGCCTAATCCACTTAGAGATTTTATTTCTCTATTCACACTCAAGATCAGATGAACCAGTGTCAACTGAGTTTCTTAAGCGTAAATATTCAAGAATACAAAAAAGGGGTTCTCTCCAGAAAAACACACTTTCTCTCTCTAGAACATAGACTAATTCTCAATTTTCCCAAAAGTCCTTTTACGATCCCATCAACCCTCTATTTATAGGCTTGGGATCCTCAACTGATATCCCCTTTAGATAGGGATATTTTATTATTCATATTATATTTAAATTACAAGAAATATTTAAAATACAACAGATTCCTCAATTTGAGTGAAGAATGAGAGATTCCTGGGTGCCTAGACCGATTCTTGCTGAAGTCGTTCCGGGGATTTTGACGTAGTCTCCAGGTCGAACACATGCATGTTGGTTACATGCAAGTATTGGTCAGATATACTCCTCTAGGCTTTCCTTGGCTCAAGGTTATGCATGCATGGCTCTCCTCGGACCAAGGTGGTTCGAGCCAATCTCCTTGGCCTCTCCTCGGACCAAGGTGGTCCGAGCCAATCTCCTCTTTCCTTCTCCTCGGACCAAGATGGTCCGAGCCACTCTTCTTGGCATCTCACCTCAGATAGGTCCGAGGCAACTTCCTTGGCATCTCACCTCGGATAGGTCCGAGGCAATCTCCTTGGCATCTCCTTGGACTTCTCACCTCGGATAGGTCCGAGGCAATCTCCTTGGTCTTCTCACCTCGGATAGGTCCGAGGCAATCTCCTTGGACTTCTCACCTCGGATAGGTCCGAGCCAAGGAATTTGGAAGCTTACCCCGGATAGCTTCGAGCCAACCTCCTTGAAGCTCACCTTGGATAGGTTCGAGCCAAGCTTCTAGAGGCTCTTCAAGCTTAAGGTCCGATCGGACCTGCTGCTTTTGTCCCTCGAGCCAAAGTCCAAACCCATCCTTTAAGCTCCTTAGACTTGAGTTTGAACCAAACACTTGGGCTTCTCGGACAAGGGTCCGAGCCAAGCACCCTTTAGCCCAAGTATTCTCCTCGGGTGTATTTGGTTTGACTATGGCATCTCTCAGGCAGTCCAAGTTTTTCACTGATGCATTGGGCTACTGCTAAGCCAGATCACCCAACTAATCCATGCCACGTGTCAATTTTACTGCCACATCATCCTTTTCAAAATTTGGGATAACATTTTCCCCCCAAGTTTATTATATGATACATTCACATAATAAACTTTTTCTCCAGTTGACGTCATTATAAAAAATAATAATTGTTCATCTCCATGCAGCAGACCCACGATCACTGCAAAAACCTGCCCATGATCGTGGAGAGAAAAAATAGTCCCGGAATGCCAAGGGTCTAAAAATAAACAATAAACCCTACTTTTTTCCCTTTAAATAACCCAACTTTACACACTTTTCTTCACACAAGAAAAAATCACATTTTTCAAAAACCTCTCATCTTCTTCCTTCTCTTTTGGCCGAAAACCCCCAAGACTTTTCTCCCTCTTGCCGAATCTCCAAGAACTTCAAGGGAAGCTCTCCTTCTTCAAGCAATCTTCAAGCAAGCCAAAGGTTCTCACCTTGAGTAAGTCTTCTTTTCCATGCCTTTACATTGTTATAATTTTTCAAAATATTTCTATGGAAATCCATGCCATGGCCGAAACTTCTTGATAGTTGAGTTTGTTCTTGAAGTTCTTATGAATGCTTTGTACAATGTGTTAGCTTGTGGTTTTGATGATGTTTGTGGTATGGGTAACCCAACATTACCTTTAATTTCATAGGAATTTCAAGAAAAATGGGCTAATTTGACATGAATCATGAGTATGGGTTTTGGGGTTTTTGATAGTATAATGGGTTTTCAAGAACATAAGAAAAACTTTTCATTTCCATGCTTTGATCTTGTTTTTGTATGTGTGAAATGAAGAAATGTGTTTAAGATAGGGATTTTAAGACTTTGCTTGTACGGTTTGGGGTATGAAAAGTGTGTAGTTATGGAAAGTGGCCAATTGGCCATTGAAAATTCTGGGCAAGTATGTGGTCCGATCGGACCACACTTACCATCCTTGACTGCCCATGTCCGATCGGACACGTTGGGCTCGGACGCTCGAATGCCACCGCTCGGACCGTGCGGCTCGCCTCTCCTCGGGTGTGCTACGTCCAATCGGGTCTCTTGGGGGGACTTGGCGCTGGGCTCACACGGAAGCAATTTCTTTGGTTTCCCATGGCTGCTGAACGTCTCTTCGGTCGTGCGCACTAGTGTGTCTAGGCATCCGATCGGACGCACTAGGCAAGGCCACCTCTTAGGATAAAAAAATGTGGTCCGATCGAACCACAACCACTCTCCTAGGCTTCGGCCATCTTTCTTTTCTTTTAAATGCATACCCAATCCTTTGGCATGCACACTCACATGCATAGGGAATCTAGCCTCATAGGAAAACCCCAAAATTTTCCATTTATATAGATTTTAGTGACCTTAAATACCTCAAGTACTTTATAGGCACTTTTAGGCACTAAGATCATTTTATTTTCTTATGAACTATATTTTTATAACTTAGATAAATTTTTCTAAGTATAAAAATAAATTTTATTCTTGGTGAATTTCTTCTGTATGGTTACTCACCTCCCCATGTTTTATTCATTTTTGTAGATGAATCGTTCTGACTATAGGGGAGGTGACAACCATACAGACTCTGATACATCCATTCCGCAATCAATCGAGACTCCTCTAAATAGCGATTCCTCACCAAACTCATCCACCGGTTGTACTCCAGAGGACCGCCTTCGTCGCTTCAAGCAATCCTCCCTCGCTCAGCCTTGTATCTCCTCCACGAGGAACAGTTCCTTCAACAAGTTTCTCAGTCGACGATGAGGGTGAAACAATCCAACAGACTTCCTCGGGAACGTGATCCACAGGTTGCCCGCAGAGCGGTGCAGAAGGTGGTAAAGCGCAGTCACGCTCGCACTGTCACTCCTTCAGAAGAACCTTCTCAAAAATTTGCTACCGTGATCCAGGACTTGGCTGTTCAAAGGCCACGTAAGGTGGGAGAAGAAGAACCTTCCTGGTTCATTGCCGAAGCTTCAAGGCTTATTCCCGCTTTGTTCCAAAAACACATTGAAGCTTTGGGCTTAAGCGAGGCAAACGTGATATGTCCGGGCTCTCATCAAAGAGCCAATAGGCCTGATGGAACATACTGCGCCTGGTCCAGGCATCATGTGCACGTCGGAGCGACACTCCCGCTTCACCCTTATTTCTGGTCTGTAGCGGATTACTTTAATATCTCCCTATTCCAGATCGCACCGAATGGGATCCAGGCACTCTTTGCGTTGTACATTCTCTACTTCCTGCATGGTTGGGACGAGCCCACCCCTCACGAGGTGCACTACTTATTTGACCTTAGGACTAATCCTTCCCACAACAACACGGGCTTCTTCACTTCTACCACAGGCAAAGAGGGACTACATACCTCAACGGTATTTCTCACAAATTGAACCCCGGGAAGTATCACAAAGAATACTTCCTTACATCGGATATTAAGGCCAACAACTTGGCCTTTACACGCGCGGGTCCATTCGAGCGACCATTGCCTACCAAGGGGATGTTTGAGCGAGCAGAGAAGTTGGCTAGCATGAGTCCTGGGGAGAAGGATGTGAAAAAATTGGTCACTGTGGACCTCCTTCAGATGGTGGGCCTGGTGCCGTGTGACCAAGATATGGCGGTGGAAAGTACCACCGGGGAGAACCACACGACTGACCAGTCCAACTCGGGCACTGAACTAGTGACTGATCAGCTTTCTCCCGGACCTTCTCCGCTCTCGTAGACCTGGTGACCTTGTCATTAGGGAGCCTGAGTCTCAGCGCAGATTTGCCATTCCTGCTCAGCTCGGGAAAGGAAAGGCTATCCAGATTGAGGGGGAACTTAGCTCATCCTCGGACGATGAGGATGAGTTCCTCGATCAGATCCTCAACGCAGGTAACACATGTCTAGTGAACATAGGAATATTTTTGATAACTTGGTGATTCGAGAGTAACAAAACTGTAGTATATATTCATGTACATTTTATTATGTTTATATCTCTAACAACTTTGTGTTTTCCTCTTTTGCAGATCCAGATATGTTCAGACAGTGCGTTGCTTCTGCTCCAAAGAGGAAAGCTGGTGATGGAAGTGGCTCCATGCCCCCGAGGAAGATTCCGAAGGTAGTACCACCCATCCAAGGGAGACAACCTGAGGGACCGACTACACTCCCACCACTGACTCCCTCTTCGCTTCCTCCCTCTGCGAGCTTAACTCCTACCCGCCTGGGTAGCTCGAGTGAGGTCCTTCGTGCTGCTAGTGACCTAGGAAAAGGACTTCTTGAGGAGATCGACCATGACGCTTCAATGCTCTAAAGCTTCGAATCCTTCCCTCGGCTTAGCGTTGAAGTCGTCCTGAGAAGAGGGCTTGCTCAACTGATGAAGGTAGGTATTTTGTTTTAAGACAATTTGTTATTAATATTTTTGCTTGTAATAATCTTTTGTCTCTCATGCAGTCACTTGTCACCATCAGTCATGCTCAGCTCCGAGCGGTAGATTACAAGGAGTTTATCAAGGTGCTAAACGATCAACTGGTGGAGGCCCAGGCTATGGTAGAGACTTTAACGGGTTCAGAAAAAGACTCTAAATCCAAGTTGGAGCAGGCAGAGAAAACCGTAGCTGAACGGGATGAGTCTCTCAGGAAACTTTCTGATGAGAATCAGCAACAGGTTCAGAACAACAATTCCTTGACAGCCCAATTGGAGAAGTTGTCCCTCGAGAACAAGGAGTTAGCTCGGGATAATGAGAAACTGATCAGCGAAAAATGAAGAGTTGAAACAAGAAAAGGAGTTTGATTTAATTCGCTTTGAGGAGGCCAGCTTCGACTGCTTTTATCAGGTCTGGAAGCTGAATAAACCTCTCAATCTCGATTTTTTCTCCAAGGAGGTTCAGGCAGAGGAGCATTCCAGATGCGAAGCAAGGCCTGCTGAAGAAGCTGCCAATCCTCCTGCACCTGCACCCGCCTCCTCTACCTTATCATTCCGAGCGAGAGGAGCAGCTGAAGCCGAGGAGGGGGTTGATCAACCCACCAGAGAAGCACGCCAGTGACTCCTTATCATAGTTTATCATAGTTTGCTTTACTTTGTATATTCTTGCTCGGATTAGTGAGCTATTTTGACACTTAGCACTTTACTTTTTTCTTTTTTGACTAACTCTAAACTTTTAAGTCTTCATTGTGAATAGTAAAGTTCCTAGATGCCTTAAATTTCACATGAGTATTTAGTTTTCTAACTTAGAAATTCTAACCATTCCATAAGTCCATACTAAATATGCTTCCTCATGCTCTTATTGCTCTAACCTTTTATGAGCATAAATTTTACCATTACACGAATATCTGTTTCTAACTTAAAATTTTAAAAATTCTAAGTTACTTAAGCTTTGTTAAACAAGTTAGCTTAATGGCCTTTTTAGACTTCCAAACTTACAAGTCAGCCCAAAAACAGATATATTTGCTCGTGCTCCTATTGCCTGTGTTGAAGTACAAACCAATATACCCTATGTGCCCCCCAAGTGATTGAGGGTTGATAAATCCTTGATCACTTGCTACTTGATCGAATTTGTCCGAGTAGTCACTACTCGTGAAACACATAAAATATATGAACATATTTCAGTAGTTGACCACTACAAAAACATTATTTAAACGTTGGTCTTTCATATCATGATACCGACCAGTTGAACACTACCTGGTATATATTTACACTTAGTTTTTAGAAGACCTGTTTTGTTTAAATCATTATGACAGTTGAACACTGTCAAGCAAGAATAATCAACACATATGCAAAATTTGTAGCAAGATTCGACCACGCTGCGCGTGGTCTCTTTTATTACTCATAATAATAAGTGACAAAACGTGTCTAACAACGAGTTCCAAACAAAATAACATTGTTCAAAATACTGTGACTGGGTAGCAAATAACCAGTTCACAAACAAAAACTCAAATAACAAGTTAAGCACTTGATACAAAGCTACTACTCTGCAAGCAGTATTTATTGATAATATTTCCTCAAGTGCTCGCCATTCCAGTAGTTCCTGATCAGCTCTCCATTCAACCGAGCAAGCTTGTAGGTGCCTGGTGGCAAGACTTGCTCAATTTGATACGGTCCTTCCCAGTTTGGTCCTAGCACACCAGCTGCTGGGTCTCTCACAAACATCTTTCTGAGGACCAAATCTCCGACCTGGAACTTTCGATCTCGCACTCTGGAATTGAAGTAGCGCGCCACTTTTTGCTGATGAGCAGCAACTCTGAGGCTTGCCTCTTCTCTTCTCTCCTCGAGGAAGTCCAATGATTCTGCTAACAACTGATGGTTCTCCTCTTGGCCGTACATGGTCCTTCTATGAGATGGTGGGTCTATCTCCACAGGTAACATGGCCTCATACCCATATGACAAAGAGAATGGGGTATGACCAGTTGCCGTCCGAGCCGTAGTCCTATATGACCAAAGGATCTCTGGTAACTCTTCTGCCTAAGCACCCTTAGCTTGCTCCAGGCGCTTTTTTAGAGTGTCCTTCAATGTTTTGTTTACCGCTTCAACCTGCCCATTGGCTTAAGGATGGGCTACCGAGGAGAAACTTTTGGTGATGCCATGCCGAGTGAAAAAATAGGTAAATATGTCACTGTCGAATTGAGTGCCATTGTCAGACACTATCTTCTTAGGCAGACCATAGCGACATATTATGTTCTTAACCACAAAGTCCAATACTTTCTTCGATGTGATCGTGGCTAATGGCTCGGCCTCAGTCCAATTAGTAAAATAATCTACCGCGACCACTGCAAACTGCTCTCCTCCTTTTCCTTTGGGCAATTTCCCGATAAAATCAATACCCCACACTGCAAAAGGCCACGGAATTTGCATTTGCTTCAAGACATTTGGGGGCGCTCTGGGTACTTTAGAAAATCTTTGGCATTTGTCACACCTCCTCACGTATTCCATAGAGTCCTCGTTCATGGTAGGCCAAAAAAATCCTTGCCTCAAGATCTTTTTAGATAGACTCTGCCCCCCAGCATGATCTCCACAAAACCCCTCATGCACCTCAGCTAGTAAGCTCTTTGACTGGTCGGGTGTTATGCACCTGAGTAGAGGTAGGGAATACCCTCTCCTATACAACACTCCATCTACCATGGTGTATCTAGCAGCTTGCCTCATAACCTTCCTTGCTTCATTACGACCATCTGAGAGGGTCCCTTGCTCAAGGTAAGCAATGATGGGAGTCATCCAAGTATCGGCTATCATGATCGGCATGGCTTCTTGTTTATCAATGTTCAGCTCCGACAAGCATTCTATCGGTACTATATTCAGAGTTTCGGCATCTTTTGCACTACCAAGCTTTGCTAAAGCATCTGCATTGGAATTCTGCTCCCGTGGTACTAGCTTGATGGTATACTCCTCGAACTGGGCTAGCAAATCTTTGGTTTTGTTTAAGTATGCCACCATGCGTAGGCCCCTTGCCTGGTATTCCCCCAATACTTGATAGACCACCAATTGGGAATCACTGTTTATCTCCACCGATCAGGCACGTACATCTCTAGCCAGTCGCAAGCCTGCTAAAAGGGCCTCATACTCCGTCTCATTGTTAGAAGCATTAAATCTGAACCTTAGTGCACAATGAATTCGGTGCTTCTCTGGTGTGACTAGTATAATCCCAGCTCCTGAATGGTGCTCATTTGACGACCCATCAACAAAAAGTTGCCAGGTAGGAATTTCATCTTTCTGCCCAGTAACACTTTCTTGCTGGTCGGGGACCTCAGCGATTCTGGTACATTCAGCGATGAAATCTGCCAAAGCTTGACCTTTAATAGCAGTCCTCGGTTGGTACTTGATTTCAAATTGGCCTAGCTCAACTGCCCATTTAAGTAGCCGACCAGACGACTCCGGCTTCTGTAAAACTTGGCGTAGAGGCTGGTCAGTAAGGACCTTGATGGGGTGTGCCTGGAAGTATGGCCGCAACTTTCATGACGCAAGTACCAAGCAGTAAGCCAACTTCTCGATCATGGGATACCGGGACTCCGCTCCTATCAATCGCTTGCTAACATAATATACCGGGTGCTGCACCTTATCCTCCTCACGTACTAAGGCAGCACTAACAGCGTGCTCCGTGACTGCTAGGTACATAAATAGGTCTTCTCCATCAACTGGTTTGGACAGAACAGGAGGTTGGGCCAAATTCTCCTTTATCGCCTGGAAAGCTTGTTCACACTCTGCGGTCCACTCAAACTTCTTGCCTCCTTTGAGCAGGTTAAAAAACGGGACGCACTTGTCCGTTGATTTCGAAACGAACCTGCTTAGAGCTGCAATCCGCCCAGTCAAGCTTTGCACATCCTTTATCCTTGTTGGAGACTTCATTTCTATGAGAGCTTTGATCTTTTCTGGGTTAGCCTCTATTCCTCGGGAGTTCACAATAAACCCAAGGAATTTTCCAGAACCCACTCCAAATGAACACTTGAGGGGGTTTAACTTCATGTTATACTTCCTCAATATTGCAAATCACTCCTCTAAGTCTCGCACATGCCCCCCAGCTTCCTTTGACTTCACCAGCATATCATCTACGTATACTTCCATGCTCTTGCCGATTAAGTCTCGAAACATACCATTCACCAAACGCTGATAGGTAGCTCCTGCATTCTTTAATCCGAAGGGCATGACCTTATAGCAGTATAGCCCTATATCTGTTCGGAAGCTGGTATGCTCTTCATCAGGAGGATGCATGCTGATCTGGTTGTACCCTGAATACGCATCCATGAAGGACAAGGTCTCGTGACCAGAGGTTGCATCTACCAACTGGTCTATTCTCGGTAAAGGAAAGCAATCCTTTGGGCATGCTTTATTCATATCAGTAAAATCTACACAGGTCCTCCACTTTCCATTGGGTTTGGGCACCAACACTGGGTTTGAAACCCAAGCTGGGTAGTATGCCTCTCTGATAAACCCATTCTCCTTCAATCACTCTACCTCCTCCTTAAGAGCCTTTGCTCGATCCTTGTCAAGCAATCTCCTCTTCTGCTGTACTGCTGGATATCTTTCATCCACGTTGAGCACGTGGCTGATCACAGTTGGTGAGATACCCACCATATCCTTGTGAGACCAGGCGAAGACATCTTGATTCCTTCGCAAGAATTCTATCAGCTGTACTCTCACCTCAGCTTTCAACTTCTTTCCAATCTTGACCCCTCTCGTCGGGTCCTTCTCATCTAGAGGGACCTCCTCTAACTCCTCGGACGGTCCCACATCACTCTCATAATCCCCAAAGCGAGGATCAAAATCTCTTCCCTCGCTTTGGGCAACGCCCTATTTGGTGGCTTCATCACCGGATGGGGTCTTCTGCTCTTTTAAACTAGGAGTGCTCTCCTGGCTACACTCCTCTAACATCTCTTCATCGTTCACTACTACAAGACTCTGGTCTACATCCATCTCATCCACCTCCTCTTTCTCAACACACACAATCATGTTGTTCTCCTTGGCACCTTTCTTCGCCTTAGCTATCGAGGCATTATAGCACTCCCTAGCCTCCCTTTGGTCTCCTTGGACACAGCCTATGCCAGCGCTGGTCGAGAACTTCATGGATAAGAGCCAAATTGAAACTACCGCATGCAAGTTGGTGAGTAGTGGTCGACCAATAACCACATTGTAGGCGGACGGGCAGTCAACAATCAAAAACTCAGTCATCACGGTTTCATGCTTGGGGGCTTCCCCCGTCGTGACTGGTAACTTGATTGTCCTAGCTGGTGACAATCCTTCTCCAGTAAACCCATAAATGACGTGAGAGAATGGCTTCAAGTCATTGATAGATAGCTTCATCTTCTCAAAGGAGGACTTATAAATGATGTTTACAGAGCTTCCTGTATCGACCAAACATCTCTTCACCTTCATATTAGCAATTTGGACTGTCACAACAAGAGGGTCATTGTGACGATACCTCAAGTGTTTAGCATCTTCCTCATTGAAAGTGAGGGACTCACTTTCATACCTTGGGTTCTTTGATGGTCGCTCCTCCACCGTCATAACCTCGGAAGTGGATGCCGCACCCAACTCATGACGAAGGGTGCGAGCATACCTCTCTCTCGCCTTGTTGCTATCCCCATCAAGATGTGGTCCTCCACATATAGTATCTAATGTGAAGTCCACAGGTTCAGGTTGCAAAGGTGGGGACCGTTGCCGCTTGAACCCAGGATTATTGTTGCTCCCCTCTCCCTGGGTCTTCTCTGCTTTGTACTTTTTTAGCTTCCCCGACCAGAGGATAAACTCTATCTCATCTTTAAGGTGATTACACTCATTCGTGTCGTGTCCATAGTCTCCATGGAAATGACAGAACTTGTTCATATCCCTTTTACTCATCTCCTTCTTGATTGGTGGGGTTTCTGGTAAGGGACCTCCTGATGACTGGCTTGATAGATCTCCGTCTGGGTCGCAAAAAGAGTGGTGTAGTTGGTGAATCGAGGTTCATACTTCGTTGGCTTGTCGTTTGATCCCGACTTAGCCTTTTTCTCATTGCGGCGGTCAGACCCGTTATTCCCACGTTTCTTACTACCACCTTAATCTTTTCCGCTATCCTTCGGAGTATCACCTGATCCACTTGGATTGTTCAACCCATTCTCTCCTTTCTCAATAGCATCATCCAACTTCATGTACTTATCTGCCCAGTCCAAAAACTGCTGTAAAGTTGAAATTGGATGGCGGTGGATGCTGTCCCATAAAGGACTACGATAGATAATACCGAAGGAGATTGCCACCATTTTCCCTTCATCTCCAACCGCGGTAGCTCGATTAGCTTCTCTCATAAACCTTTGAATGTAGTTCTTGAGAGACTCATCTTTACCCTGCCTAATATCCACCAAGTGGTTGGCATAAACAGGAGGGGTTCGGGCAGTACTGAACTACCTGCAGAACTCCTTCCTAAAGCTCTCCCAAGAGGTGATGGAGTCTGGTTTGAACTTCTAGTACCACTCCTGGGCAGTGTCTGACAATGTGGTGGGGAAGACTCTGCAGCGGTAGTCATCACTCACCCCAAGCAGCTCCATCTAATCTTCAAACTTTCCAACGTGTCTTACCGGGTCTACCTTTTCTGTATAAAATGGAAATACCGGTGCTTTGTATTTCCTTGGTATTGAGCTGCTCTAATTCTAGCACAGAAAGGGCTACCACTCCTGTGGTCTACCGGATCAATAACTGGTTGTTTTGACAAACCTTGGACTTCCGCAGTCAAAGCATCAAGCTGGGCTTGGATGCCTGGGGCCACTGCTGGAGTCTCATTCTCGGGACCGCCTGGTCGGGCACTCCTATCCGGCACACCACCATCGAGTATTTCTACTCGACTGGTAGGACAGATTGGCTCCTGCCCTTCGACCGGGACGATCCTCCTTCTATCATCAATGACGTCCCTCAGGTCCTTCTGAGCAGTGTTCTTTCCCAACCGATCGAACACCGTACTCCGAGTCTTCTCGGAAGGTCTGCTAGGTGGAGCGTGCTCCTTCCCATTACGCTGGTTGGGATGCCGTGGTGGCTTTCCTGTTTGAGCTGGTCGATCCTCTCCTCCTCGTTGGTTATTATTCTTCTCCTTCGACTGGTTGGTGTGGTGACTGTCAGCTTCATCACGCCCATGCCCATTTTTGAAGTGGGAAGTCTCCTTGCCTCGAGGAGCTCTATTGTGCTCCTGCTCAGAGGGTGTTTTCTTACTGCCTGACCTATGACTCCCTGACCTGGAAGTCTCTGATCGATGGCTTCTTGAGGGGGTCTTAGAGTTCCCCCTTTGGGTTGAGGCAGTGCGCGATCGGACTCCCTCCTCTTCATGACCAGGTGGGTTATCACCACCCCTGCCTAGTCTATTAGTTTTCTTACGACCAGCTTCTATGGTCCTTGCCTCTGGGGTGGGTGTCACCCTAGGCGCAGCCTGAGCATTGGCTCTGGTCAGTTGCGTAGCTGCCTCTAGAGCAAGTACAGCTTCGCGATGTCGCCTGTCGGCCTCCTCCTACTGTTGATGGATCTCCTCGCTCCTAGCGTCCATCTCCCATTTCTGCCTGGTCATTTCCTCAGCAAAGGCCTCCTGCCTAGCATTGAACTAAGCCAGCTCCTCCTGGAATGCACTCATGGTCTCCTGGAGCTCTTCAACTTCTGGAGCTACATCCTCGAGCACAACTCTAGGCTCAGTCTCACAATCTTGAACGCTGGGACCCTCTGATCTAGCATGCTCCTTAGAGGTGCTTGCCCTCTTGGAGGCCGCATTAGTGTTCTTAGGCGCCATATAGCTTCAGGGACTGTCTGTTTTCTCTTCAGGCTCTCAATGAAAGCACCAAAATGTTGACTGTGTTTTTAGCCAACGACGTGAGAACGTCAATAACGACAAGCTTCCAGAGAATGTAAACGACAACAGACAGTTTAATCAATAAAAGTAAATAACAGGAGATTTTATAGTGGTTCAGCCCCGATAGTCGGTAATAGCCTAATCCACTTAGAGATTTTATTGCTCTATTCACACTCAAGATCAGATGAACCAGTGTCAACTGAGTTTCTTAAGCGTAAATATTCAAGAATACAAAAAAAAGGGTTCTCTCCAGAAAAACACAATTTCTCTCTCTAGAACATAGACTAATTCTCAATTTTCCAAAAAGTCCATTTACGATCCCATCAACCCTCTATTTATAGGCTTGGGATCCTCAACTGATATCCCCTTTAGATAGGGATATTTTATTATTCATATTATATTTAAATTACAAGAAATATTTAAAATACAACAGATTCCTCAATTTGAGTGAGGAATGAGAGATTCCCGGGTGCCTAGATCGATTCTTGCTGAAGTCGTTCCGGGGTTTTTGACGTAGTCTCCTGGTCGAACACATGCATGTTGGTTACATGCAAGTATTGGTCAGATATACTCCTCTAGGCTCTCCTTGGCTCAAGGTTATGCATGCATGGCTCTCCTCGGACCAAGGTGGTCCGAGCCAATCTCCTTGGCCTCTCCTCGGACCAAGGTGGTCCGAGCCAATCTCCTTGGCTTCTCCTCGGACCAAGGTGGTCCGAGCCAATCTCCTCTTGCCTTCTCCTCGGACCAAGATGGTCCGAGCCACTCTTCTTGGCATCTCACCTCGGATAGGTCCGAGGCAACTTACTTGGCATCTCACCTCGGATAGGTCCGAGCCAAGGAATTTGGAAGCTTACCTTGGATAGCTTCGAGCCAACCTCCTTGAAGCTCACCTCGGATAGGTTCGAGCCAAGCTTCTAGAGGCTCTTCAAGCTTAAGGTCTGATCGGACCTGCTGCTTCTGTCCCTCGAGTCAAAGTCCAAACCCATCCTTTAAGCTCCTTAGACTTGAGTTTGAACCAAACACTTGAGCTTCTCGGACAAGGGTTCGAGCCAAGCACCCTTTAGCCCAAGTATTCTCCTCGGGTGTATTTGGTTTGACTATGGCATCTCTCAAGCAGTCCAAGTTTTTCACTGATGCATTGGGCTACTGCTAAGCCAGATCACCCAATTAATCCATGCCACGTGTCAATTTTACTGCCACATCATCCTTTTCAAATTTTGGGATAACACCAACAATTTCAAGATCAAACATTTTAGATTTTACATTGTTGGTAAGAGCCAAAGAACCATTAAAAATAGATGTCCGATGGCTAGAAAAAGAAGTAAAAAACTACAAAGAATTCTTGTTTAGCCACATCTTCATCTGCCTCATAATCTTTTATTTATAAGATGAAGATGCATTGGGAAATGGTTCATATATTTACTATGATCAACCAATTGGAAGAAAGGTGTCAAAAATTTAGTTAGAAAAAGAAAAATAAATCAAATGACATCTACAACATTACTTTAAATGAAATTTTGTGAAGAAAGAAGATAAATGGATAAAAAGATAGAACTCTAGGAAAAACATTTATGTTGGGAAATTCACCTTCCTCAGACCAGCTTCATCTACAAACACAAAATCAACAAACCAGTAGACACAACATGCACAAATTCAATAGAAAAATCAACAAGAAAAACAATAAAATCAACAACAAGAATTATAGAGGTTCAGCCCAAATAAACTCGAGCCTACATCCTCTTTGAACTCCCCTTGTGATGTTCTTCTCTGCACTATGAAACAGCAATGGAGATTACAACTTGTCACCACTTGAGAACTTCTACACTTGATGGATTACAATGCCTTGAACCCAAGCAAAACCCCAGGTACACTTGACCATGTACAAAGAAATCTCTCACCCAAGACCTAAGTGTTTCTCTCTCAAGCTCTCTCTCTTTCTCTCTCTAAAATAGCTCCTATTATATACAAATGAAATCTGTTCTCTTCTCACTATTAAACAACTTAGACAATAAGACATATTTATAGAGGGTTTTACAACTATCATCAAACTTAAAAAATACCATAAATAAACGCAAACTCATCTGGCGAAATGGTAGACAAGACTAGAAGAAAAAATGTAACTTTGCTGATGTGTTCTGATGTTTAATGCAGACCAAATAATATAACAAATTTCCACCTTTGTCTTCATTAAACATGGATTGCAGAGATAAACATAACTTCCCAAGGATCACAGTCAACCATCAACTATCATCCATGATCAATTCCAAGCAAGCTTAGGCAGTAGTTAAACTTGCTCAATGGCAATATCTTAGTTCCAACATCAGTGGGGTGCTCTTCTATGGGGACTTTTTCGAAGTTGATCATACCTTCAGTGACATTGTCACGAATAAAGTGATACTTGATCTCCACATTATTAGTCTGGTCATGAAATACTGGATTCTTACACAAATGTATGGCACTTTGACTATCTGAAAAAAAATGTAGCATTTCCTTTGAGCACTTGTCTCTTTTAGAAGACCTTGAATCCAAATAACTTCTTTGATTGCTTCAGTAGCAGCCATGTACTCCGCTTCAGTAGTTGAAAGTGCAACTACAGATTCTAGTTGAGACTTCAAACTCAAACAATTCCCACATACTAAAAAGTAATAGGTTGTAGTAAACTTTCTAGTGTCTCGATCTCCATCATAATCTGAGTCTACAAACCCACTGATTTCCACCTGATTATGGTGCCGCTTGTACACCAACCCATGTCTAGTAGTATTTATCAAATAACGCAGCAACCACTTCATAGCATCCCAATGAATTCTTCTGGGATTTGCAATGTATCTACTTAGAGCACTAATCGAGTGTGTTAAATCAGGCCTAGTGCAAATCATTAGATACATTATAGCTCCAACATCATTAGAGTAAGGTACCTTGGCCATATCTTCCCTTTCAAACTCAGTTTTAGGACAATCAACATTTGTAAGTTGATATTGACTTGTCAATGGCTGTTTGAAAGCTTTAGCACCCTTCATAGAAAACCTTTTTAGAACCTTTTCAACATAAGACTTTCGAGTGATGAAGATGGTATGTTGTTCCCTATTTCTCTTGATCTCCATACCTAAAATATTTTTAGCCATGCCCAAACCCTTCATTTCAAATTCTGTTTTGAGAAGAGCCTTCAACTTATTCAACTTGTCCCTTTTGTCACTAATCAGCAACATATCATCCACATACAATAATAGATACTCAACATCTTTGAATTGTTTTCCTTTGAAGTAGAGGCAAGGATCATAGTAGCTTCTTTTAAAACAATGCTTTATCATGAACCCATCAAAATGTTTATACCATTGCCGAGGTGATTGCTTGAGGCCATACAACGATCTCTTGAGCAAACAAACATTATCTTGGCCTTTGAACATCTCAAACCCAATTGGTTGCCCCATGTAAATAGTCTCTTCTAAATGAAGTTTTTACATCCATCTGGTCAAGTTCCAGATTGAACTGGGCAACCAAATATAAAATGATTCTTATGATTTTATATTTAATGACTGGTGAGAAAATCTCTGTAAAATCCACTCCTTCCTTTTTAGTGAAGCCCTTAGCAACCAACCTTGCTTTGTATCTCACTGGTTCTTGATCATTCATACATTCTTTTACTTTGAACAACCATCTACATGCTAATACATTCTTGTCTTTGGGTTTATTAACTAGCGTCCAAGTATCATTCTTGTACAAATACCTCATTTCCTCATTCATAACATCAATCCAATGCTTTGAATCTGAACCTTTTAATGAGTTGGGTTCTGAATTATCTAACTCAAGTGTATACATAAATGCATAGGCTATCATGTCATCCCAAACTGTAAGTGTAAGCTTCTGGACTAGTTTTGGTTCTCTCCTAACTCTGTCTCTTGCAAGCTGATATGACGCAGTCAGATCTGCATGTATTTCAGATGCATCTACACTTTGTTCTGGTTGCATTCCAGCTGGAGTTCGAGTTGGGGTGAAACTTATTTTCTTCCACCCGATTTGTGTTGGGTGCTCTTGTCTCCATCTGAACTAAAGTCTCTACTGTACCTGCATTGTTAGTACTATTTTGTTCTTGACCTACAGGAATGTTAGTTTGAGATAAACAAAGAAAACAATCTTCTTTAAATATAACATCACGACTGATTATAAGTTTGTAACCTTTGTTTTCTTTAACCCATAATTTGTGACCGTTAGTTCCCTGTGGGTAACCCAAAAATACACTCTTAACTGCTCTAGAATCTAATTTACCCTCTCTTTGATGTGCATAAGCAACACACCCAAATACTCTTAAGTGTGACAAGTTTGATGGTTCATTGGACCATTTTCTTCAGGTGTCTTAAACTCTACAGCTATATGAGGACATCAATTTACTAGATATGTAGCTGTCATTATAGCTTCCCCCCAAAATCCCTTGGGTATACCTAAACTAATCATCATACATCTAGTTTTATCAAGTAGTGTTCGGTTCATTCTCTCAGCCACCCCATTTTGTTGAGGTGTTAATCTCATAGTCTTATGTCTTTGAATACCATTCTCTCTACAATATGAATAAAAAATCTCATTGCAAAATTCTAATCCATTATCGGTGATCAATATTTTAATATTCCTATTTGTTTGATTTTCCATAAGAACTTTCCAATTTTTAAAAGCCTCAAAAGCATCATTTTTATGTTTCAATAAATGCACCCATACTTTTCTAGAAAAATCATCTACAATAGAAGAAAGTAATTATTACCTCCAATTTTTGGAATTTTTTCTGGACCCCATAAGTATGCCTGTAGCTATTCAAGTAAGCCCCTTGAATTGTGTTGCCCAACTTTGAAAGCCAATCTATGATGTTTTCCCAAGACACAAATCTCACAAAAATCTACCTTGCTCACCTTATCCTTTCCATGTAAGCTTTGTGGCTTTAACACTTGGAAGCCTTTATCACTTATATGACCAAGCCTCCTATGCCATAGGATTTCCTTGTGATCTTCTGGTGCCTCAGCTAAAGTGTTGCTGCCAATTACTGTTTCACCAATTAGGTAGTATAAAGAGTCCTTCTTAATTCCCTTAAGAACTACCATTGAACCTCTACAAATCTTCATGGTTCTACGCTCTATTTTTACTGTATAATCTGCATCATCAAGCACGCTTAGTGACACCAAATTTCTAGACAAATTAGGAACATACCTGACATTCTTCAATGTTCGAATGACACCATCAAACATTTTGATGTTGATTGAGCCTATTCCAATTACTTGGTAAGATTGATTATTCCCCACAATAACCTTACCACCATTCAACTCTCTGAAATCTTGAAGCCACTCCTTATTGAAAATCATATGGTATGAACACCCAGAGTCCAAGATCCAATCTTTTTCATTTTCTCCTATTGCTGCAATTAAAGCTTCAACATCATTGTAAGCTTCTCCAATATTTGCTAAATCCATATGTTAAGATTTTCCCTCATAGATGGATCTAGCGTTTTCATAGACGAAACTCCTGCCCTTTTGTTTTCTAAGCCAGAGATAACAATCTCTCTTCATGTGACCAAGCTTGCCACAATGAAAACATGCCCTTGAATTGTTTGGACCCCTAGAACCAGATTTTCCTCTGTTCTTGCTGTGCCTTTTACCATGATAGCCATTTGAGTTTTTGTGTGGTGATCGACCCCTTGCGTAGTAGCTTTCTCCAAGGTTTGATGAAGAATATTTTTCTGATTTTAACTCTAAATCCATTGACTTCAATGCCAAAATTACTTCTTCTAAAGTAATTGATGTACGACCATACTTGATAGCACTTTTGACCTCCTTAAACGACCATACTTACTTGGTTTTCATCACTTAAAGCTTCTCCTTCTCCTGAGTTAGCCAACTTAATGTTCATCCTTAGGAACTCATCCAAATTCTGCTCCAAACTCTTGCTACGACTCATCTTAAATCAAAAGATTCTTTCTTAGGAAAGATTTTGTTGGTGAGAGTCTTTTGCCGAAATAACTCATCTAATTTCTTCCAAATCTTGGATGGAGTGTTTTCTTTATCAACCATTCTAATGATGGAGTCCGAGAAATGAAAAATCATAATCCCAATGGCTGATTCGACAATTTCTTCTTTTTGATCTTTTGTAGTACCTTCAGGCCATGAAATTGGATCTTCAAAAACACGCAATAACCTTTGAGAAGTCAACATTCATTTAATCTTCCTTCTCCAAATTCTAAAATCTCCATTACCATCAAACATCTCTATTTAAAGCTTCATATTACTCATATTGTTTCAACAACTCCAGTCTAAGAGACTTTGAACAGATTCTTGAACCTTCGAACTTGATTCTTGGTCTTCTTTCTTGACTGAAACTTTTTATGTGTCACTTTCTGATGAAGAACTTGATTCAACCAGTTCTTCCATTCTTTGTCACCTTTGACCTTGAAGCTGAACTTTGCCAATTGACCTTGCTCTTGATACCACAGTTAGGAAATTCACCTTCCTCAGACCAGCTTCATCTACAAACACAAAATCAACAAACCAGTAGACACAACATGCACAAATTCAATAGAAAAATCAGCAAGAAAAACAATAAAATCAACAACAAGAATTATAGAGGTTCAGCCCAAATAAACTCGAGCCTACATCCTCTTTGAACTCCCCTTGTGATGTTCTTCTCTGCACTATGAAACAGCAATGGAGATTACAACTTGTCACCACTTGAGAACTTCTACACTTGAGGGATTACAATGCCTTGAACCCAAGCAAAACCCCAAGTACACTTGATCATGTACAAAGAAATCTCTCACCCAAGACCCAAGTGTTTCTCTCTCAAGCTCTCTCTCTCTTTCTCTCTGAAATAGCTCCTATTATATACAAATGAAATTTGTTCTCTTCTCACTATTAAACAACTGAGATAATAAGACATATTTATAGAGGGTTTTACAACTTTCATCAAACTTAAAAAATACAAGAAATAAACGCAGACTCACCTGGCGAAACGGTAGACATGACTAGAAGAAAAAATGTAACTTTGCTGATGTGTTCTGATGTTTAATGCAGACCAAATATTCTAACAATTTGCTCAAGAACAAGAAAGGCTTGATGGAGAATAATGAAGATTTTTTCTTGATCAACAAATTATTTTACTAAAAGAACAAAAATAATAAGAATAAATAATGTTCATCGATAATCCTAACATGCATTTATTTAAAGTACAGTATTATGAGAGACTCCAAATAGAATAGTCCTAAATAGTTTGAAGAATTAAAAAAAAAATTATGTAGTACAATCATGTGATGCACTTATGTAACAAAAGTAGTAGTTTTATATTATCTAGTTTGCTCTATGAATATAAAATTATGTAGTACAATCATGTAACAAAAATAGTAGTTTTATTTTATCTAGTTTGCTCCATGTTGTTTCACAGATGTAACAAGATTTGTTTGAAGTTGAGAATGAATTTGTTTATCTCTAATTTGACAATGAGTTTAAATAAATTCATGTAGTTCAGTTGTACTCTCATATTTTCCGGAATGTTACCAAGAATATAGTGATATTAATCTGGATAACTAATATAGTGACATTGAGGCTTAGGTACTTCATGTGATATTATTATATAGAACTGGACAAGATGATTGCATTCTTAAATCATATGTTGTTACCAATAAGAATGCAAGCCACGTCACAAGCTAATCATATGCATATAAACCTTACTCTTGAGAAACCATAGACTCTTGTTTATGTGAATAGGACCTTCTAATTTATAACAGTATATTCTCAAAATAATTAAGCACAATACTTGTCTTGGAGGCTCATTGATATAGTTAGTCGTGTATGTTCTATAGATAGAGACTCCAACCTTTTCTATTGGAAGTTGGAAGCTCGTTTCCTTTTGCAGACTAACGTGTAACTAGTTTATTAATTTATTGTTTACAAGTGAATAATAGAATGTAAAGTATAGGTTTGGTACCTTATAGAATAATATCGAGTACTTTGTTTTTATAAATCAGTATAAATGGAACTCTAAGCTCAAATTTAGTCAACAAATTTTATACTATGATTAAATTACTCTCAAATTAAAAATTAAAAATAATAAACAAACATAATTAGAATTAAATTTGTGTTTAGGGTACTAAATATATATGATCTCAAAATACAAGGTATCAAATATGTATGATTTCAAAATGCAAGATACCAAATGAATATTATTATAAACACAGCATACCAAATGGTTATATACCCTAATGGAATTAATAAATATGAATATTTAATTAAAAAGTTTAATTAATAATCTGGTTTATTAAAACTTAGTATTATAGGTCCACGGTCTCCTAGTCACCTCTATACTACACAGAGTCAAGGGTGTGAATATAGTTGACAAATTAAAAGGAAAAAATGACTTAATTGTCAATGAATTAATTTTTCAGGGCAAAGTAGTAATTATGTGATAATTATAAGTAATCAACTAATTACTAATTAATTAATCAAATAAACTAATACGTTTCATTTAAAAATTATATACAAGTTGTATTAAATATTAATTAACTAGAGAGAAAAATATTAATTTACTCTATGATAATAAATTATTTAAATTATAAGATAAAAAGTTAATTTTGAATTAATTTATATTTATGTATTTATGAAATATTATATTATTTTAATGCATAAATATAATGTCTTTTTAATTAAATAAATAAATGAGATAAAATCGGATAAGCACATTTGTGTCACATGCTTAGAGCCTGTGTCTTCTCACAACCTCAAAAACTACAATACTCTCTAGAGCCTTTGTCTTCTCCAAACCTCTATTGATCTCATGTGTTGAGTATATCAAGAGAGCCTAAATTTTGTCCATAATATCCTACATGTCTATAATATCCTCATGGATTGAAATATTTTGGTGTGAATCTAAAAGTTTTCTCATTGGATTGGATGATCGTTATTGTTTGACGAAAAGATAGCAATGATTCTTGATAGGCTACGAGATGTATGATTTTATATTTTATGAATCTTGATTTAATGTAGGGGTATGTATGTGATCTTGACTTTGGTATTGGTAAAAATTTTATTACCACTCTTCCGCTGCACACTATGATTTACACAATCAATACCAACAATGTATTTGAATCTCGACTTCATAAAGACTCACGAACACGGCAACTTCAATTGAGAATATGGGTTCGCTCTGTGTTTTAGGTTACTAAAGTTAATTTTGGATGAGCCTAAGTTCTAAATAGATTGGTATATCCAAGGGGATTGAATAGCTTATTTTTAGTAAAATTTAGTATTGGAGTGAACAATTTATTTTTAGTTAAATTTAGTGTAGAAAATTGAACAATTCATGTAGGGCGAGGTGCGGAAGAAGAAAATATAAAGAAAGAAAAATAACAATGAATTTTAAAAGAAAATAGAACACGCCACGTATCAATGTATTTTTGAAATATTTTTTTTTAGTTTTAAAATATTAGAAATAACTTAATTCATTAAAACTCTTGGGCAAAATTTATAAAAATTATAATTCATTAAAACTAGTTATTATAAAAAAATATATATATACTAAATTCGAGTGGAAGGAACATTTTTAACTAATTTCAAAGTGAAAATAATTGATAACAAAGTATCCCAAGTTATATTTTGTAAAAAATACGATACTAAATGTGCAAAATGCTATAATAGAACTTGATGATAAATAGGAAATATGTGGGGCAAAATAATAATTTCACTCATCCTTAATTAGGAACTACAGATGATTGTATTATACATAATAATTAAAATAATGAGTATTCAAAGTAAAATTTATAGAAATCTACACCTATTATAATTTTTTTTATATAAAATATATATTTTTATGATTTTTTTCGTCATATTTACGTTGTGGTAAATATTTATGGTATATAGTAAATATTTAGTATCAAATCCTAGTCATATTTTTGAAATATTTTTTTCAATATAGTAAATATGATTAAAAAAACTAACTCTAAAGAAATATCGCTAAAATATACTTTTACAAATATATTATATAATTGTTGAAAAAAACGTGCAATGCACAACATATATTAATTTATATTTTTTTAATTGTCATATAAACTTTAAATAAATAAATTATGTCATATATTATTAAAAAAAAGACAAAAACATATTAAAAAAAATTACCCAACATTGTCTATAGTTTTTTAAAAAATAAATAATATAATAAATTATTAAATAACAAACAACTCTACTTACCTCTAATCAATGTACAAAATTTTCGGTCATGATACTTTTCAAATCACATTTGAGTGATTGGAGAAAAAGTAAGTTTATTCTAGATACACTACAATAAAAATGAGATTTAGCATCACTTTTTGGCACAGGTTTTGCACTGGCACCAACATTGTTGATTAATTTTTACCATTAGCGTCGGTTTATAACCGTCTCTAATTTTGACTAGTAGCATTGGTACACACTGTTGCTAAAGAGAAGGCCCATTAGTGTCAATTATACAATGACGCTAATGAGCATAAATTTACAAAATAA
Source organism: Humulus lupulus (assembly GCF_963169125.1). Classification (NCBI taxonomy): domain Eukaryota; kingdom Viridiplantae; phylum Streptophyta; class Magnoliopsida; order Rosales; family Cannabaceae; genus Humulus; species Humulus lupulus. The sequence continues at coordinate 76,150,864 of NC_084798.1, read as the reverse complement.
AAAAAAACATTGGTCGAAGCCCATTAACACTCAAAACTCTTTCTCTCCCTCTATCACTATTTCTCCCTCTCTCTTATGCTATGCTCGCCGCCCCCTCTTCTCTCTCTCAATCTCTCAAACTTTCTCTCATTTTCATTCTTTATTTCTTCTCTCTCTCTCTCTCTCTCTTTCTCTTTTTCTAACTTCACTTTTCTCTAATTCTCTAACTCTCTCTCAAGTTTAGTATTTCTTTCTTTCTGTGTTTCTGTGTCGGTTGTGGTGGTTCGAGGCGGTGGTGGTAGTGGGTTTTTAGGGTAAGTTGTCCTTCTCTATCACAGTGGTGGAGTAAATCTAATTTGGGAGTTTTGTATTTAGTGAAGAATTTGAAACCCCATCTTACTCTCTTTTTTTTCTGCTCTGCAGGTCGACAGGCAATGTGAGGCTTAGGGTTGGGGATGGCGTGCAAGGCTCTAGGTATGTGCGAGGCTCGGGCTTCACGATGGTCAGGTCGGGGGGCTATGGGACAGGGATTGTCAGGTCGAGGGTTTGTGGTGGGCTCAGATCTAGTTTTTCTTTTATGTTTTTGTTCTGTGTTGTTGTTTTGTTGGTGGTGGTGGTTCGTGGTGAGCTCGCGGTGGAGGAAAACTTGTTTTTCTGTGTTGTTGTATTAATGTTTTGTTTTTGTTCTTAAGTTCCTATGTATATCATCTATTTTGGGTCGTTGTTGTTATCGTTTGTATTATTTATGTTATAGATGGAAATTTCTAGGTTTATACTCTTGCGATGTTCGTATTATTTCTACTATTGATGGCAATTGATGGGTTTATTGTTTATATATATTTAGCAACAAAGCAAAACTGACGCAATTGATCTTAATAGTACTGATTTTAAACTATCGCGTCTCCCTATACCAAACATGTTGCCAAAATAAGCACGGTTTCAAAACCAACGAGAAAAGAAATAGCATCGATTCTAAACTGACGCGAAATGGCATTCTTTTGGTATTGATAGAAGATGGATGTTATTATAATTTCTAATATAGTTAAACAGTCAAACTCTGTGTACACACGACACCTATATATAATGTATGGAAAATACTATTTTGGCACCTGTGCTTTTTTTGAATGTGCAATCAACCTCTGTGTTTTGTTAAATGACAATTCAGGGCATGTGTGTTTACAAAATGAATCAAAATAGTACCCTAGACCCGATTTAGTAAAAATATTTTCAATTATAAGATCAATTCTTGGGTCATTGGTGATGCAATGGGATCAAAAAACAGAGAATCTAGTCGACGAGTTTAGAAGGGAAGATTATATTTGAAAGTTTTTTTTTACCGAAATCGGGACTAGGGTACTATTTTTATCTATTTTTTAAAACACATGGTCTGAATTATTATTTAATAAATATAGGAGTTGATCATGTATAGATAGGTTGAACTATTGGAAGAAAATGGAAAAGGAATACCTTGTGGGATCAAAGAAACTAGTAGACTGTTCACTAAATAGATACAAATTGGTTCAAATCCTTGCTCGTGGAGCAGCATACTGGAAAAAAAATCAAAAAGAAAAATTTGTAACCTTTTTAAATAAATAGAGGGGGCGATTGGGGGATCAGGTGGCATTTAGCCCCTTGACGAGACTAAGGGTTGACGGTTCCATCTTTCTCTTTACACTGACGACAGTCCATTGGAGGATATTGCACCTCGATACTATTTCCCCTCCAGCTATTAATTATTCTAATGGGTACATTAAAATGATTATTATACAAATAATCTTGTCGTGATTTTATTGTGTGCTTTACAGGTTATATTTTTAAGACACACACCTAAATGTAGGCCCTTGAAAAAGTTTATGGAGTTTTTAGTACACTCATTATGATTCCATAAAAACCACATTTTAGGACACGCAATGAGTGTCCTAAATAAACATGTGGGTCCTAAAATGACTAGAGTAAGGAATTTTGAATTGTAACTTTTAAGGGCACACTTTGAGTGTCCTAAAAGAGTATTAAGAGTGCCCAAAGTGAACAAAAATTAAGTAAAAAGGATAAAAAAATTATTATTATTTTCGAATTGGGGCTTTTAGGTAGAGATTAGGGATTCATCATTTTTCTCATCAGCACACAAAGAATAGAAGAGAGAAAATGACTCAAGGGTCACTCGGCCGCGATATTCTTGGCAGAGTTTCTCATCGGCGGCACAAGGAAACGATGCCAGGGTTTCTCAGCCATGGCAATTGCACTGGTCAAGTTAACAGCACCAGTGTTTCTTGGCCACGGCAGCGGCTCTACAGGGGTTCTGGGGCTAGGCGATCTTGCCCACGACATTCTTTACAACTGCGTTTCTCGCCCACGGTGGCGGCGGCAGTGGAGGTAACCAGCAGCGGCAGCAAGGACAACAAATATTTTCTCCTTATTTTTCATTTTTTTATTAATAATGTTTTACATTCATTTAGTATTTAAAGTCTCTCTCTAAAATATGTTTATTGTCTTTAATTTTAGTTAGTGTATGTGTTTAGGATTTGAATAAATTTGAAATCCCCAATTTCAGATTGAAGTCTCTTGTTTTCTAATATTGAGTGGGTAAGTATTTTATTTGAATATATTTATGTTAAATTAATTTTTTGGTAAATTTTTTAGTTCTCATTACTAAAAATCCAAAAATTACACAAATTGTATATAATAGATAGTTATGTATGAAACACATTCTTTAAATCTTTATTTTTATAGTAGATAGTAATTGATTGAATATATTTCTTTATTTTTTTCAACTAATTACAATTTTTATTGTTGTATTATGAGTTTTTTTTTTTTTTGCGGTTGGTTTAATTCTAATAATATATGATATGATAATTCTTCATATTTTATTCTCCTTTTATTTTTGGATACTATTGAAGAATATCTTTTTATTGAAAAAAAGTGTTTGTTTTTAGTTTTGTTTTCTCATTAAACAATGGCACTAGTTAACAAAAAAATGAAAGTGCTAGCTAGCTTTTTTGAAAAGTTGTCATCAAAACACACACTTGTAGTTTCCTAACTAGAAATTTCATTGTTGGGGTGATGAAAAAGGGTCAAAGAATAAATAGTTGAGAAAAAGTAATTAGGTTCAATGGAATCAGGTCAAAGAAAAGATTAGAGATAACAACAAGTGTGAAGAGTAGTTCTCGTAAAATATTCTAGAAACATTCATCAATATTATTCTTTTTATTACTAATTATTTAATAAGGGAAATTTGAGTTTTAATGCAATAAGTGACACTACATTTAAAAAATACCCTATCACTATATAACTCTCGTTTTGGTACTACTAATGACGTTACTACCCAAAATACCCTTGGCATAATTTTCCCTCTCTTTTTCTCATAGTCTTCACTCTCTATCTCTTATGTTTTCCCTCTCTATCTCTCAAACTCCCGTACACACAAAAAACGCCAGCCACCATTAATTTGCATTTCGGATCTAGGGGCAAGTTGTGAGTCCTTTCAAGTCAAGAAACTTCATTTTGGATTTCGGATCTAGGGGAAAAAATCATATGGGTAAGTATATATTTGTTATATGTAGTGAGGAAACTTGTCTGGTTACATTACTTGTCTTATTTCAAACAGATCTGTGTATGCCTTCATGTTTTATTGCAATTTTTCACTGTCGGAATGAATTTTGGATACTTCGTGCGTTTTTTTCTAGATTGTTTTCCTGCCTTGATGAGTTTCGATGAAACTCAATAGGACTCGATGTGTTGCATGCATGCTGGCTCGATGGTCCTCGATGGACCTCGACATGCCTCGATAGTGTTAGGATGTTAATACCTCGATGGTCCTCAATTGTACTCGATAAAAATCGATAGGTGTATAAGAGTTTAATTGAATTTAATAGCTCGAATATACTCGCGAAAACTCAATAGGTGTATAAGAGTTTAATTGGATTTTTTGCCTCGATAGTCCTTGATTGTACTCGATAAAACTTGATAGGTGTATAAGAATTTTATTGGATTGTTTACCTTGATAGTCCTCGACTGTACTCGATAAAACTTGATATGTGTGACCTCCATAGGACTCGACATATATCGATAGAAATCGATATTTTCTGTTTTATGTTGTAGTTTAACTTTTTGACCTTTTTTTTGTTGTTGCAGATTCGACTGTTTTCGTATTTGTTGCATTCAATGGTGTTTGGGAACTCGAAAATAGGGATTGGATTTTCAGAGATGCTGAAAATCAAGTTCTGCCCGTGGATAAAGGTGTGACATATGAGCAACTGCTTGACATTCTGTACAATGAGCTTGAAGTGGATAAATGTGTGCATGACTTGAAAATTGAGGTCCCGTACACATGCCTATCACAATTCGTCAAACCTACCATTATAAAAAATGATAGCCATGTGCGTGCATTCATTGGGTTAGCATCGAAATCTGTAGAGAAGCTCATTCCTCTATTTGTGACATTGATTAAGAAGGGAGGTGTAATAAATGCATCGACTTCTACCAGCGTTAATAAAGAAGTTCAATTTGAAGAGAACATTTCTCCTCCATGTCATGGTTTCAAAAGAACTCAAGGTGACGTTGGAACATGTGTTCCCGAGAAAAATCTAGATGTCATAGTCCATGATGATTTCCCGGTTAGAGATCCGTCATATGTGCATGCCACGGCGGAGTACGATCCCTATGGCTACGAACCTTATGTCAATGACGATCCTGTTGCTGATGCAACAGATCTTGGTGGGCCAGATGTTAGGGAAGATTTTCCAACACAGAGTTCAGATGTTATGGTAGATCAGGAGTGCAAAATAGAAGACTGGCAAACACCTGGGACCAGCAGTAGTCGTCCAGGTCCAAGTAGAACCGATGATAGTTTTAGATGGAGTTCTCCATTGGACTTAGGTGAAGATCGTAGAATATGGAGTGCTCCCATGTTCACCAAAGAGGATATAGAGGCCTCACATCAACATCATTCCTCAACCAACAAAGCTTCAGGAGAATTGCACCTTGGGAAGTTCTTTCAGAACAAGCTTGAATTGAAAACCAAAGCATCCATATTTGCGATGAAGAATAATTTTGAGTTTATGGTGAAGAAATATGGGACTGATGTGTGGTACATTACCTGCAAGGATCCTGATTGTGGTTGGAGATTGAGGGGTAAGAAAAATTTGTGATCTGAAATGTTCGAGATTACTGTAAACAACGAAGTACACACTTGCTCACAAGAAATTCGAGATAAGGACCACCGTCAAGCATCACCGTGGGTTGTTGGGCACCTAATCAAGAGGAAATTTTCTACAGATGGTACTCGGTACATGGAAAACAACATAAGGAAGGGCATGAAGCACCATTTTGGGGTCGAAATGAGCTATGAGAAGGCGTGGAGATGCAGAGAAAAGGCTCTTATGTATGTCAGAGGGACACCTGAGGAATCATACTCCAAGTTACCTGGATACCTGTGTCAGTTGGAGCATAAGAACCCAAGTACAATTACTGATTTTGTAGCAGAAGATGGTCGTTTCTTGTATTGCTTCTTTTCCCTCGGTGTTTCTAGGCATGTTTTCCAGTACTGTCGTCCTGTAATTTGTGTGGATGGCACATTCTTGAAGAATAAGTATGGTGGCCACATGCTCTGTGCTGTTGCGTTGGATGCAAACAACCAGTTGTTTCCAATTGCGTTTGCATTGGTGGACAGTGAGAACCATAACTCTTGGACTTATTTCATGAGAAAATTGAAGGAAGCCATAGGGGACGTTGAGAACCTTGCTTTTGTATCGAACAGGCATAAAGGCATTAATCATGCTTTGGAGCTTGTGTTCCCAGATGCGTATCACGGTGCATGTTACCATCATATCTGTATTAATGTTGTGGAAAAATTCAAAACTGACCACGTGCAAGACATCATGGGGTGTGCAGCGTACGCATTTCGAAGAATGAAATTTCACAAGTTCTTTGAAAAGATTAAGGTAATTGATCCGCTCATTGCTCAATATCTAGAGGGAATTGGCTTTGAAAGGTGGAGTAGCGCTTATTTTCCTGGTAACCGATACAATATCATGACGAGTAACTACGCAGAAAGCTTTAACAATAAGACCAAGGAGGCAAGGAGCTTTCCAGTCGCCACTTTTCTTGAATTCATAAGATTCACTCTTGAGTCTTGGTTTGCAGATAGACGTGAAAGAGCTGCAAAAGCAACAACTGTGTTATCACCTGAGATGGAAAAGGATTTGAAGCAAATAGGTGATAAAGCAATTTTTTTAGATGGCCAAGTCCTTGGTCATCACGAATTTCTTGTGGTCAATGGTAATGGTGATGGTGAGGTGAACTTGGCCACAAAATCATGCTCTTGTGGCATGTTCCAAACCATTGGGATACCCTGTGTACATGCTTTTGCTGCAGCCAGAAAAAGAAGCATGAACATTTACTCATTGTGTTCCCCTTACTATAGAATCGAGGCATTGAAGGACACTTATAAAGATACTATTTACCCTGTTGGGAACGAGGATGAATGGGTAATCCTTGATCACATCAGAGATACGGTTGTCGACGTCCCCGTTGAGAAAACCCCTGTAGGAAGGCCCAGGAAACAGAAAGTGGGTAGGCGAAAGACAAATCGCTATGCTTCACGCGGGGAAAAGATTGTCAAGCCACGTAAGTGTAACAGATGTGGTGGTAGTGGGCACAATAGGAAGTCATGTAAGGCTAGGATTTAAAATATTGTTATGTAATTATTTAATTGATTTTGCTGCATTTATTATATGGAATACTTCTCCTAATACTTTGTTGGTTTGGATGTCGAGGCAGACACATTATGTGAATTTAGTACTTTTTTATTTAATAACTTTTTCAAAAAATATTGTTTGATAAAAAATAATATACAAAACTAACTATATGCTATACTATACAAGATGTGTAAGACAAAAATGTAAAGAGCATCACGGGGCCAAATTATGATAGAATAGGTCCACACACCACTTGGTCCTGAAATGCTGGATGTTCTCATCGATAACAGTATCGAGTGGTAGCCTGGCAACCAGATGCTCGATATGTTTGATGGCAAACATACCACAATCCCCACTACATATAATCGATTTTGTGTCAATAGAAGATAAAAATAACTTTAATTTTCAGATTTCAAAATACACTAATTAAATAGGGGAATACCTTGTCTTAGTCTGAGGACACTCCTCTGGAGGAATACGACAATATGAAAAAATCTTTGCATTCTGCTTAGGATACACCTGGAGGTCCTCATGGTCGTCAAACATGCCAGAACACCATAACAACGAAGGCAACAATAAGCACCAAGGCTTGATCGCTTCCTCCATCAGAGTGGGACTGGGCACGCTATGGCTGGAATCATAAATGTTGATGCACCATGTTGGAATGGAGACTTCAATGGCAATCCAATGTGCGGCTTTCTCGACGTGCAAGGCAAAATATACTTCACTCACATTTTTCCATGATACAAGGAATTGATTATCATCGCTGTTCAACATTCTCAACACATCGTCGTCCCATGTATACTTAGTGCCGGTCTCTCTGAAATGATTCCAATGACCTAGGCACACCTGGGGGAAGGTGGTGTTCATGATCACAGCATCCTGCCAAAAGGCAGCATGGTAAAAGTGGCGTCGACGGCGTAGCATGTGCAAAGCGGCATCAATATGCTAAAAAACATAAAAATTCGTTAGTACCATCAATATATTTTAAGATTGAATTGAAAACATGAATGTAATTTACATACCGAATCCCAAAGCCAAGTCTGGCCTGTGTGCAACTGTAAGAAACATGCCACACCATGTGTCCCAGGATAAACGTTCCGGTCTCTCTTATTGTCGATCTTCCCGATGATCCACTTATGGAAGCTCTTCTCCTGCTGTGGGTTACACTTCCTCAGTGGTTCAACAACTAGCCCCTGTTTATCTAGTCTGATCTTCTTTCTTGGGTCGATGAAGTCATCAAAACGCTTGGGCCTGCGTTTCTTCCTCACAACTTCAAGGCCATCTACCTCCTCGGGCTGCAGTACTCGTACACTGGGACTATTAGCATCACTGGCAGCTACAGATGTTTGGGCCTGTGGAGTGGAGGGTTGATCACCGCGCTCGTAGTCTGTAGGCAAGATATCAGACTCTGTATCTAATTTTACGTCGGTGGATCGACCTGAGACCAGTGAAAGCAGCTACGCCAACTGAGCCATGATCGTGGTCTGATTCTGTAGTAAGATTGCCTGGCCCTCCTCAACCCTCTTGAGCCTCTGCATCAATTGCACGTAATTAGGCTGGGCAACCTGACTAGATGAAGCTGCACAGGCTTGTGAAGTGCCCTCTTCAACCCTCGGGACATCCTCATAAAAAATGGAGGCTTCCTTTGCAACTTTTGCTAGCTTCTCTGCCTCCTTATCAGGTACCACTACTTCATCCACTGCAGTCCCAGCCTCCCCCACAGTTGATTCCAACTCAGGGAATAACCTGGAATCAACTTCTGGGAGGCTATTGTAGTAGACTACCTCACTGGGACGTGGGTTCAGCATGGAAAATGCCACTAACTACATGGTTGAATAACATGTGTCAGAAAAACTTTAATAAAATAAATCGTTAATCAATTAATTTGTGACATTTAACAAGATAAAATGGAACTTACTCGACGATTGGCGAATATAGGAACCAACAGAGCTGTCGAAATAGTGATATCAGTCTTCGTAGCCCAGCTAAGCATCCTCGGAATCTGATTCCCACTGTTCTCACCGAACTTGCTCCCGAGAGAAGGCATGGCCTCAAAAGCCCAGTAAAGAAGCGCGGGTGCATAGCAATTAAAACTATACTTCGCCTCCTTCTGTTTTTTGCTTGACCCCTCGTAGTGTTTCAATTGCTTCTTCATGTCCTTTTGAACTCCTTTGCTAACCTTCGTAAATGACAACTTCCCCCAAGGATACTTGAAAAAGTAATCAATATCCTCAACCATCCTCAGGGAATCTCCCTATATCGTTGTTGTCTTCTCTGGGCATTCAGTACCCCCTCTATCAAATAGCACAAACCCAACTTAAATGCATCTTCTGGGTTTGTGGAGGCCTTCAATGCATCTTCCAACTGACCAAAACTAACCTTCGAATCACCATTAAAATATTCCTGGATGATTCGATCACTTGAAATATGCTCTTTCAATTCATCTGGGGACGGTGATTTCCCAAAATTTAGCCCGGTAACTAAGGCAAACTCTGCAATACCAAATCTACACAGAGTGTTGCCCAGGTAGAACTAACCCTCTTCAGGCTTCTTACTTTCTACCTTACGCAACATTAGCTGATGCAGCAGAACCCCAGAAAAACTAAACGGCTTCGCCTTAAAGAACTGTCCCAACGGGCATGCCTGTGCCTTTTCAATAAGACCATGCCTCTTAAACTGCTCTATAAGGGTATCCAAGTAGGCACTACCCCTATAAGTGACACGGCCAGGAAAGTGTTTCTCCAACGGCACAATAAGGTCACGCCTTTGGAAAAAAAAAAACAAAAAAAAATGTTAAAAATGTAAAACAATCTGGTAAGGCAGTTACTATCGAGGCCTATCGAGTCCCATCGAGGCAGAAACTATCGAGTTCTATCGAGTCTTATCGATGCCTATCGAGGTGGGTTCCAAAATCACAAAGAATAATATCATTGGGTTACTATCGAGTCTTACCGAGGCCTATCGAGGTAAGGCCAAAAAAAACCAAAGTCTAGTAATATCGAGGCCTATCGAGGCCTATCGATTCCTATCGAGGTGGGTCCTAAAAATCCCAAAGTCGTGTATCATCAAGTCCTATCGATTCCTATCGAGGTAGGTTCTAAAAATTCCCAAAGTCGTGTATCATCGAGTCTTATCGATTCCTATCGAGGTAGGTTCTAAAAATTCCCAAAGCCTTGTATCATCGAGTCCTATCGATTCCTATCGAGGCCTATCGAGGCACAATCTAATCCAGTCCCTATCCTATACTATCGAGTCCTATCGATTCCTATCGATTTCTATCGAGTTTCATGAAAAATATCAAAAAAAACCCAGATTTCTTCATTCCCAGCCCTGATCTATCCTATGAACAAAAATCAACAAAAAAAACCAAGCACATACACATATTGCAGATTAAAAACGAAATCCCTCACCTTCGCTTTCTTTGAGGTTGTTTCCTAAAAGTTTGGTCGGCTTGCTCGACGTTTTCTCCCTCCCCTTCTCCGATCGTCAAGTCCAACCCTTTTGGAGCCCTTGTTCGTGGTCGTGGAAGACAATGAAGGTTGGGTTCTACGGATTCAATCGAGGCCTATCGATTCAAAAGTTTGCTTGGTTCGGGTATTTTGGGAGAGAATACGGAGAGTTTGAGAAAATTATGCCAGGGGTATTTTGGGTAGTAACGTCATTAGTAGCACCAAAACAAGAGTCTTATAGGGATAGGGTATTTTTCAAATGTAGTGTCACTTATTGCATTAAAACTCAAATTTCCCTTTAATAATTATAGAATAATATGTTTATGATTTATAAAAAAAATTAGTGATTCCTTTTAAAAACAAATAAATTAGTGGTTTGAAACACATGGTATAAGATCTCTAGGAATCATCATTATTTACTATTTAAATTATATTTAATGCACATTTTAAAATTAAATGTCAACATCTAACATTTTTATTTTTTTATAATGTTGATAATAATGTTTAGGTTTATATTTCTACTGGTCTTAAAGCATTGGATTGGTAGCTAATTGCAAGATGTATGTTGTATTTGATTTTTTTTAAAAAAATTTTTTCAATCTTTTGCTATTTTGAATAAAAACTGTATAACTTTAGTGGAGTTTGAATATCTTAGATATTCATCTATAGTGAAGTAGGTTGTGGGGATTTTTTGTGTTGCAACGATAAAGGAAGGTTGGAAACTAACATGTCTTATTGAAGTAAAAGTTTTAAGAATATTGTGTGATGTGGTGATATATGGTTGAAAATGTGTGTGTTGTTTGATTTGTTTGAATTGTTTGTGTTGATAGTGATAGATGGCTAGGGTAGTAAATTAGGAGATATGATGTCCGATTTTATGTATATTATTTTATACTAAGTTTTGTTTTGTATGTTTATTTTATTTTCTTAATTTGTATTTTTTATTAAAACAAATAGTCACAATATGGAAAATGAATGGATGTCAGCAGATAGGTTGTCCGTAGAATATATAAAAAGGGTCGATCCGTTTCTGAAATTTAGTTTGGATCATGCCAAATATCCAAACTACATTTGGTGTCCTTGTAATAATTGTGGAAATATGAAAAAGATGATTGTTACAATGATAAAAGAGTACTTATATTTCCACGACATAGACAAAAGTAATAAAATATGGTATTGGCATGGTGAAGAGCTTCATATTACTCTGGGCCCTCCTAGGATTAATGATGTCTGGAATTATAGGAAATTTGATCATGATGAAATGAGTGATGTGTTGGTATTAAATTAGAAAAATAAGAATACGCAGTGGAATAAGATCTTTTAAAAAATTATTAATACCAGTCAATACCATACATATATGGACATATTGAATTACACATAAAAGGAATAGAGATTACCTCTCGTAGCCTAACAAGTGTCCTTGAATCTCTTTTCATATAAATCAACAATCTTCCTATCATTTCTGAAAGCTCACACCTTAGCATTCCAAGTCAATCCTCAGACACACAAGGACGTATGTGGACACGTAGGATTAAAATGTTGATTTAGACTCTCTAGATGTACTCAACACGTGAGATATAGAGACAATTGAGTATAGGGAGGCTATAGAAATTTCTAGAATTTCAAGTTTAGAAAATTTTATCATTTCTTTCTTGAGAAAGTCTGATAGTCAATACAACTTCTTAAACTTATATATTAAAAGTATCTTATCTTTCAGGTTTATAAAGATATTTAATTAATGTAATCAATATTTATTTTATTTAAAATAAAACTGATCAGTTACAACTGTGCACTAAGTGTGGCGTGAGCCACTATCTCTTTTTCCCTGATTTTCTCATTTGTTTGTTTAATTAATGTTGATTGCCTTTTTCGCTGCCAACTTAATTTGAGACATTAAAGGATAAACAAGGAAAGACACAAGGTTTTGCGTGGTTCAGGTTATAAAAGAACCCTAGCCCACGAGTCTCTATTATTTAGCTTGAAGATTGAGGTAGCAAGTTTCAATGGTGATTCTCATCTAGTGTATATATTGCACTATGTACCGAGTTTCTCTCTCTAAAGAAATGAACCCTTTACAAGGAGATATCCTAGCCCTATTTATAGAGGCTAGGGTAATATCAGGGTATTAATGTTAAGCTAATACACAAAGGGTTGTGTTAAAATAAACATTATGGCCCACATGGATTCTACGGGCCCCACTACAGAAAGTCACACACCAACTTTATGGGGAACATATCTGTGAATGTCAGGGTGCGGCGCACATTTGCCCATGTCAAGCAGCGTTGTGGGAAATGTCGATTGTCGAGTGTACGAACTCGACGCCACTAATCAACGGTCAGCAAAAGTTATCATGTGATTCTTTCGAGGCCCACACCTGTAATGATTGACACCTGGCATTACTCCTAAGTCCGAGGACCAGAGTTCTAGACTTGGAGAATGGCCAAGTGTGAAGGGGCCCTCGGGGTGTGATCCCACTTGGAGAAATCCTCTCCCCGAGGGAAGACCTCGGGTCATGGCCTCACCTGTGGGTATTCATGCTTCGGAGATTGGCCTGAAATGTGGTCTCCCTGGAAGACACCCTCGACTAAGAGAAGATCTCGAGACATAGCCTATCTTGGAGACATCCTCGATTTGACCGAACTGGACTACATCAAGGAACTCGCATCTCGAGGACTCCATGGCCTGTCGCTAATTACTTTCAATTTCCACGTGTCGGATGATCAAAACACGGACAACAATTAATATTTCAGATAATATATTAATCCAAAAATAAATATTAGTTAATTAAAAATTAATTTTATCTTAAAATATTAATTTTAAATAAATACCTTAATATAAATAGGGAATATACTTAGTTGGTACCCTCTATTTCATTGAAATACAAATTTGGTACCCTCTAATACAAAAAATGCTTATTAAGTACCATCTATTTATAAAATTATTCAAAAATGGCACCTTAAAGCCTAATTCGGTCAATAATTTTTTCATAATACCTCAAATACCCTTACTTCTAAATATTTAAATAATAAAAATACGATTTATAATATATATATAAATAGTAATAAATTAAATCATAAAAAAATCTCTTAATAAAAAGTAATCGTATTAAAAACAAATTGATTTTAAAATAAAAAAAAACTAATTAAAAATATATTTTAATTAATAAAAATTAAAAAATTGATTTTTATTTTTTCTATTTCCTATTTCTTTCTCTCTTCCCGATGTATTCCTATTCATTTTCTTCTTCTTCTTCTTGTTTCTGATACTCTCATTCTTCTTCACCTCATTGCCTGTCAATTCCATAAGCTAGTGCTGAAGGTAGAAGGCGACGGAGGGGCGAGCTTTTTCAGTGGATAGAGTAAGACGACATAATTGGTTGAGACGATCAGGGCTGCTGGGTTTCTTGTCGGACAGGCGAGCAAGGGTGGCACTTGAAGTTGCGACGGAGACGAATAGAGCTCACTCGATGCTCGCAGCGATGGAGATGTGTGGTGTCGTGATGAACATACTGATTGTTGGTGGTGTGATTATTGTTAGTATTTTAATTTTTGTTAGGTCTAAACAATTATACGTATTTTCTTGTTTGTTAAATCTGGGTTTGCAAAACCCATAAATGAATGTGCCCAAATACCAGTATATGAATAATAGTATATGAGGATAGAAATGAACTTCCAGGAAGAAGAAAAAATACAGCAAAAAAAATTGTTTTTAATTTTGAGTTGTTTAGTAAAAACATGTTGAAATTCTTACTCTCAAGATCACAAAACACAAGTTAGATAGACTGGTTATAAAAATGTATAACTAATAAAACTATGCACAATAGAAAGATCTGAATCAAAGACTAAAAATGGACCAATACACAGTAAGATTATACTGGTTCAAAGACTAGTTTCCTAGTCTTCTACATCCAGTTTTGGAACATCATCATGGAGGCTTTTATTGATCATCAATGGAGAAAATATACAGTCAAGTGTGGCTGTCCAACAATCACTCAAAACTTAGTGAAACACTCACTCTCTCACCCGAGCAATTCACTGTCACAACAGTAGTGAATTGCTCAATACAGTAGCCCAAAACCCCACACTCTTTCTCAAATCTCTTCTCTCACTTTCTTGATCTTATCTTTATCTCAATCTTGGAGCTTCTCACTCTTCCTCTGTTTTATGATCCGTATGTGTAACCAGCCCCAGTGAAACATATATATATATATATCAACAAATAATGATGACCTAGAGTAATGGTTAGGAAGCTGAAATAAAAGTAGTTAAGTTAGTTGAATATTGGGAGGAATAAAAACCTACAAATTCTACCTTATTCCTTCCGAAAATTCAACTGAAAAGATTGAAATTCTCTTCTCCATGATGGTGATCCTTAAATGTACTATTAGTTCCCAAGACTAAGAAAGTTTAGGCAATGTCTAAACTTACTCACTGTAAAGATTTTAGTGCCAACATCAGCTGGGTTATCTTCTGTTTTTACTTTATCCAAGTAAATAGTTTCATCCTTAATTTTCTCCCTTATCCAAAAGAGCCTTATATCAATGTGTTTACTCTTCTCATGATAGATAGGGTTCTTGCATAGATAAATTGAAGATTGGCTGTCCGAGTACACCTTTGCTTTACCATTCAGCAACTTTAATTCTTGTAAAATGCCTTGCAACCAAATAGCTTCCTTAAATACCTCAGTAGTAGCCATGAATTCTGCCTCTGTGGTAGATAAAGCCACAACGGATTGCAGCTGAGCTTTCCAACACACACAGTTCCCATTTGTCATGAAGATGTAAGCAGTAGTGGATCTTCGAGTGTCCCTGTTTGAAGCATAATCAGCATCCACATAACCTGTTAGTTCAAGTTCATTTTCAGCTCTTTTGTGCACCAAATCATAATCCTAAGTTCCCTTTAAGTATCGTAGAAGACATTTGAGAGCTTGCCAATGTTCTAATCTGGGATTTGAAATGAACCTACTAAGAACACTAAGTGCATGTGCAATATCTGGTCTAGTACTAACCATTATATACATTAGGCAACCTAGAGCCATTGCATATGGAACTTTGCTCATTTCTTCGATTTCTTCTTAGTTGACAGGACACTGTTCTTTGGACAGTACAAAATGACCTCCTAAAGGTACTAAGGTACTCTTTGCATCTTGTAGATTGAACTTCTGGACCACTTTCTAAATGTAATTCGATTGTTTCAGATACAATCTTCAATCTCTTCTGTTTCTTGTAACTTCTATGCAAAGAATTTTCTGAACATGACCAAGTTCCTTCATTTCAAACTCTTGTTTGAGTTTAGTTTTTAGCCCTTTAATTATTGCCTTATCTTTGCTCAAGAAGAGCATATCATCCACATAAAGCAACAAGTATACTGCTGTAGATAGATTCAGATTTTTAAAATTAAGGTAATGATCAAAAGCTAACCTTGTGAACCCGATTGTTTGCATATAAGAGTTGAACCTTTTATTCCACTGTCTTGGGGATTGTTTCAAGGCATATAATGATTTCTTGAGCTTGGAAACTAGTTTTGACTTGTTGCTTTCAACCTGAAAACCAGGTGGTTGTTTCATGTATATCTCTTCTTCCAAATAACCATTTAGAAAGGCTGTTTTGACATCAAGTTGTTCCACTTCCATGTCTTGATGTGTTGCAATGGATAAAAGCAGCCTTATTGTCTTGTACTTAACAACGGGAGAGAAAATTTCTATGTAATCCGTGCCTTCCACCTGAGTGAAGCCTTTGGCTACAAGTCTGGCTTTAAATCTCAGTGGTTCAGCCTCTGTCATTCCTTCTTTCACCTTGTATATCCACTTACATTCAATTACTTTCTAGTTTGGAGGATTAGCAACAAGTTCCCAAGTTTTGTTCTTGTCAAGTGATTCCATCTCTTCTCTCATAGCTGCAGTCCATTTGTCTTTGTGTATCCCATTTACAGCTTCCTCATAGCTTACTGGTTCGCCTATTTCTGTTTGGACAGCAGCTAGAGCATATGCTATTAAGTCCACTTCTGCATATCGGGTTGGAGGTTATATGTCTCTTCTAGCTCTATCTCTAGCAAGTTGATAGTTAGAGAGATCTTCTTGGTCATTTGAAACCTCTGTTTCCTCTTCTATTTCCTCATTCCCAACATCATTTTTATTCGAGTTTGCAACAGATTTTTCGATTTCTGTCTTTGTCATTTATTTGCTTGATGAGTTACCTACAATGTCATTCAGAAAACTACCCTTCTCAGGGATTAAATGAGGAAAATCATGTTCATTAAATATCACATTTCTTGCTATGACAATCTTAAGTTTTCCATTTTGGTCAATACATATTCTATATCCCTTAGTGCCAATAGCATAACCAAGAAAAATACCTTTTACTAATATAGGCCCTAATTTATCTTTGGATTGATGTACATAGGCTGTACAACCAAACACTTTGAGATGTTTAAGATTAGGCAACCTACCATACCACTTTTCAAAAGGAGTTTTTAAATCTATAGACCTATTCGGGCTTCTGTTTATCAAGTAACAGGCTGTAGCTAGTGCTTCTCCCCAAAATGGTTTGCCTAGACCAGAACTAACCAATAAACATCTCACTTTATTTAACAAGGTTCTATTCATTCTTTCTACAATTCCATTTTGTTCAGGAGTGTTAACAACAGTTCTATGCCTAGTTATGCCACAATCTTTACACAAAGCATCAAACTCATTATTTACAAACTGTAAACCATTATCAGTCCTAAGTGTACTAACTTTCAGATCAGTTTGGTTCTCTACTTGAGTTTTCCATGCTTTAAATTGATCTAAACATTCATCTTTAGTTTTCAATAGGTAAGTCCAAACACATCTACTAAAGTCATCAACAATAAAAAGAAAATATTGTTTACCCGAGTGTGTAGGCACTTTGTATGGCCCCCATAAATTAGCATGAACATACTTAAGTATCCTCTTTGTGTTGTGATTTGCGTCTGTGAACTTAATCTTGTGCTGCTTTCCCAAGATGCAGGCTTCACAAAATGGTAAGGCACGCACCTTTAGTTTCTCGATTATGCCCTGGTTGTGCAGTTCCTTTATACCTTGTTCACTGATGTGTCCAAGCCTTTGGTGCCAGACTTTCATGTCATTTTCTTAACTTCTCACCATTTCTGCTTTAGCAACTGAAACTGTCTCTCCATCCAACACATAAAGACCATTTATTTTCTTGCCTTTCATGACTGTCAATGAGCCTCTTATAATCTTCAAGATTCCCTCACTAGATTTGTAGCCATAGCCTTCATCTTCGAGTGTCCTAAGGGAGATTAGATTTCGTCTAAGATCTGGAATGTGCCTTACATTGGATAGGACTTTGATCTCTCCATTGAATTGCTTGACAGCCACTTTGCCAATGCCCACAACCCTGCAAGAAAAGTCATTTCCCATTAATACTTTTCCACCATCAATAGATTTATAATCAAAAAATGACTCTTAATTTGGACACATGTGATAAGTGCATCCAGAATCTAGAATCCACTCCCTGTTTAATGAGGTTTCTGAGATGGAAAAGAGTTCTCCATCAAATGAGTATTCTTCACTTCTTTTGGCAATGGCAGCTGCATCTCTCTTGATGGATTTCAGCTCATTATTGTGGTTGTTGTACTTGTGTTCTGATTTCTGGTCTTGGTGCAGTTTGGAATGGCCTTGTTGCTCCTTAAATTTGTAGCAAAATCTTTGTATATGTCCTAGCTT
Source organism: Humulus lupulus (assembly GCF_963169125.1). Classification (NCBI taxonomy): domain Eukaryota; kingdom Viridiplantae; phylum Streptophyta; class Magnoliopsida; order Rosales; family Cannabaceae; genus Humulus; species Humulus lupulus. The sequence continues at coordinate 76,133,031 of NC_084798.1, read as the reverse complement.
ACCACAAAAAAAACATTTTCTAGTATCCCTTCAACGAGACTTGGATCTTGAATGCGAATGATTATTTCTTGATGTGCTTCTCCTGGATGTTCTTCCTCGGGCCAAATACACTTCTTCCTTTCTAGACTCTTTTTCCAATTGTAGCTCAAAATCCTTAGATTTTAGAGCACCAAGAACATCTTCCAAGGAAATTACATCTCTTCCATATTTAATAGCAGCTTTGACCTCTTGATATGCAATCGGAAGTGATCTTAGCAGTATGATGGCTTGGCTTTCCTCATCCACTTTGTGATTTATGTTTGCCAAACCTACTATAATCTCATTAAACTTGTCAATGTTATCATTTAAAGAAAAAGAAGGGTTCATTCGAAAACCATATAACCTTTCAAGAAAATTAATCTTGCTTGATATTGAAGGCTTCAAGTACAGCTCTTCCAACTTATCCCATACTTCTTTTGCTTTAGTCACTTTGGTCAACTTTCTCCTAACATTGTTAGATAGATGCAGAATGATAGTGTAGTAGGCCATTTCTTCCATTTCTGCAATCTCCTCTGGTTTCTTCTCGGACAACAACTTTTCTTCTCCAAGAACCTTAGCTACTTTCTAGTGCACAAGTATGCCCTTGAGGCTCTCTCTCCACAAGGAAAAGTCCCCTGTTCCATCAAACTTTTCTAACTCAAACTTTGCCATAGTTGTCATGAGTTGTTGGAGCTTTCTTGATCAATCTTGCAGCGGAAATCTTCTTTGATCTTGAGTCTGAAACTTAGACCGTAGAACCTGGCTCTAATTTGTTGAAATTCTTACTCTCAAGATCACAAAACACAAGTTAGATAGACAGATTCTAATAGTGTGTAACTAATACAACTATGCACAACAGAAAGATCTGAATCAAAGACTAAAAATGGACCAATACACAGTAGGATTATACTGGTTCAAAGACTAGTTTCCTAGTCTTCTACATCCAGTTTTGGAACATCATCATGGAGGCTTTTATTGATCATCAATGGAGAAAATATACAGTCAAGTGTGGTTGTCCAACAATCACTCAAAACTCAGTGAAACACTCACTCTCTCACCCGAGCAATTCACTGTCACAACAGTAGTGAATTGCTCAATACAGTAGCCCAAAACCCCACACTCTTTCTCAACTCTCTTCTCTCACTTTCTTGATCTTATCTCTATCTCAATCTTGGAGCTTCTCACTCTTCCTCTGTTTTATGATCCGTATGTGTAACCAGCCCCAGTGAAACATATATATATCAACAAATAATGATGACCTAGAGTAATGGTTAGGAAGCTGAAATAAAAGTAGTTAAGTTAGTTGAATATTGGGAGGAATAAAAACCTACAAAACACAAGGGATAATGAGAGAAAGAACGAGAGAATGAAGGAAAATTAGAAGAAAAAAGAGATGCGATCAGTCATCTAACACTTAGTCAGGTAAAGACCACTCAAGTATGTTTAATCAATAAACGAAATGATAACTTAAACATAATCAATCCCATGGGCCTAAGCCCTATTCATAACTTTTATTAACAGTCGGGCCAAGCCCTAATCACATATATCACGTATTGGGTGCAGTTTTCTTACCTCAGGTCCAAGTACAACGTAAATAAGAATGCCCCTCGAGCACGATCCCGGTTCTGAGCCCTTTAGCGGTAACCTAGTCACAATCATAATATAGGATCCCATCAATAACGAGCAAATAAAGGCTTCTAGATCGAGGCCTAGCCTTCGAGACCTTGATTTCTACTAAACTGGGTAGTAGAATCGATCCCGAGCCCTTAGGGTTGAGTTCCCACACTCAAAAACCCTCCCGGGGCTCGAAACCCCTTAAGCATCGAGGCCCAAGGACCTATGCCGTGGCCCACCCAAGTCAGAGGCCTCAGCCTCCCTTTTCACTGGACATGCACTGCGGTGCAGCTTAACTGGGGCCGCAACGCGCCTTCGCGTTAGACACCCTCCTTGGCCCCTGGGTTCAAGATGGCTGCGGCACCCCAAGAGCATTGCCACGACCCGCCCCCACAAACCCAGAATTTCTCTTGTTTTTCTTCAGCAAACTCAATCGAAACCATCCCAATTCAATTCTAAAACCACAATTTAATCCACATAACAACTTTAATATCTTCCCAGCAACCAAACCCAACTAAAGTTAAAGACCCACCAAAATCCAAAATCTCATATTTGAGCCACAAGCACAAGAACACCTCAAAGCTTAAGGGAAACATGACAGAAATTCAACTGAAATAGGCATTAAAGCATTACCTCTGCTATGAATGATGATCCCCTAGCCACAAGCTATCCCAAATCCTAACCCAAGCCTTCAATTTCTTGGTGTCCATCCAAAATCTTCTTAATTCTTCAAGAACTTACTTAGGAAGCTGAGAGAGAAAGAGAGAGAGGGAGAGTCGGTTGGGTGAAGAAGTCTTTTTTTTGTGTGTGTGTGTTTATGTTTGTTTCTTAAGGCTTAAGTAATCTTAAGCTAATCTCAAGGTTCAGGGTACCAAAAACGTCCCCGAGGGTAAAATGGTCAAAATCCTCGATATTCCCTCCTAATCTCACTAATTCCAAATATATCCTCGATTATTCATTCCCATTACCCGATAACCCGATACTATACTAAATACCTAAATACCCGAGTCGGGTATTGGGTCCTGTTGTGACTTTCCCGCTAACTTGCTCCCTAGGATCATCTCATGCCGAGTAACCCATATAATAATGTGGTCTCTCAAAATATCACATATATTCACATAGATACAATTATGCCCGCAACAGGCCAAATTACGAAAATTGCCCTTCTAATAAGAAACGGGCCACATGCATATTTAATACACCTAAACAAGCATATCTACTTATATTGTCACATAACTCACATAATCACATAATCATACACAAATATATCATATAAACATAGAATTCCACATATTGCCATCCTGGCCCCCTAATCATGGCCCTAAGCCTTATTAGGTAAGTTGGGACGTTACATCTATAGTGTGAATTACTTTCAGTGATTAAATTATAGCATTTATCAACATTATTCTGAAAGTAAGTTAATGCATATCTTGTGTCAAGTGATGACTGAGTATTATTTGTATAAGTGTTCAAATGTGACATTCCTTTCTTGTTAAACATGTGGAAAATACTTTGCGTGAATGGGGTGGTGGATATTTCAATTAAGACTTATCCCATACTTTATTCAATGATAGGATACTGAGCTAAGTATGTGAATTTCCTAGTTGCCACCATTATTTGCATTCTAGCATAGAATCAATACGCCCCTTGTTTTTTTTATACATTTTGGAAATGATTTTTATTTTAAATGCTTTTTTAAATAACTAATGAGTGTCAGGCTTATCTCACTATTTATCATTCAGAGCAAGAAGTCGGTTTCGACAACGGAAGGTTTTTACAGAGACTTAGTTTTATTGACTAATCTCCATTGGCTATACAATTGTTTTCTATTTATCCAATTTTTTAATGTCGATAAACTATTCATTGAACAAACTTGTTGTTCAATTTCGCCTTTATCCTCAAAGTATAACTAATCAATTACATCTGCTTTAAAATTGACTGTAAAAGATGAATCCCATTAAAGTTTTCATGATGATTTTTCGTTTTCTTTTCTTATGTATTTTTGTATGTGTGTAGAAGTATAGACGATGATTATTCCTTTGTATTTTCATATACATTCATTGTAATCTATACTCTTTTTATAGCTCTTTTCGTTTCTTTTCATATTATAATTCATGTTTGAGGTGTTTATACACCCTTATCTTTTTACGTATTATAAGGATTATGAGCCAAGAATGAATTTTGGTTTCTGCAAGGTGAATGTAAGTGTTCTGTGTAAGATCTTGTGCAGTGTGATGTTGTTCTGCTTATTAGTAATGGTAGTTTTTCTTCTCCGACTATGTATAATATTTTAAAATTTCTAGGCCGAAACTATTTTAACAAGGAAGGATTGTAACACCCTACATTTTCATAATACATTTTTTATATAAATCAATGTTTCAATACGTAAAATGTACACGTATACAAATTTAAGAAATAGTAATGGAAAAATAGAGTTAAAAGCATAATTTTATGTTATTAAGGAGATTAAAGAGAGAAATACTAGAGTAGTCAAGGATTAGACCCAAATTCTATATAATTTTAATTGGGGATTTTTTTAAAATTAAGAAAGTTTTGCCAAAAGGCTTATTTGAAAAGAATTTTAATATTTTAGGTCCAAATGTAATTTGAAAAAAGGCTTCAGCCTTATTTTCCCATAGCCTCTCTCTCTCTCCTCAAAAAAAAATCTTTCTCTGTCCTTCTCTTCCTCTATCTTTCTCTCTTTTTCCTCTTTGTGTGCTACTATTGCCGATGACAAATGACCACTTTCCGGCCACCACTTATAGACACGCGACTTACCAAAATGTGCAGAATCCTCCGAACTATCGACCATGAGGGAATCTAGAACTGTAAAGACCCGACTAAACCTTTAATACTACTAAGACATACTACTATCTTTTGGATACATAGGTAAAATAATAATCTGTATTATAGAAAATTCAAAAGTACGGGATCAAACTATTTATACATAAAAATAATAAAGAGAACAAAACCTTTATTTAAATGTTCAAAGTACTAAGTGTGGAAATTAAAAAGACATACTTAAAAGACTCAAAATATCAATGTCATCATAGGTCAAGTCTGTCTTCAGTTCCATATCTTCATAACTCAATATATGAGTCTCATCTGACACATACTTCCTCAGCATGGAAATATGGAATACATTATTCACATTAGAAAGTGCAGGGAGATAGGAGTATGTCCTAAAAGCATGTAAAATACATTTATTATTTCGATGAATAAATAAATACAATGGTTTATTATTGTTATATTTAGATTATTAAATTATTTTTTGAATAATTTTGTAAATATCAGAAAATTTTCATATTCATTATTGAGGATGTGATCTTGTATTAGTACGAGAGAATCAAGATCATATGAATGAATAAAAATAGTCAACAACAACAAATTGAAGTTATGGAATTCTTTAATTGAGGTTATAAGTACGGTTTGTTGAATATCATGTTGATACAAATAATCTAGATTCAGATTATTGATGTGGTAAGACATCTCGGTAAATGTACTTTATATAATATGATTATATATGACATGGATCGATATGAATAAAAGTCTTTATCCAAAAACCATTTAATAATAAAGACTTGTAATTCATATCATAATTGATGATCATTTATAGATCAACCTAAATCCTGAGTGTTCATGAACTCTTGTTCATGTTTATTAAATCTTTTATTCATTCGTTAAGGTCTCTTCATAGAATGAGGCTAATGACTTTTGTTTTGGAGATTTAATGTCATGGATGGCTGGGAATATGTATCAACAATACGGAATCTAATCTTTCCTAACGAATCGTATATTAGTTCCCTTAAGGGTTAATTCTGGAACTGAATGATTTTGAGCTCAAATCTATAATTAGATTATAGATTAATTATTCACTAGTGAATTAATGGTACTTAAGGAATAATAACTAAATTAGAAAGGTGAAATGGTAATATTCCATTATAATTTAGGAACTAATTAATTAGAGGGTTAAACTATTGTAAGATGGTTATATCAATGGACAGCTTAGAATAAGATTTCTGTAAAAGTATATCTATAACATAAAGAGTTCAATTCTAAATTTATAGTGGAGAAATATCAGAATTAATAGATTAACTTTTATAATTAAAGAGTTTAATTATTTAGTTTCAATTTATTGGAACTTAATGTTATAGGTCCATGATCCCCGAAATGGCTCAAACAAACACTGACAAAGATAAATAAAGAAATGGGCAAAAGGACTTATTTGATAAGTAAAATATTTTTCTATGCACTAATCATAATTATTTTATAATAATGTATAATTAATTAATTGAGAATTAATTTATTTTTTGGATTTTTGATATTTAAATAATAAGAAAAATTGGGAAAATCACATGCCTTCCTTGGCATGTGGTACACGTGTAGCACAGTAGCACTATCTTCTGAAAGTTTCTTTGTTCCACAATTTTAGTTATTTAATTATTAAATAAATAATGAGATATTGTAATATGATTAAAATATTATTATTTAAACAAAATCTGATAACTGATTAGTTATTTTCAAATTGTTTAAAATAACTAATATTTTATTTTTAATATATTGGACATATTAAATATAGGAGATCATTTTTTTCAGAGCTATACTTTTCAGTGATAGAAAATATATCGTGAAATCTCCTTGAGAGAAACAGAACAGTGATACAAGCATAGGTCACTGTTTTTCACAAACTTAGGTCCAAAAATTATCAGATCTCATGTGTTGAGAACATCTGATAAATAGATTTTGCCTATTATTTTGTATAGCGAGCCCACACTCGTTCTTTGAGTGTTGAGAACATTTTGGAAGATCTTGGTGTGAGTTCTCAAGGATTTTTGCCGTACAAAAAGATAGCAGCAAGGAAGGACTTGAGGTAATTTTCTATTCGTATCTTTGATTCAATATATATATATATGTGTATGTGAAGAAGTAGATCTATAAATCTTGTGGGATTAAATTAACAATTTTGATTGTTGTTCCGCTGCGTATAATCTCTGATTTGATCTATAAAAACCAACAAATGGTACCAGAGCCATCTTCACATATATATATATATATGTTGAATTTGTGTGGGTTTAGTTTTATGCATTTATTTATTTTTGATGAATGAATGGATGGCTTAATATGATTGAATGCATAGGAATGTTGAATCGTTAATTGTATGGTGTTTTTGGGTTAGGATTTGTTTATGATTAGATCATTGTGTAAGCCATAAAGGGGCATAGGATTTATGTAATTTTATTTGGTTTTTGACACCATAAAATTGTATTTCCGATCACACAAAGTCAAAACAGAGCTCGGGATTCAGAATTCAACCACTGTTCCTCTAAGGCCACCGTCCGAGCCACTGCCGGGGACGTCGTACGAACTGTACGGTTACGTACAAATGGGCCCCGACCGCATTTTTTGATGCCACGTGTCCCTGTCTTACTGCTCCAGAATTTTTTTTATTTTTCTGAAATTAATCTGTTATTTTTTTTAAATATCATATTTATTAGAAATTTGATATTTAAATAATGATGTAATTTTGTTATCCTAAAAAACTTTTTTGAATATATTATTTAAAAATTTATTTTTCTAAATAACAAATTTTAATTAAATTTATTTTAGTTTTTAATTAAAAGTTGTTTTAATTAAAAAGGAAAATAAAATAATGATTATTTAAAATTTTTGTTTTAATTAATCAAGAAAAATAGAAAATTATTTTCTTATTATTATTCTTGACCAACGACACATATCCTACCGAAAGTAAAGTAAAGAAGCACGATGGAGATCAATGCGGTTTTATTTTATTTTATTTTAATTTTATAAAGAGGTTGTAAAATTAGAAATACCCAAAAGCACCCGCTTCAACATTTATTGTTTATTTATTTATTTAAATAATTGTTTTCATGTGATTGATAACTATTCATGCATTTTGTGCCATACATAAAAAGCCACACAGTCATTATCATGCATCTCATTGGTAGAAACATGATTATTAAGATTTTCCTATATGTTTATATGATTTGTTTTGCGAAACCAATTGCATATAAATTACTTAGTTTTATTCTTTGAAAACTTGGTAAAATCTCACACCGGTTTTAAGTCTTTATGACTTAATTTCTTTAAACCAACTTTATTTTAAAATTGTTTTTTAGTAAAGTTTAGATGAACATAATTGGTAATTTAAAATTTGATATGGACCTAGAAACTCGCTTTCTTTCCAATTTTAATTATGTTCATAAGGTTTAAAGAATCTATAATTAATTTGGAATTAATTAGGTTAAAAACACTTATTTCAAAATAGTGAGTGGGAGAGGGTTGATTTCTCAAACATAACTCGTGGTCTCCATTAATAATTTAACACCGTGAGATGTGAATAGCACTTCTCGACGGCTTTGTTTTCGTCCGCCTAAGGAAGGTGTCTAGACATGTCAATAGCAAGGTTATATTTCTTACAAAGATAGGAACTAATGATGTATTTTAGGTTTGACCGACCCTAAGGCGGCATGTCCTAAGTTAAGTCATGAACTCTGAAATAATGGGTTACACTCACAAAGTTATGATTAAGCTTTTGCAATGGATAATCATAACTTGACTAAACTAAGCAGTACTTTAATGTTTAAAAGAGAAAATAATGAGTTATTTTAAGTTTTAAACAATAAAGACAAGAACGTCTTATAAATTCTCTAAGATTAATTTGACCGACCCTAAGGCGGCACTTTAATTATTAGGAAGTTTTATCGTGGAAATTAAACTTTATTTTATGTGTTTTAATTGTGCTCATGCATCACGTTTAATTTCTGAAACTTTGATATTTATTTTTCTAAATATAATAATAATATTTGTATTGTTTTATTCAGAATATGTCTATCTCTGGTAATCCAATCACTGCTTTAATCACACAAGAAAAATTAACTGGTGATAACTTCATAAAATGGATATCAAATATGAATCTATTATTGGATAGCGAAAACAACAAGTTTGTCCTAAATGAGGAATGTCCTGAAGAACCTGGCGCCAATGCCCCGAAACATGTTCGGGAAAAATTTGATGCATGGATTCAATCCAATAACAAAGCTAAGTGTTATATGATTGTAACCATGAGTGATGTCTTATGAACAAAGCATGAATCCATGGAAACTGCATTTGAGATACTAGAATCTCTTAAGGAAATGTTTGGGCGCCCATCTGATCAAAGACGTCATGAGGCTGCTAGAACCTACATGAATGCTAAGAAGAAGAAAGGTCAATATGTGCATGAGCATGTCTTGAACATGATCAGTGTACTCCATGAAGCTGAGATGCACAGAGCAGTCATGGATGAAAAGACAGAACTAAGCATTATACTTGAGTCTTTAACTCCTGCTTTTTCAACATTCACAACAAATTATGTCATAAAAAAATTAGAATTTAACATGACACAATTTCTGAATAAATTACAAACTTTTGAGTCTCTGAACAAGAAGATCTCGAGTCAGGCTGAAACAAAACCATCTTCTTCTAAGAAGAAAAGGAAACGCAATAGCAATGACTGCAAACCTGAAAAGGACAATTCGAAAAAGGTAAAGAAGTCATCCAAGGCACCCGAGAACAAAAAGAACAATGACCCCAAACAAAAGGCACCCAAAGGAAAGTGTTTCCATTGTAATGTCAATGGTCATTGGAAGAGAAACTGTCCAAAGTATCTTGCTGAGCTGAAAGAGAAAAAGAAAGGTAAATTAGATTTACTTGTACTCGAAGCTTGTATGGTGGAACATGATAAATTATCATGGATAGTTGATTCTGGTTCCACTAACCATGTTTGTTCTTGTTTGCAAATGCTTAAGTCCACAAAGCAGTTGGAGCAAGGAGAGATGACTATGAGAGTGGGAAGTGGAGCACTTGTTTCAGCTAAAGCATGTGGAACCGTCTGTTTAAATGTTAAGAACAATTTTCTAGTTTTGAATAATGTTTTATTTATTCCTGAAATTACTAGAAACATTATTTCTTTATCTTTATTACATCAACAAAATTTTGGCATTTCTTTTAATAATAATATGATTTTTATTTCAAGGAATGGGAATAATATTTGTCATGAAAAACAAAAGGGCGGACTATACATGCTTAAACCAATTAAAAATTGCTCAATAATTGTGAATTATTTAAAGTAGCTATTCCACAAAGTAACAAAAGAAAAAAGGTTTCTAAAGAAAATGACACGTATCTTTGGCACTTAAGATTAGGTCATATTAGTCTAGATAGGATAAACCGGTTAACTAAAGATGGACCTTTGACGGAACTAACATTTGGAACCCTACCGGTTTGTGAATCCTGTTTAGAAGGAAAATTGACTAAACGTCCTTTTACTTAAAAGGGAAATAGAGCCAAAGAACCACTAGAGCTTATACATAGTGATGTATGTGGTCCAATTAACATTCAAGCTCGAGGTGGTTATGAATATTTTGTCACATTTACTGACGACTATTCTAGATACGGTCATGTTTACCTAATGTTTAAAAATTTAGAAACTTTTGAAAGGTTTAAAGACTTCAAAGCCTTAGCTGAGAAGCAATTAGGTAAATCTTTAAAGACACTCTGATCTGATCGTGGCGGTAAATATTTGGATTTTGAATTCAAAGATTTCTAGCTGGAGCATGGTATTCTATCCCAACTCACAACACCTGGAACACCATAACAAAATGGAGTTTCAGAGAGGAGAAACCGGACCTTGTTGGACATGGTCAGGCCTATGTTAAGCTACTCTTCACTTCACTTCCCTTATCGTTTTGGGGATATGCACTTCAAACAGCTAATTACATTTTGAATGTAGTTTCATCCAAAGCTGTGACAAAGACACCACTAGAATTATGGAATGGAAATAAACCTAGTTTATGACATTTTTGTATTTGGGGTTGTCCTGCTCATGTGCTAAGACCTAAATCTGGAAAACTGGATACAAGGTCTGAAGTGTGTATATTTGTGGGCTATGCTCCAGAAACAAGAGGTGGATATTTCTATAGTCCAAGTGATCAAAAGATATTTGTTTCGACGAATGCAACCTTTTTAGAACACGACTATATGAATGATTTCAAACCTCGGAGCAAAGTAGTTTTAGAGGAACTAATGATAGATAAAATTTCATCTCCATCTTCTTCATTAGTTAATGATAAAACAACCAAAGAAACCACAATTCCTGAAAAGGAAAAACTAGTGCAACGTCGTAGTGGGAGGATTGTGAGACAACCTATTCACTACGAACATGAGGCACACGTTCTTGTATCAAATACTGAAAAGGACGATCCATTGACTTTTAAAGAAGCAATGGAAGACCCTAATGTTGATAAGTGGCAAGCTGCCATGAATCAAGAAATGGAATCAATGTATTCCAAGTAAGTCTGGGAACTTGTAGATCTTCCTAACAATGTTAATGCCATTGGATGTAAATGGATCTACAAGAAGAAAAGGGGTGCAGATGGAAAGGTAGAGACTTATAAAGCAAGGCTTGTGGCCAAAGGCTACACACACAGAGAAGATGTAGACTATGAAGAAACATTTTCTCCTTTGGCCATGCTTAAGTCCATTCGCATACTTTTATCCATAGTTGTCATCTATGATTACGAGATCTGGCAAATGAACGTCAAGACAGCCTTTGTGAATGGCCAACTTGATGAAACCATATATATGGAACAACCAGAAGGGTTTATTAAGAAGAATCAAGATCAAAAGGTATGCGAGTTGTTGCAATCCATTTATGGATTGAAACAAGCATCAAGATCTTGGAACTTAACATTTGATGAAACTATCAAAACATATGGCTTCGAACAAAATGTTGACAAAGCATGTGTTTATAAATACATCAAAGGGAAAGTTGTGGTTTTCTTAGTTCTTTACGTTGATGATATCCTTCTCATTGGGAATGATGTAGAGACATTATCAAATGTAAAGAAATGGTTGGCTGAAAAATTCCAAATGAAAGATTTGGGAGAAGCGAGCTATGTTCTGGGCATTAAAATTCTAAGAGATAGAAAGAACAAGCTCTTGGCACTTTCACAAGCAAATTATATTGATAAAGTGCTTGAAGATTCTCTATCAAAAATTCCAAAAAGGGTCAATTGCCGACCAGACATGGAATTACTCTTTGCAAAAATCAGTGTCCAAAGACACCACAAGAGCAAGAAGACATGAGAAAGTATCCATATGCATCATCTATAGGGAGCCTAATGTATGCAATGTTATGTATTAGACCTGACATATGTTATGCAGTAGGGATTGTCAGTCGTTATCAGTCAAATCCAGGTTTGGAACACAGGATTGCGGTGAAACATATTCTCAAGTATCTCAGGAGAACGAGGAACTATAGGCTAGTATATTCGGGTAGTGACCTTGAACCTACTCGATACACTGACTCAGAAATTCAATCTGACAAGGATAGTAGAAAGTCTACTTCTGGGTCAGTATTCACTCTTGGTGGTGGAGCAATTTTCTGGAGAAGCATTAAGCAATCCAATATAGCTGATTCAACCATGGAAGTTGAATACATAGCAGCTTGTGAAGCAGCTAAAGAAGCAGTTTGGCTGAAAAAGTTCTACACGGATCTGGAAGTGGTTTTGGAAGTGCAAAAACCACTTGTTCTTTACTGTGACAACGTTGGAGCAGTGGCTAATTCTAAAGAACCAAGAAGCCAACAGAGAGGAAAGCATATAGAGCGCAAATACCACTTAGTCAGAGAAATAGTACATAGAGGAGATGTATCCATTCTGAAAATCGCATCAGAACACAACCTGGTAGACCCGTTTATGAAGACGCTTCCTGCAAAGCAATTCGAGGGCCATGTACGTAATATGGGATTGAGAGAAATGCCCTACTTTCTTTAAATACAAGTGGGAGATTGTTAGGAGTATGTCCTAAAAGCATGTAAAAGACATTTATTATATCGATGAATAAATAAAGACAATGGTTTATTATTGCTATATTTAGATTATTAAATTATTGTTTGAATAATTTTGTAAATATCAGAAAAATTCCATATTCATTATTGAGGATGTGATCTTGTATTCGTACGAGAGAATTAAGATCACGTGAATGAATAAAAATAGTCAACAACAACAAATTGAAGTTATGGAATTCTTTAATTGGGGTTGTAAGTACGGTTTGCTGAGTATCATGTTGATACAAATAATCTAGATTCGGATTATTGATGTGGTAAGACATCTCGGTAAAGGTTCTTTATATAATATGATTATATATGACATGGACCGATATGAATAAAAGTCTTTATCCAAAAACCATTTAATAATAAAGACTTGTAAGTCATATCATAACTGATGATCATTTATAGATCAACCTTAAATCCTGAGTGTTCATGAACTCCTAATCATGTTTATTAAATCTTTTGATTCATTTGTTAAGGTCTCTTCATAGAATGAGGCTAATGACTTTTGTTTTGGAGATTTAATATCATGAATTGCTGGGAACATGTATCAACAATACGGAATCTAATCTTTCCTAACAGATCGTATATTAGTTCCTTAAGGGTAAATTCTGGAACTGAATGATTTTGAGCTCAAATCTATAATTAGATTATAGATTAATTATTCACTAGTGAATTAATGGTACTTAAGGAATAAGAACTAAATTAGAAAGGTAAAATGGTAATATTCCATTCTAATTTATGAACTAATTAATTAGAGGGTTGAACTATTGTAAGATGGTTATATCAATGGACAGCTTAGAATAAGATTTCTGTAAAAGTATATGTTGACCCTGATTTTGGTCAACTGACACGGAGTCAGAATATGCTTGATGTGAATGAATGCGTTGAAAAGAATCGAATGACAAAAATAATAAGAACACGATGTTTTATAGTGGTTCGGCCCCAGGATCTGGTAATAACCTACGTCCACTTAGATTGTTATTGATGTGAGAATCAAAGGAGTGATCAAAGAACAAGGGTTCAATGAGTTTCACTAACCTCTGAAGAACAATACAATATTTCGGATAGGATTACTCTAGTCTCAAATAATTCAAAAGCCAAAAGTCCCTTCCTTGAGCTATCTTTCTCTATTTATAGGCTCAAGGGGGATTACATGAGATTGTTACAGATATTCTCTCCTGAATAATCGGATACTCAGGAGATTGTGTGAGTTCATTTCGGGATTTACAAAGATCTTTATTTTAACATTATGTTGTATACAGAACCATCGACCAGACTGGTCGCAGGAAAGACTGGGCCGCCTCCTGCCTATAATGTACCTTCTGGTCGATAGACTAGCAGCGTTCCTCCAGATGTCAGCCACGTGTCCAGGGATCACTTGCCACGTCATCAATGCCAATTTTTTGGATAACAGTATATCTATAACATAAAGAATTCAATTCTAAATTTATAGTGGAGAAATATCAGAATTAATAAATTAACTATTATAATTAAAGAGTTTAGTTATTTAGTTTCAATTTATTGGAGCTTAATGTTATAGGTCCATGGTCCCCGAAATGGTTCAAACAAACACTGACAAAGATAAATACAAAAATAGGCAAAAGGACTTATTTGAGAAGAAAAATATTTTCTATGCACTAAACATAATTATGTGAATGGGCGATCTGCACTTCCTACCAGACAACATCTCATAAGGTGCCACTCGAATAGTAGATTGGTAGCTGTTTTTATAAGAAAACTATATCAAATGCAGGTATTTACTTTAGGACACTTCAAAGTCCAATACATATGCTCTCAACATGTCCTCAAATATCTGGATAGTCCTCTCAGACTGACCATCGTTCTGAAGATGATAACCTGTACTAAACTTTAGCTATGTACCCATCACCCTCTGTAAACTTCCCCAAAACTTGGAAGTAAAGATATGCTCCCTATCAGACACGATAGACCTTGAAGTCCCATGAAGGGGAACTATGTCTCTCACATATAGATATGCATACTGGTCAACTATGTAATTCATCTTCGCTGGTGGAAAATGCGTTAATTTCGTATACCGATCCACGATGACCCAAATCAAATCATGCTAGCCCAATGTCCTGGGAAATCCGACCACGAAATCCATTGTGATGTCCTCCCACTTCCACTCCAGGATATCTAGAGGCTGAAACAACCATGTTGGTCTCTGATGCTCTACCTTGACCTACTGACAGGTCAGGCCCCTTGCCACATACTCAGTCACGTCCCTCTTCATCCCAGGCTGCCAATATAAGGCTTTCAGGTCCTGGTACATCTTCGTGGTGCCTGGATGTAGAGAATAAGGGGTAGTATGAGATTCATAAAAAATCTCCCATCTGATCTCAACAAGCCCATGCTTGACATCGTATAGTCATTAGGTATCCCAGCTGGGACGTCCCCTCTAATCTGCCCCAACTGTGGGTCATCTAACTGCTTTTCCTTAATCCTCTCCAAAAGAGTAGAGTGTAGGGTGATGTTGGCTAACTGGCCCACTACTAACTCAATTCCTGCTCTAACCATATCGTCAGGTAACTCCCTTGATATTTTCCTGGCACTATATAATTGTCTCGGACCCTTCTGACTTAAGGCATTCGCTACCATGCTGGATATGAGAAGGATAAATTGGGACAGAGTAGTCGTATTAGGCATTTGTGGCAAAAGGATGTCGAAGGTAGTAAGATAGCGGTAGTATATATCATCAAGTTTGGTGGATTGATCGATCCACTTTGGGTTATGGTACAAATGGATGAAGCCGGAGATGATAAGTCATTTGTGAGTTAAACTCTAAGATGGTTGTCTGTGCTTGGGTAGTAGAGAGAGGGCCTCATTATCTAAGATGAAAGGAATACAGGTGATGATATTTTCGTTCGTGAAAACTTAGTAAGTGTGGCTACTCAGTGATCGGCAGAATGAGAACCTCTGGTGGTTTTATGGCTCCTGGTTTGGATAGGAAGGGGGTTCAGTTTACAAGTTGGTCAGCAAGACTGGAATATTTTACTCATTTAGAGCCCAGGGTTAGTTCCTCAGAAGTGACCAGTGGATTGGATAGCTTCCGCTCTGGTTAGGAAAAAAAAACTGGAAGGACTAGGTGCTATGTGTCTATTAGGAAGGATTCAAATGAGTATTTGTTGAGGGAAGTTAATGTGTTACATAAGGGACAACCCTGGACAGTTATGAGCATCTCTTGAAGTACATTGATTAGACTGAATGGAAATTAAATTAGTCAATAAGGATGCAGATGAGTATGCTAGAAGCTTTTGGGTATAGTTCGAAGCTTGAGTATGGAAGGATTTGGTATCAGGGACGCAATGAGGAATGATATTAGTTTAGCTCAAGGAATTATTGGATCACCTGAAAAGTATGCGATTTATAGGTGAATTGGGCAGAATATTGTATCATGGGACTCGTGGATATTGCCTACTAGGGATGAAGAGTTTAAATGCCTCGTTACAAGACAGGACGATGTCTTCAGGAGTTGATCATTGATCTGGTTATTACTAGATAAGGATCAAGGAGAGAGACATCTCAGAAAGTATTACTTGTACCGAGAGGGGTGTGATGTATTAATAGTAAGGATTTCTAATCATTCTATACTTCAACGACATGGGTAAGTTAGACAAGCAGAGAATAGGGAAATGACGTGGATGGGTTACATTCAGGTTCACCAGCGACGGGTTGTACTACTCTCCAGCTAGAAGTGGAACGTGAACGACTACTATACTGATGATATCACGACTGAAGCAACAGGGTCAGAGGTAAGATTTCAGAAGGTATTAACTTCATTCTTCAAAGGTATTCAAGGTTGAGCTACAGGAAGAGAAGAGATCAAGTACGAAGAGGTTTGATCGGAAGCACACTAAGACCAATGAACATATCATCTATTACTTGAAGTATCCTCGAAGACAGTAACAACGTAAAGATTTTGAGTATGAAGAGTTGGTCCGGTATGGGGAACAGTGATGGGTTGTAAGAAAGGAGCAGTAACTCTTGACTATAAAAGGGGAAATCCTTGCAGTGGTTAGCATTTGTACCTATAGTGGGAGATCTATTGCGGGGGAATGATTAGAACCTTAGCTAGTGTGATGGACACTACCTGAGTTGTATCAGTGGGACAAGACAGACTGGATTAGTTTGTGAGATTCCAGATAAGTATCCAAGAAGTTTGTCAAGGAGTACGTCTGCGTAAAGAGATGGAATGGGGATAAGATTGATGTCAGTGATGGAATCAGATCTAAGACGCTGTATTGAACGGTTTAACAAGGCTGTGAGAATTAAAGTCTCAATTGTTGAATAGGATGATATTTTTCAGGAAGGATCTTTGATCTGGTTATTACCACCTAGAGATCAGGAATGGTTAAGGGTCTTTGATCTGGTTATTACCAGCTAGAGACCAGGGACGGTTAGGGATCTTTGATCTGGTTATTACTAGCTGGAGATCAGGGAAGAGGATAGGCAGGAAATCGCTATTATATTATATAAGGGCACTGAGGATGCTGAGTCATGTGTTAAGGGTTTGGTCAATGCCAAATGGTTTTTGTTAAATAGGTAAAAAGAGTATTCAAGGATTATCTAAATTAGATTTGTGATTATCTTGATCGACGGCATAGTAATGTATTCTTGTTGGAACTTTGTCAAGGTTAAAGAATGCCTTGGAGGTAAGAGTTTCCTTAGGCAAACAAAGTGGTACATGTATTTGGGTTGAGTTCTGCGTCTTTTTACATATTGGAATCAATTTCTGAGTTGTTATGACACTCCAAGACAGGAGGAAAGTGATGGTCTATGCATGATGTTGGTTAAAAGATCCGACTAAAACTAGAGTGGAGTTTCTAGTGGGCTTGATAGCCAGTTGATACTTGGAATTATTATCTTATGAAGGATCAAGAAAGACAGTTAAGGAAATCCCTGATGAAAGGAATTAAAGGCAAGTCTTAATTGAATTATCTAAGGATTTTACAGTGTTATGTATAAGCTTATCGTGATATAAGGATCAAATCTGGACTCTGATGGGCACCGAAATTACATGGAAACTCTGGATGAATCTCGTACTACTCTTTTGGTCTTTTCATCCAGACATCAGGGAAAAGGTACCATAATTTAAAGGTTTGGTATTGGAGGCCTAGGGGGAGAGGAATATAATGGGAATAAGGAAATATCGTGATAGGTATCGCAGAGAGCCTGCCAAGACGGTTGGGTCATTGTGGACCAGCATCTGGGGAGAACTTGCTTTTATTAGTAAGGATAATTTATACACCTGACCAGTATTCAGAACTCTAAACAAGATGGATGGTAAGCCTCCATGGGATTCGGGGTTAATTTGATTGAATGAGGACTTTATTTTATTCGCAGGTCTTGGGAGGATTAAGGAAGGCGATGAATAGATAATTGGAATCTGATGAATTTTATTATTTTCAAACTGATGGTAAATCAGGGAGAAAAGGAGTTGTCCAGTTGTTGGAAGAACACTTAATAAGATGGAATATAATAAGGATTGCATATCACCCATTTGTTGGAATGTGATAAGTGAAATGTTGTATTTGGATCCTGAGGTAGTTCAGGGGATCATTGGGATTACTAAAAGGTTAGAGCATGGAAACTCACTTTTCAAAGTAAATGGAAAAGCTTTACTGAATTGAGAAATAAGAGTATGGAGTATCAAGTGGAAGATGGTATCTTCCTTAGGATGTCATCAGTGATAAAGGGGGGTGAAGAGCTAGTTGGACCCCAGAGTATTAAGGCTGTTTAGATCTGGGAAAGGATCAGTGAGATTGTTTTTAAGTTGATCACAGTTTTGGGCACTGTTAGCTGTACGCAGTGTATTTTGTACTCCATGTTGAGGACATGGATTGGAGAAACTCATGTGTTGACAGATAGGAATCTGCAGTTAAGATGGAGTTATTTCATGTGGAGTGACCAGTTCAATTATGAGATAGAAAGAATAAGGTTTCGAGGAACAGGATTGTACCTTGAGTTAAGGTAACGCTCTAGAAATAGTAGGGTCAAGGAATGACCGAGGTAACTGGAATCAGTTGTGCGGAATTTATATTCCGGGCAGTTCAGATAAAATTTTGAGGACGAAATTTCTATAAGGAGGGGATAGTTGTAACGACCCAAATTTCCTAATAAGGTTTAGGACCTTGATTAGGAGGCTGAGAGGGCCATAATTTATTTATTGTGTTATTATATGATTATATGCATGATTATGTGGGTCATATTATTATATGATGATAAAGGCATGCATGGGACTATATAATCTGCTGTGAGGGTATTTTGGTAATTTGGCTCGTTGAGAGCGTAATTGCATACTTGTGTGTATATTGGTAGGCTAACGTTGAGACCACATTATTATGTGGATATATCTGTGATCTGTGACCTGAGACGATCCCAGTGAGCGGTTTAGTGGAAAAGTCATGGCGGGGATTTATACCCGGCTCAGGGTGAGCCTGGGGGTATAAATGGGAACATAGTGAGTATATTTTAGTCTATTTTGACATCGAGGAATATAATTGGTGATTAATTAGGTATCGGGAGGTAAGCGGAAAATATTAGAGACACTTGAGGAGTTAGCGGGAATTGGGTTGAAATGACTAAAATGCCCTTAAGTGGATTAAAGGGTTAGAAATAAAAATGAGGGCATAAAGGTCATTTGGCTCTTTAAATATGGGTATTACTGAGGCTTTATGTTAGTGGAAGTGGTAGAATACTACAGAAGTCTGAAGAAGGAAAAGAAAGAAAAGAGAAAGGAGAGGAAAACAGAGCTGGTTTTCTCTATGGTCGGTTTGTGGTTCTCTCACCACTTGTCTTGGGTTTTCTTGGAGCAAAGCTCAGAGGAGAGCTAGGTTAGGCTGAGCATCAAGAATCCTAAGCTAGGCTTAAAGAATTGGCAGGGGTTTAGCAAGAATACACCATCACTTAAGGTAAGACTTTGTAGCTTCTTCAGTTTCTGGTTTTAGTTTTTGACCTATGGTGTATAAGCTGGACTTGGTGGGAACTTTAGGGAAATCAAGCCAAAAGGTTGAGGAAGAGAAAGCTAAGGAGGTGTCGAGGTTGTCTTGAAACCGAATTCCCATTAAAGGTATGAAATTCTAAGCTTTTGACTTTGATGTTTAACTGGTTTCTGCTGAGTTTTGATGTCTAGAAGTGGCTATGGAGAATTTTGAGATTACGGATGCATGTGTTTGAGTTTTGGGTATTTGGGGTGCTTGGGATGAGTGCAGTGTGTTGATAAGGTTGTTCTTGAGTTTGGTGAAGGTTTGGAGAAGTTTGGTTGAGTTTGGTTCGAGGAAATCGCAGGAGGGAAAATTGGGAGGCTGCCTGTCTATGACTAGCGCTACAGTGCTAGCCTTTGGGCGCTGTAGCGCTAGGCCAAGCTTCCTGGGGGATTTTGCTTCTGCTTGTAGCGCTGTAGCGCCCTCCTAAGAGTGCTATAGCGCTGCCTTGTTTCCAGAAAGGGATTTTAGGGTTATTTACAAGGGTTTCTGACCAAGGGTTCGGGGTTCGATTCCACCACCTTGTTTGGTGGAACTAGGACTTCCCGGGGTCTCGGGATTGGTCCCGAGGCTAGGTTTTGGACTTGAAGTTTGGTGATGACTTTGACCTATGGTTGTGATTAGGTGAGCGCTAGGGCTCGGGAGGGATCGTGCTCAAGGAGTCAAGTGATCAAAGCTAGCGAATCGAAAGGTAAGAAAGCTGCACCTGATTATGTGGTTAGGATGGGACTAAGTGTTCCCTATGTTTGTGTGCTTTGTTATATGAATGTGATTAACCATGTGAGCACGATGGGACTAAGAGCTCCTTACATTTGTATATCATGTCATGAGATGGTATTATTATGCCATGGGACATGCGATAACCGGCCTAAGGGTGTCGGAATCAATATTTTCGCACAGGGCGCGGCTCGGCCACTGGTAGCTGAGGCAGCTTATTTATCACTGAGCTCGGTTAAGCTGGCCGGAGTTAGTGAGTATTACACTGGGGGCGGCCCAAGTGAGCTGAAGACAGTGTGTTAAATAGAGGGTGCGACCTAAGGGCGCCGACCCTGAATATCATTTGATAGGTGTGATAAACTGTTGATTACGAACGTGAATATTGTGTTATGGATATGATTGGTTGACAGTCTGGATGATAAATTTTTAATCTGCTGAGTGTTATCACTGATTGGATAAATGTTTTGAGTTGCTGAATTCCTGGTTGTGCATTGTGGAATATTTGATTGATGATGTTGATCTTGCTATGATATCATGCTTTCTTGCTGGGCCTCGGCTCACGGGTGCTACATGGTGCAGGTAAAGGCAAGGGTAAGCTGGATCAACCATGAGTTAGAGAGCTCTGGGGGCAAAGTGTACATTGTCAGCTGTCAGCCGCCACGGTCGAGGAATTGTACAGGGACAGAAACCTAAAATGTATATTTTGCCATTAGAGTGGCTTGAATTATTTGTGACTCGTGGAATTTGCTGTAACTAAGTCATCTAAACCCTGTTTTGAGTTTCCATGTATTAAACTGTCAATTTTAATGAAAATAGCCTGTTTGTGACCAAAATCTTTTATTCCTAATCCGTTGATGACGTTGAATTCACATTTTGTTTAAATGACTTGATTAGCAAGTCTTGCACTATTTTAAACACACAGTGTAACGGTCTTGGTTATCCGGGGCGTTACACTCTGACTATCTCAATTTTCATTGGATCCACCATAATCCCATCCTTACTGACTATGTGACCTTAGAAAGTCACATGTGGCAACCAAAACTCACATTTCTTGAATTTTGCATACAGCTTGTGCTCTCTCAACCTCTGTAGTACCAATCTGAGGAGCTACTCGTGTTCTGTCTCTGACTGAGAGTATATCAGTATATCATCGATAAAGGCGATCACAATCTGTTCCAGGTAATCTCTAAACACTCTATTCATCAGATCCATAAATGTTGCTGGGGCATTAGTCAGTCCAAATGACATCACCAAAAACTCATAATGCTCGTACATGGTGCGAAAAGTTGTCTTCGGTATATCCTTATCCCTGATCCTCAGCTAGTGATAACCAGATCGAAGATCTATCTTGGAGAATACCATCCTACCCTGCAACTGATCAAACAGGTCATCAATCCTTGGCAAAGGATATCTGTTCTTGATAGTCAACTTGTTCCGTTACCTATAATCAATACACATCCTTAGAGAACCATATTTCTTCTTCACAAAGAGAACTGGTGCGCCCCGTGGCGAGAAACTAGGCCTGATAAAACTCAAGTCTAATAACTCCTGTAGTTGAACCTTTAGTTCCTTCCGCTCAGCTGGAGCAATCCTGTAAGGTGCCCTAGATACTGGCTCTGTCCCTGGCGAAAATTCAATCATGAACTCAATCTCCCTGTGTGGAGGTAACCCTGGCAAATCCTCTGGAAATAGGTCCGGAAACTCACAGACTAGTCGGGTCTGTCCTAGTCCCACTGGCATGACCTGAGTGGTATCCACCATGCTAGCTAAGAACCCTATGCATCCCCCCTCCAATAGGTCTCTAGCTCTAAGTACATATATCATAGGAATACGAGGTCCATGCATAGTGCCAATGAATACAAAGCGGTCCCCAGCCTCAGGCTCAAAGGTTACCATCTTTTTCTTGCATTCTATCATTGACCCATACTTCTCTAGCCAATCCATACCATGAATTATATAAAAATCAAATCATCACCAATTCCACCAAGTCAACTGATAATTCCCGGTATCCACTATAATTGGTAGTGATCTAGCCCATCTCCTGGAAACCACTAGCTCCCCAGAAGGCAACATAGTACCAAACCCCACGGGATAAAAGTCCCATGGTCTACACAATCCATCTATAATCCTACTAGCAACAAAAGAGTGCGTAGCACCCAAATTAATCAAAACAGTATAGGAGGTTCCAGCACTAGAAAGCTGACTTGTAACTACCAAGGGACTAGCCTCGGCCTCTGCCTGGGTCAAGGTGAACACCTGAGCTGGCTTCAAGCTGTCCATCTTCTAGGGCTCTTCCTTTCTAGCTTTCGGGCAGTTCTTCTTCAGATGCCCCACACTACCACAAACAAAGCAGGCCTTTGCCTGATATTCCCCAATATGGCGCCTCCGGCACTGGGTACACTCTAAGAATGCTCTCCATGTCTCACAACCACCCTGGCGGCCCATCTACATGCCCCATGGCCTCCTATCTAGCCCTGGAGCTGAAATTGTATCTGGAGTCTTTATCTTTTGGTCACTGGGGACTCCGCCCCTACAAAAACAAATAAATGGAGGTCTCAACCTCCTAGAATCTCTTCCGGTAGCATTCTCACGCAAGATCTTATTTTCTGCGCTCTTAGTTGTGGGCGCCTTCTCCACAGCCCGTGCATAGGTGTTCAATCTTGCAATAGTAGTAATACGAACATCCCCGGCTATCATAAGTTGTAGTCCCTAGAGAAACCTCTCTTTACTAGTCCCATCAGTGGGCACCAGATCCTCGAAAAACTTGCCAATCTATCAAACGTCAGGGCATAATCAGTCACTGTCATGTTACCCTGAAGAAACTTGTTGAACTCCTCAACCTTCGCAGCATTAACTGCGTCATTGTAGTACTTCTCATTAAACAAGGTTTTGAACTCCTCCCACACTGCATGAAATTTGGCATTTACCTACCAATTTTTTACCTACATATATTTATTGATAGCTAAAGAATTCTTTTACCTACAATTATATTTTCATAGCGACTCTTGGTAGGGGATTCCTTAAGAAAACGTGTGGGGCTATAAAATTTATTATTACCTACCATTAGTATTGGTAGGTATTAGATTTACCTACGATTATTTTTGGAGGGAAATGTTTTAACGATTCCCGCTTATTTTTCTCTCCCATTTTTACACAATAAAAAAAAGGTGATGTGTCTGCTGACATGTGATGAATATGGTGACTTGTCACCCGATGAATACATGTGGGCGTATCACTACGTGACACGTGGCACTAATATATATATATATATTTTAAAAAATAAATTATAAAATTATATAAATTAAAATTTAATTAATATAATTTTTAATTTAATATATTTTTTATATAAACCTAAAATCTATCCAACCTTAACTTATCTAACTCTCACTCTCTCATCTGCCGCCTCCCTCACTCATGATAATTTTCTCCATTTTTAACTCCCTCCATTTTTGACTCCCTCTCACCAGATCTCTAATATGCAGCCTCCCTTACTGACGACCTCTTCTCCATTTTCATACTCCCTCTCAACATCTCTCTCCCATTTTCAAACCACTCTCCGAGGTCGACTGGCATTTTCCGACCTCTATCCGTGGTCATCAACGCTTACTCTGAGTCGCTGCCATTTTTCTTCGAATCTCCGAGCCGCCACACTCATCCTTCGAACCCCTGAGCCGCCACCATCGTTGTTCATTTCTCTGAGTCACTGCCATTGTTGTTGAGTTATCTAAGTTGCCTCCATCATTGTTGAGTTCTCTAAGGCGCCTCCATCTTTGTTGGTCAGTTCTCTTTGGGTAGTTTTACATTTTAAAATTTGTGTAAGAATTGGGTTGATTAGCCTGGCTTTGAGATTTATCTGGTGGCTTTTACGTTGGATTGGTGGCTGTAAAATTTTTGGAAGTTTGGTTGTTGGTGGCTTTGAGTTTCGAACAAATTGGCTTGGTGGCTTTGAGGTATAAATCTATGATTTTTTTTATTAAATCGCCACTGATCTGAAAGATTAATGGTGATTCATTTTTCTGAGGCTTTGTTATTTTTGTTGTGAGGCTTTGTTATTGTTGTTCTGAGGCTTTGTGAATGTTATGCTTTGAGAAAATTCTGTTTTGATGATTACTGTGTTTCGGGTGTGTTTCGGGTCTGAGTTGTTTCACTGTTATTTAGTTGTTATTTTGTTTAGAGGTTTTTAGTTATGTGTCATTGTTGTAATCTGGTTTATGTTTTCATTGTTATGCTTTGAGAAAATTATGTTTTGATGATTACTGTGTTTCAGGTCTGAGTTGTTTCACTGTTATTTAGCTGTGATTTTATTTAGAGTTTTTCAGTTATGTGTCATTGTTGTAATCTGGTTTAAGTTTTCATTGTTATATTCTGGTTCATTTTTTTTAATTGTCCTTAGTCTTTGAACTGTTATTTGTGTTGGGGTTTTTTTTATGCTCAGAGAGTTATGAACTGTCACTTGCAACAATTATTTGTTTTCCAGAAATATTTTTTACCTTACTTTGTGTATATAAATCCAGTTTTCTGTTTCTGAATAAAATTTTGAACATTTATTTATACATGTATAAATTTTGTATCTTTGTCTATTTAGTTAGTAATTTTTTAGGTACTTAGTTATTCATTTTGCTAGTTTTTTTATTCTTATAAAAAAAAATTGGAGATTAAATTGGAAATCTATTTGCCTTGTTTGCTATGTTCAAATTTTGCATCTTTTTTTGGATGTGTCTTAATTTATATATTTTTTTTATCTTTCTTGTTTTAATTTTTTTTTGCCAATGATGTTTAAAAATAATTATGATTGTTATGTTTGGTGATTATGTGGCTTCTTGTGCCCATATATATATATGTTGGTATACCAAGTCACGTAAATGCCCTTAATAATTCATATTATATAAATTTCTGAAATCTTTGTGATGATCAAAGTGGGGATATTTTATTTGTATTAACTTACTATAATGATGTAATATTGTATTAAGTTTTGAAGAATGAGAAGTATAAATATTCAGATTGTACAAAAGTTTGTATATTATCTTAAGCTTATTATTGAATAATTAGTAAGTTTATCTTTAATTGTCTCATGTTCCTCAAGTTTATCTTATCAATGAATTTTTTTTCCAACAGGTGATAAACTTAATGTACTCATAATTTTTTCTATTAAAAAAAGCCTTCATAAAGTAATCAAATAAATCATTAATGTTTTATAATTTTTAATTTTTTCTCAATGATCAACTCATTTGATTTTAAAATGTAACTTCAAAACGGTAATTTTTTAAAGAGAAAAGGTGTTGAAGAATACTGCTAATTGTTCAAAGAGAAAGTGGGAGTCTAGAAATGGATCAGTTTCAACACCGCGACATCACATTAGAATAGAATG
Source organism: Humulus lupulus (assembly GCF_963169125.1). Taxonomy (NCBI): domain Eukaryota; kingdom Viridiplantae; phylum Streptophyta; class Magnoliopsida; order Rosales; family Cannabaceae; genus Humulus; species Humulus lupulus. Next base: position 76,107,419 of record NC_084798.1, on the reverse strand, counting down.
GTGTTACCTTCTTCCACTGGCCAAATCGAGACTTGGCATCTAAAACATTATGATGAGAAAAAAGGAATATGGACTGGACCAGATTTAGCAGAAATATATGTAAGTATAAATTTTAATTTTTTATTTTGTAACTTATTTATAATTATCATTACTAATTAGAAAATAAAATGAGTATATAGGATAAAATGATGGCGTTAAGGGCTCAACACACTCCAGAAGAAATGCCTGATAAAGACATTATAGAGCGTATTCTTGGATACTCTTCTCACACTTGAAAGGTTGGGGTCGATCTTTTTCAAGTACAACTTCTACTTCCCAACACAATCCAACTGAGTCAAATAAGCCAACATATGATGAGCTAGCCCAACGCCTTGATGAAGCAAACAACCGACTTGATTCTTCAAATGAAAAACTAAGTATTGTTGTAGAATTACTAAGGAAAAACAATATGATGCCACCGCCTCCGTCAGATCAATGTTCTGATGAAAATGTCGGAAATTCTCCCGTCCCTTCAATGCTAGAGGAACAAGATGATTCGTAGTTTTTTTTTATGCTTTTAATTCAAAACTTTAAAGATAAATTATTATGGACATTTTATCTTTTATGTTTGTTTGTTTAAACATTTCATAATATATGTTTATTTAATTTTATAAAAATTTGTTTGTTTTTTAATTAATTAAATTAATTTATCATCTGTAAATAATTAATTTTAAATATTTTCCAAAATAATAGTTCAATACTACCTACCAATAAATTATACTATTACCTACACATATTTAAGTGTAGGTAAATGTGAGAACCTAATACACAGCCTCGTGGCCAAATAAGCTACTGCCTTATGTAATACCTACTAATAAATTAAATTATTGCCTACACATATTTAAGTGTAGGTAAATGTCCGAACCTGATACACTGCCACGTGACCCAATAAGCTACTGTCACGTGCCACATTATCTGCCATGTTACCTGCCACGGTGGAAGACACATCATTTTCCATATCATCTTTCCTAATACATAATTTCCACGTCATGTGTCACATGGAGTGCCACATCACTTGTCACGTATAATGCCACGTCGAACACTAGGTCAATGACGCTGACTCATTTTTTGTGGGGCCCACACGATTTTTACCTACCAATATATTAATCATAGGTAATAATACCTTTCTCGACTAACTATTACCTAGAAATAGGTTATTGGTCAAAATTGGTAGGTAAAGAGATTTACCTACCAATGCACTATTTTTACCCATAAATAAAATTGGTAGATAAAGGCCAAATTTCTTGTAGTGCCACTCCATGGTGTTTACTACTGTGGTCTGGGATACCACCTCCCACCATATTCGGGCATCCTCTCGAAACATGTAAGTGGCTCAGGCCACTCTCTCATTACCACATACCCTCATAAAGTCCATAATGGTGGTTATCATGGTCATCCACTGTTCAACTTTCAGTGAATCTGAGCTGCCCTAAGAAATTGGAGGGCGTTGTTTCTTGAACCTCTCATACAGGGGTTCCCATCTATTTCCCCTTGACTGGGGCTGCACTACAACTGGTACCTCTGCTGTATCACTGTCGGTACTGTGGGCTGTGAGTTCCCTGGTGGAACCTGTTTCTATCTCAAGAGGTGAATCTCTTCTTCCTGCCTCTCTAATCTTGCTTGCATGCCAGCAAGCACCTGTTGCCAGTTTTTTGGAGCTGGCAGTGGGGCCTGGCCTTGGTCATTCCTTTCCTTGGCCTATAACTTTTGGCCAGCCGAACTCCCTGACCTTCAAGGATTCATACTAATATTCAAACCACTGTCAATGATCAAATCGGCCATTAGGAAAGTAATAATCATACCTCTTGCCACCTGACGGTCCAAGATCAAACAGATAAACAAACAGATATGATGCTAATAAGCATGCCAACACATAATATACTCATCATGGTGCTAATAAGCACTTCCTGATATTCATCAGCAAATAACAATGCTAATAAACATTTCTGGCATTCATAACCAATTAACGATGCACATAAACATATCAAGGCATTTACACACGTATAACAATGCTAATAAGCATTATTTATCATTCATGCAATAGTCAAGGGTCAGGCCCTATCAGATAATCTCATGCTTCCTAGAGAGTCACACTAATAAGGCATTTATATCACATTTAACTAGTTAAACACATAAATATTTACTGAACCTTGAGTCGAGCTTGTCTTTAGTTGCGAGTGTACATGCCCGGCCAGTCTTCAGAAACCCTTAAACCTTGGCAGCTCTGTTACCAAGCTGTAACGCCGTCCTAATCAAGGATTGTTACAGCATGTATTTTAAATTGTGTTAGACTTGTTAATCTAGTTGTTTGGTTATAAATGTGTAACTAAGGTTAACGTCAAGGGTTAGGGTTAAAAATTTTGGTCAAACGAATTGTTGACATTTATTTAAAACGTTTCATATGTACATGGGATCCCAAAATATTACAAACAAACATTTAAAAGGGTGTATATACATCAAAATTACAGCCAGCCGACCTAAGCGGAAAAATCAGGGCTACAACCCTAGTTCCACTGAGATATCCTCTACCATGGTGGACGAGCAGCCGCATATGTGCACGCCGCCACCGAAGCTCTCCAACTCATGGCTGGTCAATCTTTACTTTTCCCTTACCTACACCACGAAGCACCCGTGAGCCAAGGCTTAGTAGGAAAACTAAAACATCTGCATGAACAAAGAATACATATTTTCGAGTACTTATCTAGTATGTCCAGAGGTAAAAATCTACTCATAGAGGCATACAATTACAAATAAATGGTCATTGGAGCAATCTAGGGTCGCTGCCCTGAGTAGTTTACCATAGAGTCAACCCTATGCCCTAGCTATGTGACCATAGAGTCACATGGGGTCCTCGCCATTAGCTCTAGGTAACTAGCCATAGAGCTAGCCAAACACTTTTGTTGTCCATCGACCATTGGGTCGACCAACGTAATAGTACATTGCTGATTTGGGCCTAAGTCTTTTCATCAGCGCGTAGCGCGCTATTGTCGTCCTTGACTAATAAGTCAAACCCTAAACCAGGTATTCGGATACAGATACAGATAGGCATACTTTAACAATACAAGCATGCATACATATTAATCATAATATATCATTAAGAAATCACAAACATAGTAATAACCATGCTCCTTAACGGGGCCTAGCCCTAGCTACGCAAACCATACGATTAGTCATGTAACACTTAATCAAGTAAAGACTATTTAAGTATGTTTAATCAATAAACGAAATGATAACTTAAACATAATCATTCCCAGGGACCCATGCCCTATTCATAACTATTATTAACAATCGGGCCAAGCCCTAATCACATATATCATGTATTGGGTACAGTTTCGTAAAAAGAACGATCCACGAGCACGATCCCAGTTCTGGGCCCCCTAGCGGTAACCTAGTCACAACCATAATATATGATCCCATCAATAACGAGCAAATAAAGGCTTACGGACCGAGTCCTAGCCTTTGGGACCTCGAATTCTACTAAACCGGGTAGTAAAATCGATCCTGAGCCCTTAGGGTTGAGTTCCCACACTCAAAAACCCTCCTGGGGCTTGAAAACCCTTAAGTGACACGGCCCCAGGGACCTGCGCCATGGACCGCCCAAGTTAGAGACCTCAACCTCCCTTCTCACTGGACACGCGCCGTGGCGTAGCAGCGCGCCTTCACGTTAGAAAACCTCTTTGGCCCCTGGGTTCAAGAAGGTCATGGCACCCCAAGAACAGGGACACAGCCTGCCCCTACAAACCCGGAATTTATTTGGTTTTTTTTCAGTCAACTCAATCAAAACCATCCCAATTCAATTCTAAAACCACAATTTAATCCCCATAACAACTTTAATATCTTCCCATCAACAAAACCCAACTAAAAACTAGATTGAAGACCCACCAAAATCCAAAATCTCATACTTGAGCCACAAGATCAAGAACACCTCAAAGCTTAAGGAAAAAATGACAAAAATTCAATTGGAACGGGATTAAAGCATTACGTCAGCTATGAATGACGATCCCCTAGCCACAAGCTATCCCTACATCTAAACATGCATATCTAGTTATATTATAATATGTTGACCCTCGACTTGGTTAATGACACAAAGTCAAGTAAAACAACAGAAATAAAAATAAATCAAGAAGAAAAGATAAACGACACAAAAGATTTATAGTGGTTCAGCCCCAATAAATGGTAACAACCTACGTCCACTTAGTGTTCTTATTGATGTAGAATTCCAAGAATTGTGGTCAATGAACTAGGGTTCACGAGTTTCACTAGCTTTTAGATGAATATAATTATGGTGGATAAAAACACTATATTTCTCTCTTAGAATTCTAAAGTTTAGAAAGTCTCCAAAAAGTCCCCTCTCTTGAGCTCTTTGACTCTTATTTATAGGCCCAAGGAGTTTTACATGGGACGATGGGCCTTAATTAAATTTAATACATGTGTATCTAAATAATAATGGAAATTGCAATTATTACAAAACTGCAAAATTACATTTCTGAAAGAAATAAATGAAATAGTTCTGCCACATCATCAAATAGTCCTTTTTTGAGTAAACATTTGCCCCCAAGTTTATTTTACTGTGACCAGCATATAATAAACTTACTCAACCGACCGTACGTATGACATGTCACATCTATCACCACCTTGTCGAAAAAGTAGCTAATTATGGTCATTTCAGTTTCCCAAAAGTGTTTTGACGATTAACACAATTCCCCACGTATCGAAAACTCACCCCCATCATTACCTTTTTAACTGTGCCATGATCCATATAAATAACCCACACTTCTCAAATTTTACCTTTTACCACTCTTCTTTTTCTCAAGAACACGGAAGAAAAAAGCAAGAACTCAGAAAAATTTGGTGATTCAAGGTGTGTCTGTCTAGCCACAAGCATCAATGCTCGTGACTTTGCTGTAATCTTCCATTCAAGTAAGTTTCTTGACCGATTCCTCTATTCTATACCATGCAACATTTATTTCTTTAGTTTTCTGATATTTGGGCTTTGAGTTTTTGAATGCTCTTGGGGAAAAACGATTTCGGGGTAACTAGGCTCGTAGGTAGTAACATGATTGGATAGGAGTTTTAATTAGCAAAAACACTAAGTGAGGCTTAGAACTTTGTGTGGGAAGTAGGAATACTGATTTAGGGCGCAAAATCGAAGTAAAAATTCAATTTTTATGCTTTTGGAAAAATCTGGGTTTTCCCGCCTATTTTCAGAGTCGAAAAGTTTCCCTGAAAAAACTTTTCACTTTCGCTTTTTAATCTATTTTTCCAAACTGTTCACATATTTTTAATGTTTATGTTAGAATGTTGCTAGTCGTATAAAAGCTTAACTTTTATACAGGAGCAACGTTATCCCAAAGTTTCCACTTCTTCTATCTGCTGGCCGTAGATTCTCATGTCCCATTTTCTGTTCCCAGATATTCATGCACGGTCCTTGGGGAGGTGAGAGGCCAATCGGCAACGATCTGCTCGCGCTACTGTTTGAGGATCAAGAACAACCGTTACTGTTGTTTCTAGAATTTCCATTTTCTCAGCAAAACCCAGCGACTAGACCTCCGACCAACCAACCGAACATCGGTCGCATGAAGTATACTGCTCGTAGAAAGAAGAAAATAGCCAACCCTTCTTCTAACTAGCCTACCCCTCGCATGGAAGACCCTTCTACAAACCCCTAGCCTGTAAATATTGCACCACCAGAAATCCAACCTAAAGCCCGACCTCGCGACGGCCTTAGGCCAGAGGTCGAATGGTACATAGCGCCTCCTAGCATCATATCAGCGAGGATGGTGAACAACTATCTCAAGAAGTACGGTCTTCCTGGGATAACCCTAATCAAACCTTCACCTGACCAGAGGGCAAATGTGCCTAGGGGCGCCTTCAACACCTGGTCGAGGTACCATATAGAGGTAGGAGCTATCTTGCCTCTGCACAAATTTTTTCAAGGGGTGGCCAATTATTTTGAGGTCGCCCCCTTTCAAATTACCCCCAATGGATATAGAGTACTATTTGCACTCTATATCCTTTATAATTATAAGAAGTGGCCTATACCTACACCACACGAGATCAACTACCTATTCGATCTCAAATCCAACCCCAACCACAACAACACGAGGTTCTTCTACTTCTACCATCAAGAGTCCGCTCGTACCTTCCTGAGCGACATCACGTACAAATCCAATGTAGGGACGTACTTCCAGGAGCACTTTCTTACAACGAACCTGATCGCTGATAACTTGGCCTTCACCCGAGGGGGTAAATATTTTACTCACTAGTCGTTTAATTTCTTCTAGCTTTTCTATACCGTCTTTAGAAATTTAATGTTGTTTAGGTCCATGGTACCGACCAAACCCTACTCCTGAAATGGAGATAAGGGCAGCAGCCTTGGCCAGCATGACGAACATCGAGAAGAGTGTCAAAGAGCTAGTTACTGAGAGCAACTTAAGGCTGGTCGCCCTTCTGGCACCTCACTAAGATGTGAGAGACTCTACAGTAGGGAGTGCTACTAGAGGATAGAGGAGAGATCCCCGAGCAGAATTAGGATTTGTCACAGCCCCCGAGAAGGCGGGCAATAGAAGTGACCATCAGGGAACCCTCCAGCATCCCACGAGCAGCTGCTGCTCTTACCCAACATGGGAAGGGCAAGCAGAAACTTCCAGAATACCCCGAGCCCATACTCGAGTCTTCTGATGAGAACGGTACTGACTTCTCACTTTTAGAAAATTTCCCCATTCCCTATCATTTATTCGACGGGGACGACAACTTTCAATATGCGAGCAATAGTTTAAATTCAAACTTCTTTGAGGTAGAGAGTGAGTGTAGTAGTAGTACCATAAATAATGTATCAACCAGTAATAATAACTTGGGTATATTACTTAGAATTTTTCTTGCTCTTATTCGCTTGCTTTTTTTTAAGTAACTTAATTTATATTGTGTGATCTTTTGTTTCCATCCTGCAATCATGACTTCTGGAGAACCATTTGACTTAATGCCACGGCTCCTGCGAGCAGGAAGAAAGTGAGCAGGCGATACCCTGGTGAAAGCAGTAGCGACCCTTCTAAGAAAAGGGCTCGGACTGAGGAGCCTCCCGTACCAACACCTTTCAAGGACACGACTCCTCCTCCAGTTCTTGTCGACTCGACTCCACCAGCTCCCATCGGCCTGACTCCTCCAACTCCTTACAACCCAAGTCCTACTGCTCAGCTAGGGAAGACTCAGACCGAGGCTATCATGAGCACAGCTTGCAACTCAACCAACGACAGGCTGAGGAAACTGTCGAAACACTGGCGCAGTCCAGAAGCCTTTAGCAACGTCTCCTCCGTGAAGGTCGAACAAATTCTCAACCACACGTTGAGCGAAGTACTCAGTGTAAGTTCCCATTTTTTTTGTTCTTTAGTTATCTATCTTGCCCTTTTATTCATACTAACAGCTTTACTTTTTTCTCTGATTGCAGGGAGTTTTGACCCTAAGTACCAGTTGGCGTCACTCGGAGGAGATGTCTGCCCAGTATGCTGAAGAGATAAGCCGGCCGAGGCTAGACACGCTGAACAACTCAAGGTGGCTGAGGAAAAAATTGCTAAACTGGGCAAGGAGCTGAAGCAACACAAGGATCCCTTGGTCAAACTCACTGAGTCCAAAGAGAGGTACAAGGAGGCTTCGGTGATTAATATCAAAGAGGCCTCCAAACTCCAAGATGAACTGGCGATCAACAGGAAAGAAACTGCTGAGCATGAAGAGCGAGTCACATTGCTCGAAGAAAGCAACGTTAGTGACCTTGAGAGGTTCAAGGGAGCGGCATTAAACTGCTTTTATATGTTTTGGAAAAGCAATCTTGAGGTGAACGTTGATTATTTTCCAGAACATATGAAGCAGGCTGAGCTGGCTAAGTGCATAGCTCACTTGGAGGAAGAGGAGAAGCCTTAGGGATCCCCTGAGATCTCTTTAGCAACAGGTATTGAAGGCATCGAAGAGGATGCTGAGACCACAGTCGACCAGCAGCCCATGCAAGATCCACCATCTACTCATGCCACTCAATAACTTTCTTTACTTTGTTTATTTATTTGTAACTAAGACATACGAACCATGGTTCGTAATGTCAAGACAATTTTTTGCTGCATAGGGCAGCTTTTCTTTTAATTAGTACTTACATCTGAGCAGCAACTGCTCGTGGTGTAAAACATTTTACTTTGATATTATAATATTTGCAATTTATTATAACATCTGTTCGCATGACCGAACTTAGCATAGTACTTTGTTTTGATTTGAAAAAATTAAGACAAAATTTTGAAAAATACTCTAAGTACCGTATTACGCTATCCCTTATTTTGCTTGTGTGTTTACATATGCCTATTGATATGCTTTGCTTGCCTAGTACCTTATATGCCCCCCAAGTGATTAAGGAGTTCAAGGTCCTCAGTCACTTGCCATGACCAAGACCTGTTCGAACATTGTTGCTCGTAATAAATACTTATAAACTTGATAATATAGCAAAACAACACACGTAATAAGCAAATACTTGTCATAAATACAATAATTGGCAAGAATAACTGGCTGCGCACAATTCCTTTTATTTCTCGTAATAAATGGACAATCGTGTATGTACGAGTGATCGAAAATTGATCTTACACTTATAAGAGACTAGTCATATGACTGACTAACCCTTGTTCATAAACTTGTAAAAAGTGAAATTAAGACAAGCCAGTTCTTTAAAAAGAACTATTTATTGATAATACTTGCACAGGTGTTCTCCATTCCAATAGCGGGGAATGAAATCTCCATTCAAGCGAGCAATTTTATACGTGTCTGGTTGGAGGACTTCTTCAATTTGATACGGACCTTTCCAGTTAGGTCCAAACACTCTGGCAGCTTGATCGCGGGTGTTAAGAAAAAAATTTCTATGTACCAAATCTCCCACGTAAAATTTTCTTTCACGTACTTTAGAGTTGAAATATCAAGCGACCTTTTGCTGGTAAGCTGCTACTCGAAGTTGAGCTTGCTCGAGCCTTTCATCGACCAAATCCAAAGATTCCATCAATAACTGACTATTAACACTCTGATCGTATGCCATCCTTCTATGTGATGGTGGGTCTAATTAAACAGACAACATGGCTTCATATCCATAGGCCAAAGAAAATGGAGTATGGCTCGTTCCTGTTAGATGGGACATTCTATATGACCAAAGGACTTCTGGTTACTATTCTGTCCATGCCCCCTTCGCTTCTTCAAGCCTTTTCTTCAGGGTATCCTTCAATGTTTTGTTGATAGCTTAAACCTGTCTGTTTGCTTGTGGATGAGCTACTGAAGAAAAACTCTTGATAATCCCGTGCCTTTCGCAAAAATCTGTGAACAGATCACTATCAAATTGTGTGCCATTATTTGAGACAATCTTTCTTGGCAACCCATACCGACACACGATATTTTTTACCACAAAATCTAGCACTTTCTTGGTCGTTATTGTTGCAAGTGGTTCAGCTTTGGCCCACTTTGTAAAGTAGTCCACAGCAACTACTACATACTTGACATTGCCTTTTCCTGTGGGTAAAGATCCGATCAAATCTATCTCTCACACTGCGAATGGCCATGGGCTTTGCATCTGCTTGAGCTCATTAGAGGCTGCTCATTATATTTTGGGGAACCTTTGGCACTTGTCACATTTCTGATCAAAATCCACAAAGTCCTCATTCATGGTAGGCCAGAAGTATCCTTGCCTTAGGATCTTTTTCGATAAACTCTGCCCCCAGCATGATCCCCGCAGAAACCTTCATGGACTTCTCGCATTAGTTCATTCTCCTTTTCCTTTGAAACACACCTTAGAAGTGGCATTGATTATCCTCTCCTGTACAAAACTCCATCGACCAGAATGAATCAAACCGACTGCCTCTGGAGAGCTCTTGCTTTGTTTCTGTCCGCTGGCATCACTCCTTGCTCTAGGTATTCAATGAAGGGTGTCATCCATATGTCTGTTGCTTGAATTACCAAGGAAGACTCTTCTGCTTGAATGCTTGGTGTGGACAAATTCTCAACTGGTACTATGTTTAAGGTGTCAGCATCTTTCGTGCTTGCTAACTTAGCCAAAGCATCAGCATTCGAGTTCTAGTCGCGAGGTACTTGCTGAAGAGTATATTTTTCGAACTGTGCCAATAATTCCTTTGCTTTGTTCAAATAAGCAACCATCTTAAGACCCTGGGCTTGATATTCTCCAATAATTTAATTAACCACTAACTGGGAGTCACTGTAGATTTCAAGCGACTTAATATCCATGTCCTTGGCTAACTTTAGTCCTGCGAGCAAAGCTTCGTATTCACCTTCGTTATTGGACGTTGTGAAGTCAACTCTGATTGCACAGTGGAATCGATGCCCTTTGGGTATGACTAAGATCAAACCTGCTCTGGCATTGTGCTCGTTGGAAGAGCCATCTATGAACAACTTCTAGGAAGGAGATTGACTTTGTAGCTCAGGCCCTTCTATCGGATCGATATCCTGGATTCCAGTAAATTCCGCGACAAAGTCTGCTAGAGCTTGTCCCTTCGCAGCTGCTCGTGTGAATAGGAAATATCGAACTGCCTAAGTTCGACTGCCAATTTCAATAATCAACCGGCGGCTTCTGGTTTCTGCAGGACTTTCCATAGTGGCTGGTCGGTGAGTACCATGATGGGATGAGCTTGGAAGTATGGTCACAACTTTCTGGAGGCCAAAATCAAGCAATGAGCTATTTCTCAATGGGCAGATACCGCAACTCTGCCCCTATTAGCCTCTTACTTATATAATACACAACTTTTTGAACATGTTCCTCCTATCTGATCAGGACAGCGCTAACAGCATACTAGGTGACTGCCAAGTAAATGAACAAAGTTTCTTTTTCGATCGGCTTGGATAAGATCGATGGTTGCGACATATGAGACTTTATCGCTTGAAAAGCTTGTTTGCACTCTTCCATCCACTCAAACTTCTTGTTGCCCCTGATTAGATTAAAAAATGGAATGCACTTATCTGTTGACTTAGAAATGAATCTACTCAAAGCGGCAATCATTCCAATTAGCCTTTGAACATCTTTAATTTTTGCAAGTGACTTCTTCTCGATCAGGGCCTTGATTTTTTCGGGATTAGCTTTGATACCTCATGAGTTTACTATGAATCCCAAAAAATTTCCGATCCAACACCGAATGAACACTTGAGGGGATTTAGCTTCACCTGATATTTGTTCAAGACGTTGAAGCATTTTTGCAGGTCCCCGATGTGCTCTCCTACCTTCTTCGACTTAACCAGCATGTCATCGACATATACCTCCATGTTAACACCGATCAGCTCTTTGAACATGTGGTTAACCAATCGCTGGTAAGTTGCACCAGCATTTTTCAAACCGAAAGGCATTACTTTGTAATAGTAAAGCCCTGTATCAGTTTGAAAAGCAAGTGTGATCCTTATCAAGTGGGTTCATACTGATTTGATTGTATCCAGAGTATGCATCCATGAATGATAAGATCTAATGCCCTGATGTGGCATCGACCAACAGGTCAAGCCTTGGGAGTGGGAAATAATCCTTCAGGCAGACTTTATTGAGGTCTGTGAAATCCACGCACGTCCTTCACTTTCCATTTGGCTTGGGAACCAGTACAGGATTAGAGACCCAAGATGGATAAAACGCTACCCTAATGAATCCATTGTCCTTTAGCTTCTCGACTTCTTCTTTTAACACCTTTGATCTATCTTTGTCGAGCAGCCTCCTTTTTTGTTGTACTGGGGGAAATTTTTTATCTATATTGAAGACATGGCTAATAACTGCTGGGTCAATCCCAACCATATCTTTATGCGACTAGGCAAACACCTCTTGGTTCTCCTTTAAAAATTCCACCAATTTTTGCTTTGTTGTTGTCTCTAAGTTTTTATCGACTTTCATAACCATGATCGAATATGCCTCATCAAGTTCGACCTTCACGAGGTCCTCCACTGGTCCTACATCTTCTTCAAAATCCCCAAAGTGAGTATCTAAATCTCTATCCTTGCTTTGGGCAATACCGTATTTGGTGACCTGTTCACCTGATTGGGCTTGCGCTTCGTTTACCAACAACAACCTTTTCTCGACTTTTTCCCCCGATCCGCCCTTTTTTTCCTTGGTGATCGAGGAATTGTAACATTCATCTGCTTCTCTTTGGTTTCCCAACATGCATCCTACCCCTACGTTGGTTGGGAACTTCATGGTTAAGTGCGAGACTGAGGTAACGGCTCGCAGGTCGACTAGAATTGGCCTCCCAATCATAGCATTATATGCAGAAGGACAATCAACTACTATAAAAGTAGTGAGTAATGTCTTGTTCGCTGGTGCAGTTCATGCTGTGACTGGAAGCCTAATCGACCCTGTTGGCGCGAGTCCTTCGCCGAAAAAACCATAAATGGTTTGGTTGCATGGCTCCAAATCTTGCATTGATAACTTCATTATTTCCAGTGAATATTTGTACAGAATGTTCACTGAGCTCCCTATATCCACCAATACTCGTTTAACCATTATATTACCGATCTAGACATCCACGGCCAAAGGATCCAAATGGGGGAATTGAACATGCTAAGCGTCAAGCTCAGAGAAAGTTATCGGGTCTTCCTCTGTTCGAGCTTTTTTGGGAATTCGCTCCTCTATGTTCAACATTTCAATGTCCTGGTCGTGACGTAAGGTTTTAGATACATGTTTTAGGCTATCTTGTATTAATTTGTTTAATATTAGATATACATGAAAATAAATAAAGATCCTGTATAAGCTAATCCAACAACTGGTATCAAAGCCGTTGGTAATCTTTATTTTCATGCATGAACATGTTTAAAATTGGATTATATGATATGTTTGAATAATTGGATGGTTTTTCATGTTTATATGAACATATTGATTTTATGTGAATTTTAGCAATTTTTAGGTTATTTTTGTTGTGTTTTCTATTCTATTAATTTTTATATATGATTTATTTTGTGTAAAACATGGTAAAAATTAATTAGAAAATGGTTTTGGTTTGAAAAATTGCTCAAAAAAAAAAATTTGGAAAAAATTTGGCCTGGCTCCCATGCGCGCGCGCACACACGCGCGCGCCCCGCCCAGCCAGCAGTGAACAGTACCGTACGGACGGTACTGTTCATTGCGCTTTTTTTATTTTAAGAAAATTAAAATTTGTAGAAATAAATTATTTATAATCAAAACTAAAATTATCTTTTTTTTGTTTTATCATTTAAAATTGTTTTTTTTTAAAAAAAAAGATATTTTTGTTAGTTGAGATTTAAATAATTAGATATTTTCTATAAAGATTAAAATTCAAATTTAAAAATAAACTAACAACTTAATTTTAAATCTTTTAATATATTAAAATATTATAATTATGATATCAGATATTTAAGATATTTTCATTTAAATTCTTCATATTCTAATTGAATCTTTATTTGAAAATATAAATATCTTTTTGTTCTATAGTTTTTTAATATTTAAATTATTTGAAATTTGAATATTGTTAGTTAGATATTTTTATAGATATTTGAATTTGTTTAACTATTTGAGATATTTTAGTGTTGTTATAACTATTTGTATTTTATTATTTTTAAATGTTAAAATATTAGATAATAGTTATAACAACACAATATATTTTTGGAAAATAGTTTAGATATTGATTTTAAAATTTAAAATTGGTTAAATTTTGAAAAATATCATTTTTTTCAGCCAATTAATAAAATATATTTTTTTTATAAATGGGATTTAAATTAACTTTGGTTAATTTTTGATAAATCCTATTTAAATTAAATTAATATATTTTTTAAATTAACCTAAAACTAAGTTAATTGTTGATAAATGAAATTTAAATTAACTATTTTTAATTGTTGATAAATTTCATTTAAATTGACTTATTTTTTGTAAAAATTTAATTAATTTGAATTTTTTTTTTGATAAATTCTAGATAATTAATTGTGGTATTTTTCCAAATGAAATAAATTGTGGTATTTTTGCATAAATTCATAGAATTGCTCATATAGTAACATGATTAGGCCCATCCAATTATAACATGTCTGTTTGCACTATATGTGGTATTTTTGCAATTGGGCTTAGATGCATATAGTGGCCCATATGTTTGTTAGATATATGTTTTTTTGCCAAATAAAATATTCATAAAATGATAGGTTTTATTTGGGCCCATTAGAAAATGTAAAGTTTAAATTCCTCTCTTGTGGGTGATTCCACTTGTGAAGGCCCATTTGCTTTGCATGACTATAGTGGGCCTAATCAATTAATAAAACGAATGTTTAAATTCCTGTCTTTTGGACCTTGTATGGAAGATAGGGGGCCTTTGTAGTGGGAACGACATACTAGACCCAGCCCTCCTCCATACAAGCCCAATTGTTAAGGCCCATTTACCTGAGTTGGACTTAATTGTATAGGTTCATTATATTAGTTAAACCTAAATATTGATTAGCAACAAATTAATTCTAAATTAATTGAATTTGTTTCAATGTGACACTTTAGAATTAATAAGAAATTATAGGACTTTGGTTTTAAAAATTTTAATCTCTTTAATTTTTTTGGAAAACCATAGTCATTAATTTTCTAAAAATAAATAATAAAAATACTAATTTTAATTTTATAATGAGCTTATTTTAACAATTATATTCAATCTCCACCGTTGGTTTAACATAGTCAATAGCTTAATAGGGCCTCGAGGCGCTTTGATTCGTCCCCCTACGGAAGGTGTTCATTAGTTATTTTGACAAGGTTAGATTTCGAAAGATAGATAATTATAGGTCAAATTCTACTAGACTCACCCCTACGGTGACTACTAGGACTAAATCTATGATTATTGAAATCGTGGGTCTAGCTCATAAAATAAGAGATTTTGTTTTCTTATTTTGATCGAATAGTAGGTTGTTAATAATGGTGTCCATTATTAAATGAGTTTACAACTCTATTTAACTAGTGGTATTTTTTATTCTCGCCAACCGGGACAAGGATATCATAGATTAGTTAAAAACCTAAAGAAATAGAGATATGATTGTTTTTGGTATTTTTTTCTCATATCTTACATATTTTTGGTATATGCTGTGCTATTTCTTGAAATTTGTGTGAATTGAAGTTTTATTGAGCAAATGTGATTGATTTCTATTTTATTAATAATTTGTAGTTTTAAGCTAAGTAGTGTTTGTGTCTACTCCCATCCCTTCTCAACTTTCGATGGAGAAACTCACTAGAAAAAACTTCCTTAATTGGAAGCAGAATACCAACATAAAGTTGATTGGTGACAACTCCGAGTTCGTCATGATTGAGGAATCCCCAGAACGAGCATCGTCTCTGCACGTTCTTGATAGCACCGTAAATGCTTGGATAACACCGTCTCCACACGTACATGATGGCACCGTGAGTTCTCGGATGGCATCATGTCTGCACGTTCGTGCTCAACTCAACTATGGTCTGACGCAGCTCATGAACGAGCTTCAAATTATTGAACCTGTCATGGGTGGACCTAGTAAAGGAGGTGAAAATAAGACTACTGATGTTGCTGAACATCTAGCTAAGGCTGAAGCTAACCAAGCTTTGTCTTCGAAAGCTGGAAACAAGAGGAAATGTGGACAAATAAACAACCCCAAGGTTGCAAAGACGAGTGCACAACCAAGTGCACAGACGCCTAAGGGGAAGAACAAGAAAAACAAGAAAGGTAAAGGTAAATGTTTTCACTGCAAAGAAAAAGGGCATTGGAAACAAGATTGCCCCAAGTTTCTAGCAGATAAAAACAAAGGTAATGATTATAGTTCATTTATCTTAGAAACATGTGTTTTAGAGAATGATAACTCTGTTTGGATTATTGATTCTGGATCTACTAACCATGTTTGTAACTCTTTACAGCTTCTTGAATCGTGGGAGGAAGTGAACGAAGGCAGCTTAAAGCTTAGAGTTGGGAACGGAGCGTTTGTTGCGGTCCAAGCTAGAGGAAGAGCTCGTCTGAAGTTCGGAAATAAATTTTTAATTTTAAAAGATGTATTTTTTATTCCGGATTTTAGTAGAAATTTAATTTCAGTTTCCATGTTGCAATTAGAACGATTTGTTATGACTTTCACAAGTTTTAATATATCTATTTCTTTCAATGGATCACAATTGTGTATTGCATGTTTGGAAAACGGGCTTTATATTCTGCGACCTAACGAACCCCTCGCTCTTAACAATGATTTATTCAAAGTAGCTAAACCTAGGACCAATAAACGTCAAAACACCGATAACAATAATATGACGTATTTATGGCACTTGAGACTAGGTCACATTGGCTATGATAGGATTCAAAGACTTATAAAGGACGGACCTTTGAGGGAACTCGCCTTAGGTGAATTACCTGTCTGTGAATCTTGTCTAGAAGGCAAACTGACCAAGCGTCCATTCTCTGCAAAGGGTAATAGGGCCAAAGAACCACTTGGTCTTGTGCATTCAGATGTTTGTGGACCTTTGAATGTACAAGCCAGGGGTGGTTTTGAGTATTTCGTCACTTTCATTGACGATTACTCTAGATACTCATGTCTTTACCTAATGCATAGGAAATCAGAAACATTTTCAAAGTTTCAGGAATTCCTAGCAATGGCCCATAACCAATTAGGTAAAAGGTTAAAGATCTTGTGATCTGATAGGGGTGGAGAATATTTGGATATGCAGTTCCAAGATCATTTAACTGAACTTGGGATTTTATCACAACTTACTACCCCAGGTACTCCACAAAAAAATGGTGTAGCGGAACGCCGAAACAGAACTTTATTGGAAATGGTTAGATGCATGCTTAGTTACTCAACTCTACCAACTTCGTTCTGGGGACATGCAATTGAAACCGCAAATGACATTCTCAATGTCTTGCCGTAAAAATCAATCCCCAAAACACCTTTAGAACACTGGAATGGTCGTGAACCTAGTTTACGCCATTATAGAATCTGGGGGTGTCCTGCTCACGTCCTGAGGAAAAAGGAGGGAAAGCTAGAACTGCGAACTGAAGTTTGCATGTTTGTTGGCTATCCTAAAGGTACTCGGGGTGGACTTTTCTATAGTCATTCAGAAAAGAAAGTGTTTACTTCTACAAATGCTACTTTTCTGGAAAATGACTATGTCCAAAACTTTAAACCTCGCAGCAAAGTAGTTTTAGAGGAGATGGTTAAAGAATTGACTCCAACCAATGTTCCATCGTCATCAACGCGAGTTGATGATGAAATCCCCACTCTTCATGTACAACCGACGCAGGTCGATTTAAATGAAGAAAGAACCACTGTTCCTGAGCAAACAGTCACGGAGCCTCGTGGTAGTGGGAGGGTTTCGAAGAACCTAGGTCGCTATGGTTTGGATGGTGAAACCAATATGGTTGTTGGTGACACTAGTGATGATGATCCGTTGTCTTTCAAACAGGCAATGGCAAGCCCTGAAAAGGAACTACGGCTCGAAGCCATGAAACAGGAAATGGAGTCTATGTACTCAAATTCCGTCTAGGATCTTGTGGAAGCACCTAGTGACTTTAGGGCCATTGGGTGCAAGTGGATCTACAAGAAGAAACGAGGTGTTGATGGAAATATTGAGACTTATAAAGCTAGATTAGTGGCAAAGGGTTATACCCAAAGAGAAGGCGTGGACTATGAGGAAACTTTTAGTCCGGTAGCCATGCTTAAATCCATTCGCATCCTCCTATCCATAGCAGCCGCTCTCAACTATGAGATTTGGCAAATGGACGTCAAGACAGCTTTTCTTAATGGAAAGCTTGATGAGGTCATTTATATGGATCAGCCAGAAGGATTTAAAGTATCTGGACAGGAAGGAAAAGTTTGTAAGTTAAATAGGTCCATCTATGGACTTAAGCAAGCTTCTCGTTCCTAGAATCTTAGGTTTGATGAAATAATCAAAACCTATGGCTTTGAACAAAATATTGATGAGCCCTGTGTTTACCAACTGAAGGCAAATCAAATAGTGGTATTCCTGGTTCTTTATGTAGATGATATCTTACTCATTGGAAACAATGTTAAGAAATTATCAGATGTGAAGAATTGGTTGAGCACTCAATTCCAGATGAAGGATTTGGGTGAAGCAAGTTATGTTCTAGGTATCCAAATCATCAGGGATAGAAAGAACAAACTTTTAGCTTTATCTCAAGCAGCTTACATTGATAAAGTTCTTGAACGTTTCTCAATGACAAATTCCAAGAAAGGGCGTCTACCGTCCCGCCATGGAATTCATCTTTCAAAGAAACAGTCTCCCCAGACTCCTGAAGAGGAAGATGCAATGAGAAAAGTTCCTTACGCATCTGCAATTGGAAGTCTGATGTATGCCATGTTGTGTACTAGACCAGATATCTGCTATGCAGTGGGAGTAGTGAGCAGGTATCAGTCAAACCAAGGACTGGAACATTGGATAGCAGTTAAGCATATCCTGAAGTATTTGAGACGAACTAGGGATTATATTTTAGTCTACAAGGGTGGTGTTCTGAACCCTGTAGGCTACACCGATTCAGATTTTCAGACTGATGTCGATGACAGAAAGTCTACTTCTGGAATGGTGCTTACTCTTGGGGGTGGAGCTGTGATTTGGAGAAGCGTAAAGCAATCTGCAATCTCAGATTCCACCATGGAGGCTGAGTACATAGCTGCGTCAAAAGCATACTCTTGGGGGTGGAGCTGTGATTTGGAGAAGCGTAAAGCAGTCTGCAATCTTAGATTCCACCATGGAGGCTGAGTACATAGCTGCGTCAGAAGCAGCTAAGGAAATAGTCTGGCTAAAGAAGTTCTATTAAGATCTTGGTGTTATTCCAGAAATGGATAAACCGCTTGTGTTGTTTTGTGACAATACAGGTGTAATGATCCACTAATCTAGACTTTTGGACCATTAACGAAACTATACATACAAAACCTTAATAGAACTTACATTTGCGAAAATACCATAATTTTATTAAGTAACTTGTAAAAATAAGAGTTACTTACAAAATATCAAGAAGGATATGGGATCCCATTGTTTGAAAAACAAAAACATAACATGATTTAAGAAAAAAAATAAAGGGGTTACATAGTAAGTGCGGAAAATACATATAAAGACCATAAGTATACAACTACATCCTTGAAATCGAACTCTCGACTCCTTGAATCTGTTCATCATTGATACACATTCTCTAAGTGTCCACGAATCTTACCGCCTCTAAAGCTATTTTCCTGCACATAAAACAAAAAGGAATGAGCCTAATGCCCAGCAAGGAAAATCTAACACATAGTCATAAACATAAATTTCATAAGAAATGTAAAGACATAACATAACACTTATTACATACACATACTATAATGGCCATTATTACTTGGGGTCCCATAGACTAAACAAGTCATATGCCCATGAGATTAGTGGGGTCCTACTAGCTAAGTAGGTCATATGCCCATAATCTATTTGGGGTCTTGCTAGTCATATGGGTCATATGCCCAAGCCTACAAACATACACATTTCATAACATATTTATAACATATTTCATAACATATCACATAAGATAACACAAGCATAAAACATATAGATGCTATCCTATTTTCCTTACCAAAGTTACCGGGATATGTGGACAGCGTTGGGACTTTGGAACACTCCTAATAACCATTATGAAAAAGAGTGAGTCTAATGAAGAAAAAGAGATGAAAAGGAATGGAAAGACTAAACCATTGAGAAACATGCTTACCGAAACTTATGTGCTCAAGAACTTAGATTTCCTAACCAAAATAAGAATGAGGTTAGGAGACTGAGTAGAAGGCTATGAGAAAGAAAATAACATAAAACAAATGAACTAGAGTTTTGGGTTACCTTGAAGACTTGTAAGACCAATCTAAACCTCGAACCGAAATACTATGTAACCTTACTTCCCCAAGTGTTTGATAAGCTTATGATGATTAAGCTTATGATTTCCCCACCCAAGTGTTTACACTCTCACACTCACCTAGCAATTTGCAGCCCCTGAACCTAGAGCAAAAGATGAATAATGGATGGGTACTAGGTCCTATTTATAGAGTTTAGGAATGAAAGGATCTTGATTTAACTTGAATAAAAATAATAGCTTTTTAGGTGAAAATAATTTGAATAATCGTTCAGCAGAGGCTGAAGACTCGTTCAAAAAGATGCTGGACTTATCAAGAGGTTGAATGGCTGAAAGGAAAAATAATTCAAAAACTTTTGAAATATACTGAAGGAGGCGATATATCGCCCCCTGTAGGCGATATATCGCCTGGGCCAGTATGCCCGAGGCTGTCGTGCATCGTCTCGTGTTTTCCGTATCTACGTGCTGCGATATATCGCCCCCTATAGCTGTGATATATCGGCACACGCTGATTAATTAAACACAAAATTACACATTTTTAGCTAAGTTTGAATGGAGTAAACAGCCTTGACTAAGCCCTCAACGTATTCAAAGCTGCTGACTGACCTTATAGCATTCAAACTTTTACCCTTATTAAATTTAATCCTCAAAATACTTAATCCTTAATCATCCATACATAACATGTGCTTAAAATCCTATTGGTCCTTATCTAAACCTTATAGTATAATAAATATTATCCTTAATATCAGTCATATAATCAAACCTTAGGTTAACATTAATATTCTTAAACTATAGGTTAAACTTAGAAAATCTATAAGTACTACTATGAGTGTCCAAATAATTCCCAGTCTGAACCAAAAATCCACAGTTACAAAGATAATGCTATAAATACTATAATACTACTATCTAACTAGCTAAGTAAAGTTCTTGGACTCTACAACAGGAGCGATAGCCAACTCGAAAGAACCTTGAAGTCACAAGAGGAGTAAGCATATAGAAAGAAAGTATCACATTATTCAAGAATATGTGGCCAGGGGAGATGTGAAGGTTATGAAGATTACAACTGAAGACAATCTTGCAGATCCGTTTACAAAGACACTACCAGAAGCTACATTTGATAAGCATATCAAGGAGATGGGATTAGTAGAATTAAGGCATTAGTTTCAATTAGTGCAAGTGGGAGTTTGTTGGGGTTTTATGCCCTAATTAAAACCCAAATTCTTTGTAATCTCATTTTATTATCAATAAAAGAATAGAAATCATTTTTTGACTTGGTCAATCACTTTGCTCACATGTTTTATTTTCATGATTATTTGTTTAATATAAACTTCTATTAAATCCCGAGCATATAGCTAATCTTATTTATAGTGACGTAATCACAGTGGAATATAAATATGATTATATGTTCAAAATAAGTTACTCCTAAGATTAGTCGGTGCACCAGATTTACACTGACTTGCCAATCTACGATATGATCTACTTACACATTACAGTGTTATGTTCCTTCCAGAACATTAGCAAAGTAGATAAGATCGGATGTATTTGTTACATCGGACAGTACCGATATTGACAGTTGATAAGATAAGTAAACATACCGTTATTATCTATTCTAGTCATATCATATAGTTGACCATAGGTCAATTCAATCTCAATTCTGAGTGGTTAGTATTCTAACTGATTGTATTATTTGAGTTCTTTGACTTGTTCGTTACCAGCTTACCCTATGGACTAGCCCATACTTACATCTTGGGAACTCGGTAGTATAATTGAGTGGGAGTGTTAATCATAGATATGAACATCTATAGCTTCTGATGAAGAAGTGAAACGATGGTTTCCTTTTAGTCTGGTTCAAGGTGTTAAATGATAGAGATCTCATTTCAGTAATTAAATTAGTTTACTGAAATATCATTTACAAGGAACTAAGTGTTTTAAGGATAAAATACAATGAGGGGTAAAATGATATTTTAGTCCTATCTCATTGTAGACCGTCTATAGAGGATTGAGTGACAATTATGGTTGTAACAATGGATAATTAATAGTGTATCTATATTTGTTATAGAGCGTTCTATGAATTCAAGAGTGCAATTCCAAGTCTATAGTGGAGTCACGAGGAATTAATAAGTTAGTAAATTTATTTGTTAGATTTATGATAAATTATTGGAGCATGATTTCATAGGCCCATGGTCCCCATTGTACCATGAATAAAATTATCTAGATAGTCTCAATTAATTGATTTAATCATCAATTAGAATTATCAAAGTTGACCAGGTCAATTTTGGATAGTTTCACAGAGTTGTGTAATTTTGAGAAGAAAAGAGAAATTATGGCAGATTTTTTAATTAAGATAAATTGGTATCTAAATTAATAAATAAATTTAAATCAAGGTTCAAATTATAAATAATTAATTTGATAAAGGATTTAAATAATTATTTAATTTATTAAATCAATAGAAAATAATACAGGCCTTGATTTTAAGACCAATGGGCTTATAATCAAATGAGAAATTTCACGGGCCTATAGCCCATGTAATTTCGACCTAGGGCTTCAAAATGGCTGTTATTTTATTGATTTTTTAATTAAATTAAATGTCCTAATTGAGTCTATAAAAGGAGTGCTTAGAAATAAGATTTCAGAGACGACAAATAAGTCACAAGTCAGATTTTCTGATAGTTTTATATTCTCTCTAAACACAAGTCCTTTTCTAAGCCACTTTGTTATTTTCTCTTCTTCTCTCTATATCTATCTCATGTGTTGAGAATTGCCCACACTAGTCTAGGTGGTTCTAAGGATACATTGGAAGATCGTGAAGAAAATAGAAGATCGGTTCAGTTTCTTGATAATACTCTGCGACAGAAAGGATACAAGAGTTAGAGAAACTGAAGGAAGGACTCTTAATTCCGCTGCGTATACTGTAAGTATTATATTATTTGTTTCTCTTTGAATTCAATTTTAAAAACTTGTTTTAGGCTATCTCGTATTAATTTGTTTAATATTAGATATACATGAAAATAAATAAAGATCCTGTATAAGCTAATCCAACAGTTCGGGCATATCTTTCCCTTGCCTTCCCACTATCTCCTACTAGGTATGGGCCACCGCAGATGGTTAGCAATGTACTAGCAACTGGACCTGGCTGTAAAGGAGGTGAGCGTTGACGTACAGGTGCTTACACATTGCCTCCTTGAGGCTCTCATTGAGATCCTCCAGGGGCTCGTACATATCATCTCAAGTGTCCTTTTCTGATAAGGAACGCAATAACATCTTTAAGCTGGTTGCATTTTTTGGTATCATGACCATAGTCGTTATGAAAATGACAGAACTTGATTGTATCTCTCTTGGAGACATCTTTTCTAATTGGGGCTGGTCGCCTGAAGGGAACAGTGGTGTTAGTGGCCTGGTACACTTCTGCTTTGCTATCGACTAGGGTCATGTAATTGGTGAACCTCGGCTTGTATCTGTTACTTTTAGGGCGCTTGTTCTCAGATGTTGACAGCTCATGGTTCGCCCTTTTCCTCTGTTTTTCCAATTATTTTTGTCATTGCCATTGGATTTCCCAGACCCACTGGAAACTTTGGTGGGATCATCTTTCGGACCCTGGTCATCTACGAGCGCTTTCCCTTCATTGGCAATGGTCTCTTCGAGCTTGATGTATCGGTCTGCTCGGTCCAGAAATTCTTGGGTTCTCTTTACCCCCATTCTTCTGCAAACTATTCCAGAGGGATGAATGGCGTCGCACTCCAGCAGTAAGTGCCATCATCTTCCCTTCTCACCAACTATCTTAGCCCCGGCAGCGGCTTGCATAAAATGATGGACATACCCCTTCAGGGTTTCTCCTTCCTTCTGACGTATCTCAACCAATTGGTTAGCCTCAGTAGGATGTACACGACCAACGTAACACTGTCTATAAAATTCCTTCACGAACATTTCCCAAGACACTATGCTAGCAGGAGGGAATTTGAAAAACCACTCCTGAGCAGTATCGGACAAGGTGGCTAGGAAGATTCTGCATTGATCGTCATCTGACACCTTCTGGATGTCCATTTGTATCTCGAATTTATTTACATGAGATGCTGGGTCTTCTAATCCGGTGAAGTTGGGCAAGACTGACATCTTAAATTTGCTTGGAGTCTCGACCATTGATATTCTTTGTACAAATAGAGTGCCTCTTCTCCGGTCGTATTCAATGTGGGATGTCCGGCTCCCCACTAGCTGTTGGACGGCCTGATTCAATGCATCGAGCTAGGCCTGTACAACATCTGGTATTGTTTGGGTGACCGATGCTGTAGGGTCATACTCGTCATGTCTTTCTCATCTGTCATTGAGAACATCTCTCAAATCCTAATCTCTACACCTTTGTTCGCTAGCGCCCAATCAATCAAAGATGTTAGGTTGCCTAGGCTGCCCCCCCCCCCCAGCATTTTGGCTCGTCGACTAGTTCTCTCTTGGTGGGGGGTTTCGCTCTCCACCCCTATCTCCTTGCCTTCAACCAACATTTCCTCTGCCAGAACCCGACTCATTGTAGTCATGGCCATCCCTAAAGTGTGACCGACTATGGTGCGACCTGGTGATCGCACTATTTCCACGTCCTCTTGCTGGCATGTCTCTACCGTCAGGTGGAGAACTGCATTGGTCGGTATGTCCACAGGAGTTATTATGTGATGGGGGGGCCCTGACCACAGAGGCTGATTCAACCTGCCTTCTGCTAGCAGAAGGACATTGTCCCTTACTCGGTGGGTTTGGCTCCTCAGCAGTCTAGCGTCTAGGGCTTTGGGGAGGCTGCCCAGCCCTATTCTGCCTTTGCTGTTGGGGATTGCCTCAACTAGCACGAGAAGGTGGCTGCTGCTCAGGTACCTAAAATGGAATATCCTGTTGAGTAGCAGGGGGTTGATCTATCCCTTGAGGACTTGCTGTTTGAGGCGGAATGTGGTGATGTTGTGGATGACCTGAATGTGGACCGTGTTGTGGTGGTACACTGGGTGGCTGATCCAGTTGGGAGGCTGGTGTAGGCCGTCCTCAGGCCAACTGAATGGCTACCTCCAGAGCGGCGGTGGCGTCTCGCTGCCAACGGTCCATATCGGCCTGCCGCTCATTCAATTCTTGGCGTTGCCTATCAATTTCTCTCTGCTGCAATGCCATCAGTTCTGCCACATTTTCCTGATTAGCCCTTAGATTGGCTAATTCCTCTTGCAACATAATCAGTGTCATCCTCAAGGTTTCAGAATCCATTTCCTCCTGTTCAAACTCCACTTGTGGCTCATCCTCAGCCACATTTTGCGAAGGAGGTTGGGTTGGTGCGGCACCAGAGGTTTGTCCAGCCTTTCTAGCCGTTTTCGCCATTTGATTTTTTTGAAGGTCTTGAGTTCAACTCTCAATGAAAGCACCAAAATGTTGACCCTCGAATTGGTCAACGACACGAAGTCAAGTAAAACATCATAAATGAGATGAAATCAAGACGAAAAGATAAACAACACAAAAGATTTATAGTGTTTCGGCCCCAGTAATGGTAACAACCTACGTCCACTTAGTGTTCTTATTGATGTAGAATTCCAAGAATTGTG
Organism: Humulus lupulus; assembly: GCF_963169125.1. Taxonomy (NCBI): domain Eukaryota; kingdom Viridiplantae; phylum Streptophyta; class Magnoliopsida; order Rosales; family Cannabaceae; genus Humulus; species Humulus lupulus. Next base: position 76,082,023 of record NC_084798.1, on the reverse strand, counting down.
ATCAATGAACTAGGGTTCACGAGTTTTGCAAGCTTCCAGATGAATACAATTATGGTGGATAAAAACACTATATTCCTCTCTTAGAATTCCGAATTTTAGAAAGTCTCCAAAAAGTCTCCTCTCTTGAGCCCTTTGATTCTTATTGATAGGCCCAAGGGGTTTTACATGGGTCGATGGGACTTAATTACATTTAATACAGGCGTATTTAAAATATAATGGAAATTATAATTATTACAAAAATGCAAAATTACATATGTGAAGGAAATAAATGAAATGTTGCGACCAGACTGGCCGCCCATAAAATATGATGTATGCTGAGTGGATTCTCTTCTGGTCGATAGTCGAACAAATCATACTCACTTAAATAATCACGTGTATCCCACGTGTAGGCTAATTCTGCCACGTCATCAGATAGTCCTTTTTTGGGTAAGCATAATACAACTCACGTAATCATACACATATATATCACATATAACTATAATTCTCATAAATTTCCATCATGACCCTCTAATCAAGGCCTAAGCCTTATTAGGTAATTTGGGACCTTACATCTGTGGTGTGAATTACTTTCGGTGTTTAAATTATAGCGTTTATCAACATTATTCTGAAAGTAAGTTAATGCATTTCATTTGTGAAGTGATGAATGAGTATTATTGGCATAAGTGTTGAAATGTGACATGTCTATCTTGTTAGACATGTGGAAAATATTTTGTGTGAATGGGGTGGTGGATAATTCAATAAATACTTATCCCATATTTTATTCAATGATAGGATACGGAGCTAAGTATGTGAATTTTCTAGTGGCCATGATTATTTGCATACTAGCAAAGAATCAATACGCCCTGTAACGCCCTGGATAACCAAGATCGTTACACTGCGTGTTTAAAATAGTGCAAGACTTGCTAATCAAGTCATTTAAACAAAGTGTGAATTCAATATCATCACCAGAGTAGGAATAAAATATTTTGGTCACAAACAGGCTATTTTCATTAAAAATGACAGTTTAATACATGGAAACTCAAAACAGGATTTAGACGTCTTAGTTACAACAAATTCCAAGAGTTACAAATAATTCAAGCCACTCTAATGGCAAAATATACATTTTAGGTTTCTGTCCCTGTACAATTCCTCGACCGTAGCGGCTGAGCAGCTGACAATGTACACCTCGCCCCCAGAGCTCTCCAACTCATGGTTGATTCAGCCTACCCTTGCCTTTACCTGCACCACGTAGCACCCGTGAGCCGAGGCCCAGCAAGAAAGCATGATAACATAGCAAGATCAACATCATTTGTTAAATATTTCACAATGCACAACCAGGAATTCAGCGTTTCATAACATTTATCCAATCAGTGATAACACACAACAGATTAACAGTTTGTCATCCAAACAACCAACAAATCACGTTCATAACACAATATTCACGCTCATAACCAACAGTTTATCACATCATCAAATGATATTCAGGGTCAGCGCCCTTAGTCGCACCCTCTGTTTAACACACTGTCTTCAGCTCTCTTGGGCCGCCCCCAGTGTAATACTCACTGACTCCGGCCAGCTTAACCGAGCTCAATGATAAATAAGCTGCCTCAGCTACCAGTGGCCGAGTCGCGCCCTGTGTGCAAATATTGTTTCCGACACTCTTAGGCCAGTTAACGCGTGTCCCATGGCATAATAATACCATCTCATGACATGATATACAAATGTAGGGAGCTCTTAGTCCCATCGTGTCCACATGGTTATTCACATTCACATAACAATGCATGCAAACATAGGGAACACTTAGTCCTAACCTAGCCACATAATCAGGTGCAGCTTTCTTACCTTTAGTCTGTGCCATTATAGAATTACGAGCAATGCCCCTCAAGCACGATTTGTTCTCGAGCCTAAGCCTTTATCACCTAGCCACAACCAAAGTATAGGGCTTCATAAATATTCAGATATAGGTTCCAGTTATAAAACTAACTCCCGGGATATCAAATTCCACCAAGCATAGTGGCGAAACCAAACCCGAGCACACAAGACCACTCTCCCATGCTTAAAACCCTCAAAATCTCAAGTGTGCAACCAAGGGCTGTGGCCCCCAAAGCCTAGCCACGGCCCTTCCCCAAAACAGAGCCTACTCCCTCACTGAACCACAGACGCGCCGCGGCCCTTGCCTTGGGCGCCGCGGCGCGCCCCCTTGGTCGAGCCCCCTTAGCTTCCTTGCATGCTAGGGCCGCAGCGCTCTAGAACAGAGCCGCGGCCCTCCCCTTCGAACCTAGATTTTACACCATTTTAAAGCTCAAAACCTTACCTTAAACCATCCCAAAACTTCCCAACTCTTAACCAATTAATTCCCCACCTTTTTAGCATGATCTAAACAACATAACCCTCAAGAAAACACAGCCTAACACACTCCAATCTCTTCCTTTCAATTTCTGAAACCCAAGTGCTAAAAGCACACAAACCAGCCATCAAACTCAATTTAAAGCCTCTAACCAGGAGTTGAAACTTACCTTTGCTGTAGTATCACCTCTCCAAGTTGTGACCAAGCTAAGCTCCCAAGTTTCCCCTCTTAATTCTGCCTTAGAACATCACAACTAAACTTGTTTCAGCACTTAACTAAAACTCAGCTAAAACTCATAATTCAACCACAGAAAACAGATTTAAATGCTTACCTTAATCCCTGCTTCAGTTCCTTGATTTTCCCTGAGCTAAATCTCCAAATTCTCACCACCAAACCCAGAAATCCCAGCTCGTTTCCCTTGGTTTCCTCTGTGTTTCCTTAAGCGTGAGAGAGAGAGAGAGCTAAGCCTAAGTGTTTAGTCGGTTTATTTTTCTTCTAAAGACTTCCTTAAGTCTATCTCACATATTGAGTTAATCCCGAGGCTCGGGGTGCCGGGATCGTCCCCGAGGCCAAAATGGTAAAATCCCCCAATATTCCCGCCTAGACATCCTAACCTCAAATATATCTCCATATATTTATTTCTATGTCCCGATAACCCAAATCACTATCCGCTATCTAAAAGTATCCCCGACTTCTCCAAAGTCATATCTTAAACCCTCATTGTGACTTTTCCCACTATCTGGACCTAGAATCGTCTTGAGTCGTGCTCAGCAAACCTGTCCACATAATAATGTGGTTCTCACATATATCACATATCATATTACCACATAATATAATCAGTTATCATATAACCATTACTAAACATATAATTACTCAATAAATCACAATTACTCCATTAATGCCCTCCTGGCACACTAATCAAGGCCCTTAAGCCTTATTAGCGAATTTGGGTCGTTACACGCCCCTTATTATTTTTTTATACATTTTGGAAATGATTTTTATTTTAAATGCTTTCTTAAAGAAATAATGAGAGTCATGCTTATCTCACTGTTTCTCATTTAGAGCAAGAAGTCGGTTCTGACAACGGAAGGTTTTTACAGAGACTTAGTTTTAAAGACTAATCTTCATTGGCTATACAATTGTTTTCTATTTATCCAATTTTTTTAATGCCGATAAACTACATATTGAACAAACGTGTTGTTCAATTTAGCCTCTATCCTCAAAGTATAACCAGTCAATTACATCTACTTTAACATTGACTGTAAAAGATGAATCCCATGGAAGTTTTCATGACCATTGTCGTTTTCTTTTCTTATGTTTTTTGGTATGTGTGTATAAGTATAGACGATGAATATTCCTTTGTATTTTCATATACATTCATTATAATGTATACTCTTTTTATAGCTCTTTTCTTTTCTTTTCTTTTCATATTATAATTCATATGTGAGGTGTTTATACAACCTTATCTTTTTATGTATGATAAGGATTATGAGCCAAGAATGAAATTTGGTTTCTACGGGGTGAATGTAAGTGTTGTGTGTAAGATCTTGTGAAGTGTGATGTTGTTCTACTTATTAGTAATGATAGTTTTTCTTCTTCAACTATCTAGAATATTTTAAAATTTCGAGGACGAAATTATTTTAACGGGGAAGGATTGTGACACCCAACATTTTCATAATACAATGTTGATATAAATCAGAGTTTTCAATACATAAAATATAAAAGTATACAAATTTAAGAAATAGTAATGGAAAAATAGTATTTAAAGCATGATTTTATGTTATTAACGAGATTAAAGAGAGAAAGACTTGAGTAGTCAAGTATTGGACCCAAATTTCATATAATTTTAATTGTGGATATTTTAAAAATTACGAAAGTTTTGCCAAAGGGCTTATTTCAAAAGAATTTTAATATTTTGGTTCCAAATGTAATTTGAAAAAAAAAGGCTTCAGCCATATTTTCCCGTAGCCTCTCTCTCCTAAAAAAAATTATTTCTCTGTCCTTCTCTTCCTCTTTCTTTCTCTCTTTTTCCTCTTTGTGTGCTACTGTTGTCTACGACAAACGACCACTTTCCCGCCGCCACTTATAGACATGTGACTTACCAAAATGCACAGAATCCTCCGAACTATCAACCATGAGGGAATCTAGAAATGTAAAGACCCGACTAATCTAAAGACCTCGAACCTTTAAAACTACTAAGACATAATACTATCTTTTGGATACATACATAAAATAATAACTTTATTATAGAATATCCAAAAGTACGGGATCCCATTGTTTATACATAAACATAATAAAGAGAACAAACCCCTTATTTAAATGTTCAAAGTACTAAGTGTGGAAATCATAAAGACATAATTAAAAGACTCAAAATATCAATGTCATCCTTGATCGATCCAATCGATTCATTAATTTAGTTCCTCGCCCAATACACATGCCAAAGCCACCTCGGATCCGTCCCGCCTTCCATGTTCATTTACCTGCACAATCTAAATAAAAGGAATGAGCCTAATGCCTAGTAAGGAAAAACTACTAAAACATAAAATATAAAATATAAGACATAAAACATAAAATGGACTACAATATTAATGGCCATTAAATCATTATCATAGTATGTGATAAAAATCGCTATAGTCTTTTTAACTACTAATTTATAGGTAGGTTTAGACACAACTATAGTCTATGAAAATGATAAAAATCTTGGGATTTTCTATCTAAGCAACCATATTTCCCAAGTGACTAAAGACATAAAAATAACATACAAACACAGCACATAAAATCTAACTTATTTTCCTTACCAAATTCAAAATATTGGAGACAAGTGCAGGATCAGAAACTCCTAAAACCAAACATTAAAACCATAAGTTTCCTAGAGAAAAGAAGATGAAAAGAAGATCTAAACCATCGAAATAAAGACTGGCCGAAATCTTAAGTTTCAAAGATACCGAGTACCTAACCAAAAGCTATTATAAAAAATTAGGATTTGAACTGAAAGAAAAGAATAAGAAGAATAAATGTAGAATGGATTTGAGGATTAAGAGTACCTTAGATAGCTAGAGCTTTGATCTATACCTCAAACACCAAAATCACATTATAGCTTACTTCCCAAGTGTTTAGAAAATCTTAGATTTGAAAGCCTTTAACCCTAAAACCCTAGTGTTTCTCTCTAGAACGAAATTGACAGCTTGGAGGCTCTGAGAAGTGTTTGAAAGATGATGAAAATGGTTGAGTGAATGGTCATATTTATAGAGTTCAATGAGTGAAACTAACTCCCATTAAAATGAATAAATAAATTAATAGAAATGACATTTTCCACTCAACAAATGCCCAGAACTCGGTCAAAATCGTTCAAGAATAAGTTCAAGTTGTTGAGAGTTGTTTCTAGCTTTGAATTCCACATACTTTCAAAAATGGCTACTGGAGCCGATATATCGCCCCCCATAGGTGATATATCGCCTCCCCAATTTTCTCGAGGGTCTGTGGTATCATTCATGCAAAGTCAACGTGTTTTTCTGTATTAGTATAGGCGATATATTTGCTCATATAGTTGCGATATATCGGCCTACGCTGATGTACTAAACAACGTTTTTGAACATTTTAAGCACACTTTAAGTTGTTTAAACTACTTTGATTGAGTAATACAAGATCCTAACATCTGAAGGAAGGTTCTAAACTTCCTAGGTTTATCCTTGATTATTTTTATTCATCTAAAATCCTTAATAAACATACATGTGACAAATGTCACATTCTTAGTTATTCTATTTAAATCTTAGGTTATAATAAATAATATTTCTAGGACCATCTATATTAATTAAACCTAATGATAAAACTAATATTTCTAAACTATAAGCTAAACTTATAAATTTCATAACTAGCTCTATGAGTTTCCAAATAATTCCCGGCTTGAACCAATATCACAAAAATTAAAATACTACAGCATAAGATACTACTATCTAAGTAAAATTATGAGGTACTACAAGAACTCAGTCACCGATTAAGCACCTCAATCAGTCGATTTAAGTTTGGCCACCACTCAACTTCAAAGTTGCGATTCAACCACCTTGAGCATATGTTAGTTGATCTGTCACCACCATCATGTTCCTCGTGTTATGGACTTCAAACCCAATATATTGTTCCAACTTTTACCATAATTGGGTGGCGGGCCCACCACGAGCCACCGCGATCCACTGTAGACCGACGGTCAAAACTTGGTTTCGAGGTTCTAGAGTTTGTTTTGAGCTTCAGAAATCATCATTTAACTCATTTTGAAACCCTCATCATTGTGGTATAATTTCCTTTACCAATATATTGTGATTGATTATAGTAATTGATATTATGTGTACCTACAGTAAATAATTATATATTCTTGATTCAATGAATATTTTTCTATAATTATACTAGTTGTCTGGGATTATATGCATTTTTTATACATATTTTGATTTTGGGATTGTCCATTTTATAGCTGTTGTGCTATCCAATTTTCAGAAAATATTAGACATTAAATAAATTGTAAAATGACATATTTAATTGATTTTTTATTAATATGAAAATTATTATGAATAATTAATTTTATTTATTTTTATTATTTCATAAGTAAATCAAGAATATAGGTAGATATATATATATATAGGGTTGGGCATGGGTTGGGTTGGCCGAGTTGAGGGTGTTTGAATGAGCCAACCCAATTACTTTGGCCTAGAAAATTCTAACCCATTTAAAACATTTTTAATATATAACCCAACCCTACTAATTACATTAAGGGTTGGGTTCGGTTGGGTTCGGTTGGGTTGGGTTCGGTTATAACCCATTTAAAAAAATCTATTCAAAATCTAAACAATAATGTAGAAAAGTTTATCAAATTAAAATCAAAAATGAAGAAAATAATGTCTTAGTAGTTTCTACTACTAGTTAGTACTTAACAACTCAAAGATTACAGTCATCCAAATTCGAAACACAAGTCTTAAAATCATTACAATCATCCATAAAAATAAGTAGATAGTTCATAGAAATTTAAATAGAGTAAAAAAAAGCTTGAATCCATCATTGAACAATGGCAATGGGTGCATTGGTCTTCTCTTTTGTTGTCGCTTTTTCCTTAAGTTTGTTGTCTACAATTCAAAAACCAAAATTAAACACTTATTGAAAATAAAAAATAATAAAGTAAGGACATTATTATTTAAGAAGTCATTTTGTTTACCGTCTTCAAGAAACTCATAAGCTTGTATATCATCCAAATACTCCCTTGTTTGAATCCCTTCATGACTCCCCTTCAACAAATTTTGAGTACAAACTAGTGCCTCCACCATTTTTGGGCTCAAAAAACTCCTAAATGAGTCTAAAATACGTCCACTAGTCCTAAAGACAGATTCAGAAGCCACAGTAGACACAGGTATAGCAAGAACATCTTTAGCAATCATAGATAGAATCTTAAACCCTTGAGAATTATCCTTCCACCAAAGTAGGATATCAAATGAGGAAGTCATTGGATTGATAGTTTCTTCAGCCAAGTACTTATCAACATCATTCATTTTCTCAGTCACAAACATCTGTTGTTGTTGCAAATAATTTTCCAATAATCTCCTCCTAATAGTTTCGTTGACACCACCCTTTGGTGGTGAATCACTTTTACTTACCTAAACATATAAAAAAATACAAAGTTAGGGTTAGAATACAATAACATATATAAACAAATAATAATAACTAAAAAACCAGCAACTAACCTTGTCACCATTGCTCTCACCCTCAACATTATAAGAATTGTATAGCCGTTGAAGGATTTGTTCCACCTTGACAACAATCTTGGCAACAGTTTCAGCATCATAAACAGTCTCAAAACAATACTTCAACTTGTATCTTGGATCAAGCACAACAGCCAAAAACAACATGGGATTGATGTTCTCTGCACTGCCCCAATATTTGTCATATTTCCTTTTCATACTAGTAGCCATGGTGGATAGCAAAGGATCACTACTACTAGCCAAGTCACTCAATTATGTATGAATCTCACAAATCTCATGATAAAAATTGTTGGATGTTACATGCAATGACCCACTAAACTTTAGAGTAACTTCATAAAAAGTTGAAAGAAATTTGACAAATATAGTATCACTCTCTCAATCACTAGAAGTTGGCGGCCCAACCCTCTTCTTCCCATGTTCATTTTCCATTAAGAAACTCACAAATTTGTCATCTTCCTTAATAATATATGTCCGCAGCTCAAGTTAGAGGGGAAAAAGGAAGATAAGATGGTTCCTGCCAGGGTTTTTGCCTTAACCCAAGGAGAGGCTGATGCTAGCAATAAGGTGGTCACAGGTCAGGTTTTTATCCTCAATAATATATGTTCTGTATTATTTTATTCGGAGCCACTCATTCGTCTATCTTGTTAGGAATGATAGAAAAACTGGACAAACCTTCTGAAAGATTTAGAACTAGGTTTGTAACCGAGTTGCCTTCGGGCAAAGTAGTTCTATCATCACAGATAGTACGAGGTGTACCGATCAAGATTGAGGATGTAGAACTAGAAGGAGACTTGATAGAACTGGAGATCAAGGACTTTGACGTGATACTAAGCATGGACTGGCTAGCACGGCATGGCGCAACCATCGACTGCAAATGCAGGAAGGTGATGTTCAAGACTCCTGACAGCCAGAAATTATGCTTCATGGGACAAGTTTCTGGACATAGTACACCGCTAATATCATCTCTCAAAGCTCAAAGGATGATAGAAAAAGGGTGTCAAGCATTCTTAGCCAGCATCACAGACATAACAAAAGAAACACCGTTTAAGGTTGGAGATGTCCGCATTGTACAAGAATTCTCAAAAGTATTTCCCGATGACTTACCAGGGTTGCTGCTGACTCGGGAAATTAACTTCACGATAGAATTAGTACCGGGCACCGAGCCTATCTCCAAGGCACCATACCGGATGGCACCTACGGAACTCAAGGAGTTAAAGGCACGACTACAAGAACTCCTAGACTTGGGCTTCATTAGATCGAGCCATTCGCCATGGGGAGCACCGGTTCTATTTGTGAAGAAGAAGGACGAAAGCATGCGGATGTGCATAGACTACCGCGAGTTGAATAAAGTAACGATTAAGAATAAGTACCCGCTACCCCAAATTGATGACTTGTTTGATCAACTCTGAGGTGCGACCGTATTTTCAAAGATTGATTTACGGTCCGGGTACCATCAGCTCAAGGTGCGGGAAGAGGTTATTCCGAAGATAGCTTTTAGAACTCGTTATGGGCATTACAAGTTCTTAGTTATGTCTTTTGGTCTTACCAACACACCAGCTGCATTTATGGACTTGATGAATAGGGTCTTCAAGGACTACTTAGATAAATTCATCGTAGTGTTCATCGACGACATCTTAGTATACTCCAAGGATGAAGTCAAGCACGAGAGGTTGATTTTGTCACGACTAAAGAAGCATCAACTCTACGCCAAGTTCAAGAAATGCGAGTTTTGGCTTTCACAAGTGGCATTCCTCGGGCACATTATATCCAAGGACGGAGTTGCAGTAGATCCATCAAAGGTAGAGGCCATGAAGGATTGGCCAAGACCGAAGAACGCATCCAAAGTAAGAAGCTTTCTGGGATTAGAAGGTTATTATAGGAGGTTCGTAGAGGGCTTTTCTAAGATAGTCACTCTGCTCACCAACCTGACCCGGAAACAGCAAAGATTCAACTGGAATGATAGATGTGAAGAAAGTTTCCAGTTGCTTAAGGAGAAACTGTGCTCAGCACCAGTACTCTGTGTACCGACACCCAATGACAAGTTTGTAGTTTACTACGATGTGTCAAAGCAAGGGTTGGGTTGTGTGCTGATGCAGAATGACAAGGTGATAGCCCACACCTCACGACAGCTGAAGGAGTATGAGAAACATTACCCAACTCACGATATGGAGTTGGCAGCGGTGGTCTTTGCATTAAAAATCTGGTACCATTATCTTTACGGAGAACGATGCGAGATTTATACGGCCTACAGAAGTTTAAAGTACTTCTTTACCTAGAAGGAGCTCAACATGAGGCAGCGTAGGTGGTTAGAGTAAGTAAAGGATTACGACTGCAAAATCCTATACCATCCGGGAAAGGCAAATTTAGTTGCCGATGCGCTAAGTAGGAAGAATTATGGAAGTTTAGCATCACTAGCAAGAATAGAAGAGCCACTGTAGTAGGAGATGATAAATGCCGGAATAGAAGTAGTTGTTGGCAAGCTGGCTAACTTGACCATTCATTCAAATCAGCTAGAAGATATATGGATTGGGCAAAGGCAAGACGACACACTAGTGGCACACATGGATGCAGCCAGAGAAGGCAAGGCCACATATTTCTCAATATCAAGTCGAGGATTATTGAGATATAAGGATCGAGTATGCGTGCCAGATAATCAAGGGATTAAGATGGCAATTCTAGAAGAAGCACACAGTACCCCGTACTTAGTTCACCCAGGGTCGACCAAGATGACACACGACACCAAGGCAATCTATTGGTGGCCAGGGATGAAGAAGGAAATCGCGGAATTTGTGTCTAAGTGTCTAGTATGACAGCAAGTGAAAGCAGAACATCAGCGGCCTACAGGCTTATTGCAACCGCTTAGCGTACCAGAATTGAAATGGGACAATATAGCTATGGACTTCGTGACGGGTTCGCCACGGACAAACAGGCAGCATGATTTAGCTTGGGTAGTAATAGATAGACTAACCAAGGTGGCTCATTTCTTGCCTGTTAAGACTTCATACACAGCGGATTAGTACGCAGACATATATGTCCAAGAGATAGTACGGTTGCATGGAATCCCCAAAACAATAGTGTCGGATAGAGGATCGGTGTTTACATCGAGATTTTGGGGAAGTTTATAGCAAGCCATGGATACTAAGTTAAGTCTTAGTATAGCTTTTCATCCTCAGACAGACGGTCAGTCCGAGCGTACGATACAAATTTTAGAGGATATGCTACGCGCTTGTGTACTTGATTTCGGAGGATCATGGAATAAGTACTTGCCGCTGATAGAGTTCTCCTACAATAATAGCTACCAGTAAATGATCGGCATGGCACCTTATGAGTTGCTTTATGGAAGAAGGCGTCGTTCGCCGCTTCATTGGGACGAAGTAGGAGAAAGGCAGCTTCTCGGTCTCGAAGCTGTTAGAAAAACTCAAGAAGCAGTAGCACTAATTAGACAGCGTATGCTTGCTGCTCAAAGCCATCAGAAAAGCTATGCGGATGCCAAGCAATGCAACGCAATATGAAAGGTGTGAAGCGGTTTGGGAAGAAAGGCAACCTTAGTCCCTGATTTATAGGTTCTTTTGAGATATTGGACAAACTGGGAGCAGTTTCATATAAACTAGCCCTACCGCCAGCCCTAGCAGATAGCCACAACGTGTTCCACATCTCAATGCTATGCAAGTATGTGTCAGACCCATCTCACGTCCTCAAGTACGATACAATAGCACTCCAGAAAGACTTGAGTTACGAGGAACGACCGGTTTGCATCCTAGATAGAGGGATGAAGCAGTTACGATCCAAGAATATACCGATAGTCAAAGTCATATAGAGTAATAGTTCTGAACGAGAGGCAATGTGGGAGTTGGAGGAGGACATGCAAGGTCGGTATCTGGAATTATTTGGTAAGTAAATTTCGAGGACGAAATTCTTTTTAGAAGGGGAGAATTGTAGAGTCCGAGAACTTTATTTAGCTAGTTAGATAGTAGTAGTAATAGTAATAGCTAGTAGTAGTTATAGTATGTTTATTACTGTGGATTTTGGTTCAAGTCACGACTTAGTTGGACACTCGTAGCAACACTTATAGATTTTATAAGTTTAACCTATAGTTTAGGAATATTAATTATAACCTAAGGTTTGATTAATATGACTGATTATGAAGATAATATTTATTATACTTTGTAGAGTCCAAGAACTTTACTTAGCTAGTTAGATATTAGTATAATAGTAATAATAGTATTATCTTTATGACTGTGGATTTTTGGTTCAGACCGGGATTTATTTGGACACTCATAGTAGTACTTGTAGATTTTCTAAGTTTAACCCATAGTTTAGGAATATTAATTTTAACCTAAGGTTTTATTAATATGACTGTTATTGAGGATAATATTTATTATACTATAAGGTTTAGATAAGACCCAATAAGATAATAGCACATGTCATGTATAGGTTTAATAATGCTTAAGTATTTTGGGGAATAAATTTATTAAGGTTAAAATTTGAATAACCTAGAGTCAGTCAGCAGCTTTGAAAACGTTAGAGGGCTTAGTCAAGGTTGTTTACTCAATTCAAATTAAGCTAAAAATGTGTAATTTCGTGTTTAAATATTCAGCATATGCCGATATATCGCAGCTATAGGGGGAAATATATCGCAATACGAAGATACGAAAAACACGAAACGTTGCACGATTGCCTCGGGCATAATGGCCCAGGCGATATATCGCCTACAGGGGGCGATATATCGCCTCCTTCAATGTGTTTTTGAAAGTTTTCAAAAACGTTCTCATTCAAATCCTTAACCTCTTGATAAGTCCAGCATCTTTCTGAACGAGTCTTCAGCCTCTACTGAACGATAATTCAAATGATTTTCATTTTAAAAGCCATTATTTTTATTCAAGTTAAAAGAAAATCTTTTCATTCCTAAACTTTATAAATAGGACCTAGTGCCCAACCATTTATTCATCTATTAAGCTAAGTTCAGAGGCTGCAAATTGCTAGGTTAGTGTGAGAGTGTAAACACTTGGGTTGGGAATTATAAGCTTGATCACTATAAGCTTACCAAACACTTGGGAAGTAAGGTTTATTCACATTTCGGTTCAAGGTTTAGATTGGTCATATAAGTCTTCAAGGTATTTCCAAACTCTATTTCAATTGGTATTATTTTCTTTAAGTTCTCATAGTCTTCTACTCAGTATTCTAACCTTATTCTTTATTCTTTGTTAGGAAATCTAAGTTCTTGAGCATAAGATTCTTGGTAAGTGTATTTTGATGGTATAGTTCCTTCATCACTTCCATCCCTTTTCTTCAATATACTCACCCTGTTATAAATGGTTTTTAGGAGTGTTCCAAGGTCCCAAACCTGTTCTCATATCCCGGTAATTTTGGTAAGGAAAATAGGATAGGATTTATGTGTTATATGATTTTATATGTTATCTTATGAATATGTGTTATGTAAAATGTTATGGTAAGTATGCTTGTAGACTTGGGCATATGACCTATACAACTAACAAGCCCCAATTAGATTATGGGCATATGACTTGCTTAGCTAGCAAGCCCCACTAATCTAATGGGCATATGACTTGTTTAGTTTATGGGACCCCAAGTAATAATGGCCATTATAGTATGTATGTGACATAAGTGTTATGATATGTTTTATGTTACATTATGAATTTTACGTATATGGTTATATGTTAGATTTTCCTTGCTGGGCATTAGGCTCACTCCTTTTATGTTTATATGTGCAGGAAAGTAACTTTGGTGGCGGTAAAGGTTCTTGGAAGCTTTGGGGATGTGTATTGAGGCGGAATGGATTCAAAGAGCTGAGAGTTTTGATTCGAGGATGAAGTCTTTATTTATGGTTTATGTATATTTTTCCGCACTTATTTATGTAATCTCTTTTAATTACAAGTATGTTATGTTTTGATTTTAAAACAATGGGATCCCATATCCTAACTTAAATTTTATGTAAGTTTAACCTTTATTCTTACAAGTTTTTAATAAAGTTATGATCTTTTCACTTGTAAGTTCTATTAAGGATTAGGGTCTATGTATAGTTTTCGTTAATGGTCCAAAGTCTAGAATAGTTGGGTCATTACATACTATAAGGTTTAGATAGATCCAATAAGATAATAACACTTGTCATATGTATGTTTAATGAGAAATTAAGTATTTTTGAGGAATAGTTTATTAAGAATAATATTTGAAAATCCTAGAGTCTGCCAACAGCTTTGAAATCGTTAAAGGACTTAGTCAAGGTTGTTTACTCAATTCAGATTAGGCTGAAAAAGTGTAATTACGTGTATAATATTTCAGCGTATGCCGATATATCGCAGCTCTAGGGGGCGATATATTGCCACACGGGGATACGAAAAACACGTAACTTCGCCCGACCACCTCGACGAGCCTCGAGAATATGAGCCCAGGCGATATATCGCCTCTAGTGCTGCATTTTCAAATGATTTTGAAACCAAGCTCATTTTAATCCTTAACCTCTTGATAAGTCCAGAATCTATTTGACCGAGTCTTCAGCCTCTGCTAAACGATTATTCAAATGTTTTTCATTTAAAAAGCCATTATTTTATTCAAGCTAAATGAAGATCTTTTCATTCTTGAACTCTATAAATAGGACCTAGTACCCAACCATTTCTTCATTCTTCAAGTTGAGTTCAGAGCCTACAAGCTGCTAGGATTACTTTAGAGTGTTATACACTTGGGTTTGGGTTATAAGCTTTATCATTATAAGCTTATCAAACACTTGGGAAGTAAGGTTCATGGTGTGTTTATCATTTTTGAGGTATAGTTCGATTATAAAGCAATCAAAGGTATTCTTATTCTTAGTTCCTTCCGGTATTGTTCCATTAGTTTTATAGTTTTTCTCTACTCAAATCTTAACTCGATATTCTTTATTCTAGGTTAGGCATCTAAGTTCTTTGAACATGAGGATCTTGTTGGTAAGTATCTTCTCAATGGTTTAGTTCATTCTTTTCATCTCTTTTCTTTTAGAATACTCACCTCTCTCTTAATGGTTTTTAGGAGTGTTCCAAAATCCCGACCTTGTTCTCATCATCCCAGTATTTTGGTAAGGAAAATAGGATAGTTCTTATGTGATATGTGCTATGTTTATATAAAAGTGTTATAGTATGATTTTATGTGTTATGATATATGCATGTTTTGGGGCTTATGGTTGTTATATAACAAACCCTAACATTTTTATGGTTTGGGCTTATAGTTGTTAAATAGCAAACCCCAACATTTTTACATTTTTGGGGCTTATAGTTGCTTAACTAGCAAACCTCATTATAGTTTGAGGCTTATAGTTGCTTAGTTAGCAAACCCCAAATAGTTACCATGTACATGGGTTAGAATTATGATATATGTGCTATAGAATATGATATATGTTCGTAGTTTATGTGTATGATTATGTTTCATGCTTGTAGTAGATTTTCCTTGTTGGGCATTAGGCTCATTCCTTTATGTTTTATATGTGCAGGAAAATAGTTATGGCGGCGGGAAGATTCTTGGCAGCTTGGGAATGTGTATTGAGGGAGAATGAAATCGGTGGACTGCGTGAACGATTCAAGGATGAAGTTGTTTTTAGTCATTTAAAATTATGCTTTACATGTATTTTCTGCACTTTGTTTGTAACAAATTTTTAAGATTTAAGTTATGTTCTATTTTATTTTCAAACAATGGGATCCCATACCCTAACCGCATTTTTATGTATTTAACCTTTGCATTACAGTTTTTAATAAAGTTATGGTTAAGTCACATGTATGTCTTCTTAAGATTAGTGTCTGTGTATAGTAGTTATTAATGGTCCAAAGTCTAGAATAGTTGGGTCGTTACAGTTGGTATCAGAGCAACGGTTCATTCGCATAAAGTTCTCCTTGATACACACACTCAAAGCTCTGAATCTGACCGCCAAGTAAGTGTTTAAGTTATAGTTATTATGTTTATATGTATAGCTAACAATTTTAGCCTTTATGTTTTAGTTAAGAATGAACGGAGCATTAACTTATGAGGATATCGGAGCCATTAAGGCTTTAAAAAGAATTAGAGAACCGAGAAACACCATAGGAGTGCTAGAAAGAATCACTCGGAGGCTGCTTTTGTTCCACGGAGAAATCGGTCACCTCCAAGAATCTAAGCAAATCATGATGAGAGCAACGGAGCAATACGTTTTAGTAATTAGACTATTTAGAGATTATCATACTGTAATTGCAGCCTTAGAGGAAATATGGGAAACAATGGATGATGAAGATGAACTACCGGTAGTAATGAGATATTATTTTCTCTTAATTAGGTTCACTTCAAAAATGGAATTTCAGTTTACAAATGAGCAAAAGCATAGAATTTTTACGAACCTTCCTCGAGGGCATTTTGAGGCACATGATAATGGGGACTATGAGGAGTTAAATGATGATATGCTAGATGAAGGATTGGATATACAAGATCCTGATTTTTAGAATAATTAGTTTCATTGTTTGTTTTAATTTATTGTTTGTTTTCTTTTATGGTTGTAAATAGTGAAAAATTTATTTTCCAAATTAATATCATGGTTATTTTGTTATCATGTATGAGTTTGATTTTTCTTTTGCAATCATAATAAATATTAAATAAAATAAATAATGACTAAGTTCGGTGAGGGTGGATACAAATCAATGAACCAAGTTTCTATATTGAGAGTTAGGGGGCCATAGTAGTGGGAACGATTTTACTGATCCCAGCCCTCCCTCAATATGGTTAACTTTGGAACAAGGATAAGTTTCGAGCCTGAGAATTAAGTCATATAGGACGATTAGAAACAGGCTTAGAAAATAATAAAGATGGCTTATTTTTCTATGTATAGAAACCCACTCTAATAATAAAGAAGGCTTATATAATTTTCATAAGAAGTCATAATTAATAGGTCCGAGTTATGTTTGTTTAGATTTAGTTTTTGCCTTAGAGCCTATTAGGTTAAAAGTTCTGACATGTTTCTCTCAACTGTTAGAACTCTGCTACGATGTCGCTTCAAAGATCTGCTCGCACCAACGGAAATGCCTCCAACGCTGCTCCGGTGAACAATGAAGACCCTCCAGTTTGTAGAAGGGGAGTGCGTGCTACTGCCAGCCGTAACGCGCCACCGCCGCCAGCTGACAACACTGCAGAGATCGCCAGACTGCGACAACAAGTCGAGGAACTATTGCAGCAACAACAACAACAAGCTCAGCCCCAGACTCAGCCTCCGCCTCCGCCTCCGCCTCCGCCGCAGCCACAGTCATAGCAAATGGCCTCAACACCACAAAAAAGTTGGTCCATATGGGGGATGGCCAGTGGTGAACTATGCGCCGTATCCAGTACAGCACATGGAGCCAGTTTATGAGCGGTTCCATAAGAAACACGCTCCGAACTTTGAAGGGACTACAGAACCCTTCAAGGCAGAAGAGTGGCTAAGAATCAGTGAGCAAATCCTGACGCACATGAACCTCAGCAATGTAGACCGCATATCCTGCGTTTCGTCCTTACTCAAGAAAGATGCCAGGATATGGTGGGACTTAGTCCAGCAGACGCATGATGTTACCACCATGACTTGGACCCGATTTGTGGAGCTATTCCACAAAAAGTACTATACTTCGGCTGTACTCGCTTCAAGAGTTGAGGAGTTCGCTAGCCTGAAGTAAGGGAATTTATCAGTGGTAGAGTTGAGGAGTTCGCTGGCCTGAGGAGTTCCAACTGACTATCTGAAGGTTTCTAAGTTCATTAGAGGACTTCGACCGAAGGTCGAGCTAGGGGTTAAGTTAGCAAACCCAGGAAATACTACTTATGTCGACGTTCTAGAGACGGCAATAGAAGTAGAAAGGTTGCAGGCTAACGTTAGTAAAGAAGAAGCTAGTAAGCCTGAGCCTAGACAGCAGGGTCAATCTCAGACATGTTGGAACAACAGCAATCAGTCCAGCAACAACAACAACAACGATCAGAAAAGAAGGCATCCTGACAATAAGCAGTCCGACAATGATACAAGGGCACGGACAAATAATTGAGGTAGTAGGCCAGGTTATGTAGAATACCCACCATGTGCTAAGTGCCAAAGGAAACATCCTGGGGAATTTCGGGCAACCACCAAAGGACGTTACAACTGTGGTCAAGAGGGACACCAAAAGAAAGAATGTCCTCAGCTCAAGTCAGAGGGGAAAAAGGAAGATAAGATTGTTCCTGCCAGGGTTTTTGCCTTAACCCAAGGAGAGGCTGATGCTAGCAATAAGGTGGTCAAGGGTCAGGTTTCTATCCTCAATAATATATGTTCTGTATTATTTGATTCGAGAGCCACTCATTTGTATATCTCGTTAGGAATGTTAGAAAAACTAGACAATCCTTGAGAAAGATTTAGAACTAGGTTTGTAACCGAGTTTCCTTCGGGCAAAGTAGTTCTATCATCACGGATAGTACGAGGTGTACCGGTCAAGATTGAGGACGTAGAACTAGAAGGAGACTTGATAGAACTAGAGATCAAGGACTTTGACGTGATACTAGGCATGGACTGGCTAGCACGGCATGGCGCAACCATCGACTGCAAACGCAAGAAGGTGATGTTCGAGACTCCTGACGGCCAGAAATTATGCTTCATGGGACAAGTTTCCGGACTATCTACACCGCTAATATCATCTCTCAAAGCTCAAAGGATGATAGAAAAAGGGTGTCAAGCATTCTTAGCCAGCATCACAGACGTAGTAAAAGAAACACCGCTTAAGGTTGGAGACGTCCGCATTGTACAAGAATTCCCATAAGTATTTCCCGATGACTTACTAGGGTTGCCGCCGACTCGGGAAATTGGCTTCACGATAGAATTAGTACCGGACACTGAGCCTATCTCCAAGGCACCATACCGGATGGCATCTACGGAACTCAAGGAGTTAAAGACACAGCTGCAAGAACTCCTAGTCTTGGGCTTCATTAGATCAAGCCATTCGCAATGGGGAGCACCGATTCTATTTGTGAAGAAGAAGGACAGAAGTATGCAGATGTGCATAGACTACCGCAAGATGAATAAAGAAACGATTAAGAATAAGTACCAGCTACCCCGAATTGATGACTTGTTTGATCAACTCTGCGGTGCGACCGTATTTTCAAAGATTGATTTATGGTCCGAGTACAATCAGCTCAAGGTGCGGGAAAAGGATATTCCTAAGACAGCTTTTAGAACTCGTTATGGGAATTACGAGTTCTTAGTTATGTCTTTTGGTCTTACCAACGCACCAGCTGCATTTATGGACTTGATGAATAGGGTCTTCAAGGACTACTTAGATAAATTCACCGTAGTGCTCATCGATGACATCTTAGTAAACTCCAAGGATGAAGTCGAGCACGAGGAACATTTGAGGTTGATTTTGTCATGACTAAAGAAGCATCAACTCTACGCCAAGTTCAAGAAATGCGAGTTTCGGCTTTCGCCAGTGGCGTTCCTCGGACACATTATATCCAAGGATGGAGTTGCAGTAGATCCATCAAAGGTAGAGGCCGTGAAGGATTGGCCAAGACTGAAGAACGCATCCAAAGTAAGAAGCTTTCTGGGATTAGCAAGTTATTATAGGAGGTTCGTAGAGGGATTTTCTAAGATAGCCACTCCGCTCACCAACCTTACCCAGAAACAGCAAAGATTCAACTGGAATGATAGATGTGAAGAAAGCTTCCAGTTGCTTAAGAACAAATTGTGCTCAGCACCAATACTCTATGTACCGACACCCAATTAAAAGTTTGTAGTTTACTGCGATGCGTCAAAGCAAGGGTTGGGTTTTGTGCTGATGCAGAATGACAAGGTGATAGCCTACGCCTCACGACAGCTGAAGGAGTACGAGAAACGTTGCCCAACTCATGATATGGAGTTGGCAGCGGTGGTCTTTGCATTAAAAATCTGGCGCCATTATCTTTACGGAGAACGGTGGGAGATTTATACGGACTACAAAAGTTTAAAGTACTTCTTTACCCAGAAGGAGCTCAACATGAGGCAGCGTAGGTGGTTAGAGTTAGTAAAGGATTACGACTTCGAAATCCTATACCACCTGGGAAAGGCAAACGTAGTTTTCGAAGCGCTAAGTAGGAAGAATTATGGAAGTTTAGCATCACTAGCCAGAATAGAAGTGCCGCTGCTGCAGGAGCTGATAAATGCCGGAACAGAAGTAGTTGTTGGAAAGCTGGCTAACTTGACCATTCAGTCAAATAAGCTAGAAGATATACGAATTGGGCAAAGGCAAGACGACACACTAGTGGCACACATGGATTATTGAGAAGGAAAATCAGTCAGAGAAGGCAAGGCCACAAACTTCTCAATATCAGGTCGAGGATTATTGAGATATAAGGATCGAGTATGCGTGCCAGATAATCAAGGGATTAAGATGGCGATTCTAGAAGAAGCACACAGTACCCGTACTTAGTTCACCTAGGGTCGACCAAGATGACACACGACATCAAGGCAATCTATTGGTGGCCAGGGATGAAGAAGGACATAGCGGAATTTGTGTTTAAGTGTCTAGTATGCCAGCAAGTGAAAGCAGAACATCAGTGGCCTGCAGGCTTATTGCAACCGCTTAGCATACCAGAATGGAAATGGGACGATATAGCTATGGACTTCGTGATGGGTTCGCCACAAAAAAGCAGGCAGCATGATTCAGCTTGGGTAGTAATAGATAGACTAACCAAGTCGGCTCTTTTTCTGCCTGTTAAGACTTCATACACAGCAGATCAGTACGCAAACATATATGTCCAAGAGATAGTACGGTTGCATGGAATCCCCAAAACAATAGTGTCGGATAGAGGATCGGTGTTTACATCGAGATTTTGGGGAAGTTTACAACAAGCCATGGGTACTAAGTTAAGTCTTAGTACAACTTTTCATCCTTAGACAGACGGTCAGTCCGAGCGTATGATACAGATTTTAGAGGATGTGCTACGCGCTTGTGTACTTGATTTCGGAGGATCATGGAATAAGTACTTGTCGCTGATAGAGTTCTCTGACAACAATAGCTACCAGTCAACGATCGGCATGGCACCTTATGAGTTTCTTTATGGAAGAAGGTGTCGATCACCGCTTCATTGGGACGAAGTAGGAGAAAGGCAGCTTCTCAGTCCTGAAGCTGTTAGAAAAGCTCAAGAAGCAATAGCACTAATTAGACAGAGTATGCTTGTTGCTCAAAGCCGTCAGAAAATCTATGCGGATTCCAAGCGACGTGATGTGGAATTCAAAGTCGGAGATCAAGTCTTCCTGAAGATATCTCCTATGAAAGGTGTGAAGCGGTTTGGGAAGAAAGGCAACCTTAGTCCCTGATTTATAGGTCCTTTTGAGATATTTGACAAACTGGGAGCAGTTGCATATAAACTAGCCCTACCGCCAGCCCTAGCAGATAGCCACAACGTGTTCCACATCTCAATGCTATGCAAGTATGTGTCAGACCCATCTCACGTCCTCAAGTATGATACAATAGCACTCCCGAAAGACTTGAGTTACAAGGAACGACCGGTTTGCATCCTAGATAGAGGGATGAAGCAGTTACGGTCCAAGAATATACCGATAGTCAAAGTCATATAGAGTAATAGTTCTGAACGAGAGGCAACATGGGAGTTGGAGGAGGACATGCAAGGCCGGTATCCGGAATTATTTGGTAAGTAAATTTCGAGGATGAAATTCTTTTTAGTAGGGGAGAATTGTAGAGTCTGAGAACTTTATTTAGCTAGTTAGATAGTAGTAGTAATAGTAATAGCTAGTAGTAGTTATAGTATGTTTATTACTGTGGATTTTGGTTCAAGTTAGGACTTAGTTGGACACTCGTAGCAACACTTGTAGATTTTATAAGTTTAACCTATAGTTTAGGAATATTAATTATAACCTAAGGTTTGATTAATATGATTGATTATGAAGATAATATTTATTATACTATAAGGTTTAGATAGACCCAATAAGATAATAACGATTGTCTTATAACAAACCCTAACATTTTTATGGTTTAGGCTTATAGTTGTTAAATAGCAAACCCCAACATTTTTACGTTTTTGGGGCTTATAGTTGCTTAACTAGCTAATCTCATTGTAGTTTAAGGCTTATAGTTGCTTAGTTAGCAAACCCCAAATAGTTACCATGTACATGGGTTAGAATTATGATATATGTGTTATAGTATATGATATATGTTCATATTTTATGTGTATGATTATGTTTCATGCTTGTAGTAGATTTTCCTTGTTGGGCATTAGGCTCATTCCTTTATGTTTTATATGTGCAGGAAAATAGTTATGTTGGTGGGAAGGCTCTTGGCAGCTTGGGAATGTGTATTGAGGGAGAATGGAATCGATGGACTGCGTGAACGATTCGAGGATGAAGTTGTTTCTAGTCATTTAAAATTATGCTTTACATGTATTTTCTGCACTTTGTTTTGTAACAAATTTTAAGATTTAAGTTATGTTCTATTTTATTTTCAAACAATGGGATCCCATACCCTAACCGCATTTTTATGTATTTAACCTTTGCATTACCGTTTTTAATAAAATTATGGTTAATTCATATGTATGTCTTCTTAAGATTAGTGTCTGTGTATAGTAGTTATTAATGGTCCAAACTCTAGAATAGTTGGGCCGTTACATATATTTACATATTGTTATTAGTTATATATATATACTTATTCATATTCAAATATATATATATATACTTATATATATATATTGAGATTCAAATAATACCTTCGGTGGAGCGTGAGCCGTGAGCGCTGAGCAGTCGGGGAGGTGCCGCCTGGGCCTGGAGTGGAGCCGCCTGGAGTGGACCAGGAGCAGTCGAGGTGCCTCCTACCTGGAGCTTCGCCGCCGTGTTAGCTTCGCCTTTGGTATGGTCTGGAGTGGAGGAGACCGTGAGCAGTCGAGGTGCATGGTGTAACATATTGTTATTAGTTATATATATATACTTATATTCATATTCAAATATATATATACTTATATATACTAACAAAATTCTTATTCAAAAATGTATATATAGTTATATATATATTGAGATTGAAATAATACCTTAGGTGGAGCGTGAGCCGTGAGCACTGAGCATTGAGCAGTCGAGATGGTGCCGCCTGGGCTTGGAGTGGAGCCGCCTGGAGTGGACCGTGAGCAGTCGAGGTGCCACTTGCCTGGAGCTTTGCCATTGTGTGAGCTTTGCCTCTGGTCTGGTCTGGAGTGGAGGAGACCATGAGCAGTCGTAGAGAAGAAGAGAAGGCAGAGGCAGATATGTATGTAAGTGTAATATTATTATGTGATGTAATATTTTTAGGGTTTATTATTGGGCTGGTAAGTCGGTTGGGGTTGGGTAGATTGGCTTAGGAAAACATTGGGCTGTGGCTGACCCAATCACATTCGGGCTGCATGTTTCAAGGGCCGAATGGGCTTCGGCCTACACTTATTCGGCCTAGTCAGCCCATTTCCAGGTTGGGTTGGCCGGTTTGGTCGGCCCAATCTCATTTATGCCCAGCTCTAGATATATATATGTACGCCCTGATTTTCCCACGGGCTGAGCTGCGACCTAATCATGATTTTCTCGTGGACATCCCCAAGACCGGAGCTTCCGTTATAAGGTCGTACCTCCTTAGCTCGAGGTAACCCAAGGGTTCGCCAAGATTGCCTAAGACCTAAGTCCGGACTCAAGAGGCCGAAGGTCGAGTTAAGTATCCAGCTCGTAGTACGAGCTGGATATGGAGCTATGACCCCTTTGTAAAGTCAACACACGCAAGGTAAACGTGCATATATCATAGTGCACGTGTCTGATATGCCCCTGACTTCTCGGACACACAGCAGGAATGTGCGTATTCAGACACCCACGACTGGGTTGGGTCGTGCGGCCCATTATCTCCTTACCTATTGATTTGACCACACTTATGTGTCAGGTTTAGGAATTAATCATGAATGTCACAGAGTTGATATGATAGGTAAGAAGGTCACAGGATGACCTTCTTACCAACTCCCAGGTGCCTTCTCCTATAAATATGGAGACCCTGGGAGTTGATAAGGGTTGGATGATCTCGTGTAAGAAATATCCTGTAATCATATACCCAGAATAAAGAAATAATATTGACTAGTGGAGTAGAAGGATTTTAACCTTTGAACCACTTAAAAACCATGTCTTGAGTCACCATTCCATTTCCTAAGATCATATATCTGTTTCGGTTCATTATTAGCACTAATCCCTTTCTCTTCTTCTCTTAATTACCTATTGGCGAAGAACCGCGTCAACAATATATATATGTGTGTGTGAAAAGTGTGATTTATATTAAAACTATTATTTAACACTTATTATTATGTATTAATATTTTGGTTAATATTTGAATACTAAGATAATATAAAATATTATTTTCGTACAATTATTGATACCTGAAAGATCATTAAATTTTGGAGAAATTATAATTATTTTATCAATGTGAGAGTTTATGGCTAATTAATAGTAATATAAATATTTATATTTATATTATTATTATTGACACAGTTTTTCGCCAACAGTAGATTAAAAAAGCAAATATGGAGATTAGTGTTAAATCATAAACCGTAATGAAATAATAAAAATTCTCTCGAACACACACAACTTTTACGTGGTTCAGTGGTTAAAATTCACCTAGTCCACGAGACAATGTTATTGCTTTTCTTTCTCCTATTCTGCAGAGTTTTAGTAATACAAAAAAGGTCGTCCCCTTCCCTATCCATTATTCCTGATATTTATAAAGGAATTTCCAAGATATGTTTAGGTAACCGTGTGAATAAATAAGGTATACATTTAATATGAATTAATCCCATTTATATTCGGATATGATTTGATAACATAATAGAATATACTCCTGCTATCTCAGATAATAAATGATAGATATGCGATACAGCATGGGCATTAATGAACGTATAAGGAGCCTCCGAATCTCTTGGGATCCTTTAGTATGCGTTCTATCCAGGTTTCCACGAGCTAAATATCTCACCCGAGCTCGTGTTCAAAGACTATCTGAACCTTAGCTCGTAGTAAGCTCAGAGCGCCCAAAGTTGGATCTAACCATTATCAGTCTCGAACTTGATTGTTATCCTGAGTTGCAGTCTAATAATAACCTATGTACCGTGTACGAACTGAATTGCGTCTCGAGCTGCTTACATAATTGTTAACCAGATATCCTACTTGGCTATTTTTCCATATATTCTACTGTTAGCTGTACCCAAGCTGAGTAATTGAACTCGTGCTAATTTTAGGGTACAACAATTTCCCCCAAGATCCTACTCGTGCTTGATGTCGTCACTTTCTGACATGCACAGTAGAGGCTTTTAGGCTTCTGCCATGTAAAATCATGCATGCCCACTACTCGAGTACTGGACACGTGGCTGCCTGCAATTGGCGTCCGTTCGGGTTTCGAGGACTGTGACAAATGTCTTGTAACTTTTTGTCGTCGTATGGTTCATTTAATCTTGGACTTTGGATCCAGAGCTAACTTAATCGGATGGCCCAAATTAATTCTCATAGTTTACGTATAAATAGGGTGATCAGACCTGAACCTTCACAACCTTTCCATTCAAAAAGTTTCCATTTCAAAAACAAAGTTTCCCTTTTTCTTCTCCAACTTCTCCCAAAAATCCTCCATCGCCTTTCGGATTCTCAAAAGCCTTCAGGGAGTTTCCTGTGGAGGTATTGACATTTTCTCTGATTCGATCATATCAGCTATAAGTATTTCCTCAACTGGTTTGAATTTTTCAACTCTATGCTTTCCAGTGAGTTTTTTTTACTGTGAAAAACATCCTTTGCTCAATGTCGTTTTGGTTACGTTTGTTTGCAAATAGGTGATAGGATTTGGTTTAGGCTAAAATGAACAATATTAGGCTTATTTAGAAGCAAGGTTTTTATAAAACTGGACAAATTTTTGGGGTTTTTCAAAGAAAATTCTAATGGTAAATCGGTTTGAATATCTGTTTATGAGGCACGAGTGGTAGGTCCCCACTCCAGAAGACATCATGTACTTCTTCTGCCTCAAGGCCAGTCCCAATCAGAAGGGGCGAGGTGATGGTTTTTACTACCTCACTCGTTTCCCCAACTCTGCCTCTGTCATCGACCTCCCCAGCCACCCAAATGACTATAAAGATTTGTTTTTTATGTCAAATGGATTCAAGAAATGCGACCATTGATACTTCTACCGTCCTCATAAGTCTTCTATCATTATGAATTCAGCATGTGAACTTTTTATCACTTGTGCAATTTTTTTTTTTTTTGTTTAATGATTCTGACTGACTTCGTTCTTTATGCAACTATATTCGCGAGGACAGAGCGGTTTGTGACCCTTGGGGGTTAGTACGAGACCTTGTCTAGTCTTCCTCCAGGGAGAAAGACTATCGTTAGATTGTGAATGACGCCACCATGGTGGCTGGCAATCTAATCAGGAAGGGCCAAACACTAGCTCTCAGGACCCGAGCTACTCTTCATGTCATCCCTGAGCTCCCTCCTCCTTAGGAGGCCTTGCCAGCCAATGAGGAAGTCGAGGAGGAACGCAGCTGAAACAAATTAGAAACAGGACAAAAAAATAACCAAATTAGAAACAAAATTAATTAGACTGATATTGAAAGTTTTCAGTCCCTGGCAACGGCGCCAAAAACTTGTTGCGAAAATTATAGCTACGCGAGTGCACGTATCACAATTTAGTAATAATCTTGGTAAAACCAAGTATCGTCCTCAAGGACTGAATCATCAATTACCAGTCAGTTAATCTTTTTGTTCTATTTGGTCAATTAAACTTTTGATTTTTGTAAAAAGGTAGAATAAAATATAAAGTTCCTAAACAATAGTGAAAAGCTCAATAAAACAATGAGTAATGGGAAATCCTTGAAATTAAACAATGAGAGAGTAATTAAGACATTTCATCTCATCAAAAATCCTCCCTATTAATCCCTAATACAATTTACTAAATTCTTCTTCTTTCTGCCTATTTCAATTAATGAGTTGACAAAAGCGGCTTATAATCATATTATGAATTATAAACTAAACCTAAGTGACAATTTCCTATATTTCTATGGTAAATTTAATCACAAAGACAACATTAATCTTTTCAACTCAATAAATAGTTACACAATTAATCTGGATAATCTAGTTCCAAATTAGAATTGTGTCCAATACAACCAAAGCAAATTCAAATCGCACTTCTCAGATTTTGATTCAAAAACATATAGATAATGACTATAGATGGCCAATCAATAAGTACAGGCTGTAAGGAATTGAAAAGAGATGAAGAAGAAATTGAAATTGCATTAGTTCATAATAGAGATTCAAGTGATTCAATTAAAAATCCTAAACGAAAACTTAGTTCATAATTGTCATTCTAATCACAAAGAAATTCAAAAGTAACATAAATAAATAAATGAAAAATAAGTTGCTGAGAATTCTCCAAACTTCCTTCAGCCACGCCAAAACTCTCTCACTATATCTATCTCTGCTTCCTCTGTCCTCGTCTTCCCCTCTTTATAAAACCTAAAAAAAAATCGTTTTTAGGAGAGGCGAGCCGTGGCTCTACTTGCACCATCCCGCGGCCTGTGTCAAAAATTCTTGAGGATCTGCAATTCTGGATATTTCTTCTCTTTTTGAACCAATTTCCTCCAAGTATTCAAATCTTCCTTTTTATTCACAAAAACTACAAAACAAACAAACAAAGGCATAAACCCGCACTAAATGAAAGGAAAATGCCATAAAAGACTTCCTAAAATACCACCTAAACATGAAAAAAATTAGACTCAACACTGCTAGGTGCCTTTTAAGGCTGGCAGGACCGGAGATGATCTAGTGGTGAAGAGGCCCAGGGTGACAAAGAAAACAGCTCCGAAGACGGGGGGTACCACCAATTCTCTAGCTAAGGACAAGGGTGCCAGCTACACCGGGGAACAGCCAAAAAAGGAACTTCCCCCAGCTCAACAAGCTCATCCTCCTCCTCCTCGACACATACCTCCCTCAAATCCTCAAGTGATCCGAGGTGAGGCTCCCACCATTCAGATCCCAGTCAAGCCAAACGACCTGGACAAGATCCTCGAGGTTTTTGAGGTATTGTGTACGAGACAACAAGCCACGTGGTGGACCACGCCTATAGAGCCAACGCCAGAGATTTATGGGCTATAGAGGAGCGTACACCTGAGGACGTCCTCGAATCTGCCATTGGGATGAACCTCATTTGTAACGCCCCACGTCACTATGGCTGCTTTCTGGAATGACGACTGGCCCTACAAACCAGCACGAGTCTTTCCCGCGTGCTTTGTCTTCACTCGTACGCTTCTTAGGAAAACTTCCCAGGAGGTCACCCATCTTGAGATTACTCCAGGTCAAGCATGCTTAACTTTGGAGTTCTCAAGTGATGGGCTACCGAAAAGAAGATGCATCTTGTTGATATAGGTAGTACCCATCACTCTATTTAAGCCCTCTTCAACTGTGTAGTCCCATACCTACATAGTCTTAGAATTATCACACTTAACCTTCCCCAGGCGGGTGTGGGATTGCACAGCTTTACCTGGTCTTTCCCCCCACGGATCACGGGATACTGACTGTCACATCATTGTGAGTCTTTCTCACTCTCCTAACTTTTTCTTTCTCTTTAGTTTTTTTTTATAAACTATTCTTGACTAGCTTCATTCTTTTGCAGTCTATCCTTCCTCAGTTTCGAGAAATTTCTCGAGTTAATGCCAAGGACGAGGAGCTCCAAGCTGCCCTGAGTGTCGTTCAAGAGGGTGAACAAGCTGCCAAAGCCGCCCTGGTTTCTTCTCAGGAGGGCGAGCGTGCTGCAAAAGCTGCCATGTCTACCTCCCAAGATCAAGTCGTAGAGGTGAGCCATAGCGTGGATTAGCTTCAGGCCGAAAATGAAGAACTCAAGAAGAAGCTGATCAAGGTCGAGGCTAAGGCCAGGGAGGAAGCTACATAGTCATCAACTCAAATGGAGGAGATGCTTTACCATTGCTGGGCCTTCAACCAAGATAGGAACTTCTCTTTCATGTAGCCCGAGCTGTGTGACACATATCTTGCTATGTTCAAGATTTTGTTCTCATAGGAACCATCGGAGACCGGCGAAGCTTCTGGAGCTGCTGAGGGAGATGCCGAGGAGGTGACCTCTCTGGAGCGAGCTGACGGACCTCAGTGAATTTTATTTTTTGCCATTTTTATTATTATTGTTTTAAGCTTTTGTAACAGTCCCTTGGGACCAAAACAATTGCCTCTGGGCTTAGATCGAGGTTTTTCTTCCTCTAGATGACAATATATTTTTTAATACACATCTAACTTATGATATATTTGTGTTTCCCTTAGTCCATTATTTTCTCATGTTTATGAATCCTTAGATTCTTGTACATTCGAAATCATAGGGGTTGACTTTTAGATCGAGATATATTTTATCGATATCTTACTTGTATCCAAGATTTTTCTCGCTTATTTGCGCCATACCTGTTAAGAATCAGGCCTCAGACCTGGTTATGTCCAGGGTTTTTTTTTATATAAGCTTAATAGCATTGTACTTATTAGGAATCAAGCCTCGGACCTAGTTATATCCAGGGTTTTGGTGATTTCTCAAACTTAGTTCGCGTTAGGTTTATCGATCCGAGCTTTAAAAAGTCTTCGAATAATCGATTTCTCCAAACTCTAAGTTGATAATTCTTATCCGAATTAGATGAACTCTCTTAAAAGTTGTCCTTGGTTATGTTCCCCCCAAGCAACCAAAACGTATAAACGTTCTTGGTTGCTTTTACAAAGCGAGCTCGTGATAACAAATATGATAAAATTTGTTATTTAATAATCCAACTGTTACTAAACTGAAATGGCTTTTATAAATAAGCCTTACATAAATGGTAACTTTGAAAACATTAAAGACAACAAAACTATTGATAATACTTTTTTAAGTGTTGGGCATTCCAGGTCCGTGGGACAACTTCCCCACTTAGTCGGGCTAGCTTAAAAGTTCCCTCGCGTAGGACCTCCACGATCTGATATGGTCCTTCCCAGTTCAGCCCTAACACCTCGTCTTCGAGATCTTTATTTGCCAAAAAGATCCTTCAGAGAACCAAATCGCCTAATCTAAGTCTGCGTCCCTTAACTTTTGAATTGAAAAATCAAGTTATCTTCTTCTGATAATGGGCGAGTTGTAATTGCGATGCCTCTCGTTTATCTTCAATGAGATCAAGGGATGCACTAAGTAGCTCGTGGTTATGATCTTGGTCAAATGTCTTTTGTTTGTGAGTTGTTACCATTGCCTCAATCGAGAGCATAGCCTCGCTTCCAATGGCTAGGGAAAAAGGGGTATGTCCCATGGAGGTTCTATGTGAGGTCTGGTAGGCCCAGAGTACTTGTGGGAGCTGCTCGAGCCACAATCCCTTGGCCTCATCTAGTCTTTTCTTCAAATTTTCCTTCAGGGTCTTATTTATGGCCTTGACCTACCCATTGGCTTGTGGGTAAGCTACCAATGAGAAACTCTTGGTTATGCCATATTTTTCACAAAATTTTGTGAAGAAATCACTATCGAACTGAGTTCCATTGTCTTACACAATCTTTTTAGGAACTCCAAAGCGATATATGATATTCTTCACAACAAAATCCAGGACTCTCTTCAAGGTGATGGTTGCCAAAGGTTCAGCCTCTACCCACTTCATGAAATAATCGATTGTGACTACTGCATAACGAACTCCTCCTTTTCTTGTTGGCAGGGAACCAATTAAATCAATTCCCCATGCTGCAAATGGCCAAGGGGATGAGATCATGGTTAGCTCGATTGGAGCAGCTCGGGCAACTATGGCGAAGCGGTGGCATTTGTCACACTTTTGCACATACAAGATTGAGTCCTTTGTTAAAATGGGCCAAAAATAACCCTGTCTTAGTACCTTTAGGGCTAGGTTTTCCCCCATCATGATCTCCGCAGAAGCCTTCGTGTATTTCTTGCAAAATAGTATGTGCTTCCTCAAGCAGAACACATCGCAGGAGGGGCAATGAATGCCCTCGCCGATATAGGATTCCCTCAACAATAACATACCGCGGAGATTGATATAGCAGCTTTCTCGCGTCCTTCCTATCATCAGGTAGCCTTCTAGTCGTAAGGTACTCCACTATGGGAGTCATCCAGGTCGATTTTATGTCAATCATTTCAACCTCCACCATTTCTGCCATTATACTCGGGCTTTCCAAGAACTCCACCAGAACTACATTCAATGTATCTTCCTCTTTGGTGGTAGCGAGTTGAGCCAAAGCATCAGCGTTGGAATTCTGCTCGCGAGGTACTTGCTCAATGGAGCTAAACTCGAACTCAGACAACTCGCCCTTTATCTTAGCCAGGTAGGTCGCCATCTTAATGCCTCGAGCTTGGTATTCCCCCAATATCTTATTCACCACAAGCTGAGAGTCATTATAACATTGAATGGCTTTTGCCTTCAACTCTTTCGCCGCCCTTAGCCCTGCTAATAAGGCCTCATACTCCGTTTCGTTGTTGGATGCTTCAAACTCAAACCTGAAAGTTGTATGGAACCGATGTCCTTCAAGTAAGATTAAGATTATCCTAGCTCCCGATCCATTTTCATTAGATGATCCATCAACGGAGATTTTCCATAATCCTTGCACCGGCTCCCTTATCAACTCATCCTGAAAACATATGCACTCGACAACAAAATCAGCAAGGGCTTGGCTCTTGATTGCAGTTCATGCCATATATTATATCTCGAACTGGCTAAGTTCGATGGCCCAATTTAATAGACATCCTGACATTTTAGGATTTTGCAAAACCTGCTTTAAAGGTTGGTCGGTTATGGCGTGAATAGAATGGGACTGGAACTATGGCCTGAGCTTCCTTGAAGCCAAAATGAGACTGAATGCAAGCTTCTCTATCGATGGGTACCGTAATTCAGCTCTGATAAGCCTCTTACTTACATAATATACGGGTTTATGTGCCCGGTTTTATTCTCGACCTAACTCTATTTTCTGTCACAACCAGGTAAAGAAACAAACATTCTCTAAACGTCGATTTTGATAATATGGGGGGTTCAGCTTGGTGCGTTTTCAGGTTGTGGAATGTTTGTTCGCATTCTTCGGTCCATTCAAATTTCTTGTTTCCCCTGAGCAAGTTGTAGAATGGTAGACACTTGTTTCCCCTGATATGTTGGTGATGACCCCTGTGATGACCAGTGGGCTAAGCACTCCGGTGGTTTTGCTCTGAAGGCATAAAGCTAGGAGTGGCGGTTCTGATAGAACGACTAGGTTTTGGCTTAGTTACCCCCTCTTGCAACCGACATTAATGTCAAAAAGAGGCAAAGTGGGTCTTATAAGTCCCATAGGAATAACCGATCCAAACCTATTCGTTCTGTTAGAACCGCCACTCCAAGTTTTGTGCCTTCATAGTGAAACCACCAGAGTGCTCAGCCCACTAGTCATCACAGGGGTCATCACCAACATATCAGTCGGTCGGTTAAAACTACGACCCCCAGCTTCGTGCCTTCTTCATAGATTCCTAGGAGTGCCCACAACAACCTACCAGGGCAGGCTGGGAAAAGTTCACGGAGGAAAATGCTCCAATGAATCCTCTTGTTACACAATTAGAACCCTAGGCACAGAGAACTCGGCACAGTGGAGTAGAGCCAAGGTTGGCTAATTTAGTTAGTCCTGATGGAACGAGGATAGCCTCACCAATAAGGCATCCACCATCACTGATTAGACATCCTACACCAACTCGCCCACAACGAGATGCTTCAGGTCATGTGAATAATAGGAGAAATCCTCCCCCATCGATAGATACTTACCCCCCACGGGAATGTGCTAAGAATCCAAGTCCTTGATCTAAATCGCAGACCGTAAGTTTTGTAAATGGAAGTTACTGGAATGGGAGCCAGCGTGGAGGCAGGTCTGAAAGTGACCTGAGGAATCATCTAAGCTCAGCACAAATTCTCCGGTATGATCCACAGCCCGACCTACGCGATCATTTGAACTCACAAAGAAGGTATCTAGCTCGCAATGAGGATGTTAACTATACTCTACATGTGAGAGGTTCGTCTATTGTACGTGACAATGGGAATGTCCCATCTAACCAAGCTCAGAATTGGAGGGACAATAACCCATCAAACGTGTACAATAGAATGGGAGCAATTGAAAATCCCCCAGCTAACCTAGAGAACAAGGATCTAACCCTTGAGCGACTGGCCTTGATGGAGAAGCATATGAAGAGGCTCTTATCTGGAAAGGGGGCGGATGATTGCAACTCAGATGAAGAGCTCAAAACTTTCACTCCAAACATTACCGCAGCTACGTATCCTATTGGCTTTAGGATGCCGAACATGGGGACATTTGATGGAAATACAGATCCATCTGATCACCTTGGGATGTACAACACAATGATAATGGCCCACAATGTCGGGCTCGACCTAAGGTGTATCTTGTTCCCCACGACTCTAGTCGGACCTGCCAGACAGTGGTTTAAATAATACAAGAAACATTCGATAAGCTCGTGGAAGAAATTTTCTTCCTAGTTTAAGAGAGCATTTTGAGCTTCACAGGCAACTCATGTAGAGGACGACTCATTGGCCAATGTAAAATAGCAACCTCGTGAGTCACTAAAGGCATACCTGAGCAGATTCGCCAATGTTACAGCACAAGCTAGGGATGTTGATGATAGCTCCAAGCTCATGGCAATGAGGATAGGAATCCTGGTGGGAGGTGACCTGTGGAAAGAACCCCAACAAAAAGGAGTTAAAAGTTTAGATGAATTCTCGGCCCGAGCCCAGGAGTGGATAAACCTTGAAGAGGCGTGATCTATTATCGTAGGAACTAGCCAGCCCCTATCCAACCTGCTGGAGCGGTGGTAGATGTTGCAGCTACAGCTCAAACTATTACCTAGAATAACATGGCGAGAAACAACAAGAGGAAGGGGAATCGTGAGGGCAACCATAACGACACGAAGAAGAACAAGTCTGTGGAGAAATTCAAGACCGTTTATGCCACCAACACTGACCTGATGGACATCTGGGAACATATCTTTCTGGAAAATTCTAATCGCCTTCATGGAAGAAGCCAAAGCCTTTAAGGCATCAGAGGGCGAATAAAGGCCCCTCAAAGTTTTGTCAATTCCAAAATGACATCGGTCATAACACTGATGATTGCCGATAACTGAAGGATGAGATTAAGACTCTCATTTGCGATGGACCATTAGCTCAGTACGCCGAAATTAGGTAGCCCCCAACCAACTGGTCGGGCAGAATCCTCAACTAGCTCAGGAAGCCATTACAAGACAGCTTGGAGCTCAGATGAAGCAGGTCGACCCTCCCCCGATAGTAGGAGGAGATATAAATACTATTGTCAGAGGACCTCATTTGGCGGGCACGAGCAGCGGGGCCCAAAAGAGGTATATTAATGAGTTGAAAACTCATGATGGTGTGGAGTTTATCCGAGAGCAGTTGTTGGGAAAATAACCAATCATTTTCACAGAAGAGGATGCTAGCCACTTTCAATTCCCACACAATGACCCGCTGGTGGTAACCGTGCAGCTCGCTAACCGAAGGGTATGGAGAATACTGGCGGATAATGGAACTTTTGTAAATGTGCTTTTCAGGTCCACCTTAGAAAAGATGGGACTGTCTGTAACCGATTTGAGGGCGACCTCAATGACTCTGTACGGGTTTTCAGGTGAAGGAACAGTGGCCATAGGGACGATCGGACTTGTGGTGACATTGGGAGAAGAGTCACAAACCATCTCTAAAATACTTGAGTTCGTGGGAATCGATTGTCCAGCCGCATATAACGCGATTTCGGGACGACCTGCGCTGATGGCTTTTCAATCCATCACTTCGATCCGACACCTGGCAATGAAGTTCCGCTCAACCTCAGTAATATGCATAGTAAGAGGAGACCAGCTCACCGCCATAGAATGCTACAACATTGCTATGTAGGGAAAATCACAACCCGGGCAGCAAGCAATGGTTATAAGTGAAGGAAATGAGGAGTCTCATGAAATGAAAGTTACCCGTAGGGCGTAAGAACCTCAAGAAGGAAGCAATGAGGTCACTGTAGAGTCCAAAGAACTTTACTTGGCTAGTTAGATAGTAGTATAATAGTAATAGTGGTATTATTGTTATGACTGTGGATTTTTGGTTCAGACCGGGATTTATTTGGACACTCATAATAACACTTGTAGATTTTCTAAGTTTAATCTATAGTTTAAGAATATTAATTTTAACCTAAGGTTTGATTAATATGACTGATATTGAGGGTAATATTTATTATATTATAAGGTTTAGATAAGACCCAATAAGATAATAGTACATGTCATGTGTATGTTTAATAATGATTAAGTATTTTGAGGAATAAATTTATTAAGGTTAAAATTTGAATATCCTAGGGTCAGTCAGCAGCTTTGAAAATGTTAGAGGGCTTAGTCAAGGCTGTTTACGCAATTCAAATTAAGCTAAAATTGTGTAATTTCGTGTTTAATTATTCAGCGTATGCCGATATATCGCAGCTATAGGGGCGATATATCGCAGTACGGGGATACGAAAAACACGAAACATCGCACAATTGCCTCGGGCATACTGGCCCAGGCGATATATTGCCTACAGGGGGCGATATATCGCCTCCTTCAGGGCATTTTGAAACATTTTGAAAATGTTCTCCATTCAAATCTTCAACCTCTTGATAAGTCCAGCATCTTTCTAAACGAGTCTTCAGCCTCTGCTGAACGATAATTCAAATGTTTTTCACTTAAAAAGCCATTATTTTTATTCAAGTTAAATGAAGATCTTTTCATTCCTAAACTCTATAAATAGGACCTAGTACCCAGCCATTTATTCATTCATCAAACTAAGTTCAGAGGCTGCTAGTTGCTAGGTTATTGTGAGAGTGTAAACACTTGGGTTGGGAATTATAAAGCTTGATCACTATAAGTTTACCAAACACTTGGGAAGTAAGGTTTTATAGCATTTCAATTCAAGGTTTAGATTGACTATAGAAGCATTCAAGGTATTCCAGACTCTATTTCATTTCGTATTATTTTCTTTAAGTTCTTATAGTCTTCTACTCAGTATTCTAACCTTATTCCTTATTCTTGGTTAGGAAATCTAAGTTCTTGAACATAAGGTTTTTGGTAAGTATATTCTCAATGGTATAGTTCTTCCATTCTTTTCATCTCATTCTCTTTAGTATACTCACCCTTCCATTTATGGTTTTTAGGAGTGTTCCAAAGTCTCAACTCTGTTCTCATATCCCGGTAATTTTGGTAAGGAAAATAGGATAGGATTTATGTGTTATATGATTTATATGTTATGATAAATGTTATCTTATGATTTTGTGTTATGTAATATGCTATGTTAAATATGTTTGTAGACTTGGGCATATGACCTATACAACTAACAAGCCCCAATAAATTATGGGCATATGACTTGCTTAGCTAGCAAGCCCCACTAATCTAATGGGCATATGACTTGTTTAGTTTATGGGACCCCAAGTAATAATGGCCATTATAGTATGTATGTGACATAAGTGTTATGATATGTTTTATGTTTCTTAATGAAATTTATGTACATGGTTTATGTGTTAGATTTTCCTTGCTGGGCACTAGGCTCACTCCTTTTTGTTTATATATGCAGGAAAATAGCTTTAGTGGCGGGAAAGGTTCTTGGAAGCTTGGGGAATGTGTATTGAGGCAGAATGGATTCAAAGAGCCGAGAGTTTCGATTCGAGGATGAAGTCTTTACTTATGGTTTTATGTGTATTTTTCCGCACTTATTTATGTAATCTCTTTTAATTACAAATATGTTATGTTTTCCTTTTAAAACAATGGGATCCCATATCCTACTTTAAATTTTATGTAAGTTTAACATTTACTTTTTTTCAAGTTTTTAATAAAGTTATGATCTTTTCACTTGTAAGTTCTATTAAGGATTAGGGTCTATGTATAGTTTTCATTAATGGTCCAAAGTCTAGAGTAGTTGGGTCATTACAGTCACCCAATAGGACGACATTGATCCGTGGGTAGGCGAAGACAGGTCTAAGCTTAAAGCAATAGAAGAACTCGAGGAAATAAACATTAACCCATAAGAACCTTCAAGAGTTGTCAAAATTGGAAAAAATCTTGAAGTCGAAAGGAAGAAGGGGTTGGTCGAGTTTCTAAGAAAGAACCTGGATGTTTTTGCCTAGTCGCACGAGGATATGGTGGGAATCAGTCTGGGTATAATAATTCACACTTTAAACTTGGACAAGAATGTGCCTGCAAAGTCCCAAAAACGAAGGCTCTTGGGGGCAGTACGATCTGAAGCGTTAGAAGAAGAAGTAGCTCGCCTACTTAAATGCGGGTTTATCATGGAAGCAAAATACCTGATCTGGGGATAGAGGAAAATCCGGAAAAAATCAGGTCGGTGTTAGAAATGTCTTCGCCCAGGTCATGTAAGGAAGTACAAAGCCTAACTAGAAAGGTGACAGTCATTTTTGTATTACTAAAACTCTGCAAAAATTGAGAGAGAAAAGAAATAACATTATCTCGTGGACTAGGTGGATTTTAACCACTGAACCACGTAAAAGTTGTGTGTGTTCGAGAGAATTTTTATTATTTCATTACGGTATACGATTTAGCACTAATCTCGTTATTTGATTTCTGAATCTACTGTTGGTGAAAAATCGCGTCAACAATTATCATTATATTGATCATTACAATTTTATGTTAAAAATAGTAGTTCTTTTAATAAAATGAGTATTTGAATAAATTATTTTATGTTAAAAATATCTACATTCACAAACACATTGTTATTGAGGTATTTTGTTATTAATGTTATAATAGAAGTGATGTAGAAATGTTATTACCATTATAATGATAATAATTATTATTATCATTTATGTTGTTTCTGGTATTGCTAATATACATTATCAATAGTGTATATTTATGATTGTGATAGAATTTAATAAATGATGTACCATTAATAGGATTTGTGTGGATTGGATTGATTGACTTTTGGTGAGCAGTTTTAAAATAAGCTAAAGACCTAAGGTAAGTAAATTTCACATTTTGTGCTTAAGTGTGAGATGCATGACTACATTGATTGTGCATGTCTGATATGTTAAGTATGGGATGATGATGTATATGATGAGTATGTGATGAATGGTTATATGAGTTATGTGTGGTATGAATATCATAATGTATTGTATGACATATAATAGATGAATTTCGTGATATGTGAAAGTTGTCTTATTTGGTTAAGTTTGATCAGATTTTTGTGCAAGTATGTGTTCTCATGTTGATGAATATGTGGATTACCTTCTATGTTCATGACTTTGTTACCTGTTATGATATATGAAGCCTTTAAGTTTTTTGGCTGGAAACCTTAGACTTGAGGCGTAACTCTACGTGAAGGTATAACAACGCCACCAACCCAAAGCTTCATATATTATGGCTAAAGTTGTTTTTAGTTATATGAGATGTGATACATTGCCTTGATTGAATACCATCAAATATGAATCATGAACATGAACATGAACATTGGCATTTCAGCATCAGCATGTATGCATGACATGTACAGTTATGTGATACATTATAATGTGATATAAGACCATGCATAAGAATATGAGAAAAGTTATGAAATGCCTTGAAAAGTTAAACATTCTAATGACAACAAGGCTTAAACAATGTGATAATAAGATGTTAAAAATGGTGTCACTATTTCGATGAAGCAATTAAGTAAGTTCAGTAAAGAAGACGGAGGTCTATAAGGCTTATAGTGGCAGCCCACTAATGTGGGCTAGATCAGAGTTGACCATTCAGAGATGTTTGTCATGTTCCTGTCTTTCTCCTCCATTTATATGTGTAATAAGTATGGCAGTTGTGGCAACAATGAAATGAGTAATATGATGAGTCCATCTGCAATGATGGCTAGCCGGAGAAGAACCCATGGGATTTATATTATATGTGTAACAAACCCTACAAGGATTGTATGCATGAGATTTGCTTACTGAGTGTTAGCTCATTATGTTATTTTCCAACATTTTTATAGGTGTGACCTTAGATGTTGGACAACTTGTGGAGTATGGACTCAGTAGCAATGCAATAGTGGTTTAGGGTTTTTCCTATTACTATATTTAAATTTAAAGTATCCATATGTGTAATAGTTTCTATTAATAAGAGTACAT
The DNA here is from genome assembly GCF_963169125.1 of Humulus lupulus. NCBI lineage: Eukaryota > Viridiplantae > Streptophyta > Magnoliopsida > Rosales > Cannabaceae > Humulus > Humulus lupulus. The sequence continues at coordinate 76,042,860 of NC_084798.1, read as the reverse complement.
AAAAATTTAAATTTTTCTGTATTTCATAATATCATTATACTCAATTCGTTTGGTCAAGTGTACATACTCGTAAACCTTGGTATTACGACTATGTGGCGGATGTACAAAACCTTAGGGACATCACAAATAATGATGATGATGATGATGATGATAATAATAACAATAATAATACAACTAAAAGGAATTATTTAAATAAAGATCTCATAAAAATAGGGATTTAATACACGGTTTTAACCAATCCCAAAGAAATAGGGATTTCCAAACAGCTTCTTCGTGTATGTATGTAATGCGTCTTTGAGCTTTATTACTGCTTCAATGTGTTTTCGAGATTACTCAAAGCCTCGAGCTCACCATTCTAGTTATCGCCACATCCTTGCTTGATCAGTCTGTCAAACTCATCTCTTGGAGAAGACTGATGCTTCAAAGCTTGTAACTCATGCTCAAGCGCTGATGACTTAGATATGGAATTTCATGACAATTTGTACAAGTATAATGCTAACACTTGTGAATCCCGAGCTTACACTTTATGAACCTACATTTTGAGGTTGTTTATTTATTTTTTAAATTTGGGTGTAACAGTGTTAAAATGCAGTTGTTATGTTGCCAAAATTTTGTTAGACTTAGGAGAATATAATAATAAAACTTCTATTATGTAATATGTCTTAGAAAAAAGAACTAGGAGTGGAAGATGTAGAGGGATATGAAATTTGGATAAGAGCGTGAGAAACGAAGAAGACTCTTGTCACAGATTTGGACAGACAAATTGAAGAAAGAATTGGAAGTGTTTTAAAGCAAAGTAAGAAAGAATTGTAAGTGTTGTTATAAGTTACTAATTTAATCGATCATTGGTTTGTTCACAGAATGAACTAAAAGACAAAGTTAGTAAAATCCAAATTGTCGCTAAGGGTCGGGATGATATCTTGCCAAAGTTAGTAGTAAGTCAAATTTTTTTATAAGGTCGTTTAGTTCTAAGTTTAGTTTTATGTAAATGTATTAATGTTTATGCTATCTTACTTAAATACTTATATCAATGTATAAATGTTTATTGTACCTAAATACTTATAACATTGTATAAATGTTAGAGTTTCCTGCTTTCATGCCTCTTCTAAACTTATGTCCATCCTTATGAATGACATTTTAATTAATAAAAGTTAGCCTATTTTCATTAAAAAAATCACAATTATTTCCGATTGCAATATATATATATATATAAATTCATAATTAGGCCATTTAAAAAAACCTGAATTAATGTCCAATTTCATTAAATTTGGTCGAAAAATAAGGGACTTTCTACTTCGGTTTATACATAAAAACTGAAGTAGAAAGTCTTTTTTCCACTTCAATTTTTCACCCCCTTTTACTTCGCCCCGAACTACTTCGGTTGTGAATTTATGTGAAAACTGAAGTAATTCCACCTTAAAAACTGAAGATGTAGCCCATTTTTATTGTAGTGCAAGTACAATACAATAGCTCATGGATAAGTCAAAATGGTCAATCATTCCCCAAAAAGGTGAGCAATCAGTAGACCAAGGGATCCACATATCGAGGCGCACACGCCATTCATAGTCACAATTGTTAGTAAGTACCATACTATTGTAGATAATAGGTAAAGAGATAAACCAAGGAGACTTACCCCTAAATCCCAATCAAGAGAAAATTCAAAACTGCAACAAACAAACAAAACCAAATGAAAACATCAAAAAATAAAACTAAACATGGCAACAACAACACTAAACTAGCAGATTTAAGAACAAATCAAAAGTCAAGAGTAAGAAAACGAAAATAAAAAAGGAGGAAGATACTTCTTGCCTTTTGAGAGAAAAAACTTATTATTATTAACTTTATCATTATAAGACCAATCTCCTTACGAACTTCTAAATGTAATTAATAGATCAAGAAACATAATGTACCACTTCAAAATATACTAAGTAATTTATAATTGTGTAAATTTAGCACAACCTAGATAAATTTGCATCTCCATGTCACTAAGGGCCAGTTTGGTACAGCTATGTTGTGTGAAAAAGCAGGTGTAGCTGTGGGAAAAAACAGATGTAGCTGTGTTATGAGGAAAAGTTGCAAAGTGTTTGGTAAATTACAACTTTTAAAGTGTTGTGAGTTGGAAAAGTTGTACCACTGTATCATATTTATTTTATCTTATTAATACAAATGCACATGTTTAAATTAAATATGTTTTTGATAACCCACTAATACAGTGATCATAAACAAAAGTGTTACATTATATAATATACACATATTATTGTGTATATATATTGTAACTAGTCAATGTAGCTAAGATTCGAATTATAATGATCATGGCATTATAATCTAGTTAATGATATAATCACAAATATGTAAAACTTAAAACTCTAAATTTTATGTCTTTAATTTTTTTTTCTTCTTAAAACATGAAATTGATATGTTTTTGATAAATTATAATTTTAAAATACTATGTGTTATCCCAAAATTTTGTTTGATAACGTGGCAATATGATGGGACAAGTGGCAATGCATGGTCAGTAAATGACACATTAATAGTCAATAAATGTGTTGACTAAAGAAGGGCAAAGGTTTGAAATTAATCTTCTGAGTCGTGATATTACTGGTCATGAAATTGATTTATCTGGTCAGGAAGTAATTTGACCGATCAGGTAAGGTTTCTGTCCGACCAGTAAGGTTTTTGACCGACCAGTAATGTGTTTTGGCCGACCAATAATGTGTTTTGGTCGACCAGTCACTTCAATAATGTGTTATCCAACCAGTAAAGTGTTTTGGCCAACCAGTCACTTCAGCAATGTGTTTTGGCCGACCAGTAAAGTGTTGTGGCTGACCAGTCACTTTAGGAATCAGGTTTATCCAGCTAGTCAGCTTATGAAGATGTTTTGCCTAACCAGAAGGGTGATATAGCCGACCAGTCTCACTTCAGGGAATGGAGTTGGCCAACCGGAGAGATCTAGAACTCAACCCAGTGACTCTTCAACAAAGTTTTGGTAACGACTTAGTTAGAGTCATCCGTAACTACCATGAGAATTTCTCAGATATCCCGAAGTAATAGCTATATTTTTGTAATTTAAATTTGTTTATTATTTATTAATTAAAGTCAGTTGAAACAACCAAGGACCCCGTCAAAACGGGATATTTCTCATGCATGATCCATGAGCCTATAAATAAATGGCTCATGGCATCATTTGGGGGGAGTGATCTTTGGGGAGACTTGAAGACTCTCTAATTTTGGAGATTTTGGGACTGTTACTTGGGGCGTTCTTGGGGCATTTTCTGAGGGATCTTAGAGAGAGAAAGCTTGTATTCTCTAGATAGAGAAACTCTATATTTTTCTTCTTACACTTGAGAAACTCAGTTGGCTTAGGTCCATCTAATCTTAAGTGTAGGCTTTATATATCACAACTCCAAGTGGATTAGGCTATTACCAATAAATTGGGGCTGAACTACTATAAAATTATTGGTGTCGTATTTTCTATTCAAGGCTTACTGTAGTTTTGACGTCTATTCGTCGTTGGCCAAAATTGTGGTCAACATTTTTGGTGCTTTCATTGAGAGCCTGAATAGAAGAAATACACTGCCCTACCAATATGGCTCCCAAGAATACCCATATGGCCTCCAAAAATCCAATAACGTCAAAAGAGCCTGCTAGAGAAGAAGGTCCTGGACCTCAGAACCCTGAGACTGAGCCCGGGGTCTTTCTCGAGGAGACCACTCCAGAAGTTGAACAACTCCAGGAAGTAATAGGCGCTTTCCAAGAGGATATGATGCAATTCAATGCTCAGCAGGAGTCTTTCGCTGAAGAGATGGCCAGGCAGAGAGCTGGATTAGAACAACGAAGGCGCGATATGGAGGCCAGAAGCGAAGAGATCAGACAACGACAAGAGGAAGTTTACCGGAGACATCGTGAAGCAGCACTTGCTCTAGAAGCGGCTACCCAATTGGCCCAAGCCAATGCTCAAGTCGCGGCACAAGCAGCCACCCAGGGAGCAAGAAATAATAATGCTGGTCGGAGGACCACTGACAGAGCCAATTCTCGGGGACCAGACAGAAACAGGAGTAACCCCCCTGGTCGGGAAGATGATGGAGTCCGATCTAGAACTGGCTCGACACAGAGGGAGAACTCTAGAACCCCCTCTAGTAGCCACCGATCAGAGACTTCTAGATCAGGGAGTCACCGGTCAAGCAATAAGAAGACTCCACCCAAGCATGATCAGAAAAACTCCTAGCTACAAAGATGGACATGGTCGAGACGAGGGGGACAGTCATCAGACTGACCGGTCAAAAGAAAAAGAAAAGGAATGCACTGAACAGCAAGGAGGAAAGAACTGCTCGAGACATACTGAAAAGCCTCCACTACATCCCGCCCAGCAACGTAGTGGGAGAAAGCAGGTCCCGCGTAGTAAGCCCTCTGAAAAATCGAAGAGTACGGTATTCGATCGACTAGGAGAACATGCTTCCCAGAAAGATCTGACCTGCCCTACCAGTCAAATAGAAATACTTGACGACGGTGCTGCAGATGGAAATGCCTGTCCAGGAGGTCAAAACCTTGGAGCCTCGTCGGTTGCACCAGCCATCCAAGCCCAGCTTGACGCGCTAACGGCTGCAGTGCAAGGTTTGTCAAAACGACCTTCCGATATGGGTGCGGTAGACCACAAGGTTAGCAGTCCATTTTGTGCCCGGATCAGAGCAGCCCAGCCGCCGGCAAAATATAAAGCACCAATACTGTCGGTATATACAGAAAAAGAGGATCCCATCAGACATGTTGGGAAATTTGAGGACCAGATGGAATTTCTCGGGGTAAGTGACGATTATCGGTGTAGAATTTTCCCAACTACATTGTCAGATACTGCCCAGGAATGGTATTGGAAGTTTAAGCCGAATTCCATTACCTCTTGGGAAACATTCAGGAAGGAGTTTTATAGACAGTTCAGCGCTGCTCGAACTCCACCAGTTTATGCCAACCACTTGGCAAATATCAAATAAGGAAAGGATGAGTCTCTAAAGAACTATATACAGAGGTTCATGAGAGAGGCCAACCGATCAAATGTTGTAAGAGATGAGGGGAAGATGGTTGCCATATCCTCTGGAATAACTTAACGAAGCCCTTTGTGGGATAGTATACATAGAAATCTGATTTCAACACTTCAACAATTTCTTGACTGAGCGGACAAGTATATGAAGTTGGATGATGCAATTGAGATAGAGGAGAATGGCATAAACAATCCTGGCAGATTGGCTGACCCTCCTAAGAATGGTGGAAACAGTCAGAATGGTGGAAATAAACGTGGGAATAACGGGTCTGATCACCATGAAGAAAAGAAGGCTAAGTCGAGTTCAAACGAAAATCCCACCAAGTATGAGCCTCAGTTCACTAATTACACCACTCTCTCGACTAGCCGAGTGGAAATATATCTTGCTAGTCATGAAGAGGTTCCCTACAAGAAACCTCCACCCATCAGGAAAGAGATGAGTAAGAGAGACACTAATAAGTTTTTTCATTTCCATGGAGATTATGGTCACAACACAAATGAATGCAATCACCTCAAGGACGAGATAGAATTTCTTCTCCGGTCGAGCAAGTTGAAAAAGTACCGGGCAGAGACACCCCAAGGAGAAGGAGGCAACAACAATTCTGGGTTCCAACGACAGAGATCTCCACCCTTGCAACCCGGGCCTATGGACTTTACCTTAGACACTATATGTGTAGGTCCACACTAGTTGGATGAGGATAGTAACAAAGCAAGGGAGAGGTATGCCCAGACACTTCGATGTGAGCGGGAGTGCTAGGATCAGATTTGGTGAATGAAGCGTGATCAGAAACCACTGGAATGGCGAGCATCTGAGGATATATTATCACTAAATACCGCTTTCAGAGTGGTAGTTTAATTTCAAGTTATTTAAATTTGTTTTATGAGCTGGTTATTTGCTGACCAGTCATCTATTTTTGAACAATTTTTGTTGTTTAAGACTCGTTATTAGACACGTTTTGTCCTTTTTTTTACGAGGAATAAAAGAGACTACGCGCAGCATGGTCGATTCTTGCTACAAATGTACATGTGTGTTAATTATCCGAATAATGTTCAACTGGTCGGTACGTTCAAACAGTGTTCAACTGCTCGGATATTTTACATATATTTTATGTGTTTCACGAGTAATTAACTGCTCGAACAGATTCGGTCAAGTAGCAAGTGACCAAGGATCTTTCAATCCTCGATCACTTGGGGGGGAAATAGGTTATACTGGTTTATAATTTAACATAGGCAATAAGAGCACGAGTTAAGATATCTATTTTTAGGCTGACTTGTAAATTTTCGAAGTCAAAAAAAGGCCATTAAGCTAACTTGTTTGACAAAGCTTAAGTAACTTGGAATTTTTTAAAATTTCAAGTTAGAAGCAGATATTCATGTGACAATAAACATTATGCTCATAAAATGTTAGAGCAATAAGAGTGTGAGAAAGTATACTTAGTAGGGACTTATGAAATGTCTAGAATTTCTAAGTTAGAAAACTAAGTACTCATGCGAAAATATAAGGCATACATCAGAGTGACTTTACTATTCACAAAAAACTTATAATGTTTTAAGTCTAAAAAGACTTAGAATATTTCAAGTTAGCAAAGAAAAGTAAAGTATAAATGCCAACAGCTCGGGTGTACGAGAAAAATATCAAAGCTGCTAAGCAACAATTGTCTTCACAAAAGTATAAGAAAAAATAGTAAACTACTAGCCAGGTACATAGTTCAGCTAATCAGGTGCAAAGTTTTCCTGGTTGGGAGAGCAGATACAACTTCCCTGGTCGGCTGAGCATATATCACTGGTCGAGTAGGAAAATTTGTTGTTGAGCATGACTAACAGTGATGAGTCCCTGGAGTGAACCAAACAAACACGAACAAATGAATGCAAAGAAAAAATATTTACTACCTAGTAAAATATTTTCTCTGAGCAGTAAAAATATTTTCTACCCAATAAAATATTTTCTCTGAGCAGTAAAAATATTTTACTGCCCAGATAAAAATGTATGAAAGCAACAATAATAATCAGAAAATTTTGGTGCCTAAATGCATGAACCATAAAGTTTTTGTACAAGCCCGAGCAGTCAGGTGCGTGTCCGAGGAGCAGGGTGCGTGTTTGAGCGGATGCATATGTCTGAGCAGCAGTCCGTATGTCCGAGGGGCACGCCGAGAGCGGATGCGCATCCGAAGGAGCCAGGCACGGCGAGGGGGGTGTGCATCCGAGAGGATGCGTGTCCGAGGCTGGCCATCCAATGAGCTCCGTGTCCGAGCGGCTGGATGAGGCTATCCGAACGGCTGACCATCCGAGGAGCTCCGTGTCCAAGCAGCCAAGGAGCCGCGTGCTGAGGGGCCAGGCATGCCGAGCGGATGGGGCATTCCCGAGGAGCATGGTACATCTGAGGCTGCATGTTCGAGAGGGTATATGCAGAGTGGTGTCTGAGGAGTGGTATCCGAGGAGTGGTCCGAGAGGTTGGCATGTCCGAGGAGTAGCATGCCTGAGGAGTGATGTCCGAGAGGCTGGCATGTCCAAGGAGTAGCATTACCGAGGAGCTATTTGGGTTCCGAGGCATAAGAGTTCTGAGGGCCAAAAGAAATCTAATCAGTTAGGAATGGTAAAAGAAATAAGTTTTATAGGCTAAAGGGTATGGACCATAGCGTGAGGTATAAGCATATTTTCTTAATCTTGGACTGTGCAAATAAGATCAAGAAGGAAAATTCAAGGGTTCAACAAGTTTCAAGATAACATCAATGATCATTCTATACACATTAACCCGAAAGAGCAATGGAAATGGGAAACTGATAACTACCATTTTTATGGACAGAAATGTTCATCATGGGTTTACCTCAAAAGTGAAAGTTACTGACCGGGTGGAAGCTTTTGGACGACGTGAATAACTATCATTTAGAGAAAAAGTTTATCATATGAGAAAATCATATAATAAACTTGGGGAGCAAATGTTATCCCAAAATTTCGTTCGATGACGTGGCAATAGGATGGGACAAGTGGCAATGCATGGTCAGTAAATAACACATTAATAGTCAATAAATGTGTTTACTAAAGAAGGGCAAAGGTTTGAAATTAATCTTCGGAGTTGTGATATTACTGGTCACGAAATTGATTTATCTGGTCATGACGTAATTTGACCGATCAGGTAAGGTTTCTGTCCGACCAGTAAGGTTTTTGACCGACTAGTAATGTGTTTTGGCCGACCAGTCACTTCAGTAATGTGTTATCTGACCAGTAAAGTGTTTTGGCTAACCAGTCATGTGTTTTGGCCGACCAATAATATGTTTTGGCCAACTAGTAATGTGTTTTGGCTGACCAGTCACTTCAGTAATGTGTTATCCGACTAGTAAAGTGTTTTGGCCGACCAGTCATGTGTTTTGGCCGACCAATAATGTGTTTTGGCCGACCAGTTAAGTGTTGTGGCCTACCAGTCACTTTAGGAATTAGGTTTATCCGGCCAGTCAGTTTATGAAGATGTTTTGCCTAACCAAAAGGGTGATATAGCCGACCAGTCTCACTTCAGAGAATGGAGTTGGCCGACCAAACAGATCAGAAACTCAACCGAGTGACTCTTCAACAAAGTTTCGGTAAAGACTCAGTTAGAGTCATCCGTAACTACCGCGAGAATTTCTCAGATATCCCGAAGTAATAGCTATATTGTTGTAATTTAAATTTGTTTATTATTTATTAATTAAAGTCGGTTGAAACAACCAAGGACCCCGTCAAAACGGGATATTTCTCATGTACGATCCATAAGCCTATAAATAAATGGCTCATGGCATCATTTGGGGGGAGTGATCTTTGGGGAGACTTGAAGACTCTCTAATTTTGGAGATTTTGGGACTGTTACTTGGGGCGTTCTTGGGGCATTTTCTGACGGAGCTTAGAGAGAGAAAGCTTGTATTCTCTAGAGAGAGAAACTCTATATTTGTCTACTTACACTTGAGAAACTCAGTTGGCTTAGGTCCATCTGATCTTAAGTGTAGGCTTTATATATCACAACTCCAAGTGGATTAGGCTGTTACTAATAAATTGGGGTTGAACCACTATAAAATTATTGGTGTCGTATTTTCTATTCAAGACTTACAGTAGTTTTGACGTCTATTCGTCGTTGGCCAAAATTGTGGTCAACATTATGAGATACAAAATAATGTTATAGTGTATAATAAATTATATATTAAAGTGGATTGTTAGTTTAAAATTACTAAAATAAAATAATATCTAATAAATATAAATTATAAAAATATTTTTTGAACAAAAAAAATAAGTAAGAATTAAATATTGCTTATTTTATTATAATATTAATTTATTTTAAATAATTTTTTTGAGTAATATATAATGAATAAGTTTATTGCAAAGTTTTTTCAAAAAATTATTTTTAGAAAGAAAAAAAATTAAAAGTTGGGTTTTGCAAGTTGTAGTTATCATATAAATTATTTAACAAGTTGTTTTTTTTTGACTCTTTAACAAACAACATTGTTGTATAGTTTTTTTCGAGTAAATACTATTTTGGATCCTATGTTTTGCAAAAGTTACCGATCGGACTCTCTATTTTATAAAATGACAATTTGGATCATATGTTTTACAAAATTGAACAAAATAATACCCCAAGCCTGATTTTGGTAAAATAATTTTTCAATATGACTAAAATACCTATAGTTTCATTAAGTTAAGAGTTAATTAAATATTTAAAATAAATTTTATTAATTTAAATATTATAAACTATTTTAAATAATAAAAAGTAACATAAATATTTTACTAAAAACAAAACTAAATAAATCAATTTCTCATCTGATTTTTTCTCTCTTCTTCTTCGTCTTCTTCTTCTTCAACACAAGCTCTATCTGCAGGTGGTTGTTGAAGTTCGTAAGTAGTCGTCGGAGTTTGCAATGGCGATCGCAGATTGACACACGAGGGTGGTGTTGGGCAAATCTCATCGACGGGGGCAGGATTGCAGACAACGATGAATGGCCAAGGGTTGGGAATATCTCATCGTTCATGGACAGAGGCGACCACAACGAAGATCTTCGTCTCATCGTTGCTGGATGGAGGCGACCACAAATGAAGATCTTCGTTCGAAGGGTGATAAGGGAATAGAACACCCTCTTTCCCAATCAGATCTGAGTTTTTTTTTCTTTTTTGCTGCGAAGATTTTGGTTGGGTCGTCATCGACAGATCAATCCCGTATGATTTTTTTCAACAATGTGGTTCATTGAGATAAGATTCTATTGCTCACAACAACCTTAAGGGTCAGATGCCCAGGTCTTTGAGCTCTTGTTTCTCGTTGACAATGTTCAATCGGAGGTGTGGCTTCAAGGCAACGACGACACCCTAGACATTTAAATCTTAGATTTAGATATGCGACTGCTCCTAAGGGATGCCGACTATGGAGAAGAGGTTGGGGTTGGGGCTGGGGTCGGGGTCGGGGTCGGGGTCGGGGTTAGAATCAATATTGTTGAAAGACTAATTGCTTTAAGATCTGCTATTATCTTGTTTTTGTTCATTGTTCTTATTTTATGGTGTTTGGTTCATTCATTTCGTTCATATTGTTCTTTGTGTTTTAATCTGAGAGTTTGAATATGAATAATTTATGAATCTAAGTTTTCTTCTTTGGGATTTTTGTTCTTTGTTCTCTACTGATTGTTGAGATAATTTTTACATTTTGTTGTTTGATAATTTGGATTTTGGTTTTTGATTTTCAGCATTGAATTGATGAAAAATGAAATAAAAAAAAATAAAAAAAAACAAGAATAGATGAATACTGATTTGATTCAGGTCAGATTCATCCATTTAGTTTTAATACTAAACTATAAATCAATTTTAGTTTTTAGTTGTTTTAATTTTTTACGTAATGTGATTTTAAAAATTAAAAATATTAATGTTTTTTTAATTAAGTAATATATATTTTCTATTCAAATCAATTTAATTTAAAAATATATTTTAAATTATTAATTAATTCAATATTAAATAAAACTCGGGGTATTTTAGTCATATTGAAAAATTATTTGATCAAAATCAAGTTCAGGATATCATTTTGTTCTATTTTGCAAAACATAGGATCTAAATTGTCATTTAATAAAACAGAATGTCCGATTGATAATTTTTGCAATACACAAAATCCAAAATAGTATTTACCTTTTTTTATAAAGTTGTTTTTAACATTTTTTTTAAAAGTTGTCGCAAATGGAGCCTAAGTAGCTTTTCAAACTTCATAGGATCTATTAACACTTGAAAATGAAAAAGACAATGTTGAGTGTGGTAAATGATATATTTATGGAAAGGTTTTTTTTTCAGCTACTATACTCATTCTTTAAACTTGGTAACACTTAAGTCTCGAAAATTGATTTTGTATCAACTAGGTCCTCAATCTTTTCAAATCATATCATTTAGGTCCCTAAATGATATTTTTATTTCTTTTTTCTTTCAAAATACATAAATAAAATATAAAAAAATTGTGAATCAATCTTATTGGACCACTTAATTTATAAATATACCAAATATGAGATTGAAAAAAATATATATATTTTTCATGATATTTTAAACATATTTAATAGTTTTATAAATTAAATGAGATTTTCATTAAAAAAAAATTATAACTTATAAATTTTTAATATAAATAATTGAACTATCACGAGATTATCAATATTTGTAATGTACATATTTATTTTTTATTTTACAAAAAATTTCTGTAATGCAACTTATAACTAACCATATATATATATATATGTTGACCCAGAATTTAGCCAACTGACACGGAGTCAAATTTGCTTGATGCGGACAAACACATTGGAAAGAATGTGATGACGAAATAATAAAGAACACAAGATTTTATAGTGGTTCGGCTCTAGAATCTGGTAATAACCTACGTCCACTCGAATTGCTATTGATATAGAATTCAAAGGAGTGATCAAAGAACTAGGGTTCAATGAGTTTCACCAACCTCTGAAGAACAAGACAATATATCAAATGATCAGAAAGCGAAAAAGAAGAAGAAGATCCTTTTCCCTTGAGCTCTCTTTCTCTATTTATAGGCTCAATGAGGATTTACATTAATTTATTACAGATATTGTTTCCTAAATAATAGGATACTCAGGAAAACATGGGAGATAATTTCGGATACTATCATAACTGCATAAGATCTTTTCTGCTTATAGCATGCGTACGACCAGGCTGGTCGTATGAAGAGATCGAACGTTGCGACAATAGATGTCTTCCTGGTCGATAGTCGAGCACGAATTCTGCCAGATGTCAGCCATGTGTATTAAATGTTTGCCATGTCATTCATGCCTGTTTTTTGGATAACATTTGTCCCCCAAGTTTGTTTAGTGCGACCAGCAATAAAGAAACTTTAAGGAAACAACCGTTCATATCCCCACGATGTCTGTCAGGATCCCCGTGCGTTTTTGAAAGCCATGACATAATTATGTCTAATCAAGCTTTTCCAGTTTTCAAAAAGGCAATTTGACGGCTTATACACTTCCCCACGTTTCGAGAATTAAAAGTAATGATTGCTACTTTTTGACCATACTTCGGTCCCCATAAATACCTTCTTTTTCTTCTTTATAAATTTTTTTCTTACCATCTTTGTCAAGAACTTCAAGAACCTTGCCTTCAGAATACAGAGCTTCGAAACCAGTCAGTCGCCTAGCCGAGGATCTTTCTGACTCGAACTTTTCATTCTCTTCTGAATCTCCATCTTCGCCCAGGTAATCACTCTGTCTTTTTAAACTTTTCATTATGCCATGCATGTCGTTTCTTGGTTCTGCAATTTCTGTGTTCTTGAGTAGGGTTTTATGAGGATCTTTTTGTATAAACCTTCCATTGCTTGGTAAGAGGGCGTCTTTATGCTTTGTATAGGTTAGGTCTTAGTTTGATAGTTAGGATCATAGGCTTGAGGCGTAAGGTCGACGAAAAATTCAACCTTTAAGCTAGGTGAAAAAACTGAGTTTTTTCCCGCCCTTCAGGAGTCGAAACAGTTCTCTTTCAGAAAACGGTTTTTTTCCTCTTTGATCCGTTTTTCAAACCATTAGTGCCAAATCGTAGTGTAGGAGTAGGATCCTGCTGGTTTTTTAGACGCAAGCAACGTTATCCCAATCTTCCACACTACTTCGCAGACTGTGTCTTATCTCATCCATTGTCTGTTTGCAGTTCATATGCAAGACCCTTGGGGAGGAGATAGACCTATTGAAGACGACCTCTTGGCCCAACTACTTGAAGGCGAAGAGAACCCATCTACTTTGATACTGGAAATCCCTTTTTCTCGCCTTAGCTCAAACCGTCCTCCAGTCCCCAGTCAAAGAATGGCCCGAACAAAAACAAAAGCTCGAAAAAGGAAAAATCCTAACTCCTCAGGCCAGCCTTCTGCTGATGCCCCCTCGACCAGTGGTCGAGGGCGAATTCCCTCCAGAGACCAATGTCCAAGGGCATTCCCGCCCTCGCCATGTTGACCAGCCAACCGTTGCGCGGCACGTCGTCCCTCAAAGTACGGTGACACTGCGGATGATTGCCAATTATTTAAACAGATACAATCTGACGAGTGTGACCTTAGTTAAACCATCTATCGACCAGCAAGCCAACCTGCCAGGTGGGGCTTACAGCGCCTGGTCGAGGTTCCACATTGAGGCAGGTGCCACCCTGCTTTTCCACTCGTTTTTTCAGGGGGTGGCTAATTACTTCGGAGTAGCCCCTTTCAGATCACCCCGAACGGATATAGAATGCTGGCCGCACTCTATATCCTTTATAAGCTCAAAAAATGGCCAATACCTTCCCCCCACGAGGTCAATTTTCTTTTTGACCTTAAGTCCAACCCCAACCAAGATGGTACAGGGTTTTTTCACTTCTGCCATCAGGAATCCGGACGCACTTTTTTGTCCGACACCACCCATATCTCTAATGTGGGGAAGTATCACCATGAATACTTCCTCACTCTTGACCTTACTACGGACAACCTGGCCTTCACTCGAGGAGGTAAAAATTCTTATGCCAGTAGCTTCTACACTTAGTGTTTTTATGTCGCAGTGTCTTGACATTCCACTGTGTTCCAGGCCCATGGTTACGTCCAGTCCCTACTCCAGGGATGGAGTCAAGGGCAACACTCTTAGCCAGTGTAATGCCCCGGATTCCCTATTATGGTTTAATGGCTGGATTAGTAGGCCGGGAGGGCCCTAACTGTTTAATTATGCCATTAAATGTGTTTATGCATGTTTATGAGAATTATATTATAAAATGATGTTAAATGCATGCATGTGAGTCCACATTTTTTTACAAGGGTGTTTTGGTAATTTGGCCCGTTGAGGGTATAATTGAATATTTGTCTGTGTGTTAATGATATATTGTGAGACCACATTATAATGTGGATTGGTTCGAGTATTTCGACATGAGACGATCTTTAAACATGATTTATCGGTTTGGTCATAACAGGTTTGAGCTCGGGGCTCGGGGTGATATTAATGATTATAGTGTTACCGGGGATTTTAGGGTAACGAGATATGAATTATTGGTGTTTGAGGATGTTGAGATTAGCGGGAATTGGGAAGCGTTAATTATGATTAACGGGATAAGCGGAAAGTGCCAATTTTACCCTTGAAATGGTTTTAGAGGCTTTAGGTGGTTCAAGGGTATTTTGGTCATTTAAGGGTGGATATATATGACTTAAGTGGTTGTTGGCTGTAGAAGGTAGTAGACTAAAACAGAGTTGCCTTCTTCCCTTCCCGTACACTATCTTCCCTTCATTCTTCCTTTGGTGTTTTGAGCTCAAGGTGGGATATCAAGCTAGGGAACTCCAAGGCTGAGTTAGTGGACTTGGTTCAGCTAGTGAGGGAGGTTCAAAACTGGTTTCAAGATGAGTTCTAGTCACTTATTTCAGGTGGTGCTCTGTTTTTATCTTTAGATTTTCAGCCTTCGATTCTTGTTGGGAGTTTGGATTTAAAGGGGTTTTGATTGATGTTTAGATTGGGTTTTGATGAGGGGAGGTTATGGGGTGATGTCTAGGGGTTTAATTATATGTTTGGAGGAGGATTGGAGATGGTTTGAAGGGCTGGTTTGAGAGGAAATAACGCAGGGGAAAAACTGAGTTCGTGTGTGGCTGTGTTGCTGGTCTGGGCTGGGCGCCGCGGCGCAGCTGTGGTGCACTGTGGCCCTTGGCGTCTGGTAGGGGGGAGTCCTCTCTGTTTGAGGGCACGCCGCGGCGCAGCTGGGGAGGGCCGCGACCCTTAAGGTCATTTTTTCCAGAATGTGGTTTTTAGCTTGGGGATTCAAACCTTAGGCCTCGGGGTTGAACCTAGTACCCGGTTGGGTAGTGTTTGGTGTCCCGGAGGCTAGATTTTGGTTTGGGAACCCTCAGTTATCATTTTTATTGATGAATCCTATATTTTGGTTATGACCAGGTGACCGTCAAGGAATTTAAAGGTTGATCGTTCTCAGGGGTCGTTCATATAATAATTCTCACTCGAACCAGAGGTAAGAAAGCAGTGTATGAATACAGTTGCATCCTGTATAGATATATGACATGCATGGTTTGATACTGAGGCATGTTGGTTGATATATGTGGACGTAGATTGCATATTAAATGCTAGTGAACGCTGATTACCTGTTTATGACACTGACTAGTCAGGGACCGAATCTAAAGTGGATGAACACGCATTGGATGGCTCTATGGCATTAATGCGGGACCGACCCTAAGGTCAAAGAACTTATAAGCTCTTGCCTGGTCTAAGACCAGATGTACTTAGCCAAGGTATAAGACCCCAGTGACCGTTTGTCACATGGCTAGGGGACGTTGTCCATAGTTACGACTCTAGAGTCGAGAGGAAGGTTATGTTGGTGACCAATCATCATGCACCTGTCCTGATCAAATTTATGAAAGAATCACTTATCGGCTAAGCCCTGGTGACCCTATCGTCACATGGCTAGAGAGAGCTGTGCTCATTATTGTGACTTTTGGCTATTGTCACCTATTTGCTTGGACTGATAGTCCTGAATGGTTATTATGATCGTTGTTGATATTATATCATGCTTTATTGTGTTTTCTTGCTGGGCCTTGGCTCATGGGTGCTTTGTGGTGCAGGTAAAGGGAAAGAGAAGCTCACCCAACCCTGAGTGGAGAGCTTGGGCGATGTTGTGTACATACAGGGCCGCTTGACCACCACGGTCAGGGAGTTCTCAGAGGGATTAGGGGTTTACCCTATTTTTGCCGCTTAGGCCGGCGGGGACTGTAAATCTGAAACAGTAGTGACTCTTTTGTATTACAAACTACTTGTAAACATTTTGAAAGGCTCATGAGCAGTTTATTTACTTAATGAAATGTATCCTTCCCTTTTTACTGGTTTTTCACCTTAACCTAATAATAACACTTAGATCACGTTTTTAACCAAAGGACTCGGGTAACGGGTCAAATTTCTAGTTCACTGTTCACCGTAACTGTTCTGGGGTAACCAGGGCGTTACAGCCAGCATGCCAAATGCTGATAAGAGTGTAAAAAACTTAGTCAACGAGGCTAACCTTAGGCTGGTCGGCCTTTGGGGCTCCCAATCTGCGGCGAATGAACCCTCGGCGGGTGGTGTCCAAGCCGACGCGGAACCTGAGCAGGAACCCGAGCAGCAACCCCAGGCACCTCCTCTACAGAGGAGCCCAACTGGGGTTACGATCAGGGAACCTGCCGTCCCCCATCGAGCGGAGAAAACCTCGATCCCCGAGGGCAAGGGGAAACAAAAGGCTGTCGAGCCTACCGAACTTTCTGACGATTCGTCGGATGTAAACAGTACAATAATCTCGCTTTTAAATAATTTGCTTATTCCCTCTCATATATTTGATGGGGACGGAAACTTTAGGAATGCCCTCTCTTTAAACTCAGATTTCTTCCAGGAACTAGGTAGTTCAGTAAATAATGCTACGACCAGTAGTTGTAGCCCAGGTACTTTACTTGTAATCCTTTTACTTTTATCCCTATTCCCCCTATGACCATTTAATCTCACTGCTCAAGTTGTTTCCTTTTGTGCAGGTATGGACTCTGAGGATGTCTTCGATCATTATGAGGATGTCATTGCCTTTTCTGTCCCAGAGGCGGCCGTTGCCTCTTCTGTCCCAAAGAAGGATAGCAAGAGGACTTGGGGGGAAAGCAGCAAGACCCCCTCGAAGAAGGCTCGAACAGACGATGCTCCAATCGCCGCACCTTCCAAGGAGAACACGACACCTCCACCCCCCACCGAGCAGTCGGCTCCCGCAACTGTTAATCCACAGCCCTCCTCTAGGGCCGCTGACAAGGAGACATTGGAAAACTTGCCCGAAGGCTCCCTGCCCAGCTTTGTGGTCAGGTCAGCCCGAGAGAGGATATACAAACTCTCAAAGCATAGACGCAGTCAGGCCGCCATCACCGACACTGCTTCGATGGATGCCGACCAGGTCGTCAACAGAGGGTTGAACGAGATAGTTAGCGTAAGTAACCTCTTGTTATTTTGTTATTCATATCTGATTTCTGTCCCTTACTTTGTTTCATTTTTTATCCTTTAGGAGCTGCTAACTCTAACTGCTGGCTGGCGCCGCGTTGGGGCATTGGTTTCTCACGGAAAGAATTTTGACTCCAGGCTTGCTCAGGCTAAGCAAGTACTTGAGGCTGACAAGGACAAGCTGCTCGAGGAGAACAAAGAGCTGTCCAGACAGTACGAACAAATGTGTGAAGACCAAGCTGTTCTCACTAAGGAGCTTCAGGACAGCCAAGAGGCCTTGAAGAAAGCTAACGAGGACCGACAGAAATGGAGGGAAAGTTCTGTACTTGTCACCCAAGAGTGTAAGCAGCTTGGACTCAATCTGACCGCTAGTAGGGAAGAGGCGAAGAAGCTCGAGGAGCGAGTGCAGGAGCTCGAGGGGTGAGTGCAGGAGCTCGAGGAGGAAGGGGTCAAGAATTTGAAGAAGTACAGGGAAGCCACTCACCTCTGCTTCTACGATTTCTGGAAGCACAACCGGGAGACCAACTTCAACTACCTGTCAGAGCGGTTGAAGAGGACTCTGATGGCGCAGTGCGCCATCCGGTTGGAGGCAGAGGAGAAAGCTAAGGCTAAGGCTCCTGCTGCTGATGCTGAAGCTGGTCCCCCGGCCGATCAAAGCGCTCCTCCTAATCCCGAAGACCCTCCTGCTCAGTAAATTTTTTTCTTTTGTTTTGTTTTTATGGCCCAAGGGTCTGCTTGTAAAGACAATTTATTTTTATTGCTGCAAGGGCAGCTCTTTTACTTATAACTGAACAATTACATCCGAGCAATACTGCTCGCGGTGCAAAATCTTTTTACTTTTAATTAAACAATTACATCCGAGCAATACTGCTCGCAGTGTAAAAGATTGCCTTATTGATATTATAGTGTTTCTTTTTATTATAATATCTGTTCGCATGACCGAACTTAGTATAGTACTTTGGTTTGATTTAACAAAACATAAATTTTGAAAAATACTCTAAGTACCGTAGCATGCTTTCACTCATTTTGTTCATGTGTTTACATACCCTTTGGTATGCTTTGCTATCGATGTACCTTATGTGCCCCCCAAGTGATCGAGGAGCTTTAGGTCCTTGGTCACTTGCCTTGACCACGACCTGTGCGAACATTGCTGCTCGGTAGGAAACGTAACACTTATAATACAGCAAAACAACACACGTAATGAACAAATACTTGTAAAAATAAATTTACAATGGTTGGCAAGAATGACTGGCTGCGCACAGTCCCTTATAATCTCGTATTAAAAATGGACTAATCATGTCTTTACGAGTGATCTTAAAAAAGATCTTACACTTATAAGCGATTAGCCATACAACGTGGCTAACCCTTTTTCGAAACTTGTAAAAAGTAAAAATTTATACAAGCCAGTCCTTAAAAAAGGACTGTTCATTGGTAGTACTTGTGCAGGTGTTCACCGTTCCAATAGCGTGGAACGAGATCTCCATTTAAGCATGCAAGTTTGTAGGTGCCCGGATGAAGGACTTCTTCAATCTGGTAAGGTCCTTCCCAGTTTGGTCCGACCACTCCAGCAGTGGGGTCGCGAGTATTCAAGAAAACTCGTCGTAGCACTAGGTCACCGACGTTGAATTTCCTTTCTTTCACCTTTGAGTTAAAGTACCGTGCGACCTTTTGCTGGTACGCAGCAACTCGGAGTTGGGCTCTTTCTCGTATTTCTTCAATTGAGTCTAAGGACTCCATCATCAGTTGGCTATTTTGGCTCTGGTCGTATGTAACGCGTCGATGTGAGGGGGGATCTAATTCGACAGGTAACATAGCTTCATACCCGTATGCCAAGGAAAATGGGGTGTGGCCCGTCGTTGTTCGATGAGAAGTTCTATATGACCAGAGGACTTCAAGCAGCTGTTCTGGCCATGCTCCTTTAGCGTCTTCAAGTCTTTTCTTCAGGGTGTCCTTAAGCATTTTATTCACTGCTTCGACCTGCCCATTTGCTTGTGGATGCGCGACCGAAGAAAAACTTTTAATAACCCCATGCCTTTCGCAGAAGTTGGTGAATAAGTCACTGTCAAACTGGGTTCCGTTGTCTGAGACAATCTTTTGAGGCAAACCATATCGGTAAACAATGTTCTTGATGACAAAGTCAAGAACTTTCTTGGTCGTTATGGTAGCGAGCGGTTCAGCTTCGGCCCATTTGGTGAAGTAGTCGACTGCTACAACTGCATACTTCACTCCGCCTTTTCCCGTTGGCAGGGATCCAATCAAGTCTATACCCCATACTGCAAAAGGCCAAGGACTCTGCATCTGTTTTAACTCATTTGGAGCTACGCGTGGGATTTTGGAAAACCTTTGACACTTATCGCACTTTCGCACAAACTCCATTAAATCTTCGTTCATAGTCGGCCAGAAATAACCCTGCCTTAGAATCTTTTTCGCCAAACTTTGCCCCCCAGCGTGATCCCCGCAGAAGTCTTCATGTACTTCCTTCATTAGCTCCTTAGCTTTCTCTGGTGTAATACATCTGAGCAGTGACATGGAATATCCCCTTCGGTATAGAACACCATCGACCAGTATATACCTAGCAGCCTGCCTTTGAAGAGTTCTGGCCTTATTCCTATCTGCTGGTAGTACACCATTTGTCAGATACTCTAAGTAAGGTGCCATCCATATGTCTTCCATCTGGATTTCCATGCTGGTTTCATTTGCTCAATCTTTCTACTGGCACAATGTTCAAAGTGTCAGCATCTTTCACGCTCGCAAGTTTGGCTAAGGCATCTACGTTTGAATTCTGATCCCGAGGTATCTGCTGGAGGGTATACTTCTTGAACTAGGCCAATAGATCTTTTGTTTTGTTCAAGTAGGCCACCATCTTTAGGCCTCGTGCTTGATATTCCCCTAGAACTTGATTCACTACCAGCTGTGAATCACTGTAAATATCCAGCACCTTTATACTCATGTCTTTTGCCATTCTTAATCCAGTGAGGAGTGCTTCGTATTCGGCTTCATTATTTGACGCTGCGAAGTCGAACCTAATGGCGCAATGAAATCGATGCCCTTCTGGCGTTATCAAGATCACCCTTGCTCCCGCGTGAGATTCGTTGGACGACCCATCTGTGAATAACTTCCACGAAGGAGCTTCATCTTGAGGCTCGGGCGCACTAGGCTTTTCGCACTGCTCGTTGTCTGGGAGTTCGGTGAATTCTGCAATAAGATCGTCCAAGACTTGTCCCTTTACTGCTGCTCACGATGAATATGTAATATCGAACTGCCCATTTTAATAAACGCCCAGCCGCTTCTGGTTTTTGGAGGACTTGCCAAAGGGGCTGATCAGTTAAGACTGTAATAGGATGGGCTTGGAAGTAAGGACGTAGCTTCCTTGAGGCCAAGATTAGACAATACGCTAACCTTTCGATGGGAGGATACCTCAGTTCTGCTCCGATTAGTCTCTTGCTTACATAGTAAACCGCTTTTTGTATGCCTTCTTCCTCTCGTACTAGTACCACACTAGTAGCAACTTCAGTGATCGCCAGGTAAATGAACAAAGTTTCTCCTTCGATAGGCTTTGATAAAATAGGAGGTTGTGCCATATGGGCTTTTAAGGCCTGAAAAGCTTGCTCGCAGTCTCCTGTCCATTCGAACTTCTTGTTGCCCCTAAGTAGATTGAAGAAAGGGACACATTTATCTGTTGATTTGGAAATGAATCTACTTAGGCCAGCAATTATCCCAGTTAAACTTTGTACATCCTTGATCTTCTCTGGCGATTTCATGTCGATCAGGGCTTTTATCTTGTCGGGGTTGGCTTCGATTCCTCTTGAATTGACAATAAACCCCAAGAACTTCCCTGATCCGACTCCGAAGAAACATTTGAGAGGATTTAATTTCATTTGATATTTATTCAATACATCGAAACACTCTTGTAAATCCTTCACATGTCTTTCTGCTTTTTTTGACTTTACCAGCATGTCGTCCACGTACACCTCCATGTTCACTCCGATCAACTCTTTAAACATGTGGTTAACCAATCACTGGTAAGTCGCACCTGCATTTTTCAGTCCGAAGGGCATTACTTTATAACAGTATAGTCCCGTATCGGTCCGAAAGCTGGTGTGATCCTCGTCAGGGGGATGCATGCTGATCTGATTGTAGCCTGAGTATGCATCCATGAAGGAGAGGATCTCGTGTCCTGCAGTAGCATCGACCAACTGGTCGATCCTTGGGAGTGGGAAGCAATCCTTCGGGCAGGCTTTATTGAGGTCTGTAAAATCCACACAGGTTCGCCATTTGCCGTTAGGCTTGGGAACTAGCATTGGATTAGAGACCCACGATGGATAAAACGCCACCCTGATGAACCCATTCTCCTTTAATCTTTCAACTTCTTCTTTTAAGGCCCTCGGCCGATCCTTATCGAGCAGCCTTCTTTTCTATTGCACAGGTGAAAAACCCTTGTCTATGTTCAGGACATGGCTGATAACTGCAGGATCTATCCTAGCCATGTCTTTGTGCGACCAGGCAAAGACTTCCTGGTTTTTCCACAAAAACTCCACCAGTGCATGCTTCGTAGTTGGTTCTAAGTTTTTCCCGACCTTCATGACTTTGGTTGGGTCTTTCTCATCAAGCTGGACGTCTTCTAGGTCCTCGACGGGTCCAACATTTTCTTCAAAATCCCCAAAGCGAGGATCTAAATCTCTATCCTCACTTTGGGCAACACCCTATTGGGTGACTTCATCACCGAATTGGGCTTGTGTATCAATTGCCATCTGTAACCTATCTGGGGGAGTGCTCTTTGACGTTCCCTTCTTCGCCTTCGTGACTGAGGCGTTGTAGCACTCCCTGGCCTCCCTCTGGTTTCCCAACACGCGTCCTACCCCTGCGTCTGTCGGGAATTTCATGGCTAAGTGCCATATAGAGGTGACGGCCCGTAGATCAACCAGTATAGGCCTTCCAATGACGGCATTGTACGCCGAAGGACAATCGACTACTATGAAAGTAGCGAGTAATGTCCTGGTAGCAGGCGCTGTACCTGCTGTCACTGGTAGTCTGATTGACCCTGCTGGGGCGAGTCCCTCACCAGAGAAGCCATATATTGTTTGGTTGCAGGGCTCCAAGTCCTTGATGAACAACTTCATGCGTTCCAGCGAAGACTTATACAGGATGTTCACCGAACTTCCTGTATCAAATAACACTCTCTTCACCATCATATTGACCATTTGGATATTTACGACCAGCGGATCGGAATGTGGGAATCGGACATGTTGGGCATCGCTATCAGAGAAGGTTATTTCGCCCGCTTCTGACCGAGCCTTCTTAGGTGCGCGGTCATCCACAGTCATCATCTCGATGTCTTGGTCGTGGCGCAGAGTCCGAGCATATCATTCTCTGGCCTTTCCGCTGTTTCCCGCGAGGTGTGGGCCTCCACAGATGGTTAACAATGTGCCAGTTACGGGGTCAGGCTGCAAAGGTGGCGAGCATTGGCGTGTGGGTGCTTTCTCGTTGCCACCTGGAGCTTCTCATTGGGAATTTCCCGAGGCCCGTATATATCTTCTCAAGTGTTCTTGTCTAATAAGGAACTCGATCTCATCCTTCAACTGGTTGCATTCATTGGTATCATGTCCGTAGTTGTTATGATAACGACAGAACTTGGTAGTGTCTCTTCTCGAAATATCCTTTCGAATGGGAGCAGGTTTCTTATAAGGCACACTGGAACTCGTGGCCTGATAAACCTCTCCCCGAGACTCAATAAGGGCAATATAGTTAGTGCACTGAGGTTCATAACGATTACCCTTGGATCGTTTATTGTCAGAGGTGGAAGGCCCATTGTGTGGCCGTTTCCCCCCATTCTTGCCATTGTCGTTGCCATTGCCGTTGCCTTTGCCGCTGCCGTTGGGCTTGGACCCATTGGCGGCTTTGGCGGGCTCGGCAGTCCCCTTGTACTTGCCTGGGGTTTTCCTTCGTTGGCGATGGCATCTTCGAGTTTGATGTATCGATCAGCTCGATCCAAGAATTCCTGGGTAGTTCTAACCCCATGTTTTCTGAGGTTGTCCCAGAGAGGCGTGCGTCGCTTAACCCCCGAGGTTATGGCCATCATCTTGCCTTCGTCTCCCACTGTTTTCGCTCCAGCAGCTACTCGCATAAAGCGCTGGACGTAGTCTTTCAGTGGTTCTCCATCTTGCTGGCGTATTTCAACCAGCTGATTTGCCTCAGTTGGGTGCACACGACCCGCATGGAATTGTCCATAGAACTCCTTTACAAACATTTCCCAGGAAACGATGCATGCAGGAGGGAATTTGAAAAACCACTCATGTGCGGCATCAGAAAGTGTTGCAGGGAAGATCCTGCACCGAGCGTCTTCGGACACTTTCTGAATGTCCATTTGTATCTCAAACTTGTTGACGTGAGATACCGGGTCACCATACCTGTTAAAGTTCGGAAGCGTAGGCATTTTAAACTTGCCAGGAGTTTCTGCCATAGCTATCCTCTGGACAAAAGGAGTGTCCTTCCTCCTATCGTGGTCGATGTAAGATGTTCTTCCCCCGACTAGCTGCTGCACTGCTTGGTTGAGGGCATCTATCTGGGCCTGCACGACGCCAGGAATCCCCGGGGCCTCTGGTGCTGGGGGGACTTACTCGTCGTGCTGCTCGCGGCGATCGTTGAGTACATCTCTTAAATCTTCGTCTCTCCTCCGTTGCTCGCTAGCTTTGAGCCGGTTGAAGACATTATTTTTTCTGGGCTGCCCCCCAGCGTCTCGTCTATCGGGTTGGTCATCCCTAGGCGGCAGGCTTCTGCCTCCACCCCTTTCTTCATTCCTCCGACTGACATTTCCTCTGCTTGAGTCGGCCTCATTATAACCATGGCCATCTTTGAATCTTGATTGCCTATGGTGGGATTGGCTGTTCCCTCGGTTGCCTTCCCGGGCTGGAACCTCCTGAGCGTTAGAGGGTGGTCTGCGTTGGTCGGTAGGTCCCCGTGCGTTATCATGCCGTGGGGGGCCTCGGACCGCAGAGCCTAACTCTGAGTTCCTCCTGTTACTAGGAGGATGTTGTCCTCTGCTCGGAGGGTTTGGCTCATTGCCCCTATGGCGTCTAGGACTGCGAGGCGGCTGCTTGGCCCTATTCTGCCTCTCCTGCGGGGGATTGCCGCGACCAGCTTGGGATAGAGGCTGTGCCTCAGGGTCCCTCAGCGGGACATCTTCTTGAGGTTCCGGTGGCTGCTCGGGCCTTTTCGGGCTCGAGGGTTGGATAGGCGGGCTAGGATTGGGACCCCTGTGGGGCGGCCCATTCGCAGGTTGATCAGGATGCGAGGCAGGTGCAGCCTGGTTCCTAGCCAGTTGTAGGGCTGCCTCGAGGGCTGCCATGGCCTCCCTCTGAAGACGGTCCATCTCCGCCTGTCTTTCACTCAGCTCCAGGCGATGCCGTTCAATTTCTTGTTGCTACCGCGCCATGATTTCGGCAGCACTTTCCTGGCTGGCCCTCAGATTGGCCAGTTCATCCTGCAATACCCCCAGGGTATTCTTCAGTGTTTCAGAGTCCATCTCTTCCTCATCGAATTCCAAATGTGGTTCATCCTCAGCCACGTTTGGAGGAGGTGGGTGAGATGGTGCAGCGCCAGCCGCCTGTCCAATTTTCTTGGTAGTTTTCGCCATTGATCTTTCAACGATAATGTATCAAGCTCTCAATGAAAGCACCAGAATGTTGACCCAGAATTTGCCCAACTGACACGGAGTCAAATTTGCTTGATGCGGACAAACACGTTGGAAAGAATGTGATGGCAAAATAATAAAGAACACAAGAGTTTGTAGTGGTTCGGCCCCAGAATCTGGTAATAACCTACGTCCACTCGAATTGCTATTGATATAGAATTCAAAGGAGTGATCAAAGAACTAGGGTTCAATGAGTTTCACCAACCTCTGAAGAACAAGACAATATATCAAATGATCAGAAAGTGAAAAAGAAGAAGAAGATCCTTTTCCCTTGAGCTCTCTTTCTCTATTTATAGACTCAAGGAGGATTTATATTAATTTGTTACAGATATTGTTTCCTAAAAAATCGGATACTCAGGAAATCATGGGAGATAATTTCGGATACTATCATAACTTCATAAGATCTTTTCCGCGTATAGCATGTGTACGACCAAGCTGGTCGTATGAAGAGATCAAACGTTGCGACAATAGATGTCTTCCTGATCGATAGTCGAGCACGAATTCTGCCAGATGTCAGCCACGTGTATTAAATGTTTGCCATGTCATTCATGCTTGTTTTTTTGGATATATATATATATATATGCATATAAATAACTTTATATACACTATTATTAAGTTTTAAAAAGAATGTATGAAATAAAAAAAACATAAACATAATAAAAATTGATAATATCAAGATAATTGAGATGACATAGTTATTAATATTAATTATAAAACAACGATGTAGGTAAGAATTTTTTTTAATAAAATATTAATTTAATTTATAAATATATTAAATATTTTTAAAATTCCATGAAAATATATTTTTCTTATGTCATGTTTGTTATTGTCATAAATTAATTATCCAAACATTTTAAGAATGATTCACCATTTATTTGATATTTTTTTATGAATTTTCAAAGAAAAATTAAACAAAAATAGCATTTAGGGACATAAATGATACGATTTGAAAATGTTGGGTACCTAACTGATACAAAACCAACTTTTGAGACCTAAATATTACAAAGTGTAAAGAACGAGGACTACAACTAAAAATAACACTTATGGAAATAACAAGTTTGGTTAAGCCAAAACGTGGCCCACATTTATGAGTCACTAAAGAACATCAATTTTAGATTTTGTTTTTAATGATTTTTAATTCATATTTATATTTATATTTAATTTAGGGGTATTAGCAATATTTTTAATAATTTTTAATTTATATTTAGAGATATTTGTAGCATAAATTTGTATTGTTTTTGGTGTGTACTACTTTTTTAACTATTTTTTTATACTGTAGAATACACAATGTTAATAAAAAGTGCAGATGTTACTCGTTACCTGATAAAAAAAATGACATATGTAAGGTCTAAATCGAATTCTCCCTTATTTTTCTTATAAAAAATTGATAAAAACAAAACATAATTTGAAAAACGTAAAAACACAAAATAATAAATTACTTTAAAATTAAAGCCTCCTTCAACCTTTATATTTTCAAAAAAGAGAAAAGTGTGAGGTTTTCGGTTTCATATTTTCAATTCTAATGTTTTATCATGTTTTCATTTAGGAACTTTTAGGTATTTCTTTGAAGTGTTTTAATTTGATAATAATTAATTTTAGTAAATTTATTGTTTTGTTTTTATTAGGTCTTTAAAAAAAAGATAAATTTTGATGGAGCTTAGTTGTGTCATCTTTTATTGCTTAACGACTCTGACATTAATGTCTACACTATTTGATTGACATAGGTTTTACCATTAAAAGAAAAAAGATTGGATATTGTTGATGCGGTTTTTTGCCAACAGTAAATTAAGAAAATAACAAGGTGGAATTAGTGCTTGATGGTAAACCGAAATAAGAAAATAACTCTAAAGAATACTGGTATTTTTACGTAGTTCAGTGGTTAAAATCCACCTAGTCCACGAGTCTAAATTATTACTGTTTTTCTCTCTCTATTTTGATAGAGTTTCGGTATTACAGAATAATCTCCCCCTTTCCTGTCCAATATTCTCAGTATTTATAGAGAAATTTCTTGGACAAGTTTGGGTAACCGCGTGAGTTAATCATGAATTTTCGTATTTATTACATTTAATATGAAATATTCCCATTTATACAAGGATATGATCTGATCATGAAATAAATAGTCTCCTAATATCTGGAACATTAAATATCACAGGCTGGCCATAAACGATCGTATACAGTATCCGGGTCTTCGGGGATCCGCGGATACGCCATATCTTCAAATTACCTCAAGCTGGATATACCATCGAGCTCATACTAAGGAGGTCGTGCCTTATAAATATTATAAGCTCGCGCTTATCAATTTATGCATCCCTAGCTAGTACAAGCACCATGAGAATCGTGTTGCCTATATGGAAAATACACGAACTCCTTGGCTATTTCTTCCATGCATTTATTTGCCAGCTGTACACGAACTAAGTGAAAGACCCGTGCTAAAATTAGGATACACATTTGCCTCCCAAGTCCCTGCTCGTGGTTTATGACGTCACCTTCTGACCTGCACAGTAGGGACTTTTAGACTTCTATAGCAATAAACCATGCCTGCCCACTGCTTGAGTACTAGACACGTGGAACACTACAATTGGCGTCCGTTCGGGTTTCGAGGACTGCAATAATTGTATTGTCAACTTTTTTCCGCCGTTTTGTCCTTTGAAACAGAGCCCTCGGATCTTGTACTGGCCAAATTGGATGGCTCAAATTGATTTATGTTGTTTACATATAAATAGGGTAGATAGTTTCCATAGTTCATCACCTTTTATTCGAAAACTTTCTCTATCTTCTCTCTTCTGTGTTTTCAGATCTTCTTCTTTCTCAGAGAAAAGAAATCCCAAAAAACATTTTGTTTCACAATCTTTCCGAAACCCAGTTGCTCAATTACTCAGGAGTTTCCAGGAACTCTCCCTCGCGAAATTTACTCCTTCTATCGACGAACACACTATAAGTCTTATCATTTCGAAGAAACTTTTTCTTTACTGATTTCTGTGCTTTATTTACCATGCTTCACCATAGTTAATATTAGGTTGTTTTCTCAATGTTTTTGGCACATAGGCTTCAAATTTAGGTTTACTAAGAAGGTTTAGAAAATCTCCTAAAACTATGACATTCACGAAACTGGGTATTTTCTTGGTAGATTTGGGTAACTTATGGAAAATTTTAGGAAATACCCATTCAGGATATAGAAGATGAAAGGTTAGGGTTCAAAAATCAGATTGCTTAGGGAACACATTTCTTGGGTGGTTTTTCTCTAAACCGCCCCCCAAGGATAGTAGTGGCCGGATTTTCTGACACACGAATCCCTAAATGTCAGGAGTCTGTTGGGAAGCCGAGGCATATAGCATAGGGTAGTGCGTGGTATCACGCAATGGGGTGAGACTAACTCAGCTCGTATATCATAGATATCATTCTCCCCCATACATTTGTGTCATAACCTTTACAAAATCTTAGATCACCTACTAAGTGACTTGTCATTCTTGTTCATTAGGCGATCTAATGGCACCCAAGAAGAGCGTACCCAAGAAGAGTGTACCCAAGAAGAATGCACTTGGATCGTCTGCCCAACAAACCAACAAGGGAAAAGAGATCGCCTCCGAATCTCCTCTTCCTCATTTTGGCCCTGTGGTGGAGAGGGAGATCGTGATTGACCCCAATGCGTTCTTCAAGGCAGAGACGATCGTCTCCAAGATCACAACCCAAGGAAGGGTCAATAAAATAATGCTAAGCCACAATATAGAGGTCGGGTCCGGGGTCCTCATTGCCCGACCTCTGTTCGAAGGGGAACGAAGTTGCGCGCCTCTCCAAGACGACTTCGCGGCTTGGAGCGATGAGCATCTAAAGGCGGGGGCCTTCCTTCCCCTAGATTAGTACTTCGCTGACTTTCTGAATTATGTGAAGTTGACACCTTTTCAACTCCTCCCAAATTCATACAGACTTCTGGCGGGTGTGCAATATCTCTTTTTGAAGCACGAGTGGGAGGTCCCCACACCAACAGATATTTTATATTTCTTGTGCCTTAAGGCTAGCCCAGAGCAAAAGGGGGGAGGTGACGGATTCTACTACCTTACCAGATTCCCGAACTCCGCTTCGGTCATCGAGCTCCCAAGCCACCCCAACAACTGTAAGGATCAGTTCTTTATGTTGAATGGGTTTTGAAACTGTGAGCATCGATACTTTAACTATCCTCGTAAGTCTTCTTTCTTTTCATAGCTCAGAAGGTTATTCTCTCTATTTTCTTTTAAGACATACTCTTTGTGCATATGTTAAATGATTTTTTTTTTTTTTTTTGCAGCCATATTCGCAAGGACGGGGAAATCAGTGACCCTCAGGGGTCAATATGAAACACTATCTGGGCTTCCATCCAGCGAGAAGGACTATTTCCAGCTCATGAATGACATCACGATGCTGGAGTATAAGTTTATCGGTAAAGGCCAGACATTGGCCTTAAGAAGGACCTGGGCTACCCTTCCAGAAATCCACGAGCTCCTGCCTTCCCAAGAAGAGGACCCTGCAGCTGCTGAAGGTGAGGAGCAAGAGGAGGATGAAGTGCCTCTTGTGCGAAAGAGAGGGGTTCCTAAAGCTGTTCGGGAACTTGATTTAGAACAAGCTGCGTCGGGGGCAGCAGTCGGCCCCTCCGGCCAAGGTAACCCATACCCCTATAGGGAATTAGATAGGGTTGTTGCTGACTTTAGGCTAGTAAGATTTAACCCAAATCAGCTCGTCCACCGCCACCCTACCAATCCAGATCGTAACATTACCCTACTCCAGTGCGTGGATCACTTATTGTTGCGCCATGATATGAGTTACCCTAGAGGTATTATTGTTGTAGATAACACCTTAACCTTTAGGTCAGCCATTTTTGAGAAGTATGGGACCAATCTCAGGTCGTGGCCTTCTTTGCTCTAGGGCACCTTTGCCCCTGGATTTAGGCAATATGTAGAGGAGTCTAGCCCCAAAATAGAACCTGAGCCCGAACCTCCTATAATCCAAGAAATTGTAGACTTAGATTCCCCATCTTCTCCAGTAGTCCCAAGGCCGAAGGTCGTGATAATAGACTCCTCCCCCAGCCCGGAGGGTAGGGCTTTTATTTATTTCTTTTATGTAAATTTCTGACTTTACTTGTGTATTAACTCCCTTCTTATTCTTTTCAGATGAAGAAATGGAATGATCCGGAGCTCCTGACCTCCATACCGTTTTCCAGGGCGGAAGTCCAGCTCAGGTTATGTCGTAAAGAGGCCTCGATTTATGAATAAAACGCCTCCTGCGGCAGGAAACACCTCTAAATCCCCTGCTAAGGGGAAAGGTACGAGCTCAGCACCTCCGGCTTCAACCATGACGGAGAAAATGATTCCTCCTCCTCCCCATCCTCCTCGGTTTGCATTCGCTCGGGATCAAGTTATACAAGTTGATCCCCCCTACCACTACTGTGCACATCCCAGTCAATCCTCAGGATCTGGAGAAGATCCCCAATACCTTTCGGGGGATCCTCTACCAGACGGCGAACCATATGGTGGAGCACGTTTATAAAGCCAACCCGAGCGATCTGAGGATGATAGAAGAGCGGAGCCCGAAGAACGTCCTGGAGTCAGCCTTGGGGATGACCCTCACAGTAAGATATCGTTCCTTAGTAAATTTCATCTTGCCCAAGTATGCGTCTAACTTGTCTCTTTATTTTTCAGTCGCCCCTGGCTCAGCACCGCAGTATAGCCCGAGCTAGGGCTAGGAATAAAGATCCAAGCCGCCAAGACCACCCTGACCGTTGCTCGAGAAGGCGAGCAAACTGCCAAAGCTGCTTTTGGGCTGCTCAAAAAGGCAAGCACGATGCCAAGGCTGCCCTTGCATCATCTCAAGAAAGTGAGCAGGCCACAAAGGTTGCATTGGCTACTCTTCAGGTCTAGGTTGCAGTTAAGGAAGAGAAAGTGGCCTCACTGTCCTCCATGGAAGACATGTTGTATCATTGCTGGGCATTTAACCAGGATGGAAACTTCTCTTTCATGGCTCCCGAGCTGTGGGATCCATACCTCGAGAAATTCAAAGCCCGGATCTTGCAAGAGCCGTCGGAGACAGGGGATGCTTCCACTATGGGCGAGCAGGAGATTAAGGATGCCACGTCTTTAGAATGCCCTGGAGGGGCTTGATGAAGCCTTCTTCTTCTTTTTTTATTATATATGTTTGTAAAAATTTCCCTTGGGCTTAGTTCGAGGTTTTTTTTTCTCCTCGGTACAACTTGAATTTCAATTCATATATCTAACTTTTAATCTATTTGTCTTTTCCTTGATTGTCTCTCATGTTTATGCTTTCTTAGACTTGCACATTCGAGATTTTAGGAATCAATTTTTAGATCCAAATCTAATGTGTTGATTTATATCATACCTGTTAAGTGTCAGGCCTTGGACCTGGTTGTATCCAGGATTTGAAATATTTTATTCTTAGTTCGTGTTAGGTTTATTGACATCTCAAGCTTCTAAAAAAAAGCCATCGAATATTCAATTTTGCTAACTTCTAAGTTTTGTATCTGGTTGTATCCAGGATTTTAAATGATTTGAACTTAGTTTGTGCTAGGTTTATTGACACCCCGAGCTCTTAAAAAGCCGTCGGATAATCAATTTTCCAAGCCTCTAAGTTTCTGACCTGGTTATATCCAGGATAGTTTTATACCTGGTTGTATCTAGGATTTAAAGTAGAATCACCTCAGGTTATATGCCCCCAAGTAACCAGAATGCAAAGACTTTCTTGGTTGCTTTTACAAACATCAATACACGAGCTAATTGATAAATAACCTTATAAAGAAAACTTATTTAAAAACACGCTAACAAGAAAAATTAAATAATCCCCCGTTATTTAATTAAATGGCTTTTATAACTATGCCTTACATAAGTGGTTGGTAATACTACTGGTAATACTTCTTCAAAAGCACGGCGTTCTAGGTCTGTGGGACTGCTTCTCCACTAAGCCGAGCAATTTTGAAAGTTCCCTCACGCACAACTTCCACGATCTAATAAGGTCATTCCCAGTTCGGGCCTAAAGCCCCGTCCTTAGGATCCATTATCTACTAGTGTCCTCCTAACTCTCTAGTTGGCGAGTTGAACAGTTATGACCAGAGGATCGTTGTGTGGGAACTGGGCATGGCTGGCATCTTCCTCCATAATACTGATAGGTTGTTTTTCCAAATGCTGCTGTTTTGATAACTATTGCTCCGGGACAAACTCTACTTCGTTATGGGATTTTAGTTCGTTGATATACCTCTTCTGGGCACCTCTGCTCATGCCTGCCAAATGAGGTCCTCCCGAAATGGTGGCTATATCTCCTCCTGTTATTGGAGGAGGATTGTCCTGATTCACCTGAGCTCTGGTCTGATTCACTGGAATTTCCGGAGCTGTCGGAGTGTTTTGTCCAACAGGCTGATTGGAAGTTGCCCAATTCCGGATGTACTGAGCCAAAGGTTCTGCCCTGATGAAAGTCCCGTTCTTATCCTTCAGGAGTCTGCGGTCATCAGTATTATGACCGATATCATTGTGGAATCGACAGAATTTCAAAGAATCTCTCTTCACCCTTTGATTCTTTAACGGTTCTGGTTTCTTCCATGGAAGGCGAGCAGAATTTTCCAAGAAGATGCGTTCTCTAGTATCTGTGAGATCGGTATATGTTATGTAGACCGATTTAAATTTCTCCATGGACTTGTTTTTCTTTGTTCCGTTCTGGTCGCCCTCACCATTTCCCTTTCTCTTATTATTTCTCCCTTGGTTATTCTGGGTAACGGTTTGAGTCGTAGCTGCTACATCCGTTACCGCTCCAACAGGCTGGACAGGGACTTGGCTGGTTCCTGTGATGGAAGCTTCCGCCTCTTCTAGGTTAACCCACCTTTGAGCTCAGTTCAAGAATTCATCCATAGTACTAACTCCTTTCCTTTATAGCTCTTGCCACAGGTCGCCTCCAACAAGGATTACCGTCCTCATTGCCATGAGCTTAAAACTCTCGTCGGCGTCTCTAGCCTGCGCAGCAACATTGGCGAACCTGCTTAGGTATGCTTTCAATGGTTCACCGAGCTATTGCTTTACATTTTCCAGAGAGTCAGCATTAATCTGAGCTACTTGAGAAGCCCTAAATGCTCTCTTGAAATCAGCGGAAAAAATCTTCCACGAGCTGATTGAATGACTCTTGTACTGTTTGAACCACTACCTAGCCGGCCCAATCAGAGTTGAGGGGAATATTAGGCATCTTAGCTTGGGCCCGATGTTATGGGCCATCATCATGGTGTTGAACATCCCCAAGTGGTTAGATGGATCTCCATCTTTGTCAAACTTTGACAAATGTGGCATCCTGAAACCCTGTGGATATGCAGTCGTAACAATATTCGGGGCAAAAAGCTCGAGCTCATCCTCTGAATCGTACTCATCTTTCTCTTTTTCCGACAGGAGTCTTTTCATTAGCTCCTCCATCTGGGCTAACCTTTTGAGGGTTTGGTCTCTGGTTCCTTGGTTATTCTGGAGCTGTTCAACAGCTCCCGTTCTATCGTACGCGTTCGGCGGGTTAATGTCCCTTCAAGTTCAGGCTTGGTTTTGTGGGACATTCTCGTTATCACGTACTTCGAAAGGACCTCCCCCTTGACGAGTGTAACTAACTCCTTCATTTCGGGTTGAATTTCTTCTCTGCGAGTTTAAGCGATCTTGCAGATCAGGTTGTGGATCGAATTGAGGACTCTGAGCCGAACTCAGGTGATTTCTCAGATCACCTTCAGACCTGCCACTTTGATGGCTCTTAGTCCAATAACTTCCATTAGCGAAGCTTACTGCTCGCGGTTGAGGCTGAGGATCTAGACTATTGACACATGTCCGCGGGACATAAGCAGGGGCAGATAAAGGAGGATTTCTCCTACTGTCGCCATAAGCAGGAATGTCCTGCACAGACGGAGGAGGATTTCTCCTGCTGTTCCCATAAGTAGGAATGTCCCGTGCAGAACGAGGCGGTGTTGGATGTCTTATGGGTGAGGGGGATGCCTGACTGGCGAGGCAATTCTTGTCCCATCAGGGCAAACTAAATTAGCCCGCGGTCACTCCGCCCCACCATTTCTAGCTCTTTGCGCCTGGCGATCCGATCGTGATGCAAGAGAGTTGGTCAGAACATTTTGTCTCTGTGAGCCTGCTCCAGCTCCTCTTCGTGGGTTTTCGTGGGTATTCCCATGCGTGTGCGTCGGTGGTACCGAACTTGGGGTCGCTGTTTTAACCGATCGACTGACATGCCGATGACCCCTGGGAGGGCCACTAGGCTGAGCATTTTGGCGATCTCGCCCTGTGGGCACAGAACTTAGGGTGGCAGTTATGACTGACCGACTTGGTTTGGATCAGTTATTCCTGTGGGACTTATGAGACCCACTTTTCCTCTTTATGACATTAACGCTGGTTGCAAGAGGGGGTAACCGAGCAAAAACCTCCTCAATTTGCCTATTTCCTTAGCAAGATGGCTCCTTAACTGCATGTTTTCCAGTTCTACTATAGTTAAGTAGTCTGGGTTTGGATTCGGCGGCAATGACGCCGAACTCCCAGTATCGTCGTGGCCCACCGGTTGCTTTCCCGGTCGTTGCTAAACTTCAGGGCCATGCTCATTTGAAACAGCGGTATGGTGGGCCCCCTGCCCACCAGGTTGTTCCATCTCATTGTCGTGCATCGAGAGAGTGACCACCATGATGAGATTGGATTGGGATTTTGATGAAAGTACTAATTTTCCTCTCAAGGAAAGCACCACATTGTTGACACAGTTTTTCACCAACAGTGAATTAAGAAAATAACAAGGTTGAATTAGTGCTTGATGGTAAACCGAAATAAGAAAATAACTCTCAAGAACACTTGTCTTTTTACATGGTTCAGTGGTTAAAATCCACCTAGTCCACGAGTCTATATTATTACTGCTTTTCTCTCTCTATTTTGACAGAGTTTCGGTATTATAGAATAATCGCCCCCTTTCCTGTCCAATATTCTTAGTATTTATAGAGAAATTCCTTAGACAGGTTTGGGTAACCGCGTGAGTCAATCACAGATTTTCGTAATTATTACATTTAATATGAAATATTTCATTTATACTAGGATATGATCTGATCATGAAATAAATAGTCTCCTAATATCTGGGACAATAAATATCACAGGCTGGCCATAAACGATCGTATACAGTATCCGGGTCTTCAGGGATCCGCATATACGCCATATCTTCAAATTACCTTGAGCTGGATATACCGTCGAGCTTGTACTAAGGAGACCGTGCCTTATAAATATTATAAGCTCACGCTTATCAATTTATGCATCCCTAACTCGTACAACTACCACGAGAATCGTGCTGCCTATATGGAAAATACACGAACTCCGTGGCTATTTATTCCATGCATTTATTTGCCAGCTGTACACGATCTGAGTGAAAGACCCGTGCTGAAATTAGGATACACAGATATAAAAGTATTGTTTCTTGAAAACAACAAGTATCTATGCAACAAATTCCTCTTTAATGTAATTGAAATGTAAGAAATGATTTTTTTTAATTAATTATTTGGTTTTCTATAATTTGTTTAGGTTTAAATTCATATACATATTTTTACGAATTTTAAAAAAAATATATTGAAAAATCACATGATGCCAAGTATGTACGAGGTTAGGTAGCTGGTTGCAAAAGAAAATTGGAATGGAAATGTGTTGACCCAGATTTTGGCCAACTGACACGGAGTCAGAATATGCTTGATGTGAATTAATGCGTTGAGAAGAACCGAATGACAAAAAGTAATAAGACACGATGTTTTATAGTGGTTCGGCCCCAGGATCTGGTAATAACCTACGTCCACTTAGGCTGTTATTGATGTGAGAATCAAAGGAGTGATCAAAAAACTAAGGTTCAATGAGTTTCACCAACCTCTGAAGAACAATACAATATTTCAGATAGAGTTATACTAGTATCCAGTAATTCGAAAGCCAAAAGTCCATTTCTTGAGCTATCTTTCTCTATTTATAGGCTCAAGGGGGATTACATGATTTAGTTGCCGATTTTCTCTCCTGAATAACCAGATATTTAGGAGATTTTTTGAGTTAAATTCGGGATCTACAAAGATTCTTACAGCAATATTACATTGCATGCGGAACTATCGACCAGACTGGTCGCAGGTATGACTGGGCTGTTTACTGCTTCTAATACGTCTTCTGGTCGATACACTAGCAGAGTTCCTCCAGATGTCAGCCACGTGTCCAGGGATCACTTGCCACGTCATCAATGCCAATTTTTTGGATAACATTTGCCCCCCAAGTTTATTTATTACAAGCAATGAATAAACTTTTGAGCGAACGACTCTTCGGTTACCCCGCCTTACGTGTCAGAACCCTTCGTGTGTTCTTGGAAAAAGTAACCTACTCCTGTCTAATCATGACTTTTCGGTTCCCCAGTAATAATTCGACAGCCATTCCGCTTCCCCATACTTCGAAAAAGGGAAACTGATGATTACACCTTTTTAATGCCACAGACAAACTTATATAATATCTCTGAAATCTTCCTTTTCTTTTTACGCACGCCACTACTCACTCCAGAAACCCTAAAACCAGAGCTCTCGTCTTCTCCCAGAAACCGTTCTTCTGCACTTTCCAAGTCCATCTTGAAAGCACCTCAACTTCCGAAGACTCTTTACCCTCCTCAACGATCTTCTTTCTGGTAAGTCTTCGAATCTTTATGTTTTATACTTTCACAATGCATGCTTCTGTATGTCGACTGTTTGAGTTCATCTGCTTCTGGTTTGAGATGTTTGTGAGTAGAATGTCTTGTAGGCGAAAAAGGGTTACGAGTTAGTTTAATAGTCGGGATCATACTTTTAGGACGTAAAATCGAAGTAAAATTTTGATCTTTAGGCCAGTTGGAAAATAGGTTTTTCCCGCCCTAAGGGGAGTTGAAAAAGCTTTTTTGAAAAACTTTTTACTTTCACCCTTTGATCCGTTTTTCAAACTGTTCGTGTGGAAAAATTTAGCTTTTTGTTAGAATGCTGTTGTATAAAAGCTTGGCTTTTATACTCGACCAGCGTTATTCTAAAAAGCCTTTAAAAATTCTCCATCCTCACCTCCCCATTCTTCTATTTGCAGACATTGATGCCAGATTTGTGGGGAGGTGAATGGCCCATCGACAACGATCTTCTTGCCCAGCTGCTCAAAGGCGAAGAACAACCGGCCGACCGAATCCACGAGATTCCTTTCTCACGATCCTCTTCCAGACCTCGTCCTTCTCCTCCTCAAATGGCTCGTTCCAAATCCTCAGGCAAGAGAAGACCTGACTCCGACGATAGTCCAAACCTTCCTGCCCAGCCTGATTCGCAGGCTAGGGTTCCCTCGACCAGCGGTCGAAACAATCCTGTTCCTGACCCTAACATCCAAATTAGAGCCAGCCCTCGCCATCAGAATCTGCCTGATGTCGAGTGGTATACTTCCCCGACCAGCTCAGTGACTCTTCGGATGGTTGCTAACTATTTCAGGAAGTATCCCCTCACAAGGGTTTCCATTAAAATAACTACCGCAGACCAAAGGGCTAACCTCCCCGGAGGTATATATAGCGCCTGGTCTCGGTATCACATAGAGGCAGGGGCTTTCCTCCCTCTACATCCTTTTTATCAGGGGGTGGCCAATTATTTTGACGTCGCCCCCTTCCAAATTACTCCAAACGGATATAGAATGATGGGCGCACTCTATATCCTGTACAAACTTAAAAAATGGCCAGAACCTACCCCCCACGAGGTCAATTATCTTTTCGACCTTAAATCCAACCCACAACAATATGGGATGGGTTTCTTCCACCTCTGTCACCAGGAGACAAACCGGACGTTCCTGAGTGACACTACGCACATATCTAACGTGGGTCAGTACAGTAAGGAGTACTTCCTTACTCCGGACATAACCAGCAACAACCTGGCCTTCGCTCGAGGAGGTAAGTGTCGTCTTTTACTGGTCGATATTTTTAATCAAAGAGTCTCCTTTCATTTTTCTCAAACTGTACTTTGTCTTTCTGGCCCATGGTTACGTTCGACCCCAACACCAGACATGGTGTTGAGGTCCAATACATTGGCCAGGATGACAGACGCAGAAAAAAGCGTCAAGTCCCTGGTTACTGATGAAAACCTGAGGCTTTCTAGCCTCCTAGCTCCTCGCCATGAAACAAGAGGATCCGTGGTAGCCGATGCCACTGCCGAGGGGGTTCCCGAGCAGCAACCCCCTGCGTCCCCTCCTCGAAGGAGGCCGACGGGGGTTACAATCAGGGAGCCCACGGGCAATCCTTCCACAGAAAGGCCTTCTGCTCCCCAAGGCAAGGGGAAACAAAAGGCCAAAGAGCCGGTTGTAGACTTGGGGGAATCCTCTGATGAGAACGGTAAAATTATTTTGCTTTTAAATAGCTTGCCAATTCCCTGTCACTTGTTTGACGGGGAGGGCAACTTTACATATACTCCAAATCTAGGGCCAGACTTCTTCGTGCCAGATAGTGAGTGTGTGACTAATAGAGTCAATAGTATAGCGACCAGTAGTTATAGCTCGGGTATTAACTTTGTGACCTTCTTTTCCGTTGAATAAAGAGTTTTCATCTGCCTCTATCTTACCCTTTGCATGTGTTTACTTGTATGCAGATATGGCCACTCCCAACGTCTTCGACCTATATCATGCTGAGGAGGACGAGGAAGTTCCTCAGCTCCGGCGAAAATCGTCAAGGAGACACACCGGCGAAACAAGCCAGGGACCTGCCAAAAAGAGTCGAACAGAAGACCCTCCCAAGGACGTGCCAGCTGGGCAAACTTCTGCTCATCCTCCGGCTCCTATTGAGAAGCAGACTCCTCCTGCCCCGCCAAACCCTCCGGCTGCGCCCACCAGGGAACAAAATAAGCGGGAAGAAGCTCTTGGGGCCAAACTCTCGAGCCATGCCTTACGAGCAGCCAAAGACCGCCTCACACACATTGCGAAGAACGACCGCGTCAAAAATGCGTTGGTTGAGGCAGAGAGTATGGAGGTCGACCAAATTTTGAACAGGACCCTGAACGAAATAGCCAGCGTAAGTGCTTCTTTATTTCTTAGGCCTTAGTCTTTTATTCTTTGCAACAGGTTCTAACTTTATCTTCTGTCCTCAGGCTTTGCTGTCTGCAACTGCTGCTCCTACCCGCACCCAAGCCACCATTGAACAGGCTCAGGGAAAGGCTATCGAGAGGCACCAGGTGAAAGCAGCCGAGGAACTTTCGGCTGCAGAGGCCAGGCATGCAAAGGAGTTGGAGGCGATGGTTCAACAGAGGGATGCCGCGGTGACAAAGCTGTCAGAGGTTGAAGCTACGAAGGCTGCTATAATAAAGCAGAGGGAGGAGTATCAGGAGGCCAGCCGAGTCCAGTATCGCGAACGCAAGAGACTGGAAGAGGAGCATAAGTCCAAGGACGAGGCCATTGCTACTCTTGAGGGCAAAGTAAAGCAGCTGGAGCTTGAAAACTCCAAGAATCTGGAAAGGTATAAGAAGACAACGCTCCGGTGTTTTTACAACTTCTGGAAACACAACCAGGGCGCCGACTTCAGCTATCTTTCAGAAGATGTCAGGACTGCTGAGCTAGCTCGCTGCACTGCTCAACTGGCTGCAGAGGAGGCAAGAGCAAGGATCCCTGCTTCCCCAAGCCTTGCTGGTGCAGAAGAAGAAAGAGTCGTTGAGGACGCGACCAATCAGAATGCTGATAAAGACCCTCCTGCTCCCAATGCCTCTTGAGCTTTTTTAATATTTTTTCTTTCTTTTGATTATACGACCCACGGGTCGTGATGTAAAGACAATACCTTTTTTGAATTTGCTGCATGGGCAGCAAACCTTTTCTTTTATTTGAACAGTTACATCCAAGCAATGATGCTTGCGGTGTAAAAGATTGCATTGCATCATGATGCTATAACATTTTCATTTATTATAACATTTGTCCGTATGACCGAACTTAGCATAGTACTTTGGCTTGATTTAACAAAATATAAAATTTGAAAAATACTCTAAGTACCTTAGCATGCTTTCACTCATTTTGTTCATGTGTTTACATACCTCATGGTACGCTTTGCTATCGATGTGCCTTATATGC
Organism: Humulus lupulus; assembly: GCF_963169125.1. Classification (NCBI taxonomy): domain Eukaryota; kingdom Viridiplantae; phylum Streptophyta; class Magnoliopsida; order Rosales; family Cannabaceae; genus Humulus; species Humulus lupulus. Next base: position 76,002,633 of record NC_084798.1, on the reverse strand, counting down.
CCCCCAAGTGATCGAGGAGCTTTAGGTCCTTGTTCACTTGCCTTGACCATGACCTGTTCGAACATTTCTGCTCAGGTGAAAAAGTAATACTTGTAATACAGCAAAACAACACACGTAATGAACAAATACTTGTAAATATAAATTTACAAAGGTTGGCAAGAATGACTGGCTGCGCACAGTCCCTTATAATCTCGTATTAAAAATGGACTAAACATGTCTTTACGAGTGATTCTAAAATAGAATCTTACATATACGAGCGATTAGCCATACAACGTGGCTAACCCTCTTTGCAAAACTTGTAAAAAAGTAAAATTTAATACAAGCCAGTCCTTTAAAAAAGGACTGTTCACTGATAGTACTTGCGCAGGTGTTCTCCATTCCAATAACGTGGAACGAGATCTCCGTTTAGGCGTGCAAGTTTGTAGGTGCCCGGATGAAGGACTTCTTCAATCTGGTAAGGTCCTTCCCAATTAGGTCCGAGTACTCCAACAGTGGGGTCGCGGGTGTTTAAGAAAACTCGTCGTAGCACCAAGTCTCCGACGTTGAATTTTCGTTCTTTAACTTTGGAGTTAAAGTACCGGGTGACTTTTTGCTGGTATGCAGCAACTCGGAGTTGGGCCTTCTCCCGTATCTCGTCAATCGAGTCTAGGGACTCCATCATCAGTTAGCTGTTCCGGTCCTGGTCGTATGTTAGGCGTCGATGTGAGGGGGGATCTAACTTGACAGGTAACATAGCCTCATATCCGTAGGCCAAGGAAAATGGGGTATGACCTGTCGCTGTTCGGTGAGACGTTCTATACGACCAGAGGACTTCAGGCAGCTGCTCTGGCCATGTTCCTTTAGCTTCTTCAAGCCTCTTCTTTAGGGTGTCTTTAAGAGTTTTATTCACGGGCTCGACATGCCCGTTTGCTTGGGGATGTGCGACTGAAGAAAAGTTTTTAATAACTCCATGTCTTTCGCAGAAATCAGTGAATAAGTCGCTGTCAAATTGGGTTCCGTTGGCTGAAACAATCTTTCGGGCCAGACCATATCGGCAAATAATGTTCTAGATGACAAAATCAAGAACTTTCTTGGTCATGATGGTAGCGAGTGGTTCAGCTTCGGCCCATTTGGTGAAATAATCAACTGCCACGACTACATACTTTACTCCGCCTTTCCTTGTAGGTAGGGATCCAATCAAATCTATCCCCCATACTGCAAAAGGCCACAGGCTTTGCATTTGTTTTAATTCGTTTGGAGCTGCTCGTGGAATCTTGGAGAACCTTTGACATTTATCGCATCTTCGTACAAACTCCACCGAATCCTCGTTCATAGTTGGCCAGAAGTAGCCTTGCCTTAGAATCTTCTTTGCCAAAATCTGCCCCCCAGCATGATCCCCGCAGAAGCCTTCATGCACCTCTTTCATGAGTTCCTTAGCTTTTTCCGGTGTAACGCATCTGAGTAGTGGCATTGAATATCCTCTTCGGTAGATAATACCATCGACTAGTATGTACCTAGCGGCTCGCCTTTGTAGAGTTCTGGCTTTGTTTCTATCGGCTGGTAGCACACCGTTCGTCAGATACTCCAAGTAAGGTGCCATCCACGTATTCTCCATTCGAATCTCCATATTGGTCTCAACCGCTTGTATGCTTGTCTCACTCAGTCTTTCTACTGGCACAATGTTCAAGGTGTCAGCATCTTTCGCGCTCGCAAGTTTTGCTAAGGCGTCTGCGTTTGAATTTTGATCTCGCGGAATTTACTGAAGGGTGTACTCTTTGAACTGGGCTAGTAGGTCCTTTGTTTTATTCAAGTAGGCCACCATTTTTAAGCCTCGTGCTTGATATTCTCCTAGAACTTGATTCACCACCAGCTGTGAATCACTGTAGATATCAAGCGTCTTTATGCTCATATCTTTCGCCATTCTCAATCCAGCGAGGAGTGCTTCGTATTCTGCTTCATTATTTGACGCGGTGAAGTCGAACCTAATAGCGCAGTGAAATCGATGCCCTTCCGGCATTATCAATATCACTCCCGCTCCAGCGTGGGATTCGTTGGATGACCCATCCGTGAATAACTTCCACGAAGGAGCTTTGTCCTGAGGCTCAGGCGCTTTAGGCTGTTCGCTGTCTGGGAGTTCAGTGAATTCTGCAATAAGATCGGCCAAGACTTGTCCCTTTACTGCTGCTCGTGGTGAATAAGTTATATCGAACTGTCCTAGTTCGACTGCCTATTTTAATAATCGGCCAGCCGCCTCTGGTTTTTGGAGGACTTGTCGCAGGGGCTGGTCAGTTAAAACTGTGATAGGATGGGCTTGGAAGTAAGGGCGTAGCTTCCTAGAGGCCAGGATTAAGCAATATGCTAACCTCTCGATTGGTGGATATCTCATTTCTGCCCCGATCAGTCTCTTGCTGACATAGTAGACTGCTTTTTGTACGCCTTCTTCCTCTCGCACTAGTACCGCGCTAGCAGCAACTTCAGTAATCGTCAGGTAAATAAACAAAGTTTCTCCTTCGATCGGCTTTGATAAGATGGGAGGTTGTGCCATATGGGCTTTCAAGGCCTGGAATGCTTGCTCGCAGTCTCCTGTCCATTCAAACTTCTTATTTCCCCTAAGTAGATTGAAAAAAAGGGACGCACTTGTCTGTTGATTTCGAAATAAATCTACTTAGGGCTGCGATTCTCCCGGTTAAACTTTGTACATCTTTGATCCTTTCTGGCGACTTCATGTTGATCAGGGCTTTTATCTTGTCGGGGTTGGCCTCGATTCCTCTTGAATTTACAATAAACCCCAAAAACTTCCCTGATCCAACTCCGAAGGAACATTTGAGGGGATTTAACTTCATCTGGTGTTTTTTCAATACATCAAAGCACTCTTGTAAATCCCTCACATGTCCTCCTGCCTTCTTAGACTTTACCAGCATGTCGTCCACGTATACCTCCATGTTTACTTCGATCAGCTCCTTAAACATGTGGTTGACTAGCCGTTGGTAAGTCGCACCTGCGTTTTTCAGTCCGAAGGGCATTACTTTGTAACAGTATAAGTCCGTATCGGTCCGAAAGCTGGTGTGATCCTCGTCAAGGGGGTGCATGCTAATCTGGTTGTAGCCCGAATATGCATCCATGAACGAGAGGATCTCGTGCCCTGCCGTTGCATCGACTAGCTGGTCGATTCTTGGGAGTGGGAAGAAGTCTTTTGGGCAGGCTTTATTGAGATCTGTAAAATCCACGCAGGTCCGCCACTTGCCGTTAGGCTTGAGAACCAGCACTGGATTGGAGACCCACGATGGATAAAATGCCACCCTGATGAACCCATTCTCCTTTAGTCTTTCAACTTTTTCTTTTAAGGCTCTCGATCTATCCTTATCGAGAAGTCTTCTCTTTTGTTGCACGGGTGGAAAGGTCTTGTCTATATTCAGGCCATGGCTGATAACTGCAGGATCGTCTTCGAACACTTTCTGAATGTCCATTTGTATTTCAAACTTATTGACATGAGACACTGGGTCTCCGTACCCGTCAAAGTTTGGAAGTGTAGGCATTTTGAACTTGCTTAGAGTTTCTGCATTAGCTATCCTTTGTACGAAAGGAGTGCCTTTCCTCCTATCGTGGTCGATATAAGATGTCCTTCCCCCGACCAGCTGTTGCACTGCCTAGTTGAGGGCATCTATCTGGGCCTGTACAGCGACAGGTATCGCTGTGGCCTCTGTTGCTGGGGGGACATTCTCGCCATGCCGCTCACGGCGATCGTTGAGTATGTTTCTCAAATCCTCGTCTCTTCTCCGCTGCTCGCTACCCCCGAGCCGGTTGAAGACATTATTTTTCCTGGCCTACCTCCCAGCATCCCGTCTATTGGGTTGGTCATCTTGAGGTACCTGGCTCCTGCCTCTACCTCTTTCTTCGTTCCTCCTACCGGCATTTCCCTTGCCTGAGTCGGCCTCATTATATCCATGGTCATCTCTGAACCTCGATTGGCTATGGTGGGATCGACTGTTCCCTCGATTTCCATCCCTGGCTGAAACGTCCTGAGCGTTAGAGGGCGGCCTGCGCTGGTCGTGGTGTCCCCGTGCATTATTATGCCGTGGGGGACCCCAGACCGCAGAGCCTAACTCTGAGTCCCTCCTGTTACCAGGGGGATACTGACCACTGTTCGGTAGGTTTGGGTCATCGCCCCTACGGCGTCTAGGACTACGAGGCTGATGCTCGGCCCTATTCTGCCTCTGTTGGAGGCTGTGCCTCAGGGTCCATTGGGACATCGTCATGGGGCACCTGAGGCTGCTCGGGCCTTTGTGGACTCGAGGGCTGGATTGGTGGGCTAGGATTTGGACCCCTCTGGGGTGGCCCATTTGCAGGATGGTCAGGCTGCGAGACAGGTGCGGCCTAATTCCTAGCCAGTTGCAAGGCTGCCTCGAGGGCTGCCATGGCTTCGCTCTGGCGGTGGTCCATCTCCACCTGCCTTTCGCTTAATTCTGTGCGCTGCCGTTCAATCTCCTGCTGCTGCCGCGCCACAACTTCGGCAGCAGTCTCTTGACTGGCTTTCAGATTAGCCAGCTCTTCCTGCAACGCCCCCAGGGTACTTTTCAGCGTTGCATCGTCCATCTCTTCCTCCTCGAAGTCCAGATGTGGCTCTTCTTCTGCCACGCTTGCAGGGGGAGGAGGAGGTGGGTTTGATGGCGCAACAGCGGCCGCCTGTCCAGCTTTCCTTCCAGTTTTCGCCATTGGTTTTCTCAACAATGATAAATCAAGCTCTCAATGAAAGCACCAGAATGTTGACCCAGATTTTGGCCAACTGACACGGAGTCAGAATATGCTTGATGTGAATTAATGCATTGAGAAGAACCGAATGACAAAAAGTAATAAGACACAATGTTTTATAGTGGTTCGGCCCCAGGATCTGGTAATAACCTACGTCCACTTAGGCTGTTATTGATGTGAGAATCAAAGGAGTGATCAAAGAACTAGGGTTCAATGAGTTTCACCAACCTCTGAAGAACAATACAATATTTCAGATAGAGTTATACTAGTATCCAGTAATTCGAAAGCCAAAAGTCCCTTTCTTGAGCTATCTTTCTCTATTTATAGGCTCAAGGGGGATTACATGATTTATTTACCGATTTTCTCTCCTGAATAACCGGATATTCAGGAGATTTTGTGAGTTAAATTCGGGATCTACAAAGATCCTTACATCAATATTACATTGCATGCGGAACTATCGACCAGACTGGTCGCAGGTATGACTGGGCTGTTTACTGCTTCTAATACGTCTTCTGGTCGATACACAAGCAAAGTTCCTCCAGATGTCAGCCACGTGTCCAGGGATCACTTGCCACGTCATCAATGCCAATGGTAATAGGAATAGGAATAAAATAAGAGTAAGAATGGAATGGAATAAGATTTTCATTACTTTGTTTGGTAGATATTTTGAAATCAATAATTGAATGAGGATTATTGTATTTTGTATATTATGGAATAGAATGAAAATAATATTATTTTGGCCAAATTGTCCTTACTTTTATAAAATGTTAATTTTTTTAAATTAAATTATAATTATCCTTGCATATTAACTTTTTTTTATGCAAAATTATATTTTTTAAAAATCAAATTATCATTATCCTTCTATATTAACTTTTTTTATATACATAATTATACATATTTTTAAAATCAAATTAATATTATATTACTATATAAATAAATAATTAATGTATTACAAATCAATACTTTGTATATGAAAATATAATAAGATATCATTAATACTTATAAAATTGTTCTAAATTAAATGCAATTTTTTTATAAAACATAAAATGACATCTTATTATTATTATTATGATTTTTTAGATTATTTGTGAGTATATGTTTATTTTTAAAAAAAATATATGATTCTATATTAACATTAACAATTAACTAATATATATATAATAAAAGTTGGTTTTATAATTTTGGGACATGTTGTTATCATTTATTTCTTTAAGTTTGCTATATAAAAAGTGTTGATTATTATGTAATTTAAAATTTTTTGTGTGTGCGGAAATGTTTGAAGAAAATGGCAAATAAGGCATAATTTAAAAAAAAAAATTGGAAAGTGTGGAAATGAATAGTTTTTCTATAGTTTAGTTTAAGAAAAGTGAGTCAATTATATATATGAATGATAATTCCTAAAGAATGAGTTTTCAAAAATCAAAATGGAAATCAAACAATTGAATGGATTTAGTTTAGGAATACCAATTCCATTCACATGTCACTATGAACCAAACAACACCTTAGTATTAGTGATTGCGTTTTTATATATATAAATGTATTTTGCTCACCAATGTCTCTTAATTATAAAGCAATTTGGACAATATAGATTTCGTATTAGCTAACCCTAAATTAACCAAGGTGTGGTTATAAAGCAGTCTATAGGTTATGTGGGTTTGGGGTTGTGTAAATTTAAAGAAGAGTTGTTTGTTCAACCCTTAAGACCACTCTCAACAACTCATTTGCTTTATTATTTAAAATACATTACTAAAATTATATTTTCTTTATTTTACATCAAAAATTTATAGTATACTACATATCAGTTTTTCTCTATATTTTTTTTTCATCATTTAAATATTATATCTTTAAATATTTTTATTAATTAAAATAATAAAAAATTGATAAATTTAGAAATAAAAAGAAAAGAAAGTGAATAAAAAAATAGAAAATAATGTTTAAAGCAGCTCTTAAAAATCTATAAATGTAGATATGAAATAAAGAATATATAGAAACTTCATTTTAGAAAATTGGTTCAAAGGAAATATTAGATGATAATTTTAACAATTTTTACTATAATTATAGAGAGTTCTCCCTTACAGAGAAGTTATTGGGAATGCTCTAAGATCACTCTCATAATATTCTTCATAATAGAGAATTCTTCAAAGATTTGAAGAAACAAATTAAAAACATCATCCATAAGATAATGTAAATTGATCTTTTATTTTAAAGATTCTCTAAAATTTAATATTCTCTCTAGATGGAAAGAAGGGTTTAGAGCTCCTTCAAAAAAAATTAATTAATATTTTATTATTTTTACTTTTGTTTTTGTCTTTTAAAGAAGTTTTAATTAATATTTAATACATTTTTCATTTAAATAAATAAATAGTATTTAAAATTATAATATTTAAATGATGTAAATAAAAATATAGAGAAATTGACGCAGATGTTATGTTTTATTTTGTTTGAAAGAGATATATAAAGTTATGTAAAATAAAAAAGAGTTTTTATGATGTTTTTTGAAAAATACAGCCAAAAAAAAAAATATAGAAAAACTAGTGTGAGTGCTCACCACCCACTTTTTATTTTTCGCAAAATGGGGGATGTTTCAGGTATGGAGAGTGAGAGAAGAGAGATTCTGACAATAATGATATTGTTTCCAAAACAGCAAAGAACGGTGCTGCATAAAGCAAAGAGCCAAAAGGGATGGAGATAGAAAATGGGGTCCGCTGTATTACGGCCTGTGTCTCAAAAAGGCTACAACGCGTGCTTATTCCTATCCAATCAACCGTGCCAAAAGATGCCGTCAACCATTTCTTGTCTTTTTCTTAACAAGATTAGGTTTTCAACAAATTTATATATCTGCTTATTTTAATGAGAAGAAATACGTACAAATAATTGGTATTATGAATATTAAAATCAAATGTTAAAAAAACATTGCCAGTTTCATAGATATAATGGAATATGATGAGTATTTAATAATTTGTAGACATTTAGTAATATTATAAATAAAACGATTGTTCGAATATTTCTCATGCTTCACATTAAGATTTGACTACTTTAATTATATGGATATTTAGGGCTAAAGTACTAAAATTTTAATTTTTTTACACTTAAATACCAAAAAAAAAAATTAACAGTGAAAGTACAAAAATGTTACTTTTTTTTACATTTTAGTACTAATCGTTTAGTCTGAATTTTGATCAGTCAATAGCCACGTATCAGCTATAAGTTGGTCTACGTTTTGGTACTTTCACGAACAAAAGAACAAAGTTCAGGTATTTATCCGTAAGTAAACACAAAGTTTATATATTTTAGTCGTTGATAAACACAAAGTTTGGATATTCTACCTGCATTCCGCTTATTTAATTTTTAGAAGACAAAAATAAGTTTAAGATTTGAGATTAGTTTTTATGTAATACCAATAATTTCTTTTTTATTTTAATTAAACTATATTTTAAATATATATTTTCATTATGAAAATATTTTATAATTATTTTTTAAAATTTTAAAATTGTTGTCTGTATTTTCACTAGATGACACGTGACATTCATTAGAGTAATAAGTAATTGAGCTCATCGAGCGCTAGTAAGGTTTCGTGCTATGATCTGGTCAGACGCTGGTGTCTCCAAGTGAGGCCACGCTGTAATGCCCCAAATTTCCTAATAAGGTTTAGGACCTTGATTAGGAGGCCGGGAGGGCCATAATTAATTTATTATGATATTTAATGATTATATGCATGTTTACGTGAATTATATTATTATATGATGGTGGAGGCATGCATATGAGTTCATATTTTAATTATGAGGGCATTTTGGTAATTTGGCCGCTGTGGGCGTAATTGTGTATTTTGGTTGCATGGTTGTGATTAATTAATATAGCCACATTATAAGGTGGATTGGTGCGAGCTATTCGGCATAAGACGATCATGAGATGTAGGTGTTCGGTCTAGTCATAACGGGTTTAAGTTCGGGGCTCGGGGTGAGTCTCGGGGTCATTTTGATGACTAGAACATTACCGGGAATAAAAGGGTAATGGGATAAGATTTATTGGTATTTGGGAATATTGAGAATAGCGGGAACTGGAGAGCGTTAATTATAATTAACGAGATAGGCGGGAAATGACGGTTTTACCCTCGGAAGCCTTTAGAGGGATTTATTTGGCCTAGGGGCATTATGGTCTTTTGACCTTAAGGATTTATATCAGCCTTTGAGTGTTTAGAAGGATGTAGAAAATAGAATAAAACAGAGCCTATCCTCATCTCTTCCTTTCTCTCCCGTACAAGTTCTCCTTCATTCTTTTCTTTGAATTTTGAGAGCCCATATTGAGGAAGCAAGCTAGCGAGTCAAAGCTTGGGGAGTATAGTTTGAGTTCAACCATTGGGAAGGATTCAAATCAAGCTTGAGGTAAGTTTCAGCCATGAATTTTATGGTGTGCTCTGTTTTTGAGCTTTAGTTTTCAGCTTGAGAATCTCTTGTAGAAAGTTTGGATTAATAGAAGTTTGGTTGATGTTTATGTTGGGTTATGATGAGGGTGAGTTGCAGATGATGTTTGGTGGTTGAATTGGGTGTTAGGTTGAGGTTTGGGACAGGTTTGAAGGGCTTGGTTCCAAGGGAAAACGCAGGGGAGGCGAGCTGGTGCGAACTGAGTTTTTGGCTGAACAGGGTATTGAGCCGCGGCATGGCTGTGGTGCGCCGCGGCTCAAGGCGTCTGGCAGGGAGGGTTGTCTCTGTCTGGGGGGCGCGGCGCGGCGCAGCTAGGGCGGGCCGCGGCCCTTAGTGACATTTTGGGCAGAATGGTGTTTTTAGCTTGGGGATTCAAGCCTTAGACCTCGGGGTTGAACCTAGTACCCGGTATAGTGGGGATTGATATCCCGGAGGCTAGATATTGGTTTGGGAACTTACGTTGATCATTTTTATTGATGGTATCTTATATTTGGTTATGACTAGGTGACCGCTAAAGGACTAAAAGTTGATTGTTCTCAAGGGTCGTTATTTAAATCATTCTAGCTCGACTTTGAGGTAAGAGAACTGCACCCCATATGTAACATGCATGGTTATGTTTGATGCATGTTGAATATTTAAATGTAAACATTGATAGCATAATGAATGCTTGGCAATCTTGCTCATTTGCATATGATTATTATTGAGGCATGCTGGATGATTAAGTGTGATGCATGTGATGCACGAGACACATGAGATTAAGGCATGCCATGAATGATGAATATGAGATTGGTCAGAGCTTGAGTCTCTGAGTTTGTGCATGATCATAATTATGCTAGCAACTGTTTAGTAAGCACGCTGAATGCCCTATTCTTGGATAATTGGCATATGATACACATTGATAGCATTGCTTACTTGTGCATGGTACTGACTAATTAGTCAGATTTGGCAAAGGTGCTAGTATTAACTGTGAAGCTATGACTCATTAGTCAGGTTCAGCAGTGGTACTGGGCACTGGTCACGTTGCACTGACTCATTAGTCAGAACGGCCTTAGCGTGTATCACGCAAGCCATCAAAGATTAGATCTAATCGACTATCAGCATTGAATGACTCAAAGAGCATTAATGCCAGACCGACCTCGAGGGTCGATGGATGAAATAAGCGCTTGAAGGCTAGAGGCTTACCCAACAGCCACCCTTCCATTTGAATCAGTGACTTGCTTGTCAGTCACTCAGTATGGTTTACCAGAACCTATTGAAGGCTTGAGGCTTACCCAACAGCCACCCTTCCATTTGAATCAGTGACTTGCTTATCAGTCACTCAGTATGGTTTACCAGAACCTATTGAAGGCTTGAGGCTTACCCAACTGCCACCCTTCCATTTGAATTAGTGACTCGCTTGTCGGTCACTCAGCATGGTTTATCGGAACCTCAAGTGTTGCGACACTCATCTGATAAGGACTGACTTTGTAGTCCTCCAATCAGAAGGCCAGGATTTCTTATCCTGGATACCCCGGCATTTGTTTGAATTCATTTGCATGCTGAATAGAGCTATGAATGCTAGGCATGCCAGATATGATTTGAGATCATGATATGACTGTTTATGAGCATATGAGTTTTCTTGCTGGGCTTCGGCTCACGGGTGCTTTGTGGTGCAGGTAAAGGCAAAAGGAAGCTGGACCATCCTTGAGTTGGAGAGCTTAGGTGATGATGTGTACATATGCAGCTGCTCGACCAATACTTGGGCGAGGTTTGAAAGAGGAACTAGGGTCGAACCCTGTTTTGCCGCTTAGAACGACCTGTTGTAAATATCTTTCTGTAATAGACTTTAAAACTATGTTTTTTTGGGATCCCAATGTATATATTAAATGTTCTAGTGAAACATTACATCTTAACCAAAATGTTTAATCCCTAAACCGCTAATCATACTTAGTTACACGTTTTTGGCCAAATGACTCGATTAGCAAGTTTAGCACTGTTTACAAGGCACACCGTAACTGTCCCTGGAGTTGGGGCGTTACACACGCCCCGAGGTCTGTCCTCGAGGCACGGATGTCTCTAGGCAAGGCCACCTCCCGTGACCTGTCTCCAAGGCGTGGATGTCTCCAGGTAAGGTCACGCCACATCTCCAGGTAAGGTCTCTTCATTCACCAATCCCCCAGGTCTAGGATTCTTGTCCTCACACATGAAGTAGCTGCCAGGTGTCAATCGTTGCATTTGTGGCCCACCAAAAGATCATCTGACAACTTTTGGTGAGCCTCGAGTAGTGGTGTTGAGATCGTATACTCGACAATCGGTATTTCCCACAATGCCGCTTGATATGTGCGAATGTGCGTCGTATTCTGACACGGTCATATACCTGTTCCCCGTAATGTTGGTAGGCAATTTTCTACAAATAGGCCTGTGCGATCCGCCTGGGCCCATGGTCTTTGTTAGTGCATCCTTATGTAATTAATTACAAGTTTACTCCCCAAATAATGAGGAATGTTGTATTAATTGTTTGTTAAGGCCATTAATGACACAGACCTCTATAAATAGGTCTATGGTATCTCCTTGTAAAGGGGTCAAAACTTTTGGTAGTTAAACATTGTAAACTCAGAGCAATATATAAGCTGCCTGAGACTACATTGAAGCTGGCTCAAACAAGCTTCAAACTCACTAATACCAAAGACTCGTGCACTATGGTTCTTTTATAGCTCGAACCATGTAAAATCAATATTATTTTCTTCTAGTTTTTGTCAAGTTCTTAGATTAAGTTGATAGCAAAAAATGCAGTCAACAAAAATATATTTTAATTACGCTATGAAATTATATGATTCTATGAAAAAAAATTGAAAAAAAAAATAATATAATCATGTTTAGAACCCTCAATTTATACTATAACTACCTCTGTTGGATGTCACGTTTTGAGCATAATCAAGTATCATTTATTTTTATTTTGGTTTTTCCATTTTTCAAATCCTATAGTAATTTAAAATTTAAAATATAGTTTAAAATATAAAAACTATATGTTATTTAATTTTTAAATTAAAATATATATTAGAAATCTATTTTAATTAAATTAAAAAATAAATTTGTATAAAAATAAAAATCAAATCCTAAAATAAGAGAAATTTGTGGCTAAAGTACCTAAACTTTTTGTCTACTTATAGATAAATACCAAAAATTTTTCATTTTGGTGGTAAAAGTACCAAAACATGAATCAATCTTCATCTGACATGTGGCTATTAATTGGTCAAAAGTCATGTTTAATGGTTGGTACCAAAATGCAAGAAAAATTAACGTATTGATACTTTCACGGCCAAAAAAAAAGTTATGGTACTTAAGTGTAAAAAAAGTGAAAGTTTTGGTACTTTAACCGCAAATATCCTTTAATTATAATATTAAATATTCCTCTCGTATAAAATAATACACACTTTTATAGTATTAGGTATAAGCAACGTTTGCTTAGTTTTATTTAGAAATTATTATAATTTTTTATTTATCATTTAAATTTTAAATAAATATACAATGTCATATATAATAAAAGAATGACACAAACATATTTTAAAAAAAAAACTAAGCCAAAATATTGTCTATAGTTTTAAATAATATCATAATTTTTATTTAAAAAATCGCTAAATGAAACATCTGTTAGATACACACTTTTACATATAAAAATATGATGCATTCTAGTTTCAAAGTAAATTATTTGATATTGTTTATTAGTTTGAAATTTAGTGTTCATAATAATTTAAATTTTGGTATTTTTTATGTTTTGATTTATATATATTATATATGGTGATTTTAATTTTAAAATTAAATATTTTTTCTAATTTTATTTTAGAAAAATATTCAATATAATAAAATTTTACGAAATTGTAAATTAAAAGTATGAATATAAAAAGTTTATTTGATCAAATTTTAATTATTTAATTAAAAAAGTTTTAAAGGGAACACAATTTATATATAAATATATATTATTTAATTAATGGCTAGAGCAATTAAAACAAGTAATGTAACGCCCTGGGTAACCAAGACCGTTACACTGTGTGTTTAAAATAGTGCAAGACTTGCTAATCAAGTCATTTGACCAAACTGTGAATCTAAAGTCATCAACTGATTAGGAATAAAAGATTTTGGTCATAAATAAGTTATTTTCGTTAAAAATGAAAGTTTAATATATAGACTCTCAAAACAGGGTTTGGATGACATATTTACAAAATTCCAGAAGTTATAAACAACTCAGGCCACTCTAATGGCAAAATACACATTTTAGGTTTCCGTCCTTATACAATCCCTCGACCGTGGTGGCCAAGCAGCTGACAATGTACACCTTTCCCCCATAGCTCTCCAACTCATGGTTGAATCTACATGCCCTTGCCTTTACCTGCACCACGTAGCACCCGTGAGCCGAGGCCCAGCAAGAAAACGTAATAACATAGCATGATCAATATCAATAATCAGATATTCCACAACACATAATCAAGAATTCAGTAATTCTTAACATTCACCTATTCAGTGATAACAATCGACAAACTAACAATTTGTCATCCAGATAATCAGCATATCACATCTATCAGATTGCAAATTATATGCATAATCAACAGTTTATCTCAATCATTACACAATATTTAGGGTCGGCACCCTTAGGCCGCTCCCTTTGTTTAACCCACTGTGTTCGACTCACTTAGGCCGCCCCCAGTGTAATACCCACTGACTCCGGCCAGCTTAACCGAGCCCAGTGATTAATAAGCTCTCCTCGGTTACCAGTGTCCGAGCTGTGCCATGTGCGCAAATATTATTTACGGCACCCTTAGGCCGTTTATCTTATGTCCCATGGCATAATACCACCTATGACATCATACAGATATAGGGAGCTCTTAGTCCCTTCACAATCACATAATAATGCATACAAATATAGGGAACACTTAGTCCCAACCTAACCACATAATCGGGTGCAGTTTTCTTACCTCTTCTTCGAGCGAGAAACACTTTACGAATGACCTTCGAGAACGATCGATCTTTTAATCCCTTAGAGTTCACCTCAAGCTCGGTACGAACTCCTCTTCAATGATGGAACAATACCCTAGATCCTCAACACTTGATTCCCAGCTTAATTCCCCAAAAGAAGCTTAAAAAATTGAAGAAGAAAAAGATAGAAAATGGCAGTCGGTTGATGAAGCAAGAGGTGCTCTGTTTTCTCCTACAGCCTTCTACTATTTTCCAGCCTAAGTATCAATATATATCCTTAAAGGTAAAATGACCTAAATGCCCTCAAGCTTAATTAAAGTCCTTAACAGCCACCAAGGGCAAAATCGTCATTTTGCACCTATCTCGTTAATCATAATTAACACCCTCCAATTCCCTTTATTCTCAATATTCTCGAATATCATTAATTCATATCCCGTTACCCCTTAACTCCCGGCAACTCTCTAATCACCAAATTACCCCAGGTCTCACCCCGAGCCCCGAACTTAACCCTGTTATGACCAAACGGCTAGCTAATACTCAACGATCGTCTCATGTCCAAAAGCTCGAAAAAATCCACATTATGATGTAGCCTCAACAATAACTACCAATATATATACAATTACGCCCTCAACGGGCCAAATTACCAAAATGCCCCCATAGCAAAATATATACCCCTATGCATGCATTCATCATCATATAATAATATGATCCACATAAACATGCATATAATTATATAATAGCACATATAATCAATTATGGCCCTCCCGGCCTCCTAATCAAGGTCTTAAACCTTATTAGGAAATTTGGGTCGTTACAAGTAATTTATCATTAAAAAAACTAAACAAAAAATAAGAAATATGTATATTTATGTTATATGTCACTGTTATCCCTGTTTTCCCCCTGGACACGTGGCATGACATAATGGGTCCATGGGCTCCCCCAAAGAAATCTAGGCCTGTCCTAAGCCCGATGAACAGGGAAGAAAAAAGTCCTAGTGGCCCAAGCGTCAGTGAACCCAACAATGTTCGGGACCAAGATGAAGATCCAATTCATCTTCCCAGTCCCAACCTATCCGTATCCTCCGGGACACCAATAGAGATGGCCGACTCGCTAGTCTGGGAATAGACCTCGCTACAGATGAACCCGTCCTAGTGAGGGAACCAGGACTCTGGTAAATGAACCGGGACATTAGTAAAGGAACCTAGACCAGCCGTCCGAATAGGGCAAGATTGATCTTCCCTGACGCTGACACGTGCCCAAGAAACACAGAAGTTGGTTTCCTCAACTAACCTGCAGAAGATGTTACATACGGAATGTATGTTGCTACTAGGAAATAGTACTACCACTACTCTAACAGATCCTATCCCCAGGATCCCCATGGAAGCCCACGCGGATCAGTCTGAGGTTATGTACTATTGGCAGCTGTAAGGCTTGTCCATGCCCAAGCCGGCCCAATGGGTCCTGATTACTATGTTTTATTTAACAACATCCTTTATATTATGCCTCCATTAGCGAGCAAATCATGATTACATCCCTATTGGGCCCGGATTAGTCTGGCCCAAGCCCATTGCACCTGATTTCCTATAAATAGGACCAGTTGTGCACTATAGCGAGGATCTGAGGTTTTCTCTTGTAAGCAATTACTCTGCTGAAACTTGTAGAAAACTCTATTATTAAAAGCTCTCTAAAATCTAATATAATAGACTCGTGGACTAAGGCTCATTAACACCCCAACCACATAAAAATTTTGCTTGTTTATGTTCGATGCAATCTTTCTAGCTCTCTTTTCTCATTATATTTCTAGTTTCTCAAAAACTCGGTAAACATTTTGGTGCTTTCATTGAGAGTTGAAGGAAGCTTGAGTCAATCTTGAACATCTGCAAAAATGGTGAACACTAGACATACTGTGTTTGATTCTGCTCACCAGCAACATCAAGACAATGGAGAACCATTGCCCGATCAAACATTTCCTCAAGACCAACCTAAGAATATGCTTTATCAAGGGCCCCTGCCCGACGACTCCCAGAACTTCGGAGATGGGGGGTGACTACGACAAAGGCTATTATGACAAGAATGAAGGGGAATACGAGCATCACGACGCAGAAAACCCCGTCAATCTTGAAGAAATGAATATGGAGCCCGAACAGGAGGATCCAAAGGTGGTCCGCTTGAGACAACAGGTCCTGCATGAAGAAGTCAGGATAACTGAACAAAAAGAAGTCACCCGTTAGATGCAAGAGTCCCTCCTGGCTCTTCAGGCCTTCATTACTGTCCAAGGATTGGCAGCCAACCCTTCAACTATTCCACTTGCAGCAGCCTGTCCCACCAATCAGGACTGGTGCACCTCACAACGGTAGCCCTATCTCTCCTCCGGGACCACATCCCAAAGCCGGCTCGTCGAATCCTGCTCAGGAGAAAGGAAAAGCCAAAATGTTCGATCCTGGGGAAAAGCAAACCTCCAGAAGAAAGCTCATCCCATTCAAAAGACCGGGGATAACCCAGGACAATTCCCTAGGAGAGAACGGATGAATCATATCTCAAGAAGGAATCATATGATAGATTCACAGGGGATGCGCCTGTAGGGTATCAAGCCCCAAAATGTCCCTAGACAGGATGAACAGGAACAAGGCTTCTATCCTAGTGCCTCTATGAACAAAGGTCGTGGAGGGCACAAATGTGAAGAAGAACAAGAAGCCATTAGTTAAGGAGATGATACTTCCTAAGTAGACTTGCGTGATGGCCTTAATGCTCGGAAGGATCGGGCCCGGAAGGAAAAGATTCACCCCTAAGGAGGCGACTTGAGGAATAACCTTAACGATATGAGGAACGAGAGAGTCCCCCTGGATGATGGAATGGCCAAATAGTTCATGGAACAGTTGGCCGCTCTTAAGAAAGTCACGGACCGCTTGGTCCGAAAACAAGAAGGTGGAGGTTTCGATTCCGAAGATGAGGAAAAGGAGCCATGCGCCAAACACATCTTGGATGTGGTACTACCAAAAGGGTTCAAGATGTCGAGCCTACCCACCTACACCGAGAATGCAGAGCCCAGGGACCAATTTTCCCGCTACAACTGCATGATGACCGTAGCTCACGTCTGCGACAATGGCAAGTGCATGTATTTCTCGATCACTCTAGCTAGACCCGCAGAAGAGTGGTGGAACAGACTTAAGTTAGGATCAATCCAATCCTGGTCTGGATTGCAATCGGCATTTCGTAAGCAATTCGTGGCCGCCATGAAGATGGACATACAAATCAGTGCGATGCCCAATGTCAAATAGCATCCCACGGAGACCCTCAGGGCTTATATCCAGCGCTTCACGGAAGAAGACTCGAAAACTAAGGTGGACGACGGACATCGCCTGGTGGCTCTCCAGTCTGGGATTAGAGCTGGATCCCCTCTCTGGGACGACATGTAGCGCAGTGAGGCAGCCACCCTTGAAGAGTTCATCAGGAGGGCACAAGGCTTTATCAACTAGGAGGAGGCCCGAATCCAAGATTTTGGGTGGCAGCGGGCAACCCAGTCGAGTGCCCAAACCTTTCGAGGATACGGGATGCAGTATCCCACAAATCTCTGTCTGGCACCCCCGGCAGCATCTGGATCTGCTGGTACCCATGGGATGATGTTCATGACCTCGACGGTCTATGGGCCCACTTCAACGGGGTATGCTCCGGCTCAGTCAGCTCCATTTTCTGGGTAAGGGGTTGCACCGGTCGGGTACAGTGCCGCTCTCGGTGGAGCCCAATCGTCTCAAGCTAGAGGAATTGAGGCAAGCGTAAACCCTTCATGGGGAAAGAGATTGGGTAAAGGTCATAACCGATTCGAGTCCTCAAAAAGGGAAAAAAGGGGTACGAGCTCTAATACACAGAATATACCAACCTGGTGGACACCCAGGAAAATATCTACCTGGCCACGAGCAACGTAGTCCATTATCGTAAGCCAGCCCCTATGTTCAAAGGGGGAAAGAATTCGAGGGACACCAGAAAAAGGTGCGCCTACCACAAGGATGTGGGTTATACGACCGAAGAGTGTCGTCAACTGAAGGACGAGATCGAGAACTTGATCAAGTTGGGGCATCTCCATCAATGTGTCAGAATGCCAGTGGGGGTTCCGGGACTGCTAGTAGTTCTCGCACAACCTGCGGCTCCAAGTGCACTTGGATTGTACCGGCCTCCCCAGGGAGGTCATGATATAGGTTCAGGAGCACAGGCTCCTTAGGGGGACCCAACAGTGCAGGCACCTGGACCTGGAATGCCATATCCTCTCAGAACCGCGCCTCCGCAAGTAGACGATCATGTGGCCACCATATCAGGGGGCCCGCATTTGGGAGGGTCATTCCGGAACGATCAGAAACGATATCTCAGCGAACTTGATCACGACCATGAGGTATGCGCCTTGGTCCAGACTCCGGCCCAACGCCCAAAGTTAATGAACCTGCCCATCACGTTCATGGAAGAGGATGCCAGGAACGTTCATTTCCCGCATCATGATCCCTTGGTCATCGATGCCCAAATCTCCAACAAATGGTTTCTCGAGTGTTGGTGGATGATGGGAGCTCTGTCAATGTACTGTTCAAGTCGGCCTTCACCGCAATTAGGTTGAGCGAGGCAGATTTGGCTTCATACCCAACGCAGATCTATGGCTTCAATGGGGATTCATTGCTCCCGATAGGTAAGATTCAACTACTCGTGATGTTGGGGAATGAGATTCAGAGCTAGTTTAAATTTTGTACGTTCGTAGTGGTGGATTGCCCTATCGCTTACAACGTTATTTTTGGCCATCCCTTATTGGTCAATTTCGGTGCCATCACCTCCATCTGCCACCTCTGCATGAAATTCCCATGTGATAATGGAGGAGTGGGGACTGTCTGGGGAGATCAGAAGAGCACCCAGAAGTGCTATCACATCTCCGCTCGACCAATGTACATGGTCTGTGAAGGGCCTCTTGAAGAGGAAAATGTTGATCTAATCCCCCCCCCCCCCCACACACACACACACACACACAACCAGCACGGAGGGTAATCCGGGAGGAGGATGAATTGGACCCGCGAATAGGAGCAAATAGGGCATTAGAACCCATGGAGGAGGTGGAAGAGTTGGGCATTAGTGACAGCGACCTGACTAGAGTAATTCAGGTCAGGAAGAACCTGAACTAGAAGGTCAAGGCTGCCCTACTTGCCTAGGTAAAAGAGAACCAGGAATCGACCGCAACGTCATATGTCACGCCCTGAACATTGACGTAAATGCAACTCCAGTCCGGCAGAAGCGGAGAACTCTAGGGGCGGAGAGGGTAGAGGCCCTCAAATTAGAAGTTTTCCTTGATCAAGTTCATTCGGGAGGCCCTGTATCCCGTTTGGCTGGCCAATCCAATGTTGGTACCAAAGCCAAACGGGACATAGAGAACTTGCATTAACTTCATTGACATTAACAAGGCTTGCTCGAAAGATTGCTTCCCTCTGCCCCGGATCGACCAGATGGTAGATGCTACATTAGGATATGAGGTATTGAGTTTCATGGATGCCTACTCCGGCTACAACTAGATCTCAATGCACGTATCAGATCAAGAACACACTAGCTTCCATATAGACAAAGGTGTGTATTGCTACATCGTCATGCCCTTCGGGCTTAAAAAAGCTGGGGCCACCTATCAGAGGCTGATCAACAAGATGTTCCGGAACCAATTGAGAAAGAACATGGAGGTCTACATAGACGACATGTTGGTCAAATCCAAGACCTTAGAGGGACATGTGGATGATATGGCAGAAGCATTTTCCATCATTCAGAAATATGGGATAAAGTTCCTGGGCGTGGCGTGGCATTCGGGAAGTTCCTGGGCTTCGTAGTACGCTCAAGGGGAATAGAAGCCAACCCAGACAAGATCAGAGCATTGATCGAGATGCCTTCGCCACGAAAGCACAAATACGTTCAAAGCTTGACGGGAATAATAGCGGCTTTAAGTCGCTTCGTCTCGAAATCCATAGACAAGTGCATCCCTTTCTTCAATATACTTCACGGAAGCTAGGGATTCGAATGGACAGCTGAGTGTGAAGAGGCCTTCAAGAAATTGAAGGAGCATCTGGCCCAAGCGCCAATCTTGTCGAAACCAGTGGATGAGGAGTCGTTATACCTATATTTGGCCTTGTCAGAACACGCCATCAGCGCCTCTTTAGTGCGAGAAGAGGGAAAGGTCCAGCTCCCGGTCTATTATGTGAGCAAGAGGTTGTTGGGCACAGAGTCCAGATACCCATTAATCAAAAGCTGACATTTTGCTTACTGATCGCCTCTAGGAAGTTGAGACCTTACTTTCAGGTCCATGCCATTAAGGTATTAACGAACCATCCCCTACGAAAAGTATTACAGAAACCTGAATCATCGGGAAGACTCCTGAAGTGGGCCATGGAGCATAGTCAGTTCGACATAGCATATGTCCCCAGGATTTCTATCAAAGGGCATTCCCTGGCCGACTTCATCTTAGAATGCACTGGGATCACCGAAGATGAAGGACCTGTTGACGCCATAATGTCTCTATGGAAAATTTTCGTAGATGGAGCCTCGAATGAAAATGGGTCCAGGACTTGGATTATCTTAATATCTCCCCAAGGTCATCAATTGCAGAGCGCCCTACGCTTCCGGTTCGAAGCATCAAACAATGAAGCTGAACACGAGGCCATGCTAGTCGGATTACGCTTGGCCCGGGAGGTAGGAGCAACAAATATAGACGTCTCTCAACTGGTGGTCAGGCAGATTTCGGGGGAATACTAAACAAAGGGGAAAAAGTTGGCTGCCTACGTGATGTGAACCCAAGAGTTATTCCAATCCTTTAAGAAATACTCCATCCACCAGATCCCCAGGGAACAGAATGTGTTTACAGACACATTGGCAAAATTGGCCACGGGTGTTGAAGCAGAACTCTCTGGGGTTGTCCCGATCGACCATTTTCCCGCGCCCATTATTCAAGCCCTCGTAATCGTCAACGCCATAGATTACCCCACGTCTTGGATGGGCCCTCTCATCCAGTACTTAACCATGGGTGTAATGCCCTACTGCCTTAGAGCCGTTACTAAGTGAGGTTAAAACGTGCAATCACTCGCTAATCGAGGTTTTAAAAACAAAAGTGTAATTAAGCCATAATCAGAGTAAAAACTTTAGAAACAACTCTATTCCATTGAAAATCATAAAAGTTTAACACTTGGGATTCCAAAATACAGTTTAGAGATATTTACAATATATAAATTGTACCAAGTTGACTAAACGACAAAATATAAGTTTATTTACAATCATCTCCCAAAATCCACTGGCTGTGGCAGCTAGGCAGGCCAAACATGTACACGCCGCTTCATGCTTGCTACACTCATGGTTGATTGGCCTTCTCCTTACCCTTACCTGCACCATAGAGCATCCATGAGCTGAAGCCCAGCAAGAAAACCCACAAATAGATAACATATGCAAAACATACACCAAGTATATAAACTGGCCATCAATAGGCTAAACACATATGGCCTAGCCGTCCCAGGTGCTTTTCCAGGCCCTGGGTTCGCGGTCTGCACCGTGAGGATATCCCAGGTATCCTTTAGGGTCCCGCCCTGGTAGCTTGCACTCCACGTGCTCAATACTGCTCCCGGCCCCTTGTCGTACTTGGCCTTGCACTCAACGTGCCCAATGCCGTTCCCGGCCCCTGTCGACCTCGGCCTACACCGTTCCCGGCTCTTGCCGATCATTCACATAATTGCATTCATTCCATAATAAACAAGTACAGAATACTAGCAAATTCAATCAAAGGGCTACGCCCTGCAGCTCAAACATATTGGGGCTCAGCCCTGCATACAAGCTCTATGGGAACAAGGGTTCTCTTACCAGCGTCCCGAGCTTCCCCACCACCGATATCCCGAGCATAGTCCCTTAACTTGAGCCTCGCCAAACCCTAGTCACAACACATAATAATATTCATCCATCAAGTTCCAACCCATTAACTAGCTTTAAATCACAATTATAGTCTCCGGGTCATTGAGTTTCACCAAACATGGTAAAAGATTCAATCCTGAGCACCCTAGGTTAAATTCCCAAGCCTAGAATCTCAAAATCCCAAAATCCCTTAAGGGCTGCGGCATTAGCCAACCATGCCATGGCATGGCCCCAACCAGAGGTCTCCAAATACCAAAAAACAGGTAAAGGCCGCGACATTACTCAGGCCATGCCGCGGTCCGCCCTCCTTCCTCAGCACGCATCAGATTCGAAGGGCCGCGACTCACCAAGAACTATGCCGCGGCCCGACCCTTCGAACCCAAAAAAATCCTCCATTTTTGACACCCAAACCTCTCTCAAAACCACCCACAATCATCCCAATTTCACAACTCAATTATACACAAACTTCCCACAAGATTCCAGCAACAAAAACCTAGCTGAAACCTAGACTAGAAACCCATTAAAAATCCATTTCAATCTCTGAATTTTTCTAACTCAAGAACTCAAAACCCAGCCATGGAAACACTATAATTCAACCTTCAAACTTTAAATTAAAGCTTACCTCAGCTACAGAACCAATCCTCCAAGTGTTTTCTAGCTTAATTCCCAAAGTTCCAGCCTCAATTCACTCTTCAAATTCAAAACCCAAAAACCACTTAGAACATACCCAATATCACAGAATTTTCAACACAGATAATGAGAGTCAATCCTTACCTTAATCCTGGTCGAATTCCTTTACTTAAGTTGAGCTAATCCCTCGAATTCAAGCCTAAATTACAGAGCCCTCAGCTGAATTCCTTAGCTTCCAAGATTTTCCTTTGTTTTCCCTTAGAGGAAATAAAGAAAGAGAAGAGGAAGACTTAGGTAGGTTTCTACAAGTCTCTAAATGATTCTTTCTTTTTGTTTTATTTAACTTAGTCTATGTGGTTATCTCAAGGCTCGGGGTACCAAAACGTCCCTGAGGCAAAAATGGTAAATTTCCCCAATATTCCCTCCTAGACATTCTAACCTCAAATATATCTCCAAATATTTATTTCCATAACCTGATAACCCAATATAATAACTAATGCCCAAATTACCCCTCGACTCACCCTGAGTCGGATTCTCAACCCCGTTGTGACTTTCTAGCTAACCGCTCCCCAGGACTGTCTCGGGCCGTGCTACACGGATAAATCACATACATATTGCATTTATCACATTTATCACAATTATACCCCTACTATCCAAACGGGGCCCACATGCACATTTAACTCAACTAAACATGAATCTTTATCAAATGTTCACATAAATTCACATATTAGCATATTAATTCATTTATTGCCCTCCAGGCATGCTAATCAAGACCCTAAGCCCTATTAGCAAATTCAGGTCGTTACAAGGAGGCCCTCTCATTCAGTACCAGGCTCCTAGATATGTCATGATGGATAGCACACTATATCGCAGAGGGTTGTCTATGCCATATCTTCGATGCATATTCGGGACATAAATAAGTGTAATCATGCATGAAGTGCATGAAGGTTTTTGCGGAGATCACTCGGCCGGACTCAACTTGTCCAAGAAAATCCTAAGGCAATGATATTTTTGGCCAATGATGAAGAAGGATTGTGTTGATTACGTCCACAAATGTGAACCGTGATAAAGGTACGCGAAGATCCCGTGAGCCCCTCTAATGGAAACAACCCTGATGACTAGTCCCTGACCTTTTGCAGTGTGGGGAATCGATTTAGTAGGATTGCTCCCGACTGGGAAGGGTGGTGTAAAATACGCCACTGTAGTCGTCGACTATTACACCAAGTGGGTTGAAGTGGAACCATGAGCAACATCACCTCCAAAAAGACCCTAGACTTCGTCATCAACAACATTGTGTTCCGATATGGCCTCCCTCAAAAAATCGTGTCCGACAACGAGATGAAATTTGATAGCGTCCACTTCACCAACTTCTGTGAAAGACATGGCATCATCAAAAGCTTCTCCATGGTCGCAAGGCCTCAAGAAAATGGGAAAACAGAGGTCGTGAACAAGATTTTGAAGGGGACATTGAAGAAAAAACTACAAGCTTGCAAGAACAAGTGGCCAGAAGAGTCGCCCCGCATCCTATAGGCCTACTGGACCACGGAAAGAATGTCGACCGGACATACTCCCTATTCGATGGTGTACGGATGTGAAGTGGTCATCCCAGTAGAAACGGCGGTCCTGTCTCACAGATGGAACACATATGATCCCGTCTAGAACCACGCCTTACTCCAAGAATTCTTAGATCTCATTGAAGAGATCTGGGAGGAATCATAGGTGCAATTGAAGATGTAACAAGGAAAGATTGCCATACACTTTAACTCTAAAGTTAAGAGCTCGAGGTTCGAAACCGGCGATCTAGTCCTTAGAAGAATCTTCCCTACAACTCAAGATCCAGGAGTGGGGGTTCTGGGATGAAATTGTGAAGGACCTTATGAAATCCAAAACGAAATATGTCCGGGAACATATCGCTTGAGGCGACTTGGAATGCAGAACACCTCCGCTAGTACTATCTGTAATGACCCAACTAATTCTAAGACTTTGGACCATGAAAACTACTATTCATAGACACTAGTCTTAAGAAAACATACATACAAAACATTCATAACTTTATTAAAAACTATAAAGTAAAAGTTGAAATACATAAACGTGGGGTATGGGATCCCATTGTTTGATAATAAAACATAACTTAAATCTTAAATAACCAAGTGCGGAAAATACATAGAAAACATAATTAAAAAGACTGAAACAACATTGTCCTCGAATCGTTCACGCAGTCCACTGAATCCATTCTTCCTCAGTACACAATCCCAATGTAACGCCCTGGATAGCCAAGACCGCTACACTGTGCACTTATAAAGGTGCAAGACTTGCTAATCAAGTATTAATTTAAAAACGTGTCACTTAACATGTATGAGCTAGGGTTAAAAAGGTTTTGGTCTCAAAAGTTTCATTTTATATAATTAAGCAGTTATTTACACGGGATCCTGAAAGAAACAGAGTTTAAAAGTTGGATTACAGACTTCCAAAATAATACAAACAACTGTCAGCCATACTAAGGCAAAATGGACAATTTCTGGGTCTCGCGTCCCTGCCTAAACCTCAACCATGGCGGCTGAGCAACTGGCTATGTACATTCCGCTCGCAGAGCTCTCCAATTCAAGGCTGATCGAGTTTGCCCTTGCCTTTACCTGCACCACGTAGCACCCGTGAGCCAAGGCCCAACAAGAAAACATGATGTGCAACACAAGCAGTAATAACAGATAACAAAATCACTAAGCATGAACCCTCATCATATAATCCACATTAATCATTCAAAATATATTCAGAATCATGGATGCAATCAAACACTTATAACATTCATATTACATAATAATCAGGGCCGACAACTTAGGCCGCACCCTCTGTTTACTCCACTGACTCTGGCCCGCTTAAACCGAACTCAATGCATATTAAGCTGTCCTCGTCTACCAGTGGCCAAGCCGCGCCTTGTGCGCTTGTGTAACCCTTGGCACCCTTAGGCCGTTGGTTTACTAATTAGCTTGCATGGCATAATACCATCTTTTCAGGCATACACAATAGGGAACCCTTAGTCCCATTATAGATATTCAATCAGGTGCAGTTTTCTTACCTTTAATCTCTACGGTTACTGATTATGAGCAACACTCCTCAAGCACGATCCGTTCCCAAGCTCTAGCTTTTATCACTTAGTCACAACCAAGGTATAGGGTTCCATTAATATTCAAATAAGGGTTTCCAGATACAAAACTAACTTTTGGGATTCCGAATTCCACCAAGCACGGTGGTGAAATCGATCCCGAGCATTCTAGACCACATTCCCATGCCTAAGGTCCCCAAATGTTCAAGTGTACATCTAAGGGTTGCGGCCCTTGAAGCTTAGCCGCGACCCTGCCCTCAAAACAGAACCAAGGGCTTGCCTAAAAGAAGACACGCGCCGCGGCCCTTGCCTTGGGAGCCGCGGTGCTTAGCCTTGGCCGAGCCCTCCTAGCTCATCTTCATCCTAGGGCCGCAGCGCTCTAGAACAAAGCCGCGACCCTTCCCTACGTGCCCAGAAAGCCCACCAGAATCCCATTTCCTATTTCTGAAACTCAAGAACTTCAAACATTAAAACTAACCATACAAACTCAGATTGAAACCTCCAAATCACGAATTGAGGCTTACCACTTCTGCTGAACCACTTCTCCAAGCCAAATCCAAGCTAATTCCCAAGCTTTCCTCCTTAATTCTGCCCTTAAACAACAAAATCACAATTACCTCAATACCCAGAATTTCTAACCACAGAAAAGGAAATTCAGTGCTTACCTTAGTCCTGATTAAGTTCCTGATTGATTCTTGAGCTAAGCCTCTAAATCAGTCCTTCAATCCACTAAGTTTCAGCTGAGTTCCAA
The DNA here is from genome assembly GCF_963169125.1 of Humulus lupulus. NCBI lineage: Eukaryota > Viridiplantae > Streptophyta > Magnoliopsida > Rosales > Cannabaceae > Humulus > Humulus lupulus. The sequence goes on along the minus strand of NC_084798.1, from coordinate 75,976,154 downwards.
CTCAAATCCTTCAAATTCCTCTGTTAACTTCTTGTGTTTTCCTTGAGAGAAAAAAGAGAGATAAGGCTGAGAATAAAGGGTAGCTTTATTTCTTTCTACTGTATTTCTTAAGCTTTAGTTTAATCTTATCCCGATATGTCAATCCCGAGGCTCGGGGTGCTGGAAACGTCCCCAAGGGCAAAATGGTAAAATTCCCCAATATTCCCGCCTAGACTTTCTAACCTCAAATATATCTCCATATATTTATTTTCATAACCCGATAGTCTAAATAACTACCCGATACCTAAAATACCCCTGACTTATCCAAAGTCAACTGTTAAGCCCTGTTGTGACTTTTCCCCGCTATCTAGCCCTAGGATCGCCTTGAGTCGTGCTCTGCAGACCTACCCACATAATAATGTGGTTCTCACAATACCATATATATATCACATTAATAACAATATAATCATACAATTATGCATTTAAATCAGTAAAGTCATTCAAATCACATTTAACCCAATAATGCCCTCCCGGCACACTAATCAATGCCCTTAAGCCTCATTAGCGAATTTGGGGTCGTTACAACTATCCCCTCCTAATGAAAATTTTGTCCTTGAAATTTACCTGAATAGCTCGGGATACTGATCCTGCATCACTGTCTCCAACTCCCAGGTCGCTTCCTCGACCTTGCTATTTCTCCACAATACTTTCACTAACGGAATTGTCTTATTCCGTAAGACTTTGTCCTTCCGATCCAAAATCTGAACTGGTCGTTCCTTATAGGAAAATTCTGTCTGCAACTCCAAGTCCTCATACTTCAACACATGTGTTGTATCAGAAACATACTTCCGCAACATGGAGACATGGAAAACATCATGAACTCCTGACAGCGATGGTGGCAAGGCCAGCCTATAAGCCACCTGTCCAATCCTCTCTAGGATCTCAAAAGGTCCAACAATCCGAGGGCTCAGCTTGCCCTTCACTCCAAACCTCCTCACCCCTCTCAGTGGTGATACTCGCAAAAACACGTGGTCCCCAACCTGGAACTCCACGTTCCTACGCTTAGGATCAGCGTAGCTTTTCTGTCTACTCTGCGAAGCAAGCATTCTTGCTCGAATCTTTTCAATAGCCTCATTGGTCTTCTGAACCATGTCTGGCCCCAAATACCTTCTCTCACCCATCTCATCCTAGTGAATGGGTGATCTGCACTTTCTTCCATATAACATCTCATAAGGAGCCACTCCAATTGTGGACTAATAACTGTTGTTATATGAAAATTCGATCAACGGAAGATACTTACTCCAAGATCCCTCAAAGTCAATCACACACGCCCTAAGCATGTCCTCTAATACCTAAATCGTCCTCTCAGACTGTTGATCAGTCTGAGGATGAAAAGTTGTGCTAAACTTCAATTGAGTCCCTATAGCTCTCTGCAGAGCTCCCCAAAACTTGGAGGTGAAAATGGGATCTCGATCTGACACGATAGACTTTGGAACCCCATGGAGACGAACTATCTCCTTCACATACAACTCTGCATATTGTTCCACTGTATAGGTCGACCTCACTGGTAGAAAATGAGTCGATTTAGTGTATCTGTCTACTATCACCCACACCGAGTCACAAAGTCCCACTGTTCTGGGTAATCCTCCCACAAAATCCATTGTAATGTCCTCCCACTTCCATTCTGGGATACCCAAAGGCTGAAGCAATCCTGTTGGTCGCTGATGCTCAGCCTTAACCTGCTGACATGTCAAACCTCTAGCCACATACTCTACCACATCCTGCTTCATCCCGGGCCACCAATATAATGTCCGTAGATCCTGATACATCTTCATGGTACCCGGATGAAGTGAGTATGGTGTAGTGTGAGACTCATCCAGTGTCTCTCGTCTGATCCCCTCATCTGCCAGAACATAAATCCATCCCTGATATCGAAGCAAACCTGTCTCAGAAACAGAGTAATCCTTAGTTGCCCCTGCTAAGACATGCTACCTAACTTCCTGCAACTGCGCATCCACCAACTGACCTTCCTTGACCCGCTCTAACAGGGTCGACTGCAAGGTAATATTAGCTAACTGGCCTACCACCAGTTCTATCTTCGCCCTGGCCATCTCATCAACTAATTCTCTCGAGATCTGGGTGGAGCTATACAACTGTCCTGGGCCGTTCCGGCTCAATGCATCTGCCACCACATTGGCTTTCCCAAGGTGGTAAAGGATATCACAATCATAATCCTTAACCAACTCCAACCAACGTCTCTGCCTCATATTCAGATCCTTCTGAGTGAAGAAATATTTCAAACTCTTGTGGTCAGTATATATCTCGCACTTCTCCCCATACAGATAATGACGCCACACCTCCAGTGCGAATACCACTGCTGCTAGTTCCAAATCATGAGTCAGATACTGCTGCTCATACTCCTTCAGCTGTCGAGATGCATAGGCTATAACTTTCTCATTCTGCATCAGCACACAGCCTAAACCCATCCTCGATGCATCACAATAGACCACAAACTTTCCTTCCTCCAAAGGAAGACTCAACAAAGGTGCAGAAATAAGCCGTCGCGTCAACTCTTGAAAACTGTTCTCACACTTCTCTAACCAAACAAACTTCTGATTCTTTCTTGTCAACTCCGTCATCGGTGAAGAAATCTTTGAGAACCCCTCTATGAATCGTCTGTATTAGCCTGCCAATCCAAGGAAACTCCGCACCTCCGAGGCATTCCTTGGCCTCGGCCAATCCCTCACTGCTTCTACCTTGGAAGGATCCACCTTAATCCCTTCTGCACCAACTATATGCCCAAGAAAAGTCACCTCTGGCAACCAAAACTCACACTTCTTAAACTTGGCGTACAACTGATGCTCCCTTAACCTCTGTAAAACCTATTGGAGATGCTGCTCATGCTCTGCCTCTGAACTGGAGTAAACCAAAATGTCGTCGATGAAGACAATGACGAACTGATCCAAGAAGTCCCTGAACACCCTGTTCATCAGATCCATAAAAGCTGCTGGGGCATTGGTCAGACCGAAAGACATGACCAAGAACTCATAATGCCCATACCATGTTCGGAAGGACGTCTTCGATATATCCTCATCTTTGATCCTCAGCTGGTGATAACCAGATCGAAGATCAATCTTTGAGAATGCCGTCTTTCCCTACAGCTGATCGAACCAGTCATCAATCCTTGGTAGAGGGTACTTATTCTTGATAGTCAACTTGTTCAATTCTCTATAATCTATACACATCCTCAAAGTCCCGTCCTTCTTCTTAACAAACAACACTGGAGCGCCCCATGGAGAATAACTAGTCCTGATGAATCCCAAATCCAGAAGTTCTTGCAACTGTATCTTCAACTCTTTCAATTCTGCTGGTGCCATTCTGTACGGTGTTCTAGATACTGGTTCTATCCCCGGTGCTAACTCAATCTCAAACTGAATCTCCTTGCACGGCGGCAACCCTGGTAGATCCTCAGGAAATATGTCTAAGAACTCACACACCAATCTGGTCTCTCCCGGCCCTGCTGGCATAACTCTAGCAGTATCCACTACACTGGCCAGAAAACCTGTGCATCCCCCCTGCAACAAGTCTCTGGCTCTCAACGCTGAAATCATGGGTATGCGGGTCCACATATCGCACCCACAAAAACAAAAGGGTCCTCGCCCTCAGGCTCAAAAGTAACCATCTTCTTCCTACAGTCAATGGTAGCCCCATATCTGACTAACCAGTCCATCCCCAAAATCATATCAAAATCCTCCATATCTAACTCAATCAGATCCACCGAAAGTTCCCTACTATCAACCATCACTGGCAGTGCCCTAATCCATCTCCTAGAAACTACTAGTTCCCCTGTAGGCAATAAAGTCCCAAACCATGCAGTCCGATACTCACTAGGTCTACACAATCTATCAATCGCTCTACTAGAAACAAAAGAATGTGTAGCACCAGAATCAATCAATACAGTAAAAGGAGTGCCAGCGCTAGAAAGCTGACCTGTCACTACCGAGGGACTAGCCTCGGCCTTTGCCTGAGTCAAGGTGAATACTCGAGCTGGAGTCAAGCTATCCACCTTCCCTGCTTCCCCTTTCTTCACCATTGGGCAGTCTTTCCTGAGATGCCCCACTGTTCCGCACACAAAGTAGGCCTTGGTCCGATACTCGCCCAGATGGCGTCTTCTACACCTTGGGCACTCCGGATAGGTCCGCCATGTCTCGCCGCCACCCTGACGGCCACCCTGACCACCCCGACCTTTCCTATCAGGACCAGCAGCGGTCAAAGTGTCAGGAGCCTTTCTCTTGAAGTCACTGGGGCCTCTGCCCCTACCTGTCCCTGAATAAGGAGGCACCACTTTGCGGCCCTCACGCCTCACTGCACTTTCCCTCCATATCTTGTTCTCTGCTTCCTCAGCGGTAAGAACCTTCTCAACGGCTTGGGCATAAGTTGTTCCTCTAGGCACCGTTGTGATCCGGACATCCTGGGCTATCATAGCATTAAGCCCCCTGATAAATTAATCTTGCCTAGCAGCATCGATAGGTACAAGATCTGGTGCAAACTTCGCAAGCCTATCAAATTTTAGGGCATATTCAGTAACAGTCATATTGCCCTGCACCAGACTCACAAACTCATTGACTTTTGCTGCCCTGACAGCAACATTGTAGTACTTATGACTAAACAAGTCTCTGAAACCTTCCCAACTCAAAGTAGTAACATCCCTGGTCTGTGATGCCACTTCCCACTAGATGCGGGCATCCTCTCTCAACATATAAGTGGCACAAGCCACTCTATCATGCCCCTCTACTCTCATGACATCTAGAATTGTAGTAATCATGGTTAGCCATTGTTCGACTTTCAATGGATCTGGTCCACCCTCAAAGATTGGGGGTTGCTGTTTCCTGAACCGCTCATACAACGGCTCCCATCTGTTTCCAACCTCCCCAGATTGCACAACTGGTACCACTGCAGGTGGTACAATAGGGGCAGCACTCCCTAATGGAGCTTGCTGCCGCAGAATACGGATCTACTCATCCTGACTCTGTAATCGAGCCTGCATATCTGCCATTAACTGCTGCTAGTTCTCAGGGACTGGCGGAGGAATCTGACCCTGGTCATCACTCCCGGTCGTGTAGATTTTCTAGGACGCATAGCTATCCAAGTCAATATGCAAATAACGACTCGACAGTCAGACCATGATGACAGGTTAAAAACTTCTCCAAGATCCACCAATAGAACATAACCAATCACAAACAATCAACATATAAGCATCCATCCTCATGCACTGGTTGTAATAAGCACGCCTCCAATCTCATTACACAATAGCTATAAAACAGGCATTCATCCATACACGATATACAATTAATCACCCAAATATTCAGGTACATGCACGACTATGCTAATAAACAAGCCTCAATATTCTCACACAACAGTCAAGGGCCAGGCCCTATCAGTATCTCATGCTTCCTATTAATCCAATAAATAACAACACTTATAACTCATTTTAGGCATATAAACACATATACACATTACCAAACCCTGATTTGAGCTTGTCTCTAGCAGCGAATGTACATGTCCAACCTGTCTTCAGGAACCATTAAACCTAGGACGCTCTGATACCAAGTTGTAACGCCTTGGATAGCCAAGACCGCTACACTGTGTACTTATAAAGGTGCAAGACTTGCTAATCAAGTCATTAATTTAAAAACGTGTCACTTAACATGTATGAGCTAGGGTTAAAAAGGTTTTGGTCTCAAAAGTTTCATTTTATATAATTAAGCAGTTATTTACACGGGTTCCTGAAAGAAACAGAGTTTAAAAGTTGGATTACAGACTTCAAAAATAATACAAACAACTGTCAGCCATACTAAGGCAAAATGGACAATTTCTGGGTCTCGCGTCCCTGCCTAAACCTCAACCATGGCGGCTGAGCAACTGGCTATGTACATTCCGCTCGCAGAGCTCTCCAATTCAAGGCTGATCGAGTTTGCCCTTGCCTTTACCCGCACCATGTAGCACCCGTGAGCCAAGGCCCAGTAAGAAAACATGATGTGCAACACAAGCAGTAATAATAGATAACAAACTCACTAAGCATGAACCCTCATCATATAATCCAAATTAATTATTCAACATATATTCAGAATCATGGATGCAATCAAACACTTATAACATTCATATCACATAATAATCAGGGCCGAAAACTTAGGCCGCACCCTCTGTTTACTCCACTGACTCCGGCCCACTTAAACCGAGCTCAGTGCATATTAAGTTGTCCTCGGCTACCAGTGGCCAAGCCGCGCCTTGTGCACTTGTGTAACCCTTAGCACCCTTAGGCCGTTGGTTCACTAATTAGCTTGCATGGCATAATACCATCTTTTCCGGCATACACAATAGGGAACCCTTAGTCCCATTACAGATATTCAACCAGGCGCAGTTTTCTTACCTTTAATCTCTGCGGTTACTGATTATGAGCAATGCTCCTCAAGCACGGTCCGTTCCTAAGCTCTAGCTTTTATCATCTAGTCACAACCAAGGTATAGGGTTCTATTAATACTAAGATAAGGGTTTCCGGATACAAAACTAACTTTTGGGATTCCGAATTCCACCAAGCACGGTGGTGAAATCGATCCCGAGCATTCTAGACCACATTCCCATGCCTAAGGTCCCAAAATGTTCAAGTGTTCATCGAAGGGCTACGACCCTTGAAGCTTAGCCGCAGCCCTGCCCTCAAAACAGAACCAAGGGCTTGCCTAAAAGAAGACACGTGTCGCGGCCCTTGCCTTGGGGGCCGCAGCGCTCACCCTTGGTCGAGCCCTCCTGGCTCATCTTCATCCTAGGGCCGCAGCGCTCTAGAACAGAGTCGTGACCCTTCCCTGAAAGCCCACCAGAATCCCATTTCCATTTTCTGAAACTCAAGAACTTCAAACACTAAAACCAACCATACAAACTCAGATTGAAACCTCCAAATCACGAATTGAGGCTTACCTCTTCTGCTGAACCACTTCTCCAAGCCAAATCCAAGCTAATTCCCAAGCTTTCCTCCTTAATTTTGCCCTTAAACAACAAAATCACAATTACCTCAATACCCAGCCAAAGCCCAGAATTTCTAACCACAGAAAAGGAAATTCAGTGCTTACCTTAGTCCTGATTAAGTTCTTGATTGATTCTTGAGCTAAGCCTCTAAATCACTCCTTCAATCCACTAAGTTTCAGCTGAGTTCCAGCTCAAATCCTTCAAATTCCTCTGTTAACTTCTTGTGTTTTCCTTGAGAGAAAAAAGAGAGATAAGGCTGAGAATAAAGGGCCAGTTTATTTCTTTCTACTGTTTTTCTTAAGCTTTAGTTTAATCTTATCCCGTTAAGTCAATCCCGAGGCTCGGGGTGCCGGAAACGTCCCCGAGGGCAAAACGGTAAAATTCCCCAATATTCCCGCCTAGACTTTCTAACCTCAAATATATCTCCATATATTTATTTTCATAACCCGATAGTCTAAATAACTACCCGATACCTAAAATACTCCTGACTTATCCAAAGTCAATTGTTAAGCTTTGTTGTGACTTTTCCCCGCTATCTAGCCCTAGGATCGCCTCGAGTCGTGCTCTGCAGACCTACCCACATAATAATGTGGTTCTCACAATACCATATATATATCACATTAATACCAATATAATCATACAAGAATTTTAATCATACAATTATGCATTTAAATCAGTAAAGTCATTCAAATCACATTTAACCCTATAATGCCCTCCCGACACACTAATCAAGGCCCTTAAGCCTCATTAACGAATTTGGGGTTGTTACACCCAAGCTGCCAAGAATCTTTCTGCGTCCATAACTATTTTCCTGCACATATAAAAATAAAAGAATGAGCCTAATGCCCAGCAAGGAAAATCTACTAAAAGCATAAAACATAAACATAAACATAAACTATAAACATATGACTATAAAGATGTATACCATATAAGACTACAATAATAATGGCCATTATGGCATGTGATAAACCATCTACGTCCCCTGTCTAATATTTAAGGTAGGTTAGATCACATGATAGTATATGATAACCCATCTAGGTTGTCTGTCTAATATCTAAGGTAAGGTAAATCATAACTCTAAACATGAAAATGATAAACACTAGGGCTTGCTAACTAAGAAACTATGAGCCCTAGATAAAAACATAACATAACGTATTATAGCATAAACATATCATAACATATTATACATAACACATAACACATAAGCATATAGAAACTATCCTATTTTCCTTACACAAACCAGGATATGAGAACAAGGACGGGATTTTGGAACACTCCTAAAACCAACAAATAAGAATGTAAGTATTCTAAAGAAAAGAGATAATGGCAAGAGGACTAAACCACCAAGAAGAAACTTACCAACAAGAAATCTTAAGTTCAAAGAACTTAAATACTTAACCAAGATAATGAGAAACAATGAGTTAGGATTTGAGTAGAGAAAACTATAAGAAACTAATGAAACATATAGAAATGAACTAGGAATAGGAATACCTTTGAATGCACTAGAACCGAACTACACCTTGATATCGAAAAACACACTATTAACCTTACTTCCCAAGTGTTTTAAAACTTCAAATGATAAAGCTTATAACCCCAACCCAAGTGTTTATCACTCAAAAGTAAACCTAGCAGCTTGAAGGCTCTGAACTCATCTTGAAGAATGAAAGAAATGGCTGGGTACTAGGTCCTATTTATAGAGTTCAAGAGTGAAAATATCTTCTTTTAGTTTGAATAAAAATAATGAATATTTAATTGAAAAATATTTGAATATTCGTTCAGCAAAGGCTTAAGGCTCGGTCAAAAGGTTCAGAGGCTTGCTAAGAGGTTGAGTGTTGAATTGAGCTCGGTTTCAAAACCATTTAAAAATCTTGCCCTAGGGCCTATATATTGCCCATGGTAGGTGATATATCGCCTGGGCTTATATTCCCGAGGCTCGTCGAAGCGTTTGTGCGAAGTTACGTGTTTTCGTATTCCCCGTGTGGCGATATATCACCCCTAGAGCTGCGATATATCGGCATACACTGAAATATTATACACGTAATGACATTTTTTCAGCCTAATTTGAATTTGGCAAACAGCTTTGACTGAGTCATATAACATTTTTAAAGCTGTTGGCAGATTATGAGGTTTTCAAATATTTCTCTTATAAAACTATTCCTAAAAAATACTTAATTTCTCAATAAAGAAGCACACGACAAGTGTCATAATCTTATTACTTCTATCTAAACCTTATAATATAATAAATATCATCTTCATGATCGGCTATATTAATCAAACCTTATGTTATAATTAATATTCTTAAACTATAGGTTAAACTCATAAAATCTATAAGTGTTGCTACGAGTGTTCAACTAAGTCCCGGCTTGAACCAAAATCCACAGCAGTAAACTTACTATAACTACTACTAGCTATTATTACTACTACTACTATCTAACTAGCTAAGTAAAATTCTTGGACTCCTATTAGTAGTCGGGAGGATCTAATTTTGTTTCTTGTCTAAATCTTTTTTTTGACAATGTACGCCCCAGGGCGATTTCTTGTTTAATGAAAATGGTGTATACAAAACATCATAAGAAATATTGTAAGTGTAATGTCCCATATTCCCTAATGTGGCTTAATGCCTGGATTTGGGGGCCAGGAGGGCCATAATTGATTTAATATGCAATTATGTGATTAAATGCATGACTATGTGAATTATATGATGATATGATGATAATTGCATGCATGTGGGCCCACTTCTTATTAGAAGGGCATTTTCGTAATTTTGATCTATTCAGAGCATAATTGTATATTTATGTGCATGTTGGTAATTTATGGGTGAGACCACATCATAATGTGGATATGTTTGGCTATTCGGCATTAGACGATCTTAGGTAGCAACATTAGCGGTTTGGTCATAACGGGATAAATGGGAAATGACTGTTTTGCCCTTGGGTGGCTGTTATGGAATTAATTGACCCTAGAGGAATTTTGGTCTTTTGACCATGGGATATGCTTAAGTTAGTAGGTTGTAGAAAGTTTAAGGTAGCAAAATAGAGGTTCTCTTCATCACTCATGATCATCTCTCTCTCTCTTTCTCAGGTTGAGATTTTGGAGTAAACTTAAGGATTCAAGCTTGAGGATTAAGGCTTATGAGCTTAGGGTTGTGTTCAGCCATTGGAAAGGGTTCAATTATGTGTTTAAGGTAAGGTTTTCAGTTGAATTTTCATGTTTGTACTCTGTTTTAAAGGTTAGTTTAAAGCTTCAGGTTTTGATCATGGAATTGGATATGTGTTGATGTTTTGAGTGGTTTAAGGCTTAGGTTTTGTTGTTTAACTGGTGGATATGCTGTGTTGATGATTGGTTGTGATTGTGGCATTGATTTGTTGTGGTTTTGGCTAGTTTTGAATTGAGAGAAAGGCAGGGGAGCTGGGTTCGCAGGGGCAAGTCACGACCGAGTTCATGCAAGTCGCGACTTGAACCCATTCCAGAGCCTCCCCTGGGCTCTGTCTAGCAGGCGCGCAGCAACCCACTGGTTCAAGTCGCAGCCCACCCCTAGCATCCCAGACAGAGGGGTTTCTGTCTTGGGGACGCGCCGTGTGGCGTGCTGCCCCTTTGGCACACCCACATGGGGCCATTTTGTAATGAGCATGCCTTGGTGCTTTATCATTAGTCAAGTCTTGCACCAAGCAACCTCATGGGATAGGGTAGTGGCAGTTTTGTAATATTGCATATGTCTCCCAGACAAAAATCATATATGTTCCTGGGAAGACTTTATTTCCCTAGAAGGCTCCTTAGGGGGAGGTGACCTGGTGACTTAGGGAAGCACCATGGCCATCAGCAGATAGGGGCCAAAGCTGTGTACTCCCTTGCCCTATCAAGGCTATATATTAATGAAATAACATTTATCCATACTTGCCCCTGTGTGCTTCCTTGTTGCTTATGTGTTACTTGTTTGTTACCTTCGTTGGGCCATTGTGTGCCACTTGCCTTGTTGTGTGCTTTGTGTTGTGTGGACGTTCCTAGGAATGACTTGCTTTGTGCTTGCTCATACTTCATTATCGCTCGTTGCATGTCCGAGATGTGTATGTGGCTAACCGCTGAGTTTGTTTGCCTGTAGGTGTGTGTTGTAGGCTGACTTGCTAGCTTGAAGAGTCTGCAAGTGCCGCACGTTCCGTCTAGTTGGAATACCCAAATAGCCGGCCCGTGACACGCCGCGGCCCTTGGGGGCAGGTCACAGCCCGCCCCTCCCTTTTGAGCCAGAATGGGTTTTCAAGGGTTTTAAGCGTGGGTTTTCATTTCCTAAGGCTCGGGATCTAATCTACTAACTGTTTTAGTACGATTCGAGGTCCCAGGAGTGAGGTTTTAAACCATGAACATTTTATGATTTATTTTATTAATGGGATTTTATATTTTGTTATGACTAGGTGACCACTAAGGGACTTAAAGACCGATCGTTCTCAAGGGTCGTTCTTTTATTATTTCACGCTCAAACCAGAGGAAAGAAAATCGCATCCAGTATGTGACATGCATGGTTATTGATGAAGCATGTTGAGTGCTCTATATATGGACATTGATTGCATTGTAAATGCATAGCAGCTTTGATTACTTGTGAATGGCACTGACTTATTAGTCAGGGAACGACATTGGTGTTTAGTATTGGTCGTGAAGCTGTGACTTATCAGTCAAGATTAGTGGCAGTGCTGAGCATTGTCGTATGGTATTGGCTTATGAGTCAAGAACAATGTTAATGTGTTTAACACAGACCGAAATGATTAGAACTAATCAACATGAGCATGAAATGCTTAATCGACCTAAATGTCAAAGAATACTAAAGCGCTTGTCTAGTCTAAGGGCTAGTTACATAGAGCCAGGCCAAAAGGCTCAGGTGATGGAAATGTCATGTGGCTTATGGTGCAGAGCCCCAGAGTGTGACTCATTAGTCACCTATACAGAGTGTGCTCATTAGTCTCCTATTCAGGGTGTGACTCATTAGTCACCTATCTGATTAGGGCTGCAACCTCAGAATGATTACCATAATCATTTATTGATATTGTATATGTTGACCGCGTTTTTGGCCAACGACGTGAGAATGTCAAAAACGATAAACCTTCAAGAGAAAAGAAACGACACAGACGATTTTATAGTGGTTCAGCCCCAATGTGATGGCAATAGCCTAATCCACATAGAGTTGTGATTATAGATCTACACTCAAGATTAGATGAACCTGAGTCAACTGAGTTTCTTCAGTATAGATTACAAGAATACAAGAATTCTCTCAAATAAAAGTACTCTCTCTCTCTCTCTAGAAAATTCAGATCAAAAGTTCAAAATTCCCCCACCCCCCCCCCCCCCCCCCCAAAAAAAAATCCCTTTCTAATGCCATAAGCCTTGTATTTATAGGCTTAGGATAGCACAGATGATATCCCTCATAATCGGGATATTTTATTATTCACATTTTATTTTAATTACAACAATATTCAAAATGTAACAGTACACTAAATTTGTGGGATAAATGAGAGATTCCCGCGCATGCCAAGACCGATTCTTGTTGAAGTTGTTTATGGGAATCTTGACGTAGTCCTGCTCTACCTAGTTGATCCATATCACCTTCAGTCTGGTCGGCCACACCTTTGTAGGGCAGTCATGCACTTGACTGGGCAGACATGCACTTAGCTGGTCGAACATGGTCATGACCGATCGGCCAAGTTCATGCCTGGTCAGACAAAGTCATGCCTAGGCAGGCAAGGTCACGCCTGGGCAGACAAGGTCATGCCTGGGCAGACAAGGTCGTTCCTGGGCAGACAAGGTCGTTCCTGGGCAGACAAGGTCGTTCCTGGGCAGACAAGGTCATTCCTGGGCAGACAAGGTCATGCCTGGGTAGACAAGGTCATGCCTGGGCAGACAAGGTCATTCCTGGACAGACAAGGTCGTTCCTGGGCAGACAAGGTCATGCCTGGGCAGACAAACACGTTACTGGTCGGACAAGGTCATGCCTGGGCAGACAAGCACATGACTGGTCGGACAAGGTCATGCCTGGTCGGTCATGACACTTCTCAAGCCAGTCAAAATTCTTCAATGGCCTATTCCTAAGCCAGGTCACCCAACCATTCCTTGCCATTTGTCATTTCTATTGCCACATCATCATTTTCAAATTTTGGGGATAACATTTGCCCCCCAAGTTTATTATATGATATCTCACATAATAAACTTTTTTCTCCACAGCTGACGGCACTATATAAAAAATAACTGTTCATCTTCCCGCCATGCAGCAGACCACAACTCCACAGACCACGATCACTGCAAATAACTGCTCATAATCGCGGGGAGAAAAAATATCCCAGGAATTCTAAGGGTCCAAATATAAGTGGTAACTCCCACTTTTTTCCTTTAAATAAGCCCCCATACTTACACATTCCCACACACACAAGAAAATTAGATTTCAAAAACCCTTCATCTTCTTTTTTCTCCCTTGGCCGAAACCTCTTCTCTCCTTCCCTCGGCCAAAAGTTCACAAGCTTTCAAGGAGGAGCTTCTCATTTCTTCAAGCATTCTCCAAGGGCTCTTCAATATTTGGTAAGTCTTCTCTTCCATGCCCTCTTGTTCTTGTAATTTAAAAAAAAAAAACTCCATGAAAAAACATATAGTGGCCGAAACTTCTTGGGCATTTTTTCTTGAATTTTGTCTATGAATCTTGGAGATATAATGTGTGTGGTGGCTGTTTTGATGTTGTTTGGACTATGTGTAACCCAATATTATCTTCAATTTCATAGGAATTTAAAGAAAAATAGGTCATTTTAACCTAAATCATGAATATGGGTTTTGGGGTTTTTGATGGCATAGGTGGTTTCAAGAACATTGATAAACCTCTCAATTTCCCACTTTGATCTTGTAATTGTGTGTTTTACATGAGAAAACATGTTTGTGTTAGGGATTTAGGCTCTTGCTCTTTTTTTTTTTTGGAATGGGCTTGTAGTGAGATTTTGGGGTCATTCGGCCATTGTTACATTTTTCCTCTTTATAAGATTGTGGTCCGATCGGACCATGGGTGAGCTCCTCAGTCCCAAGCATGTCCGATCGGACCCTTGGCTTTAGGCTCGAGCCATTTGAACCCCACGGTCCTTATGGTCACTCCTCGGACACTATGCCTCTCCCAAACAACAAGTGTGTCCGACCGGACACCCTCGTAGGCACGCCAGGGTGCTAGGCTCCTCGGATGCATGGTGTGCAGCTACTCGGGGAAACGCGTGGCAGCACCTCGGATGCAACTGCTTCACCTCAGACGCTGAGCACTCGGTCGGACACCATTGTAGGCTCCTCAGATGCACGGTGTGCAGCTACTCGGGCACATGCGCACGCATCTCCTCGGACGTCTCGGCACCAACAACCCATCACGCGCATGCCAGCTCCTCGGACGCCACACTCCGCTCGGACACCAAAGGGCAGCTGCTCGACCACAACATGGGCTCCTCGGACAGCCCCTTAGGCATGCACACACGGACACTTCTTAGGCACTTTTAGGTAAAATTAGGCACAAATTTATTTTTTCTCCATGCATGCTAAATTTTCACTACTTAGACAAATTTTTCTAAGTAGAAAAATAAATTTGGTTCTTGTTGAATTTTATCTGTATGGTTACTCACCTCACCATTTTTTAATTTTTGTAGATGAATCACTTTGACTATAGGGGAGGTGACAACCACACAGACTCTGATACATCTATCCTGCAGTTAATCGAGACCCCTCAAAGCAGCAATTCCTCATCAAAGTCTTCCACCAGTCGCACTCCTGAGGACTGCCTCCGCCCCTTCAAGCAGATCCTTCCCCGTTCAGCTTTGTACTTCCTCCACGAAGAGCAGTTTCTTCAACAAGCTGCATAGTCGACCATGAGGGTGAAGAAGTCCAATAGACTTCCCCAAGACCAAGATCCACAAGTTGCCCGCAGAGCGGTGCAAAAGGTGGTGGAACGCAGTGAGGCCCACACTGCAGCTTCTTCGAGATCACCTCTTCAGGTGTCAAAATCAAACAAGACTTGGAGACAAATCACCCAGGAGTTTGCCACCGAGGTCCAGCGCTTGGCCGTCCAAAAACCACGAAAGGCATGAGAAGAAACACCTTCCTGGTTCACTGCCCAGCATACAAAACTCAATCTCGGGATGTTCGACAAACACATCCAAGCTTTGGGTTTCAGTGGGGTGAACGTGATATGTCCGCGTCCTCACCAGAGAGCCAATAGGCCCAGTGGACCATACTGTGCTTGGTCCAGGCACCATATCTACGCAGGAGCGACACTCCCACTACACCCTTTTTTCCGGTCTGTAGCGGATTATTTCAACGTCTCCCCTTTCCAGATCGCACCGAATGGGATTCAGGCGTTGTCTGCGCTGTATATTCTCTACTCTCTGCAAGGTTGGGACGAGCCTACTCCTCATGAGGTACATTACTTGTTCGACTTCTGGACTAACCCAAGCCATAAGAACACAGGTTTTTTCCACCTCTTTCACAGGCAAAAAGGGGGTTAAATACCTTTGTGGTATCGCACACAAGTCGAACCCCAGGAAATACTACACAAAGTATTTTCTCACATCAGACATTAAAGCCAACAACTTGGCTTTTACACATGCGGGTCTGTTCAAGCAACCCTTGCCTACTCAAGAGATGTTCAAGCGAGCAAAGGCGTTGGCTAACATGTGTATTGAGGATAAGGACGTGAAAATTTTGGTTACCATGGACAACCTTCAGATGGTGGGCCTGATATTATAGTGGAGAGTACCACTGAGGAGAATAATGCGACCGATCAGTCCAACGCCGGGACTGAGGTGGTGACTGACCAGTTTTCCCCTGGGCCATCCCCGCACTCCCGTAGACCAGGCGATCTTGTCATTAGGGAGCCTCAGCCTGAGTATCAGCGCAGTCCTGCTATTCCTGCCCAACCCGGGAAGGGAAAGGCTATCCAGCCTAAGAGGGACCTTAGCTCATCATCTGACGACGAGGACGACTTCCTCGATCAGATCCTCAACTCAGGTCTAGCAGTCATAGCAATATGTTTGATAACTTGGTGATTTGAGACTAATAAAACTATAGTAGTAATATACTTATCTACATTTTATTATTATTTTTTTCTAACGAATCTTGTGTTTTCCTCTTTTGCAGATCCAGAGATGTTCAGGCACTGCATCGCTCTTCCTGCCCCGAAGAGGAAGTCTGGCGAAGGAAGTGGCTCCACTCCCCGAGAAAGGTCCCGAGGACAGTGCCACCGAGCCAAGGGAGACAACCTGAGGGGTTAGTTACGATCCCGCAGTTGACCCTTTCCTCGCTTCCTCGATCAGCGAGCCTAACTCCCCCTCGTCCATCCGGCTCGAGCGAGGCACTACGTACTGCTAGTACCATTGGGAGGGGGGCAGTTGATCAGACCCTCCACGACGCTTCAACAATTCAAGGCTTTGAATCCTTCCCTCGACTCAGTGTTGATGTTGTCTTAGAGAGAGGGATTGCTCAATTGGCGAATGTAAGTGCTCTACCACAAGATAGTTTGTTACTTATGTTCATACTTTGTAGTAACCTTTTGTTTTTCATGCAGACGCTCATGACCATCTGCCATGCCCAGCACCGATCAGTTGACTACAAGGAGTTGATCAAGGTCTTAAATGATCAACTGGTGGAGGCTCGAGCTAAGGTGGATGCTTTTCAATCCAAGTTGGAGCAGTCAGAGAAGACTGTGGCTGAGCAAAAGGAGTCTCTTAAGGGGTTGGATGATGGGAATGATCAACTAACCCAAGCCAACAAGTCACTGACTGATCGGCTAGACAGACTGACTCGTGAGAACGAGGGGTTAGCTCGCGAGAACGAGGGACTAATTCGCGAGAATGAGGAGCTGAAGCAGGAGAAGGAAGTTGATCTGACTCGCTACGAGGAGACTTGCTTCAACTGTTTTTATCAGGTGTGGAAGCTAAACAAGCCTCTCAACCTCGACTTTCTCACCGAGGAGATTAAGGCAGAGGAGCTCGCCAAATGTGAGGCCAGGGCTGCTGAGGAAGCTGCTAATCCTACCGGCACTACATCTGCTTCCCCTACGCTATCATTCCGACCGGAAGGAGCAGTTGATGTCGAGGAGGGGGTTGATCAACCTACTAGAGCCGACCAGTGATCCCTCATCCTACCAAAGAAGCTTCTGCCCGACCAGACAAGTTGTTGTCCTACCAGCCTTCGACCCTACTTTGTTTTGTGTTTTGTTATATACTTTTGCTCGTATGATCGAGCTGTTTGGCACTTGCACTTTACTTTTATTTTTTAACTAGCTTGAAACATTTAAGTCTTTTTACACTTAAAACATTACAAGTTTATTGTGAATAGTAAAGTCTCTATATGCCCTTTATTTTCACATGAGTACTTAGTTTTCTAACTTAGAAATTCTAAACATTTCATAAGTCCATACTAAATATACTTTCTCATGCTCTTATTGCTCTAACATTTTATGAGCATAACGTTTATTACCACACGAATATCTGCTTCTAACTTAAAATTTTAAAAATTCCAAGTTACTTAAGCTTTGTCAAACAAGTTAGCTTAATGGCCTTTTTAGACTTCAAAAATTTACAAGTTAGCCTAAAAACAGATATCTTTGCTCGTGCTCTTGTTGCCTGTGTTGAAATGCACGCCATAATACCCTATGTGCCCCCCAAGTGATTGAGGGTTGAAAAATCCTTGATCACTTGCTACTTGACCGAATTTGTCCGAGCAGTTACTACTCGGGAAACACATAGAATATACAAACATATTTCAGCAGTTAACCACTACAAAACACATGCAACTATTTAAACGTTGGTCATTCATCTGATGGATACCGACCAGTTGAACACTGCCCGGTATATATGTACATTTATTTTTAGAAGACCTGTTTTGTTTAAATTGTAATGACAGTTGAACACTACCAAGCAAGAATAATCAACACATATGCAAAATTTGTACCAAGATTCGACCACGCTGCGTGTGATCTCTTTAATTACTCATAATAAATAAATGACAAAACGTGTCTAATAACGAGTCTCAAACAATACAAACTTAAATAACAAGTTAAGCACTTGATACAAAGCTACTACTCTGTAAGCAGTATTTATTGATAATATTTCCTCAAGTGCTCGCCATTCCATTAGTTCCTGATCAGCTCTCCATTTAACCGAGTAAGCTTGTAGGTGTCGGGTGGCAAGACTTGCTCAATTTGATACGGTCCTTCCCAGTTTGGTCCTAGTACGCCAGCTACTGGGTCTCTGACGAACACCTTTCTGAGGACCAAATCTCCAACCTGGAACTTTTGATCTCGGACTTTGGAATTGAAGTAGTGCGCCACTTTTTGCTGATGAGCAGCAACTCTTAGGCTTGCATTCTCTCGTCTCTCCTCGAGGAAATCCAAAGATTCTGCTAGCAATTGATGATTCTCCTCCTGGTTGTACTTGGTCCTTCGATGAGATGGTGGGTCTACTTCAACAGGTAACATGGCTTCATACCCATATGGCAAAGAAAATGGGGTATGGCCATTTGCTTTCCGGGCAGTAGTCCTGTATGACCAAAGGACTTCTGGCAATTCTTCTGCCCAAGCACCCTTAGCTCGCTCCAAACGCTTTTTCAGAGTGTCCTTTAGAGTTTTGTTTACGGCTTCAACCTGCCCATTGGCTTGTGGATGGGCTACCGAGGAGAAACTTTTTGTGATGCCATGCCGAGTGCAAAAATCGATAAATATGTCACTGTCAAATTGGGTGTCGTTGTCAGACACTATCTTCTTGGGCAGACCATAGCGACATATTACATTCTTAACCACAAAGTCCAACACTTGCTTTGAGGTGATCGTGGCTAGTGGTTCGGCCTCAGTCCACTTAGTGAAATAATCCACTGCAACCACTGCGAAATGCACTCCTCCTTTTCCTTTGGGCAATTTCCCAATCAGATCAATGCCCCACACTGCAAAAAGCCATGGGCTCTGCATTTTCTTTAAGACATTCGGAGGTGCCCTGGGCACTTTAGAAAATCTCTGGCACTTATCACACTTCTTCACATACTCCATAGAATCCTCGTTCATTGTAGGCCAGAAAAATCCTTGTCGCAAAATCTTTTTAGATAGACTCTGCCCCCCAGCATGATCTCCACAAAACCCTTCGTGCACTTTAGCTCATAATTTTTTTGACTGGTCAGGTGTTATGCATCTGAGCAGAGGTAGGGAGTACCCTCTTCTATACAACACTCCATCCATCATGGTGTACCTAGCAGCTTGCCTCATAATCTTCCTTGCTTCATTACGATCATTTGGGAGGGTTCCTTGCTCAAGGTAAGCAATGATGGGAGTCATCCAGGTGTCCGCTATCGTGATCGGCATGAATTCTTATTCATCAATGCTCGGCTCCGCCAAGTATTCCACCGATACTATATTCAGAGTCTCGGCATCTTTTGCACTAGCTAGCTTTGCTAGAGCATCCGCGTTAGAGTTTTGCTCTCGTGGCACTAACTTGATGGTGTACTCCTCGAATTGTTCTAGCAGATCTTTGGTCTTATTTAAGTATGCCACCATGCGTAGGCCCCTTGCCTGATATTCCCCCAAGACTTGGTAGACCACCAATTGGGAATCGCTGTTCACTTCCACCGACCGAGCATGCACATCTCTAGCCAGGTGCAAGCCTACTAGGAGGGCTTCATACTCTGCCTCATTATTAGATGCATTAAATCCAAACCTTAATGCACAATGAATTCGGTGTTTCTCTGGCGTGACCAATATAATCCCAGCTCCTGAATGACGCTCATTCGACGACCCATCAACAAACAGTTGCAAAGTAGGAAGTTCCTCTTTTTGCTCAGTGACACGCTCTTGCGGGTCGGGAACATCAGCGATCCCGGTACATTCAGCAATGAAATCTGCCAAAGCCTGACCCTTAATAGCAGATCTCGATTGGTACTTGATTTCAAATTGGCCCAACTCAACTGCCCATTTAAGTAGCCGACCAGACGACTCCGGCTTCTGTAAGACTTGGCGTAGAGGCTGGTCAGTAAGGACTTTAATGGGGTGTGCCTGGAAGTACGGCCGAAATTTTCGTGATGCAAGTACCAAGCAATAAGCCAACTTCTCGATCATGGGATACCGCGACTCTGCTCCTATCAACCATTTGCTGACATAGTATACCGGGTGCTGCACTCTATCCTCTTCTCATACCAGGGCAGCACTAACACCGTGCTCCCTGACTGCTAGGTACATAAAGAGGTCTTCTCCATCAACGGGCTTCGAAAGAACAAGAGGTTGGGCCAAATGTTCCTTTATTGCTTGGAAAGCTTGCTCACATTCTACCGTCCACTCAAACTTCTTGCTCCCTCTAAGCAGGTTAAAAAACGGGACACACTTGTCCGTTGATTTAGAGACAAACCTGCTTAGAGCTGCAATCCGCCCAGTCAAGCTTTGTACATCCTTTATTCTGGCCGGAGACTTCATTTCTATGAGAGCCTTTATCTTTTCCGGGTTTGCTTCTATTCCTCAGGAGTTCACAATAAACCCAAGAAATTTTCCAGAACCCACTCCAAATGAGCACTTGAGGGGGTTTAACTTCATGCTGTACTTTCACAGTATTGCAAAGCACTCCTCCAAGTCTCGCACATGCCCTTCAGCTTCCTTTGATTTCACCAACATATCATCTACGTACACCTCCATGCTCTTGCCGATTAAGTCACGGAACATACCATTCACCAAACGCTGGTAGGTAGCTCCTGCATTCTTCAGTCCAAAGGGCATGACCCTGTAGCAGTATAGCCCTATATCTGTTCAGAAGCTGGTATACTCTTCATCAGGAGGGTGCATGCTGATCTGGTTGTACCCCGAATATGCATCCATGAAGGACAATGTTTCATGACCAGAGGTTGCATCTACCAACTGGTCTATTCTCGGCAAAGGAAAGCAATCCTTTGGGCATGCCTTGTTCAAGTCAGTAAAATCTACACAAGTCCTCCATTTTCCATTGGGTTTGGGCACCAACACTGGATTTGAAACCCAGGCAGGGTAATATGCTTCCCTTATAAACCCATTCTCCTTTAGCCGCTCTACCTCCTCCTTAAGAGCCTTTGCTCGATCTTTGTCGAGCAATCTCCTCTTCTGTTGCACTGCTGGATAGCTTTCATCCACGTTGAGCACGTGGCTGATCACAGTTGGTGAGATACCCACCATATCCTTGTTAGACCAGGCGAAGACATCTTGATTCCTTCGCAAGAATTCTATCAGCTGTGCTCTCACCTCTGCTTTCAACTTTTTTCCAATTTTGACCCCTCTGGTCGGGTCATTCTCATCTACCAGGACCTCCTTTAACTCCTTGGACAGTCCCACATCACTTTCATAATCCCCAAAGCGAGGATCAAAGTCCCTTCCCCCGCTTTGGGCAATGCCCTATTTGGTGACTTCATCACCAGATGGGGTTTTCTGCTCTTTTAAACCAAGAGTGCTCTCTTCCCCAAACTCCTCTAACATCTCTTTTTGATCGGTTACCACTGTAAAACTCAGGTCGACATCCATCTTGTCCACCTCCTCTCTCTCAGCACATACAATCATGTTGCTCTCCTTGGCCCCCTTCCTTGCTTTAGCTACTGAGGCATTATAGCACTCCCTAGCCTCCCTCTGGTCTCCTTGGACGCAGCCTATGCCCGCACTGTTCGGGAACTTCGTGGAAAGGTGCCAGATTGAAACCACCGCATGTAAGTTTGTGAGCAGTGGTCGACCAATAACTACATTGTAGGCGGACGGGCAGTCAACAATCAAAAACTCGGTCATTACTGTCTCATGCTTGGGAGCCTCCCCCGTCGTAACTGGCAACTTGATAGTTCTAGCTGGTGACAATCCTTCTCCAGTGAACCCATAAATGACTTGAGAGCACGGCTTCAAGTCATTGATAGATAGCTTCATCCTCTCGAAGGATGACTTATAAATAATGTTCACA
Organism: Humulus lupulus; assembly: GCF_963169125.1. NCBI lineage: Eukaryota > Viridiplantae > Streptophyta > Magnoliopsida > Rosales > Cannabaceae > Humulus > Humulus lupulus. The sequence goes on along the minus strand of NC_084798.1, from coordinate 75,954,219 downwards.
GAACTCCCTGTATCGACCAAACATCTCTTCACCTTCATATTGGAAATTTGGACTGTCACCATAAGAGGGTCATTGTGAGAATACCTCACGTGTCGAGCATCTTCTGCAGTGAAAGTGAGGGACTCACTTTCGTATCTTGGGTTTTTCGCTGGTCGCTCCTCCACTGTCATAACTTCGGAGGTTGATGCTGCATCCAACTCATGACGAAGGGTGCGAGCATACCTCTCCCTCGCCTTATTTCTCTCTCCAGCAAGATGTGGACCTCCACATATGGTATCTAGTGTGAAGTCCACAGGTTCAGGTTGCAAAGGTGGGGATCGTTGCCGCTTAAACCCAGGATTGTTGTTACTTCCCTCTCCCTTGGTCTTCTTTGCTCAATACTTCTTCAGCTTCCCCGATCGGAGGAGAAACTCTATCTCATCTTTGAGATGATTGCACTCATTCGTGTCGTGACCATAGTCTCCATGGAAGCGACAGAACTTGTTCATATCTCTTTTACTCATCTCCTTCTTGATAGGTGGGGGTTTCCGGTAAGGGACCTCTTGATGACTAGCCAAATAGATCTCTGCTCGGCTCACCGAAAGAGTGATGTAGTTGATGAATCGAGGTTCATACTTCGTTGGCTTGTCGTTTGGTCCCGACTTAGCCTTATTCTCATTGTGGCGGTCAGACCCGTTATTCCCACGTTTCTTACCACCATTTTGATCATTTCCACCATTCTTGGGAGGATCAATCGATCCACTCGGGTTGTTCAGGCCCTTCTCTCCCTTCTCAATCGCATCATCCAACTTCATGTATTTGTCTGCCCGGTCCAAAAATTGTTGTAATGTTGAAATTGGGTTGCGATGAATGCTGTCCCACAAAGGACTCCGATAGATAATGCCACCATCTTCCCCTCATCTCCAACTGCAGTAGCTCGGTTAGCTTCTCTCATGAACCTTTGTATGTAGTTCTTGAGAGACTCATCTTTTCCTTGCTTAATATTTGCCAAGTGATTGGCATAAACAGGAGGGGTCCGAGCAGCACTAAACTGCATGCAAAACTCCTTTCTAAAACTTTCCCAATAAGTGATGGAGTTAGACTTAAACTTCCAATACCACTCCTGGGTAGTGTCAGACAATGTGGTGGGGAAGACTCTGCAGCGATAGTCATCACTCACCCCGAGCAGCTCCATTTGATCTTCGAACTTCCCAACATGCCTTATCGGGTCTGCCTTTTTTGTATAAACTGGCAGTACCGGTGCTTTGTATTTCACTGGTGGTTGAGCTGCTTTAATTCGAGCACAGAAAGGGCTGCCACTCCTATGGTCTACCAGATCAATCGCAGATGGTCATTTTGACAGACTCTGAACTGCTGCTGTCAAAGCATCAAGCTGGGCTTGGATGCCTGGGGCCATTGCTAGGGACTCAATTTCGGGACAGCCTGGTCGGGCGCTCCTATCCGGCAAACCATCATCGAGTATTTCTACTCGACTAGTAGGTCGGATTGGATCTTGCCCTTTGACCGGGACGGTCCTTCTTCTATCAGCTATGACGTCCCTTAGATCCTTCTGAGTAGTGTGCTTTCCAAATTGATCGAATACCGTGTTCCGAGTCTTCTCGGAGGGTTTGCTGGGTGGAACATGCTCCTTGCCACTGCGCTAGTTGGGATGCAGTGGTGGCCTTCCTATCTGAGCTGGGCGATCTTTTCCTCCTCGACGGTTGTCATTATTATTCTCCTTCGACTGGTCAGTGTGATGACTGTCAGCTTCATCACGCCCATGCCCATCTTTGAAGTGGGAAGTTTCTTTACCTCAAGGAGCTCTATTGTGCTCCTGCTCAGGAGGTGTTTTCTTGCTACCTTACTTATGACTTCCTGACCTGGAAGTCTCTGATCGGTGGCTCCGTGAGGGGGTTATGGAGTTCCCCCTTTGAGTTGAGGCAGTGTGCGACTAGACTCCATCTTCCTCACGACTAGGTGGGTTACTACCACCCCTACTTGGTCTGTGAGAGTGGGGTCTATCAGTGTTCTTACGACTAGCTTCTGTGGTCCTTGCTCCTGGGGTGGCTGCCACTCCAGGTGCAGCTTGGGCATTGGCCCGGGTCAGCTGTGTAGCTGCCTCCAGAGCGAGTGCATCCTCGCGATGTCACCTATCGGCCTCCTCCTGCTATCGCCGGATCTCTTCACTCCTAGCGTCCATTTCTCGTCTTTGCTGCTCGAATGCGGCATTCTACCTAGCCATTTCTTCAGCGAACGCCTCCTGCCTGGCATTGAACTGTGCCATCTCCTCCTGGAAGGTGCTCATGGCTTCCTGGAGCTCTTTAACCTTTGGGGTTACATCTTCGAGCACGACTCTAGGCTCAGTTTCACGATCTTGAAGGCTAGGACCTTCTGGTCTGGCAGACTCTTTAGAGGAACCTGTCTTCTTGGAGGTTGCATTGGTGTTCTTAGGCGCCATAATATCTCAGGGACCGTCTGTCTTTCTCTTTCAGGCTCTCAATGAAAGCACCAAAATGTTGACCGTATTTTTGGCCAACGACGTGAGAACGTCAAAAATTATAAACCTTCAAGAGAAAATAAACGACACAGACGATTTTATAGTGGTTCAGCCCCAATGTGATGGTAATAGCCTAATCCACTTAGAGTTGTGATTATAGATCTACACTCAAGATCAGATGAAGCTGAGTCAACTGAGTTTCTTCAGTGTAGATTACAAGAATACAAGAATTCTCTCAAATACAAGTACTCTCTCTCTCTAGAAAATTCAGATCAAAAGTTCAAAATTCCCTCCCAAAAATCCCTTTCTAATGCCATAAGCCTTGTATTTATAGGCTTAGGATCGCACAGATGATATCCCTCATAATTAGGATATTTTATTATTCTTATATTATTTAAATTACAACAATATTCAAAATGTAACAATACACTAAATTTGTGAGATAAATGAGAGATTCCCGCGCATGCCAAGACCGATTCTTGTTGAAGCCGTTTCTGGGAATCTTGACGTAGTCCTGCTCTACCTAGTTGATCCATATCACCTTCAGTCTGGTCGGCCACACCTTTACTGGGCAGTCATGCACTTGACTGGGCAGACATGCACTTAGCTGGTCGGACATGGTCATGACCGATCGGCCAAGTTCATGCCTGGTCGGACAAAGTCATGCCTAGGCAGGCAAGGTCACATCTGGGCAGACAAGGTCATGCCTGGGCAGGCAAGGTCATGCCTGGGCAGACCAGGTCGTTCCTGGGCAGACAAGGTCGTTCCTGGGCAGACAAGGTCATGCCTGGGCAGACAAGGTCATTCCTGGGCAGACAAGGTCGTTCCTGGGCAGACAAACACACTATTAGTCGGACAAGGTCATGCCTGGGCAGACAAGCACGTGACTGGTCAGACAAGGTCATGCCTGGTCGGTCATGACACTTCTCAACCCAGTCAAAATTCTTCAATGGCCTATTCCTAAGCCAGGTCACCCAACCATTCCTTGCCACTTGTCATTTCTATTGCCACATCATCATTTTCAAAATTTGGGGATAACAACATACATGCAGTAATAAGTTTTCTTGCTGAGCTTTGGTTCATGGGTGCTATGTGGTGCAGGTAAAGGGAAAGAAAAGCTTACCCAGTCTTGAGTGGGGAACTTAGCTGGCGATGTGTACATATGTGGCCGCTTGACCACCACGACCAAGGTGTTTCTCAGGGGAACTAGGGGTTAACCCTATTTTTGCCGCTTAGGTCGGCAGGTTGTAACTTTTATACTATAATGACCATTTTGGATTGTAAATAACTTTGTAAACACTTTTATGGGCCCATGTACAGTTTAATTTTTTAAATAAAGTATATCCATTCCTTTTGACAGAGATTTTTCACCCTGGCCTATTAATGACACCTAGATGCATGTTTATAACCAAATGACTCATTTAGCGAGTTAAGCACTATTTAAAGTCCACAGTAACAGTCTTGGAGTAACCAGAGCGTTACAACTTGGTATCAGAGCGTGCCAAGGTTTAGGGTTCCTGTAGATTGGCTGGGCATGTACACTCGCCATTGAAGGCAAGATCGACTCATGGTTTGGTTACTATTTATGTGGTTATGTGTTTAACAGCTTAAATAGAATATAAATGCTTGACCTGCTTATATGAGATACATTAATAAGGCTGGGCCTTGGCTACTGCATGATAAGCAAGAACGTGCTTATTAGTACTGATATTGCTAGAACATGCTTATTTGCATTGTTAATTGCTAAATGTTATGATCATGAATTAATATGTTTATCTGTATGATTGTGGAACATGGATGAATATCTGCTTGATCTTGGACCGTGAGGCGGCAAGAGGTTTAGTTATCACTACCTAACTGGTCGTATTAATTGTTTCAGCACGGTATAAGTTGACAATATGCTTCCAAGGCAGATAGATTCACCAGCGGGCCAGGAATATCAGGGCCAGAATGATAGACATGGTCAAGAGAATGATCAAAGTCAGATCCTTGACCAAGCCCTTGATAACTGGCAGTAGTTGTTTGCTGATTTGCAAACTAGATTTATGAGGCAGGAAGAAGAAATCTGCCTCCTGAGACAACAACAGGTTCCTGCAGGGTACGTTTTACCAGAGGCACCACCTGCAACAGTGCCAACAGTGGAGTAGTTTCCAGAGGCTAGAAGTAAATGGGAACCTTTTTATGAAAGGTTCGGAAAACAACAACCTTCAGCTTTTTGAGGGCAGTGCAGATCCAGCTAAGGCTGAGCAATGGATGAGCATGGTTACCACCATCCTTGACTTTATGAGGGTGTCTGGTAATGAGAGGGTGTCTTGTGCCACATATATGTTTCAGGAGGATGCCCGGATTCGGTAGGAAGTGATATCCCAGACCAGAAATGTAAATTCCCTGAGTTAGGAAGAGTTTCACACTCTGTTTAATGACACGGGAAGCCTTGGAGCCTCCAGATCTCCTGTGTAACAATGAGGCTTTCCATGGAGGAATGCTCCTCAGCCAAGGCAAGTTTCTTGGTCCTGGCCCACTTCGTGGACTCGCCAATGACCGAGTTTGATGCCCTCTTCTCCGCCCTTCCACTTTCAACAGGCTCCTATTCCAAGTTGATAATCTGGAGAGGAACAGGTTGGGGCGCGATCGTTTTGGCGCGCATCACCAGGGGAGAACTCGCTGCTGGAGCCCTCTCATAAACTTTCGAGACTGGCCTAGAATCCCCGAGGATTAGCTCTATCACCTTTTTCCTAGTCGGGCCCTTGGTAGTCCTCTTTGCTGAAGCCTTGGACGCTGCTGCCCTGGCCTCGACCATCTCCTTCATCTTGGCCACAGGGTTGGACATCTTCGGATCACCTGAAATAGACAAACAGAGAAACTGATCACCCAAACATACGAATGAGGATAGAAGTCAAAATAATAATAATAATAATAATAATAATAATAAGGGAAATATTAGTCTAAAGTCCTCCGGGACGAACCCATATCTAAAGAACGGTCACGACTCAACTCCCCTAAGGAGAAAGAATGAATTCGGTCCCCCATGTCATCCGGGTCCAAAAAGTTACCGTATTGTAAGAACCAGGACGAGTACATGAGGGTCAGTGTATCTATGACAATGGGGCAAGGAAGACCCACTTTATTGACTATTCTTATTGCAAGAACCAGGACGAGTTCCAATGCTTGGCTGCCTCCCCTCGAGAATGGCGTCCAGTTCTTCAGACGTGACCCTCTCCGCTTGCTGGGACTGCTCTTTCTTCTTCTTTTCCGCGTCTGCCTTGGCCACGGCCTCCACAGCCTCGATGTGAACCAGCGCCAGCTCCTCCCTCAGGGTGGGATCCCTTTCACATTGTAGCCCCTGGAAGCTAGGGGCATCAATTGAATGGTTGGCGACAAGCATCTCGACCAGCCGGAGGTTGTCCATGGTCACAATGCCTCCTACGTCTAGCTCCTTGACGCTATGAGTGGCGTAGAATTTCTTGCGGTCCAGGATGGACTTGGTGAGTAGAGTATGGGTGTACGGACCTATTTTCCATGAACGTGAGTGGGGAGCAGACAAAACTAAAAGACTACGTAAATAAGGAAGAAAAACGACTTACCCACACGCTGAAAGTCCATCGCCAATGTGGGGTTCTTGTCGAGGAGGAACTTGGATGTCATGAACCAATAATGTCTAACATCCAGGGGGGTGCTTCCAGGTACTAAATGGAGCCAGATAGTTACCACGAGACTTCAATCTGTAAAATCTATCCTGGGTCTTGTCCTTGGAGTTAAGCTGCGGGTCCATCTTGTAAAAGTATAGCACCTCTGCAGGGGTAGGCACCGGGATCTCCTTCGACGCACAGAAGATACGACATCCCGTGAGCAGCTTGTATGCTTGGGGAAAAAGTTGGAACGGAGCGATCCCCATGAACTTAAGGAACCGCGTGAAGTAGTTGTGGAGCGGGAGACTATCTCCCGCACTAATGTGGCCTATACTCCAAGTGCCAAACTCGCCCACGCTAGTATGGGCCTTATCTTCCTTCCGGGCCAATCGATTGTAGAAGAGCCCTAGAGTCGAATCCACTGCCAGGTGTTTCTCCAGAGCGTCAAACATCCGGTAGTTCCGGAACTCGTTCTTCTCCCCATCCATTTCCCATGTGTTACTCATGGGAAGCTTGTGCCCTTCCAGAACGATGGGGCTCGATTGAACGAAATCCTCCAGATGTAGAATGACGCCACTACTCATGATTAGGGATTTGGAAGCAACAAAGAAAACAAAAAAACAAGTAGTTAGCACTAAAACCCAAAAAATTGGTTAAGGTACGGGGGTTCTCCTAAAACTGCTCGGAGAAGTCCCCTCCGGACTCAGATTCGAGATCAATGGAGATCCCAAGATCTTGGATCGGGAACTAAAAATCAAAGGTTTTATCTTCTCCCAAGTCAACCTTGGGACATCTGAATTGATCTGGGACAACTAGACAGGAATTATTGCCTAGAAAATCTACCAGTCAGACCTACACTGTCCTACCTAGGACCACCCTATACGGTGGTCACGACTTTAACAGTTTTATGGTCGTAGGAAAAACATTACAAAAAAGGAAAAGAGGAATAAACAGAGAAAGAAAAATTACCAGAAAACTTATGAAAGGTGCTTGGTTTGAAAGTTGTAAAGTCTAAGGCGACAGAGTCGGCAGAATCTCAGCCTTAAATCTAAGAAGGTGACGCAACAAGTCGACTACTGGTTGAACTAGGTCTAAACCATCGGATAACTAAACAAGAAGAGGTCTGGTCGGAAACAAACATGCACGGAAATGAACTAATCGCTGGAAAAGCTCGTCGGCAAATTGGGACATAAAAAGTTCTTTTTTTTTTCTCTGAATATGTAGAATGTGCAAAGTTGGAAAGGAAACTGTCGAGGTATTTATAGGGCAGAAATCCACTGTGGGATCCAACGGTTCAGAGTGGGGATCTCAAGATTATCCTAATCCAACTACTCCAGATGACACAAAGGCTTTAATTAGCCCAATCGAGCACCAGATTGTGGATTCATCAATCCACGATCCACACCTACCTGATCCAACAGTATACATTGAAAATTTCAAGGCTATCCCCATCCAACCGTCCTAGATGGTGCAGAGGCATTAAACAACCCACTTGAGTACCCTATCAACTTTGCTCGTACAGACAGGACGCCTCGAAAATTACGCTGACACCCATCGGTCACTGGGACAATCAAAAGATTCTTTCCAAATCTGTGAGGCGCGAGTGGTACAGACGCACCATCAACTTGAAGACACGTGTGCAAAACATTGTGAATTTGAAAGGATATGGATCGCCCAAATGACCCCCAAGTAAATGAACCCGTCTTCTAGGAAACAAACCGGGATATTTGGATTTGAACTGGAAGAATGAGGCAAGTCTCCACCATGCAAACACGGATGAAGACTTGGGGGGTAAATGTTATCCCTGTTTTCCCCTTGGACACGTGGCATGACATAATGGGTCCATGGGCTCCCCCAAAGGGATCCAGGCCCATCCTAAGCCCGATGAACAGGGAAGAAGAAAGTCCTAGTTTCCCAACCGTCAGTGAGCCCAACAATGTTCGGTAGGCGCGACCATAACAAGGGAGTCGGGACCAAGATGCAGATCCAATTCATCTTCCCAATCCGAACCTATCTGTATCCTCTAGGACGCCAATAGAGATGGCCGACTCACTAGTCTGGGAACAGACCTCGCCACGGATGAACCCATCCTGGTGAAGGAACCAGGACTCTAGTAAAATGAACCAAGACTCTGGTAAATTAATCGGGACATTAGTAAAGGAACCCAAACCAGATGTCCGGATAGGGCAAGATTGATCTTCCCTGACGCTGACACGTCCCCAAGAAACACAGAAGTTGGTCTCCTTAACTAAAATGCAGAAGAGGTTACATACGGAATGTATGCTGCTACTAGGAAACAGTACTGCCACTACTCTGTCAGATCCCGTCCCCAGGATCCTTATGGAAGCCCACGCGGACCAGTATGAGGTTATGTACTATTGGCAGCTGTATGGCTTGGTCATGCCCAAGCTGGCCCAATGGGCCCTGATTACTAAGTTTTATTTAGCAACATCCTTTGTATTATGCCTCCATTAGCGAGCAAATCATGATTACATCCCCATTGGGCCCGGATTAGTCCGGCCCAAGCCCATTGCACCTGATTGCCTACAAATAGGACCAGTTGTGCACTGTAGCGGGGATGCGAGATTTTCTCTTGTAAGCAATTACTGTGCTGAAACTTGCAGAAAACTCTATTGTAAAAAACTATCTAAAATCTAATACAATAGACTTGTGGACTAAGGCTCATTAACGCCCCAACCACGTAAAAACACTGCTTGTTTATCTTCGATCCAATCTTTCTAGTTCTCTTTTCATATTGTATTTCTAGTTTCTGAAAAACTCGGTAAACAGTCACTATTACATATATGACTGGATAAACAAAATATATTAAGTGACAAAATAAATAATTAATAAAAGAAAGAAAATAATAAATTTAAACACATAAATAGTTTTTTGTTATAGTTTTTAAAACTTAATTGAAAGAGTAATTTAAAATTTTTTAAAATATGTGATGGGAAATTATTATGGATCATTCATTATTATTTTAATTTTAATTTTCAATTTATTTACCTTATTTAGATGACTTTATTTTTTTTCCTTACATTATTTAGATGACTTTAAAACTAACAATGTTAGAAAACAATAAAAAAAAAGTGTTGAAAATCAACAATTTTTGTTAGACTCATATTTATAATATATAAATATATGATAACAAATTTCATTGAATTGAAATGAAATGCAAGTACATACCTTAGAGAACAATAGACTAAAAATATCTTTAATTTTGGCATTTTTTTTCTATGTTGAAATTATTTTGAAAAAAATAAATATCAAAGGATCTCTAATAGTGCTAAATTTGTATTATAATGTTATATATATATATATATATATATTTATATAATGAAAGAGTTCATAGATTAAGAGGCCAATCCTCAATTACCCAGTTGGTATTACAAATAATAATTAACATCCAGCGACATTGACACAGACTCTTTTTGAGTATAAATTATCTCAAAGTAAACTCGTTGTCAAAGAAATGAGTCACATGTTCCCTAGACAGTAATCAAATGACAATGATCAAAATGACATCCAATCATCATGACAAAGTGACGGATGCCGAACCATCAAAAGAGAATGAGATAAAAACATCACCAAACATAATAGTTTATACCCGCCCACACTAGGTGACATTATTAACTGAAAAAAAAAAAAACACAAAATCAAATACACAAAAAACAAGGCTAAAAAGAAAACAATAAGGCAGCCTCATAACAACACCTAATCCGGAAGATGGGCACAACGACGAGCATAACTCTCTCTTTCCCAGCCCATCCACCAAAAACACCCACAATGCTATATTTTATTATTTTTATAAATTTTTTTTTCAACATTGTATCTTTTTTTATTATAATATTACCATTAATTATTTATTAAATATTTAATTTATTAATAATCATTAATGAGAGACTATTTTATTTTTTTAATATTAATTTGTATCATAAAATGATATAGTGCAAAGGAGGACAATTACAAATGTTGTGTTAAATCTAATATTTTTATTTTGTACAAACATTTAAATTATGCATTTGAAGTAGTTTTAACTAGCTAGTACTTGACCAACGTTTTAAATTGTATTGTCCTAATTCGAGGTTATAAAAAATGATGGTGAAAATTATATATTGGATGCTATGCCTCTGTTTGATTTTTTCATGTATATTTTTTAAACTTTGAATGTAGTGTTTTTTTTTTTATATAAAAAAAAAATATCAGTTCACATGTATATTTAATTAAGAATTAAAAAATATATTATTATAATTTTACTAATTAAAAACCTATAAAGAAAATTATTAATGTCTTAAATTTTTAGGTTTTCAATTAGTTAAAATTCTTTAAATATTCTTTAATTTTAGAAAATTATTATTAATTTTTTTTATAATGTATTCTTGATATTTTATATAATTTCAATAGAGATATTCTAAAAGTAATTAAAATTATGTTAATGGTATGTTTTTGTACTGAATAATTTTCGGTATTTATTAAACGAGAAAATATTAAAGTGGTGTAATTCTTTATAAGTAACAAGTAATATTATCTGTGTGATTTCATTTTTAATTTATGTAAAACTTTCACAGAAAGAAGAATTATACATATATAATTAATAGGTGTGATAACCTAATGGAAAACTGTGAAGACCTTGGTTCCTATGCTACTCATTCCATTCGTGACCTTACAAGAAATTTAAAAAGCCAAACTAAAGAGCAATTTTGAAGGGACACAACTGTTGACCTAGCCATTTGATTGGATATTCAATAATTGGGCTACGTGATTGTATAAATACACATAAAGAATGCTTTAAAAAAAAATTGTTCTTTTGGACATAAGTTTCACTTCTATCGACGGTATGTAAGTAATTAAAACAACAAATTAACATTTCTTGTAGTTAGACATCAACTTAGTGGCAATTGATTTTGAGTCGATAATTTTTACTGTGAATGTCTAGGATACAAATAGAATAGTAAAAACACTTCATCAATATCACGGAGGGCAACTGCTCTCTTAAATATGATCATTTCATCTATACCGGTTTTTTTAAATGTGAAAATCAAAATTTAAATAGTTTGTTACACACGTATATAAAATTTAAAACAAATATATGTACAACAAATTATTTGAATCAGCATCATAAATTATTCGAATTTTTTAAAAATTTATCGGACATCTCTTGTAACTATATCATTATCATGTAAAAAAAATAGAATTATAATTTATTTATATTACAAAAATATTAATATACAGTAGTGAAATCAATCACTACCTAACAATGTTCTTATATTATACATTGCATTATAATTCATGTTAAAGATTTTAAAGGTGTTGAATTCAAAATAATCAATTCACAATGAGTGAGCAGTGTATTAATAGATTTCTAACTTACTATCTTTTTATCACATGCTAATTTGATGTACCAAATTATTTACGATTTATTCAAAATTATTTAACAAGTCAAAAGCAATTCATAATATATACATTGACTTATAGTTTTTTTTTTAAATTTTACAATAGGGCATACCTTTTGTCCCCACTGGTAGGAGCATTTTTGTTTCTAGTACGTGAAGATTTTATAACTCAATTTTTTTATATGACAGTATACACTGTAATTATAATAAGCATTCTATCAATTTTCAAGAAATTTTAAATAATTTACAGTGCCGAAAAAGACTTTAAAATAATTTGTTTCACGCGCGTATAAAGCATGCTTAAAAACAACATGTTTTCATTTCAGTATATGGATAGATTACAATTCAATTTTTTTTTATATGATGATGTGCAATGTAGTTATTTAAAATATCCAAATATTTTTGGAAATAATTATAAATAATTTATAGTTCTAAAAAATAAGAAATATGTTATTATGAAGTTTATTTTATATATGTGTGAAACAAATTATTTTGAATATTGTTTTCGGTATAGTAAATTATTCAAAAATTTTAAAAGCTGATAAAAAATCATAAATAATTATAACGTAGACCATGGTACGCGTCAAAAACAGAATCACCCCTAGGGTGGGGGCAAACCTTTCATCCCTTATATGTATCAATATCCTCGAGTTCTTTTCCTCACATTCAAAATCTTACACAGTAATGTGACTTTAAAAATAATAAAATAATCACTTTAAATTTTAGACATAAATATATGTGTTTAGATCATAGCATGTCATTTATTTTTGGAATGTGCATTCAACTATACATATATTATTTGTGGTTTGGGATTTGATGCCGTTACGGTACAAGTTCTTATTCTTTGTGCCAACAATTATGTTAAAAAACCTATTTTTGATGTGTCTTAAGTAAAAGTTAATAGAATTAATTAAAAAAATTTGGACCACTTAATAAAAAACGAACTCAAACTACAACACTGAATCCAAGCCTATTATATGAATATATATATACGTATATGTTTATAAACATTTATATATATATATATATATATATGTTGACGTGGTTCTTCGCCAACATGTAATTAAGAAAAGAAGATAAATGAATTAGTGGTTAGGTTGAACCGAAATAGATGAATGATCTTGGAAATGAAATGGTGACTCTAAAGTGCGTTTTTTAAGTGGTTCAAAGGTTAAAATCCTTCTACTCCACTAGTCAGTATTATAGATGTATACTGGATATTTGATTACAGGGTATTTCTTACAATAGAGAATTCAACCCCTATTAACTCCCAAGGTCTCCATATTTATAGGATAAGACACCTGGGAGTTGGTAAGAAGGTCATCCCGTGACCTTCTTACCTATCATGTCAACTCTGTGACATTGGTGATTAATTCATAAACCTGACATATTAGTGTGGTCAAATCAATAGGTAAGGGGATAATGGGCCCCATGGCCCAACCCAGTCGTAGGTGCCTGAATACGCACGTTCCTGCTGCGTGTCCGAGAAGTCAGGGGTATATCAGACACGTGATGTCTGATATATGCACGTTTATCTTGCGTGATTGACTTTATAAAAGGTCGTAGCCTCCAACTCCAGCTCGCACCACGAGCTGGATGCTTCCCTCGACCTGCAGCCTTCAGAGTCCTTAAGCAATCTTGGCGAACCCTTGGGTTACCTCGAGCTAAGGAGGTAGGATCTTATGACGGCAGCTCCGGTCTTGGGGAGGTCCACGTGGTAGTCGTGATTAGGCCATATCTCAGCTCGTTAATCGGCCCGTAATATATATATATATATATAATAGTTTGGATCTGGTCAATCTCTTCTAGCTGCCAAATTTGACAAGAGGGTGAACTTTGTATGAGCCAAGTCGGATTGGTTTAAAAGAAACTCTATTTTATATTAGAAATTGTCAGCAACCAATAAATAATATTCCACGTCCAATGTGACATTTATTAAAACGTGAAGGAGATGCATTTCCCAAGTTGATACGAAAAAGGACTATATATGAAAATATATATATTTGTTTATTCATATGTATTCCCAAGATTTGCATTGAAAACTTACAATTCATTGTCAAGCAAAGCTTTAACAAAACAAATCCACATAGGAGAATGACAACATCTTCCAAAGAAAGTGGAATAAATTAACTAAAATACTTATATATATTATCTCTATCTGATTTCCATATTTCATTATTATTAGGTTTGATGTGTAATGGATGACTCACATGGCCAACCCAAACCATACCAAGATATTGAATTAAAATTCCCTCCCTTGTCCCTTCTGAAGTGAATTCTTTATTTAACATATACTAGCATATTAATTGCATTTCTATTTATTTATTTTATTGAAACGAAAGTAACTTTTTTCATTAATTAATTTTTCTTAGTAATATTTCTACTTAATTTCAAATAATATTAGCATTGGAGATATGCTAATTACATAATTTGTTTGGTTTTTTATGTCTCATTTTCTAGTTTTTGTAACTAGGATAACAATACAACTTTTTCTAAAACATAAATAGTATTAGATGATCGATAATTAATGAAACAAGTTATTCATTTTTCTTTTCTTAATTAATGATTTTGGGATTAGACCACATAGCAGCAAACCCAATTAAACGTCATATCTCTTCTATATAATAAGTATGTATATAACGAAAATTATTGATTTTAATGGTTTTTTATTTTTTTCGTTAACTTTAACCGAATATTTTTATATATAACAGAATATTATTATATTTAAAGGTAAATTGCAAAGATGATTTAAACTTAAATCAAATTAAATAAATAAACATTTAAACAAATTAAAATGAGATATTTTACAATGACAATTATTTAAAAATAATAAAATCATATGTTTTAGAACTTAAAATAAAATTTAATTAAACTTAAACTTCACGTATTAGAATAATATCATGTTAAACATTTAACATAATATAATCTATTATCAACTAGAAACAAATTTTTAAAAAAAAAATGAAACAAACTTAAATTTAAAATCCATGTATAATATTAATATGATTGAAGCTATTTTTCTTCATCAAATTCACCAAAGGACATTGTGAGTTATATTATAAACTAAAAATAATACTCTACAATATGACTTTTTCTATTATATAATTAATTTATTTTTAAATATTATTATAATTTATATATATGTCATGTAGTTATGTAAATATATATCTATGTCAATATTGTGTTTAGATGACATATATGTAGAGATTATTGATATAAATATTTATATATACTATAGAATTGTAATTCATTCTATTATATATTGAAGAAAAAAAAGTGAATTGATTTTTATTAAAATATAGACAATGGTTTGCCTTAATTTTTTATTACATTTATGCCATACATTATATTTATTGAGATATATTGAGATATTATTTTATTGTACTGAATGTATATATGGTTAAGCATGAGTTTATGAATTAGATTAGAATTACAACATTAATTTCCTATTTTCTATTCTTTTGTATATATATATATATATATGACAAAAACATATCGATGAAAAGCAAGATATTCACGATTTCTTCATGGTACCAGAGCCAGGTTGGGATACACGTCCGGCAATGGCTGACGGTCACGATACGACTAAGACTCCACCTCCACCTATATCTTCTCGAAATGACCATATCTCTCCTTTGATTGTGTCTCTTCATACTTTGATTGCGGAACAATGACAAACTATAGCTACTATGTTTGGTAATACTCATTCCTCTATCGATCGTTTACATGGTAAGTTTTATTGGATTATTGATACCGATGCTTCTAATCATGTGACGGGGGATGAATCATATTTGTTTGATGTTCATGATATTGCCGCATGTCTCGTTGGACTCCCTGATGGCCAAAAATAATTGCTACTAAAAAGGGAAGTGTGAGGCTCTTGGACGGATTGTATCTTAAAAATGTTCTTTATGTTCCTAAATTGCACTGCAGCTTAAGATCAGTTACACAACTAATTGATGACATGCATTGTCTTGTACAATTTTCTTCTAATATGTGTGATATACATGAGCGTCATACGAGGAAGTTGATTGGAACGGGTGAACGAAGAGATGGACTTTGCTACTTCCGGTAACCGTCTACAGTGCAAGCTATCTCAGTGGATGGTTCTTCATCTTTGTTGGAACTTTGGCATCAACTTCTTGGACATCCTTCAGATAAAATAGTAAAGTCATTACCTTCCTTACATAATTCTAGTGATAAATTGAATAAGGCATGTGATATGTGCCCTCGTGCCAAACAATCTCGTGATTCTTTTTCTCTTAGTGATCATAAGGCCTCCCGAATTTTTGAATTGGTTCATTGTGATTTATGGGGACCTCACAATATATTTTCTTCTTGTGGGGCTCGTTATTTCTTTACTATTGTGGATGATTTTTCTTGAGCTGTATGGGTTTATTTGTTGATTGATAAATTAGAGGTATTTAAAATGTTTATGTCATTTTTTGCTATGGTTGATCGACAATTTGGACAAAAGGTTAAGATTGTTCGAAGTGATAATGGGGCGGAGCTTAATTTTTTGACAGATTATTTTCTTTCAAATGACATTATATTTCAAACCTCTTGTGTGGGGACTCCACAACAGAATGGAAAACTTGAACATAAGCACCGTCATATTTTAACAATGGCAAGGGACTTGCATTTTCAAAGTCACCTTCCTCTTTATTTTTGGGGTGAATGTGTCTTGGCAGCTTCTCATTTGATCAATCGAACACCTTCAAGTGTTCTTCACAATAAAACACCTTTATGAAATTTTATTTAATACTTTGCAAGTTTTTGATGAATTGCGAGTATTTGGATCTTTATGTTATGCCCATAATAAACGAGCTAAGAATGATAAATTTGCAAGTCGAAGTCGAAAATGTGTCTTTGTTGGGTATCCTTTTGGTAAGAAAGGGTGGAGACTTTTTGATCTAGAGTATAAAAGTTTTTTTTGTTTCTAGAGATGTTAGTTCTTCGAAAATCAATTTCCATTTGTTGAAAATGCTCCTGCTACTATTTGTTCTAAATATAATTTTAGAAGCATGAATTTGGGTGATGATGATTTTGACATTAATATTTTGGGGGATCTTGAATCATTGTCTGATGAACTTGAGCCTACAAACCAATCCTCCCCACTACATATCACCACCCAAATCCCAACAACTACCACTTTAGAGCCTGATCCCATTATTCCTCTCGCAACCAATGAATCACAGTCTAGCCCGAATGCTAAACAAAGTCCAGTTACACCCACCACTCCACACCACCGTCCATCTACAGGGGGCAGAAGGGGTTGCTTCAGATGCTACTGATGAACCTCACATGGGACGTGGATTCCGTGAAAAAGTTCCATCCATTCGACTTCGTGACTATGTTACTACCACTGTTCTCACAACAAGTCCATCTACTCTCTCTCCAAGTTCACCCGCACCATCTGCTTCCTCAGGTATGCCTTTTCCTATAACACATTATATTAATTGTGCAAAGTTTTCTGTTAGCCATAGGAAATTTTTTGCCGCTGTTACTGCAGGTTGTGAACCGAAATCATTTAAAGAGGCTATGACAGATGTAGGATGGCGTCATGCTATGCAAACAGAAATTCGTGCTTTAGAGGATAATGGTACTTGGACTATGGAAAAATTACCACCTGGTAAACGTGCTCTTAGTAGTCAATGGGTCTATAAAAGCAATTATAACTCTGATGGTATTAAAGCTCATTTGGTTGTTTTTGGTATTCATCAATTGCGGGAATTGATTATAACGAGACTTTTGCGCTAGTTGCAAAGATGGTCAACGTTCGTGCTTTCTTAGCCATTGCAGCATCTAAAAATTGGGAGATGCATCAAGTGGATGTGCATAATGCCTTTTTGCACGGGGATCTCAATGAGGAAGTCTATATGAAGCGTCCTCCTGGTTTTTGGTCTTCTCAACCTGATATGGTTTGTCGTCCTCGAAAGTCATTATATGGCTTGAAACAAGCACCGAGGTGTTGGTTTGCCAAACTTGTTACTACTTTAAATAGTATGGTTTTCTACAATCCTATGCTGATTGTTCTCTCTTTACTTATACTAAGGGTGCTACACAAATCAATGTTTTGGTGTATGTTGATGATTTAATTATTTTTGGGAATAATTCCGCTGCTTTGAGAGTCTTTAAGAACTATTTGAGCACTTGTTTTCATATAAAGGATCTTGGGGTTCTTAAATATTTCCTCGGGATTGAGGTGGCACGAAGTCCTGATGGTATATTTCTTTGTCAACGAAAGTATTGTCTTGACATTATTTCTGAGACTAATCTTCTAGGTGCCAAGCCAACGTCTTTTCCCATTGAGCATAACCATCGGCTTGCTCATGCTTCAAGAGATTCTTTGTCTAATCCGGAACCTTATCGTCGTTTGGTTGGGCATTTGATTTACTTAACGGTCACTTGTCCTGATTTGGCATACTCTATCCACGTTTAATCACAGTTTCTACAAGAACCGCGATAGGAACATTGGGAAGCTGCTTTGCGCGTTGTTCGCTATTTGAAGGGTTCCCCTGGACAAGGAATTTTACTTCAAGCTGATAGCTCTCTCTCTTTGACAGGTTGGTGTGATTCTGATTGGGCAGCTTGTCCTCTTACTCGCCACTTTTTGACTGGTTGGCTTGTGTTTCTTGGTCACTCCTCGATTTCTTGGAAAACTAAGAAACAACCTACTATGGCACGTTCTTTGGCAGAGGCCGAATATCGCTCTATGGCTTCCCTTACTTGTGAATTGAAATGGTTGAAAGGTCTTCTCCTTAGCTTGGGGATTCAACATGCTGATGTTATTGGTCTTTATTCTGATAGCCAATCCACTTTACATATTGTACAGAATCCTGTCTTCCATAAACGAACAAAGCACATTGAAGCAGACTGTCACTTTGTTCGTGATGCTATCTAGGATGGAACTATTCTTCCTTCATATGTTCCCACCACGATTCAGCTTGCAGACATCTTTACCAAGCCTTTGGGGACAAGTCAATTTCAGTTTCTCCTTTCCAAGTTGGGCATTTATGATCCTCATGCTCTACCTTGAGGGGGGTATTGAGATATATTGAGATATTCTTTTATTGTATCGAATGTATATATGGTTAAGCGTGACTTTAGGAATTAGATTAGAATTACATCATTAGTTTCCTATTTTCTATTCTTTTGTATATATATATATGACAAAAACATATCAATGAAAAGCAAGTTATTCACGATTTCTTCAATATTAAACATATTTGATTTATTTTTATGATATTTTTTATTTATTTAAAATTTATATGATAATTAAAAAATAATAAAAATAAATACATGTTTAAATAAGCATGTACATAATTTCAAAACTAAGCAAACGTGCATTGCACGTTATTTTTACCCAGTATATATATATTGTTATAAAATATTATATATATGAATGTCCATAATAATGAAGAATCACTAGGTTACCCAAAGTAAAATATCAGTATTAATTCTTGATTGTATTCAGAGTAGTTACCTGATTTCCTTAGGACTTATTTATCTGTATAAATAGGGGTCCTTCTCCCATTGAAATAACATATTCAAGAGTTTCACTTTCTATTTACACCTCTATGCTATTCTGTCTATTTATTTTCTTGATACTTTATATTTCTGTAATCTTAATAGTTTTATAACACGTTATCAGCACGACTCTCTAACTATCATTATTTGTAGGTTCAAATTCTTATCATTAATCTCTAGTCATAATCATAGAGATGATTCAATCTTCAACCACCATCTTGTGCTGATAACAAAATTCATTATCAAGCCTCTAGTCGTCATAGTTTATTGAGGTAAAAATATTTTATTACGAATGTATGTTTATATAATTACCATATTATATATATGTGAGTTGTTATTTTACCATTGTGATTGTATGAGATGGTTTAATAACTTATTATCATAAATATGGTTATAGTTATATATGTGTTAATATTATATCACATGTTTGATATTGATTTCACTATAGTATTTATTTTATAATTATGTTTCCATTAGAAATTGTAAACTCCCATGGCATATTGAAAAGAAAAAATTTATTTATTATAGATCCTTAATAAGATCTTACATATATCTTGAAGATTGTGCAAATTGAAAATGATATTCATCATTATAATTATTTATTAAAGCATATGTGTTCTTTGCAATATTGAAAAAGAAATATAATTGCTAAAGAGTTGTGATATTTTAGCAAAATTTCCAGAAGTGAATATTTCACATATTTGTCAATTATATGAAATTTATAACACAATTAAAAAAAAATATTGAAATGTATTAGGATTGATGTAGTTGGTGACTGATTTTTTCAAGTCCCAAAAGTTTTAAGAAAATTGCATCAAAACATTAAAATATGAAATGATGATGAACAAGATTAAAAAACAAATATGAAGAGAATAAACTAATTCAAGTGTAACTACCTTTGATATCGACTTGGATGTGTGTTTATTGTACAATAAAGAAGTTAACATATATATCAATTTTGTTGTACATTTAAATGTTATCCCCGTAGAGAATGATAGAAAGTAAATTTCATTTTAAAGAGTATTAGTATTATTAGTCATATTATTATATATGTAATATTTCTTGCCAGAAACAAGTATGGTATTTTCAATGTTATTCCTTAAAGTGAATGATTCGTTACTTATGTTAATTATTCATTGCACATTCTTAGAAGTGAATGTCTAAATTATTAGTATTATAGTGAACTTTGTCATTGATCAAAATGTAATTTATAATTACATTCCTCAAAGTGTTATAAAGTCACAAAGATTATTTTAAAATGTTATTGATGAAACCTAAACACAATTGTTAGCTAAAGTTAAACATATTTTATGTATCATTTGTACAATTTCTATATAATTGTGAATGTGGCCAAAAATGACTTATAATATGTACCGGCCGTATATTTAATTACATAATATATCAAGTCATAAGAATAAGGAATGATTTATTTCATTAATAAATTTGACCACTTGTTGGAAAGAAATGAGAAAGAAAAATAAGTGATATATTCATATTATGATTATACCTATTTGGCTACAACAAACATGATTATTATCATTGTGTATTAATTTGAATGAATGATAAAGTTGTTTATATTTGAAAAATAATTGTACTTTTAAGCAAGCACACCATTTGATAGAGAAAATTGTTGAATATAATGTTATTGGACATAATATATTACAAAAATCAAATGGAGAAATCTGATCCTTGAAGAATCAATGCTATTATATATTTTGAAGGATATTAAAATTATTTCATTCTCTAGTATATAAACAAAAATAAAACTTTTATAACGGTTATGTATATGTTGAAAATTTTAATGAGATACAAAGTATAGTGAACCTGAAGTTCGAATGATCAATCATATGCAATAAAATGTATAAATTTCCCTAAATTTAGATGAAGAACCATAATATTCTTTTTAATTCTTATATGGTGCTCAAGAAAATATGTATATATATATTTTTTGTATATAGGAAGTGAAAATAAATTTGAATATCTTGCATTTTTAAAAGAATAATATGTATATTTCAACTAGTTTTCAAATAGTCTGTTTATAAATATTTTAACTTGTCCAGTTTTATTGTTAAATTTTTTACTTCATATATATCATTTATAAAAGTGTCACTCATTAGAATGTTAGTGCATTCATTTATCAATTTTTTCATAATTATTTATAAGTTGAAATTATATTTCTTCTGAAAATTATTTTTGCTATATAGTTATATATTTTTTTTGTCCAATGAGAAAAAAAAATTATATTATTTTGATAATGAGTATTTAATTATATTCACTTTGCATTCTTGAATCATTGTTGGATTTTTATTGCATAATTTTTTATCGATGTGATAAGGTCGTATGATCATGAACTTACAAGAATTATAAGCTTGTATATTCTCAACTATACTGATATATATGACTCATTCTTGAAAATGAAATATGTTCGTAATTGTGATCTATTGAACCTGAAGTTCAATGACCCAATAATATATATGAGTTTGAAAAAATATTAATTTATTGTGATATATTTAAATCCCTACAGGTTGTATTAATTTTTTAAATATTTCTCGATCAGGGGGAGAGAAATGTAGTTGGATCGATGAATATTTTGAAAAATGATCATTGCACAAAACAAGAACTAGAAGTTCAAAATGATAAAATCATACATGTATGTATGCCAATTGCAAATCAATATTATTTAAATTGAGTCAGAATGAGTCTAATAACACATGAAGCGTAAGTGAACAAAGTGGAAATTATGAAAATAATTGTTCATTTGGTTCGTCCTGAAGATGTTGTAAGTAAGATGCACTCATGAAGATACCTTAATGTTATAAAGTATTGATAATTTGAACATTAAATAAAAATGGTGCTCCTGAAGAGACTCCCTAGAGAAGTTATAGACATAACAAAGTTGATAATAATTAAAGCCCTTAAGGTGGTTATATAGGTATCTATAAATAATATACATGTTTGACAAGTATGTTGAAAATAATGAGATATCTTTAAGTTATGTCAATATGGGAGGAAATTATCATATTATGAATTATTGTCGACAATATAAATTTACTTACATAAAGTGAAGTAAAACCTGTAGGGGTACAAATAAATATTTGTACAAAAAAGGTAATTCTAATGAGAATTTTATATATTTGTACACAAATGAATTATTGTAAAATTTTTGCATAGATAAGAGAATGATTAAATAAAGGCATATACATATTGTTATGAAAAAATATAATAAATATTTGATTATAACCTGGAGTATATATGTTTTATGAGAATTGATATGTGTCATATAAACGTTGCAACACAAATTATTTATTTGGAGCTCCTAGTAATATGAGAATTTAAAATATGCCTTACCGAAAAAATTCTAGAAGAATTTAACATGTCTTATGAGATATAAATTCAAAGTCGTGCGCATTATATAATAAAGATCTTTATCTGAATTAAAGACATGTAGGTGAATAATTATTTGAAATTACAAGTATGATTGTCTATGCAATGTGAATTCGTAAATAATACGTTGTAAAAAGCTCTTGAAGAGCTCCTGGTTATTTTATAAGTTATTGAAGAAGGATTTCTTATTTCATCTTATAGATTGTGAATTATTAAATATATTCTTTGTTTATAGATTAAATTATGAGTAGAGAAGTCCCAAAGAACTTTGTATGCATAAAGAATCATAGTGTATATGCTCATATGATGTAGAAATTAAAGAACATATAACGAGAATGCAATGAATATATGGTCCCGAAGTACCATCTTTATTACAAATGAAAATTGATATTATCGAAGATATTCATTCATGTGATTATATTTAAATTTCAAATTTTGGATTGAACATAGTCATAGATAATGAATATCCACGAATATGATGCATATTATAACATTGTTGATATAATATGATAATGAACAATGTTATATACATGATTGATTTAATATGTTGGATAAATATTCATATTCCATTCTACACATATGCTCTAGGAGAGTTATAATAAATATGTGATCATAGATAATTTATGGTGATTTATAATTACAATGAAAATCATATGAGATAGTTGATCATGAAAGTTACCATGGATATATGCATGAGGGGAAGATATATACGTATACACTCTTTTTCCCTTAGTTCAGGTTTTGTCCCACTGGGTTTTTATGACAAGGTTTTTAACGAGGCAACTTTAAATCATGTTGAGATACCTGCAATTCATGAGGCAAGAGAAAAATGTGTGATTGAGATCAACGAAACAACATATTTGAGGAATCTGTAGATTATTACCCGATAAAGAAATATCAACAATTCTCTATAAAGATAATGATGCATGCACTGCTCAACTTAAAGGATAATACATCAAAGGAGATAAATCTAAATACATTTCACCGCAGTTTTTCTTCACACATGATCTTCAAAATAGTGGTGATTTGATGTTCATCAAATTCGATCAAGCGACATTCTTGCTGAGTTATTTACAAAGCCATTACAAATATCAACGTTCAAGAAGATGGTACATAAGAATGTAATGTGTCGATTAAAGGATCTTCAAGAGCGTCGAAATGAGGGGGAGTAAATATACATTGCACTCTTTTTCCCTTAGCCAAGTTTTTGTCCTACTGGGTTTTTATAGCAAGGTTTTTAATAAGGCAGTTTTCATGGACATCCAAGGGAGAGTGTTATAAAATATTATATATATGGATGTCTATAATAATGAAGAATCACTATGTTATCCAAAGTAAAAGGTCATCATTAATTATTGATTGTATTCAGAGTAGTTACCTGATTTCCTTAGAGCTTATTTATCTGTATAAATAGGGGTCTTCCCCAGTGAAATAACATATATAAGAGTTTCACCTTCTTTTTACACTTCTATGTTATCATGTCTATTTATTTTTTTTGATACTTTATATTTCCCTAATCTTAATGGCTTTATAATATATATATATACGAAAGATGCTGATTTTGACTACTTAATTCAATTTTCATTTCGGTTGTATAAAATATAAATTTCCACTTGATATATATGTTCAATCATTTGCATTATCTTATAAAGAATCTCCTATTCTCTTAAATAGGCTTATGTATTAATCATTAATGAGGTGTTACATCTAGTCCGAAATTCTATCACAATCAAACTCATGAAGATGACTTCACACGTTACTTATAAAAACAATATTTAAAATCTATATGGAATGGATGGCAACTATATATCTACTAATAAATTTATTAACATCAGATATACAATAAATAGTTAAGACGTATACATATAACATATCAAGTTTGAGATATGGAGTTTTTTTAATCGTTATCTAACATCTTTATATATAAAAAATGTATAAATAATGAAAATTCTTAGTTTTAAGATAATTTTTTTGTTAACTTTAATAGAATATTCCAAATATTTAGGATATATTTTTAAAACAAATTATAAATAAATATATTTATTAATTATATTAATATAAATTCAAATTCAAATTCAAATTCTAATGTTATAAAATATCATTATTATAACAATATATAATACTATTTAATAATTATATTAATATGAATTGAAATATTACAAAATATTATTATGATAATAGTATATAATATATAATCCTAATTTTTTACTAATTATATTAATATGAATTCAAATATTATAAAAATATTCTTATTATAATAATATTTCATAGAAGAATAAATATTTAATAATTATATTAATATAAATTTAAATTTTATAAAATATCATTATAGAAATAATAATATATAATACATAATCTTAATTTTTATTAAAAAATTATAATTTAATTTTAAAAAGAAAATATATTAATTTTTTATTTGATGTAATTTATATAAATATATTCATACTAAATAAAAATAAATATTATAAATATATTATATATAGGTGTTGTGTGTAAATAAATAATATGACTATGTAACTACATGAGAAATTAGAATAACATTTATCTTCAATCATGAATAAACAAGCTTATTTTTTAACCATTAATGTGTAATTTGAATAATATCACGAATATTTTGTATCTTAAATATGGTAGTTTATGATCTAAAAAGTTATCATATTATACCTATATATTTTTAAAAAGAAATCATACACAATGTTTTGGTTTAATTTTTCTATTGATATATTTATGTCATTCTTTTATATATAATATTATTTATTTATTTAAAATTTATATAACAATTATACAAATTTAATAAAATAATAAAGAAAATTTATAAATAAAACTAAACAAACGTGCATTGTACATTGTTTGTATCTAGTAGTTATATAAATACACCTATTTCATGATAATGTATAGTATAACAAAACACATTGCGTATATAGATATATGAATATATATATATATTTATTTATATAATTTACAGTGTTTTTGTAGGGGAATGATTTTCCCCAATAAACTAGGAGCTGCAGAGTAGCCATCGAAGGGCAAAGCCCAGGAGTGAACTCATAGAAGAACAGAGCCCATAATAAACTCATCAAAGAAAAGAGCTAGCAAGAGCTTATTCATGGAGTATAATCTGACTGAGCTTGAATAGATTGATGAGCTCTGAACTCAATGTGATTGCACAGATTGATGAGTATTGAGCTAAATATGATTGAATAGATTGATGAGCTATGAGCTCAATGTGATTGCACAGAATAGTGAGCTCTGAGGTTAATGTGATTACACAGATTGATGGGCTCTGAGCTCAATATGATTGAATAAATTGATGAGCTCTGAACTCAATGTGATTGCACATATTGATGAGCTCTGAGCTCAATGTGATTGTAAAGATTAATGAGCTCTGAGCTCAATATGATTGAATAGATTATGGAGCTTTGAGTTCATTGTGATTGCACAGATTGATGAGCTTTGAGCTCAATATGATTGAATATATTGATGAGCTCTGAGCTCAATGTGATTGATGAGCTCTGAGCTCAATGTAATATGAAGAAGAGAAAATGACGGGAAGGAAGTTAGTAAAGCAAGACACATGGCACAATCTGTTAGGAAAATATGTATTTGTCTCAATGGAAATGGTAAGAAAATTACAACTCTATGCAAAAATAATACAATAGACAAGAATTGATTAAATAAAGTGTTACAACTCTATAACTGAAAATACGAATGAACAAAAGAAGAAGAAGAAAAGAATAGTGAAATACAACTCTAAGCAAAAGATTACAAATAAAGTAAAGTGTTTGAAACAAAAGAAAAGAAAAGAAAAGAAAAGATTACAACTCTTAAACAAGAAATACAAGTAAATAGAGAAGAAGAATATAAAGATGAAAAACAATAGAATGAAAGAAAGGAACAAGAAACAAAAGATAAATAACTGTCACTCACACTACCAAAGTGAGGAGTGTTGGGGATCACCAACTTGAACAAGGTTTGAAAGCTTTGTCCAAAAGCTTATTTCCCCTAACTCAAGCACTAAGGGATCTCTCACAAATTATAGGAAATGCTTTCTGGAATTATCAAGCCCCAAGGTGTTTCTAGCCAAGTGCTCTAATGGATAGAAAAATTGTGTCTTTCAAGTGAGCAATAGACTCCTATTTATAGAGTTTAGAGACATCCTTTAAATGTCAAATTCCACCAACCCTCATGGCTGTTACCAATGATTAATTGGATTTTTATGGAATTAAAAATGAGATTTGGGAGTTATTTAAGTTTTTGGAACCGTTCAACAAAGATTGAAAAACTAAAAATTTGGTCAAAAATACACCTGTGGCTGCGCCCAGGGACATCAGTGGCCGCAGCCACTGCTCTCTGTCCCATAGGCCGCGGCCACTAACCAATTTCATCACTTGAAAATGTGTTATTTTTCCAAACAGTTCCAAACCCTCCCAAATGATTTTGTAACTCTCAAAACACATTATTGGGGTTAAAATCATATCTATAACAACCATTTCACATATGACTTTTATGAAATTCATCTCAATATTGTGTAACAACAAATTTACACAATAAAGGGTAAAATTTGAAAGTTACAAATTTGTAGCTGAATTTGTAACACCAAATATGTTACATATTTGGATATTTCTCATATATCTAAATATTGTGACTCTCTAATATATGTTACAATATGTGACACTCTTTGTCATATTTATTTAATCTAAAACATTATATTATAATATAATATAACATTCCCCCACTAGATTTAATAGTTATCTTATTGTAACACTTATTTAATTAATCATTATATTTTAAAATATAACATATCCCCCACTTGATTAAATAAGAACTCTCTCTTATAGGAGTCATTGCATTAGTGCATAAAGTAAAGTGTTTTTCAACTTGAACTTTACTATAGTGTAATTATCACAAAATTTGTCGAAAATTTGGTTGCACTAGGCATTGAACCATCTTCATGAGAACAAATCGGTGATAACACACACACCTTTGCGATGTTCACTTGAGACCTCTATGTCTCGCTTTGCACTGTTAATGGCCATGTACACTTTCCATTCATGGACGTTCTTGAGAATACTCCCAATTCTCATGAGAGGCGGCACCACCCGTAGGTCCATATAGGTAGAATTCTTACAGTATATTGTTACCAAAAATACTTGTCTTCACAAGAATGTATTCTATTAAAAAACCTTTTGGTTTTAACCCTCAACTTGGTAACTCACAAGTACTCAATATCTCAGATGGGACTTGTTTTGAGTACAACTAATATTCACTTGATTGACTTGTTGTTACCTATTGAACCTAACACATGTTGAATAACTAGTGTTAAGATAGGTTACCATCAATTGTGAATCTCTTTAGGGATTTTAAGTCCCATCCCTCGAGATGATGTAGCCACTAAATCCCTCGTTAGTGGCTTAGTGAAAGGATTTGCCAGATTTTCACTTGTTCTCACATAGGATATTGAGATGACTCTTCTTTGAATCAATTCTCTTACATATCCATGTCTTAGACTAATGTGTCTAGACTTCCCATTGTACACTTCGTTGTATACTCTAGCCAATGTCACTTGGCTATCACAATGTATTGATATAGTGGATACATTCTCTTTGATTAGGGGTATCTCTATCAACAGATCCCTTAACCATTCAGCCTCTTTGCCGGTAGCCGCTAGAGCTATAAACTCTGCTTCCATAGTAGAATGATATATATATGTTTGTTTCTTGGAACCCCAAGAAATTGCACCCCCACCAAGTGTAAATACCCAACCAATTGTGGACAAGTTGTCCCCAAGATTGGATATCCAGTTTGCATCTGTATATCCTTCTAACATTGAAGGAAATTTGGAGTAGTGAAGGCTTAGTCCTTTGGTTTTCTTGAGATAACCTAGGACTCTTCCAATAGCCTTCCAGTGATCCACACTTGGATTACTTGTAAACCTACTAAGTTTACTCACTGCAAATGCTATATCAGGTCTAGTACATTGAGCAGCGTACATTAGACTTCCTATATCACTAGCGTACTCTAATTGAGTCACCGCTCTTCCATCATTCTTCTCTAGTTTTACACTATGATTGAATGGAGTATTGGCATCTTTAACCTTGAGATGGTTAAATTTGTTCAATACTTTCTCAACATAGTGGGCTTGACCCCCACTATGCTTCATTACTTTGATACCAAGTATGGTGTCAACTTCTCCAAGATCTTTCATCTTGAAGGTTGATGATAGAAACCTCTTCATTTCTTCTATCCCTTTCATGCTATCACTTAGAATAAGCATGTCATCCACATATAAGCAAACAATGATCACATATCCCTTACAAGTTTTGGAATACAAACACTTGTGTCCATTGTTATGTCTAAACCCATTAGACATGATGGCTTGATCAAATTTCTCATGCCATTGCTTAGGAGCTTGTTTCAATCCATATAAGGATTTTACAAGTCTACATACTTTATGTTCATATTTTGGTAGGACAAACCCTTTGGGTTGTTCCATATAGACCTCCTCAATGAGGGCACCATTAAGGAATGCCGTTTTGACATCCATTTGATGAACATACAAGTTGTGTATAAAAGCTAAAGCGAACAAAATTCTTATAGAAGTTGTTCTTGCAATAGGCGCATAGGTAACGAAATAATCGATACCATCCTTTTGCCTAAACCCTTTAGCTACTAATCTAGCTTTAAAGGTTTGAATAGTGCCATTAGTGTGGTATTTTCTCCTAAATACCCACTTACACCCAATTGGCTTAGACCCCGAGATCTGCCAATTCGCAAGTGTTGTTGGAAAAAATGGAATCCATCTCATCATTGATGACTTCTTTCCAAAATGCACTATCTCTCGATTGCATAGCTTCTCTATAAGTCTTAGGATCATCCTCAACGAGAAGTACAATAGGGATTTTCCTAATGACTTCCTCTCTATTTCCTTCTACCATGTAGAATGAAATTCGTTGAGAATCTATCTTATCCACTACTAGACTTTTATGATTTTTAAGCCTTTGACTTATTCTAAGTTCAAAGGGTTGCTTTACATTCTTTTGAGAATTATCCTCTTGAGAATCAACTTTGGATGTAGAAGCTTGAGAATTGTTCTCATGTAACAAATTATCCTTTAGCGATGTTGAAGCGTGAGAATTGTTGTCACATAACATGTTCTCAAAGAATTCAACTTCTCTAGATTTAATCACAATATTAGACTCTAAGTCTAATAGCCTATAAGCTTTACTATTGTTGGCATAACCAACAAAAGCACACTTTATGGCTCTTGAACCTAACTTTGTTCTATTAGGTTCATTTTTCTTGCAATATGCAAGACACCGACTCTCTCTCTCAGCACCTGCTGGAGCCATGGCAAGGAGGAAGACGAAGCCAAAGAATGCTACGACACCAATGATTAGAGGTACCAGGAAACGAGGGTCGAACTCATCTGATAAGGCACTTAAGACTAAAGCAATGGATGAGATTTTAGGAGTGGAAGCAATCGAGTTTGATGCAGATGCTATGATTGATGAGGAGGGGGCGATTGAAGATGATTCTATACCTACGATCTGTTCCTCATCTTTACAACAGCAGAGTAATAGCTATCTGGATGCCATAAAGAAATGTGAAGTGCAAATCAGATCAAGTAACCCTGTTTCTCCCCCAATTCTTCGATCTGAGCGGGTACAACAAAATTTAAACAATAAATATGAGGAGTTAGGGGTTAGGGGTTGGGGGTTCGAAGGTTTTGGAAGGGGTCAAAATCGAAATGGATGATATTGAAGATGAAATTGCTTACTGGAATTCGGCTTTGGTTTGTTATGTGTTAGGGGCAAATCCTCCTCTTTTGCTAAGAGGGTTTGGAAAGATAAAGGAGTCGATAAAATTGGAATACTGGCAAAAGGAGTGCTCATTATTCGTTTTGAGGCTCAAAGCACTAGAGATAATATTTTGAATGGAGGCTATATGTTCTTTGATAGGAAACCGGTTGTGATGAAGCCCTGAGACACTTTTACTGATTACAAGAAAAAAGAGGTGAGCTCAGTACCTATTTGGCTGCAACTTCATGGATTAGATCTAAAATATTGGGGGGGGAAAAGCTCTGTTTAAAATTCTGGGGCAGGTGGGGATTCCATTGATGCTGGATTCATATACTAAGAACAAAGAAAGGTTGATCTATCCTAGGGTGCTGGTGGAAGTTCAGTTAGATCAAGCATTTCCTGAAGTGATTTCATTTACAAATGAATTACAGCAGGAAATTTTTCTAACAGTGCACTATGAATAGTTACCTATCACTTGTAGGAAGTGTTCGGGCATGGGACATTCTGCAGAGATGTGTAGAAAAGAAGATGAAGTTAGACAGAAATGGGTGGTCAAAAAGAAAGTAGAAGGGGCGGTACCTTTGGAAGATTTTCAAAAGAAAGACAAAGAAGGATTTCTTCCTGTTACAAAGGGTAGGAAAGTGATATCAGAGGTGGTCAGAGATACCAAGTTGACTAATAGTTTTCAGACTCTGGAGGAAACAGGAGACATATTGGATGGTCAAGAGGATATTACACATTAGTGAGGGGGAGATCCTACTTGTGGAAATGAATAGGATTATCAGTTGGAATGTCAGGGGGATCAATAAACGCCACAAACAGGAAGAGGTTAAAAAGCTGATATTTGCTATGAAGGTGGGTTTAGTTGGTCTCCTTGAAACAAAAGTACATGCCCACAATTTGGGTTCTGTATATGTTAATATGTTTGCGGGTCGAATTATGGTGAGTTGGAATCCGAGAATGTTTACTGTCAATATTCTGTTATGTACGAGTCAACTAATGCATCTTGATGTTATTTCTGTGGCTGACAAAGAACAGTTCTTGGTTACATACATATATGCAATGAATGATGAACTTGGAAGAGAGATTCCTTGGGCAGATTTAAAGGATATAGCAGACAAGGTTACTGGTCCATGGCTTCTTCTAGGAGATTTTAAAGATATCTTAAGTTTGGAAGAGAGGATAGGTGGAAATAAGAGGCAACAATGTTCTGGGGCATTCAAGACTTGTGTGGATTATTGTAAGGTGGAAGATGTCAAATACACAGGTTCTTTTTTCACTTGGAATAACAAACAAAGTTTAGATACTCGAATTTATTCTAAACTAGATAGAGTACTAGCAAATCAGCAATGGTCAAGTAAATTTCTGAATGCAGAGGTTGTATTTATGTCTGAAGGTGCTTTTGATCACTGCCCAGCTGTTCTTTCTGTCTACTCAGATGTTCCAACAGGGAAGAAACCATTCAGATTTTTTAGAATGTGGCAACAAGTTCCAGATTTTACAACAGGGTTGGAAAGGATTTGGTTGACCAAGGATGGGGGTGCCCCAATGTTCCAGCTAGTTCAGAAATTAAAAAGACTTAAAGTTTTCTTAAAGGAGTTGAACAGCACTGAATTTGGGGATATTCAGGCACTTTATGCATGGAGTTATCAAGTACTACTAGATAGCCAAACAGATTTAGTTCAGAATCCACTTGATCCAGAATTACTCTCTAAAGAAACAGAAGCTCAAACAATATATAAATACCTCAAAGCCAAGTATCTATCATTCTTACAACAGAAAGCAAAGCTTCATTGGATGAAACATGGGGATGATAACACTTCCTTTTTCCATAACAGTATTCAGATTAGAAGGAATATGAACATGATTTACTCAATCAAAGATATGGATGGTGTTTGGATAGATAAACCAAATAAAGTGACTAATGCTTCCTTGAAGTTCTATAGCAGCCTTCTTGGAAGCAAAATGGAAGGAAGAAAATCTGTGTTGCCTCAGATTTTTAATCAAGGCCCTAAAGTCACAGCAGCTCACAAGTGTATTTTAACAACAGAGTTTTCTAATGCAGAAGTGAAAGCAGCTATGTTTGGGATTCCTGGAACTAAATCCCCGGGGCCTGATGGTTTCAGTAGTTTTTTCTACCAAGATAACTGGGAGGTGGTTGGAAGTTTAGTATGTGAAGCTATTCAATCCTTTTTGCATACTGGAAGACTGTTGAAAGAGATTAATTCTACAACTATCACTCTGATTCCTAAAGGCAAATGTCCAGAAACTATTAAGGATTTTCGGCCTATTGCTTGTTGTAATGTGGTGTGCAAAGTTGTAACTAAATTAGTTTGCTCACGATTGAGGAAGGTACTTCTGGATCTTATTGCTCAGAATCAAAGTGGTTTTGTTCAAGGGAGGTACATAGCATATAACATAATGCTAAGCCAAGATTTGATCAGGCATTATGGAAGGGGCGATTCCAAACCGAAATGCATGATTAAACTTGATTTACAGAAGGCATATGATACCATTGAGTGGGAGTTTATAGAAGAAGTGCTGGTTGCTTTCAATTTTCCTACTGAGTTCATTCAGTTGCTTATGATCTGTGTTAGGACCCCCAGGTTTAGTCTCATGTTTAATGGGTCTTTACATGGATTTTTTGCAGCAAAAAGAGGACTACGGCAGGGGGATCCATTATCTCCTCTTCTATTTGTACTAGGGATGGAATATTTATCCTGAATAATGCAAAAGATTTGAAAGATAGAAGGCCTTAAATTTCATGACAGATGTGGATATCTTCAACTAAATCATCTCTACTTTGCAGATGATGTCTTATTGTTCTGTCATGGGGATTTTAAATCCGTCCATCTTATACTAAGAGGATTGAAATTATTTTCCCAAACATTTGGACTTCAGCCAAATGCATTGAAATCTGCTCTGTATTGCAGCAACATGGATGAATTAGAGGTTCAAAGGATAATAGTTTCTTCTGGTTTTCAAAGGCAACAATTACCTTTTCAATACTTGGGGATTCCTATTTGTGCACAGAGACTTCCAGCAGTTGAATGTACAATTTTAGTGGACAAAATGGTTCAGCGGATTAAAGTATGGAGCACCAGAAACCTTTCTTATGCAGGCATATCAGTTTTAGTTAATGCAGTATTAATGGAAATTCACACATATTGGGCACAAATCATGATTCTTCCTAAAAAGGTTTTGCAACAAGTTAATGCAATTTGCAGGAACTTTTTATGGAAAGGTATGGCTGATTCTAATACTTCAGGATAGGTTTCTTGGGAGGATATCTGTAAAACTAAGGCTGAGGGAGGCTTGGGTTTTAGGAGGATCAAAGAGTGGAACATAGCAGCTATTGGTAAATATGTCTGGGCAGTGGCCTCGAAAAAAGATTCTTTATGGGTGAGATGGGTACATGCTATGTATATTAGAAAGACTGAATGGTGGGACTACAAAGCACCAAGAGACTGCAGCTGGTACTGGAAGCAGATAGCAAAAGTCAAGGAGAATTACAAGAATCTGAGTATGGCACAAATTTGTCCTACTGGGGTTTACAAGATTGCAGAGGGATACAAAACTTTAGTTACACAATATCGAAAGGTCTCTTGGTATAGGGAAGTCTGGAATAGAGCCATCATACTAAGGCATAGATTCATTTTATGCTGGCTTTTTTAGACAGGTTACAATTGAAGGATAGATTATTCAGATTCAACATAGCTAGTGATAATCAATGTCTGCTTTGTGCTAGTGGCAAGGAATCATGATAACATATTTTTTTTGCTTGTCACCTGAGTTCTACATGTCTGAGGGACATTAAGGTCTGGCTAGAATGGAACTCAGCAGCTTCTAACTTACCCAAGCTGCTGTGGTGGATTGCAAAGTCACGAATTTGTAGATTCAGGAAGCAAGTGTTCATAGTGGCTTTGGCTGCATTGATATATCAGATTTGGTGGGCCAGAAATGAAACTTTGTGGAATCATAGAGTTTATACAATCACAGTTCTTATTCAAAAAATTCAAAGTAATGTAAAGAATAGAATTAGAAGCCTTATGACTAACAAGATACAAAGGATAGATAGAGAATGGTTTGAAAAATTGTAATAGAATGTTGACAGGCCTATCAAATTGGTGTTGTTAGTTTGTAAATTGAAAGTTAGCAATACACATATCTGATTTACCAAAAAAAAAAAAATATGCAAGACACCCCCTCACTTTGAAGTACCCTATGTTGGGTTTTCTTCCTTTCCATAACTCATATGGAGATATCTCATTTTTCTTCATCGGTATTCAATTAAGAATGTGACAAGCGGTTAATAATGCTTCACCACATAAGTTGAAATTCAACTTAGATAACACCAACATAGAATTTATCATCTATAGATAAGTCCTATTTTTCCTTTCGGCAACACCATTGTGTTGTGGTGTATAAGGTGCGGTGCACTCATTAATTATACAATTTTCTTCACAAAATGTATTGAATTCATTAGAGAAGCACTCTTCCCCTCTACCACTTTTTAGCACCTTAATCTTTTTATTTAGTTGATTTTCAACTTCTACTTTATATATATTAAAAGCATCAAAAGTTTCATCTTTATGCTTTAAATGAAACACATAGGTATATCTACTAAAATCATCTATAAAAGTAAGAAAATACCTTTTACCACCTCTAGTTAAAATACTATTTAATTCACAAAGATCACTATGGATTAAATCTAGTAAATTAGATGATCTTTCTACACTAGGAAAGAGTTTCTTAATCATTTTTGCTTTAACACATGTTTCACATTTACCGTATTTTTTAATATTGCATGCAATCATACCACATTTTACTACTTTTTTCATGGTTGAAAAACTTATATGAGATAGTCTAAGATGCCACAAAAATAAAGAACCATTCTCAACCATATAGGCGGAATTAACATTTTTATTGATAACATTGAAAGTTACATCATTGGTGCACAATTTAACCATACCCTCACAAGAGTACCCCTTTCCCAAAAATATATTTGATTTGGTAAGTATAAGTTTACCGGACTCAAAAATGGCTTTAATGCCGAGCTTGCCAAGAAAATCACCAGTTACCAAGTTTCTACTCATTTCATGAACATAAAGTACATTCACTAATGTAACTTTCTTGCCGGAGGTGAAAAAGACTTCAATGGTACATTTGCCAAGTACCTTGGATTTTCCCTCATTGCCCATTTGAATCTCATGGTTGCCCTTTCACTCTTCAAAGGTCTTGAACAATGATTTTTCATAGGTGACATGGACGGTGGCACATGTATCATACCACAACCCTTTCACCTTGCCTTGGACCGCATTCACCTCACTAAGGGTAGCAAGTATGTTTTCCTCTTGAGTTGCATTCACCTTATGTCCTTGTTGGTCTTTTCTATGCCTATACTCTCTAGCATAGTGCCCTTTTTCCCACACACAAAGCAAGGACCTTTCTCGCCCTTAAACTTGTTTGGGTTGATTTTTGGACCCAAGGATTTCTCGTTACCCTTTTTCCCTTTGTTTTTGGGATGTTTTGGTTGTGACACCGCATTTGCTTTGGAAGTCTCTCCATTAGACCCCTCCACAAGTTTATCTCTACATATCGATTCCTCTTCGATTCGAATATGCTTTTGGATTTCCTCCAAAGAATCATCCTCATTTTTATGAAGGATTCTTTTCCTATAGCTCTTCCAAGTTGGTGGTAATTTAGCCACTATAGCACCAACTTGAAAGGCCTCGGGAAGCTCAATCTTTAACACTTTCAATTTGTTAACAATTATTTTCAATTAATGTATTTGAGGAAGAATAGGTTTATCACCAAAAAATTTGAAATCAAAGTATTGAGATATCAAAAACTTTTTGGTACCTTCCTCTTTCGCCTTGAATTTTGTCTCAAGTGCATCCCATATCTCCTTGGCCGATTTGGTCTCGGTGTAGATGTCATAAAGCCTATCAGAAAGGGCATTCAGGATATGACCCCTACAAAGGAGATTGTCCTCCTCCTTCTTCCTTCTTTTCTCCACCTCCTCGGGAGTGTCCTTGTCGGGTGGCGTTGGGAGAGGTTCTAGAGTGGATTCTAGAATGTAGGCAATTTTGAGAGTGGTCAAAAGGAATCTCACCTTGCCTTGCCACCTAGTGAAATTGGACCCATCAAACCTATCCAACCTCACTAGGTCTTGATTCATTATATTGATGGTCTCACCTTCCATTGAAACAAACAAGGATAAGCTTTTGAATGTTAGGAAAATATGTATTTGTCTCAATGGAAATGGTAAGAAAATGACAACTCTATGCAAAAATATTATAATAGACAAGGATTGATTAAATAAAGTGTTATAACTCTATAACTGAAAATACAAATGAACAAAAGAAGAAGAAGAAGAAGAGAATAGTGAAATACAACTCTAAGCAAAAGATTACAAATAAAGTAAAGTGTTTGAAACAAAAGAAAAGAAAAGATTACAACTCTTAAATAAGAAATACAAGTAAATAGAGAAGAGGAATATAAAGATGAAAAGCAATAGAATGAAAGAAAGGAACAAGAAACAAAAGATAAACAACTCTCATTCACACAATCCGGATAAGCTTCTCTAACTTTTCTCTTTGTTATTTTCTCTATAAATGGTAGAAGAAAGACCAAATTTGGGGACTTTTGAATTTTAGTGGAAAAAAAGTTTGCATAGATTGGGGATTGAGTAAGAGAGCATTGTGTCAACTTAAGCATCAGAGTTTCTTTTGCAGTTACACCACTTATGTTTTCTCTACTCATTCCATTGAAGAACACATTTATGCCATTGACCTTGTCAATGGAATATGTAAGTTATACGTGATCTTCATCAACATAGGAACAATCTAAGATTTTTGAACAAGTGAAATTCAGGGAAAAGAATTGGGAGGAAGATTTAGACCCAAACAATTGGCGCCTTCTGTAGGAAACAAACAAGAAAGCGATGTGAAATAATAATAGAACTTATTAAAAAAAATTCTTAATAGTTCTTAATTTTTGTGTCTTTTGCAAAATTTGATGGTAACAAGTAAAGAAAAGAAGATGCCTCGTTCAAAAACACAACTAGAAGAAGATGCAAGCCAATCATCGCAAGTAGAATACATGAAAGAGTTACACAAAGTGATGCAATTTATACATCAAATGAAAGAACAAGAGGATGTAATATTCTGATTGATCGAGGAATGACGACAACAAGCGGAAGATCGGCACCAAAAGCGAATAGAAGAAATGGTTTTGCAACAGGCCAAGTTGATGGTGGAACTAATCATGATAAGGAAAGAGAAAGATATATGTCAAGGGCGAGCTAATGCCAGAGTAGCAGGGGTTGCTGATGAAACTCAACCGGAAGTAAACCTGGAGCTGCCAGGAATGGAGGAAGATATCCCAGAGATCTACAAAGAAGAGGTACAAAAATCAACCTCATAGAGGAAAAGAGAAAAGTGAAACACATATTGCAAAAAAAGTTCGAGACACCAACCACATAAACAGTCATAGGCTTGACAATCTCCATCGACACCTGTGATACCGCCGGACTGGAAAGAATAAATGATGAAGGAAGTCCTTGACAAAGTAAATGTTGTGAGTACCCAGAGTTTGATGGATATGGCCAACGAAGCCATCAAAAGCATTTTTTAAGTCACCATTCACTGTCTGGATCATTAGTGAACCAAAACCGAAAGAATTGATGATGCCAAATTTTTCCCAGTTTGATGGAAGTTCAGATCCGTCGAATCAAATCTCATAATTCCAGCAAAAGATGGTGATGTAAAATGAGAATGAAGCAATGCAGTACAGGGCCTTTGCGACCACTTTGGTAGGGCCAGTAGTATGGTGGTCTAAGAAGTGGAAACCAAAGTCAGTAAACTCTTTTGTGGAGCTAGGCGAGTTGTTCGTGCAGCAATATTCAGGAAATACTGAAACAACAAAAACAATGGGTGACTTGTATTCGATACAACAAGAGGTAAATGAGCACCCATGTGCATATCTGAAAAGGTACTTGAAGTTGGTGCATTAGATCAATAATGTAGATAAGGCAGTAGCAACGAATTTGTTATGACAGAGTTTGCAAAAGGGGTCGTCGTTGAGTGAGGAACTCTTCTTAAATCCACCAAGAGACCTTTTAGAGATACAGATGGGAGCAGAATGAGTGTTTAACATATTTGAGATAAGAGATGAAGAGGCTAGGCACACAACATTAATTACTAAGCCCACTGAAGGGAATCCTCCCTTAGGTGACAAAAGAGACAAGAGGAGAGCAGAACAATCCATCACGGGAAGCAGGAATGGCCCAAAATGCTCAAGAGAAGAAAATGATATCAAATACCCGCATATAGAAACTACAGTATCGGTGGATCAAATTTACAATGAGAATAAAGATAAACCAATTTTGAGGGATCCATTTAAAATAACTTCACTGGTGGAATGAAGAGATAAAACTAAGTACTGCACATTCCACAAAGTTGTGGGCCATACCTTAGCAGAATGCAAATCATTATACAATCAAGTGCAACGCATCTTGCGAATGGGAGGATTGTCACAGTATGTCAAAACTGCACAAAATGTAGCACAACAACATCGAGCATCGCCAAAGTCACATGCACAGGCAGTGGCGGAGCTGAATGCACAGTCGCAAGTAGTAATAGAAGAACAACCTCAACAATCGCTGAAACAAATCCCGATGATATTTGGATACACAGAACCCTCGATAGAAAGGGAAGCAAAGATTAAATTTGAGAAAGATATGAGGAGAGGGTGAAGAGAATGTGCCATCTGCACCACTCAGTCAATTACGTGGCCCCAACAATTCCCTACGCATCCCTTCACTTTCAGTGAAGATTATTTGAAAGAAGAAAATCTAACGCATGATGATGTGTTAGTGATTAAGTTACAGATAGAGAACTGCCAATTGAGCAGAGTATTGGTAGATGGGGGAAGTAGCACGGAGCTCCTCTTTTATGATGCTTTTAAAGCCATGGGGATATCAGAAGACAGGCTGAGGGCATCCACTTTCCCTATTCTTTCATTTAACAGAACAAAAGTAATTCCAAAAGGAGCGATTGAGTTGAAGGTAACAGTCGTCGAGTGCACCCTAGTTGTAGAGTTCGTAATCATTAACGCTTAGTCGGGATATGATGCAATCAAGGGAAGGTTGTGGGTGCATAGAATGGAAGAAGTAGCTTCAACCTTACACCAAGTGCTGAGGTGTCAATCACCTTGTGGGACTTATACTATCGACATAAAAGGATGTCAAAAACAAGCTAAGAAATGTTGTGTCCTATTAAAAGAGGTCACTTAAGCGGGAAAATGAGAAGAAGCACTGGAAGAGGAGGCATAGAAATTAAAGGGCAAGTTACCCGCCTATCAAAAAGCTCTTGAAGATTAAGAAAAATGCGCAGAACACTGGTCGACTGTTGATGAGTTAGAAGAAGTACAGTTAGACGTTGAATGCACTGAAAAGACTGTACTGGAAAATGCCTGAATGAATGATGAGCAGAAACACTTGCTAGTGGAATTCTTGGCAAAAGACACCTCCACATTCGCATGGATAGTAAAGGACATGCCAGGAATAGACCCTACAGTTATGACACATCAGTTGAACATAGATACGCAATTCCTGGCAGCAAAACAAAAACAGAGATGATTTGCTCTAGATATAAATTAGGTCATTAATGAAGAAGTGGAATGATTATTGCAAATTAGAGCCATTGAGGAATGCTTGTAGCCATCTTAGACGTCAAACCCCCATAGTTGTACCAAAGAAAAATGGGAAGAAACGAGTGTGCATCGATTTCACCAATCTAAATAAAGCTTGCCCAATGGATAATTTTCTGCTACCGCGAATAGATCAGATGGGGGATACAACTACTGGGTATAAGCAAATGAGCTTTTGGGATGCTTATTCTAGTTATAATCAAATTCTAATGGAAGAAGAAGACACAATCCATACATTGTTCAAAACTAAGTAATGGCTATACTATTATAGAGTCATGCCCTTTTGGCTGCGCAATGCTGGAGCAACATATCAATGACTTATGAACAAAATCTTCGTTGAACAGTTGGGATAGATAATGGAGGTGTATATTGATTATATGGTTGTAAAGTCCAAAAGGAGGTTGATCATTTGAAACATCTAGAGGAATGCTTTGATGTGCTGAATAAATATAATATGAAGTTGAACTTGACAAAATGCGCTCTCGGAGTAACTTTTGGACATTTCTTAGGCCATGTTGTGAGTAAAAAAGGAATTGAGGAAAATCCAACACAGATAGAAACTTTTTCAGAGATCACTGAACCACGCACTGTACGAGATGTGAAAAAAATCACAGGCAAAATTGTTGCATTAGGTTGTTTCATTGCACAAATGTCAGACCGTTGTGAACCCTTCTTCCAATGTATCAAAAAGAATTTACAATCATTATGGGGATTTGAGCAGTGCGGAGCATTTGAAGAATTTAAGAGTTATCTAAGTACGCCACCAGTGCTGAGCACCCCAGAGCAAGATGAAGAGTTTTATATGTACTTAGCAGTGTCAGCTATGGCAATGAGCGCACTACTATTCAAAGAGGTAAAGGGAAAGCAAAATACCAATCTTCTATGTAATTAAAATGATGCTAGATGTTGAGACGCTATAGCATTTTGGTGAAATTTGTATTAGCCCTCATGAAAGCTAAGAAACGATTATGGTACTACTTTGAGACACATATGCTGACTGTGCTGACCGAATTTCCGCTTAAAAAAATCTTGGCAAACCTTGACCTATCTGGACACATGTCTAAATGGGAAATCGACCTTTCCACATATGATGTAAGGTTTGCACCATGGAAGTCAAAGAAAAGGCAAGTGTTGGCAGACTTTCTGGCGGAAATTAACTCATTTCAAGGTGAACCCAAACATGAGGTGCAACTCATAGAAAAAAAATTGGATGTGGATAATGAGTGTAGAGGGATCAGTAAATACCAATTTAGCAAGCGTAGGTGTGGTGTTAAAGGCCCCGTCTGACCTGAGGATTGAAGAAGCTCTGCAATTGCAAAACAAAGTGACCAATAACGAAGCAGAATATGAGGCATTGATATATGGGTTGGAAATGGCAAGTAGTTTGGGTATCAAATGGCTAAGGGTGAGAGAGGATTCAAAACTAGTAACTGAGTAGGTCAGTGGAAATTTCGATGTTAAGGAGCTGAGAATGGTAACGTATATGAGTACTATGAAGCATCTACAAGCCAAATTCGCACAATTCAAGCTCATGAAGGTGCCGAGAGAAATGAACTATCGTGCATACGAGTTAGCTAAGAAGCCTTCATTGGCAAATTTTACGCGCAAATCGTCAATCATCATTAGTGCAACAGATCGTAGAAATTGCAAACGTGTTTCGAGATAGCGCAACCAAGTGAATTTTGGATGGATGCAATTGTAACACATATATATAAGGGATGGAACATTGCCTACTGATAGAGATGAATCCAGGAGTCTGAAAACCAAAGCAGCGCGATACACCCTAATCAATGACCAGTGGTATTGAAAGTCTTTCAATGGTCCGTACTTGAGGTGTTTAAATTCAAAGGAAGCTAAAAAAAATTGATTGAGGAGATCCATGAAGGAGTGTGCAGCAATCATTCAGGCAGTCGAAGCCTAGCTCATAAGGCTCTTACTGCAGGGTATTATTGCCCATACATGATGACAAAGGCAGGAAAACACACAAGAATGTGTGATAAGTGCCAACAACATGCACCATTAATACACCAGCTCGCACAACCTTTACATTCGGTTGTTGCACCGTGGTCGTTCGCGAAGTGGGTAATGGATGTAGTAGGAGAGTTTCCTAGAGCTGTTGGAGGAAAGCGTTACGTACTATTGACCACATAATATTATACCAAATGGGTAGTTGTTGAAGCTTACACCACCGTGGGGAACTTTGATACAGTAAACTTTGTAAGGAAGCACATAATTTTCAAGTTTGGAATTCCCAAGGAGATTATAGTAGACAATGGAACATCGTTCAACAATGCTAAAGTTAAAGAGTTGTGCGAGCGTTTTAAGATTTACTTAATGTTTGCCTCAGTTAACTATCCATAAGAGAACGGGCAGGCCGAGGCTACTAATAAAGTAATATTAAGCAATATAAAGAAGGACTTGGAAGAAAAAAAAGGAGCTTGGATATAGGATTTTCCAAAAGTTCGATGGGCATACAGAACTACGCGCAAAATGTAACAACCCAAAGTTTGCTAATAGGGTTTAGTGCCTTGATTAGCATGTCAAGGGGGAACAATTGGATATATGTATGTTTAATTGGTTAAATGCGTGACTATGTGACATGCATGACTAATATGATTATATGAATATGTTATATGCATGTTTATGAGTATTAAATATGCATGTGGGCCCTTTTCTGTTTATAAGGGCATATTTGTAATTTGGCCCATTGAGGGCATAAATGTGATTTTATGTGATAAATGATTGAGACCACATTATTATGTGGATATATTTGTAGGATATGGCTCAAGGCGGTCCTAGTGAGCGAATAAGCGAAATAGTCACAACGGGGTTTAATACCCGGCTTGGGGGGAGCCTAGGGGTATTATGGGGAATTTAGAGAATATTTTGGGATTTATTAGATATTGAATAAGTATTTGGTAATTAATTAGACATGACGGGATCAATTGGTTAATAGTAGGAACACTTAATGAATTAGCATGAACTGGGGGGAAATGACTGTTATACCCTTATGGGCAAGGAGGAGCTGAATTAGTCTAAGGGGCAATTTAGTCTTTTTAGGGGTTAAAGGATATACTCTGTGGGGACTCTAGACTTATCCAGAAACCACCCCAAGAGT
Source organism: Humulus lupulus (assembly GCF_963169125.1). Taxonomy (NCBI): domain Eukaryota; kingdom Viridiplantae; phylum Streptophyta; class Magnoliopsida; order Rosales; family Cannabaceae; genus Humulus; species Humulus lupulus. The sequence goes on along the minus strand of NC_084798.1, from coordinate 75,911,173 downwards.
TCTAAAAACTCAGCCTTATCTCTCTTCCTCATATATGATTTCCCTACCTCTCTCTTGCCCTTGAAGAAGTCTTGAGGAACTGAAGCATTGAACTAGGGAATTCAGTTGGGAAACTTGGGAATTTAAGCTCAAGGATTGAAGGTTTGAAGCTGAGGGTTTAGCTACCATTGAGGTAAGAATTTTGTCTAGTTTCAGTTAGGAATTCAGGTCATATGATCAATTGGTCTAGGTTCTTGAGTAATAGTTAATTGATGATTTAGGATGGTAAGTTCATAAGGATTTTGGGTGTTTTTTATGCTTAAGGTGTGTGACTAAGAGTTCTAGACTCGTATATGAACCTGGTTTTGGCTACAGTACATGTTAAGGTTGGATTTCTGGATTGGAAGTTGGGGGAAACATGCTGGAAACCCAGAGATTTCTGGGTACTGAGGGTGGGGGCGGCGCGATCCAGCTCATGGGTGTTGCGGCCCGCATGCCCAGAATGCCCTGGGAGGGCTCTCTGTCTTGAGGGCGCACTGCGACTCTAGGGGGCAAGTCACGGCCCACCTCCCCTAGATGCATGGGTTCGTGCCTCTGACATGAGGCGCACCATGACCCTTAGGGCCAGGTCACGACCTGCCTAGGGAACTTTCGCCTAGGTTAGCTTTTAGGCTTGGGAAAGCTCGGGGGTTCGAACCTAAGCGCTCGGAATGATTTCTACTACCCGGTTTAGTAGAATTCGAGGTCCCAGAGGCTAGCTATTATTTCCTAAACATTTTTTTGGGTTTTGAATTAATAGTTACCCATTAATACTGTGAGTAGGTTAATCGTGAAGGCTCAGGACTGAGGATCATGCTTGGGACCGTTCTTAATTCTTCGCTCGAGATTCGAGGTAAGAAAGTTGCACCCATGTGGTTGTGTTTGGGACTAAGATTCCCTGTATCTGGAGATATGTTACGTGACTATTATTATGTGAAATGTGACAGTACGGCCTAAGGGAGCCAATACTGACGATTAGCGCATTGGACGCGACTCGGCCACTGTGAGCTGGGGTCAACTTACTAAACCGAGGGCTCGACCTAAGGGCTCCGACCCTGAGCATTTGTATTACTGGTTAAAAATATGTTCTTGAAAGTCCATGTTTACTATTATTAGTTTGATGCTTATAATCTGTTGAGTTTCTGATTGACTGTTTTAAGATTGATTGGATGCTACTACTATTTATGTGTTTGTTTTTTATGGTTTTCTTATTAGGCCTTGGCTCACATGTGCTACATGGTGCAGGTAAAGGAAAATGGAAATTGGACCAACCATGAGTTGGAGACCTCTGGGGGCGAAGTGTACATAGTCAGCTGCTCATTTGCCACGACCGAGGGAAAGTACAAGGACAGAGCCCTAGAACTTGTATTTTTCCATTAGGGTGGCTTTTAGATGTACTATCTTTTGGAGGTTTTAAATTATCACTTATACCTTGTTTTTGGGATCCCATGTATTAAGCATCCTTTTTAACGAAAATTAACCGTTTATGATCAAATCTTTTAACCCTAACCTGATCATTGACCTTGGTTATCCGTTCAAATGACTTGATTAGCAAATCTTGAACTGTTTCAAGCACACAGTGTAACGGTCTTGGTTATCCAGGGTGTTACAACTTGGTATCAGAGTGGTCTAGGTTTATGGGTTCCTGAAGACTGGTTGGGCATGTACACTTGCTGCTAAAGACAAGCTTGACTCAGGGTTTGGTAACTGTATATATGTAACTACATGCTTAAATGTCTAAATGAAATGTAAATGTTTTAATATGTATGATTAATAAGGAGCATGAGATACTGATAGGGTCTGACCCTTGAATGTTGTGTGATTATAATGAGGAATGCGTATTAGCATTGTTGCTGCATGTGAATGAATGTTTAAATGCTTGTTTGCATCTTGATTGCATATAGCTGGTTGAGTTTCAATGATGGACCATGGAAAGATTGTTAACCATTCATCATTTCCTGACTGTCGAGTCCTTGATTACAGATAAACTTCAATAGCTATGCATCAAAGGCAATCAATACGACTAGCCGACACAGGGTTCGAGGCTAGAGATGATGAACAAGGCCAGAACCCTCCGCCAGTTCCTGAGAACTTGCAGCAGATACTTGCTGATATGCAAGCTCAATTACAGAGTCAAGAAAAGCATATTTTCCTTCTGAGATATCAGGCTCTGTCAGGGAGTACTGCCCCTATTGTCCACCTGCTGTGGTACCAGTTGTACAGCCACATGAGGTTGGGAATAGGTGAGAGCCACTTTACGAACGGTTTAGAAAGCAGCACCCTCCAACCTTTGAAGGAGGACCAGATCCACTGAAAGCTGAAACATGGATGAGTATGATCACCACCATCGTAGATTTGATGAGGGTGGAAGGTAATGACAGGGTGGTCTGTGCAACCTATATCCTTCGAGAGGTTGCCCGTTTTTGGTGCGAGGAGGCATCACATACTCAAGACATTAGTGCTATGAGTTAATATGGGTTTAGAGACCTGTTCGGCCAAAAATATTATAACGTTGTCGTCAGGGTAACAAAGGTGAATGAGTTTATTGGGTTGGTACAGGGAAGGATAACAGTTACTGAGTATGCCCTGAAGTTTGACAGGCTTGCGAAGTTCGCACCAGATTTAGTGCCTATTGATGCAGCTAGACAAGACAGGTTCATTGAAGGGCTTAATGCTATGATAGCCTAAGATGTGAGTATCACAATAGTGTTGGAGTTTTATTCCCTAATTAAAACCAAAATTCTTTGTAATCTCATTTTATTATCAATAAAAGAATGGAAATCATTTTTTGACTTGGTCAATCACTTTGCTCACATGTTTTATTTTCATGAGTATTTGTTTAATATAAACATCTATTAAATCTTGAGCATATAACTAATCTTATTTATAGTGACGTAATCACAGTGGAATATAAATATGATTATATGTTCAAAATAAGTTAGTCCTAATATTATTCAGTGCACAAGATTTACACTGACTTGCCAATCTATGATATGATCTACTTACACATTTCAGTGTTATTTTCTTTCCAGAACATTAGCAAAGTAGATAAGATCGGGTGTATTTGTTACATCAGACATGACCGATATTGACAGTTGATAAGATAAGTAAATATACCGTTATTATCTATTCTAGTCATATCATATAGTTGACCATAGGTCAATTCAATCTCAATTCTGAGTGGTTAGTATTCTAACTGATTGTATTATTTGAGTTCTTTGACTTGTTCGTTACCAGCTCACCCTACGGACTAGCCCATACTTACATCTTGGGAACTCGGTAGTATAATTGAGTGGGAGTGTTAATCATAGATATGAACATCTATAGCTTTTGATGAAGAAGTGAAACGAGGGTTTCCTTTTAGTTTGGTTCAAGGTGTTAAATGATAGAGATCTCATTTCGGTAATTAAATTAGTTTACAGAAATATCATTTACAAGGAACTAAGTGTTTTAAGGATAAAATACAATAAGGGGTAAAACGATATTTTAATCCTATCTCATTGTAGACCGTATATAAAGGATTGAGTGACAATTATGGTTGTAACAATGGATAATTAATAGCGTATCTATATTAGTTATAGAACATTCTATGAATTCAAGAGTGCAATTTCAAGTCTATAGTGGAGTCATGAGGAATTAATAAGTTAGTAAATTTATTTGTTAGATTTATGAGAACTTATTGGAGCTTGATTTCATAGGCCCATGGTCCCCATTGTACCTTGGATAAAATCGTCTAGATAGTCTCAATTAATTGATTTAATTATCAATTAGAATTTCAAAGTTGACCATGTCAATTTTGGATAGTTTCACAGAGTTATGTAATTTTAAGAAAAGACAAATTATGGCCGATTTGTTAATTAAGATAAATTGGTATCTAAATTAATAAATACGTTTAAATCAATGTTCAAATTATAAATAATTAATTTGATAAAGGATTTAAATAATTATTTAATTAATTAAATCAATAGAAAATAATACAAGCCTTAATTTTAAGTCCAATGGGCTTATAATCAAATGAGAAATTTCACGGGCCTAAAGCCCATGGTAATTTCGACCTAGGGCTTCAAATTGGCTATTATTTTATTGATTTTTTAATTAAATTAAATGGCCTAATTGAGTCTATAAAATGAATGTTTAGAGAGAAGTCAAAGGAGTTGACAGAAAAGTTTAATCACTGGTTTTCTGATAGTTTTAGATTCTCTCTAAACACAAGTCCTTTTCTAAGCCTCTTTGTTATTTTCTCTTCTTCTCTCTGTATCTATCTCATGTGTTGAGAATTGCCCACACTAGTCTAGGTGATTCTAAGGATACATTGGAAGACTGAGAAGAAATTAGAAGACTGGTTCAGTTTCTTGATAATACTCTGCGACAGAAAGGATACAAGAGTTAGAGAAACTGAAGGAAGGACTCTTTCATTCCAATGCGTATACTGTAAGTATTCTTATCTTTGTTTCTCTTTTAAGTCAATTTTAGAAACATGTTCTAGGTTATCTCATATTAATTTGTTTAATATTAGATCTACATGAATATAAATAAAGATCTTGTATAAGTTTTCCCAACAACAGGCCTCGGAGCCTTTGATAATCTTTATTTTCATGAATGAACATGTTTAAAATTGGATTATTTGATGTGTTTGAATAATTGGATGGTTTTCATGTTTTTATGCAACATATTGATGTTATGTGATTATTAGCAATTTTTAGGTTATTTTGTTATGTTTTCTATGATATTAATTTTTATATATGGTTTATTTTGTGTAAAACATGTTAAAAATTAATTAGAAAATGATTTTCGTTTGAAAAATTGCTCAAAAAAATTTTGTTGAAAAGTTTGGCCTGGCTGCCCATGCGCGCCACCCGGACGCGCACCGCGTGCACCAGCTCGCGCACCCAGCCCAGAAATTATTTTTTTAAAAATTATTTTTTTGAAAATTAAAGAAAAATAAAATTTGTGGAAATAAATTATTTATAATCAAAGCCAAAAATATCAAATTTGTTTTTGTATTTAAAATTGTTTTTTTTTTAAATAAGATATTTTTGTTAGTTGAGATTTAAATAATTAGATATTTTCTACAATGACCGCACGCCGCCCCGTGCGCCATCCGCACACGCGCACACTTGCGCGCACCTAGCCCAGAAATTATTATTTTTTAAAATTAAAAATAAATAAAATTTGTGGAAATAAATTATTTATAATCAAAGCAAAAATATCAGATTTGTTTTTGTATTTGAATTTTTTTTTTAAAAAAAAAGATATTTTTGTTAGTTGAGATTTAAATAATTAGATATTTTCTACAAATATTCAAATTCAAATTCAAATTCAAATTTAAAAATAAACTAACAACTTAATTATAAATCTTTTAATATATTAAAATATTAGAATTATGATATCAGATATTTAAGATATTTCCATTTAAATTCTTCATATTTTTATTAAATCTTAATTTGAAAATATAAAAACATTTCTATTCTATAGTTTTTAATATTTAAATTATTTGAAATTTGAATATTGTTAGTTAGATATTTTTATGTATATTTGAATTTGTTTATCTGTTTTGAGATATTTTATGATTGTTATAACTATTAATATTTTATTTTTTAATGGTTAAAATATTAGCTATAGTTGTAACAACACAATATATTTTTGAAAAACAGTTAAGATATTGATTTTAAAATTTAAAATTGGTTAAGTTTTGAAAAATATCATTTTTTCAGCCAATTAATAAAATATTTTTTTAATAAATGGGATTTAAATAAACTTTGGTTAATTGTTGATAAATCCTATTTAAATTAAATTAATATTTTTTTCAAATTAACCTAAAACGAAGTTGATTGTTGATAAATGAAATTTAAATTAACTATTGTTAATTATTGATAAATTTAATTTAAATTGACTATTTTTTGTAAAATTTTAATTAATTTGAATTTTTTGATAAATTCTAAATAATTAATTGTGGTATTTTTGCAAATGAAATAAATTGTAGTATTTTTGCATAAATTCATAGAATTGCTCATATATAAACATGATTAGGCCCATCCAATTATAACATGTTTGTTTGCACTATATGTGGTATTTTTGCAATTGGTCTTAGATGCATATAGTACCCCATATGTTTGTTAGATATATAGATGCATAAAGTGGCCCATATGTTTGTTAGACATATGGTTTTTTCCAAATAAAATATTCATAAAATGATAGGATTTATTTGGGCCCATTAGAAAATGTAAAGTTTAAATTCCTCTCTTGTGGGTGATTCCACTTGTGAAGGCCCATTTGCTTTGTATGACTATAGTGGGCCTAATCAATTAATAACAATTAATAAAACGAAGGTTTAAATTCCTATCATTTGGACCTTGTATGGAAGATTGGGGCATTTGTAGTGGGAACGACATACTTGACCCAGCCCTCCTCCATACAAGCCCAATCGTTAAGGCCCATTTACCTGAGTTGGATTTAATTGTATAGGTTCATTATATTAGTTAAACCTAAATATTGATTAGTAACAAATTAATTCTTAATTTTATTTTTTCTTCTTCTATTCTTAATCTCTACTGGTTTGTGTTTAATGCTTACAATTTACTGGCCATTTATTGTATGATTTATGATTTCAATTCGAGACCCGAGAGGGGAGAGTTAAAATTCTATAGCCGTTGAGACATAGATTGCATAGGACGATAATGTCTATATGATTTGTGTAGCTTTTAGGGTTATGATGTTTAATGCCTGCTATATGTTGAAATTTGTCACAAATATGTAGAAGATTTGGATATAGGTTGAGTTCTTTTTGTCTTGATAAAGAATTGAGATTGCCTTTGATAACCTGCTATTAAGATAGAATTAGAAGATTGAATTATACTGAAATAGTTAAATTGACAAGTGAATTAGTTGATGAAATTAATACCCTAGGTCTTTATTCTTGAATTACTCGTTATTATTGCTTTGCTTACTTTAGCTTTTACTATTATCTTATTAATTAATCTTAATTTCGATCGTCAAATAGAAAACGAGAGTAAATTATTGGTAATTGATTAGTAGTCTACGTGGGACAATCCCGTTCTTACGAAAATTATTATTTGTCACGACCACGTATAATTGTGTGCGTTATTTTACCGATCAAGTTTTTGGCACTGTTGCCGGGGACTATTTGATCAATATCAAAATAATTGATTCTTGTTCAAATTTGGCTTCTCCTTGACATTTTTGTTAATATATTTCCTTACTTGCCTCTTGATTGCAGGGTTAACTTGTGTATGCGACGTTAAGGAATTGTGTCACTAGTGCCTGTTGATCCTGAGATTGAGAAGACTTGTAAGTGAAATAGAAAGCATAAGAGGTTAGAGAGAACGGTTGTGAATGCAAATAACGGTGTCAACAACAATGCAAATCTGGGTAACACATGTAACGCAACAGCTGGGGCTGACCTGCCATTGAGAAATTATGTACTCCTTACTATTACGGGATACATTCAAGTATTCGTCCTCCTACTGTCGAGGCGAACAATTTTGAGATAGAACCATCGATCATTCAGATGGTACAGAACTGTGTCCAATTCTAGGGACTACCAAATGAGGATCCGAATCTCCACATCACAATGAACGGGGTGAGTAACGATTCTGTAAGATTAAGATTATTCCTATTTTCATTAAGAGACATAGCTAAGGGTTGGTTGAACTCATTACAAGCCAACTCTATCGCCACTTGGGAAGACTTGGCTCAGAAATTTCTTGCTAAATATTTTTCCCCTGGGAAGTCAGCCCGATATAGAGGAGAGATTAATAACTTTCATTAGTTGGATGGGGAGTCTTTATATGATGTGTGGGAACGGTTTAAATGGTTGCTAAGGAAGTGCCCACATCATGGTATAGAGAAGTGGCTGCTGGTGCACACGTTTTACAATGGTTTGAGGGGAAATACAAGGACCATTATTGATGCAGCATCGGATGAAGTGTTTATGAGAAAAAGCACTAATGAAGCTTATGGATTACCGGAAGAGTTGGCCATGAATAATTACAATTGGCCCACTGAGTGTGAGAACAAGAAGGTGGGAGGAGTCTTTGTGGTCGATCTTCTTGCTTTATTGATCGCTCAAATGGCATCTCTACCAAAGCAATTGTAGCATAATAGCCTCGCCGCCCAAGCAATGCAAGTACAGAATGTTATTAGTTGTGAGATTTGTGGGGGTCCTCATTCTTATGAGCAGAGCCTGAGCACTGCTAGTTGCTCAACAGATGTGAACAATTTGCCTTTGGAACAGGCACATGTTATTGGTAACTTTCCAAGACCTTCCAACAACCATTACTCAAATACATATAATCCTGCTTGGAAGAATCATGCCAACCTGCCTTGGAAAAATAACCAAGGATTACAACCACAATATGCACAACACCCACCTCACTAACCGACCTATGGACTTCACCTTAGGCCATACTATGATCCAAACCCACGCCCATCTCATCTACAACCACATCCTCCAATGAACACACCAACAGCTCAACCTGACCAGTAAAATCAATTCATGACAGAGACAAGGTCCTCAATCATAAATTTAGAGACAGAAATGGGTCAGTTGGCTAAGTTACTTTCTAGTAGACCGCAAGAGAATTTTCTGTTAGGAGTGTGTCCTAAAAGCATGTAAAGACATTTGTTTTTTTAATGAATAAATAAATACAATAGTTTATTATTATTGTTATATTTAGATTGTTAAATTATTGTTTGAATAATTTTGAAAATATCAGAAAAATTCCATATTCATTATTGATGATGTGATCTTGTATTAGTACGAGAGAATTAAGATCACATGAATGAATAAAAATAGTCAACAACAACAAATTAAAGTTATGGAATTCTTTAATTGGAGTTGTAAGTACGGTTTACTGAGTATCATAATGATACAAATAATCTAGATTCGGATTATTGATGTGGAAAGACATCTCGGTAAAGGTGCTTTATATAATATGATTATATATGACATGGACCGATATGAATTAGAGTCTTTATTCAAAAACCATTTAACAATAAAGACTTGTAATTCATATCATAACTGATGATCATTTATACATCAACCTAAATCTTGAGTGTTCATGAACTCATGTTCATGTTTATTAAATCTTTTGATTCATTCGTTAAGTTCTCTTCAAAGAATGAGGCTAATGACTTTTGTTTTGGAGATTTAATATCATGGATGGCTGGGAACATGTATCAACAATACGGAATCTAATCTTTCCTAACGGATCGTATATTAGTTCCCTTAAGGGTTAATTCTGGAACTGAATGATTTTGAGCTCAAATCTATAATTAGATTATAGATTAATTATTCACTAGTGAATTAATGGTACTTAAGGAATAAGAAGTAAATTAGAAAGGTTAAATGGTAATTCTTCCATTCTAATTTATGAACTAATTAATTAGAGGGTTGAACTATTGTAAGATGGTTATATCAATGGACGACTTAAGAAAAAGATTTCTATAAAAGTATATCTATAACATAAAGAGTGCAATTCTGAATTTATAGTGGAGTAATATCAGAATTAATAAATTAACTATTATAATTAAAGAGTTTAATTATTTAGTTTCTATTTATTGGAGCTTAATGTTATAGGTCCATAGTCCTCGAAATGGCTCAAACAATCACTGTCAAAGGCAAATACAAAAAATGGGCAAAAAGGACTTATGTGATAAGTAAAATATTTTTCTATGTATCAAACATAATTATTGTTTAATTATGTGTAATTAATTAATTAAGAATTAATTAATTATTTGATTTAACAAAAATATAATTAATTTTGAATTAATTTATTTTTGGGATTTTTGGTATTTAAATAATAATAAAAATTGGGAAAAATCACATGCCATCACAGGCATGTCATACACGTGTGGCACAGTGCACAGACACTGTGCTACACGCATAAGAGAGTTTACTCAGTCTCTTGATTCCACAATTTTAGTTATTTAAATATTAAATAAATAATGAGATATTTTAATATGATTAAAATATTATAATTTAAACAAAAATCTGATAATTGATCATTTATTTTGAATTTGTTTAAAATAATAAATATTTTAATATATTTGATATTATTAAATATTGAATATCAGTTTTTCCATAGAACGTAATTTTTCAGGGATAGAAAATTATCTAGGAATCTCTCTCAGAGAAAGAGAACAGTGACAAAAACTAAAGTCATTGTTCTTCACAAAACCTAGGTCCAAACTTTATCAGATCTCATGTGTTGAGAACATCTGATAAATAGTTATTGCCTATTATTTGTATAGCGAGCCCACACTCGTTCTTTGTGTGCCTGAGAACATTTTGGAAGATCTTGGTGTGAGATCTCTAGGAATTTAGCCATACGAAAAGATAGCAGCAAGGAAGGACCTGAGGTAATTTTTCTGTTCATGTCCTTGATTCAATATATATATGCATGTGAAGAAGTAGATCTAGAAATCTTATGGGATTAATCTAACAATTTGATTGTTGTTCCAATGCGCATAATCTCTGATTTGATCAATAAAAACCAACATTTTCCTAGTTCCACAGAGGTAAACCCCAAAGAACAATGTCAAGCGGTCACTTTAAGTAGTGGGACTAGTTATGAGGGGCCTTCAATTTCAGTTCCAGAGGAAAAGGTGAAAACTCACGATCAACAAGCAGCTACACCAGAGCAGAAGAGGGTCACTGAAAATCTTTAGAAAAAGGGTAATAAAAAAGCTGAGATTGTGGATCCTACTCCTAAATTACTGTATCCTAAGAGGTTTAGAAAAGTGAATCTTGATAAGCAATTGTCCAAGTGTCTTGAGGTGTTTAAGAAACTTCACATCAACATACCATTCATCGAGGCTTTGGAGAAAATGCCCAGCTATGTGAGGTTTATGAAGGATATAATATCCAAGAAAATGAGAATGGAGGATTTTGAGATAGTGGCTTTGACAGAGGAGTGCAACGCCATCTTACAGAGGAAGCTCCCTCAGAAATTAAGGGATCCAGATAGTTTTACTATCCTGTGCACCATCAGAAATATTCAGTGTGAGAGAGCTCTTTGTGATTTTGGTGCCAGTATCGATTTAATGCCACTGTAAGTTTATCGGAGATTGGGGTTAGGAGAAGCACGCCCCACTACAGTTAGCAAATAGGTTTATCAAGCATCCACGTGGGATTCTAGAGGATGTCCTAGTAAAGGTAGATAAATTCATCTTCCCAACGGATTTCATTGTATTAGATATGGAGGAAGATGAGGACATGCGTATTATATTGGGAAGACTATTTTTAGCCACGAGCTAGGCTTTGATTAATGTTGAGAAGGGTCAGTTAATGCTTAGAGTATAAGGTGATGAGGTAGTTTTTAATGTCTTTAAATCCTTAACCAACTCTCATGCTAGTGACAGTTGTTTCAGTGTCAGTGTATTGGATGAACAAGCTGGGGTCAAGTCTATTGAGGATCCACTTGAGTTGAGTTTTGGTTGCAAGTCCAGAGGAGTGTGATGGTACTGAAGCCAACAAATATGTTAAGTGGTTGAACTCAGCGGGGAAAGTTAATAAAAAGAAATATGAGGAATTGGGGCAAGTGCCTAGAGACTGCTCCCATATATTGAGAAGCCACCAGTCCTTGAGTTAAAGACATTGCCTGATCGCCTTAAGTATGCATATTTGGGTGAGAACAACACACTACCGATTATTATTTCCGCTTCGTTGCCTACTATGGAAGAAGAGAAGCTACTTATTCTATCGAGGGCTCACAAGCTAGCTATTGGGTGGACTTTGGCAGATATTAAGGGTATAAGCCCTTCAACGGTGATGCACCGTATATTTAAGGAGGAGGATAGTAAGCCTAGTATCGATGCTCAAAGAAGGCTTAATACTTCGATGAAGGAGGTGGTAAGGAAGGAATTCCTTAAATGGTTTGATGCAGGGGTGATTTACTCAATATCTGACAGTACATGGGTTACTCCTGTTCAGGTGGTCCCGAAGAAAGGTGGTATGACAGTGGTTTAGAACGATAATAATGAACTTATTCAAACTCGTATGGTGACGAAGTGGAGAATTTGTATTGACTATCGTAAAATGAATAAGGCTACTAGGAAGGACCATTTCCCCTTGCCTTTTGTTAATCAGATGTTGGACAGATTCGTAGACCATCCTTTTTACTGTTTCTTAGATTGGTACTCGGGGTACCATCAAATTCCCATTACACCGGAGGACCAAGAAAAAACCACCTTCACGTGCCCCTATGGAACATTAGCATTTCGAAGAATGCCGTTTGGGTTGTGTAATGCTCCAACAACGTTTCAGAGATGTATAATGTCTATCTTCTAAGACATGGTGAAAAAGGTATAGAGATTTTCATGGATGAGTTTCAGTCTTTGGGTCTTCTTTTGATGGATGTTTGGCTAATTTGGAGATGGTTTTGAAAAGATGTGAGGAGTCAAACTTGGTATTAAATTAGGAGAAATGTCACTTTATGGTGGCAGAAGGAATAGTCTTGGGCCACAAGATTGCATACCATGGTATTGAGGTAGACAGGGCCAAGATATGTACAATAGAAAACTTACCTCCACTGGTGTCTGTTAAGGGCGTTTGTAGCTTTTTGGGCCACGGTGGATTCTATAGGAGGTTTATCAAGGAATTTTAAAAGATTTTGAAGCCCTTATCCACTCTACTCATGAATGGTGTGGCGTTTGACTTTAATGATGAATGTTTAAGGGCATTTAACACGCTGAAGGAGAAATTGGTTTCTGCTCCTATTGTTGTGTCACAAGATTGGGATCTCCCTTTTGAGATTATGTGTGATGCAAGTGACTATGCAGTGGGAGTAGTGTTGGGACAGCGTGTGGATAAGGTATTCAGGACTATTTACTATGCTAGTAGGACTCTGCGACCACGGAGAAAGAGTTACTAGCCATAGTATTTGCCTCTGATAAATTCAGACCTTACCTAATTGGCAATAAGGTAATAGTGTATATGGATCATTCTGTAATAAAATACCTTATGACTAAGAAGCACGCTAAGCCATGCTTGATTCGTTGGGTCTTGTTGCTACAAGAGTTTGATATGGAAATCTGGGACAAAAAGGGGACTGAGAATTTGGTAGCGGATCACCTATCAAGGCTTGAGAATGAGGCTAGTGGAGTTCAAATTGATGATGATTTTTCGAATGAGCAACTCTTTGTTGTGAGTAATGATGAGGGGGTTTCCTTGGTTCGCAGATTATGTGAACTTTTTGGTTGCGAAGGTTCCACCTCTGGAGATGTCGAGACAACAGTTAAAGAATTCTATTCAGAAGTCAAGCACTATTATTGGGAAGAGCCCATTCTCTATCGTCACTTTGCAGAACAAGTGATTTGGAGGTGTGTGCCTGAGGTGGAAATGCAATCTATATTGACTCATAATCACACTTTGCAGTGTGGTGGTCATTTTGGTGCCACTAGGACAGCAGCGAAGGTCTTGCAATCGAGATTTTACTGGCCTACATTGTTCAAGGATGCCAATCTATTTGTGAAAATCTGTGACCATTGTCAAAGAACTGGGAACATCTCTAGGAGAGACCAAATGCCTAGGACAGGAATCCTAGAGGTGGAAGTAATTGATGTGTGGGGGATCGATTTTATGGGGCCATTCTCATCGTCATTTAATAATAAGTACATACTCTTGGATGTGGATTATGTATCAAAATGGGTGGAAGCTACAACCACTCCTACAAATGATGGGAAGGTCGTATTGAACTTTCTGCATAAGCATATTTTTACCCGATTTGGAACTCCCCGAGCAGTCATAAGCAATGAAGGGAGTCATTTCTACAATCACAGTTTCACTGCATTATGTGCCCAATATGGAGTTCGCCACCCCAAGTAAATGGCCAAGTGGAAGTACCGAATCGGGAAATAAAGAGCATACTTGAGAAGATTGTGAATACGTCAAGGAAAGATTGGTCAAAGAGGCTTGATGACTCCTTTTGGGCATATAGAACTGCTTTCAAAACACCCATAGGGATATCACCATATCGCTTGGTATTTGGGAAAACTTGTCATCTTCCTATGGAGCTTGAACATAGAGCATACTGGGTTGTGAAAAAACTTAATGTGGATTTGTATAAAGCTAGAGAGAAAAGGCTCATGGACCTAAATGAGCTAGAAGAGTTCCGCAATGAGGCTAATGAAAATGCTAAAATCTATGAGAAGATGAAGGCCTTCCATGACAAGCGTATCTTGTTTAAAGACTTTCAACTGGGGGATAAAGTGCTCTTATACAATTCAAGGTTGAAATTATTTCCGAGCAAGTTGAAATCGAGGTGGTCGGGACCTTTCACAGTGGTTGTATCACTTCCATATGGTGCAGTGCATATACATAGCGAGAAGACAGGGCATTTTAAGGTGAATGGTCAGCGGTTAAAGCACTATATTGAGGGCCAAGTAGAGAAGGCAAAGTCTATAGTTATTTTAAGACCCCTTTGAGAAGGGAAGGCACCGTCCGGCTAAAAGACGTAAAAGACAGCGCTGTAAGAGGCATTCCTATGTTTTTCATTTTTATGCTTTATGTTTTGTTGGAACAATTTGGGTTTTAAGTTTTAATTTTTAGTTCTAATGTTTATTTTGCTTAAGTTTCAATTAGGTTGTACTTAGGATCCGTGAAAATTGTGAAAAAACAAATATACTGAGAAAAATTTGTGTAAAGGCCTAGTCGCTACTTACTTTAGCTAAGCCACAACTTCTGGGAATGTTAGGATCAAAGAAAATGAAGGTGGGAATTAAGGCCGCAGCTTGTCGCGGCCCTGGCGAAGTCAGAGAATAGGGGACTTTTTATGGGTGAATTAGTGTCGAAGCATGCTCATTAGGGTCGCAGCGCTTGCCAAAGTCAAAGAGTGGTGGATTTTCGAGGGGTGACACGGGCCGCGACTTCTGGGAAATTTTCTAAGGCGGGCCGTGGCATGGACATTGGATTGCCATGTCACCTGGGTTTGAGGCACAGACTAAAAACAAGCCAGCCGCGGCATGGAAACGCACAGGCTACGACGCGCCTCTGTATCAGCCTATAAACCAACCTTTCCCTTCTTTTTCCCACATAATTCAAAACTACTTTCTCTCTCTACGAATTTTTCTCTCAATCTCTTTCATTCTCACTCCTCTAACCCATTCTCTCATCCTAATTTCTCCCCAATCTCTATAAAAATCCAACACCCACTCCCGAATTTCTTTAACTCAACCATTTTGATTTTCTCACCATTCCTAACCTTCAATCCATCAACCTAGCCCTAGGATTCATCAAATCTCTACATTTGAAGAAAGAAGGAGGAAGTTTGGGGGAAGACGTACATTGGGTAAAGATTTGTCTACATCAAGAGTTCTAGTCTTCCAAGGGTGAGTAAGTCTTATTATCAAAATTTTGTCTTGGGTAATTTGGGACATCAATTTTTAAGGGGGGGTGCTGCAAAAAACTTTTAAACCCTAATACCAAAATTTTGAGATATGACCACTAGGAAGAACCTAGCTAGGGAAGCCACTACGAAGAAAAACAACCATGCTTCCACATCCCGCCAACCACAACCACCATCCCAACCCATTCCATAACCACCCCATCTGGTTGAGTATGATTCTTCAAGGTTCATTAATAAGGACGCTTTTGAGCATTATCACAAGTGTTGTATACGGGGACTCATTAAGGATAGAGGTATGGAGTATGAGGATTCTCCCTTCCAAAATGACATTTATGAGACTATCAGACAAGAAATTCAAGGAAGAAATCAGAAGACTTTTGTGGACAAGAAAATGACCAAGGTCAACTGTCCAATGGTATATGAATTCTATGCCAACTTTCTGGGTTCTAAGAGTAGGAAGGTACTTTATAGGGGGATTGAGGTGGAGTGTGATGTGGACAATATTGATGCTTTGTATGGCTTACCAATGATACCAAGGGAGGAGGATAAATATCGTTGGTTGGGCACTTCCTGGAATATTGATTGGGACGATGTGAATGAAACTTTGGGAATTCCTGGATCCCAATTTCTGATGCAAGAGGGGCAGCCAAAGGCTTTTAGGAGATACCAAATGAATAGGGTAGCTCGTGCTTGGATTCTATTTGTGAGTGCTAGGCTTATGCCTAATACTCACATATTTGATGTTGGGATTGACTGGTGCTTATTGATATATGCCATTATGAAGGGGATCTCGGTGGATATTGAGAGAGTGATACGGTCCAATATTTGTGATTTGTGCTACCTCCATACTACTGCTGGATTGGGACATGGATCTACAATCACGGACCTGTGTGAGGTATGGGAGGTGCCGGTGTACCTGAGTGACTATTATATGAAAGGTATGGGGCCTATTTCTCGATCTACCATGCATGATTTTCAGCCACCTTCTATGGAGCCTCCTACACCACGACCTCATGGGGCACAAGCTGAGGAGGAAGGAGAACAAGAAAATTCCCAGGCTAATGTGAATGCTCCATAGCCAGAAGAGGAGGCAGTCGGAATAAAGCAACAACCATATTTGGCTTTAAAACCACCGAGCGACTTGAACACCACCTACCTTGATTACATTATTAGACAAGGACAACACACTCACTAGTACTTGAGTGCTTTCCATGACTACAAGAGGTGGACCAGACTTTCTACAAGAGGAGGCGGGTGAACCATGATAATGAAGTTCTGTATCGCATGACCAACAATGAGGTGGACCAGACTTTCTATCAATATCCACCTCAAGGGAGGCTGTTTGATGAGCCACCACCATTTTGAGATGATTCATAGCAGGTAAGTCTTCTTTCCTTAACTTTTATAAACATTGGGGACAATGTTTAGTTTAAATTCGGGGGGGGGGGGGGGGGGGCGGGGCTTAAAAATTTGTGTGCTAATTTTAGAGTAATTGTCTGTGTATATTTGTGTTTTTGTGTTTGTGAATATGATGTGCGTCATTGTTTTGTTTAATGTCATTTTGAGTTTTAAGTTTTAAAGTTTGAGTCTAACGTGAAGTTATTGGGAACCATGATTGCCAATAAAGATAAAGTGAATGATAGATGGTATAATTCAAAGAAAATGAATTCATGAAAACTTGTGTAATTGGTTAACTGCTTTTGTATTTCACTTTAGTGTGCCAACATATTTAGAAAACCTTTTCATGCTCTATGAGTTGTACAGTTGAATTTCTTGATGCATATTGAATGGATTTGTGGATTGTATAGTGGGAATTAGGAAATTCTAGAACTTGCTTATTTGTTATTTGAGGCGAAATAATACATCATGTTTGTTTGGAAAAATGATTTAGGCCATTTTTGGATCGTTTGAGCCTTTCTTGCCAACCCTGAAATTTATTTTCCATTGATCACCCTTGTTGAGCCTAATATTGTACCCTTTTGTTCTAAGCCATTAATAAAGCCTAAGAATTGAAACCTTGATATAAATCCTTCCCAAAAGATACTATGCTTCACATGATGACAATATGGTGGGGATTTCTATTGGGGTCATTTGGGAAAGTTAGTGGGATTCTTAAAAAAAATAGAGAGATTATATGTACAAAAATTGAAAATGAAAATTTAAATATATATATGAACTACACTCCCAACATATAAAAAATAAATAAGTTTGGGGAGTGTAGTTAGTATCTTTAAAAAAAAAAAAAAAAAAGAAAGGAGAATAAAAACATATATCTCTCTCTAGATCAAGAAAAAAAAGGGAAATTATTGGGGGGTTTATTAATTGGGTGGTAGAAAAAGGGCATGTGCCTGTGGTAACTTTGAGCTTAAAAAAATATTTCTCATTAACCGTTACTAAGCCTAACATTACAAGCCTACAAAGTCCTATTTATTTCTAAGCATGTTTTGGTGTATATTAGTAGAGAATAGCAAATAAGTAAGCATATGGAATACATAATTGGTTAGCGGTCTGCTTGGTTGAAATTCGATAAGTATTAATGAATTTACTGTGATATTTGTTGAGCTTGATTAGGTTGTCTTAGATGCTGACATGTTAAAATGTTTTAGAATAGTAGTTGACTGAAAATCTGGGTTAAGATTAATGCTTAGTAGTTTTCTGAGAATTATGCAATTTACGTTCATCATTTGGAAGTGCTAAAAATTATGGTTCATGCAGGTTCACGTTAAAAGTTGTGTTGTGAATTGTTGAGTGTTGTTTTTGTGAGTTGAGTCCTTTGCTCAAGGGCGAGCAAATAGTAAGTTTGTGGAAATTTGATAACTCCATTTTAGTGTCGTTTTAGGATGTGTTTTTTTGGTAATCTTGACTCTTTTTGTTTGTTTTGTGCAAGATTATGCTTGTGTTTGTCTTTGTTGTAGGTCAGCGCTATGAATCTTGAGCAAAACGGGAAAAAAAAAATGGTGGGAAAATAGAGCCTTTGGTGGTGAGTCAAATTGGCATCAAGGAGGAGATAGAATAACTTTTTGGTGAAGTTTTGATAAAGGAAGGACTAAAAATTGTCAAGTTTTGAAAAAATAGATTTAGAGTCGTAGCATTGGCTTAAGGGCCGCGACTCTAGCAAGGTCAGAAGCTACCCAAGCATGGCGTGAATTAATGTCATGGCATGCCCGTTAGGGTCGCGACATGATGAGTGGCAAAGAGCAAAGGAAAATCTGGCATGCACACGGGCCGCGACATGGTCACCTTAGTGTCGCAACGCTTGAAGACGGAGGCGCAAATCTCCTTGAGGACTTTGAAGACACGAGCCGCAACATGAATAAGCAAGGATCGCGACGCGCTTCCCTGAAGAGAAGAAAACACGATTTAGGTTTAAAAATATTGGTGATTAGGTTTTTAATGAGGTTTTTTTTCGAATTTTAGAGAACTTTTGACTCCTAAGCCTTATTTATGCACTTTTCTTCTTCTTCGATTTCTTTCAAGCTTTGAATGTTAAGGAGGATGACATTTATCTTTATTGTGTTAGCCATGTTTGCCATGAACTAAACATTTTTCTCTAGGGTTTAATGTAATCACTTTGGATCTTGTTAATTTTCTTCTTCTTCTTCTTCTTCTTATATTCTTAATCTCTGCTGGTTTGTGTTTAATGCTTGAAATTTATTGGCCATTTAATTGTTTGATTTATGATTTTAATTCGAGACCCGAGAGGGGAGAGGGGAGAGTAAAATATTCTATAGTTGTTGAGACATAGATTGCATATAGGACGATAATATCTATATGATTTGTGTAGCTTTTAGGGTTATTATGTTTAATGTCTGCTATGTGTTGAAATTTGTAACAGATATGTAGTAGATTTGCATATAGGTTGAATTCTTTTTATCTTGATAAAGAATTGAGATTGCCTTTGATAACCTGATATTAAGATAGAATTAGAAGATTGAATTGTGCTGAAATAGTTAAATTGACAAGTGAATTAGTTGATGAAATTAATACCCTAAGACTTTATTCTTGAATTACTCGTTACTATTGCTTTACTTGCTTTAGTTTTTACTATTAGCTTATTAATTAATTTGAATTTTGATCATCAAATAGAAAACGAGAGTAAATTATTGGTAATTGATTAGTAGTCTCTGTGGGACAATCCTGTTTTTACGGAAATTATTACTTGTCACGACCACGTATATTTGTGTACGCTATTTTACCGATCAACATGTCTAACATGCCAATAATTAATATAATTTGATTCAAGCATATAACAAGAAGAATAAGAAACTTTATTGTTCACATTGTCAATAGATTTACAAAGTTTGAACATGTCATCACAAGCATATCCCTTTCTACAAAAATATTATCTTTAGACAAAGTAAGCTTGCTGGAATCTATCACAACCTTGACTCCTAGTTTGCTAAGAAAATTGCCACTCACAAGGTTTCTACTCATTCCCGGTACATACAACACATTGGTGAGTAGAACCTTCTTCCCAGATGTGAAGAAGAAATCAATAGTTCCCTTGCCTTCAACCTTGGACCTTTTCTCATTGCCCATTTATATCTCATACCCTTCCTTTGAAGCTTCAAAGGTCTTAAAAAACATTCTATCATAGGGAACATGAATGTTGTCACAAGTATCATACCACCACTCACTCACGTTCCCATGAATGGAATTAACTTCGCTTAGTGTTGCCACTAGCTCATCTTGGGTTGAGTTGACTTTTGCCTCATTATTTTGGTTCCTCTTGAGCCTATAATCTCTAGCAAAGTTGCCATTCTTGTCGCACACAAAACAAGGTCCCTGGGAACGTTTGAATTTTCCCTCATTCTTCTTGGGACCTAAGGGTTTTTTACCATTGCTCTTATTCTCACCAATTCCTTTGTCTTTGTTAGGAGGGTTAGCTACCGCATTGACCTTGGAAGTCTCTCCATTAGACTCGTTCTCATTCTTATCTCTAGAACGAGATTCCTCCTTCAATTCTCAAGTGTTTGAGAATTTCCTCCAATGAAATCTCCTCATTCCTATGGAGAATTTTCTTCCTATAGTCTCTCCAAGAAGGATGTAACTTGGCTATAATGGCACCAATAATGAATTGTTCCAAAAATATAATATTGACTATAGAAAATGTATTCACAACAATTGGCAACTCATGAATTTGAAGGAGAAAGGGTTTATTATCATGAAATTTAAATTCCATATATTTAGTAATAAGAAATTTCTTTGTACCTTCTTCTTCCGCTTTGTATTTATTTCTAATGACTCTCAAATCTCCTTGGAGGTCTTGGTATTGGTGTAGTGATTATAGAGCCTATCTGAAAGAGCATTGAGGATGTGATCCCTACATATTAATTCATCTTCTCCACTCTTCTTCCTTTCTTTGACAACTTCTTGAGTATCATCTTCCTTGGGCTCTCCCAAGGCTTTTAGGTCTTTTTCCAATATGTAGAATACCTTCAAAGTAGTGAGCAAGAATCTAATATTGTCTTGCCAACGAACAAAGTTAGTCCCATCAAACCTATCCAATCTTACAAAGTCTTGAGTCGTGAATTTCAATGCCGAAAAAGAGTTAGATTCTTCCATAATATGCTATCTCATATTATAGAGTATTAGAATGTTGGGGGAGAGTACAATAACACCACCTCAATATTTAGAATCTACAAAAAAAATTGGATTGACAAAGACTAAATAAAGATTGAGAAAGATTATGCAAACCCAAGATGGTGAATGATCTTCTTCAACCTTGATGAAACTTCAAAACCCTCGTAGAACCACCACTTTGAGCAAATCTTTATAATAATGCAAAACCGCAAAACCACAAAACCAAGGCTTATACACGTTTCTTAACGCTGTCCTAATACTCTATTTCCTAGCCACCATGGATGCTTGAGGAATTTTCTAAGAGGAAATGAGGATTTAGATTGAACAAACCTTAAACTCACAAAGTCAAGCACTTTCTTTATGAGTTCTTGGAGAAAACTTAAGATTCTTGGAGCTAGAGAGAGAAAGAGAGAGATTGGAGAGAGTGATCAAGTCTTCCAAAACTCTGTTTTGACCCTTATATAGAGTAGGCACCGTCATTAGGTCTAACTAATAGGAATAGACTTGTATAAAATGTCATTTAGAGAAATTTACGTAACTTGTACGGACTCTAGTAGGCGACGCATCGCTTGTAAGGGATTTTTGAAACCCTAAGCATCAGGCAATGCTACACCAACTGGGTGGCAACACATCGCCACCCTTTCTATTTTTGGACACTTCCAAAGGTCCTAAAAATGGTCCAAATGCTACCAAACTTTTTGGGAACCATTAGATACCTTCGTGCATAAAAATGCATTTTTAAAGAGCCTACAATTGAAGCTCAAATTTCACATCTTCACTATGTAAAATTCACTAAGTCTTTATACCTAGCTTGTATTTTAACACTTATCTTTTTGTATTTAACCAATCATAACATGCACAAATTCTATGTATCGCAAAAAGTATTATTTTTAGTTAGCTACATTGCGCTCGTTTGTGTACCTTTTCTCTACACGAATAGTAATGAACAGATTGAATCATTAATGATGATATTTGGTATAGATGTTCAAATTATGATATATGCGTGCCTAACATGCTTCCATTTTTTATATTAAATTGATATGAAATCTCTCATGAACCATCTATTAACCTTTTATTGACAGAAATAGAACACTGAACACGTAACGCTGCACAAAGTTGGGAATCAACAGTACAAGTACACCCCGACAGCGTACGATCGAATATTGTCAGTAAAGTTAGAGCATGCGACTAAGTCAATTCAAAATCAGGGGAAATCGCAAAAAATTAGGGGCAGTTACGACAATAATAACACCTTTGACTGAGTAATCCAAAGATTATCAAGGAATTTAATGATGAAGCTGTTAGGTTGAGAGGGTCAAGCTGCCTATAAATAGCCACATTCATAACAAAGAACGACAGAAAAATGCCTTAACCAATTGAAAGGATACAAGAAAGAAAAAGTGCCAATTTTGATCTTGGACTTCTCAAAACACCCACTACATCTAGAAATCATGAGCAACTATAGCCATAAGAATTCATTCTCTTTTCAAAAAATTTAACAATTAGCATGTCGGAGAAGGAAACCGATGATGATCATGATCTAGTTGTTCACGAAGGGTTGGCGATGACGAAAACAGAAAACAATCATGGCTACAACCCATCTGAGAAGAACAATCAAATCTGAGAAAACTAAGTGTGGTGTCAATGTTGTGGGTGCAAAGACCAATTAGGTCTAAGCATGCATAGTAAGAATGCACCCATCCTGGAAGCCCACACTTTCCCACCTTCTAGTTTGAGTTAAGCCTCTTGAGCGAGAGGCGTTGCTCAGATGGAAACATGTGTTCCAAGAGAGAACGCCCTCTTACTCACCAAATGCTACCGGCAAGGGGATCTGCAATCGAGTTGGGGTAGTTTCCAAACGAGGCATGACGAGAATGGAAAGATGAGGATTCATAGAGAGATCTCTCTGTCGACTCTGTCATTTGAAAAACAACTTTCATGGGGTATGAAAATGAAAATGAGGAATCTTCAGCAACTCGGCTCAACCTCATGGTTGTTCCATTTGGTAACAGTTGCCACCCAGTACACTAAAGTGGTTGATCTTGGTGCACTGGAGCAAAAATGCTGAAGTCGACAATTATTTAGCTCTGCTAAGCAGTTTACTTGTTTGGAGCAGTTTAAAGCCAGTATACCCCAAGTGTCAGCTGGTCACATCCTAGGGCTCACCCTCTTTTTCTCATAAAGAGAGAACAAGAGGTTAAGTCCATATTTCCCAAGCGAAGAAAAGTTTGGATAGCAGAGCCAGAATAAGCAAGAAAAGTTCTGGTAACAAAAATCAACGTCGGTGCGCAATATAATTGAGACGAATGTATTTGTATAAATAAAGACACTACTTGTGCAGAATTGCGTAATCAATTGTAATTATTTTTTTATTTAATGAATGGAAATTTTATGAAGTTGGTATTACTGATTAAGTATATAATGATGGGCACAAACATGCAACATGAAGTTAACCAAAAGCAACTATAAATCAACATGATTTCGCGACAAAATGAGTTATTGTTTGATATCTTTATTGATGTGAATAAATGTTTTGAGTGTTCCTTGTTGTGCAATTAACAACAAACGATGTATACTAAGGGATAATTGTGAAGGTTGGTATGAGCTCAGAACATGAACAAGTGTAGATAGTTTTGCAAGGACAAAGAGGATATTGCACGATTCGATTTGGAAAAGCATGGTTTTTTGTGATCTAGTAGTACATCTAACGAAAGTTCTCATATTTTTCGTACAATGAAAGTAAAGAACAGCCAAACAACAAAGGGAAGAAACGAATGAACAAAAATAAAACCATTAAATATGAGCAGTCATTGCAGTATCTTACGCCTTAGTATTTGAAAAAAAACAAATTTCATGAGCAAAATTTTTTTAAGGACAATTAGTAGCAAGATCAAGGAACAATGTGGCGTTGAACATCAAGTTTGGCAAAATAAGCTAACGGCGTCTATGACGATGTGCATGTCGCAAAAGTTGAGAAATAGTCTTGCGCTCATATTTAGAAAGAGCACGCCGCAAAGATTTGGAACCCAGTTGGTAACAAAAGCTAGCGATGCAATATGGAAGACATTTGTTCAACACGTGCTGTAGGATTCCTGAAGACGCGAGCCAGTGACTTTGATAGAAAATCCTGCTCAGCCTACAGGAAGAATACCATGGTCGATGCGCTTCACCTGGCAGCGCATTATCGGTATCTTAGTACATTTTTATCGTTTTAAAAGAAAAAGAGAAGAGAATGTGTATGATGAATTACATGGCAAAGACTCCCACCAGCGATATTGGTCACGAGTATTGCCAGGGGCAAACGGTCTAAAAGGCTTGTGTAGAGTCCTATCGTAGTAGGAATATGTGTCGAATGGGACTAAAAAAAAAGGGGGGGGGGGGGGGGGAGAAGAACAATACAAAGAACAACAATGCTAAGTAAAGAATGTGAAGACAAACACATTGCAGTGGCAAGTAAATGATATAGTAAATATGATAACATTGCTCTTAGCTCAATATGATTGCAAAGATTGATGAGCTCTGAGCTCAATATGATTGCACAGATTGATGAGCTCTGAGCTCAATGTGATTGCACAGATTGATGAGCTCTGAGCTCAATATGATTGAAGAGATTGATGAGCTCTATGCTCAATATGATTGCACAGATTGATGAGCTCAGAGCTCAATATGATTGAATAGATTGATGAGCTCTGACCTCAATGTGATTGCACAGATTGATAAGCTCTGAGCTCAATATGATTGAATAGATTGATGAGCTCTTAACTCAATATGATGGAATAGATTGATGAGCTCTAGGCTCAATGTGATTGTATAGGTTGATGAGCTCTGAGCTCATTGTGATTGAATAGACCGATGAGCATCTGAGCTCATAAGAGGAAGAAGTGAAAAGGGCAGGAAGGAAGTTAGTAAAGTAAGACACGTGGACCAATCCTGATAAGCTTCTCTAACATTCCTCTTTGTTATTTTTTTTATAAATAGTATAAGAGAGACCAAATTTGGGGACTTCTGAATTTTAGTGGAAAAAAGTTCGCATAGATTGGGGATTGAGTAAGAGATCACTGTGTCGACTTAAGCATTAAATTGTCTTTTGCTGGTACACCTCTTATGTTTTCTCTACTCATTTCATTGAAGAACACATTTATGTCATTGGCATTGCCAATGGAATGTGTAAGTTATATGCGATCTTCATCAACAAAGGAACCCTCTCAGATTTCTGAATATGTAAAATTCAGGGAAAAGATTTGGGAGGAAGATTTAGACTCAAACAATTTTATTCTAAGATTCATATATTGTGTACAAAAATTGAATGATTAATAATCAACTCATATATATGATGCTATTATTGAAGAATTTTTCCCGTTAATGTTGGGATAAAAAAAAATTATAAGTACGAAAAATTATATAAACAAATACTATCTTTAAACCAAAAAATAGGCCAAACTATATATGCATGTGAGCAATCACTTCTACACAAAATAATTAATATGTGTAAAAGAAAAACTCCATGCAATTTTAATTTTCTTTTTTATGTCCCTCTTAAAAAATAGTTGTTGACGGTGAGAACTCGTCAACTAAGTTGAGTTGGAAAAAATTATCTAGTTAAGATAGTCAATAAAAAAGCTGTAGAAATTTAAGTAATAACTCAAGAACAATGACAGAACAACAATGGAGAAATCAATCTTTCATTCACTCTCAAGCACTTGTTACAGTAAATTTTCCAACAACCCCCTCTCTGGTGGAGTTAGAGTTCATTTTATAGTAGGCTCTAATGGCCCTGGGTACATGGTGGTCCAGGAGACCAAGTGGTACATAAGTACTCTGTCAGGAGAGTGGTTTCAGAGGTTGTGGTCGTGCATCCAGTACAGGGGCAGGCGTCAGGAGGATGTCTCCACTAATTGTTCGTACTCATGTCAGTGGAGTGGGGACAGACATAGTGGCGCAGGTGGTAGTGGTGTCGACTCTGACTCCTGGCCATATACGTACGGGCCACAACTCTTATTCCAGCACTCCCACTACCCCACTGGTACGGGTGTCTGTACTCGACATACGGGGCCTTAGCGGCCGTACCCAGTACAAGATCGTACAAGTACGTTCCATTCGACTCGTACCAGAGCCTTTAAGCATTGGGGTCCATCTGATGGCGTGGCTCCTATGCGGCTCGCGAGCCTCCTTCGCGAGGCCTCCCTCGCATGGGCACCCGATGGTGTGGCTCCCAATGGTACATGCCTCACACGGCATGGAGCGCTGGGGGCGCGAGGCCGAATGCACGCTCGAACGCGAGGCCACGGGCGCTGGGACGCGAGGCTGAGGCTGCGCGCGCTCGGACGCGAGGCCACGAGGCCGAGGCTGCTTCGGACGTGAGGCCGAGGCTGCTGGGGAGAGGCTGCGCGCGCTGGGACGCAAGGCCGAGGCTGCTGGGGTGAGGCTGTGCATGCTGGGACGCGAGGCCGAGGCTGCTTCGGAAGAGGCTGTGCGCGCTCGGACGCGAGGCCGAGGCTGCTCGGACGAGGTTGCGCGCGCTCGGACACGAGGCCGAGGCTGCTGGGGCGTGAGCCTGGGCACACGAGGCCGTCTCGCGGGGCATGGTTCTGAGCATGCGAGGCCTGCCAACGAGACATCCCCCTGGGTACACGAGGCTCCCTTATGCGTCACGCATCTAGGCACGGGAGGTCACCTCGCGGGGCATAGTCTTAGACATGCGAGGCCGTTGTGAGAGGGTCGTGCCCCGAGCGTCTCGTGGCTCAAGCATGTAGGTAGGCCTTTAAGGGACCTTAACACACGACTTGGTTTTTTTATGGGCGTGGAATATTGAGCGTCCACAATAATCAAATACATTCAAGCTTTAAATACTAGGTATACCGTATATCCTTGTATATAGCACACACACACACATATATATATATAAATATTGGTTATCCTGATAGAGTTGTAAATGTGGGTCGACCGACATTTTCGTGCCTCTGAATAATTCGAGCCAGGTCAGGCCCGTATTTCAATTTGTGCTAGACCGGGCCAACCCATATTTGAAAGAGTAAGCCTAGCACGGCTCATAGGCCTGACCCACTTTCCTTATTCGTGCCCAAATTTGGGCCCATTTTATTATTGCCAAAAAATGTGAGGACGGAGAATTAAACCCTCCACATTCTCTTTAACAATCAATGGATTCACCACCAATCCAAATACATTTATTTGTTTAAGGTATAGTTTTAGATATTTTTATAAACTTTTTAACAATATTTCACCTAAAATTATGTCAAAGATAATTATTAGAATTTGAATATCTACTAATAAATGCTAAAAAGTTTAACTCACAAATCTTAAAATAAATTAATATAATTATAAAAATATAAATATTGAGAAAAATAATAGACTTTTATTATAATTTTAATTTATAGATAAATGACAAATAAAAACTCATTATCATTATTAATGTCAAAATATCGGGCTTTTTATCGTGTCATGCTTTCGGACTAGTTTGTTCGTGCTTTTGTGTCATGCCTTTGGGCTTGTCATGCAGTGCCATGACCAGGCTCATGTCGTATCGTGTCGTGTCGTGCCACTTTTTAATTTGTGTCGTATCTGGCCTTAACCTATATTTTTTCGTGCAGTGTCGTGCTCATACCTCCCGGGCTCGTGTGGGTTTCGTACCGTGCTAAAAATTCCAGCCCATATTTACAGTTCTAATCCTATATAGGCCCCATTCCAGCTCGTTTTGTACGGTGACGGAATGGGTAACGCCTTGTGTTTTTGTTAAACTAACATTAGTTTATGTGTTCACCTGACACAAGTTTGAGCAATGTGTTATTGTAGTTGTACTTTTTTTTAAAAGCTTAATAGGCTATGGACCCACATTATATCATAATTATATTATAAAATGAGAAAATTCACCTGCTCTAGCCGGTTTAGTCATTGGTTTGTATTTTTTGGATTAAAAAAGGGAAATTTGAGCATTTATGCATAATGTAGGAGCATATATAAAAAAAAATATCATTCCAAAATAATGCTAGTATTTGTTTGGTTTCCAAAAATACCCTTATCATTTTTTTAGCCTCCATCCGTCTTCTCTCGGGTCACCTTTATTCTTTGGACACCACCCATCCATCCCTCCATCCCTTATCAATTAAGATACTAATTTATCCATTTCGAATAGATTTGTGCATGATTTTTTTTGTTTTTTTTGCAATTTTTTTTCATAATTTTTTAGATCTGAAACGTAAAAATTTGTAGAAAACTCGATATACCTCGATAGACCTCAATATACCTCGACGCCCAGCTCAATGGGCTCTTAAAAATCATGATTTTCAAGAAAAAAATCATCTGCCTCGATAGGCCTCGATGCAAATAATTGCAATTAATAAAAAATGCATAACTTTTCACTCGGGTGTCCGTTTGAGGTGATTTTTTTTTTTAATTTTGGTATTTTCTTGAGATCTACATGTTTGGGATGTGTACACACACATTTGGGAAGTTGAAATTTTGAAAACATACCCAACTTTGAAAATATAAGGGTATTATTTTGAACTTTGGTGTGTTTTCAAGCTTTCAACTTCCCAAATATGTGTGTACACATATTCGATATGTAGATCTCAAGAAAATACCTAAATTCAAAAAGAAAATCACCTCAAACAAGAACCCCAGTGAAAAATTATGCACTTTCTATTAATTACATCGATGTATGTCGAGGTTTATCGAGGTGGTATCGAGGCATATGGTTTTTTACATGAAAATCATGATTTTTAAGATATACCTCGATAGAACTCGATGTACCTCGATGCCCAGCTCGATAGGCCCTTAAAAATCATGATTTTCAAGAAAAAAAACCATCTGCCTCGATAGGACTCGATATGTCTCGATGCAAATCAATGCAATTGATAGAAATTGCATAACTTTTTACTCGGGTGTCCGTTTGAGGTGATTTTTTTTTAATTTGGGTATTTTCTTGAGATCTACACGTTTAGAATATGTAAACACACATTTGGGAAGTTGAAATTTTGAAAACATACCCAACTTTGAAAATATAAGGGTATTATTTTTTAACTTTGGTGTGTTTTCTATCTTTCAACTTCCCAAATGTATGTGTAAACATATTAGACGTGTAGATCTCAAGAAAATACCCAAATTAAAAAAAAATCACATCAAACGAACACCCAAGTGAAAATTTATGCATTTTCTATTTATTGCATTGATTTCCATCGAGACCTATCGAGGCATATCGAGATCTATCGATGCAACTGGTTTTTTTCATGGAAATCATGATTTTTAAGGGCCCGTCAAGCTGGATATCGAGATACATCGAGGTATATCTTAAAAATCATGATTTTCATGAAAAAAAACCATATGTCTCGATACCACCTCGATATGCCTCGACATATCTCGATGCAATTCATAGAAAGTGCATAATTTTTCACTAGGGTGTCCGTTTGAGGTATATATTTTTTAATTTGGGTATTTTCTTGAGATATACACATCTAAGATGTGTACACACACATTTGGGAAGTTGGAAGCTTGAAAACACACCAAAGTTCAAAACAATACCCTTATATTTTCAAAGTTGGGTATGTTTTCAAACTTTCAACTTCCCAAATGTGTGTGTACACATCCCAGATGTGTAGATCTCAAGAAAATACCCAAATTAAAAAAAAATCACGTCAAACGGACACCCGAGTGAAACGTTATGCACTTTTTATTAATTGCAATTATTTGCATCGATGCCTATCGAGGTCTATTGAGGCCTATCAAGGAAGATGATTTTTTTCTTGAAAATCATGATTTTTAAGAGCCCATCTAGCTGGGAATCGAGATACATCGAGGTCTATCGAGTTTTATTGAGTTTTCTGCAAATTTTTACGTTTCAGGTCTAAAAAATTGTGAAAAAAACTAAAAAATCATGCACATATCTATTCGAAATGCATAAATTAGTATCTTAATTGATAAGGGATGGAGGGATGGATGGATGGATGGATGGATGGTGTCCAAAGAATAAAGGTGACCCGAGAGAGAGAAGATGGATGGAGGCTAAAAAAATGATAAGGGTGTTTTTAGAAACCAAACAAATACTAGCATTACTTCTTAATGATGTTAAATAATGATATTTTTTTTATATATATATATATGCACCTACAATATGTATAAATACCCAAATTTCCCTTAAAAAATTGATTTTGAAAGAGAATAGAAGGGTGCAGTAAGTAATTTCAACATTGTGAATAAGCAAGCATGGAGCATAAACTGAGGGAAATTTTACACTATATGCATCATAATATAGTTAAATTTTTTAACATGCCATCATAAAAATTCTCCCACTAATGTGCCTCCTTCCCTATTTTGGACAAAAATACCCTCATTAGTAAAATTTAACACTTCACACATTTTTCTCTCTATCTCTTTCTCTCATCCATCATTTACAGCTATTTTCACAGCCAAATCGGTGAAGAAATTGGACTGCTCGGATCTGGAAGTTTCATTTCAAGTGAAGAATTCATTTCAAGTGAAGAAATTGTCATTCTTGGCGTTTTTTAAAAGAAAAAATCATGGGTAAGTATCATTTCATTCTATCTACTTGTGAATATGAAAAGCCATGGTTAGATTTTAGATTCGAACTGTTCCATAGTTGAGTTTGGATTTTTTTTCTGCATTTTTTGAACTGTTCTTCGGATCTTGGATTATGTGGGAGCCATTCCAAAATTGATGGTACATCGATGGCATTTTGATGGTACATCGATTGTATTTTGATGGTACATCGATGGAATGTCGATGCTGAGGTGAACATCTAATTTAGATGTTATTTTCGATATAATATCGATGGTATATCGATGATGAATCGATGCCATATTTGTTGATTTGGTTCAGCATCGATATGGCATCGATATACCATCGAAATAGAATCGCGTACAAATGGCAACCATCAGCATCGATTATACATCGATGACATTTAGATGGTATATCGATGGTACATCGATAAAATTTCGATGTTAGGGCGAACATATAATTTAGATGTTATGTTCGATATAATATCGATGTTGAATCGATGCCATATATATTGATTTGGTTCATCATCGATATGGCATCGATATACCATCGAAATGGAATCGCGTACAGATGGCAACCATCAGCATCGATTATGCATCGAAATGTCATCGATGTTGAACTGCAATACAAATTTTCATAGACATCGATTCATCATCGATTTACCATTGATTCTTCATCAATTACACTTTATTTTTATAATTTTCTTATGTTTTTTTTTTGTTTGTAAATTTGCAGGTTCCGGAGTTAATATAATTGTTTCTTACAACGGTGTTTGGGAACAGAAAGCAGAGAAATGGAATTTCAGAGCTGGTAACGAGGAAGAGTGGATTGTTCCACATGACATTATGACAATAAAAGTGAGAACACATGCGCAGAAAAACCCGGTTGGTCGTCCAAAGAAGAAACAAGGTAGGCCTAAGACGAAATGCCATCCTTCCAATGGAGATAAATTGGTTGTACAACGCAAGTGCAGCACTTGTGGAGGTCTAGGCCATAATAGGGTAACTTGTAAAGTTCGTGTTTGAAATTTATGGCATCAATGTCAAACTTTGTATTTGGGTACTAATGGTCTTTGTTAATCTTTTTATTTGTGTATTAATGGATTTTGTTACACTTTTTATTTGTGTATTAATGGACTTTGTTACTCTTTTTATTTCTGTATTAATGGATTTTTTCAATCGAAATATACTATTGTATGTCATCGAATAGCCATCGAAATGACATTTTTTTATATACAAAACTAAGGAGAAATAAA
This sequence comes from Humulus lupulus, assembly GCF_963169125.1. Taxonomy (NCBI): domain Eukaryota; kingdom Viridiplantae; phylum Streptophyta; class Magnoliopsida; order Rosales; family Cannabaceae; genus Humulus; species Humulus lupulus. The sequence continues at coordinate 75,879,424 of NC_084798.1, read as the reverse complement.
AATAAATGTTCTAACATAAAGAAATCAAAATAAATGTTCTAACATCAAGGGTACACATTCTCATAAAAAATGTCGATGCATAATTTATCCCTGAAGTACTAAATGTTGTCCTCGATGGCATATGATAAGGGAATGTCTCCAATAATAAACTCCAAGTGTTTGATGGCGAATACACCGCAATCTCTGCTGAAACCAAGAAATCGCATTTGTGAGTGTATTGAAAATTAAAGGAGAACAATGTTATGAAAATCTGAAGTTTGTACGTCTAAATACCTGGTTCTAGACTGTGGGACAATATCAGTTGACATGCGCTGCCAATCAAAGTTTGGAATGGTGATCTTTGGTCTAGCTATTTTCAACTTGGGGTGTCCTTTAAACATACCAGAAGCATTGAGTAAAGATGGAAGCATCCTAGTCCAAGGCTCGATCAACTCAGACAACTTATTATGGCTAAAGTTGGAATGATCTCAGTCAAATACAGTGATATCCAATCAGTGATATTTATTTCGCAAAGGACCCAATGACGATTTTCCAAGCACCAGTGGAAGTAGACTTTGTTGCAATCACCCCAGGGCTTCTTGTATTTTTTAGCATCTCCTTTTCACGAAATTAAGAATGTCCGAGTCCCATTGATAAGTCCTGCTTTTGTTCTTGAATTCCTCATATCTAGCAAGAATATACTGTGCAAATGATGAATCAAGTACGATGGCTTTCACGGGTGTGGATGCTCAAAATTCAACATCGGTAAAAAAAACCCACATCTCATGCCTAAGGTCCCTGGAAGGTCCAAAGCAACCATGTTTGAAGTCCATTCAAACCCTCAAATTAGTGCTCAAATCGACCCTACTCCAAATGACCACTCCACCTTGGACACTGGTAAAGGACCTAGGCGTCCCGCGCGCCTCGCGCGCCCAAAGGACCCAGGCGCCCCACACGTCTCGCGGCCCCAAGACACCATGCGCAACAGTCACGTCGTGGTCCTCGTGGTGGCCTCCTCTCACACACCAGCCTCGTCCTTAGGGGTGTCCACGTGGTGACCATGGAGCAAGAAGAGTTAGAATACGGATGGTACAGTGTCCATGCTAGATAGGTAGTGGCAGTACAAGAATGGTACATGGTCAGAATTCCCTCAACATGCTTATGAGATCCGTACCCAACAAGTAATGGAGGCATAATATGGTACCAAGACAGGAGTACTTTTGCAGACCCCTGACACGTACTAGAGCAAACCCCCACACTTCCAACACCACTACCCCTGAAACCACTCTCCTGACAGTGTACTTGTGTACCACCATCTGGTCCCCTGGACCACAATGTATCAAGGGTCATTAGAGCCCACTATAAAAGGAACCACACTTCCACATGGGAGGAGGTTGGAAAAAACACTGTAGCACTACACCATAAGAAATACAAATTCAGTTCACCATTTTCCTTCTGCAAGTGTTCTTTGAGTTTCCAATTAGATCTTTAAAGTTTTTCTTTTGATAATCTCTACATTTCTATTTTTCTAACTTAACTTGGTTGACGATTTCTCACCGTCAACAGTTTGGCGCTGTCTATGGGAAGGATAGATTGCAAGTCACTGTTCTTCCATCGATTCTGATAAGAAAAAATGTCACGACGTTCGAAACGATTGAGAGAGCCGCGCGAGGTAGAAGTCCACCTTGACGGAGATCAGCTAAAAGCCTCCATGAGGGATCCTCCTCCACCTGCAATTATGGAGACCCCAAGGGAGCCTGAGGTGCCTAGAGACGAAAGGGAGGCCTCGTCCCCGGTAGTCCCACCTGAGGAGGATCGCCCAAGGTCGGCGACTGCCCCAACAAGGAGCGCCGATTATTTCCTGCCTCCAAAGCCGCCGTAGGTGCCAAACCCCGATCGGCAGGATCCAGGCCCATCGAAGCACCGGGCTGACAAGCACCCTCGAGTTCACTCCATTAGCTCAAGCTCGAAGTCTCAATTCTACGAAGACGAGATACAAGAACTTCACCACAAGAATTAGAGGCTAGAAACCATCCTGGAAAACATGCAAGAGGTGCTAAATGGGCTGTTGCAAGGGAGATCAAATGTGACACTCCCTAAGCAGAAAGAGAGAGACCAGAGGGGGGTCGAAACCACCGTCCCAGTAGATGACGGAAAGACCCGACTCTCCACTTGTAACACCCCCCGAATGAAGCAGCGCGAACGTCTTGGATCACCAAAACAGCCCCAAAAGCCAGAGCCGAAGACCAATGCTACCCCTCGTAACGATGACGAGGTCACCTCAAGGAGAACACCCTCAGATTTACGAGAGGGACTCAATAAAAGGAGGGCGGATAAAAGGACCACACCCCCTATGGCACCCCGAGAAGGCAAAGGAAAGGGGGATCCTAACCCGTCCTCTTTGAGAGACTCCCTAAGCAAGAGGAGGCAGGACCTGGACACAGAAATGAGGGGCCTGGGAAGCAAAATCGTCACCGCCTCCGGAGGTCAAGCCTTTGAGGAAGAGTTCGATCATGAGTCGCCCTTCATCAAGGAGATCCAAGCCATCCGGCTCCCAGCCAACTTTAAGGAGACCCATATGACCCCCTACGAAGGAAGCACAGATCCAAAATACCATCTGGATGCATTTAATGATCTGATGAAACTGAGGGGAATTAGTAGCGGGGCCAGATGTCACTGCTTCGCTGTCACATTGAAAGGACCTGCGTACAAATGGTTCAAAAGACTTAGACCGGGGTCCATCAGATCTTGGCAACAGTTTTCCAATGAATTCCTCCAGCAACACCACGCCGTGCGGGACTACACGATGCCAGGCACCAGCCTCGCCAATGTGAAGCAAGGAGAAAACGAGAGTCTAAAGAGCTACATTCACAGGTTCAATATGGAGGCAGCTAAAGTAGGGTGCCTGACCTGCCGAGAGCTCAAAATGGCCATCACAGCTGGAGTACGCCCAGGAAGCGAGTTATGGGATAACATGCTCAAGAGGGAGGTCACGGACTTGGATGATTTCTACGAGCGAGCGCAAAAGTATATTCGCGTGGAAGATGTTCACGAGAGCCTCAAGGCCGGAAAAGATCAAAATTCACCAAAGCCCTCAATCCGGGAGAGCCAATGCAATGCCAAGAAAAAGAGGGTTTATGAGGGGGCAAGGGATGATCGACCCCAGAAGCATCAGCGCTCTGACGAGCGCAGACGAGGCCCCTACACCCATTATATTGACCTCACCCTTGCGAGAGAGCATATATTCGTTACAAACGAAAACCAAGTCCCTTTCAGAAGGCCCCGCAAATGAAAAAAGACCGGTCTAAAAGAGACCCCAGCAAGTATTGCCAATATCATAAAGATATAGGCCACACAACTGCAGAATGCAACCATTTGAAAGTGGAAATTGAGGAGCTCATCCGCAGGGGCATTTGGGCAGATATGTGCGCAAGGAGAACCATAGGCCAGAAGAGGGAGCATCCCCACCGCGGGCGTGAGAAGTAGCCCCAGAAGTGCAAAGAGAGGTCAAGACCATCTTTGGGGGACCAGGATTCGGGGGCGAATCAAGGAAGGGATGAGACAGATATGCCAGGGAGGTCAGACAAAGTCCACCACTGTGCGTCCTAAGCCTGGAGCAGCGCCCCCCGAAGATTTTCAAGGGTGAAAATGACTCAATAACCTTCACCGAAGAAGACGCTCGGGGTGTACCCTTCCCCCACAATGACCCCCTAGTGTTGACTGTCCAGCTTGCTAACATGAGGGTGCATTGGGTCTTGGTGGATAACGGAAGCTCTGTGGACATCTTGTATCGCCCAACGCTGGAGAAGATGGGACTAAGCCTCCATCACTTAAAGCCTTGCGCTACGTCTTTGTATGGATTTATGGGAGATTCGATATAGCCCCTGGGGGCAATCGAGCTAGCCCTTACTATGGGAGAGCAGCCCATACAAACCACCATAATGGCAAACTTCGTTGTGGTAGATTGCGCCTCAGCCTTCAACGCGATATTAGGGAGACCTTCCCTAAGAGAATTGAAGGCGATAACTTCTGTATACCATTTAGCTATGAAATTCCCAACTCCCGGGGGAATAGCATGCATGAAAGGAGAGCAGAAGGAAGCGAGGGAATGCTATAACACATCCCTCCGCACAGCCACAAAGCCGACATCACCTATGGCGATGGTTATGCATGAAGGTGCTAACCTAAGCGAGTTGGACCCGCGAGTCACAGAGGAGCCCAGAGCTGAACCGGTAGAGGAATTGGAGGAAATAATGGTCATGAATGAGCCATTGAGGAAGTTGAAAGTAGGAAAAAACCTTGCCGATGACATGAAGGAGAAACTAGTAGAGTTCTTAAAAGCCAACCTCGATGTATTCGCCTGGAGTCACGAGGATATGGTAGGGATAGACCTAGCGGTCATGTGCCACCATCTGAACATCGACTCGAAAGCAAGGCCAGTGAGGCAGAAAAGGAGAGCACTAAACCCAAAGAGATACGCGGCCCTGAAAGAGGAGGTTGACAAAATGAAGGCGAACGGGTTCATTCGAGAGGCATTTTACCCACTATGGGTGTCGAACCCAGTGTTGGTCCCAAAGCCCAACAGAAAATGGAGGACTTGTGTGGATTTTACCAGCCTCAACAAGGCCTGCCCTAAGGACAGCTTCCCACTTCCTAGGATAGACCAGTTGGTAAATGCCACAGCGGGGCACGAGCTACTTAGCTTCATGGACGCATATTCAGGGTATAACCAAATACCCATGAACCCTGCTGACAAGGAGCACACTTCGTTCATAACGGACAAGGGGTTGTACTGTTATAAAGTGATGCCCTTTGGTTTAAAAAACGCAGGTTCCACTTACCAGAGGTTGGTGAACAAAATGTTCGCGAATCAAATAGGAAGGAACATGGAAGTGTACGTGGACGATATGTTGGTGAAGACAAAGAAAGCGGAAGAGCTCACTAGCGACCTCATGGAGATGTTCAACACCCTTCGCAAGTATAGAATGAAGCTGAATCCACTCAAATGCACCTTCGGAGTTTCGTCTGGAAAATTCCTGGGTTTCATGGTGAATTCCTGAGGTATCGAGGCTAATCCTGAAAAAATCAAGGCCTTGTTGGAAATGAGCCCACCACGGAGCAAAAAAGAGGTGCAGTGCCTGACGGGGAGAGTGGCAGCCCTCAATAGATTCATCTCCAGGTCGACTGACAAATGCCTCCCTTTTTTTAACATCCTAAAAGGGAACAAAAAGTTCGCTTGGGATGATGAATGCCAGGATGCCTTCACCAAGCTGAAGGAACACCTTGGAAGGCCACCCCTTTTGGCCAAGCCAAAAAAGGGGGAGAAGTTGTACCTGTATCTAGCTGTATCCGAGCATGCCATAAGCGCCGCCTTGGTCAAGGGGGAAAAGAAGCACCAACACCCTGTCTACTATGTGAGTAAGCAGTTGGTAAACGCGGAAACCCGGTACCCAGAAATAGAGAAGTAAGCATATGCCCTGGTAGTGGCTTCTCGAAAATTGAGGCCCTATTTTCATGCTCATGCGATTGAGGTGCTCACCAACACCCCCCTACGTCAAGTCTTGCACAAGCTAGAAACTTTAGGAAGATTGTTAAAGTGGTCGATTGAATTGAGTCAATTCGATATCACCTACACCCCAAGGACCTCAATCAACGGGCAGGTACTTGCAGACTTTATAGTCGAGTTCACATACCGACCCCAAGAGGAGGGGGAAATAGAGGAGAATGGACCGGTGCGCGAAGAGGAAGGGCACCCCGAAGAATGGAGCCTCCATGAAGATGGGGCGTCCAACGAAGGGGGAGCCGGTGCTGGCATAGTGATGACGGGACCTGAAGGGCACAAGATGTATTGTGCCTTAAGATTTGGATTCGAGGCTTCCAATAATGAGGTGGAGTATGAGGCGTTGTTGGCTGGCCTACGACTAGCAAAGGAGTTAAAGGTATCCCACTTGCATGTCTTTAGTGACTCACAGCTGGTAGTGTTTCAGGTGAAAGGCGAATACCAAGCTAAAGGTCCAAAAATGGTGGCATACCTTAACAAAGTGAAGGAGTATTTGGATCAGTTCAAAAGATACACGATAGAACAGATCCCCCGGGAGCAGAACGCGAACGCCGATGCACTCGCAAAACTCGCCTCCACACGAGACGAAGACACGCTTGAGTCTATACCGGTCGAATATCTCCCCAAGCCAAGCATAGCCGAAGAGGGAATCAACATGGTCAAGAGCTCCGAGGGGCCATGGTTTGCACCCATTAGGAGGTACTTGAATGACGGGACCTTGCCCGTGGATAAGAAAGAGGCCCGCAAGCTGGCTTACAGAGCCGCCCAGTACACCCTAGTAGACAGAATCTTGTATAAGAGAGGCTTCTCTACCCCACTCCTGTGGTGCGTTGATAAGGGAGAATCATCAAAAAATGTACAAGAGATACACGAAGGGGAATGTGGAAACCATGCTGGGGGGCAGTCCACGGCAAAAAAGGCCGTCCGCCAGGGGTATTATTGGCCTACCATGGAGAAGGATGCGAGTGACTTCGCGAGAAAGTGTGACAATTGCCAGAGACATGCGACTTACCCACGACCGTCACCAAATGAGCTGGTGAGCATGACCAGCCCGTGGCCCTTTGCTGTGTGGGGGATTGACTTGATAGGGGCACTGCCAACCGGAAAAGGAGGAGCTAAGTATGCGGTCGACTATTTCACTAAGTGGGTTGAAGCGGAGCCTTTAGTCAACATAACGGCTAGGCAGATCACCACCTTTGTCAACAAATATATTGTTTGCAGGTTCGGAGTACCTTACAAAATCATCTCCGACAATGGAACGCAATTTGAAGGAGGGGTGTTCGAGGACTACTGCCAGGAAAAAGGAATCAGGAGGAGTTTCTCCGCAGTAGTACACCCCCAAGCCAATGGACAAGTAGAGGCCATCAACAAGATCCTAAAAAGGAACTTGAAAACTAAGTTGGAAAAGTTGAAAGGGGCCTAGGTCGAGGAACTCCCAAATGTGCTCTGGGCCTACAGGACCACCCCTCGTTCCACCACTGGGGAGACACCTTTCCCCTTGGCCTACGGCTGTGAAGCTGTCCTTCTAGTAGAAATGAAGGTTAGCTCCTTCTGCACACAAGCATACGATGACCAGGCTAACATCACAACATTGGTCGGGAGCTTGGACCTGTTGGAAGCCAAGAGGGAAAGGACACAACTAAGGCTGGCCACATATCAGCAACGGGCAACGAGGTATTACAATTCAAGGGTGTGAGAGAGAAAGTTCAGGGTAGGAGACTTAGAATTGAGGAAGGTACTCCCCAACACGTGAGACCTGGGGGCGGGGGTACTGGGGGCGAACTGGGAAGGACCCTACCAGGTTGCTCAGTGCATACCACCAAACACCTATAAGTTGGCGCGCATGGACGGCACCGTCGTGCCTCGAGCATGGAATGCGAAACACCTCAAGAAGTACTACCAGTGAGACTTCCACATCCAATGCAAGCAGTATATGTGCTTAGTTTGTTACGTGTTATGTTAGCTTAGTTGACAAGAATCAAAGAGGTTTCCTAGATAACCTCCCAAGTAGATGTAAACTTTATATATATATATATCGTTGTAACCTATCTACTATGAATGAAACTGCTCACATCTTCGCATGTTATTTTTCTTCTCTATGCGAGCATCAACCTAAGTGCCTGCCGAAATAAATTTCACCAGACACTTGGGGGGGAATAATGACCCATGAAGGCAAAGCATACAGCAAAAAGGAGGATCCTAAAAAGGACTCCTCGTGTCAGGAAGATCCTAAAAGGGACCCTCTATCAGGAGGATCCTAAAAAGGACCCGCTATCAGGAGGAACCCAAAAGGACCCCTTGTATCAGGGCCTTAAACGAATTCTTTAAAAAATTCCACACTTATGACGGGTCTAAAACATGCGCATTTGGGTCTCTACTGCAGAAAGGACCCCGCGCAGCTGGGCACGCCTCGCCTAGGCTAGCGCCTCGTGCGCCCATGGCATCCCAGGCCAGCGCCTCGCGCAGATGGGAATGCCTCGCACAGGCCAGCGCCTCGCGCGCCCATGGCCTCCCAGACCAGCCCGCCTCGCTTCGGCCGTGTCACCAGGGCCTCGTGAGACCACCGTCTCGCGCCCGCCTCGCCTCGGCCGTGGCACAGGGAGGAGACCTTGCAAGGCATCTCCTGAAGTTCACAAGGATTAGCTACCCTTATGAACATCAAGGAGGCCAAAAGGTCCAACAAGCCTAGAGCGGCCACCAAGCCGTCTAGTCAAAAAGGGTCCTAAAAGAGGCCCCTGCAAAAATAGTACTATGAATAATGACGAGAAGGACGCTTCTCGCAAAAAATAATAAGCGCGCGCAAAAATATATAAAGGATCGCCAGAACCCAAGGGGTCAATATATCCTTATAAAAATAATCAAGAGGCACCAAAAAAGGACCCATTGAACCCTTTCACATGGGCTCCAAAGGACCTCTAGCCTGATAAATAAAAGAGGGGAACCTACCAAACCCCATCATACGGGCTCAAAAAGACCTCAAACACAGAGGAATAAGAGATGAAAAACCGCATATGTATATATTATAAGAGAGTCTTGGTAACATGGCAAGATTTAAAAAAAAAACTATTACAAGCACAACAAGGCTCGAATGAGCATACACCCACAGCGGACTAACTGACAGAAATTATGAAATGATGACCTCAAGGCCTCCTACCACGGGCGTTCCACCCAGCCTCCCGGGCGACGCCGTGCTCACCAAAGGAAGAAAAATCGAAGTTTGGATCCTGCCTCCATACACCATAAAGGGCGCGTTCTATGGACCTATACTCAATAGCTGCCCTGTCCGCCTCTAAGGAAGTGACCCTCTCCTGCGACGCAACTACAGCAGCCTTAGCACCCTCAATTTCGGCCTCTAAGGAAGCAACCCTCTCCTGTGACGCAGCCGCGGTAGCCTTGGCACCCTGGAGTTCGGCCTCTAGGCTGGTGACCCTTTCCTGCAACATCGTGGCCTGGGCAACCACCCTCTTCTTCCTTTTTGATGAGGCAGAAATTTTTGCCAAGGCCTTTTCTAGCCTAGACCTGGTCTCGGCAAGCTCCCTCTCGAGCTCCTGGACCTGAGCCGCAAGATGGTCCCTCTTGGTATTCAACGTGGAAAGGTTGTGAGCCGAGTCGGCAAACCATTGGGCCATGGTATAGGCATGCACAAGAAAGATAACAACAACAATGATAAGTAACAAAAAAAAAGAAAAAAAAGGATAAGGCTGACACAAGATGCATGAACTCACCCAAGCAGTAGTGCGCGTAAGAGTCTCCCCAAGATCCAACTTGGTGAAACTCCCAAGACCACTCCAATCAGCTTCGGGGAGGTCTGAGGCGATCTGGACATACCGCCACCCGTAAGAGGCCCCCTTCCGAGCCAAGGGTACCTGGCTGGGTAAGGACAGACGACCCGCTCGCCAAAACAGGAGGGAGCGTGGGAAGATCAGAAAAATGAGCCCTGGGTAGATCAGGAGGGGGTGCAGGAAGATCGGGAAAGTAAAGCCCCGATGGACCGGGGTCGAGGGGAGCCTGAGGAAAAGCGTCAAAGTCTGTGGGGTCGGGCCAACAAAATGCCCCGACATGGCCTGTTGACCTTGGGATTGGGAAGCCATGTCAGGGTCGAAAGGGGCAAAGGGAGGACATCCCCTGGGGGAGGAAGATAGCTGGTAAGGTTGCCCGTGTCCAAGGGAGACTCCCTCCGGCACACACTCTTCACCCGAACGAGGCTCAGCCGAGGCAGCCTTCGTCTTCTTTGACCCAGGAATAGTCCACAGCAACCGGGGATAGCTTGTAAAAGTTGAGTTTTTCCGCAGCGAATAGGTACGTAGCCGTTCTCACGGTGGGGTCAGCGCTGATGAGATTTTTCACGGCGTTCGCCTCCGACCCAACAACTACAGGTATGGCGAACTGCTCTGCACGACCCACACCATTTTCGACACAAACATAAGTTATAAAACAATAAGTTTCAAAAAAAAAGAGAAGAAAGGGTGGCTCGAGGTACTTACTGGGAGCAAAACAGAAGTGCTCACGAACAAAAAGAGGGCCTTTTACAAAGAAAAAGTCCTGCTTCCAGGACCCCGGGTTGGACACTGCGCCATCTATCAAAGGGACTTCAGTATTGGCTTTTTGCAGGAAATAAAAGCCCTTGGATTTGGGAGAGGGCATGAGATTGTACAGGAAATGCACCTCTTGGGCCGTAGGAGCACGATGGACAAGTTCCATAAACGCGATAAAGAGGCAGCTCAAGGTCAGCCAACTGTTGGGTGCCAACTGAAGTGGAGCAAGGTCAAAATAGTTGAGAACCGCAACGAAGAACGAGTGTAATGGGATTGTACCACCCGCCTTCAGGATATGCTCGCTAAGGGCCACGAAGCCAGTATTAGGGCAGTCAGCCCAGCACTTGTCCGAAGGGGTGTATAATGCAAACTCCGGGGGAACACGGTAGTGCTCTACAATTTCCATCAATTTATTTTCAGACACGTGGGACACTAGGGTGGATGCCAATAGCAGGGCATTGTCCCGGTCATTAACGGACACCTGTCGTCGTCCTTTCTTCGGCATATCTGCAAAACCAAAAGAAAAAGGTGAGGAGGAGACAGAACACTTGACCCTCCATTTTCTCTTCCTGGCAAGAGTCTTCCACCGGGGCACCGGCTGCAGAAGCGCTAAGCCAGGGAAGATAAAAAATAAGGGCTGAAGAGAAGCAGGAGCGGCCCCATGACAGTCATCAGGCAAGGATGGGCTAGGAGGCTCAGGCGGAAGATGTCCCTCCATAAACACCAACTCCCCCTGCAAATCTAAAAGGGTCACCCTAAGGTTCGCTACATGGTCACTAAGGTCAGGAGGGAAAGGTAACCCGTCTCCTCTCAACACCGAGTCAATCTGGCTCTCTACCACCCAAATTTTACGCCTAAGTTCAGCCATGTGCTAAAGATGACGAATACGGGCCTGCCTTGAGGTGTCATGGTCATGGTAAGGATTATCCTCAGGGGACTCCGAGTCTGAAGACAAGTCAACAAACTCGACCCCCGGAGGAATGCCGAACGGACCTTCACTTGCCATGAGACCTCGTCACGAAAGCAAAAAGGGTTCACGTATAAACGGGAGGATTGCTACAAAACACAAAGGAATGGGCTCAAAATTTCTAGGTACAAACTCTCTAAATGACCCACTACGGGGTAGGAATAAAGGGGCATGCATCAAGGCTAACTCACGACGAGCTCAGGCCAAAGTACCCCATCCCGAGTGGCGCTAATTTGGACCCAATAAACATAAGGGAGGAAAAAAGTATACCTCAAGCAAGTAAAATTGGGCGCTGACGTGGTCGAAAGGAGGTCGAGGGCCAAAAGCGTCGTCACTGTCAAATAGAGGCAAGTTGCCGAAAGTACACGTCTGCAAAAATAAATAGAAAAGAAGTGTTAGCCTTCAGATATGTGAAGGGATATAAACATACCAAAAATTAGCTCGAATACATATAAAAAAAAAAATAAAAAAAAAAGAGGAAACAATAGCAAAAGTGAGGTTGTGGGGGATTGAACCCCTTACCTCTTGAAAAGCAAGAATCTAAATGCCACTAAGCTAAGGAGATGAAGTGTAAATAATAAGCTTGGCATGAAGGCCTATTTATAAGAATCAAATAGAAGAGTCTACTAGAGCACCTAAAGGTCCTCTCCTAGACTAGGGGCAAGTGTGGATGCTAAAAATTCAATATCAGTAAAAAACCCACATCTCATGCCTAAGGTCCCTGGAAGGTCCAAAGCAACCATGTTTGAAGTCCATTCGAACCCTCAAATTAGTGCTCAAATCAACCCTACTCCAAATGACCACTCCACCTTGGACACTGGTAAAGGACTCGGGCGTCCCGCGCGCCCCGCGCCTTGCGCACCCCGCGCGCGCCCAGGCGCCTCACGCACCCCACGCGCGCCCAGGCACCCCGCGCGTCTCGTGGCCCCCAAGACACCACGCACAACAGTCACATCGTGGTCCTCGTGGTGGCCTCCTCTCACACACCAGCCTCGTCCTTAGGGGTGTCCACGTGGTGACCATGGAGCAAGAAGAGTTAGAATATTGATGGTACGGTGTCCATGCTAGACAGGTAGTGGCAGTACAAGAATGGTACATGGTCAGGATTCCCTAAACATGCTTATGAGATCCGTACCCAACAAGTAGTGGAGGCATAATATGGTACCAAGACAGGAGTACTTTTGCCGACCCCTGACACGTACTAGAGCAAACCCCCACACTTCCAACACCACTACTCCTGAAACCACTCTCCTGACAGTGTACTTGTGTACCATCTGGTCCCCTGGACCACAATGTATCAGGGGCCATTTGAGCCCACTATAAAAGGAACCACACTTCCACATGGGAGGACACTGTAGCATTACACCATAAGAAATACAAATTCATTTCACTATTTTCCTTCTACAAGTGTTCTTTGAGTTTCCAATTAGATCTTTAAATTTTTTCTTTTGATAATCTCTACATTTCTATTTTTCTAACTTAACTTGGTTGACGAGTTCTCACCGTCAACAATGGGGTACGTCCTCGGCAACTCAAAAAGACGTCTCCGTATAAGATAATTCGCAGCGTTGAGATGCTGCAAATAAATAGAGTATCGTGAAGGAAGATTGGATTGTTAAAATGAGATAAATGTTCTAACAAATATAAGAGACTTACAGTTTCTGCCAACCATTCTTTTGCCACCTTCAACTTCAAGAACCAAACAGGGGTCCCATCACACATTCCAACTTCCTCGGTCTGCTGTTGTCAATCTCATCGAGTACCCATCAGTTAAAAGTTGTCAACATATCTTGATCCAACACCTTTAAAGGAAGGATCGTAACTGAGTCCTTGAACTTTGGTTTCTTGGCTACTGGAGTATAGTCCTCGTACCTTACTGGTCTTTGTCTAGTGCGCTTACCTGTAACGGGAGCAATTAGTATCTAATCTCTTTAAAACATGTAAAAACTCATGGATTAGTCATACCTAAGACCGTCTGCACTGGCTGAGAAGGTGTGGCTTCTCCAACAGGAGGTTCGTAACATGTGGGGAGAATGTCGTACTCTACATCCTCTGCTGGAGTAGGTGCAGGAGTAGGTATACCACCTAGTGTTGCCAACTTCTCTAATATGACTTCTTGATTTTTAAGGACGATACCTAGAGTGGCCTTAACCTCGTCCACTGCACCTGATAGTCTGGCCATCTCACCCAACACAACCTCATAAGCCCTAGGAGCAGGAGCAAAAGTAGGTTATGCACTAGTATCTGGAGCAGTCTCTGTCGGGGCATCCTCCACCAATATGCCAGCCTCCACGGCTATCTCAGCCACCGCAGCAGCCTCTGTCTCAGGATCGTAAGGTCTTCCATCCTCTGGTGTAGGCTGGATCATATCCTACAGCATCGCATACCTAGGAGCATCCCCCTCTGTCCTCTGATATATGGTATCGAAGAAGTCTCGCTCATTTGGTCGAGGCCTTAGGATAGAAATGCATGACAACTGTAATGGAAACAAAACAAGCAAATTAGAAATGACATAATTTGATTAGTATAATTCAAATGTTCTTGAATAATTTAAATTTAATATAACTTACATGTCTCCTCGCAAGTACATCCTTCAAATGCAAATGCTTCAGCTGGCCTCTGCTCTCCCACTGTAGCATCCTAGGGAACTTGAATCCACAGGGCTTGGCGTATTCCTTCTGTAAATCAAGAATCGTCTCGTATGCCCAATATTGCAAGACTGGTGGATACCCCTTGCAAGTGTACTTTGCCTCCACCTGAACACCCTTAGAAGACTCCACCTCAGTGATCTTCTTCGCCTTCTTACCAGGTATTGTAGCACCAATCGCTTTCATATCTCTATTGAATTGTTTCATAGTTGTATCGAATGAAAGGGATCCCCACGGATACTTCTCAAAATAATCTAAATCCTCGACCATCGACAATGAATCTCGCCAAATAGCATTTTCGTTCTCAGCGGCCAATAGTATCCCCTCCACAAAGTAAACCAAACTGAGCTTATACAAATCATCAGGTACATCGCACATACTAAAAGCTCGTTCCTACATACTGAACCTAATGTCTTTCTCGAGTTCCACACTGAAATATGTATCAACTAGGCGGGAGGAAGTAAGGTGAGGTTGAATGTCAACGACAAGTGGTGGACAGGAGCAGCTCAGGCCAGTGATAATGGCAAACTCGTGCACCCCAAACTTACATAAGTTTGGGCCCATCAAGAAGTGCACCTCGTCGCCATGCGGAGACTTGACCTTCCGCAAAAGCAGTGTGTGCACCAATGCCCCAGAGAACGAAAAGGCAGGGGTTGTGAAGAATGGTCCAAAAACAGACTCATTCACCCTCCCCAACAATCCATGCTCCTAAATCTTTTCTTTAATTTTGTTAACCTCCTGGAACCCCTATAGGCCATACGACCGACATAATGATCCTTTATAGGGATCACAAGCGATGGGATACGTTTGGGTAGCATCTGCAAAATATCCAAAAAAAAAAAGAGAATTTGTTGAATTTACAAAAAATACCCAGTATGTTGTTGTCATCGAAATACTATCGATATACCATCGATATACCATCGAAATAGCATCGATGGAGCATTGAATAAACATATAAATCCATCGACATCGCATCAACATAGCATCGAATAAACATCAATGTATCACTATCAAATTAATGTGCTCGAACAACCATCGAAATGGCATTGATGGAGCATCGAATAAACATATAAAGCCATCGACATAGCATCGAATAAACATCGATGCATCACCATCAAATTAATGTGCTCGAACAACCATCGAAATGGCATCGAAATAACATCGATGGAGCATTGAATAAACATATAAAATCCATCGACATCGCATCGACATAGCATCAAAATATTATCGACTTTTATACAAAAAAATGAAAACCATGCAACCATCGAAATGACATCGATATACCATCGATTGCGCATCGATGGACTATCGTCTTCATTTACTGGTCCATCAAAATACTATCGATGAACAACTTTTCAATAATTTAAAAATCTGCACATGCACTGTATGTCATCGAATTACCATCGATGAAGCAGCGAAATGACATCATTGTGGAATCGAATGAACATCGACCCACAAATTTTTTGCAGAATTTAAACATAATCTTCTAAAATGATGCACATAGAATCAAACCCATTTTAAGCTACATTTTTGCAAAATAAAGATTAAAAATCAAACCCATTTCATCGATTTTATACATTACGATTCAAATTTTTTTTTTTAAAAAAACACAAAAACTGCCTTACTGTTGCCAGCAATGGAGAAGAAGGTGGCGACGACGGCTGTGAGGAGAGAGAGAGCTTCGCCTGAGAGAGATGGTGAGAATGTGAGGGGTTTGCTCGGTTGAGAGAAAATTCCACTAAGAGATAAATGAGAGAGTATGGCTGGGAAGAGAGTGTTCAATGCTAGGGGTGTTTTTGTCCAAAAATTTAGAAATGACATATGTTTGGGAGAGTAAGTTATGTTGGTATTTTTTAAAATTAAGTAAGTTATAGAACATATAATGTAAAATTTCCCTAAACTGATTTGGCACATTACATACATGATAAAACACAATGTTTTCAATTAATTTACAAAATTGTTAAACTAAAAATCACAATATTTTTTTCTTTGTGTTTTCTTACTATGTGCTTTAATTTTTTTCTTTGACTTGGGAAAACGTTATTAAACCATTTTTTTTAATTATTTGGTTTAATATTTCATGTGCGGAAGTAATAAATATTTATATATATATATATATATATATATCTTTATATATTATTAACGTGAGTTGAAGAGAATTTATTATTTTTCCTTAGATTTAATATTTTTTTTATTATTTTCAAACATGATTAATTTAAAATTTTTCTAAATAAGGTAAATTTTTTTAAAAAAAGTACTAAAATCATCTAAATAAGATAAATAAATTGAAAAAAATAAAATTAAAAAGTAATAAAGTCATATAAATAAAGTAAATTAATTGCAAAAATAATAATAAATGAGGCATAACAATTTCTCATCACATATTTTAAAATTTCATATTAAATTATTTAAATTGTTTTATCAATTATGTTTTCAAAGCTATAACTGGAAAATATTTATGTGTTTAAATTTTTTTTTTATTATCTACTTATTTTATCATTAACGTATTTTATTTATCCAAATATATATATATAATAGTGATATAAGATATAAATATACATATTTTTTTATTTTATCTTTTAATTTTTTTAATGAGAATTTACTAATTTTAATAACTCTAGTCATTAATTAAATAATATATATTTATAAAAACTATCGTGATGACGTGACACAGACTATTGACATATGGTAATCGAAGAACAACATCAACTTTGAGGAAGCTAGTTGACCTTCAACCAGAGAACATAAATTCATAGAATACTTCATTGACTCGATGGAATGACCATATTGATCAGCTTAAAGACAATGCTCGTCGACTTGATGGAATGATCGACAATGCTTCAGGAAACACGCGTAGAATTGCCAGTTCCAAAATATATTTATTAGATATTTATCATGTAAAATGTAATATTATTGATTATCTTATTATTTTACTATTACTTGTCATGGAAGTACTCACATATGGCCCACAACCCATTTATGTAAGGTTCCTAAGCCTATAAATAGAGAGTTTAGTAATAATTATTTCTCTAAGTTGACATTTGCACACTTTTATATGAGTATTGTGTTCTCTCAAGGTCATGAAACTTAGTTGAATCTAGTTCATTTGATCGTAAATTTTAAACTTTTTACATCAATAAGACTGTCTAGGTCATTACCAATATTTGGGGTCAAAGTCGAACCACTATAAATCTCAGTGCCATCTATTATTTTAATTCAACTCTTTATTTTTCATATCGTTTACTTGGCTTTAAGTTTTATAAAATAAATTATTAAAATTTGATCAAATAAACTTTTTAAATTTATAGCTTTAATTTAGATATTTTTTTAAATATTTTATATATTGAATTCATAGGTGTTTTTTCAAAAAGAAAATTAGAAAAAATTATGTAATTTTAAAATTAAAATGCACCATATCTTTTTTCTGATTTTGTCGTTTAGATTTTTATGATATGATAAATTACTTATTTTAATTTCTCTAGCCATTAATTTAATAATATATATTTATATATAATTTTTTGTTAGCTTTAAATTTTTTAAATTAAATAACTAAAATTTGATATAAAAAACCTCGTGAACAAATAAAAATATTATTTAAAGTACTTGTTTAACATATAATATATATCAATCTCGACCTTATGACGGAAAATGGTCAAAGAAGTGTGACTTATGTCGATAGCACCCAATCTTTCCCTTGAGTTATAGGTTTTGACCACCTTCGCTAATTATGTATCATTATGGACGTATCCAACCATCTGATCATCGACCCATGCGTTCCAAGATCAACAACGGTCCTAATAAATAGTGTTCTTTATGAAATAAAGTAATCAAAGTAGTGCGATCTTTGTCGATTGCACTTGATCTCACCCTTAGGTTGTAGGATTTGACCACCTTTGCTAATTATGTGCCCTTTCGAACGTATCTAACAGTGCGATTGGCGACCCATGCGTTTCAAGATCAATATCGGTGCTAATAAAGAGTGTTCTTTTTGAAATAAAGTAGTCAAAGTAGTACGATCTTGTCGATCACACTCAATATTTCCCTTAAGTGGTAGGCTTCGACCACCCTTGCTAATTATGTGCCATTTTGGACATATCCAACGGTCTGATCTCTGAACCATGTGTTCCAAAATCAACAACGGTCCTACTAAATAGCATTCTTTATGAAATAAAGTAGCCAAAGTAGTACGATCGTTGTTGATCGCACTTGATCTCACCCTTAGATTGTAGGATTTGGCCACATTTGCTAATTATGTGTCATTTTGGGCGTATCTAACAGTGTGATCGTTGACCCATGCGTTTCAATATTAACAGTGATGCTAATCAAGAGTGTTTTTTTAAAAATAAAAAATAAAGTAGTCAAAGTAGTATAATCTTTGTCAATCACACTCGATATTTCCCTTCAGTGGTAGACTTTTACCACCTTTGCTAATTATGTGTCATTTTGTACGTATCCAATGGTGTTATTGCTAACCCATGTATTACAAGATCAACAAGATAATAAAGACATGAAGATTCACAATGTTTTGGATTGTTTTACACAATTAATGAACTAGGATCCACAGTACGTTTACTAAAGTTATTGTAGTATGTGGAATAGTCTCAATTGGACTTTTTTATTATTAAAAAAGTACATAGAATAAACATTTTTTGTCTTTGAATTTATTACAAAAATTTAATATTGTGGAATAATCTTATTTGAGCTTTTTTATTAAAAAGTAAGACCAATGCATCCGATTTCAAAATTAAAACTGGTTTCCTTAATTATTAAAATAAAATGGATAAATTTTAAAATATAACACCACATGGCAACAATAATAGAAATCCTCTACCTTGATGTTGATGGAAGAATGCAGACATCTTAAATTATTTGTTGTGTCTCCTAACTCTGCTTTAAGTTGCTAAGTCTGTGGAAGGGTAGCAGAAGAGCCATGGTAGTCTGCAATTATATTGTCAAGTTCTGCCCTTATTTATTTATTTTTATGGGACCATTTCGCATATTTGTAGTTGTTAATCACTATTCCATATTGTTAAGTAACAAGTGCTCATGTTCCACCTTAAGTAAGACTTTTGCTTTAAGGTATCTATTAAACTATTCTGACAGGGTATATATCTTTCATTTCATCTTCCTTGGTTGGAGATCTTATGATGATCTTATGTCTTTTTTTTCTTCATTCAAACTCATTGTGAATTGACGGCACATGCATCAAACTGTAACCAAATAATCAATTGTCAAGCAAAGCATTCATCTCATTAACAATTTGATCATACAAAAAAAAATTAAAATGTACAACAATAAATTGAGTGATCAACTTGGACAAAAGTACCAACATTAAAAATAATTTAAAAATCTAAACAATGTTTCACATAAAAGCCTCTAGAAGATTATAGGCGATTTCACAGCTACATATATATTTTTCTACAATTGAGTATAATCCTTAAAACATTCACAAATAAAGAGAAATGGCAAAACAGAGGTAACCCAGATCATAATGAGAGAAGTTTCTTCAATTCCTAAGCTCTTGATCAAAGCCTCTATGTAACATCCAAAATAACCTAATAAGACTTAGGGCATTGATTAGAGGATCATGATGGCAATTTATGGAATTATGTGTTTATGTGGAATATATGTGTGCAAATATATGATTATGTGAGTTATATTACAATATGACTAGATATGCACGTGGGCTCGTTTATTTTTAGAAGGGAAAAATCGTAATTTGGCCCGTTATTGACATATTGTATATATGTGATATATGTGAGAGACCACATTATTATGTGGGTTTATTTGGGTGACTCGTTATGAGGCGATCCTAGAGAGCAAGTCAGTGAGAAAATCACAATGAGACCTAATACCCGACTCGGGGTGAGTCAATGAGTATTTTGGGTAACTGGTACATTACCGGGTTATCGGGTAACGAGAATAAATATTTGATGATATATTTGGAGTTAGTCAGATTAGGAGGGAATATTGAGGATTTTGACCATTTTGCCCTCGAGGACGTTTTTGGTACCCCGATCCTTGGGATTTATTGTAATGCCTCGAGATAGGGCCTAGGTTGTGTCCTTATGTAGACAAGGAAGGTGATTGCCTATACATCACGTCAGCTGAAGGAGTATTAGCAGAGGTACCCCACACATGATATAGAACTTGCAGCAATAGTTTTTGCACTGAAGGTGTGGCGACACTACTTATATGGTGAAAAGTGTGAGATATACACTGACCACATGAGTTTAAAATACTTCTTCACCCAGAAGGATTTGAATATGAGGCAAATACGTTGCTTAGAGCTAGTAAAGGATTATGATTATGAAATCGTCTATCACCCAGGAAAGGCCAACGTGGTAGCAGATGCCTTAAGCCGGAAGGGTTCGAGACATCTGCATAGTGCCAGGCAGATATCCATGGAGTTGGCTGACGATATCACTAGAGTAGGAATTGACCTAGTGGTGGGTCCGTTAGCCAACATCACCTTGTAGCCTACTCTTTTGGAGATGATTAAGGAGAAGCAGTTAGGTGACCCACAGTTGGGGAAGATCAGAGGGGACGTCCTAGATGGAGTAGATAAGGACTACACAATGCCAAGCATGGGCTTGTTGAGATACAAATATCGGATCTGTGTTTCGATGGACACTAAGATTAGGTGGGATTCTAGATGAATCCCATACTACCCCTTATTCTCTACATCCAGGCACCACGAAGATGTACTAGGATTTGAAAGTTTTATATTGATGGCTTGGGATGAAGATGGACGTGAATGAGTACGTGGCAAGGTGACTGACTTGTCAACAAGTCAAGGCAGAGCATCCAAGACCAGTAGGGTTGTTGCAGCCTCTGGATATCTCAAAGTCGAAGTGGGAGGACATCATGATGGATTTCGTGGTAGGATTGCCCAAGATAGTGGGCCAGCACGATTTAGTCTGGGTCATCGTGGATCGGTTTAAGAAATCAGCTCACTTTCTAGTAGCAAGGAGGAATTACACATTTTACTAGTATCTAGATCTCTATGTGAGAGAGATAGTTCGCCTTCATGCGACTCCGAGGTCTATCATGTCTGATAGGGACCCTATCTTTACTTCCAAGTTTTGGGGAAGTTTACAGAGGGCGATGGGTACGCAGTTGAAGTTCAGTACAACTTATCATCCCTAGACCGATGGTCAGTCCGAGAGAACTATCCAGATATTGGAGGACATGCTGAGAGCATGTGTATTGGACTTTGAAGGGTCCTGGAGTAAGTATTTGCCTCTGATAGAGTTTTCTTATAATAACAACTACCAGTCGACTATTGGAGTGGCACCTTATGAGATGTTGTTTGGTAGGAAGTGCAGATCGCCAATTCAATGGGATGAGATGGGTAGCAGTTCAGAGGACCACTAAGGCTATTGAAAAGATTAGAGCTCGGATGCTTGCGTCTCAGAGCAGACAGAAGAGTTATTCAGACCCAAAGCGAAGGAACGTGGAATTCTGAGTGGGAGACTGTGTCATTCTTGGGGTTTCACCACTGAGAGGGGTGAAGAGATTTGGGAAGAAGGGCAAGCTGAGCCCTAGGTTTGTTGGACCATTTGAGATCCTGGAGAGGATCGGTCAGGTGGCTTATTGGTTGGCCTTACCCCCTGCACTGTCTAGTGTGCACAACATATTTCACATTTCCATGCTGAGGAAGTATGTATCAGATGGGACTCATGTATTTAGTTATGAGGATCTAGAACTAGAAATAGCTCTAGAGTTGGATTAACTACAATTAGGAATCATCAAACAAAGTTGAGGTAAAGCTTTAAATCCCTTTTTTAATTAAATTATGTCATGTTTTTCCTTGAGTTTGGTTGTTCTTGAGCTTTGGGGCTCAATGTTATGAATTTAAGTTTTGGGCGAAGTTTTGAGTGTGTTGAGTTGGGATTTTGTTGCTGGGACAATGTTGAATCTGTTATGGGGATTGAATTATGGTTCTAGGATTGATTTGGGTGGTTTTTGGTTGAGTTTGGCTAAAGAAAAAATAGGGAATTCTGGGTTCATAGGGTCGAGCCGCGGGCCTGTTTTTGTGGCGCCGCAGCCCATATGAACCCAGGTCCAGGTGGGCCTTCTGTTTCGGAGGCGCACCACGGCCCTGTGGGGCAAGTCGCGGCCCGCATCTTGTTGCCAGGCAGTAGGGGATCTCTGTTATAGGAGGCGCACCGCGACCCTTATGGGCAGGTCGTGGCCCGCTTAGGTAGCTTTGGCCACCCTAGAATTTTAGTGACGGGAACTCAAACCTAAGGGCTCGGGATCGATTCTACTACCCAGTTTAGTAGAGTTCAACGTCCCGGAGGCTAGGACTCGGTTCGGAAGCCTTTATTTACTCGTTATTGACGGGATCCTATACTATGGTTGTGACTAGGTTATCGCTAGGTGCTTAGAACCAGGATCGTACTCAAAGGTCGTTCTTATTTTACGTTGCACTCGAAACTGAGGTAAGAAAACTACACCCAATACGTGATATATGTGATTAGGGCTTGACCCGACTGTTGATTATAATTATGCATAGGGCTCGGCCCCTGAGAATGAATGTGAATTAGGATATGCTTAAATGCTCTGTACTTGGATAGCTGTTTAATGAATGCTTGTTTGGTTTGCATAGGTAGGGCTTGGCCCCGTTAAAGTACATGGTTATTACTGTGTTTGTACTTGATTGGCTAAGATACCATGAATTATTTGTATGCATACTTGTATTGTCTGAAGTATGCTTCTCTATATCTGTATATGTATCTGAATGTCTGATTAAAACCTTGACTTATTAGTCAAGGGCGGAAATAGCGCGTTGCACGTTGGTCGAGAGACTTAGGTCCAACCAGGATCGTACTATTACGTTGGTCGACCCTATGGTCGTTGGAAAACAAAGCGCTTGGCTAGCTCTATGGCTAGTTACTCAGAGCTAAGGGCAAGGGCCCCAGGTAACTCTATGGTCACATAGCTAAGGCACAGGGCCCTGGATTGACTCTATGGTCAACCATTCAGGGCAGCGGGCCCCAGAGTGATCCAATGATAATTTATTTGTAATTATATGCATGCATGAGTATCTTATTACTGCTAGGCATGCTAAATAAGTATTTGGAATCTGTATTTACTATTCATGCACATGTTTAAGTTTTCTTGTTGAGCCTTGGCTCGCGGGTGCTATGTGGTGCAGGTAAGGGGAAAGGAAGGCTTAACCAGCCATGAGTTGGAGAGATTCGGTTGTAGTGACAAAAATTTGCTAATAAGGCTTGGAGCCTTGATTAGTGTGCCTAGAGGGCAATAATTGTTATACTATATTAATTTATGTGAATTTAATGAATATGTGGTTAGAATGCATGTTTAGGTGAAATAAATATGCATGTGGGCCCCATTTGATTGTTAGGGGCAAATTGGTAATTATAGCCCGTTGAGGGCATAAATGTAATATATGTGATATTCTTGATATAACAGTAATATATTTGTGATGCACGTTCCGAGATGGTCCTAGAGAGCTATTTCGCTAAAAGTCACAATGGGATTAAATACTTGGCTCGGGAGGAGCTTAGGGGTATTTCGGGAATACTATAAATTTAGTTGGGGACTTTTAATTAAAGGTTAATGGTATTTTGGAAGCTTGGGTAACCATAGGTAACTATTGAGGATAGTTACTTTAAGTGAGAAAGTGGTATTTTTGTAAAAAAAATAGGAAAGGTCTAGGTTACCCTTGAGGATTAGTTAGAATAAGAGTTAGATGGAAGGGTAAAAGGGTCTTTTAGCTTGGATATAGATAACTTTGGCTAAGGGGAAAGGCTGGAACGTTCTCATCCTTATGTTTATGCAAGAACTTGGCTTTGGGAGCTCTAGAGGAAACTAGGAAAAAACAGAAAGGAAGGAAAGGGAAACTCTGAATTCTGTGGGATCAAGAAGGGAGTTAAGGCCAGAAAATTTAGAGGATTGCTCTACATATTGAGGTAAGGGAATTCTATGTAATTGTGTTGTAGAATTCAGCTAAGAATATCATGGTGTGAGAATTTAAATTGTGTGTTTTGTTTGGTGAATTCTTGGGGTGAATTGTGGTTAGGTTCAGCTTGAATTTTGTGAGTTAAGCTTGGAATTTGATTGGGAAGCAACTCAAGGTCAAATCTCCACTTGAGGTAAGGGTTTCATGCATCTCTGTTTGGTCGATTGCTGGTGTGGTGTAAGAATTCTGAGGGATGGTTTAAGTTTTACAAGTTCTGGTTTAAGTTTTGAAAGACTTGGTTTAAGTTTCTAAAGTTTTAAACCAAATTGTGAATTGTAGGTTTGATTGTGTGATTGAGCTTATTGTTGATGTTTTTGAGTTGCTAGATGGTCTATGTGGGGTTCTAAATCGAATTTGGGACTTAGGTAAGTCTTGGTAATGATTTGGGAGTGTTTTGGCTTGGGGAAAACCCAAATTTATGGGTTTGCGAAGGGGCGTCGCGGCTCTGTTCTTCTGCGCCGCGGTGCTAGGCTGCATCAATGGACGGGGGCCCTTCTAGGCGCCGCGGCGCTAGGCCATTTCTGGGCAGGGGAAAATTGTGGTTTTTAGGCTTTTGCCCAGGGGGCTCGGGGGACGCTTCCGCCACTTTGTGTGGGGTTCCGGGAGGTCCCAAGGGCTCGGGTTTGGTTCCGGGAGACGCTTTTGAATTGGTTAGTAATGGGGATGCTATTTGTATGTTGTGACTAGGATCTTGGAGAGGCTCGGATTAGAGGATCGTGCTCAAGGGTTCAGTGCTCAAGAAGCTCGAGACACGGGTAAGAAAACTACTGTGCCCATAGAGCAGGGTGAGGCTCCATAGTTGTGTTGCAGGGCACGGCCCTATATGATTATGTGTTGGGTGTAGCCCATTGAATATGTTAGTATATGTTTAAGTTATGTTTAAATTATGTTGTGTATGCATATATGTGAATGATCGGCTAGGGCTGGGAACGACGATGGCCGGGAACGGTGAAGTCTGGGAATGGCGACGGCCGAGAATGGCAAGGGGTCGAGAGCAACGTTTAGCACGCGGAGTGCGAGTTTCCAGGGTAAGACCCTAAAGGATACCTGGGATATCCTTACGGTATAGACCGCAACTCAGGGCCTGGTAAAGCGCCTGAGACGGCATGGCCGTATGTGTTTAGTTTATGGACAAATTGGTTATATGCTAAATGGTTCATATGCGTATGTTATCTGTTTATGTGGAGTTTTCTTGCTGGGTTTCGGCTCACGAGTGCTCTGTGGTGCAGGTAAGGGCAAGGAGAAAGTCAACTGACCATGAGTATGGAGAGCATGATGGGGCGTGTACATGTCTGGTCTGCCTGGCTGCCACGGCCAGGGGTATTTTTGGAAGTTGTTTGTAAAGAACCTTATTTTGTCGTATAGTCGACTTAACGTATATTTTGAGTTTTAAATATTTATAAACAGTATTTTTGGGATCCCAAATGTCAAACGTTAAGTGGTTTACTATTTTCAGTAAGTGGAATTATTTTCAAAGTTTATGTCTCTGTTTATGATTTAATTACACGTTTACCTTAAAACCTCGATTAGCGAGTTAAAATCACGTTTTAAACTCACTTAGTAACAGCTCTAAGGAAGTAGAGCGTTACATCGGTGGTGGCATGTACACATGCGGCTACTCGTCTACTACGGGCGAGGATATCTCAGAAGAACTAGGGTCGTATCTCTGATTTTGCTGCTTAGGTCGGCTGATTGTACTTTTGACTTGTATGTACCCTTTTAAACATCTGTTTGTAATATTTTGGGGATCCCGTGTATGTATTAAACTCTTTAATAAAAAGTCAACGATTCCTTTAACCAAAAGTTTTAACCTTAACCCTTGACATTAACCCTAGTTACATTTATGATCAAATGACTTGATTAACAAGTCTGACACTATTTAAAGTACACCGTGTAACGGTCCTAGAATAAGAGGACGCTACACTCTATTCACTAAAAAATGACATAAAAGAAGTAATCAAACACTTAAACTTGTAACATATAATGCATTATTACCTCTCTAAGACTACAACAGTGTTTAATGTATTCAAACTTTTGGGTTTCAAATTTAACGACTTCTTCTGGCACAAAGTATTAAGTCTCAATTATAATGTTTGGCCTTAATTTGTATATAGCCTCAACTTGTTGTATACCAGATTAGAATAGCAATTGCCAACATGCAATTCATAAAGGAAAAGAAAGGACAGCCCCACCATTAACTAAAATTATATTTCCTTATAACTATTGCTTTTAATTCGTGTGGACTTTGGTAGTAAAAAATCACAGAGATTCTGTTATATCCTACTAAACTAAATTATTAATTTTGAATTTTGATATCACATAAAACTGCATTACAAGATAATAGAAACGTAGAAGTGTTCAAAATTATTTTCTCACTAAACATGATCATATGCTCTAGAAAATAGAGGAAGAACAACAATAAACTTCCTATTAAACTAGTAAAAGTCCAAGACCCAAATATAAATAATCATAAATTCCATTGAAAATATTCATGAAGCCAATGAAGCATTTTATCAAACAGTTAGTATACACTAAGCATACTCTTGATCAAAATCAAATTATAATCGGCATAAATCTACCATCAATTTACATAAAATCTCAATAACATAAAAAATCAAATTATATTTTGCGAAAAAGAAAGAATAAACCAAGAATGTTTCGTATAATCTGTAGAATCAAAGGCATAAAAAAAAAAAAAAAAGCAAACTTAGATGGTGATTAATTGATGATTGTCTCTTCTTCTTGGGCTTTGACAATGAGGAGAACATGACAGTGGAGAAGATATCAATCATTGTCGGCAAAGGCCTCTATAGGAAGATGATTTTGACGAATTGTGTGGGGCCAAACCCAATGCGTGACAAGAATTCACCTTCCGTTATGTGCACCATGACCATCCATAGATCGTAAGAGACACGTGCAATTCTCTCATACAATGCCATCTACAACCTGAAGCTCACTTAACATCAAATATGGGTGGTAAAATGACCATATAAAGTCATATGTTAATATCCAAACATGAAAATATAATTTCCCCCAACTTTTTTTTTCCTTTTCCTTGGTAAAATTCGGAGTCCAAAACTAGCCCATTATAAAATGAGAAAAAGAAAATGATGGATGAACGCAGAGCAGAAAAAGAAATGAGCTCAGAGAAGAGGAAAGTGTTTTAGAGAAAATGAAAGAGCTCCCTTGTTGAAAGTAACCAGTTTTGTGTATTAAAAGAAAGCAATAAACATTTAGGCTACCCCTACTACATAGCCTGATAAATGTCAGTTATCTCTTTTCTTCCAACTCAGTTTTCAAACCGTCTGGTCCATAATTTGAAACATCATGTGGAGCAGGGGAACTTTTAGATTACACCCTAAACAAAACTAACAACCACGATGAAGATACGAGACCCCTCCCGCCTCCGTACCGGGCGGGACATCATCAGGGATCCTCCTATATATATATTTATATACATATGAATATATACGAGGAGACAATAAACAAGTAGAAGACAACAGCAAGTATTTCCAGATATATATGCACAGTGTAAACACGGCAAAACAATATACTTCACATTAGATGCCTAAGTATATTTTATCTCCTTCTCTCTCTCTCTCTATATATATATATGGTCCTGGAACATGTGGATATGTACCATGTATGGCTCTGATTTCACCGGATCACGAATTCTAGTACTTGGTTGAAATCTTTTATTTAGATTTTTAAATTGTTTAAGGACAGGTATGTGTTTTTGGAGCTATAGCTTTTAGGGGAAAGCGAGGTAGGGGAAGTATTTCTTTTCCCATCTCTCTAGGCTCTATATCTGGATATAAAATACTTGCAATGCATGTTATATTTTATACTTTTAAAAAATGATGTAATATTCAAAAAATTAATTAGATAATAAATAACATGATTAAAATAATAGAGGCGTGTGATTGGTTTCTTGCTCCCGATGGCGAGGTGTAAGATAATCATTCAGAAGCCTGGATCTAAATCATCTCCGATCGTGAGTAGTGCTGGTAAGGATACTCTCGAAAGAGTGGAGGTTGAAGATGAGGTGAGCGGGGGGGACCCCCTGGAGGAGATCTTTGCAGATACGGTGGATGTTTTTCAAGAGGTTGGGGAGGAGCATGCTCTGGCGAAGTGCGATCAGGCCAAATCTGGAAATATTTCTGGTCCTAGGTCATGGGCGAAGGAAGCTGAAGATCAAGATTTTCAGGAATTGGCTAAAGAAAAATGGTCGAAATTTCAAGACTCCTTTGCTGCTCAGGGTGGTGTTCGACTCACTTATGAGGAACCATTGCTCCGTGAAGGTCAATTGATAGCTCAAGTTGATAAGGCAGAGATAGAAGTGGAAGCTTCTTTTTGGCAATTTGCTATGGTTTGTGTAGTTTTGGGTGCAAATCCTCCCTTATCTGTGTTTGAAGGTTTCATAAATCGCATATGGGGTAAATTGGGTATTGAGAGAATTGCTCGTATGAATGGGGGTTATACTCTCGTCAAATTTCGGGACGAAGCTACTAGAGACATGGTGTTGGAAGCTGGTGTGGTACACTTTGACAGAAAACCTGTTTTGTTGAGGCCGTGGTCGACAGAATTGGATAAACTGAGGATGGTGAAATCAGTTCCGGTCTGGGTTCGTCTGCCAGATTTGGGTCTCCAGTATTGGGGTCTTAAAACTCTGAGTGCTCTTGTTAGCACTATAGGTAAGCCTATGATGATGGATAAGGTAACCAAGGATAAATCAATGGTGAAATTTGCCAGAATTCTAGTGGATGTTGAAATTTCTGATCGTGTTCCTCATTGTATAAATTTTATAAATGAGAGGGGTCAATTGATGGAACAGGCTATAGAATTTGAATGGCTACCTACACTTTGTTCTTGTTGTAAGAATTTAGGTCATGTTGCTTCTAGTTGTAAACTTGCTCAGGAGGTGCATTGGAAGCCAAAGCAAAAAGCCTCTAATTCTGATAAAGGGGATCCTGGAGTTTCTACATTATTGATTGAATCAGT
This sequence comes from Humulus lupulus, assembly GCF_963169125.1. Taxonomy (NCBI): domain Eukaryota; kingdom Viridiplantae; phylum Streptophyta; class Magnoliopsida; order Rosales; family Cannabaceae; genus Humulus; species Humulus lupulus. Next base: position 75,850,743 of record NC_084798.1, on the reverse strand, counting down.
TCTTGAGGATAGGTCAAAGGACCCTCACCTAGCAGAAAAGGAGGTTCAGCAGAATGTCAAGTGTGATCAGTTGGCTGTAACAAGAGAGTCGAAGGCAGGAAAAGTTTTAGCTCATGATACCAGTAGCTCTTCGAAAGGGCAGGAAAAATCTTGGTCTACCCCAAAGAAAGTGGGAGGTGTCAAGCAAAAAATTGCTGAAAACTTGACAGTGAGGACTAATAAATTTAGTATTTTGCAGGAGAACAAGGAAGTGGTTGCAAAGAGGAGTTTACAAGATCTTCAGATATCTAATGGAGGGGTGTAACTTGCTTTGTTGGAATATTAGGGGTCTAAATAATAGGAGTAAGCAAAGATCCCTTTTCGATTTTTGTGCTGTTAATAAAATAGGTTTGGGTGGTTTTCTTGAAACTAAGTTGAAAGACAATAAAATTGAGGAGATGATGAAGAGTGTGTTCTTGGGCTGGCATTGGTATAGTAGTGAGTCAGTAGAAGGAAGGATTCTTTTAGTTTGGAGGGATGATATAATTCAAGTTAATGTAATTCAGGATATGGATCAGCTTATTCATTGTGAAGTGAAGATTAAGGGAGCTGTTCAGAAGGTTTTTTTGTCATTTGTTTATGGTAGAAATTCGTTGGAGGAGAGAAAAGAGTTGTGGTCTCATCTAACTTTTCCTCAGGCTTCAGTTGAACCTTGGTTGGTTGTTGGGGACTTTAATGCTATCTTCGAATTTGATGATCGTATAGGGGGTCGAGCGATTACTGAAATGGAAGTGGAAGATAGTTGTCTTTGGAGGGCTAAAACTTTGCTGTCTGAATTGCGTTCTACTGGTTCTTTTTACACATGGTGTAACAAACAGCAAGCTGATACCAGAATCTATTCTAAGCTGGATAGGATTTTTATCAATGAGAAGTGGTCAGATTTATTTCCAGCGTCTGAAGCTCGTATCTATTGGGATACTATTTCTTATCATTGTTACTGTATTATTAAGACTATCCAATTTAAGGATTCTAGGATAATGTGTAACGCCCTGAATAACCAAGACCGTTACACTGTGTGTTTAAAATAGTGCAAGACTTGCTAATCAAGTCATTTAAACAAACTGTGAATTCAATGTCATCAACGGATTAGGAATAAAAGATTTTGGTCACAAACAAGCTATTTTCATTAAAAATGACAGTTTAATACATGGAAACTCAAAACAGGGTTTAGACGTCTTAGTTACAACAAATTCCAAGAGTTACAAATAATTCAAGCCACTCTAATGGCAAAATATACATTTTAGGTTTCCGTCCCTGTACAATTCCTCGACCGTGGCGGCCGAGCAGCTGACAATGTACACCTCGCCCCCAGAGCTCTCCAACTCATGGTTGACTCAGCCTACCCTTGCCTTTACCTGCACCACGTGGCACCCGTGAGCTGAGGCCCAGCAAGAAAGCATGATATCATAGCAAAACCAACATCATTAATCAAATATTCCATAATACACAACCAGGAATTCAACAATTCAAAACAGTTATCCAATCAGTGATAACACTCAGTAGATTAACAGTTTATCATCCAGACAGTCAACCAATCTTATCCATAACACAATATTCACGTTCATAACCAACAAATTGTCACATCGATTAAATAATATTCAGGGTCGGCGCCCTTAGTCGCACCCTCTATTTAACACACTGTCTTCGGCTCACTTGGGCCGCCCCCAATGTAATACTCACTGACTCCGGCCAGCTTAACTGAGCTCAGTGATAAATAAGCTGCCTCAGCTACCAATGGTCGAGCCGCGCCCTGTGCGCAAATATTGATTTCGACACTCTTAGGCCGGTTATCGCATGTCCCATGGCATAATAATACAATCTCATGACATGATATACAAATGTAGGGAGCTCTTAGTCCCATCGTGTCCACATGGTTAATCACATTCACATAAAAATGCATACAAACATAGGGAACACTTAGTCCCAACCTAGCCACATAATCAGGTGCAGCTTTCTTACCTTTCGATTCGCTAGCTTTGATCACTTGACTCCTTGAGCACGATCCCTCTCGAGCCCTAGCGCTCACCTAAACACAATCATAGGTCAAAGTCATCACCAAATCTCAAGTCCAAAACCTAGCCTCGGGACCAATCCCGAGCCCCCGGGAAGTTTTAGTTCCACCAAACAAGGTGGTGGAACCAAACCCCAAACCCTTGGTCAAAAACCCTTGCAAATAACCCTAAAATCCCTTTATGAGAACAGGGCAGCGCTACAGTACTCTTAGGAGGCGCTACAGCGCTACAAAAAGAAGCAAAACCCTCAGCATGCATGGCCTAGCGCTACAGCGCCCAAAGGCTAGCGCTGTAGCGCTAGTCACAGACAGGCCAACTCCAAATTTCTCTTCCTGCGATTTCCTCGAACCAAACTCGACCAAAACTTCTCCAAACCTTTGCCAACCTCAAAAACAACCTTATAAACATACTCCACTCATCCCAAACACCCCAAAAACTCAAAACCCAATCACATGCATCTCTAATCCCAAAATTCACCATAGCTATCCCTAAGCTCAGAAACTCAGCAAAACCAGTCAAAACATCAGAGTTAGAGGCTTAGAATTCATACCTTTAATGGAGTTTCGATTTCAAGACAGCCTCTACACCTCCTTAGCTTGCCCTTCCTCACCCTTTGGCCTGAATTCCCTAAAGTTCCCATCAAACTCAGCTTATGCACCATAGTTCAAAAACCAAAACCAGAAACTGAAGAAACTATAGAACCTTACCTCAAGTGTTAGGGTGTTCCTGCTAAACCTCTGCCAATTCTCCAATCCTAGCTTAGGATTCTTGATGGTTAGCCTATCCCAGATCTCCTCTAAGCTTTGCTCCAAGAAAACCCCAGAAAAGTGGTGAGAGAACCACAAACTGACCCAAGAGAATACAACTCTGTTTTCCATTCCTTTTCTCTTTTCTTTCTTTTCCTTCTTTCCTTTCTTTCAGACTTCTATCACTTTCTACAATTCCCACTAACATAAAGCCTCAGCATATGTATCCCTTGCAAGCCAAATGACCTTAATGCCCTCCCTATTAAGTTTAAACCCTTTAATCCACTTAGGGGCATTTTAGTCATTTTACCCAATTCCCGCTAACTCCTCGAGTGTCTCTAACATTTCCCGCTTAATTCTCGATACCTGACTAATCTCCAATTATATTCCTCGATGTTAAAAATAGACGCCAATATACTCACTAAATTCCCATTTATACCCCTAGGCTCACCCCGAGCCGGGTATAAATCCCCGCCATGACTTTTTCGCTAATCTGCTCACTAGGATCGTCTCGAGTCACAGATCACAGATATATCCACATAATAATGTGGTCTCAACATTAGCCTACCAATATACACACAAGTACACAATTACGCTCTCAATGAGCCAAATTACCAAAATACCCTCACAGCAGAGTATATAGCCCCATGCATGCCTTTATCATCATATAATAATATGACCTACATAATCATGCATATAATCATATAATAGCACAGTAAATCAATTATGGCCCTCCCGGCCTCCTAATCAAGGTCCTAAACCTTATTAGGAAATTTGGGTCGTTACATAAGGCCTTTTAGATTTTATAATTTTTGGGTTAATCATGAGGAGTTTTGCAGTACTGTTCTGGATAGCTGGTCCAAACCAGCTGGTGGTTATGGGTTACAACAAGTTTTGCAGAAGCTTAAGAGGCTTAAACCTGTTTTGAGTTTCTTCAATAAACAACAGGTTGGTGATGTAGTCCAGCAGTATACTGAAGCTAAACAGAGGTATGAAAGAGCTCAGTTCATGTTGCAGCAGGCTCCTTCTTTGTACACTTTGCAGCAGGAAGAGAATGAGGCAGCTAATGATTTTGCTAACAAATCCAAAATGTATGAGATTTTTCTTCGTCAAAAGAGCAAAATTAATTGGCTGAGATTTGGAGATGAGAATACAGCTTACTTTCATGCTTCTCTTAAACAGAGGAGGATGAGGGACCGTATTTCTAGCTATATTAATGAAGAGGGTCATATTGTGGAGAATTATTCTGAGGTAATTGCTCATTTTTATAATCATTTTAAAGGTTTTATGGGTAAGAATAGTTCAGCTACTAGTCGGGTGGATTTGAACTGTTTCAAGCAGGGAAATGTCTTAACTCTGGAGGAACAACTTGGTCTAATACAACCTTTTACTCAGAAAGATGTTAAGAGAGCTTTATTTAGTATTCCCTCAATCAAGAGTCCTGGTCCCGATGGTTTTGGTTCGGGTTTTTTTAAAGCTCTTTGGAAGGAAATAGGAGCTGAAATATCAGAAGCGATTTTGTTATTTTTCGAGAATGGTGAGATTCCATCAGAGTTAAATGGGACAATTTTAACTCTAATTCCTAAGGTAGAGTCTCCTACTGTGGCTTCTGATTTTAGACATATTTCCTGCTGTAACATTCTTTATAAATGCATTTCAAAGATGATTTGTTTACGGTTGGCTAAGATTCTTCCTAGGATTATACACCAAAAATCAAGGAGCTTTTATAAAAAATAGACAACTTGCACATAACATTTTAATACTTCAAGATTTGCTTCATGGTTATTCTAGGAAGAATATATCTCCCCGATGCTTGATAGAGATTGATCTTAGTAAGGCGTATGACTCTATTGATTGGGCTTTTTTGGAGGAGATTATGACTGCATTTTGCTTTCCTAGAAAATTTATTCATTGGATTATGACTTGTTTGACGGGTTCCTCTTATACGCTTTTATTGAATGGGAGATTATAAGGTAGTTTTGAGGGGAGGAAAGGTTTAAGACAAGGAGATCCTATCTCTCCTCTGCTTTTTGTGCTGGTTATGGAGTATCTAACTAGACTCCTTAAGCAATCTTCTAACCACAGAGAGTTTAGATATCACCCTATGTGCAAACACTTACAATTAGTGAACCTTTGCTTTGCAGATGACCTGATTTTGTTCTATAAAGGAAGCTTTAGATCAGTTCAGCTTATTTTTTAGGGGATCCTGAGTTTCTGTAGCAGTTCAGGGCTTGCTACCAATCTGAACAAGTCTCAAGTTTTCTTTGGGGGAGTGGCTACTGAGGTGAAACAAACTATCCTTAATTTTGTTGCACTTGGTGAGGGATCATTTCCTTTGAAATATCTGGGGGTCTCTTTGAGACCTACGAAATGGCAAGCTGCTGATTGTGGGGAGATTATTAAGAAAATTCAGGCTAGGCTTCATATGTGGGCGAGTAGGCATTTATCATATGCGAGGAGAACTCAGTTGATATTTTCGGTTCTGCTAAGCATCCGCAACTATTGGATGCATATTTTTCTACTTCCTTATAGTGTTATTCATGAAATAGACAGATTGTGTCCAAATTTTCTACGGGGTTCATCTAACAACCGCAGCAAGTTCCATTGTACATCGCGGGCTCAAGTTTGTCTCCCTAAAGCTCTTGGAGCTCTGGGTTTTAAGGAAGGTTCAGTTTGGAATAAAATTCTTATGGGAAAATATATTTGGGCTTTATCGACTAAACAAGATGTGTTATGGGTGAAATGGATTGACGGGATTTATCTTAAGGGTCATTCTTTCTGATCTTATCATCTAAAACCTGATGTGAGTTGGTACTGGCGTAAGCTTTGCTACCTGAGAGAGACTCTTCCTGAAACTGTTTTGGTTAATTCGGCTGTGAATGGTAAGCTTAGATTGAATGTTCTGCTCAGTAGCATCCTTCAGAGGAATAAAGTTGATTATGCTAAGGCAGTTTCGTGTTGCCTTTCAGTCCCTAAACACCGTTTTATGCTTTGGCAACCGGTTCTTGCTCACCTCCTGACTAGAGATAACTTGCTGAAGTGCCAGATTTCTGTTTCTTCTATGTTGTGCCCAATTTGTGAGAGGGAAGAGGAATGTCATTAGCATTTGTTCTTTGACTGTTGTTTTTCGCAGCAAGTTTGGCATTTTCTTAGAGGTTGGTTGGGTTCTAGTATGTGGCCTATTCAGTTTGCTGGCTGGAAGGAGTGGTTAAAAGGGAAGCCTGAGAATGTTTTGCATTGCATTTCAGTAGCTTCACTGTCAGCTGCGGTGTATGGTGTTTGGTACAGAAACTCTTGTATATTTTCTTACTGTTCCTTTTCTCCTTTGCACATAGTGAGGTTGATTAAGCAGGCTCTGAAATTTAGATTAAGTGGTAGGCTGAGCCAAAAAGTCTTTAATAAGAATTGTATTCTTGCTGAAGTTGTTAGATGTTTGTAATCAGTTAAACCTTTGGGTTGGTTCTTGAACTGGTTGTAGTTTGTTGTTTTGGTGCAATATATTCTTTCTTTTCATCAAAAAATAAAAATAAATAACATGATTATTAAAATGTACAACATGATTTAAGTAGAAAGTTGTTGTCGTATTACGTGAATAAGTACTTTGAGATACATTTTCAAACAGTGATTGTTTCAATAACATAATATATTAAACCTATAACTGGTTAAAACCAAATTAAATGAAATAATTGAGTTCGACAAATTGGGCAAGAAGGATTTCGACGAAGCCAGTTAACAATATAGTCGACATGAAACAAATGTAAACATTGTGGCATATGTGCATAGCTCGTTCCAACTTCAAATTCCTCCAAACATACAGGACAGCTCTGCCCTATCTGTTCATCACCTTCTCCAACTATGAAAGTAATAAGAATCAAATCCACAATCTCCATATTATTCCAATATGGAAATCAATCCTCAACTGCCATGTATATCTCACAGTCTCAAAGTTCTATCTATCTTATCTGTCTTTAAACATTCTTTTTTAAATAGTCAGGAGACTCTAGTTAATAGCCAAAACATAAAAGTTAGATTGTGTTCAATAATAATGATATTAGTAATTTATAAAAATTATTTTTTAAAAATATTTATAAGTAACAAACTTTAAAAAGCACAACGAAAAGTATTTGATTTAAACTGGTTGTTTGGATGATTCTGAACCTATGGGTTATTCATTTATGATTTTATTTTCGATTTTGGTAAAGGATAACAATTATTAAATATTTTTGAAGTGTAGTTAAGATGTAACTCTTAGTTTTTTCTTAATCTAAATATAATACAAAGAGTCGAATGGTTTGAAAGTGGTATTCAATCATGTTTGCTTTGGTTTTCATTTTATTTGGTGAAACGATGTTGAATTATGTAGTAGTTTAGTTTATGTATAAATAATAAATTAGAATTTGTTAATGTACTGAGAATAATAATAATTTAACTAACCTTTGGATTGTTCCTTAAAAGTTCCTGAGATGAAATCACAATGTATTATAACAAAACACCTGAGAAAAATAAATCAAAAGTGGAATAAGTTTTCAAAATTGTTAATTTGTATAAATATAATATATATATTTTTAATATTTTTATAATAGGTAAGATAATAGAATATTATTTTTTTATTTATTCTTAACTCTAAAAACAATAATGCTTTTACTATTTTCCTTTCCAAATAAACGATTATTTAAGATATAAGATATTTATATTTGGAACAAAAGCCCAAACCCACCATCTACATGGCAGCCACATGGCTGCACTTGATTAGCTCAAATAATTTTAAATTTATTAAATATTTTTAAATAATTTAAAATTAACCAAAAAATTTAAAATTTAATTTTAAAAAAAATCTTAGTTTTAATCAAATTAAAATAAAATAAATTTCAATTTAAAACAGAAATAGAAAATCAATTCAATTCAATAGAAAATCAAATTATATATATGTTTAATTATTTATTAATACTACTAAATTAAAAAAGAAATAGAAAATCAATTCAATTCAATAAATATTAATATTCTTCTCTCACTTCTCACGCCACCTCACACACAAACGGGTTCCTTCACATCTCTCTCATTTGAGTATTTCACATAAAGTATCTGGAACCCTCTCCATCGCTACTCAATCTCCTTCACTCTGCCGCCCACTGCCTCTGCCTGGGCCGATTTCCTCGGGCAATCCCTTCTAAACTTGCATACGAAAAATCCCCAAAAGGAAAAAAAAAAAATTAACAACCAGTCAAACAGGGGAGGGTGGGTGTTATAATAAGCCTTATATATATTGGTCATAGTTAAAATCAGAAGCGTATAAATTTTCCCTAAAACAATGGCTATCTTAGTGATTTGCAAAAGAAGAAAACAACAAACATAAATATTGATTATAACTCCCATATATACGATATTAGCTGGGAAGACCAAAACACTATGTTCATAAGTTTTGATGCTTTTCACGGTACAAATACGTAGAAAAATAAATAAATATATATATATATATTTATACATGTGTATGGATGTATTAAATGGAAAACAAAAATACCTTAATTTATGATAAATCTGTATTGTTTGATCATCAGAGGTTGAGAATTCTTTCCCAGAGAACAAAGTGGACGAGGACAAAGGTATATGGTTTTGTATGCATGTTTTGTTGATAAGAAATTTTACTGACCTTTTAAATGTTCATTCAAAGCTTGAAAGAAGAAATCACAATATATTCCTTAATATCCTTGAAAAAAGAAAAATAGTTCAATAGAGTGTTTAGTTTCTTAATTGTTAAACATGAATGGTAAACTTCTAGCATAAAGAATTTTATTTTTATGTAATTTTTTTTTACCTTCTCCACAAGTTTAATAGCAAATTGTAAGAACTTATATTTCAAATTTATGATTGTGTTAATTTAGGATTCATAAATAGATGAGATGATTTTTATTGTATCTGCAAATGTTAATGGTTGTGTCCTATGGCAATGATAATATATTTCTCAACTGTTGCATCGCTTGACTCGATTATAGATTCTGTTAAAATATTAATAAACAACTGTTAAAACATATCAAATTCTGTTAAACCATACCAAATTTTGTTAAATACAAAATACCGTTTGATAGTCATTTATATAATAGGTAAAGATGCATGGATGTATATGGATTATTAATCAATGGCCATGTGATTTTTTTTTTTTTTTTTGATGATAACTTTGTTTTGTGATCCTGTTACTCATAGTAGACACTTGATCCAAAAGACTAGTAACTTGATCCAAAAGAGTGATGATATTAAGGGTACAGCTGGTGAATTTGAATGAATTTTGGCAACCTAGCTAAATTTGACATTTTGTAGTTATTTGACACAAAAATATGGAATACCTATCGAAACACCCACCAAAAAGTTTCTGTTATTGATGTAATACATGACATAGCTTTTGATTTTTTTTTCTTTTTTTTTTTATAAAACTGGATTGGTTAATAAAAAAGATTTATAGAGAATGTTTCTTCATATGGGTTTAACTTTGAAAGTACTCAAAAAAATCATAATTAATGTAGGTTGACTTTGTATTGATTTGTGGTTGCTATGCATTATTGTGGTTGATTGAATCCTTAATCTTTTCATCAACACATGATTCAATAGTTTTACCTTAATTATGCATGGCAGCATGGGACTGTTTTCACTGTCACAAGTTTATATGAAATTTTTTACTATACTACGAACTTTTTTATATATAGATTATATAGACGCCAACAGTTTTGCAGTAGACTAGTTTTATAACGAGTTTAAAACAACAATTATTTACCAGATTATTTTCTTAAACATTTTAAAATAGGCTTTTCAGTTTCATAGGAAATAATAATAATAATAATAATAATAAGCAAAGGTGTGGAATAGTGCCACGTAGCCATTTTTTAAAATGATATTTTACCGTAGGTACCAACCTAAAGAGTTAGATCAATTATGAAATCCAACACCTGAACTCTGCACTCATATAAAATCTCAATCACAAGTTTGGACTAGATATGTTTGTTTAGTACGGAGAGAATAATCAATTGGGATTCGTTGAATTCCTACAAATAACCAAAAAGATAAAAGAGAAATAGAATATAATATAGTTATTTTATATATAAAAAAGAAACCTTCATACACGCGTTAGAAGTAAGAAAGTTCACCAATAAAAAAAAACTTTTATTGATCAAAAAATCAATATTTATGAACCGTTAACTTAATTTAGGTCATAACACTATTATGAGAAAAATATGAATTTGCTTTAGAGTGAAACAACTTAATGACAATAATTATCGAATAAGATGACAACATTATTTCAAGAATATAATATTTTGAAGTGTTTGTTGGATTAAGATTTCTATCTAATTTTAGTGTCTTAATTCAGGTTTTGATAGGCATAGCTTAATAATATTGATTTATTAATTTATTTTAAGAATATTTTTGGTGAAAAAGAATAATAATATAGAATAAAGAAGTAATATTATTAATAATATTGGAGGAAAGAAGCACCATCTTTCCATCATTCATTCATGCATATCTGCAAGACTTTGTCTGGAATATCTTGTTCACTGGCCTACCTTTGCCCATGTTTAGGATTGTCGTTTGGTTTCTATTTTACTACTTTGTGGGCCCCACTCTCTCTCACTCCCACTCACCTCTCTTCGTCTCCTAATTCATCTTTCTTCTCATGCTTCACAGTGCATCACAAATTATAGTGTGTGTACAAAGTAAGTACAATAGAATTAAAATATAACACCAAAGTAATTTAATTAAAAATATATATATGTATACAACAATATCTTTATATCTATATCCATATATACACATATATAGTATAATATGTTTCTCTCTCTCTCTTTCTTTCTTTTAAAAAAATATAGCACAAGCACCCACACATTGCCCAGCCCAGCATATTTTCTTGCCTCCTTACTTCACAGCCTGTCAAGGCTGAATTATTAAGACCATGATTATGATTTTTTTAAGTGAGAGAGAAGAGTTGGATTTGTTGTTTCTCTAAGTAACCAAAGAAAAAAAAATACTATAGAAAAGAAGGAAAGTAGGAAGAAAAGAGTACTGGTTTATTTTCTGGGCCTGCCAAACAGATTTGCTGGTACAGCGGTGTCAAGGAATCTTCTCCGAATTCACCACCGCCATCTTCAGGGCACTTTTAAGATTGCTCCGTCAAAAGGGTGCCGAAAGGAAGCTAAGAATTTGCTAGGGAGAGCTCCTGAGAAAATTGGCTGCTGGCAGTCCTAGTTTTGTTTGTTTGTTTGTTTTTTTTTTTTAATAATAAGATTTTCAAACTGTGATGAGTTGTGATTTAGAGATTTGTTCAAATGAGAGGGTGATTGGCATGAAGGTCGAAATTTCTCAATGAGCTTCATAAGTGAGAATCAGAATCTGGGTCTCTTTCTATTTCAGGTAAGAAAAAAAAAGATTCATGAGCTGGAGTTCTAGAAGTTGTGCTAAATTTAGTTTCTGCATAAGAGTTAGCCCCTGATATTTTGTTTATGTTTATTGGGTTGTTTTTATCTCTTGAACCCATTTCTGGAATTGTTGAAATGAATCTGAGATTCTTGTTTCTTTTGAATTGTTTGTTTGTGTATCTTTTTAACCATTTGAAGGAGGTCTGGGGGGGGGGGGGGGGGGGGGGGTCCAAACTCCAATTTAGTTGGGTCTTTTTTTTTCCTAGTTATTTTTCTACGCACATGAAGAGAGAAACATGCCAAAAACAGATATCAACAGGTGAAAGATGACTTTTCTTATAAATTATAATGAACAGTATTTGAGATGCTTTTAAAGGTTGTAGTTATGTTTCTAATGGCCCCCTAATTGTGATTTCATTGATAGTTATTTAATTTTACTTGCTTTTCAGTTCCTTCTTGACTTTTTCTCAAACACCATAGGTGTTTGATGATTTCATCATGTGGATAACCAAATAAGAAAGAAAGGAAAAGAAAAAAGCTTAGTTTTAGCTTCAGAAAAACAGAAAGAAGTGGACACTCACTTAGAGAGCAATTCCCAGAAAATGAAAACCACTGTTTTGGCCAATGATGGTTCTTGTAGAAATACATTGAACAAGAAAGTTGGGCAGACCCACATACCATTTTTGGTCTCACTATTGCCCACATCCCATTTTCTATCTTTTTTTCCTTATTCATTGTCTGGGTACTGTTTGATTAAACTTTGGGAGTTCCCTATGTAATTCTGAACCATTCTTTATGTTCCCTCCTCCATTCTATACCATAAAAAGAACCTCTGTTTTTGACATAAACCACCCTCTTTGCAAAAACTAAATTTGAAGCCTGCATTTTGTTGACCATAAGGGAAACCAAAAAAATCTTGAAGCACCTATAATTTAGGATGTAAATCTAGCTGTTGATCAGTGGAGTTGAGAAAATGTATTCCACTAAATGCCCAGGTTTGTTATACGTTTGCTCTCTACAGTAGGCTGTAGACTTGTAGATTTCTCAATATGATCTGATTTTTATTTTAGTGTTTCGTGCTTAGATATGCAGAATAAGAACAGTAGCTTTTGGGGTCGACCCTGTCTCCACCATAACATAGTGGTTTCTCACATCATCCCAAACACTACTAGAAAAAACAAGATAAAGAAAATTAAAAAGAAGTCATAAATGACATTTGAATAATTTTCTTCATATCTTTCTCTTTCTCTGTTTTTTTTTTCTTTTTTTGTTAAATAACTTTTTATGCAGTTTCACTGTATACTTGAGAATAGTTTGTTTTTCCTGAAACATGCATGCTAAGGCTTCAGTAGTTAGCCAAAATTCTGATTGTCATATCACTTTCAGGCATGGGAACCAAAATTGAATTTGCCATCAATCTTTTAGGAAGCTCCCCAAATAGCAAGCGCTTTGCTGTGCACGGTGTGGATGATTGGGACTATTTCCAGAACAGTGGGGCGAAGGTGAAGTATTTGAAAACCGGGTTGGAGGAAAAAATTCAAAACTCCATGGACAAGAACAAATTGGATTCCATAAAAAAGACAATGCAGATGCATGAAGATATCTTCAAACACCAGGTATAAAGTCTAATGCTCATCCATTTGGCTCACTCTCGTTGGGATTGCTTGAGTTGAGATCATATTTGCAAATTGATCAACATAGTCTCAAAGTGAATTCAAAATTTAAAGGGAGAAAAGTATGTGCTTTACCAATAAAAATTACCAGGAAAACAGCTTTACAGATATCTTCTTGTTGGTTCACAAACTTTCTAATGATGAATTGCATACAACTGATCAAGATAATTCTAATGCCTACATTTCTAGTGATACATGAACTCTAACAAAAAAATGCAATCTGTATGGATATGGAAAGACAATCAAGTTACTAAAAGTACAGTTTGCATGCAGTATTATTTTGGTTATGATAGCAATCTTGAATTGGATAGTTTTCCATTCACATTGTCATTATAGCTAAGTTAAGGACATTGAAGCTGGTGATATCAAATTTATCTGAATGCTAAAAATTGCAGGTAAGGGAACTGCATCGGCTGTACAGCGTTCAGAAAATGCTAATGGATGAGCTGACGAAAGAAATTAGGCAAAGCAGACTTTGGGATCCTTTGCGTAAACCAGATATCAGCCACTCTCAGTTAATTAACTGGGAGCAATCAGCAACAAAACAAGCACCTGGAGCTAGCTTCCATATCAATAGTTTGAGAGATGAACTAAACTCTAGAGAGTGTAGTGGTAGTTGTTCTGGAGACACCATGCGAGTCTCGAGGGGGTTTGATCTCGAAAGGCCTGCAGAGGAAGATATCTCTACAGGAGTCAGCGCCATTGGTGAAAATCCCAGAGGTCGAAACTCTAACATTGCCCTCAAGAGTGGCAAGATGAGTATAGATTGCCCGGAAGATGATAGTGAAGTTGAGCTAACACTAAGCATTGGTAGTAGCCAAAGTAAGAAGAAATCAAATTCGAAGTCCCTCAAGGACATTAAAGAGCTTGATTCATCTGCTTCATTTAAATCGGATAGAGGAGGAGAATGCAGTGACCCCACCACCCCAATGAGCAGCTCCAGTGCAACATTTGACCAAGAAAGAAAGCAGCCACATTGGCTTTTCCACGGTTTAAAGCTCAAATAGGATCACTTTAACTTCAACTTCAACTTGTATGTGTGTATCCTTGTAAATTTTGCATGGGCCACTGAATTTATACATGGTTCATGCATGATTGAGATTCTAATTTAGTTCCCACTTCAATAAATGGAGAGTTCAGAAACCTCATTTCTAAGCTAAGCTGTTGTATATAGAATCACTTACAACTTTTGTATTCTTCTTTTAAGATTAATCAACCTTTTTTCTGTAAGTAAGAAAATATCTCTGAACTCTGACCAATTAAAGAACTATTTTGGGTAGCTCATAAACTTCTGTCAATAACAATATATGAACAATGCCCATTTAAATTAGGCCTGAGAAAATGAATGAAGACAATAAGTTGCTGTCCAAGACCGAAACAGGAGGTTCATGAATCCTAATCTTTTGGGAAGTAATGCACTTATTAGAAGCAAATGATCATGACTAACTCACCTAAAAAAATTTCTAGGTAAGCAAGATGTTGTACTTAGTTTTCTGAAATGGATGGCCCACATTAAACCAAAAGTGGTAAAAAAAGTAGTCCTACAAATGACAATGATTACCGTTAAAGATTGATCCTTATTGCAATCTGAATTGTGCATAATGGGTAGTGGGACAACCTGTAGAACATTAATGTTTAATCTGAATTTGTCTCTAAGTAATTGTCAAGGATCGCCAAAAGCAATTTATACAGTTGCAGATGACAAGTCTCTTTCACTTCATTAAAAAGACGCACATTGTTTTTGCTGTATTAGTTAACTATTTTTTTCCCTTTTATAATTTTATAAATGTCCACAACTGAGTTTGAGATTCCCTTGTGACGACATAATAGAGTGTCAAATATCAACTACAGTACGGACATAAAACTAGAATAAATTGCTTTTTTGCCGCCCAACTATAATGTACCCTAAATGATTAGCGATGTTAAAAATTTATCCCAACTATACACCTTATTAAAATATGAGACTTTTGTTAAATTTCGTCTAAGGTGGCTAATAGATTGATGATGTCATGTATCAGTGATATGTGTAGAATAATTAGTAATTTTACTGCCGAATTTTAACTATTACCAAATTATGCAATTTTTATTAAAAAAAATTAAAAATCTAATTAATAACAAATACCTCTTTTTTCTTTTTTCCTTTTATTTTCTTTTACAATATAAAATAAATTTATTTTAGAATGAAAATTTAAAATATATACTAAAATAAAGAAAATTTTTAATTAAAGAGTAGAACGAATGACGAATGGTTTAAATAAATAATTTTTTTTAACCTAAATGGAGGAGGACGAATTGGAAAAATCTTTATTTTATGATTTATTTTTAATTTTTATTTTAAGATATATTTATTTTATGTTGTAAAAGAAAAGAAAAAGTAAAAAAAATTATTTGTTGTTAATTAGGTTTTTAATTTTTTGAATATTTGAAAATTTATTTAATTAATTTTAAACTTTTTGTAGTTTTTAATTTCTTAATCTTTTAAAATGATTATTTTTTTTTATTTCTAATGATTTAATTATTATTTTTAAGAATAAAAATTAGTTTTAATAAAAATAGCACAATTTGGTAATGGTTAAAGTTCGAGGGATAAAATTGTTAATTATTCTACCCATGACATTGTCATATCAACCAATAAATTATCACATTATCAATCTGTTAGCCACCTATAACGAAATCTAACAGAAATCTCATTTTTCATAATGTGTATAGTTCATGGGCAATTTTTAACATCTCAAATTATTTGGAGGACACAATTATTTAATGGTCATAGTTCGGAAAATAAAAATGCTATTTATTCTAAAACTTACGGAGAGACTATATGAGTAGTTAATTGCGTTCAGATCCAAGAAAAACATTTAGAATTTAGTATAGTTAAGCTTGATTGTTCTTTCATATACTCTTAAAGCCACAAAAGTACTGACAAAAACGTGATTATTAGTAATAACCACCCCAACAAAAAAAAAGATATTGGAATTTGTTTATATGTAATAATAGTATAATTATTTCCTGACAAAAAAATAGTATAATTATTTATAATTTACTTCTCTATCAATATTAATGCATGATATGGATGACTATGTATTTATATATGGTGAATAAATTTTTGGGAACAGTATTGGCACATCCATGTTTTTTTTTTTTTTTTGCTTTTATAATTTTTGAATAACATGATTTTGCATTTTTTATGGGTTTCTAGTGTTGTCGGCGGTCTGTGAATATTGGGCTAGGAATGGTGGGCCTTGGACAAGAATGGTAGGATGTGCATCGGGATGGTTGGCTGGCTGTGAATGTCATGGGTGCTACGGGTTTTTTTAAGGGAAAATTACATCATACACGGTAATTTAAAAAAAAATTCTTTTTATACGGCAATTTTAAGCAATTATAAAGTTGTTGTGCTCCTCCCAACTAGTATGTACGCAAATGTTTTTTTTTTCCTGTATCTTATTGATATGTAAATTTGAACCACCACGTTTATTTTTGTCAAATCAACTTTTATTTTAAATATTATATTTTAAACTATTTTAATTATATTAATTTCTATAATATAAATATTACAATTTTCATATTATATATTTAAAAAAAAGTGTCAATACTTTAATAAATTGATAGATACTTTTTGGTATGATAATAATGATAATAATAATAATTACAAATAAATTTATTTTTCTTATAAATATTTAAAATAAATATAATTATTAATATTAAATAAATATTTATGCTTACATAAAATATTATATATTTAATCAATATAATCTATTTCTTTATTAGTTGTTACAATTTTTTTTAAATATATATATATTACTTGTTTAATGTAATTTAACATTTTTGTATATACTAATTATAAAATTCTTTTAGTTACAAACTTAGTTTTATATATTTTTGTTACAAATATGTTAACTAAATTCACAACTTACTTTTTAAAAATATTAGTCACAAATATATATATTTTTTTAGTTATAAAATTAGTTATGTAAACCATTGTTACAAAAATAAAATATTTTAGCAACGAATTATTCTGTAAATGTTGTCTTCAAAAATGTAAAATTTGTTTACCAATATGTAAAACTTGTTTATATATTTGTAAATGTTGTTTACAAAAATATTTTTATGTAACTGGTTTACGCATCTGTAACACATGTTTACGAATTTGTAACGGCTATTAACAAAAAAATGTTGTATTTCACTGCTACTCCGTATTTACACTTTTGTCATTCCGAATTTTTCATGAAAATTCTGTATTTTTGTAATCTACCGTATTTTTCATATTTTTTTTTAAATGTGAATGTATTTTTGTGAATTTCCCTAAAATTAATCTCTTTAAATAATATTAAAAAATGAGTAATTATTAAAATAATAACAAGATGTTACAAATTAGTAACGTTGTGTTACGAATAATATTGGGAGAATAAATAACTATTAAATTATAAAACTAGTAAATTTTTTATTACAATTATGTTAAGTAAATATATAAATTATTTATGCAACTATTAGTTGAGAAATATAATTTTATTTGTGAATTACTTTTGTAAAATTTTGTTACAAAAATAGACTTTTTTTGTTATGAATTAATATGTAATTGTTGTTTACAAATTTGTAAAGAATTATTTACTTATTGTAATAGTTTTATTACTACTTGTTACAATCTTGTAACATATTTATACTTTTTAATGAGTTTTAGTTATTGCATGTAACAATTTTATTATTAATTATAATAGTTTTGTTACTACTTGTTATAATATTAATATTAGTTGTTCTAACATCTAACATTTTTGTAAATATTTAGTTACAAAAATTGAATATTTTACTTATAAAATTAATTATGTAAATCATTGTTACAAACATGTTAACAAAATAAAAGAATTTATTACCGTGATAATGAATTTTCAAAATAGTAAATTAATGATGACCAAATTTTAAGTATTAAAATCTATATTTATTTGTTTGTTAAAAAAAATTAATATTTATTTAGATTAGTTTTCACGAGTAACATTTTATTTTGCAAATATTTTTTTTGTTCTCATTAATTTAGTTAAAAGAGAATACGTTAAAAAAATCAAACCAACACACTAATTTATAGTGATAGATTTGATCATATTATAATATTATTAAATAAATAGTTTTCAAATGATTAGATTTGTCTTTATAATACTAATAATTAATAATTATATTATTAATTTCTAAAAATATTAATAATTTATTATGAAGAAAAATTATCCGTGTTATTGAATGAGTTTGGGTGTCATATTTACCAATAGATTATTTATTAGTTGGGATCATTTGGGTGTCGTATATTTGTAATTAATTACAATTACCGTATATTTAGACTTTTTTTATTAACTTGCGGTATTTATGCAAATTTCCCTTTTTTTAGGGTGTTTCACTCCTTAATTAAAAATCTGTATTTTGTTTTTAAAAGTTAAAATTTGTTTTTTTTAAAACAAGTTGGTATTTTTTTTATAAAACAATTTTTAAAAATAAAGTTATAAAAAAAAAAAAAATTTGAGAACAACGAAAAGTTGTTTTCTGTTGTTCTCAAATTTTTTTTGTCTATCTTTTTTTCTCAAATTACTTTTTTAATTATTATTGTCTAACATCATTTATTGTCATATCATTTTCTCTCTCATTAGTTTCTTTCTCTTCACTTTCTATTTCCTTATTTTCTCTCTCATCACTTTCTATCTCCTTACATTTTCTTTCTTCACTTTCTCTATCGTTATTTTCTCTCTTTTCACTTTTTATCTTTTTATTTTCTCAATCGTCATTTTCTATCTCCTTATTTTTTTTTGCATCACTTATTATGTCATCATTTTCTCTTTCATTACTTATTATATCTCCACTTTCTCTCTCATCACTTAATATATTCTCATTTTCTCTCTCATCATTTTTTCTCTCTCGCAGTTTCCTCTCTCATCACTTTTTCTCTACTCACTTCTCTCTTTTCACTTTCTTTCTCATCACATTCTCTCTCATTTTTTCTTGGATCAATTTCTCACTTCTCAATTTCTATTTCTTCAAATTTTCTCTCATTATTTTTCATCATTTTTTCTTTCAAATTATTTTATCTCATTATTTATTACAAACTTTTAAAATATTTTTCTCTTTGTAAATATATTTGTTAATTTTTTATTTAAGATTTAAGAAAAAAAACTAAAAAATAGTTTTTAAAAACATTAACCAAACACCTCTTGTTTTTTGAAAACTATAAAAACTGTTTTCTTTTCCCATTTCTGAGAACACAACTTTGAAAACAAAAAATAAAAAACAATGACAAACAGACCCTTTGTTTCTGTGTTCTTGGTTGGCAGGGTTTAATATATTTGATGAGATTTTGTTTTTATTGTGTTATATTATTTTTGTAATGGCATATTTAATATGTATACGAATTTGTTAAAAAAAAATTAATGTACATGTTTTTGGTATAATTCTGAATTTTGGATTTGATTATTAACTTTTTTTTTTAGATTTTGGTTTTATGTGTTGTTTGAAATTAGAGACTTTTGTAAGATTTTTTTTCCCAATTAATCATAGGCGTGTTGCACTGACACCAAAAGGGGACACCGAAGGCTTCATTGGCTTTGGCATGAGAACTGCGATTGACATTGTTTAGTTTTTGGAGTTAGTTTTCCATTGACGCTTAAACCTCTTTTATTTTCTAGGTTAAATTACAATATTCAATAAAAATAAACCAACATATATTTAATTTTAGCCTAATAACCAATAAAAATAAACACACAATGACAACTAGGCTAAAATACTAAACTAGCATACATCTAAATGTTATTATCTCTTTGGTGTGTAGAATATATGTTAGCCTAATAGGAGGCCTAACATTACCTTCGGCCTAAACGTTTACCCTGCACTTAAGGCGAGTGATTAGAGAATCTGTTCTTAAATGTTCTTGTGTAAGTGTATGGTTAAGGTCATATAATGAGTCGGCTCATTATACCATCTGTGAAATTAATTTCTTGTTGGTGCACCAGTTTTTTGCCATGATGGGGTTATTCAAGTGTCATTTTACGTTTCATTAGAGTGGGACAATCTTCATTGAAGTGTACATCTTCCATCCCATAGGTAACAACTCCAACATCAATAATCCACATCCTCACTCCCTTAACATAATCTATATTCCTCTCAGCACCAAAAACCTTAGTATTTGGACCAGATCCAACATCAACAAACATGATAATATCATTATGAGAAATATGGCAAACCTGCTCCTTAACATTGTTTTTTGTGTTATTATTGGTGAAGAAACTGCCCTTCCAAATAATGTCTTCATACATTCTTAGGAATTCCAACAAACCAAAAGGACCTCCCTCCAATTAAAAGACCAAGGTCACAAGAGGATCATTTAGTGTTCTAGACAATGTAACTTTTCTGCGTTTTTTTTTTATAATTAGTGTCTTTTACTAGATAGGGTAAATAACTAAGAGCATCTTTAATAGACTGTTAAATTTGTGATGTAATGAAATACTTAAGCATTTAAATAAAAAAATGCTTCTCTAATTGTGTGCTAAAAATTGTGCAAAATTTGACACATGCTAAAACTTGTCAAAATTGACACAACAATATACATGGCTTTTTTATTTACAATATTACCATGTTAGTGGGCATATGGCACAATTTGATTCCCCAATTTTATCTTAATTTACATATTTAATTAATAAGACAAATATTTATGCATTAAAAATAATATAATATTTCATAAATGCATAAATATCAATTAATTCAAAATTAATTTTATCTTAAAATTTAAATAATTTATTATCATATAATAAATTAATATTTTCTTTATCATTATTAATTGACCTGAAGTTAATTAATGTTTAATACAACTAATATACATTTATTTATTTAATTAATTACATAATTATCACATAATTATAACTTATGTTGGGGGTTAGGCTTAATCAACCTTGGTTTTGTATTACAACTCAAAGCAATAACAACAAGTAATCTAACTCTAATGGAAGAGAATAAAAAATTACATAAACACAAAAGACAAAGTGTAGAGTTGACATTTCTTGAAAAACAACTGTCGACGTAGTTTTTCGTCAACATGAGATTAAGAAATCCGATTAGAGAGATTAAACTTGATAATAAACCGTAAATATATACACAAATTTTTACGTGGTTCAGTGGTTAAAATTCACCTAGTCCACGAGTCACTCTTATTCTTCTTTTGAATTCTTGAGGAAATTGTTTATAACAATTTCAACACAGTTTTGGAAAATAAGATGTCGGTCCCTTTTTATTGCCAATTAGCCTAATATTTATAGGGAATTATGATGGAAAATATTGGGTAACCGTATTATAAATGGTAACATATAAGATTCGGTAACTTCCCAAATAAATGGATACGTAAATATCCCAACTAAACATATTGCCATTTACATTAATCAATAAATGTATATAACGATTATGTGCATTTATTGCACATATTGGTGATCCGAGTCTATAGGGATTCTTCCATGTGCATCTTTGAACCACCTCGAGCTAGATGCCACTCACGAACTGTATATAGCTGGAGCATGACTAATTGACTTAGATAAAAATCGGGCTTAATGAAGGCGATCTAGACATTGGACATTGGATACTTTGATCTCTGTCATCCATGTTTCAAACGATCTGAAGGATCCTGGGATGTCCCGTACTCGGTGACACAACTTCGAGCTATTTGATCTGGAGGTAATGAAACATGTCCGAATTCTTGCATCCTTTACTTATTACATGCCAGTTGTACCTCGAGCAAGATAATTGAGCTCGTGTTTTTAGGGGAAGCATATAGATCCCTTGTGCGGTTTGCTCCAGGAGACCGTGAGCCATATGACAAAGCATTCCAACCTGGTCAGCAACAAAGTGCTTCATACCATAGAGGCAAGACCCTCAACGACCTTCCTCGACTCTGTGTTGGGGATGACTCTGACCGTAAGTCTTATTTGTTCTCACAAACTGACCTCTCATTAATCATTGGTCACCTTATTGCATGTCCTATATCTGAGGTATTGCTCAGATACGAGCTGAGGTGGGAACCTCCCAGAACAATGAAATTTTTTTAAGGCGTACGTTTTGGAGGTGATCCAGAGCCATGATTAGCTTCTGAAGGAGGCCGAGGACCTTAAGTTGAAGATTTCAGAGGTCGAGGAGAAGTCCCTCTCCAAGGGCAAGGAGGATACTGCTCAATTCGAGGAGCTTGAGCTTCAGGTGAAGTGCCATGGGGACCAGATTGAGAACTCCTTGGAGGAGACGTGTTTATCAATTTTGGGCGTATAATAAAGATGGAGATTTCTCGTTCCTTGATGCCAAGGTCTGGGAGCGCTACCGTGCCAAATTTCAGGACCACTTGGCAAAGGAGCCCACAGAGGTGGTGGAGACGGCTTCTAGGGCCAGAGCTGAAGGAGGAGTGGTCGAGGTTTCATCCTGGGAGCAAACGGTCGGAGCTCAGGGATGAGATGACATCCATATGTTTTTCTTTTTTTATTGTTAAGGGTATTGCAAACCCTTGTAAGGAGGCCTTTTAGGCCGAGATAATTTACACATTTTCCTTATATATGTTGATTTTTTTTATATATATGTTCAATATTTCTTCTTCCTCTTTCTATTGATTATTATCGTGTTTATAAACTTTTGAAGCTTTCATACACTTGCATAGTTGCAGGGAGTGCTTTTTAGATCGAGACATATCACTACTACAAAAATTACATGATAAGTCGGTTACAAACTGACTTCTGAATGTTCATAAGTCGATTGAGAACTGACTTCCCATGCAGTGACTTATGATGTAAAAACATAGTAAGTCAGTTGGCGCCAAACCGACCTCTGGTGTAAGACATGGTAGGTCGGTTGCAAACCGACCTCTAGTGTAAATCATGGTAGGTAGGTGTGGCACACCGACCTCTGGTGTAAAAAATGATAAGTCAGTTCACAACTGACTTATGGTGTAGACATCTATTGTCAGTTTTAGTAGAACCGACTTATGGTGTTTTTTTTCTTAAAAAGTGTATTATGCCCAAAACAAATCATGCTTTTTATACAAACAAACTGAACAAAACAAAACATATATCACAATAATATAAAATACTAGAATTTGAACTAAGTATCCAAAATAATGAGTCTTAAGTTAATTACAAAATGACTCATATAAGCATTGTAAACTATAGTTAGACAACAAAAGTGTGTATATCTTCAAGAATGTCTAAGTTAACATTGTAAGTATATCTCATTAAAAGTCCAAGTTAACAAAAGTGAGTGGACCTATGTAGTACTCATCAAATCCATAACGCATTGTGCCAATTCTTCACGTACTTCATTGATCTTATCCTTTGTGTAATAGTTCTTCCCGCCACACTAAAACAAAATTCATTGCATGAGTTGAATTAATATACTTAATCTTAAGGTAAAACTAGAACTTTAATAATGAATATTTTCACTTACGTTACTAGTTAGCCATCGCATTGAAAACTCATTTGTCACGAAGTCCTTCATCATCCTCATAACATAGAATCCACATTGTACTGATTGTAATGGTTGACGAGGACACTTAACTGTTCTCCACGCGGCTTCCTTAGTTTTCGCATTATTTGTGCGTAAATGTTGAAAGACACTAAGTAATAAAAACATAAACATTTAGATGTTAATTTTAAATGAATTTAAGAGTATGTAGTTAATTGGTTAAATTTTTACCGAGAAATGAGAGATTTGATTTCATCTGGTGGAAAATTGTGAAGAGAATCTAGGAAATAGCACAATTGGTGATCAAAATCAATTATTATAAGCATCCAATGCTTTCTAACAGAAACACAAAAAAATTTCATTATTAATATTATATATATTCACTAACAAAATATTAAATGTAAAATATTTACCCCTTATGATATGGCAACAACATCATCTGACCCGGATTTGAATCAATCATACGCTTTGTGTTGGTTTTTATTGACCAAATCAGAGATTATACGCAGCGGAACAACAATCAAATTGTTAATTTAATCCCATAAGATTTCTAGATCTACTTCTTCACATGCATGTATATATTGAATCCAAGACATGAATAGAAAAAAATACATCAGGTCCTTCCTTGCTGCTATCTTTTTGTATGGCAAAATCCTTGAGATCTCACACCAAGATCTTCAAAAATGTTCTTAGCACACAAAGAACGAGTGTGGGCTAGCTATACAAATAATAGGCAAAATCTATTTATCAGATGTTCTCAACATATGAGATCTGATAAAGTTTGGACCTAGGTTTTGTGAAGAATAGTGACTTTTGTATGTATCACTGTTCTCTTTCTCTGAGAGAGATTTCAAGATATTTTTCTATCCCTGAAAAGTTACGTTCTGGAAAAACTGATATCCTATATTTAATACATCCAATATATTAAAATAAAATCTTAGTTATTTTAAACAATTTGAAAATCACTAATCAGTTATCAGATTTTTGTTTAAATAATAATATTTTAATCATATTACAATATCTCATTATTTATTTAATATTTAAATAACTATAATTGTGGAACCAAGAAACTGTTCTGAGTCTCTTATGCGTGTAGCACAGTGACTGTGCACTGTGCTACACGTGTACCACATGCCATTTTTCATAATTTTTATTATTATTTAAATACCAAAAATCCCAAAAATAAATTAATTATATTTTGTTAAATCAAATAATTAATTAATTCTTAATTAATTAATTACACATAATTATACAATAATTATGTTTGATACATAGAAAAATATTTTACTTATCAAATAAGTCCTTTTTGCCCATTTTTTGTATTTACCTTTGTTAGTGTTTGTTTGAGCCATTTAGGGGACCATGTACCTATAACATTAAGCTCCAATAAATTGAAACTAAATAATTAAACTCTTTAATTATAATAGTTAATTTATTAATTCTGATGTTTCTCCACTATAAATTCAGAATTGCACTCTTTATGTTATAGATATACTTTTACATAAATCTTATCTTAAGTCGTCCATTGATATAACCATCTTACAATAGTTCAACCCTCTAATTAATTAGTTCATAAATTAGAATGGAAGAATTACCATTTTACCTTTCTAATTTACTTCTTATTCCTTAAGTACCATTAATTCACTAGTGAATAATTAATCTATAATCTAATTATAGATTTGAGCTCAAAATCATTCAGTTCCAGAATTAACCCTTAAGGAAACTAATATACGATCCATTAGGAAAGATTAGATCCCGTATTGTTGATACATGTTCCCAGCCATCCATGATATTGAATCTCCAAAACAAAAGTCATTAGTCTCATTCTTTGAAGAGACCTTAGAGAATGAATTAAAAGATTTAATAAACATGAACAAGAGTTCATGAACACTCAGGATTTAGGTTGATCTATAAATGATCATCAGTTATGATATGAATTACAAGTCTTTATTGTTAAATGGTTTTTGGATAAAGACCTTAATTCATATCTGTCCATGTCATATATAATCATATTATGTAAAGCACCTTTACCGAGATGTCTTACCACATCAATAATCCGAATCTAGATTATTTGTATCATTACGATACTCAGTAAACCGTACTTACAACTCCAATTAAAGAATTCCATAACTTTAATTTGTTGTTGTTGACTATTTTTATTCATTCATGCGATCTTAATTCTCTCGTACTTATACAAGATCACATCCTCAATAATGAATATGGAATTTTTCTGATATTTACAAAATTATTCAAACAATAATTTAACAATTTAAATATAACAATAATAATAAACCATTGTATTTATTTATTCACAGGAAAAACAAATGTCTTTTACATGCTTTTAGGACACACTCCTAACAATCTCCCACTTGTACTTAAAGCAAGTGAGGCATTTCTCTCAATCCCATATTACGTACATGACCCTCGAATTGCTTTGTTGGAAGCGTCTTCGTGAACGGGTCTGCCAAAATGTGTTCTGATACGACTTCAGAATGGACACATCTCCTCTATGTACGATTTCTCTGACTAAGTAGTATTTGCGCTCTATATATTTTCCCCTTTTGTGGCTTCTTGGTTCTTTAGAATTACTGTTGTCACAGTAAAGAACAAGTGGTTTCTCCACTTCTGGAATAACTTTCAGATCGAAGTAGAACTTTTTGAGCCACTCAACCTCCTTAGCTGCTTCACAAACTGCTATATACTCGGCTTCCATGGTAGAGTCTGCAATTCTGGCTTGTTTAATACTTAGCCAGACTAATGCTCCTCCTCCAAGAATAAACATTGATCCAGAAGTCGATTTCCAACTATCTCTGTCTGATTGAAAATCAGAATCAGTGTAACCAGTGGGGTTCAGGTCTCCACCTGAATACACAAGCATATAATCTCTAGTATTTCTAAGATACTTTAGAATATTATTCACTGCAATCCAGGATTGGATTGATAACGGCTGACTATCCCTACTTCATAACAAATGTCAGGTCTTGTACACACATGGTGTACATCAGACTGCCTACTGCTGAGGCATAGAGATACTGTCTCATGTCTTTCTTTTCCTGAGGTGTTTTGGGACACTACTCCTTGGAAAGGAATACTCCAAAATGGGTTGGCATATCACCCTTTTTGAAGTTTTGCTTATTAAAGCGTTCTAGCATCTTATCAATATAAGTTGCTTGAGACAGTGCCTAAGTTTTGTTCTGTCTATCTCTAAGAATCTTAATGCCCAGAACATACTCGGCGTCTCCCAATCTTACATTTGGAATTGTCAGCCAACCATTTCTTTACATTTGATAATGTCTCTACATCATTCCCAATGAGTAGGATATCATCAACATAAAGAACGAGGAATACTACTATACCATCTTTGATTTATTTATAGACACAAGGTTTGTCAACATTTTGTTCAACAACCAAATGTTTTACTTGTGTCATCAAATCTAAGATTCCAAGATCTAGAAGCTTGTTTGAGTCCATGAATGGACCTAAGAAGCTTGCAAACCTTTTAATCTTGATCTTTTAATTCGAACCCTTCTGGTTGAGATATGTAAATGGCTTCATCAAGGTAGCCATTCATAAAAGCTATTTTGACATCCATTTACTAGATCTCGTAATCCATGCACGCAGCTATGGACAAGAGTATACGAATGGATTTTAGCATGGCTAATGGAGAAAATGTTTCTTCATAGTCAACCCCTTCTTACAGGAGAAAATGTTTCTTCATAGTCAACCCCTTCTTTCTGTGTGTAACCTTTGGTTACATGCCTTGCTTTGAAAGTCTCTACTTTCCCATCCGCTCCTCTTTTCTTCTTGAATATCAACTTGTAACCAATGGGTTTGATATTATCAGGTGGATCTTCAAGAACCCAGACATAATTGGAATACATCGATTCCATTTCTTGGTTCATGGCTTCTTGCCATTTTTCCTTGTCAGAATGATTCATTGCATCTTCAAATGTCAATGGATTGTCTTTGTTTGTGTCAAACACAAGCATTTGAACTTCATGTTCATAGTGCATGGGTTGCTTACTAACCCTCCCACTACGACGAAGTTATCTACTATTCTAACTAGAACTACCAGTTTCCTTTTCCCGTTTTTCATTGGTTATTGCTGGTGACTTTGCAACTTCATTCAAGACCATCTCCTCCAGTACAACCTTACTGCGAGGTTTGTGGCTATTAACATAGTCATATTCAAGAAAAGTTGCACTTGTCAATACAAATGTTTTATTTTCTTTTGGACTATAGAAAATTCCACATCTAGTCTCTTTGGAATATCCCACAAACATGCACACTTCAGAGCATGATTCCAACTTCCCGGTCTTTCCTTTTAAGCACGTGTGCAGGACATCCCCAAATTCGAAAATGGTGTAAACTAGGTTTATAACCATTCCAAAATTCTATGGGTGTCTTTTGGATAGACTTAGATGGAACATCATTCAATATGTATAGAACACATTGAATCGCATAGCCCCAGAATGACAGTGGTAATGATGAGAAACTCATCATTCATCTAATCATATCTAATAACGTTCTATTCCGTCTTTCTGAAACACCATTTTACTGTGGCGTTTCAGGTGTAGTGAGTTGGGATTGAATGCCATGCTCACGTAAATGGTCATCAAATTCAAAATCCAAGTACTCTCCTCCTCGATCAGATCGAAGTGCTTTTAGTGATTTACCTAATTGCTTTTTAGCCCGTGCTTGAAATTCTTTGAACTTTCTAAAAGTTTCAGATTTTCTTTGCATTAAGTATAGGTAACCATATCTTGAATAATCATCAATGAAAGTGATGAAATATTCATAACCTCCTCTTGCTTGTACATTAAGTGGATTGAAAACATCCGTATGTACTAGCTGAAGTGGTTCTGTGGCTCTTGAACCTTTAGAAGAGAAAGGTCTCTTGATCATTTTGCCTTCTAGACAGAATTTACAAACAGGGAGAGATCTAATAAATGGTTCTCTTAAAGGACTATCATTTACAAGCCTATTTATTCCCTCTAGACCAATATGGCCCAATCTCAAGTGCTACAGATATGTTTCACTATCAGAGTCATTTTAATAGATTTAGGATTAGCTATTTTAAATAATTCAAAATTATAAATTTTTTTTTTTCATTCATTGTAAGTATGTAAACTTTGTTTATCCCAAAGCATTTGCATAACAAGTAAATAGATAATTTCTTTAAATAATAACTACTTTATTAATAAAAGAAATAAATGTTATGCAAAAATTAGAAATAAGTTTCCAAACATTAATAATCAAAATTACTAACAATAAACTAAATTTCTAGACTGTAGCTTTCTTTGTTTAAAGAAATCTAAAATTTCTAAAACAAAATAAAGAAATTTAAATTGTTCAACTAACAATAAAAATTACTAAATAAAACTACTCTTCAACTTCTCCAGCTCTTTACTTGCTATTCAAAATCCTCATCAGTCTCCTCCTCCTTTTCAGGGTTCTCATTCCGCAAAAGGAAAAAAAAAACAAAAGAAAAATAGATTAGTGGCATATATTTTTGAATCTTCTATCCAAAAATTTGAATCTGATATTCATAGTTTTTGAATCTACTATTCAAAGTTGAAAAAATATATGTAAATCTTATTTACCTTTTACGTTTGATATAAACGATCACACTCAGCAAAGACTTCCTTTGTCATTGCTCGCCACATCTCATGTGCTGAGTCATAGTGTATATATTTTTCCTTTGTTTCGTCAGGCATGGTTGAAAGCATGCAATAACGTGCCAACCGATTGGATTTCATCCAATTTGCATATTTTTCTTCTGCTTCATAGCTAATAGCCAGAGGTGGTTCTGTTGGAGGTTTTTCACAGACTATTGACATCATCTTCTTATAAGAAAAAATGGTCAACATGCCTCGAAACCAGTGTTGCATATTTTCAGGTTCAAATAACACATGCCTTGATTTCAAGTCCAATGAGCTTATAATTAAAAGAGAAGTTTCATAGGCCTAAAGCCCATGAGAATTTCGACCTAATGACTAATATTATCTATTATTTTATTTATTTTTAATTAAAATAAATGTCCTAATTGAGCCATAAAAGGAATGCTAAGTGAGAGTTGAAAACATATGATTGAGACAATCAGAAGATCTATTTGGATGCTTTAGGTTTTAGATTCTCTCTACAGCATAAGTTCTTTTCTAAGCCTCAATATTCTTTTCTATTATTCTTCTTTTTGTATCTATCTCACATGTTTTTAATTCCCCACTCTAGTCTAGGTGATTCTAAGGATACTTTGGAAGGCTGTGAAGAAATTGAAGATTGGTTCAGTTTCTTGGTGATACCTTGCAACAGAAGGGATTCAATGGTTAGAGAAACTGAAGGAATGACTCATTCATTCCACTACGTATAATGTAATTGTTCTTATCATCATCTTTGTTTAAATTCAATTGTAGAAGCATATTCTAGGTTGTCTTATATTTATTTGTTTAATATATGATTTACATGAAAATAATTATGATCCTGTATAAATTTTCCCAACCACTGGCCTCAGAGCCTTTGACAATCTTTATTTTCATGCATGAACATGGTAAAAATTAAATTATTTAATGTGTTGAATAATTGGATGGATTTCATTTTTTTTATGAAGCATTTTGATTTTTATGTAATTATTAGCAAATTTGGGTTATTTTGTTGTGTTTTATATGCAGTTAATTTTTATAAATGCTTTATTTGATATAAAACACGGTAAAAATTATTTAGAAAACGTTTTTTGATTGAAAAATTACAAAAAATTTTATTGAATTTTTTTTTTGAGCTCTGGCCGCAGCCTGCAATAATTTTTTTTCTTAAATTTTGGGCTTTGGCTGTGACCTCTTTTTCATTGGCCATGACCTGCAATGAATTTTTTTCTTAAATTTTCAGGCTCTGGCCACGACCTGCGATGAATTTTTTTTCTCAAAATTTGAATTTTGAATGTATTTTTTAATGGGTTAATACAAAAATATCAATTTTTTTCTATTATTTAAAAATATCTTTTTTGAAATACGATATTTTTGTTTGTTTGGTCTTTTAAAAATTAGATATTTTCTACAAAGATTCAAATTCAAATTTACAGATAAGTTAACTAATTAATTTTAAATATTTTTATATATTAAAATATTATAATTAAGTTATCAGATATTAAAGATATTTGTTAATACTTGATAATTTTTTTTTGAAATCTGATATTTGAAGATATTAATATCTAATTATTCTATGGATTTTAATATTTAAATTATTTGAAATTTGAAAATTTGATAACTAGATATTTTTATGGATATTTGAATTTGTTTAATTGATTAAGATATTTTTTCAAAAACAATTGATGATATTTGTTTTAAAATTTATAACTGGTTAAATTTTTTAAAAATATCACAATTTTCAAACCAATTAATAAAATATTTTTTTTATAAATGAGATCTAAATTAACTTTGGTTAATTGTTGATAAATCATATTTAAATTAAATTAATATTCTTCAAAATGACCTAAACTAAGTTGATTGTTGATAAATTTCATTTAAATTAATTTTTGTTAATTGTTGATAAATTTCATTTAAATTGACTTATTTATTTTTGCAAAAATTTAATTAATTTGAATTTTTGGATAAATTCTACAAAAATTAATTGTGGTATTTTTGCAAATGAAGTAAATTGTGGTATTTTTGCATAAATTCATAGACTTGCTCATATAGTAACATGATTAGGCCCATCCAATTATAACATGTCTGTTTGTACTATATGTGTGCTTAATATATGGATTTTGCTAAATAAAACATTCATAAAATGTTAGGTTTTATTTGGGACCATTAGAAAATATAAAGTTTAAATTCCTTTCTTATGGGTGGTTCCACTTGTGAAGGCCCATTTGCTTTACATAACTATACTGGGCCTAATCCATTAATAACAATTAATAAAACGAAGGTTTAAATTCCTGTCTTTTGGACCTTGTATGGAAGTATGTGGGCCTTAGTAGTGGGAACGACATACTGGACCCAGCCCTCCTCCATACAAGCCCAATTGTTAAGGCCCATTTGCCCGAGTTGGACTTAATTGTATAGGTTCATTATAATAGTTAAACCTAAATATTGATTAGCAACAAATTAATTCTATTTTAATTGAATTTGTTTCAATGTGACACTTTAGAATTAATAGAAAATTATAGGACTTTGGTCTTAAAAATTTAATTCTACAATTTTTTGGAGAACCGTAGTCATTAATTTTTGAAAATTAATAATAAAAATACTATTTTTTATAATGATTTTATTTTAAGATTTATATTCAATCTCCACCGTTGGTTTAAAAAGGACGATAGCTTAATGGGGCCTCGAGACACTTTGATTCGTCCCCCTACGGAAGAAGTTCATTAGTTATCTTGACAAGCTTAGATTTTGAAAGATAGATAATTATAAGTCAAATTCTACTAGACTCACCCTTATGGTGCCTACTAGGACTAAATCTATTGATTATCGAAACCGTGGGTTTGGCTCATAAAATAAGAGATTTTATTTTTTATTTTTTATTATTTTGATCAAATTGTAGGTTCTTAATAATGACTAATGATATTTTTTGACTCTCGCCAACCGGGACAACGATATCATAGAATAGTTAAAAACCTATAGAAATTAAGATATGATTATTTTGGTATTTTTTCCATATCTTACATATTTATGGTATATGTTGTGATATTTCTTGAAATTAGAGTAAATAGAAGTTTTATTGAGTAAATGTGATTGATTTCTATTTTATTGATAATCGGTAGTTTTAAGTATGGCTATGTCTACTCCCATCCTTTCTCAATTTTCTATGGAGAAAATCATTGGAGAAAACTTCCTTAAGTGGAAGCAGAATATCGACATAGTGTTGATTTGTGACAACGCCAAGTTCATCATGATTGATGAATCCCCAGAAGTTCCAGGTGAAGGAGCTTCCAAGTCTGTAAGAGATAAATATGAGCGTTGGCAGGCGACTAATAACAAGGCACAACACTACATGTTGACTAGTATGGTCGACACTCTCAAGAAAAAGATGGTGAGACGGCCTACGAAATCATGGATCAAATCCAAGACATGTTCAGTGCAAAGCCTGTGCAGACTCGTTTTGAGGCCACCAAGAAATTTGCCAATGCTCAGATGGCACCGTCTCCACAGGTTCGTGATCAACTCAACTATGGTCTGACGAAGCTCATGAACGAGCTTTAGACTTTCAAGTCTATCATGGCTGGACCTAGTAAGGGAGGAGAAAAGAAGACTACTTTTGCTGCTGCTAATCTAGCTAAAGCTGAAGCTAACCAAGCTTCATCTTCGAAAGATGGAAACAAGAGGAAAGATGGACAAAACAACAACCCCAGGCCTGCAAAGGCTGCAAAGACAAGTGCACAGACGCCTAAGGGGAAGAAAAATAAAAACAAGAAAGGTAAAGGTAAGTATTTTCACTGCAAAGAGAAGGGGCATTGGAAACAAGATTGCCCAAAGTCTCTAGCAGCAAAAAACAAAGGTAATGATTATAGTTCATATATCTTAGAAACATGTGTTTTAGAGAATGATAAATCCGTTTAGATTATTGATTTTGGATCTACTAACCATATTTGTAACTCTTTACAACATCTTCAATCGTGAAAGGAAGTGGATGAAGGTAGCTTAAAGCTTAGAGTTGGGAACAGAGCATTCGTTACGGTCCAAGCTAGAGGAAGAGCTCGCTTGAAGTTCAGAAAATAATATTTAATTTTGAAAGATGTATTTTTTATTCTGGATTTTAGTAGAAATTTAATTTCAGTTTCCATGTTGCAATTAGAAAAATTTGTTATGACTTTCACAAGTTCTAATAAATCTATTTCTTTCAATGGATCACAATTGTGTATTGCATGTTTGGAAAACAGGCTTTATATTCTACGACCTAACGAACCCCTCGCTCTTAACAATGATTTATTCAAAGTAGCTAAACCTGGGACCAATAAACGTCAAAAGATCGATAACGATAACATGATATTTATGGCATTTGAGACTAGGTCACATTGGCTATGATAGAATTCAAAGACTTACAAAGGACAAGGCCTTTGAGCGAACTCACCTTAGGTGAATTACTTGTTTGTGAATCTTGTCTAGAAGGAAAACTGACCAAGCGTCCATTCTCTGCTTGTAGAGTTCTAGAATATTTACTTAGCTAGCTAGATAGTAGTAGTAGTTAGTATTAGTTTGTAGTATGTTAGATTCCGTGGATTTTGGTTCAAGCCGGGAATTAGTTGGAAACTCATATCAACAATTGCAGGTTTTATAAGTTTACCCTATAGTTAAAGAATATTAATTATAACATAAGGTTTGATTAATATTGCTAGTCATAGAAATATATTTATTATAACCTAAGGTTTAGATAGAACCATTAAGAGCATGACATTTGTCATGATCATGTTTATTAAGGAATTAAGTATTTTTGATGGATAGTTTTAATAAAAGAAAGATCTAGAAGCTATAGAACCTTTCAGAAACTATTAGGATCGTATTATGACTCAGTCAAAGCTATTACTCAATTCAAAATATGCTGAAAAAGTGCAAATACGTGTTTGGTATATCAACGTATGCTGATATATCACAACTATAGGGGTCGATATATCGCCTATGGAAGATATGGAAAACACGTCGACTTTGCACGAATGTACAAACGGGGCTCGGGATTAGGGTGGAGGCGATATATCGCCCAGGGTAGGCGATATATCGCCCCTGGTGATGTATTTTTGAATGTTGATGATTTTTAAATTTAAAAATACCCTTAACCACTTGGACTTGCCTACGAGTTTTGGGCGTCTGTTGAACAAAAATTCAAATCTTTTTCATTTTATAATAATTTATTTATTCAAATTAAAAGGGGCTAGTTTCACTCCTTGAACTCTATAAATAGGACCTAGTACTCAGCCATTTTCTTCATTCTTCAAGCAGTCTTCAGAGCCTCCAAGTTGCTTGTGTTACTATAGAGAGATACACTTGGGTTTTTTGGGTTAAAGCTTTATCATTCTAAGCTTTTATAAACACTTGGGATGTGAGATATAGTGTGATTTCGGTATTGAAGTTTAGATCAATCCATAAGATCGTTCAAGGTATTCTTATCCCTAAGTTCAGTTCTTTATGATTCTATAGTTTTCTTTTATTCAGATCCTAACTCTTGTTTATGATTCTTGATTAGGTATTTAAGTTTCTTGAAACTTAAGGTTCTTCTTGATGGTTTAGTTCTCATTTCATCTTTATTCTTTAGAGATACTCACCATTTTTACTGTTGGTTTATAGGAGTGTTCTAAATCCGTTCTTGTTCCCAAATATCCCAGCTTTTGGTAAGGAAAATATGATAGATTTTATGTGCTTATATGTTTTATACTATGATATGTATATATATGTAGAAATATGTCTTGTAGTCATTTGGGGCTTATAGTTGCTTAGATAGCAAACCCCAATCTTTTATGTCGCTTGGGGCTTATAGTTGCTTAGATAGCAAACCCCAAGATTATTTATAATTTTCATGGTTTAGAGTTATGATTTACCCTACCTCGACTAGTAGAGGGCCTAGATGGGTTATCATATACTACCATGTGATCTAACCTACCTCGATTAGTAGACAGAGGACCTAGATGGTTTATCACATGCCATGTTAATGGGTTAATGGTCATTAATATTGTAGTCCTATATGATATATGTTTATGACATAGTCTTATGTTTATGATTCATGATGTATGCTTTTAGTAGATTTTCCTTGCTGGGCATTAGGCTCATTCTTTTATTTTTAGCTTGATGCAGGAAAATGAATATGGAAGGTGGAAGGATTCATGGTATCTTGGCTTGTGTGTTAAGGATGAATGGATTCAATGAACTGCGTGTTGATCGAGGATGACGTTAATTTTTAGTCTTTTGAATTATGTTTCTTTTGTAATTCCGCACTTATTTTTTGAACAATTGAATTGAAGTTTATGTTTTATAAATAATGGGATCCCATACCATATCTATCACATTTTATATTTTTATATTATCTTGTATTTGATACAATATTTTGGGTTTTCAATAAAGATATGTTATTTCTTATGTTTGTATCAAAATAGTAGCTATGTCTAGTAGTTTTAATGGTCTAAGGTCTTAGAAATAGGTGGGTCATTACACTGCAAAGGCTGATAGGGCCAAGGGACCACTTGGATTTGTTCTCTAACGACCCAAAATATGCTAATAGGGCTTAGTGCCTTGTTTAGCTAGCCGGGAGGGCATAATTGGATATATGTATGTTTAATTGGTTAAATGTGTGACTATGTGGCATGCATGATTAATATGATTATATGAATATATTATATGCATGTCTATGAGTAGTATATATGCATGTAGGCCCTTTATAGCTTTTAAGGACATATTTGTAATTTTTGGCCCGTTAAGGGCATAAATGTAATTTATGTGATATATGATTAAGACCACATTATTATGTGGATATATTTGCAATATATGACTCGAGATGGTCTTAGTGAGCGGATTAGTGAAATAGTCACAACGGGGTTTAATACCCGGCTCGGGGGGAGCCTGGGGTATTTTGGGAATTTAGAGAATATTTTGGGGTTTATTGGATAATTAATAAATATTTGTTAATTAATTAGACGTGACGAGGTTAATTGGTTAATAGTAGGAACATTT